>NW_027362761.1:174768856-176143856 GCF_046119375.1 Phyllobates terribilis | reverse complement strand
CATCACCACGCCCCAATGCACTTCCAGACACACATATAGACAATTACCAAAATGTCATTTCTGACTGCTTAGGGGTCATAAAGGGATCAACTTGCTTGCATTATAAAAGGGCTATAGTGTCATATTAATGTGCCTGGGGGCATAGAAGTTTCTGACAAGTTCCCTTTAACTGCAGGGAATTTTTTGGCCTTTAGTACTAGGCATAGTTTTATTACATGAGTTGGTTTCACAGCTATGATCTTTACCTGTAATTTTACTAGGAATTTTGTTTTTTTTCTCAGAACAAGTAAGCATTTTTTTACCATTTTTATGCCAATAGTTTTTTTTTAGATATTTTATTGGTGTAGTTATAAATATGGATAAACCTGCTAAAAAATGTAACACTGTAATAACAAAATTAAAGATGTGTGCCATAAAAAACAAAATAAAAACACAGCAAAACAGTATGTACTGGCAGCCATGGAGCTCACATGCAGCAGCCTAACATGAGGTTCGAGAGTATTGGGCAGGACTTCAATTCTGCATTTTTGGTGGCATTTTTTAAATAGCCAAACATGTATATATGTTATGACTACTCCTGTCTGTGCAACTTGATAAACAGGCCCTCGCACCCCAAAACATGTACGGTTATGTTCCTTTTTGTGATAAACTCCAGTGACAGTCAGTCATTCTCATTGTCTTCTGTGTATCTCTGCGCAATCTTCAAGGTATTCATTTTGAGCCAGGTTTCCAGCATCTGTTATCACATTCCCTTTGCTATTCTTAAGAATGCCAGGTAAGGGACTGAGAGGGGACCTCCGCATCTGCTGTAAATGCTTGAGGATTTTGAGCTGGTACAGCCAAGCCAGATACTTGGTAATACAGGCTTTGAGGAAAAATCTTTCTAGAAAGTTACAGGTACACTAACCTCCTGGGGAGACTTGGACAGACAACGGCGCAAGGTCTACAGGGATCCCCAAGGTCACTTATTAGAGGTAACCAGTTGGGATACAAAAAAGTCAGAAACACAGAAGAACCAAAATGTCCAGATAACCAGGAGTCAAATTGGAAGATGACATCTTTTACCACAGCCTTAATCTTGTCCAGGCTAGTGGCAAGATGGATATAAATAAAACAAGATAGAATTAAAACAAGGAATGCACATGAGTTTATTTTAATGTATTTTTAGTCTGGTCTGGAGATTAGCATTTTAAAGATATAATGTACTCTAGATGGCCAATGAAGTTGCACAAGAGCAAGTGAGGGACCACACTGCGTCAAAAAAAATCCTCACAGGAACAAACTGGTGCACCAAATCGCCCAATTCTACAGGGTGGAGGGCACATGGGGTCTACCACATCACTACGTATCTAACTTGGAAGAATACCCAGTTACAAGGGGATCCTTAGAGTGATTGACCCTCTTTTTTCTCCTTTGGGGAAATGGTGTGAAATGCTCCACGAAGCTCATGGGACCTTCTTAAGGACTACTAGTGTCTAGATGATCAGGCTGACCGAACTTGACCTTTCTGTTGTACTTGGAACAGGTAAATAGATAGGCACAGCCGGTTTCTGCACAGGAGTATAGTCTGTGGGTTCTGATAATACTTTCCCATATGTAGAGAATAGCAGAGCCAAGACCATTGCTGAGATTATAGACATTAGGGCTTAGCTAACGCTGCTAGCCGAAGGAAAAGGTGCTAGGCGGGACAAGAATGACAGGAATGAACTTACCCTATTGCACAAGCAAGATATGATACTCATCAAATGAGGTCAGACCTCTTTCTTCCCCAGCCATCGTTTACAGGAGGCAGCTCATAAGATGGGAGAAGAAGTGGAGAGGCATTAAATAGGGTAGTCCCCTAAAGTTGCAAGGCATATGGGAGCAGAGAGAACAGCATGGTAATGGTAACGCAGGATTGGCCACTGCTATCAGCGATCTGTCTTGCGCAGTTGTGGCCTAATGTTTGTAGCCAGTTGGATTACACCCTCTTTGGTGCTGAATGTAAGAAAACACCACAAAAAGACCCTGGGAAGATAGCCCAAATGGGTCAATGTAGGCATGGTGGAGCACTATATGAAACCAGTTAAATGGCTTAACTAGTCCAATTTACTCACCTCAACCTCTTTGCTTTGGCTCTCCTTTATCAGCCGTGTCTCCCCCCTCAGCGACTGTCTTAGGGGTGGGAGCATGTGCTGGGGAAAAAATGAAAAGGGGGCAGGGAAGAAGTGTGGCAGGAAGCAGAGGAATTAGACTACTTTGATCCACTTCACCTTCTTGGAAGAGAGAGTATCAGTGTGATGATTCAGCACTTTCCATTTGTGGATAAGCAAAGAGATCACATCTTCTCAGTTTCCCGCCTTAAAAGGGTTGTTCGAGAAAAACAAAACTTAGCCTAATTGTCTCATCCCCTGGGCTATATGTACACTGTACGTTTTTGATACGTTTGAGGCGTTTTTTTCAGAGCGGAAATACACCAAAAACGCTAGGTAATTCATCTGCCAGCTATGAAGTGCTGTGCACATGATCACAAATTTTCCTGTCAGGATTGTCATTGTGTTTAAATCTGCAGCATAAGCTGCGTATTTGACCGACTCAATTCAAGTCAATAAGTTAAAAACAGCACAAAAAACGGTACCCGGGCCAGGGAAGAAGACAACTCCTCCCATAATCAGACGGCCGCTTCCACAGCGGCTCCTGATCGTGGGCACGTACCCAAACTCACCCACAGCATATCAATTTCTGTATTGGAGAAACTAGTCTCCGCTGCAGATTTTGACCGACTGAAATGTCATTATATGCGGTGGATCCGCATGTAATAACAACAGAAGTGCGGCATTGGAACACTGTTTTGGGAGCAGCTTAAATACGCTGCGTCCAAAGCGCTCCTGGCTGCTTATCATGGGGACGTAACAGCTAAACAAACAACTGTGAGCTGTTATTAATAGCCAGGGAACATGTTTGCCTAACGGCACCTTCCTAGACTAAAATAGCAGCTCTCAGCTGCCTCAGAAATGACATGAATGAGAATGCTAATGAAATTGGGTTTATGGAATTAGCAGACACCGAACCCTTTTGTTTAGTGATGAAAATGTGTCAAACAGACCCTTTCACTACTAACTCTAAGTAAAGTAAAGAGTTAAATAAACACACACAGAATAAAACATTTTATTTGAAATACAACAGACACATTCTTTAATAATTTAAATTAACCAATATACTCACTCCAGGTCTGACTGTAATCCAAGAGTTAAAGCAATGTCCCACGTTTCTTTTTTCAAATATTTTTATTTAGCTCCAAAAAACATTCATTGATGTACAAAAAAGTATCAAAAAACGCAAGTTTTTCCTGCCAAAGAGATGCAGAAACCTTAAGGAATTTTCTGCATTGAAATCCTGAATGTGTGCACATAGTCTTAAAAATAATCATAGTCATATCAGGGCTGTGGAGTCGGTAAGCCAAACCTGCGACTCCGACTTCTCAATTTCCCTTACACAGACTCAGACTCCCACATATATTGCTTATATTTAAGTGAAAAGTTTATTGTAGTACAATGTGAACATTAGACAGATGGAGGGATAGAGTGTGATAGACAGATGACAGCTACAGACAGCAAATAGTACATTGCACATATAGTTCACACACATTGTACAGAGAGCACATAATAATCACCTACGATATTAGCATTAGTTACCTTCCTGTGACAGAGATGAGCAGTAGTACTTTCACTTTCTCCAGCTCGGGGCCCAGGAATCGGATCCTGTGCAGGGCAGGCACCCCTCCCCCTCCTCTCTCTGGTGAAGACGGCAGAAGACAGGAAAGAGGAGGGGAGATTGCCCCCTGCAGTCTGGAACCAGTGCAGGACGGGAGCACTGCAGCACACAAGTGAGTTTTGATAGGTGCGTGCCCCTGCTTCTAGGGGGGGCAGCTGTCTCCCCCTGCCCCTTGCTGGCTACGGCCATGATTTACACACAGCGTTTTTGCGGATCCGTTTTTTGCAGTAAAATGCAGTGTCTCTGGGCATCCCAGCAAAGTCAATGGGTTTCAAGATATGACATTCAGACATCGTTTTGTGAGGATCCGTTTTTGTGCTCAAAAACAGATCCTCACAAAGAATGAGCATGTCAGTTTGTTCGAAGTCTTTCTAATCTGCTTTTGCTATTGAAAACATTATCTATGAGCTCAAAAAACTTTCAGGCGATGCGGTTTTTTAAAAGCTGATCTGCTTTTGCAGCTGAAAAACGTATCCTCAAAAAACGCAGCAAAAACGCTGTGTGTGAATGTAGCCTTAGATCAGGAATAGAACAGCCATTTATAGGACATTTCATAACTTTCCCAAATTCCTATGAAAAAATATTCCCCACAAACTGCATTGAACTATTGTACCCAATTTATTATATATTTTAGGAGTCGGTCCATTTTATACCGACTCCGAATCCACCAAAATGAGCACCGACTCAGACTCCACAGCCATGATCATACCCCACAGGACGCTCCGTGGTCTGCACAGAGACAGGAAGCAGTGATGTCACCATTCCACCAGCCACAGTACTTGCTGCAGCCTGTGATTGCCTGCAGAGGTCAGGTGACTTGAGTAGCACATAAATCGAATGTTTTTTGATGACACAAAGAGGCCTGTGATGGATGCAGGTGGGTGCATAGGACAGTTTATTTTATTTATTTATTTTTTTTACACATCCAGTCCCATGGGCTAAGTTTTATTTTGCCCAGACAACCCCATTAAAAGAAAAATAAGAATCTAAAATAATAAAAGCAGAGAAGCCATGCAAAAATAAAAGCCAGCAGGAGGGGTACATAGCCGGTACTAGGCGCTAAAACTGCCTTACACCTAATGTCTGCCTCCAAGTCCTAGGGAAGCTATACCCATGGTCTTCTATGTCCCTCAATGACAAGTATCAGAAAAATTACTGAATAAATATGACAGATTTCATCGGTATAATTTCTGCCTCCATGGATAGCTGAAATGGATTTAGCTCAGTTTCTGCAGGAGGGGTATTAGTTGGGTAGGAAAAGCCACTGTGCCATGTCAGCCTTTTAGTGTTAGCAGCCTATATCCAGGTACCTGTGTCCACCTAATGACACAAAGGAAAAAAGGAATCTTTTCGAAAAAATGATTTTTTTTTTTACTAACAAAGGATAATTTCCGTACTAAAAGTAGCTAGGTACACACAAAGTGCAAAGAAGTGTTTTTTCACATGGAATTGCATACCTGGAACAGAACAGAACAGGAAGCATTCATGCTTTACAAAGATAGATGAAAAAAATGAAACAGTTGAAAACCTTTAAAAAAAAAAAAAAAAAAAAAAAAAAAAAAAAAAAAAAGCTTCCAGGAGCATCTGAAGTAGAAAGAACATTCTCATCTACCCATAAATTGATGTAATATTATGCACGTAAATCTGGTTACCTCCAGCTCTTTCAGTCTGGCTGTAGACTCTTTGTACTCGTATTCAACTTTGTTTTTCTTCCATAGAATTGTTGTATTTTCCAAGGCGAATTCGACTTTTTCTTTATTTAGCAGCATGCAGTTCTGGAATTTAAAAAAATGGGAAACCGAAAACACAGTGACGTAGGCAGGTCTGGAAGCCAATTCTATCATGACGAGGAAGAAGCTTTGCTCCTATATGGAGACTGCATAGTCTTGTGATAAAATTAAGCACTTTGATGCAGCATGTGTTGGCTAAGGTAGTGTGTGGCTGTTATACCTGCATTTATGAAAACACTGAAATAAGGACATTTCTTTAGAAATAAACTTCTATGGCGTATGGCTTTTGTCCCTCAGAAGTACAAAGACTTATTCTTATTTTGCTTACCTTGATGTTAGACCACTGACATATTAAAATATATATATATACACACACACACATATATATACACCAAAAGTTTGGACACACCTTCTCATTTAAATATTTTTCTGTATTTTCATGACTATGAAAATTGTACATTCACAGTGAAGGCATCAAAACTATGAATTAACACATGTGGAATTATATACTTAACAAAAAAGTGTGAAACAACTGAAAATATGTCTTATATTCTAGGTTCTTCAAAGTAGCCACCTTTTGCTTTGATGGCTGCTTTGCACACTCTTGGCATTCTCTTGATGAGCTTCAAGAGGTAGTCACCGGAAATGGTCTTCCAACAATCTTGAAGGAGTTCCCAGAGATGCTTAGCACTTGTTGGCCCTTTTGCCTTCACTCTGCGGTCCAGCTCACCCCAAACCATCTCGATTGGGTTCAGGTCTGGTGACTGTGGAGACCAGGTCATCTGGTGTAGCACCCCATCACTCTCCTTCTTGGTCAAATAGCCCTTACACAGCCTGGAGGTTTGTTTGGGGTCATTGTCCTGTTGAAAAATAAATGGATGGTCCAACTAAACGCAAACCGGATGGAATAGCATGCCGCTGCAAGATGCTGTGGTAGCCATGCTGGTTCAGTATGCCTTCAATTTTGAATAAATCCACAACAGTGTCACCAGCAAAGCACCCCCACACCATCACACCTCCTCCTCCATGCTTCACGGTGGGAACCAGGCATGTAGAGTCCATCCGTTCACCTTTTCTGTGTTGCACAAAGACACGGTGGTTGGAACCAAAGATCTCAAATTCGGACTCATCAGACCAAAGCACAGATTTCCACTGGTCTAATGTCCATTCCTTGTGTTCTTTAGCCCAAACAAGTCTCTTCTGCTTGTTTCCTGCCCTTAGCAGTAGTTTCCTAGCAGATATTTTACCATGAAGGCCTGCTGCACAAAGTCTCCTCTTAACAGTTGTTGAGATGTGTCTGCTGCTAGAACTCTGTGTGGCATTGACCTGGTCTCTAATCTGAGCTGCTGTTAACCTGGGATTTCTGAGGCTGGTGACTCGGATAAACTTATCCTCAGAAGCAGAGGTGACTCTTGGTCTTCCTTTCCTGGGGCAGTCCTCATGTGAGCCAGTTTCTTTGTAGCGCTTGATGGTTTTTGCAACTGCACTTGGGGACACTTTCAAAGTTTTCCCAATTTTTCGCACTGACTGACCTTCATTTCTTAAAGTAATGATGGCCACTCGTTTTTTCTTTACTTAGAATTTGTATTATGGCAAGAAAAAAGCAGCTAACAGTCTATTCAGTAGGACTATCAGCTGTGTATCCACCTGACTTCTACACAACACAACTGATGGTCCCAACCCCATTTATAAGGCAAGAAATCCCACTTATTAAACCTGACAGCGCACACCTGTGAAGTGAAAACCATTTCCGGTGACTACCTCTTGAAGCTCATCAAGAGAATGCCAAGAGTGTGCAAAGCAGTCATCAAAGCAAAAGGTGGCTACTTTGAAGAACCTAGAATATAAGACATATTTTCAGTTGTTTCACACTTTTTTGTTAAGTATATAATTCCACATGTGTTAATTCATAGTTTTGATGCCTTCAGTGTGAATGTACAATTTTCATAGTCATGAAAATACAGAAAAATCTTTAAATGAGAAGGTGTGTCCAAACTTTTGGTCTGTACTGTATATACACATACATACACACATATATTTATGAATTAAGTATACATATATATAATATGTTATAATTGTGGGGTCGTTGCTCATTGGTAAGACATTCATACAACTAATTATGTCCACATAATGCAGACAACAAAATACCAAGCCCTCATGTTTTGTGATCTAAAGGCGCCGCCCTGTGGCAACAGATGGAATTGAACAAAAGTACTAACAGTATTTTGAACCCTTCTGATGATGCAATCAATATTGGTTGAGGCATCATAGGTTGCACATGATTACCGATGGTTTTAACTACCCCCCCCCCCCCAAGGAAAGGCTTCTATGAATCCGTATATGCTTTTTCCATGCACAAGTGGTAGCATTGAAATACATGTTGCAGCTATTTTGAAGCATTATTAAAAAAAATCTGAATAGACATTGTGTCTCCAAGAACATAAGGAAGTAAAAATCAGATAAATATGATGCGTAATGAAGGCCAAAACAATCCATGTCCACGAGGGGTTAAAGCTAAAAAGGAAACCCCTTTGTTATAGTATGGTACGTTCAGACAACTTGGAGAATGAAAACAGGACCTGACTGATTGCCATGGTCAACCTTCCACTTTCTCTTTGAACCAGCTTTGATCCCCCCAATGAGCACAAAAGACCAATAAAACTGCAACACGTGATCCTGACCTTTATCAGCTGTGTGAGTTCTAAAACAATTTCCTTTTTCTGGACATTGATTTCTTTCATCTTGCCATTTGCTTGTTGTTCAGCATCTTCCAAGTTAATATCTTCTTGCTCTAACTGCTTTAAGCTGGAAAAAACAGAGCGTTAATAGTGTTAGCATGTGGATAACACAGTCGTGAGGCGAAGAGCTGCAAAAGTTCTAAGGAATGGGTTACCAAATCCACCGTGTCTCACTATGCGAGGTGGGAAACCGCATTCTTTTTTTTATTCAGATTCTTTTTATTAAACATTTTTCAAATAATTACAACCACGGGGAACATCTACCCGAATAAATCACATACAAAAACAGAAAAGATGATAACTCCCCTCCCTTCCGAAAGGGAAACTGCATTTATACAGGGCCACTCCACACCTCTCATTCCACCTATAAAATAACTCTTATTATAGGTAGACTTGTATCTCCCTTACTATGGAATAACCATTGTGGCAGAATAGACAGAGAAAACTTACAGGAGTTGGCCACATGTGGGGACATTTTTTTTTAATTAGAATGGGCTAAAAATAATAATTGCAATTGGGTTTTAATTTTTTTTTTTTTTTTTTTTACAGACTTTTTTTCTTTGCACATTCAACTTTAATGTAAACTTGGATGATTTTGTTTCTCACTTGTGTGAAATGAGTTTTTTACAGCAGTAGTTAATAATTTACAACGCTAAATACAGTTTCCTATGTTAAAGAAGAATAGCAAAGTGTCCGTTTATAATAAAAATTTTAAAAAAATGCTAAAAAAAGGATCTTTTTCTTTCTGTACACCCACAAATTTGAATAGGCGAGTCTGACCAGACATATGAAAAACTAATGCATGCTGATTTTTGTTTACACATGCAGATTCGGTAGAACATGTGGATGCGGCTCTACCTATATACAAACTAGCCTACTCAATGGGTTCTTACACATTAGGGACCTACGGCTTAAAGGGAATCTGTCAGTAGGATCAACCTCCTAAGCAGTCTATATTGGTCATAGAAAGCCGAATCTAATGATGCCTTGATATCGGTGATCCAATGTCTTATTACAGAAAAATCTACATTTTTCTTATGTGTAAATGAGCTGTTAAAGACTATGGGCTGGACACTGATCTACATGAGAATCTGCTTCCCGAAATTTGTTTAGATGAAATAAGGTGTTGCCAGTGTAATGGTCGTTCTCTGCTCTCCTGATCTCACTGCAGAGCTGTGTGTGATTATACCTGACACATCTGCAGGTTCCTCTCACTGCAGAGCTGTGTGTGATTATACCTGACACATCTGCAGGTTCCTCTCTCTGCAGAGCTGTGTGTGATTATACCTGACACATCTGCTGGTTCCTCTCACTGCAGAGCTGTGTGTGATTATAACTGACATCTGCTGGTTCCTCTCACTGCAGAGCTGTGTGTGATTATACCTGACACATCTGCAGGTTCCTCTCTCTGCAGAGCTGTGTGTGATTATACCTGACACATCTGCAGGTTCCTCTCTCTGCAGAGCTGTGTGTGATTATACCGGACACATCTGCAGGCTCCGCTCAGCTTCTATCGCACAGGCAGCCGGTAGTGCAATATTGTTGCAATACAGCAGAGCTGTGAGAGCTGCAGCTGCTAACATGTTTGTTACGAGACAAAGTTCAGTTCTACTGTTCAGTGTTTGTTACATGTCTCACACGGATAACTCTGGTTTTCATTTATATTAAGTTCTGGAGGCAGATTCTCATGCAGATCAGTGTCCGGCCCATAGTCCTGAACAGCTCATTTACATACAAGAAAAACATGGATTTCTCTGGAAAAAGATATCAGATTGCAGATATCAAGGTATCATTTTATTCAGCTTCCTATGACCTACATGCCCATATAAAAGTCTTAGGAGGATTGATCCAACTAGCTGTTTCCCTTTAATGCTCAAATAGCCATTGCTTCTTTAGCTCTAGGAAATTTTACTTGTATATGTATAAAATTGTGAGTGTATTTTAAAAGTACCCCAAAAAAGTACTGCCACATATCTGTACAATATTACATTATTGTACCGTAAATTAACTGGATGCCCACCCACCAGAAATGCAAAAATCAATGGCTCATGGACCACACATTGAGAATGTACAGTGAAGCCATGCTTTTAAAAGGAATAAAAGGAGAAAAGGGATAAAAAAAGGGTCAGGGAAAGATAAGGTCTAAGAAAAGATGCAAAAAGGTAGTGGTGGCAAGTGATAGGTTTGCACGTTATTAGTTAGCTAACCTATCATATTTTGTAGAAATCCTCTGTTCCAGTTGTCTCTTTTTGGTCTTCATATCCAGTATTTCTTTCTTCCTTAACCTTAAATCATTGTCTTTTTTGTCAAGCATCTTCTGTTTGTTGACTAGCTCACTAATAAGAGCTTCTAATGATGAACACTTTCCTTCAATCTCCTGAAATAGAAACAGAGAAAGTTTTCCTCATCTCAAGTCAAGACATTTTTAGGTGCTGACAGAATACAATACTGGATTCAAAATGTAAAAACTGAAAATCCTGACGAGCTCCCACTGCAATTGTCAAACCTCACACATATAGGTAACACCCGCTAGCATGCTTATGTTTTACTTAGTAGTTTTTATGCCGTGAAAACAAGGTGCACATTTTTAACTTTCCTTCTGCTAGCATTCTATATACACCAAAACATTTCTGCACTGTAACCGGAATTAATATACGGTCACTGAATATATACTCATTTATTTCTGCTAAATTTTTGATGATGAAACAGAATAAAACTAAAAGGAGGAGGCAAGTACTGCCGGCTTGTTACCATAGACAGGAGACAGAGAACCAAAAGCCAGATAATTATCCCACTGCTATATGTATGCCTACACCTCCAACAGAACCTTCAAGATTACAAGAAGAAATAATAAGGCAATGGTAAACCCACTCACTCCCAATGTAAATGCCAACAATAAGTACATATATTCTTGGTGTTAGCGTTTATTGATTTTTTTTCTGAAAATTGCAAAAATAAAAGATAATTAACCTGCTAAATAACATTTTTTTTCTGCCATTTTATCATGCGTAAAAAGGCTACATCCAATATTAACACTTGTAATTCACAGCTTTTCTTATACAACAAAAAAAAACCTACAAAACCCTCGACCTGCACATCTTAAATTGGAACCTGTCAGCTCCAAAAACAGTTTACTTGCAGTTACGGTGAGGAACCTGTCCGATCCAAAAATGTATCTGTAGTTAGAATGGTAAAAGAAAAAAAATGACCGGACCTGAAGGATGCATGGTAACTAGGCCTAAATGATCGGCAAGTGACATTGCTGGGAGGGGCTAGCTAAAGAGGATTTGAGGCAGAGCTTCTGGAAGGTTTGTATGTAAATAAACTTGCCTGGGTTCGAGATATCAAGAATAGGGGTAAGCCATCCCCCAAAAATTGGGGGAACAATATAGAGCTATTTAATTGAATTATGTCAGAAAATGCCTTTAAGCTGCTCATAGGAAAGCTTTCTTTAAAGAGTTAATCCAGTATCTCTCACTTCATCAGGAGGTGCTACTTATGAGCATCAGTCAACTGCTTAACAAGGATAAAGCAAGAGTCCTACTCGAACGACGACCAGGCTAATTTTTCATTTTTGCACTTTTGTCCGTTTCTCTAAGAATCACAGTTATGTCATTGAGAAAAAAAAAAAAAAAGTTAGAAGTAGGGTGAAGAAAGAAAGAAATGGGGAAAAACACACCCCAATTTCACTATTGTTTTTACAGTGGTTGCTGAGCAGTAAAATGGCCTGGTAAATTCATCCTCCGGGTCAGCAAGATTACGGGGAGTTTTATGTATTTTACCGGTTTTAAAAAAACCTGAACTTTGTGAAAAAATAGTCTGGTTTGCTTCACCACATTTTGAAATCTATAACTTTCTCTCTAGGGAGCTTTTAAATGGCTTAGTTTCCCCAGTGTGAACCAATGCTTTTATGGGTTCCATTTTGTGGTGCATACCACTTTTTAATCAATTTTTCTGAACGATTAGGTTTTAATATTTCTTAAAGGTTTTTTTTTTTTTTTTTTTTTTTACATTTTTTGCGCCCCACTGTAGGACTTTGCAACTGTTTGATGTCTTGCAGTATATGATAAAATATTATCCTATGACGCCAAGGCTCAAAGAACTACCAAGATGGTGGTCAGTAGGCACCTTGCATTCATGTCATTGATGGATCCACTTAAATGTCAGCAATTGTCCGTGGCATGGGAGGTGTTAATACGACATGCACAATACCTACTGACTATGCACAAATCCTGGAAAGAGTAAGATGGACGACAACGTTGGTAGCGCCACTCACTTCTTGATGCATAAAGGTGTGGTTTCAGGAGTGATATTCATATTGCCCACATCTGTTACTTGCCACAGGTGAGTTGGAACGAGCATCACACGCTTCAAACAAAGTTGTTTACCCACAATTTTGGAAAGGCGCCAACAATTTTTTAGGGTCTTGTGTGAAATTATTTTTAAATTTGCCTTTTCTGTTTTTTTTTCCTGTTGTTCCAATTCACACAAATGAAATAGACATGTGTATAACAAAACAAGTGTAACAGCAATAATTTTCTGGGAGAAAATAGAATTAGACCTACAGGTAATTCGGTTTCTAATAACCCTCCACGACAGAACCAAAGGAGGATGTCACCCCACCCCAATAGGGACAGGAAACACAAAGAGGTCAAAAAGCCCCTCCCTCATCCTCCCTCCAGTGTTTTTATAAAAGGACCACACAAAGTATGGATGCTTCAAATTATATTTATTCTTATTCAAATTAAATGATTTTTTGGCTAACCAAGCCAGGGAGGGAATTACCCGTGCTGTCGTGGAGGGTTATTAGAAACCGAATTACAGGTAAATCTAATTCTATTTTCTACAATAACCCCCCACGACAGCACCAAAGGAGGAGTACCAAAGACTCATGTTTAGGGAGGGATAATGGCCTGAAGCACTTTAAGCCCAAAGGCCAAGTCTTTAATGGACATTAATTTAAGTTTGTAATGCTTGGTGAAGGTATGGACCGAGGACCAGGTAGCTGCTCTACAAATCTGCTCGAGGGAAGCGTTAGCTTTCTCTGCCCAGGAGATGGACATGGCTTTAGTAGAGTGTGCTTTCAGCTTCTCTGGCGGTGAGAGATTTTGGATCTGGTATGATTTTACAATTGCTTTCTTGATCCAACTAGCAATGGTACTCGTCGAGACTTTCTTTCCTTTGTTTTGACCAGATCGCTGAATAAAGAGGTTCTGATCCTTCCTCCAGGCCTCTGTTTTTTGGAGGTAGTGAAGAACGACCCGCCTTACGTCCAAAGAATGGAATTCTTCTCTTTTATTTCTCGGGTTCTGACAGAAGGAGGGCAGGATTATTTCCTGTGATCTATGAAAGTCTCAGACCACTTTTGGTAAGAAAGATGGGTCCAGTTGCACAATAATTTTATCATCCAGAATTCTCAAATACGGGTCATTTACTGAGAAAGCCTGGATTCCTCCCACTCTCCTGGCCGTGGTAATCGCTACTAAAGTTGTCTTCCAAGCTAACTTATCCAGCTCTATTGAGGCCAAAGGTTCAAAAGGTGGTAGTGTCAGACCTTTAAGGACAATATTGAGATCCCAGGAGGGAACGTGGCTGATTAATCTGGGACGCAGACGAGTAGCTGCTGTCATGAACCTTTTCACCCATCGATGTTCAGCCAGGCTTTGGTCAAAATAGACATTTAGCGCAGCGATTTGTACTTTGAGGGTGCTGAGTTTAAGGCCTTTTTCCAGCCCCTCTTGCAGGAAATCCAAGATCTGGGTCATGTCAGGATGCCGAAGATCTGGCGTATTTGGTGTATACCATGTTAGGAAGGTCTTCCATATTTTGCTGTATAAGGAGTTTGTTATTTGTTTCCTACTTCTCTGTATTGTATGAATTACTAGGTCTGAGAGTCCTTTGGCTTTCAGGATTGTGAACTCAGAAGCCAGGCCGCTAGATGGAAGTTCTCTGGATCTGGGTGGAGTATTGGACCCTGATGGAGAAGGTTTTTGATTGCTGACAGAATGAGGGGTCCTTCTATGCTTAGACTGTTTAGTGCACAGAACCAGCTCCTTTTTGGCCAAAGTGGAGCCATCAAGATTATCTTGACCTCCTTGGTCCTTACTTTCTGTAAGGTCTTGGGGTAGCAATGGAATTGGGGGAAAGGCATAAGCTAGATGGAAAAGCCACGGGTGAGCAAATGCATCTACCCCCAAGCATACGTCGTCTGGATCTAGGGAGAAGTATTTTTCTGCCTTGGTATTTTGGCGTCTTGCAAAAAAGGTCCACCTCCGGACGACCCCATCGTCTGATCATCATGTGGAAAATGCCTGAGTTCAGTTCCCATTCCCCCAGATGGATATTCCTTCTGCTCAGAAAATCAGCCTGGATGTTGTTTGAGCCTTTTATGTGCAGACCTGATAAGGAATGAAGATGTCTTTCTGCCCAGAAGAAAATTCTTGCTGAGATACTTTTCAGATTCTCGTACCTTGTACTCCCTTGATGGGAAAGGTGAGCTACGGTAGTCATGTTGTCTGAATAGACCTTTACGTGTCTGCCCGCAATGATTGGAGCCGATATTTTGAGTGCCTCCTCCACTGCCTTTAATTTGCGGAATTTGGAGGATTGTCTTCTGGTCTCTTCTGTCCAGACACCTTGGAAGGGGTCTGGGCGACGACTGCTCCCCATCCAGTCTTGCTGGAGTCTACCGTAACTGTTATCAGAGGGAACTGAGTCCATGGAACCCCTGTTCTTAGGTTTCTTGGGCTGAGCCACCATGACAGGGATGTCTTCACATAATGAGGGATCATGATCTTCCTATTTAGGGAGTCTGGGGATCTGTCCCACTGTGCGAGAATATAGGTTTGCAACACCCTGGTGTGAACCGAGGACTGACACGGCAAATCTTAGGGATACCTTGTTTCGGGTCTTCAGATTCGTTATCTTGAGCCTCAAAAGTATCTGCTTGTCCTTTGGTAAGAAGGAGGTTTGTCTGGCGGAGTCTAATAGAACACCCAGAAACGTTTTTTTTTTTTGTTGTTGCAGGAACCAGGTCTGACTTTTGATGATTTATCAACCACCCTAGGGTGGTCAGGATTTGGATCGTCCCTTGCAGATCTTCCTGGAGTGATACTACTGAGGGACCTACTAGTAGGAAGTCGTCGAGGTAGGGAATGATGCAGATTTTCTCCTTCCTGATGGAAGCCACTACCTCTGACATAATTTTGGTAAAAATTCGTGGTGCTGAGGATATTCCGAACGGCAATACGTTGAATTGGAAATGTAGCGTCTGATCCCCTTGAACCACTGCAAATCTTAGAAATTTCCGGTATGTTAGATGTATAGGGACGTGGTAGCATGCGTCCTGTAAGTCGATGGTTGCCATCACATATTCTTGTCCTATCAAGGGAGCTGCTGATTAGATGGACTCCATCTTGAATTTTCAGTAGATGATGAATTGGTTTAAGGGTTTCAGATTTATTATTATTCTGTAAGTGCCGTGTGAAATAGCTCCCAAAGATAGCAGGTTTCTTAGGCCGGACATCAGGGCGGTTTCTAATCTCAGGGAAGTTAGACGAGTTATTCTTACTTTCCTTGGCGGATTTGAGGAGAATTTGATCTTCACCCCCTTCTTGAATTCCTTTCAAGACCCACTGACTGGAGCAAATCTTTCGCCATTGGGGAAGGTATTACAGGATTCGTCCCCCTACTGCTCTGGCGTCACCGCTTCTGTTGTCGCTGTCCTTTCGAGAAAAAAATATTTCTATCTTTCCCCCCTTTGGGGTAGCTCCATCGACCGGACTTTCCTTTCCCCTTGTACTGAGGATTCTGCTCACGAGGGGGGCGAAAGGGAGTCTTCTTGTAGTGTCTGGGTTCTGGCAAGGATTTCTTTTTATCAGCTGCCTTCTCCAGAAGGTCGTCAAGGGCCTGGCCAAACATATATTCTCCCCGGAAGGGAATAGAACAGAGTTTTATTTTGGAGGCCACATCACCGTTCCACAACTTCAGCCATAGTGCTCACCTTATGGAGTTTGATAGGACTGCTGCCCTGGCGGTTACTCACAGATTCCGCTGAAGCATCTGCAAGAAAGTCAGTGGCTTTCTGCAGTAAAGGTAGGGAAGCTTGTATCTCTTCTCTGGGTGTGCCCATAGCCAGATGCTCTTCAAGTTGGTTGAGCCATCTTGACATGGATCGTGCAATACACGTGGAGACTACGTTTGTCTTCAGAAGGGCTGCTGATGTTTCCCAGGATTTTTTGAGACG
The DNA here is from genome assembly GCF_046119375.1 of Phyllobates terribilis. Classification (NCBI taxonomy): domain Eukaryota; kingdom Metazoa; phylum Chordata; class Amphibia; order Anura; family Dendrobatidae; genus Phyllobates; species Phyllobates terribilis. The sequence continues at coordinate 176,127,390 of NW_027362761.1, read as the reverse complement.
GCTGTCCATTTTGTGGTCCAGAGGATCCTTCAGTTGTGAAGAATCCTCGAATGGCAATGTTGTCTTTTTTGCGACTCTTGCCACTTGAATATCGACCTTCGGTATCTCGGTCCCATATTTTGAGGTTTCTTCATCTACCGGAAACCTATCTCTTTATTCTGTTGGTATATTCAGCCGTCTTTCCGGATTTTCCCATTCGTCCAGGATTAAGTCCTGAATCTTTTTATGTATTGGAAACACCATCTTTTTCTTTGAATGGAGACCACCAAACATTCTTGGACCGTTCTAGTGGGCCTCTCTTCTTCCACTTCCATCATTCTTCTTACTGCTGTGAGGAGGTTTTCCATAAATTCCGCTGAGAAATAATATTTCTTATTTTCTAGACCTTCCACTGCTGGGCTAAGTTCACCTTTCTCTATGACAGGGGTCCTCAAACTACGGTCCGCGGGCCACATGTGGCTCGCGGAGGACTTTTATCCGGCCCGCCGGGCTATGGGCGGAGGAGAGGAGAGCGGTGCCATTGCCCGCCCTTCCCCCCGCTTGCTCAGGGCCCCGCTAGGCGAATACTTACCTCTCCCCGTGCCTCCGCAGATCCGCTGTCTTCCTGCTCTGCGCTTCCTGTGACGTCTCAGGTCAGAGGGCGCGGTGTAAAGACGTCACCGCGCCCTCCCGAGTACGTCACAGGTAAAGACGTCACCGCGCCCTCCCGAGTACCGTCACAGGCAGCGCAGAGCGGGACAATGCAGCCGCGACGCTGGAGTCCGGACCAGAGTAGAGCAGCGGCAGCAAGTGAGAAGTGAGGTGAGTATTGGATTTTTTTTTTTTTTTTTTTATGTATGGAGGCATAGGTCATTATATGGGGGGGTGACATGCTGCATGGGGCATTATATGGGGGGGGTGACGTGCTGCATTATATGGGGGGGTGACATGCTGCATGGGGCATTATATGGGGGGGTGACATGCTGCATGGGGCATTATATGGGGGGGTGACATGCTGCATGGGGCATTATATGGGGGGGTGACATGCTGCATGGGGCATTATATGGGGGGGTGACATGCTGCATGGGGCATTATATGGGGGGTGACATGCTGCATGGGGCATTATATGGGGGGGTGACATGCTGCATGGGGCATTATATGGGGGGGTGACATGCTGCATGGGGCATTATATGGGGGGGCGACATGCTGCATGGGGCATTATATGGGGGAGCGACATGCTGCATGGGGCATTATATGGGGGGGGGTGACATGCTGCATGGGGCATTATATGGGGGAGCGACATCCTGCATGGGGCATTATATGGGGGGTGACATCCAGCATGGGGCATTATAAGGGGGGGGGGGGGGGGGAACAGCCTGCATGGGGCATTATAAGGGGGGGGGGGGGGGACAGCCTGCATATGGCATAAGGGGGCTAACAGCCTGCCTATTGGGAACATTTACCTGCCCATTGAGGACCTATGCTGCCTATTGGAGACCTATGCTGCCTATTGGGAACATTTACCTGCCCATTGAGGACCTATGCTGCCTATTGGAGACCTATGCTGCCTATTGGGGATATTTACCTGCCTATTGGGGACCTATGCGGCTTATTGGCTACATTTACCTGCCTATTGGGGACCTATGCTGCCTATTGGGTACAGTTACCTACCTATTGAAATACTGGTTGATTTAACTTTACTTGTTCTTCATTTTAAATATTGTATTTGTTCCTGTATTGTTTTTTTTACTTCAAAATAAGATATGTGCAGTGTGCATAGGAATTTGTTCATAGTTTTTTTAAAAAACTATATTCCGGCCCTCCAATGGTCTGAGGGACCGTGAACTGGCCCCCTGTTTAAAAAGTTTGAGGACCCCTGCTCTATGAGGTCTTCTGGAAGGGATATCTCGTCCTGAGAGTTCGAGTCTCTTCTTTCTTCCAGGGAAATAGTCTTCTTCTTAGCCTTTGGAAGGGAATCAGAAATGGATCGGGAGAAGGAGGCCAATGAGGATTGAACCTCTTAACGGACTAGCCCCTTGATTTCGTCTATGAGAGACGGCTGCTCTTCCCTAATAATTTTCTCCGTACATTTTTGGCATAGATATTTTTTGTTTGAAGAAGATAGTTTCTTTGCACATATAGCACACTTCCAGCTAGACTTATTTCCTGGTGCAGGATCCTTGTCCCCCTAAAAAAAGAGGGAGAAGGGTAATTAATCGTATCAATTTTAACCTGCACCTAGGAAAAGGACCCCCAGTGCCAGTAACTTAATGGGACTGGAATCGCACTGGGTTCCGCAGACATGGAGAAGATAGATTCTCGACCATCCAGTGTATAGCATACAAGAAGGATTAGGTCCTACCTTAAGATGTCTTCTGTCCAGGACTCATGTAGGCGACTGGTCTCGGCGCTCTCCCTCCTTTCCCTGGGGAAGGGGGTGGGGAAACTCCCCCCCCTTGATCCAAGTGTGAAGTGCGATCACCTGCAGTTTCCTCCACTTTTTTTTTTTTTTTTGTGGCCTTAATGTGTGTGCGCCGTATACGGACCGGCAGTAAATTCAGGGACCCTGTTCCGGCGTCCCACGTCACTTTCCGGCCGTTCCTAGACTCTTGCATTCCAGGGTGGAACGCAGACCAGATGTGACTTAATTCAGGGGTCCGCGTCACTTCCGGGATCCAGCGCGCGTCTCCTCCGATATGGAGACAGTCTAAGCCGCTCCGGATGCCACCTGAGAGGGGGGAGGAGCTGGGTTGGAGAGCTCGAGGAGGCCTCCAGCATGGCACCCACCGGACCTTACCAGCAGGTGCGGACTCAGTGGGGAGGGGGTCCCGAGTCCCGGAGGAGACAGGAGCAGCTTACAGGGAGGAGGAGAAGACCACTCGATCCCAGCTGCCCGGCTTAAAGGTATGGTTAGGTGTCTGCCGCCGGCACAAAGCACCCTGGATGACCTCTTCATCCCAATAGGGACAGGAAAAAACACTGGAGGGAGGATGAGGGAGGGGCTATTTGACCTCTTTGTGTTTCCTGTCCCTATTAGAGTGGGGTGACATCCTCCTTTGGTGTTGTCATGGGGGGGGGGGGGTTATTGGAGAAATACTTCACTTTCGGCCATGACTACTGTATATCAATGTTTGTGGCATCTTATAGAACAAAGGGTCTGGCGAGCGCAAGAATTTGCCTATTGTAGTAAAAACATAGGAGATGATATCTCATTGCCTGCTTGCTAGGCACTCATCGCATGTGTTACATCTGTCTACCGCCAGAAAATTGCAGCTGCAGGGAGTCAAACATATTAGACGAGCACGCCGAAGATACTCGGAGAAGACTGAGCATGCTTGGATAACATGTTATCCGAACACGTTTGTTCAACACTAATCAGAACAGATCTTTGATCATAGAGTCTCCAAATTAGAAAAGGAATGCTGGAATGCTTACCAGGAGTCCCAAAAGGGGTAAAAAAAAATATCCTCAAGCATGGTTAACTAAAGGGTCAGCATTCAGGAAGGCATCCCTGGGGAAGAGGGTCCAGGAGGCAATGAAGAGGGACCAAGAAAAAGGCCTTATCAAGACAAGGCCATATGAAAAAGAGGCCAATGAGACACTGACTGGAGATATGAATGTGTTCTTTCTGGTAACTATGACAATTACTGAATGGATTGTAAGCTGAAGTCATTAAATGTCTTTGTTGTAATATTGTAAATTTGTACTATGTTTTATCAATTTTATACTGTTCATTTGATTTTAGGTATAAAACCATTTTTTATACACTTTTGCTGGTGTTCTCGCTTTGCTGACTGTGTCTTAAGACTATTTAGGGATACTACTGATATTATGCAGTATTCTTGTAGTTTGGCATCGTCAATAATATTTATTAAATATTGTTGGGCAGTATCCTTATCATTCAGTATTGTTATAGGTAACAGTATTTCTTACATATTGACTTTCTAAAAAACTGAAAATCTTTATTATATTTCTTTTTTTTACCTTGTATTGCTCAACTGCTTGTCTTCTCTCCTCTGGATCCACTGTGACTGTTAGAAATTGAGCTGGCTTCAAGGAAACGTTGCTAGAGATAACACTACTACTATATGCAGATATTTTAACTGAGTATCTTTCTTCAGCAGTGTACATTTGTCTCAGCCCTGTTTCTTGTATTACCTAAAAGAAATTATAGACTAATTATTGACCGCTGTATGTTTCATTGATCCTATTAGTTAATTGGCATGTTTTTGCCAATACATCCTATAGAACAGGGGTCAGGAACCTTTTTGGCTGAGAGAGCCATGAATGCTACATATTTTAAAATGTAATTCCGTGAGAGCCATACAATATTTTTAAAACTAAATACAAGTAAATGTGTGCATTTTATTTAAGACCAACGCTTTTAAAGTACAATAAGTCACTGAATTCTTTTTAATAAAGTTATTATGCTGTTGCTAACCAATGATGAATAAAGTACTTCTTACCATTAGGCTATGTGCCCACGATGCAGAAATGCTCCGGATTTTTTTCTGAGCGTTTCTGCATCTCCCTGGCAGAAAAAACGCATGCAGATTGTACATGTGTTTTTCCTGCCAGGGACATGCGGATGTGAAGCGTTCTTCACATGCATTTCCGTGGGTTGACAAGCGCTTTCCAAGCGATTTTAGCATCACTTGGAAAGTGCTTGACAACTTGGTCACACTATATAAATCCATGCAAACGGCATGGATTTACATAGTGTGACCGTAAAGAATGGTGAAAAATAAAAAAATAAATATATACCTACCTTCCGATGGCCCCCGGAGTCTTTATTCGATCCGTCCTGGCTTGCAGGCAGCTCGCGGTACACTGAAGGACCTGCCATCACATGGCTAAATGACGTCAGCACAGGTCCTTCAGTCCATCGCGACCTGCCGGCAAGCGAAGAAAAGCGCACCGGGGGCCATCAGAAGGTAAGTATATTTATTTTATTCTTTTTTTTACAGGTTCTATGGTAACCAGGTCCGGAGGAGTGTCTCCTCTCCTCCAGACCCGGGTACCATCCGCACATTGAAACGCATGGATTCCACATGTACAGATGAAGTGATGCGTAATCCATGCGTTACAATGCAAGTCAATGGCGGCGAAAACGCAGCGCTTCCGCAAAATAATTGGTAGTGCTGTGTTTTTTTCCGCAATGATAATCCGCAGCGGAAATTTCCGCAGCATGTGCACAGCATATGCGGATTATCATTGGGGAACATGGCAGGCCTTCTACCAAGCGTTTAAGCGTTTCTGCAGCGGAAATGCCGCTGCAGAAACGCTTAAAAAACGCATCGTAGGCACACAGCCTTAATGTGACTTCTGGTGCTGCATGGTTTTGCTGATGGCTTTGTAGTCTGGTTGATACATGGTGAGGCTGAGCTTCATGCAGGCGTTGAGACTTCCATCCGTTAAACGTGATCGTAGGTTGGTCTTAATGTTCTTTATATGTGAGAAAGACTGCTCACATGCATACGTAGAGCCAAACATTGTCAATACAGCTATACTCACACGCTGCAGTGTGTGGTATGTGATGGGAAGTGCGTTCCAAGTTTTGACTATCAGCTGGTCCGCGGGTTGAAGTTTCATTTCTCGCCACTTGTGCTTGCTCGCCAACTCTAATTGCTGTTGTGCAAGTCTTTCCAAATCTTCATTCAGTGACTTGAACTTATTCACCCACATGTCCGAGGCCTTCAGGTCAGCAGCTTGTAGCTCAAAATCTCTGACGGAGACACCGGGGATGTAACTGAAGTCAGCGCTGTCCACTGCACACTCGTGTGGATGGGTGATGAACTTAAAAAGATGAGTGCGCTCACGAAATTCTCCAAAGCACGCTTTAAATGACTGCAGGAGACTAGATGTGAAGCCCGCTAGCTGCTGAAGATCAAGATGTTGAGCAGGGTCACTTGCTGTGCATGAATCTTTAAACTCTCCCAGTTATTCAAAGTGTAGTAAACGACCTGATTCAATGTCGGCGATGAAGAGTTCTAGCTTGTTTTCAAATGCAAACACTGCTTGCTGAAGGAATAAGACTGTTTCCAACTCCTTGCATTTTCACATTGAGCTGGTTCAGATGTTCAGTCACGTCCACGAGAGATAGTAGAACTTCAGGAGCCACTCAGTGTTCGCTAACTCAGGATGCTCGACATTTTTCATTTCAAGAAAAGTCCAGATTTCGCTCAGACAAGCCGCAAAACGGCTGAGCACCTTCCCTCTTGACAACCAACGCACATTGCTGTGCAGAAGCAGACCAGGATAATTATTCCCAACTTTATCCAGCAATGTTTTAAACTGGCGATCACTTAAAGCTCGGGCAACAATAAAGTTGACCACCTGAATGACCAGCGACATCACTTCACTAACCTGCTCGCCACACATCTGAGCACAAAGCGCCTCCTGAGGTAGGATGCAGTGAAAACTTAGGATAGGTCTCTTTTCATGTTCACGAAGAAACGCTACGAATCCTCTGTTTTTCCCCACCATGTACGGAGCACACACCGAAATAAGTTTATCCATTGGTAGATTTTTTTCTTTAGCGAGCTCAGTGAAAGACTTGAATAAATCCTCCCCTCTTGTTGTCCCTTTCATAGGCAAAACAGCAAGACTTTCCTCACGTAGTGTGTCACCGGCAGCATACCTGGCAATCATGCTGAACTGGGATAAATGGCTTACGTCTGTTGACTCATCCAAAGCAAGAGAAAAGAATGGTGCTGCATTTATGTCCTTCACTTGTGTTGCCTCAATTTGATTTGCCATCATGATGGTACGATATTGAACAGTTCTTGCCGACAGAGGCATGTCTTTTATTCATTTGATTATCTTGTCTTTATCTGAAAAGTCGTCAAAAAGTTCATTGGCAACATCAAGCATGAATGTATTGGCATACTCTCCATCTGTGAATGGCTTTCCGTTTCTCACAATTGCTAAAGCACCAGCAAAGCTAGCCGAATTCCAGTCACCTTGTTGGGTCCAAACACGGAGTTGCTGCTGACTAGCTTGCACTCTGCACAGTAGCTCTTGACATGCTTTCTTCCTGCTGTTCCCCACAGGATATTTCGATGCAAATGTAGTATGGCGTGTGTCGAAGTGCCGCTTTATATTTGACCGTTTCATCGATGAAATTTTATCATTGCATATTAGACACACTGCAGAACCTGCTCTCTCCACAAAGGCGAATTCTTCTGTCCATTCCTGCTGTAAAGTACGATACTCATCTTTTTTTCTTTTAGCCATCTTCTTCAATAAAAGGGTTTCTGCAATTAGCCAGCTGACTACTTGATTAAAAGGAGGGAAGTTTACTTCCATATGCTGGAGGTATCCCTGGCTGATTCAATGTGGGGAACAGAGATGGCGTCTTTGCGCTTAAGCAAAAAAGGGCAAACTGTACCCCCACAGTACTGTGTATATAGGTAACTGGCATCACCCTAATTCACTGGTTGTATGAAGTAAGAGCGTTACCTGTATTCAGGCACTCTCCTCTCTGACAGATGCGGCTGCTGATTCTTGCCAGTGGAGTTTAAAATGGCGCCGCCGCTTCTGATCCGCACCACAGGAAGCAGTCACCCCTATAAAGCGCCCACTCACCTGACAACTAGAGCGGCGCTTGAGCGAGCGGAGCTCAGTTGCTGCTACGCTGGAGTGAGGAGAACGATGGCTGACAGCGCGGGAACTCCTTATACCTGCCGGTGAGCTCGCCTCCGGTCTGCGCTTAATGATGACTCACCCCAGCGTAGCCGCAACTGAGCTCCGCTCGCTCAAGCGCCGCTCTAGCTGTCAGGAGAGCGGGCGCCTTATATCCCGGGTGACAGCTTCCTGTGGTGCGGATCAGAAGCGATGGCGCCATTTTAAGCTGTCAGTGGCAGGTAGAGCGAGCCAGATGCAGCCTTCAAAAGAGCCACATCTGGCTCGCAGCCATAGGTTCCCGACCCCTGAAATATAACAAACCTTTCCCTATAATATGCTGCCCTTACACAGGTTCCTTTATAGCAGAAAGCAAATCACCTTACCAGCTTCTTCATAGAGAAGAAAAAGTTTTGATATCAGCCCCACAAACCATGAGGACCTGTAATGGCTTATTGCAAAAAGAAATATGTGACTGAGAAATATCCATCACAGATAAATTCCCAATTTTTTTTCTGATTACCATTTGTTCCTTCCACTTTCCTACCCAAAGAAGTCTTGCTAGCCAAAATATGGAAGAATTTCTAAATTCTTAGTAGACCAAAGATCAAAACTTGTAAGGGATTCTTCCATCTTTTACATTCATGGCATATCCAGAGGTGCTCAGCTCTGTAATACCCAGAGTTCAATGTAGTGCACCACTTCTCTATTAAAGGAGTTATCTACTACTTGGACAACCCTGTCTCAATCTCTATGTTTCCCCCTAGTAAAGCAAGAACACCTATACTCACCACTGGTGTCGTTCCAGCGGGGTCACCACTGGCTTTCGTGCCATTGTTGGTTCACGCGATCCTGACTGGCCACAGGGACATAATGTCATGGGAGCCCTGGAAGAGCCAGTGCAGACACCGCTGGAACAGAATCGGCGGTGGGACTTCTATTGTAACATCTCTGGCGGCGTGCTGGCATGGCTTACCATCTCCCACCATGCAAGACCACTAACTTACCTATCAGTCCAGGCTGCACACTTTGCTCCATTTCCTGCTGTGTGCATGTCTCTGGTCTGATTGCTTAGGGCGGTGGCGCTGTTACTTCCTGATTCTTAAAGTTACAGTGTGCGCAGTCCTAATGCGTCCCCAGCCTATTGTGGCAAGTCACTGGATACCTAAACCCCCTCCACCCAGTAGGAGGTGCCTGAGCAACGCTTTTTCCGCCACCCTGGGGGCTGAGTACCCAGGCCCGTTACCTGTATCTGTGACTTCTAATCTGTTTCCGCCACCCTGGGGGCTGAGTTCCCAGGCTCATTCCTGTATCTTATTCCAGGTTCAGTTCCTGTCTGTACTGTGTCCTAGCCCATTACCTGCTTGTCTCTATGTCTGATCCTTCCCTTTTCCTGCAGTGTCTGAACCTGCACCTAACTCCAACTCGTTGTCTCTGTACTTCTGTTTGTGAGTTTTGTGTCCACTCGCTACTTCATTGCAAGTACCTTGTGTGTATCTGGTTCTGCTTGTCCCGTTTCCTTGCCTCCGTATCTACCTCCTGTGTTCTAGCTATCTTCCTGTGTTTCCCAGTCTGTTCCATGTGAACAGAGCCCTGTCCTGTCTGCCTGCACCTGCGGTTCCGCTCTGCGCCTCTCGTCCTCCGCGCCTGCGGTTCCGCTCTGCTCCACTTGTCCACCGCACCTGCGGTTCTGTTCCTGTATCCCAGTCTGTACTGGTCCCTATCCAACCTGCGGCTCTGTTCCTGTATCCCAGTCTGTACTGGTCCCTAACCAGCCTCCTTTCGTGCCTGCCAGTACCCGCCTGTCTGCATACCAGCCGTGCCTGCCAGTACTCGCATGTCTGCATACCAGCCGTGCCTGCCAGTACCCGCCTGTCTGCATACCAGCCGTGCCTGCCAGTACCCGCCTGTCTGCATACCAGCCGTGCCTGCCAGTACCCGCCTGTCTGCATACCAGCCGTGCCTGCCAGTACCCGCCTGTCTGCATACCAGCCTAACCGGCCCGTTCCTGCATTCCCCGGTGTGGGTCCACAGCTGTGACCGGGGTCTGACCTGGAGTAGCACTTAGGCCACCTCCCATGTCCCTCCTCGGACCACGGAGTCGATTAAGCCACCGTGTGTTCGTGGTCAGATCTGGCGAGGCCCCAAGTCATGCCCCTCCAGGCACTCCTCGGTTCGTGGCCCAGTGGGACCACTAACCACACTCACGCCAGTCCAGCGTGAGCGTAACACCTATTCACCTAAAAAACCATGGTCCGATTTCTAGAAAGTTTTGTGTAAATGATTAAGCTGAGCTTACAACCCCAAATGAGCAGGCTTGCTCTCAGTCACTTCTCCACAGAGCCTACCATTTGGTGAAGCCCCCAAGTAATTTATAGAATATCCTATGGAGTTTTTATCACTAAAAACATTTTCTTCCAGCATACATTTTCAGAAGTTGAAATAATCGTTGGGACCTTTAGTAAAACCCTGATGCCAGTTTACTCACTCTTTCAATCATATGTCTCGTCTTTTCTGTTCCCACAGGTACGTTATGAACCATATATTGGGATACCAAGTAATTCATTACTGGATATGGAGCATCAAATAATTCTCTTAAGTAAGAGAAAAAGCCAAATCGCCTGCAAAAAAACAAATTAAAAACAATTATTTTTGCCCAAAGGTTAAAGAAGCACTCTCAACAAAGTTTTTATCCTCTTAATATATTCCAGTCATCATATCATAATTGCACTGTGTACTTACACTTGCTCATTTTTCCTTTCTATCCAGCTAATTCATCTTTCCAGGACGTCCCTCCTAACAGCACCATGGAGGCTGTCCTTCTATCCTTATAGGGATAGGAAACACACGAGAGGTTAAGAGACACCTCCCACCCACACCCACCAGTGTTTTTCTTGTCCCTGTAAGGACAGACACAAGAGAAGACATGCAGGAGCGTTACAGCTTCATCGTGGATTAACTTGTGCGCTCAGGGGTATGGGGGGGGGGGGTCCATCCTATCCTACTCCCTGTCAAGTGGTCCGAGGCTGACACCCCCCGAAGGGGCGTTCCTCAGACAGACATCCAGTAGATCAGGTGCTCCTGGAGTCGCTTCCCTTCCAGCTGGGGCTCTCGGCTCCCATCACCGGCCGGAACGCTGGTGCCTGGGCGCGAGGACACACTTCCGGTGACGTCAGAAGGCGCCGCACCACGTGCTTCCGGTTTCTGGCGTGTGTTCCAGGGTGGAAAGCAGAATGCGCCAGAGGCCATGCGGTGAGACCGCATCAGGTGCTTCCGGTTTCCAGCGTGCATTTCGAGGTGGAACACAGAAGGCGCGGGAGACCATGGGGAGAGACTACACCTCGTGCTTCAGAGTTTCCAAGATGGAACGCAGGGAGACGCCAGAGGCCTCAGGAGACCCAACAGGCAGCATTTCCGATGACGTCATCCCTGTGGGACAGCAAGGATTTCCGGGGGAGGCCATTCCAGGTGGTGCCCAGGTTATTATGGAAGACAAGGTAAGATATGTAAAGCTGCCTTGTTCTGGGGATAAACATACACCACTGTGATAGAGTGAACCTCTGGATCAGCATGGATGACATTGGAAAGGCTGAGACTCCTGGAGCAGTCCCTGGTGACAGTAAGTGGCCTCTATTTGAACTCCTCTCTCACTTATATTGGAAGCCTATACTAAATAGACTGTCCTATGTTACATACTAGGACAAGGCGGTAGCAGCCACCATGACATCTTCAAGAAGAACAGGCATATCCTTTAGAAAGACCAAGAGATGTGCTATATGTAATGTTAAATTACCAGACTCCTGGACAAAACAGCTGTGTGAAGGTTGCAACCTTAAAGTCATTAAGGATGCCTTCAACTCTAGTCTTTTGCCAGCACAGTCATCTCAGCCAGGTAATCGAGCCAAAAGACCACGGTGGGAGATGGAGCCGACTTCGGGAGGAGGAGATCCAGTCCATAAGTTCTGACCTAGAAGAAGAAGGAGAGATCACATCGGAACCCCTGGAAGTGGGCAAGAAGTATGTCTTTTCCTCAGAGGACACCAACGAACTGCTCTGAGCGGTAAGAGGTACTATGCAGATTGAAGAGACCCTGAAAACCCAGTCGATCCAGGACGAGATGCTCGCGGGCCTGAGGTCACAGAAGTATCAAGTTTTCCCGATGAACAACCTCATCCGGGCAATGATTCTGGAAGAGTGGGAGGAAGCGGAAAAACGTCTAGTCATCCCTCGGGATTTCAGACTGCGACTGCCATTTGAACCAGAGGACACTAAGACTTGGGAGTAGATCTCAAAGATCTTTGTCCCAGTTGCCAGAGTGGTTAAGAAAACTTCAATTCTATTTAAAGATAAGTCAAGTCTTAGAGAGTCCATGGACAGAAAAGCTGATGGCCTCCTGGAGAGAGCTTGGGAGGAGTCAGCTGCAGTTATGAAAGATAATATAGCTACCACTTCAGTTGCTAGATCCATGCACCTGTGGATCGATCAGCTGGAGGAACAGTTAAGAGGAAAGATATCTAGGGAAAATATGCTAAAATGTCTCATCACATCTGCAGAGTCTGTTAGGTTCGCGGCCAGAAACAACTTTCTATCCAATGCAGCTCGTAGAGCCATCTGGATGAAGACTTGGTCGGGAGACAATCAGTCTAAAAATAAGCTCTGTTCCATACCCTTTTCCGGATTAAGATTGTTTGGTCCAGTACTGGACAGTATTCTGGAAGGTGCCTCAGATAAAAAGAAGGGGTTCCCTGAGGGTAGTTTAAAAAGATAATTTCCCTTTCAGAGGTCCCGCCCCTCCCAGAAGCAAGAATACCGAAAGGTAAAGGCGGTCGGTGGAGCTACCCCAAAAGGGGGTAGAGGTAGAGGCCCTCCCCCTCCTTTTGGGTCAGGTTCAGGCGGTAGGAGACAATGACGCCATAAGGGTCGGGGGATGTCTCAGAGATTGGAGACTCCTGGCATCTCAATTGCCCGAAATCTGTGGTTACAGAAAACTATTTCCCAGGGGTATATTCTAGAATTTATCCGGGAGCCCCCAGGGAGATTTGTAGTTACAAAACCTCCTTCCATTATCCTATGTGGTCAGACATAAGAGAACTGATAAAGTCAGGAGTAGTAATTCCAGTTCCCAAATCGGAGCTAGGTCTAGGTCATTACTCGGGTCTCTTCACTATCAAAAAATACAATCAGGAGAAAGTCGCACTATAATACATCTAAAACCGCTAAATCGGTGGTTAAAGTACAAGAGGTTCAGGATGGAGTCTATAAAGTCCATCATTCCACTCAGACAAGGATTCATTGATGTGTATATTAGATCTAAAAACGCTTATTATCACGTTCCTATCCATCCCTGTTGTCAGAAATTTCTATGTTTCGTATTAAAGCAGGGAAATCAGAACTGCCACTTCCAATGCCTTCCTTTTGGTCTGGCTTCGGCTCCTCAAATTTTTACCAAATTGGTCGCAGAGATTGTAGCCTACCTAAGGGAGAGAGAGATTATTATAGTGCCCTATCTTGACGATTCCCTGTTGATATCTGGTTCAGTGACCGAGCTAAGGAATCAGCTCAAAATGGTCATCTCAACATTAGAATGTCTGGGTTGGATCATAAATCTTGGAAAGTCGGATCTGGTGCCAGGGACCAAGAAAAGATTTCTGGGAGTTATCTTGGACTCCAGTCGAAGAATTTCTCTGTTACTAGTGGAAAAACAGAACTGTGAAGAACAGAGTTCGTCTGTTATTACAGAATTGATAGTCAATAAGAACGGCGATGAAGGTCCTTGGTACCCTTGCAGCCTGCATACCGTGCGTCAGGTGGGGTCAATTCCACACAAGACAGCTTCAGAGCAATTCTTTCATCCTGAGAAAGGCGGAAGATTTCCCTGGATGAGGAGACTCGTTTATCCCCTGCGGTCAGAAGTTCTCTGGAATGGTGGACCATTTCCGAAAACGTCAGACTAGGAGTGCCATGAGTATTGGTTCCTTGTGTCAATATCATGACAGATGCAAGCAAGGAAGGATGGGGAGCTCATATAGAAGGAGAATTTTTCCAAGGAATCTGGCCTCTAGACATCCAGTCCCAAACCTCAAACTACAGAGAGTTGTGCACGGTTTGGGAAACTTTAAAACAAAACCACACCTGTTTAATAAAGCAACACCTGAAGATTATGTCAGACAACATGACGACGGTGTCATTTCTTCGCCACCAGGGGGTCCAAAACACCATCTGCTACAAGATCGAACGTAGATCTCTACGAAGATATTTTCCTGGGCAGAGAAGAATGTCTTGTCTATATCGAATGTCCATCTTGAGGGGTCCAAGAACTCCGTGGCGGATTACCTAAGCAGGCAGTGGATTGGGCCTACAGAGTGAGAACTCAATGAAGAAGTGCTTCAACTCCTATATCGTCTATGGGGGGTGGGGGGAGAATCACCCAACTAGACCATTTCGCAACCAGGAAAAATGCGAAAGTTCCGAGATTCTACTCTCTCAATCCAGGGGACAATCCACAAGGGATCCACGCCCTAAATCAGTTGAGGAAGGGAGGTCTGTTGTAAGCTTTCCCTCCATAGCTTTAATTCCGAGAGTCCTCAGGAAGATCCAGGAAGACAGAGCGAAGGTACTGCTTATTGTCCCGTTTTAGCCGAAAAGAAGAAGTTGGTTCCCTTTGCTGCGGAGAATGTGCCTGAAGGATCAAATCCTTCTACCAGGGAGAAGAGACCTTCTTTCTCAAGGTGCAGTGTTAAACTCGAACCTGCAAAACCTTCAACTGTCAGCTTGGATCCTGAAAGGGAGATCCTAAGAGCCAGAGGTTTGTCAGATGAAGTGATTTCAACAATTCAAGCTAGCCGAAAGCTAGTTACGACAGCCATCTATAATAAAATCTGGAAGAGGTTTTGTTTGGAGAGTGGCAGTTCTTCAGACACTTCCCACCCCGATGTTCCAAAAATTCTATATTTTCTGCAGGCGGGGTTTAATAAAGGGTTAAGACTCAGCACTTTAAGGGTACAGTAGCAGCAATTAGTGTCTTTTTTGATTCTCCCCTGGCAGCTCATCCTTGGGTGGCATGATTTTCTAGGGCCATCCAGAGGTTAAGACTCACGGTAAGGAGGTCGGTTCCCCCCGGGATATAAATTTAGTTCTCAAAGCCTTATGTAAGGTCCCTTATGAGCCCATAGAAAATTTTAACATTGCTAGGCTCACGTTTAAGACTATTTTTTTGGGCAGCTGTCACCTCAGCTAAAAGACACGGAGAGCTTCAGGCCCTTTCAGTTCAAAACCCTTACATGCAGATCTTCAATGACCGGATAGTTCTAAGACTTAATCCAGCACACATGCCCAAGGTGGTTTCCCCTCAAAATCGAAACCAGGAGATCGTATTACCCTCCTTCTGCCAACAGTGTAAGAACCATAGAGAGTTTCTTCCATTCTTTAGATGTAAGACAGGCAGTTATTCGATACTTGGAGGCCACTAGTGAATGGAGGCAGGACAAAAATTTATTCGTTCAGTATGGGGGCAGAAATAAGGGGGAAAAAAAGGTTCCAAACCTACGTTAGCCAGGTGGATAACGTCCACCATTAGCTTAGCATATGAATCTGTAGAGAAGCCTTTGCCTGTGGGTCAAAAAGCCCATTCTACTAGAGCAATTGCTACATCCTGGGTGGAGAGCGCCGGGGCATCGGTGGAACAGATTTGCCAGGCAGCTACTTGGTCTACTCTTAACACATTTTGTAAACATTGTAAGTTAGATACTATGTTGAATCACCAAACGGCCTTTGGTAGGAAGGTGCCACAGGCAGTAGTCCTACCCTAAAAGTTTCATGCTTTGGTATTCTCCATGTCAGGAGGGACGTCCTGGAAAACGGGGATTAGACCTACCGGTAATATGGTTTCCAGGAGTCCATCCTGACAGCACTGTTACTTCCCTCCCTTTAATTCTTGTACTATTGTGAAGATTAACTTTGTACAAGAATTTAATAAATTAAGAGTTGCATCCATCCCTGTGTGGTACTTGGAAAATACACTGGTGGGTGTGGGTGGGAGGGGTCTTTTAACCGCTCGTGTTTCTTGTCCCTATAGCGATAGAAGGACAACCTCCATGGTGCTGTCAGGAGGGATGTCCTGGAAAGATGAATTAGCTGGATAGAAAGGAAAAATGAGCAAGTGTAAGTACACATTGGATATGATATGATGACTGGAATATATAAAGAGGATGGACTCCAGGAAACAATATTAGGGGAAGGTCAAATCCCCATATTTTTCTCTGCTCTGTGTAGAAGTAGGAAGTCTCTTTCCCTGCATTTATCATTCCTCTCTTCAACTCCTGACCCAGTTGCTGCCTCCTCCCCCTGACAGGGACTTTGCAGTGATTCATGACTCATACAGGAAAAATAGACTTCCTGTTTCTACATAGAGCTTAGAAGGATTCAGCTAGTCAGTTTTAATCACGTGAGGACATAGACTTCGTGGAAAAGAGAAGAATTAACAGGGTAGAAAGGCAAAATGAACAATTGTAAGTACACAGTGCTATATAATATGACGATTGCAATATATTATGAGGATAAAAACTTTAATGGGAGGGCTTCTTTAATAACACACAGTAAATAATTGCACTCTTTTTTTTTTTTCATTAAACCCAAAATAGATCCAAAATTCTGTGCTTATTTATATCTTCACAGAAGTCAGAGGTCAATTTTCCTCTAAATCTTTTTACACAGCTATAGAATTAAAGATACTGTCAAATTTCTCCTCATACTTATGTGTAACAGTTGGAAGCGGATGAATGGATGGATCATCATATCATCCCTAAGACCACAAGAGAACATTGAAGACAAAGCTGGCCAGCATAGTCTATTCCAATGCTTCACAAATTGTGAGTTGGGCTTGCTTGTTAGGTGTCCAGCAGTTCCGAAAAAGGTGCAACATGCCTCTAGAAGTTCATCAGAACAATATTGCAGTACCAGGGCACACGCCTCTATCCCAACAAAGGTGACTTACCATTGAGTGCTTTAGCTGGGAAAACTCATTTCTTTTCAAGATCAGCAAAACAAAGTTACCTGGTTTGCAAGCTTTTGGCAGATAATGAAATAACATTAAAAAGTGTTGCTAAGTCTTTAATTGAAACATGGCAGTGTGTACTTCTATGGTTGCCATGTTACGGAATATTGATCTTAGAAATGTATTGAATAACCTGTGGATAGACCATAATTTTCTGATAAAGGAGGACCCCAGCTCTGTGACACGCACCCTTCTCCAGCAAGAGGGCTACCTCAAGTCTGTCAAGGTTGATGCCGCAGCCATACGTGTGCATCTCTCAATTCACTTCTATAAAATTTCAAGCACAGCCTAGCAAGTGTGATAATACACACAGTGATATCACAGCATAGACAAACATACACACAGACATATGCAGTACAAGAATGATTACACACTGATATCAATCTGTGCATCAATCTCTTGCACCACTGTAACCTGTTTTATGAAATGCATTTTCTCCCATTGGTCACGCGACATTGTTTATTTCATGTGAGTGCTACAGCCTATTAATGGCCACTGAATGGCTGTGAGACACAGCGCCGACATTGCTGGACTGAGAGGACAGTAGGTTTTGTTTTTTTAAAGGAAACCGGTCATGCAAAATAGCACTATTAACCTGCAGATATGGGGTTAATCACATTCTGATACCGTGCGGTGCCGACACAGAGCCACGCTGCTGGGAGGAAATAAATATTATGCCCCAAGCAGAGTTCGGCTTCTAGTCATAGGGGTGGCACCGGCGTGGTTTCAGTCGCCGCTCTGTGTTTAGAGAATCGGTTATAACCGCGCCCCCGGCACTAACTGACAGCTGGTCCTAACGCTGAGCTGCTGTCAGTCAGTGCCGTGGGCATGGTTACAGCCACAGGTCACTATAAACAGAGCGGTGACTGAAACAGTGTCGGCACTACTGGAAGCCAAATACTGCCGGGGAGATAAAAGTACATTTCTCCCTGGCAGGGGAACACTCAGTGCCAGAGTTGCATGCTGTTAGAAAGTTATTAACCTGCAGATTAACTCCATATCTGCAGGTTAACAGCAATATTTTACATGACAGGCTCTCTTTAATCTGGGGCACTTTAGCATTTAAGAAGGGGAAATCCAGTACTGGACAAACTCTTTAAATGCCAGTTGTAACCAGCAGCCACTTGTTTCCCCTAAACCGGCCTTTAATGTAGTAATTTAATATTACACCATGCTCATTCAAATAAAAAGTCAGTGGCGCAGACTCCAATTAAGTGGGAGACTACTTTCACAGTGGTTCTCAGCCTTCCAAAAAATAAGCCATCAGTTGGATTTAGTCATGTAGACTGGAGTTGTCAAGATTTTAGGATTTGAATGTGGGATACATGCCTTGCCTCTCCAGTCTTAACAATGACTCTAAACAATGGGTAGGGGTGGAACAGGAGGGCTCAGAAGTCCCTTTACGACATCTACCATGGTACCAAGAAGACTCAGTGACCTTGGCCAAAAGCAATCTAACTAGGGAAACAATTAAAACATGGCATTATCTGGGGGCGTGGCCTGGCTATGGAGGAGTGAAGTCGCAGGGTTGTTTGCTCCCGTCCCTGGCCCAGCTTCAGGGCATGCCTATCACATCAAATCAAGCCAAAATACTGCCAATGCCAGCAAAAAAGAAACGGAACATAACAAAGACCAGTGTGAGTACCCAGCGGGCATCTCCAACGAACATTACACGCTATCTGAGAAGCACTGCACCTGTTTCCCCTGCACAAGCGGGATCTAAGATGGCGTCGGCGGGCCCTGCACAGCGCTCCTCGGCTCCTGCATCGGAGGCTCTGAGCCCACGTGGTAAACGCTCCCCATCAAGATCAACAGACCGGACGATGCCTTCGTCAGCGGAGGACTCTCAGATGTGGGAGAATACAGGAGGCCTCACCGTCGCAGCTACGGAGGACCCCCCCCAGTCCAAGATGGCGGACCCTGGTTTCGCGCCTCCGGGATTCAGGTGCGTGGTGGGGATAGCTCCGTGCTCCAACCCACAGACACTTCAGACTCGGCAGAGCTTACCTCTGCTGTGGGTCCGGACTTACAGAGACCCCAATGGTCCACCGATAACCAGAGATCCCCTGAGAGAGACTCCTTTCACATATTATTACGCTCCCCCTCTCCTGGCTGCTCAGAGGAGAGCCAACAGGATGATTTATCTCAGCATGAGGCAGTGTGGAGAGATCTCAAAGCTCGAATACGAGCTATTCCAACCAGGGAGGACATGGAGTCCTATATGTCCAGACTGGAGTCCTCCTACAGAGCTGAAACTGCTGCCATTAGAGGGGACATGCAAGAGTTAACAGAAAAAGTGTCCGCTGCTGAGTCACACACAGCATCCATCGCCCAACAAGTTAAATCTCATGAACAAACTTTGTCCTCCCACTCATACCAATTGGAATACCTAACAGATTTGATAGACGATATTGAGAACAGAGAAAGGCGCAATAATATTAGGATTAGAGGACTTCCAGAGACAATTGAGCACAATAAATTGGATGAGACACTGCGCCATTTGTTCAATTCTATTCTGGGTCGGCCCTTAGAGAGGGAGTTGGAATTAGACAGGGCCCATAGATCCCTGGGTCCCAGACCCTCTGACATGTCAAAACATCGAGATGTGATTTGCCGGGTTCATAAATACAAAATCAAACAAAACATCTTAATAAGGGCAAGAAAAATGGATTCTATTCTTTATCAAGATCATTCTGTACAACTCATGTCTGATTTATCACGTCACACACTTCAGAAGAGGAGGACTTTAAGACCTCTATTAGAGGTTTTGAGACAGCAGAACATATTATATTCTTGGGGTTTCCCTTTCCGCCTACAAGTCCGCCATTCTGGGGTTTTACATGTGGTACGATGCCCTGGAGACATCCCGGCTTTTGTTAAGGGCTTGGGGATCCCCCACGTATCTATATCATCCGAGGATTGGCCAAGTCTCCCAGGAGGCCCCAAGTCGGATCTCAACCCACAATCACAAAAAGTGACAAGAAACAAAGCTAGAGAAGAATCTAGAAGAGAGATCAATAGGAAACACGTTTCGCATCCCCCAGATTGAAACATCTCTCACAAAAAGGACCTGTGGTCAATTCTCTAGCCCTCAGTGCTAGTCAAGCTGGTGAAAGAAATTAGAATGTTATGTTCCTCTAAAATGTTGGTGAAAGACATTAGAATGTTATATTCCTCTAAAATGTTCTCAATGTAGTTGATGTTTTGAATACCTCATATATGTGACTGGATATCAGTGACAAAACTAATTGTACTATGTCAATGGTATTCAGTTCTTGGGAGATGCAGATATTATCTCACAAGGTTATGTGATATATTGATTAGGAGATTTAATATAGCGATAAGCAGATGTTAATCTATGTCAGTTTTTGGCTGCCTTTATATCAAAGTTTTAGTACGAAGGGTTTGGCCTGTTGTTTGGGCTTGGGGGGGGACGGCTCCTCGGTAGAAAGCCCATTCTCTCAAGGGGTTTACACACTGCTGGCAGGTGTAAAATAGACTCATCTCCCCTCATCAGACTGTTTTCTTTATTCTAATTTTATTTTTGTTCCCCTTTCACTTTCTCGTCCCTTTCTTTATATTTCCGTCTCCCATCTTACCCCACCCCCTTCATTGGTAATCATGTCATCTATTAAAGTAGGTTCATTGAATGTAAGAGGCTTTAATGTCCCACAGAAACGTTCTCAAATTTTATACTCTATGCACAAACAAAAAGTTCAGGTTCTTATGTTACAAGAGACGCATTTTAAAATGGGGCATGTGCCTGTTCTTGGTGATAGGTATTACTCTCGATGGTTTCACAGCACTAATCCGGATTCACGCTCTAAGGGTGTATCCATAGCCATACACAAATCGTTGGCTTACACCTTCATAGATTCCCTCATTGATGATAAAGGCAGATATGTGTTTTTAAAACTTAAAATAGCGGAATCAATATATACAATAGCAAATTGGTACCTCCCTAACAAAGACCAGATCCCCACGTGTAGGTCCTTTCTAACATCCCTCTCTGAATTTGCAGAAGGTATTCTGATTGCAGGTGGAGACTTTAACTTCACATGGAATCCCGCGCTAGATTCATCCTCAGGAAGGGGTGTTGTCCCTTCAAGAAGGCTCCGATCACTGAAGCGGGCCATCCACGCCCTCAGATTGACAGACGTTTGGCGAATCTTAAATCCTCAGGGTAAGGACTACACATATTTTTCTCCTGCGCATGGTTCATATAGTCGCATTGATTTCTTCCTGTTGAGTCATCACGCTCTTTCTTTAAACCCATCTGCCACAATAGGCGACATGTTGTGGTCTGATCATGCTCCAATTTTTCTATCCCTATCTATTCCTTCCTCTGTCCGACGCTCGTGGACATGGAAAATGAATGATCACCTTCTCAAGGATAGTATCTGCATGACGGAATTAAAAGATTCTGTTGATTCTTTTATGCAAATTCACAAAACAGATCAGACCTCAACTCCTCTGCAATGGGAAACTCTAAAATGTGTCATGAGAGGCGTGTTGATTAAACATGGTTCAAGACTCAAAAAAGAAAGAACACAGAGGGTGAATGACCTGTTGAGACAGATACACATATTGGAGACATCGCACAAACATACATTGTCACCTAATACACTTGCAGAACTATCAAAAAAAAGGAATGATCTTAAGATCTTGCTTGAGCAAAAGTATCTAAGACATAGGGAGCAAACTAAAAGTTTTTTTTATGAATCGTCAGATAAATGTGGACGGGCACTCTCAAGATTGCTTCATCCTCGTTCTGTGGCAACATACGTTCCATATATCAAGAAACAGAATGGGGAGGATGCTCACAACCCTACAGAAATTATCGAGATATTTCGCTCATACTATGAGAAGTTATATAATATTAAAGGGCAATATTCTGATCTCTCTTCTTGTGACCTAACTGCCCGAATTAAAGAGTATATACAGGATACTTCTTTACCATCCTTAGATAGCCAGGTCTCTGGGGAACTGGAAAAAGACATCACGGAGGAGGAGGTCAATCTTGCTATTCAATCTACACCATCTGGTAAAAGTCCTGGTTCAGACAGATTTACCCCAGCATTCTATAAGTCCCTTAAAACTCAACTATCCCCTATTATGCATAAAACATTTAACTCACTAAATGATAAGACATGTTTCGTCCCCCAATCATTGGAAGCCCATATTAGTATCCTTCCTAAACAGGGTAAAGATCTTACAAACACGGCTAATTATAGACCCATATCATTAATAAACGTAGACATTAAAATACTCTCCAAAATTCTAGCAGAGAGACTGGCCCCATTGTTACCCTCCCTTATAAACACAGATCAAGTAGGATTTATTCAGGGCCGAGAGGCAAGAGATAATACCATTAAGACTATGTTGCTAATCTCCAAAGCTAAAAGCAATTCCATATCTATGGGCCTTCTATCTGTTGATGCAGAGAAGGCTTTGGATAGGGTTCATTGGCAATTTATGAAGGAAGCACTAAACCAAATAGGCATTGGACCACGATTTTTACAGTTGATTTTCTCCTTGTATTCAGGTCCTACTGCCAGAGTTAGAGTTAATGGAGCCCTGTCCTCACCCTTTAAGATACAAAATGGGACTAGACAGGGGTGCCCTCTGTCCCCCCTTCTGTACGTGATAGTGATGGAACACCTGGCCAACGCTATAAGGAAAAATAGTAGTATTCAAGGGGTTAAAATAGGTACAAGGACTTATAAGACAGCATTATATGCAGATGATCTCCTCCTCTATGTATCTCAACCTCAGACATCTCTTCCTTCATTAATGAAGGAGTTTGACAGATTTGGGTTCCTGAGTAATTTCAAAGTTAATTACTCAAAATCGGAGGCATTAAACGTGTCGTTGCCGCAGAGAGAGGTTAAACAGGTAATGGACAACCTCCCTTTTAAGTGGAAATCGGAGGCGATAAAATACTTGGGAGTGCTCATTTCTTCTGACTTGTCAAAAATGTATGCGCTAAACTACCAGTCTCTCTTGGACCGTACATGTAAAGATTTACTAAATTACAGTAAACTGAGAATGTCCTGGTTTGGCAAAATGAATGCTGTAAAAATGGATATACTTCCCCGCTTTTTATATATTTTTCAAACTGTCCCTATCTCTCCCCCATGCAGCTTTTTTAGCAGATTACGTACAGTATTAACTAGGTTTGTGTGGGGTAAAGGTAGACCTAGGATAAGTATGCAGACTTTGAACCGCCCTAAGGCAGCTGGTGGAGCTGGATTTCCGAATTTTAAAACATACTTTCAAGCCTCTGCTTTGGGTCGCCTTCTAGACTGGCACTATAATTCTTTGACAAAGCAATGGGTCACTGTTGAGCAGGAGGGAGTAGTTGTTCCTTTGAAGCACCTTCCTTGGCTCTTCGCCTCAGATGTTTCCTCAATTGGAGGTTTGTCTGAACTGACTAGGGGTACAATCAAAATTTGGCATGCAATTATGAAAAAATACTTTTCCTCTAGTACAATCAGCCCTCTTATGCCATTATTCTCCAATCCTTCCTTCCCTCCTGGATATTTGAGGGATTCTTTTATGGGATGGAGAGCTAGGGAGGATGTTCGCCTTCTGCAGATATTCGAAAATGGTAGATTTCCGTCATTCAATACAATACAAGATAGGTGTCCGTCTAGAAAACTCCAGTGGTTGGAATATCTAGTTACAATCGTTTTTATCGTCCAGGGGGGCAGTGCCCCTGTTCCAGTGTACACCATCTTCCTTTGAGAGACTGTTTTTGCAGGAAGCTCCTCCCAACCATGTAATATCCATGCTTTATAATTGTCTGATAGGGGTAAATATCTCAGGAAAGCTTAATTTTCAACATAAGTGGGAACAGGAATTGGGACATATCATACCCTCGTCAGACTGGGAAAAAAGTTTCTTGTTTACACACAAAATGTCGGGTGCGAATTATGCGCAGGAGAAAAATTTCAAAATTATGGCAAGATGGTATCGGTATCCTGTGAAACTCCACTCCATGTTTCCGGCAACTTCAGACATGTGTTGGCGATGTGGAGTGGAAAAGGGATCTATGCTCCACATCTGGTGGGAATGTAGCCGGATCAAACCTCTGTGGGATAAAATATTCTCTAACTATAACCTAATTACTGGAAATAGGGTTGAGAATTGCCCTGAGATAGCCCTACTTTCCATTCTGCCTTCATCGATTAGATCCCAAAAAAAAGATATTTTAAGATTTTGTTTAACGGCAGCTCGAGCGGTGATTCCACGTTATTGGAGGTCACCTCAAATCCCCCCAATCTCAGAGTGGTATAATGAAATGGCTAATATCTGCAGAATGGAGGAGCTTTCTGCTGATTTCAATGATTGTGCGGATAAATTCATGAAGATCTGGAGTGTTTGGATCTTGTTTCAAGACTCGTCGGAGTTCCATGGGCTATTTGGGTAAAAACTGATGAATAGGCGAATTGGATCCGGATTGGTGCTGGAGATGATTAGTGAAATTAAAATAGAACTTAGCTCTGATTCCCCTGCCCCGTTCCCATTCCTTAAATCCTTCTCTCCTTTCCTATTTTCACTTTCTTATTACTTCTTCTCCTGCTCCCCCCCTCCCCCTTTTTTTTTTTCTTTCTTCTTTTCTCCCGTTTTGGCATTGTTGATATTTGATATATGCTCTTGGTTCCATTGTTGGAACAGACAAAAGTAAGTTTATACTGCTGGATAAAGGTGCCTCAGTCTTATAAGAAAAATAGTAGATATGTGAATGTGTAATATTTTGATCATCGAGACTGAGCACTGGCTCCTACTGATGTTGATTTTGTATGTTTATGTCTTTTATTATTTCAATAAAAAGAGATTACACTAAAACATGGCATTATCTGAGGAAAAAGAGGTTTCCAGGTAGAACTATTAGCCCACTCACATCAATATTCTATAACCCTTCCTTCCTACCTGGATATTTGCACGGATCTTTCCTCGGTCGGAGGGCAGTGGAGGATACCCGATTGTTTTAGATTTTGGAAAATGGCATGATATCTACTATTGTATCTTTTCAAACAAAATTCCCAAATGTTAAACTCAAGTGGTTTGAATATTTGCAAATGTGATCCTTTCTAGTAGCACACAACTCTAATGTAAATTCATTCTCAAACTACACCTTCTTTGAAAACATGTTCCTTCAGGAAAGTGGTCCGACTCACGCCATCTCTGTGATATATGAGGGATTGGACAGAGGAGGGAACGGACAAACTGGCATTTCAGCGAGCATGGGAGAGGGATTTGGGGGTTAGTTTGTCCCCTCTTGAGTGGGCAAAAGGGTTCCTCTTCACACATACAGGTGCATCTCACAAAATTAGAATATCATCAAAAAGTTAATTTATTTCAGTTCAATACAAAAAGTGAAACTCATTATATAGAGTCATTACAAACAGAGTGATCTATTTCAAGTGTTTATTTCTGTTACTGTTGATGATTATGGCTTACAGCCAATGAAAACACAAAAGTCATTATCTCAGTAAATTAGAATACTTTATAACAACAGCTTGAAAAATTATTTTAAAATTTTAAATGTTTGTGTACTGAAATGTATGTTCAGTAAATGCACTCAACACTAGGTCGGGGCTCCTTTTGCATCAATTACTGCATCAATGCGGCGTGGCATGGAGGCGATCAGCCTGTGGCACTGCTGAGGTGTTATGGAAGCCCAGGTTGCATTGATAGCAGCCTTCAGCTCGTCTGCATTGTTGGGTCTGGTGTCTCTCATCTTCCTCTTGACACTACCCCATAGATTCTCTATGAAGTTAAGGTCAGGTGAGTTTGTTGGCCAATCAAGAACAGTGATACTGTTGTATTTAAACCAGGTATTGGTACTTTTGGCAGTGTGGACAGGTGCCAAGTCCTGCTGGAGAATGAAATTTCCATCTCCAAAAAGCTTGTCAGCAGAGAGAAGCATGAAGTGCTCTAAAATTTCCAGGTAGATGGCTGCGCTGACTTTGGTCTTGATAAAACACAGTGGACCTACACCAGAAGATGACATGGCTCCCCAAACCATCATTGATTGTGAAAACTTCACACTAGACCTCAAGCATCTTGGATTGTGTGCCTCTCCACTCTTCCTCCAGACTCTGGGACCTTGATTTCCAAATGAAAATTGGAACTTTGGGACCTTGAGGAGTGTCAATGATTGCCTTCTGGACATCTGTCAAGTCAGCAGTCTTCCCCATGATCGTGGAGCCTACTAAAACAGACTAAGGGACCTTTTTAAATGCTTAGGAAACCTTTTTAGGTGTTTTTTGTTAATTATTTTAATTTACTGAGATAATGACTTTTGTGTTTTCATTGGCTGTAAGCCATAATCATCAACATTAACAGAAATAAACACTTGAAATAGATCAGTTTGTAATGACTCTATATAATGAGTTTCACTTTTTGTATTGAAGAACTGAAATAAATTAACTTTTTGATGATATTCTAATTTAGTGAGATGCACCTGTAAGCTTACTAATGCTAGGACTTCACAAGAAAAAAAACTATAAAATACTTACACGATGGTATCACTACCCATCTAAATTACATGCAATGTTTCCTACAGTTTTGGAAACATGTTGGAGATGTGAAAGTGAAGTGGGTTCTATGATTCATATATGGTGGGAGTGTTCTAAAATTAAACCATTTTGGGAGAAGGTATTTGACAATTACCAACGTATCACAGGAAACAGTATTGGAGTCTCCTCAAATAGCCCTTCTGTCAATCCTCCCTTCCTCAATAGGTGTACAAAAGAAAGATTTACTTCGATTTTGCTTAACAGCATCACGGATGGTAATTCCACAGTTTTGGAAACTTAAAACCTCCCCTAAAATACTAGATTGGTACAAGGAAATGGTGAATCTATGTAGAATGAAAGAACTGTCTGTAGAATGTAATGGAACCAGTGATAAATTTAGAAGGGTTTGGAGCGGATGGATTCTGTTTCAGGACTCACCTGATTTTCATAACCTATTCTAATAGTTTCAACAGATGCTTGCGATTGAATTCATAATTAGTCACACGGGCATAAGGGTCTCCCCCCCACCCCCCTCCCCTTTGACCCTCAGTTTTTTCTTTACTTCTTTATCCCTCCTTTTCTTTTCTTCTTATATGGGCTTTTCAGATACAATATAGAAATTGCCTCAACATACTCTTATTGGTGGTTATCTTTTAAACATTACATTGTTCAATACACTACCATTTGAATTATTTAAAAAAAAGTAACCCCATTTGAACTTGACATTTTTTTCTAATGTCTATTTTGTTATATTTTCTTCAAAGTCGAATACAATACATTTTTCTTGATCTGCAAAATGTAAAATGATTAATTAATGCTTAATTGAGGTTTAATAAAACAGTTTGAATATAAAATTACATTATTATCCGCATCCTTCACCCTAGATACAGGTCACTTTCTTCAGACTATCAGGAATTTATGATAGTTCCTCCGGACAGCATAATGGTCACTCTCTATGTTATAGCCGCTAGCAAGGGCTTACAGGTATTAAGGGGCATGTTTAACAGTTCTCCCCTGTCTCATGATTCTATTTAACTCTGTATTGATCTCATCACTACTATTCTACATGAAAACGTGTTTTTTTTTTTTTTTTTTTTGGGAGATGAATGCTATCTACAAACTTGTGGCACATTCATGGGGTCAAATATGCCACCTACCTATGCCAACTATTATATGAACCACTAGAAAACCTATGCTAATGATTTATTTATGCAATAGAAAATTTGCTGCTATAGATCCAGTGTCGATATTTTCTGCATTTGGAATAGTCTTCCCGATACGCTCGTTTCCTTTCTCACTATTCTCAATTCTATCAGACCATAACTCCACTTCACACTTAATGGGGTTGTCCTATCTAAAAGAAAAAGTCTGCAGGCAGTCACACTGTGTGACTGCAGACTTGTGAATTCTTCCAACGCTTGCACTGTGCACTGGGAGGATTCACTAGTGTCTACCCAGAGAACAACAGTCAAGTATGCGACTTAAGAAAAAAGATTAAACTGGCTCACCCTCACAGTAGCTTTGGTCAGTCCAGGAACACGCAATCAAGAGCTCTGCCAGCGCGTAGATAGAGAGATATAAGAGAAATTGATCAAGCTCGCCAAACGACCAATATTTAAAATATTCCAAAGTTTAATTAATACAAGTTAAAGAATCCATCCTTGTGACAACAAAATATGAACAATCAAAAATCCATGTATAGGATGAGGGGAAACATGGGATAAAGTACAAGTTATCAGACTCGTTTAGAACACCACTTGTTCTTAAACTTGGTATAAATCTTTAACTTATATTAAGTATGCGATATGCATACTCCCAGGCAGAACCCATCTAATGGGAGTGGCCTCGCTCAATTCAAGTATATGGAGTGAGGCCACGCCTCATCTAGTAGGTGTGGCCACTAGACTGGCTCTGCCCAGGAGTTCGCATATCGCAGACCACTGTTCCCGTGACAGTTAACAGCGTGCCTGCGCTGGGAGGACAGAGTGACTGCAGATTTTTCATATTAGACCAGACAACCCCTTTAACTATAACACCACTAAAAAAATTAATGGCCTTTGTTAAACTACCTAAAAATAGTGCCTTTCCAAACTCCGGCATTAGTTTGAGTCTTTAATTCATATCTGAGGGGTTACCCTAATTATGATCATTCTAGAGATTGCTACATTAAGCGATTTAATTCTTGTATTTTCATGTATTAACACATGCTTTGCTGGATTTCTTTTGTTTATACATGTATTATTGAGCACTCTATATATTGTACAGCACAATTATCTATGGAAAGTCTCCCCCTTTTTTTCCTCTTTTTAGCAACTACATGAGAAAGACCCAGGAAGGGTAGAAACGTCTGCTTTGGTCACCCTATGTCTTTATATTCTGTACCACTTATTTTTGTGATTACTTCACAATAAACAACTTACAAAACCTTAGAGAGGGAGGTGGATTATTCTATTCAGTTCATTATTGTCAGCAGCAAATCAACTATGGAAACGGGTGATGTGCTGCCAATAGCAAGGTATACTTTGGACACAGAACAATCCTATCATTGATTGTTCCGTGGGCACAAGTTGTGTCAGGATAGTATAAGCATGCCATTAAACGACCACCCATCGGCTTGAATGTAGTTTAATGGCTGCGATTGTGCAGTAAAAACCCAGCATTAAAGTTATATAAATAGAAAAAATAAATCTCTGGTAACTTACTGTAATTCACAGATTGGCTTTTGTGGGTTATTATTTGCAACGGACTCTTGAGGCGAACAAACTGCATTAACTCTTAATCTCTGGTTGTCACGGACCTGAACGAAGTTAAATAACATGAAAAAACCTATTAAGACTGTTTTTGTACACAGCACTAAAGTTATAAATGACTGGTAACATCCCTATACAAAGCTGATAACACAGGATCCACCAATCACAATAGGTGATGTCACAGCTGGCCCTTCTCCCCCCTCCCTCCCTCAAGTTCAGGTAAAAAAAATATTGCCAAAACTGTCAAAATAAAACATAACAGACATTACCACAATGAATTTTAAACAAAACAATTCAGATGCAGTTGAAGTTCAGACTTTCAGCTTTCATTTGAGGGTATCCACATTAAAATTGGATGAAGGGTTTAGGAGTTTCAGCTCCTTAACATGTGCCACCCTGTTTTTAAAGGGACCAAAAGTAATTGGACAATTGACTCCAAGGCTATTTCATGGACAGGTGTGGGCAATCCCTTCGTTATGTCATTCTCAATTAAGCAGATAAAAGGCCTGGGGTTGATTTGAGGTGTGGTGGTTGCATTTGGAAGGTTTTGCTGTGAAGTAAACATGCGGTCAAAGGAGCTCTCCATGCAGGTGAAACAAGCCATCCTTAAGCTGCAAAAACAGAAAAAACTCATCCGAGAAATTGCTACAATATTAGGAGTGGCAAAATCTACAGCCTGTTATATCCTGAGAAAGAAAGAAAGCACTGGTGAACTCATCAATGCAACAAGACCTGGGCGCCCACGGAAGACAACAGTGGTGGATGATCGCAGAATAATCTCCATGGTGAAGAGAAAGCCCTTCACAACAGCCAACCAAGTGAACAACACTCTCCAGGAGGTAGGCGTATCAATATCCAAATCTACCATAAAGAGAAAACTGCATGAAAGTAAATACAGAGGTTTCACTGCACGGTGCAAGCCACTCATAAGCATCAAGAATAAAAAGGCTAGACTGGACTTTGCTAAAAAACATCTAAAAAAGCCAGCACAGTACTGGAAGAACATTCTATGGACAGATGAAACCAAGATCAACCTCTACCAGAATGACGGAAAGAGAAAAGTATGGCGAAGGCGTGGTACAGCTCATGATCCAAAGCATACCACATCATTTGTAAAACAAGGCGGAGGCCGTGTGATGGCTTGGGCATGCATGGCTGCCAGTGGCACTGGGTCACTAGTGTTTATTGATGATGTGACACAGGACAGAAGCAGCCGAATGAATTCTGATGTATTCAGAGCCAAACTGTGTGCTCAGATCCAGCCAAATGCAGCCAAACTGATTGGTTGTCGTTTCATACTACAGATGGACAATGACCCAAAACATAAAGCCAAAGTAACCCAGGACTTTGCTTTAATAAAGAAGTGGAATATTCTTGAATGGCCAAGTCAGTCACATGATCTCAACCCAATTGATCATGCATTTCACTTGTTAAAGACTAAACTTCAGACAGAAAGGCCCACAAACAAACAGCAACTGAAAACCACTGCAGTGAACGCCTGGCAGAGCATCAAAAAGGAGGAAACACAGCGTCTGGTGATGTCCATGAGTTCAAGACTTAAGGCAGTCATTGCCAACAAAGGGTTTTCAACCAAGTACTAGAAATTAACATTTTATTTACAATTATTTAATCTGTCCAATTACTTTTGGTCCCTTTAAAATTCCAAAGTTTCCTGAAAAAAAAAAAAAATGGCGCCATTTTCCAAGACCCGTAGCGTCTCCATTTTTCGGGATCTGGGCCGGGTGAGGGCTTATCTTTTGCGCGCCGAGCTGAAGTTTTTACTGATACCATTTTGGGGTAGATCCGATGTTTTGATCACCCGTTATTGCATTTTATTGAAATGTTGCGGCGTTTAGAATTTTTTTCTCGTTACGCCGTTTACCGATCGGATTAATTCTTTTTTTCTATTGATAGATCGGGAGATTCTAAATGAGGTGATACCAAATATGTGTATGTGGTTTTTTTTATTATTATTTTATTTTGAATGGGGCGAAAGGGGGATGATTTAAACTTTTATAATTTTTTTACACTTTTTGCTTTCTTCTATAGTCTCCATAGGAGACTAGAAGCAGCAACTGTCCGATCGCCTCTGCTACATAGAGATGATGAGCAGATCACCTCTATGTAGCGGAAATGTTCGTGTAATATGAGCGCCGACCACTCGGTGGCGCTCATAGCTATCAGTATATGACAACCACAGGGGTCTGCTGCAGAACCAGGGTTGTCATGCCCACGCATCGGTGACCCGCAATCATGTGACGGGTTCATCGATGGGCAAGGTACGTGATGCGCTTCCGGAACGGCGCTGTTAAATGCCGCTGTCAGAGATTGACAGCGGCATTTAACATGTTAACAGCCGTGGGTGGATCGCGATTCCACCGGCGGCTGTTGCAAGCACATGTCGGCTATAATAATCAGCAGCCATGTGCTCGGTTCAGTGCAGGCTCAGCGCCAGAGCCGGCGCTGAACAGGGGGTGACAGCCTGGAGCGTACTATGACGCCCCAGGTTGTAAAGGGGTTAATCAATATTTCATTGAACACAAGAATGGTTTTAAACATTGACCATTTTTTACATTTTTTTAACCCATAACATGAAAGCAAGGTTAATAATATACCTACTCAAATTAGTTGATGCAAAAAGGAGTACAACCAACATCAAAAACTACTAGTTCATAGAACATATTAAAATCTCTGAAGCCACACTAAAGAGGGGCATTCATTCCTCCCCTCTCTTTTGCAGTAGGACAAGAGCTGTCAATCTAGCTGCAAGTTTGAGTCTCCTAAAAATTAGACTGGTACAATGGACATAAAGGAGTAGGAAGTTCATTATAAGGGGATAGTGAACCATCCTAATTAGAATGCAGCCAGTTCCTTTTAGGACAAAAGACCCCTGCTGTGGAAAAGAGGATGTCTTTTGTGTGCAAGATTGAGATTTAAAATAGACAGGTAGTTGAGACAGTAGTATTTTCAGCAGGTTGGACAACAAAAGGGTACATGTGTTTACACATAACTAATAAAATGGAAGACTCTTTGGCCCCAAGAAATGCATTTTGAATTCAAGTGACACTGTGGTTGCCTGGACTACTGGTAGTGGCCTTCTATGAGCCCTGACCTAAATCCTATTGAGCATCTTTGGAAAGAGCTGAAACATGCCGTCTGGAAAAGGCAACCTTCAAACACGAGACAACTGGAGCAGTTTGCTCATGAGGAGTGGGCCAAAATACCTGTCGAGAGGTGCAGAAGTCTCATTGACAGTTACAGGAATCGTTTGATTGCAGCGATTGCCTCAAAAGGTTGTTCAACAAAATATTAAGTTAAGAGTACCATCAATTCTGTCCAGGCCTATTTCACGAGTTTAATTTTTTTTTTTTTTTTTTTATTCTGTGGAAGCGGGGTTGAAAAGAAATGTCTGACTTTCATTTGTTCATTTTCAAAGATTTTTAATTTATTATTACTTTTGTCAGATTCAAGTTATTTCTGTCACCATTGTGGCTTTTTCTTTCATTAAGAGGGGTACCAACAATTTTGACCACGTGTACTTCTTTAGCTAAATGCAATTAACTTGAATGTCAATTTTCCTCAACCCTTATCAGTAGATATTCCTGCTTAGTTGTTAACATCTTTTAATTGGGTTTTGGTTGGGAAAAGGGATCATCCCACCTTTGTTGTTTGTGAATCCACAAGGTACTGAAACTTGAAGATATCTCAATATCACCACAGTAAAATACTGCAGACTTGCAGTGCAGTGGTCCTGGGTTCTCCAGTTTCCCCCCACACTTCAAAGACATACTGATAGGGAATGTAGATTGTGAGCCCCAATGGGTACAATGATAATTATGTCTGTAAAACGTTGTGGAATTAATGGCACTATACAAGGGAGTAAAATAAAATACTGATGGGAGAGCAAAAAATACCTGACCTGTTCCCTTTATTAAAATGTTGTTATGTTAAAGAAAATAAAATGCAAAATCTAATGAAGGTTGTCACTTTTTCTTCTATTTTTTACAGTTCACCTCACCTCTTTCAAAAATGTGTCCATATCCTCTTGGCTTTCAAAGACAAATGCCCTCATGTCGTTCATAGAAATGTGATTTTCCACGTATTTGGCATGCTGGTGGTTTTTTACATTAATCTGTGCAAAAATAAATGAATGTAATGCTGAATTACAAATAAACATCAAGACCTTGAGTGAATACAGACAAAATTATATATATATATATATATATATATATATATATATATATATATATATATATATATATATATATATATATATATACATATATATATATACACACACACACACACACACACACACACACACACACACACACAGTATTGACCAAAAGTTTGGACACACCTCATTTAAAGATTTTTCTGTATTTTCATGACTATGAAAATTGTACATTCACACTGAAGGCATCAAAACTATGAATTAACACATGTGGAATTATATACTTAACAAAAAAGTGTGAAACAACTGAAAATATGTCTTATATTCTAGGTTCTTCAAAGTAGCCACCTTTTGCTTTGATGACTGCTTTGCACACTCTTGGCATTCTCTTGATGAGCTTCAAGAGGTAGACACCGGAAATGGTTTTCACTTCACAAGTGTGCCCTGTCAGGTTTAATAAGTGGGATTTCTTGCCTTATAAATGGGGTTGGGACCATCAGTTGTGTTGTGTAGAAGTCAGGTGGATACACAGCTGATAGTCCTACTGAATAGACTGTTAGAATTTGTATTATGGCAAGAAAAAAGCAGCTAAGTAAAGAAAAACGAGAGGCCTATATGAGAAAATGAATCTAGATATGTTACAGGACAGCAATACCTATGAAGCACTACCAAATGACCCTACATTTAAGTTTAAAAAATAATTAGAAAATGTATTAGCCTATGGTATACAATTGGGAGTCATCAATGATAAATTAGCAAAGGATCTTTTGGTTAAATGTCCTATTACTCCCATATATTATTCCCTTCCTAAAATACATAAAGATATTTTCCCCCCACCCTTCCGCCCAATAGTGGCAGGTATTGGTAGTTTAAATGAAAAACTCAGCATGTGGGTCGATATATTCCTACAACCTTTAGTCAAACAATTACCTGGTTACATTAAAGATACTAAACATCTTATAGCATCTCTTGATAATACTGAATGGGGGAATTCATCCCTTTGGCTTTCATGTGATGTTGTAGGTCTTTATCCGTGTATACCACACACATTAATGATCTCCATATTATCATACCATCTCCATACTTATAGCACTTATAGTGAAGATTTACAACGATTTTTGGTGCTTTCAGTCGAATATTTACTCAGCCACAACTATTTTTCCTTTAATAAACAATTTTTTCTACAGACATGCGGAGCTTCAATGGGGGCGGGTTTCTCTCCCTCTATAGCCAATATTTTTATGGCCTTTTGGGAAAAACAATACATTTTCTCTGACTCTGGTCCTTTCTCCTCCCATATCAGGTGGTATGGTCGCTATATAGATGACCTGCTCCTGATATGGGATGGGACAAGGTCAGAGGCGAATGAATTTTTCAAATTCATTTCGGATAATTCTATGAATCTTAAATTCACCCATAATATACAATCCAATTCGATTGATTTTTTAGATATTACTTTGACTCTGACTGATCACACCGTTACTGTCACACCCTATAGAAAAAGTTTATCAAGAAATTCTACCTTATTGGCTTCCTCTTGTCATAATAAAAAGACTATAATTAATATACCAGTAGGAGAGTTAATACGAACACAAAGGAATACTAGTAACCCACGACAATATGAGGTTGAAGCAAAAAAAGTTCTAGATAGACTATCAGTCAGGCATTACCCCAAATGGACTTTAAAAAGAGCATACAATATAGTTAGCTCCAAAAACAGGAGTGATATGATTGGACCTAAATTCAGCAATCACCCTTCAGATGGTGTGAATGGATCCAACCAGGTCACCTTTGTCTCTCAGTATAGCCCCCAATTTTCTATGATCAAAAATATTATTAACAAATATCTTCCTATGCTTTCTACAGATCCCAAATTGAGAGAAGTACTACTAACAGCAGTTAGGTTCACAGCTCATAAGGCACCCACTTTGGGTGATCTTTTATCCCCTAGTCTTTTTCTCAAACAAGATCCTTCTAATTCTAGTACCTGGCTACACACAACTGGTTTTTATAAATGTGGTCAATCCATTTGCACTTGCTGCAGCCATGTTAAAAATGCAGCGACTTTTACATCTTTTTCTACCAATATAAAATGTAACATAAAAAATGTTATTAATTGTAACACTACTTATGTCATATATATTATTTCATGCAGTGCGTGCTGTCTCCAATACGTGGGATGTACGTGTACTCCCTTGAAAAAACGCATAAGACGGCATTTATCAGATGCACATAATAAATTAAGTATCAGGTGTTCTGCAGCATCAAGACATTTTGCGTTATGCCATAATGGAGATACTTCAACATTTATAGTAACGGGCATAGAAAAAGTGTTGAAACCTCATAGAGGGGGTGATCATAGGAGAAAACTCCTTAATAGAGAAAGTTGGTGGATTTATACTTTAAATACACGTGTACCAGCGGGTTTAAATATCACACATGATTTGATGTATCATTATGAGTGATTATTTATAGATTATTATGTTTATGTTCCTTTTTTTTTTTTTCTCTTGGATTATTCACATTTATATGCATTGTTTCTATGCAATATGATTTTAACATGGTATGTGTGTTTAAATTTTTGATTAACCTAGCTCTGAACAGGTGCATAGCAGGACATGACATATAAATACCACTTCCTTGCTGTTTTTTTGCTATGCAATGATTAAGAACTTATAGTTTGAAACGCGTTTGCTGTTCCTCTCCAAGGTGGACTTTTAATATTTTTTGCCTGACCCAATAAAATATGGATTTTAGAAGATTTGTTCAGCTGGATCTTCCTGGTTCCTCATTGTTCGTCTGGTAGCACTCCTGGCTCCGTGCTGTTGATCTTCTAGGTGGGTGAGCTGATTTTTCCCTTTCTTTTTCTGACACTGTTTTGTTAAGTATATAATTCCACATGTGTTAATTCATAGTTTTGATGCCTTCAGTGTGAATGTACAATTTTCATAGTTATGAAAATACAGAAAAATCTTTAAATGAGAAGGTGTGTCCAAACTTTTGGTCTGTACTGTATAGATAGTGTAACAGAAAATTAGAGAGGGGACATCCATGGTATAGGCCATGGTTCATAAGTGCGGATGGTGTAGCAGTTATAGTTGATCATGATAGACTGTGTGGAGGTCACATACCATTGGAGGCTTATTTAGGTCATAATATGAACAGATATTAACCACTTCGCGCCAGAGCCTGTTTTTGCCTTCGTGACCGGGCCAATATTTACAATTCTGACCACTGTCACTTTATGAAGTAATTACTCTGGAAAACTTCAACGGATTCCCCTGATTCTGAGACTGTTTTTTCGGGACATATTGTACTTCATGATAGTGGTAAAATTTCTTCGATATCACTTGCGTTTATTTGTGAAAAAAACGGAAATTTGGTGAAAATTTTGAAAATTTTGCAATTTTCAAACTTTGAATTTTCATGCCCTTAAATCAGAGAGATAGGTCACAAAAATAGTTAATAAATAACATTTCCCACATGTCTACTTTACATCAGCACAATTTTGGAACCAAAATTTTTTTTTGTTAGGGAGCTATAAGGGTTAAAAGTTGACCAGCGATTTCTCATTTTTCCAACAAAATTTACAAAAACATTTTTTTTAGGGACCACATCACATTTGAAGTCACTTTGAGGGGTCTTTATGACAGAAAATACCCAAAAGTGACACCATTCTAAAAACTGCACCCCTCAAGGTGCTCAAAACCACATTCAAGAACTTTATTAACCCTTCAGGTGCTTCACAGGAATTTTTGGAATGTGGAAGAAAAAAATTAACATTTAACTTTTTTCACAAAAATGTTACTTTAGGCCCAATTTTTTTTATTTTCGCAGGGGTAACAGGAAAAAATGGACCCCAAAATGTTTTGTGCAATTTCTCTTGAGCGCGCTGATACCCCATACGTGAGGGAAAACCACTGTTTGGGCGCATGGCAGGGCTCGGAAGGGAAGGAGCGCCATTAGACTTTTTGAATGCAAAATTTGTTTGAATAATTAGCAGACGCCATGTTGCGTTTGGAGAGCTCCTGATGTGCCTAAACAGTGGAAACCCCCCACAAGTGACACCATTTTGGAAACTAGACCCCTTAGGGAACTTATCTAGATGGTGGTGAGCACCTTGAATCCCAAGGTGCTTCACAGAAGTTTATAATATTGAGCTGTAAAAATAAAATTTTCACAAAATGTTTTTTATCCCCTAATTTTGTATTATCATAAGGG
This sequence comes from Phyllobates terribilis, assembly GCF_046119375.1. Taxonomy (NCBI): domain Eukaryota; kingdom Metazoa; phylum Chordata; class Amphibia; order Anura; family Dendrobatidae; genus Phyllobates; species Phyllobates terribilis. The sequence goes on along the minus strand of NW_027362761.1, from coordinate 176,090,064 downwards.
TAACAGGAGAAATTGCACCATTAAATTTGCTGTGCAATTTCTCCTGAGTATGCCGATACCCCATATGTGGGGGAAAACTACTATTTGGGTACACTGCAGGGTTCGGAAGGGAAGGAGCGCCATTTGACTTTTTGAATGTAAAATTAGTTTGAATAATTAGCGGACGCCATGTCGCATTTGGGGAGCCCGTAATGTGCCTAAACAGTGGAAACCCCCCACAAGTGACACCATTTTGTAAACTAGACCCCTTGGGGAACTTATCTAGATGTGTGGTGAGCACATTGGGAGACATAATAAATAAATCAGTAGCAGGTGAAGAATTGGTTTTTATTTATTTTTTACGCCGTTCCTCGTGCGATATAAGTGATTAGACGACTTTATTCTTCGGGTCGGTGCGATTACAGAGATACCAGATTTATATCGGGTTTTTATGATTGACAGCTGTCACACACTAAAAGACGCTTTTTTTTGAAACATCTAGTTTTTGCATCGCCATATTTTGAGAGCTATAATTTTTCCATATTTCGGCGGACAGAGTAATGTGACACTTGTTTTTTGCGGGACGAGATGACATTTTTATTCGTACCATTTTTGGGTACGTGACATTTTTTGATCACTTTCTATTCCGTTTTTTGGGAGGTAAAATTAACAAAAACCAACAATTCAGGAATTGTTGAGTTTTTTTTTTATGCCGTTCTGCGTGTGGTAAAAGTGATAAGGCAGCATTATTCTTCGGGTCAGAACGTTTACAGCGATACTACACTTACTGTATATTTTTTTATGTTTTGGCGCTTTTACACAATAAAACAATTTTATAGAAAAAATATTTTTTTTGCATCGCTTTATTCTGAGCTATAACTTTTTTATTTTTCGGCTGATGGAGCTGTATGGCGGCTTTTTTTTTTGCGGAACAAGATGAAGTTTTCAGCGGTACCATTTTTATTTCCATTTTGCTTTTTGATCGCATTTTTTTCCACTTTTTGTTTGGCGATATAAGGAAAAAGCATAGTTTTTTGCTCCGTTTTTTATTTATTTTTATTATGGTGTGCACAGAAGGAGTTAATTAGTGTGACAGTTTTATAGCTCGGGTTGTTTCGGATGCGCCGATACCAAATATGTGTACTTTTTTTGTTTTTGCATAAATGTACGGATTTATCGGTTTAATATTTTATTTATTTTATGATTTTTTTTAACAGTTTGAAAACATTTTTTTTTACTTTTTTTTACATTTTTACTTAGTCTCTGTATGGGACATTAATTTTTATTTTTCTGATCACTGATCTCATGTAATGTAATAGACATATATTACATTGTATGAGACCACTGCTGAGAGTTTCACACTGTGTCTCCTGCTGGACTCAGCTTGCAGGCTGAGCCTAGCAGGACACCATATATGGCAGATCTGGAGGCGGTCATGTGACCTCCAGCTGCCATAACAACGCCAGGTCCTGGAAGGTATCAGGGGTCGGCGGAGAGGTAACTAGACGACCCCCTCTCCTCTTACTATCTTCTATATGCCGCGATCACTACAGATCGCGGCATATAGAAGACAGCAAAGGGTTAACATCACTGGGACCTGATCCAATCAGGTCCCGATGATGTTCCCTGTCAGAGCTATCGCTCTGCACTGCACCCGCAGTGCTTGCAGGACCCTGGGGGTCCTGAGCGCTGCAGGACCACCCACCATTTTTAAACGTCGGCGCTGCAGAGCCCAGGTAGCACCGACGTTTATCTACAGTGGGCGGTCGGGAAGCGGTTAAAAAGCCCTTTGCATAAAAAGAACGCTCTTCTTTTTAAGGGCACTGTGTGGGGAATGTGCTGCAAAAGACTAGAGAAGAGGGAGGTGTGCAGAGACCAGCTGTGGATGTGAAAAGTCATCACGTGATCTAGACAAGATGGAGATGAAAATAAAGACTACTTCAGAGAAGATGTAATCTATAAGGTACTTGGATGTAAATGTTTATTTGTGATATTGACTAATTCTCATCAGTACTGTAGTTCCTGTATGGTCCGCAGTCTGATGATGGCTGCTTGTTAAAGGACATCCTGGGAGTTGTAGGGTTGCAAGTTCATGTGATACAATTGTTTATGGGGCTGACTTACAATCAGTCAGCTTGGTTCTTGTATTCAAGTACTCTTGGTTTTGATCATGTATTTATGTACTTATGGTGACGTATTCAGGTACTGATGGTGGTTCTGGTGATGTATTCACGTAGTGATGGTGGTTCTGGTGACGAATATATGACCAGAATCATCATCACTGAATGAATACAGCAGCAGAACAACTATCACTGCATGAATAAGTCACTAGAATCGGAGTATATCACCAGAACCACCATCAGCTTTGTGCAAGCTGTATTTGTTGCATGACAAACTCAAAAACCATCAGACGTATCCCTTTATTTATGATGAAGGGCTGTTTATTTTCCATTGGTATTTGCCCAATGCTGGACACCTTAATTGAAATTAAACAGCCCCAATTATAGTTACGCTTTATTCGTTTCCATAACTATCCTTGGGTTCTACTTTTAAAATATAGGACGTCAGGGACAAATATTGCCATTTTTCCCCTGTATTGTGTAAATGGTCGGCAAAAATTTATTGAACTTTGAAATTGCGCTCCCCTGTTAAATCACATCCCTAAAGTGCACCACTTTTTTTTTTTTACTTCTGAAAACATTTTTGGGTGAAAAAGGTAACAATTCTAGTGGAAGTGGTTATCAGAGTTTGCTATGTTGCGAAGGGGGAAGGTGCATTATGGGTCCTGTTACCTTAGTCTCTGAGTCATTCCCTTGCTTTGGGGTGGGGACATGTAAAAAAAAATACTTCTTCCTTGGGCCTACATCAGCAGCTGGTTTACACACAGACTCGTGTCCTGTGTCCTGTGGAATGGCAAGCGCCCCCCCTGTCTCTAACATGGGCTTTTATAGGCCGGTCATATGGCACATGTTCTTCTAATTATGGTGCTGAACTAAAAATACACAAATATCACATGTCATCTAGAAACCCTAGCACGATGGCTGATGCAATCTTATGTATGGTACAGAATTCAGAATAAATATTAATTATGGATATTCATTTTAACAGGACACCATTGACTTCATCTGCCTAGGGCACCAAAATACCTTGTTCCAGCCCTGGACGAGGCACAGCTAAATCCATAAGGTCCCAACACTTATTTAGATTGTGAAAGGAGTGCTCCCTAAAATGGGATGGGCGTAACATGCTCACCACAATATTTCCATTTAGATGCAAAGAGGAGACCACAATGGGAAAGAAAGGAAGAACAAAATAAAGTATTGCCTAGGCTTGTGGAGAATCTGGAATAGCACGACTGGGTAACCAAACTGCAATAATTGCCACATATTTGGCATAGCCGGGTTCAGAAATGCCCGATCTATCAAAATATAAAAAGAATAAATCCAACCGGTAAACGGGGTAACGAGAAAAAAAAAAAAAAAAAATTAAAAACACAAGAACTACGTTTTTTTGGTCGCTGCAACATTGCAATACAAAAGCAATAACAGGATCAAACCATCGTATCTATCCCAAAATGCTGTAAATAAAAAACGTCAGCTCGGCGCACAAAGGTTAAGTTCTCACCTAGCCCCAGATCCCAAAAAATGGAGACGCTACGGGTCTCGGAAAATGGCGGCATTTTTAGAAAAAAAAATTTTTTTAAACAAACTTTAGATTTTTTCACCACTTAAAATAAAAAAGAACCTATACATGTTTGGTATGTACGAACTCGTAATGACCTGGAGAATCATAATTGAAGGTCAGTTTTAGCATTTAGTGAACATGGTAAAAAAAAAATCCCAAAAAACAATTGTGAAATTGCACTTTTTTTGCAATGTCACCGCACTTTGAATCCAATTTTTTCCCGTTTTCCAGTACACAATATGGTAAAAACCAGTCGTTCAAAAGTACAACTTGTCCTGCAAAAAACAAGCCCTCACGCGACCATATTGAAGGAAAAATAACAGTTATGGCTGTGGAGTCGGTAAGCCAAACCTCTGACTGCGACTCCTCAATTTTCATGCCACCAACTCCGACTCCCTCATTCATGGCTCCTGTTTAAGTGATAAATTTACTGGAGCACAGATTCATCTCAGCTAAAAGTCTAGACCCTTAGATCAGGAATAGGACAGACATTTATAGGACATTTCATAACTTACCCAAATTCTTATGAAAAAAATATTCCCCACAAACTGCATTGAACTACTGTACCCAATTTATTATATATTTTAGAAGTTGGAGTCGGTACATTTTATACCGACTCCACCAAAATGGACACAGACTCCACAGCCCTGGAAGAAGGAGAGCAAAAAATGGTAAAATCCCAAGGCCGTGAAGGGGTTAATGGTTCACCCCTTCAATGTGCCTCTCTCTAGTGAGAGGGAGCACTAGTGAGGAGCAGGCTGGAACCTGGGTGACCATTGGGTTGGTGGGTTACAGGAGAACTGGTACTTTTGTCCCACTTGGCAAAAAAAAACAAAAAAAACTTGTTTTCTTTGTTAATGGTTTCTAAAACCACAGGAGCATCAGGTGTCTACAGGCTATGCCATTCTTATAGCTCAGTTCCTACAAAGAAGGTATAGCAGAAAGAGCAAACACTTTTCTTTGCTCAGCAAGGTGGAAGTGACCTTCACAAAACAACAAATACTATATGTAGAAATAGAAATGGTAACCTAAAACATGCCAATACCAGAAGCAATAAAATGATATATGAACAGTCTAGACTATTACTTCACTAAAAAGCAGGTAGTCCACAAATTCCACTAATTCTAAGCAGGGACCAGCAGAAAAGTTGCCCGACTTTGATTATGAATGCATTTATGTGACAAGTGGCATTACACAAACAGTAACATACAATACTGTGAGGAACAGGTACAAAACACCCTTTTTCATGTTATTGTTGCCTCTTTTGACAATACTTACTTCAAGCATGATGGGCAAACACACGCATTTCTTAAACTTTTCCTTATTTTGTCGCAACCACACAATAGCAGTATAAGTGTCTGCAAACCTCTTCCGCAATTTTTCTTCTTTCAAATTTAACATATTATCAAACTGCTTTATTCGGTCAGATTTATCTGAAGGGGAAAGACAAGAATTCATCACTTCACAAACTTGGAAGGTAAAAATAACTAATATATTGTATCTGTGACCCAGAAAACAAGTCAGTGAAACAACAACTGACAAAGGCATGTTTTCACCTGTTGGAGTAAAAAAGGGGTTAATGTTTTCAGGTCTGCCACATCTCATAGGGTGTAATGTGTCTCATGAGAATACAGTGAAACAAAGAACTGCTGTTTGGTGTGACTAAGCAGGGTGAACACAAGCTATAAATTCTGATATTTGCCATCATGCGTGAGCAGCCTAAATTTATGCACAGAACGCCTATACTGACTAAGGGGATAAATTAAATGGACATTCCAACAAGGTTTGGAGATTGTTGGACATCACAAGCTGTGCATTTCTTATTCTCACTAGCCATAAAATGAATCCCAGAAACTTTTAAAAGAGAACCTGGTCAGTACGATTTTGTAATGTAATGTAAAGACATAGCTGTAACTGCACTGTCATACAGATTACATTCATACCTTTGGTGAAGAAATCAGCTTTGTTGTTGTTCCTTAATCACCATTTGAAGTTTTCTGCTAAATAGATTTCAGTGCACAGGGGCCGGACTGTACACTGTGTCTCCTCCTCCTGTCTGTATAATTCCCCATCCCTCTGCCTGCCACCGGTCATTGCTTTTTCAGTGTTTGAAATCTTGTGCCGGCATTGCAGTGGGTGGTGCGTGTGCACAGAGTTCCCAGATGGTCTACAATAAAATGGCGCAGTCATTGACGTGGGTGGCGCATGCAGTCACCTCTAAAAGATGTAATTGAGCAGAGAACTCAATCAGCGCACATGTCGCCCACGGCAATGACGGCACCAACACAAGATTTCACACAGATGAGGCCGGTCACTGAAAAAGCAGCAACCTGTGATTCAAAGACCAGAGGCAGGAGAGGAGGCTGGGAAATCACACACAGGGGGGAGAAGACCCTGTGCACCGAAATGAATGTATCAGAAAACTTCAACTGGTGCATAACGAAGAAAACAGATTTGATTACCAAATGTATCTATTTAATCTGCATTATAGCGCCTTTACAGCCATGTCTTTACATAACAAAACTGTGCTGACAGGCTCTCTTTAACCCCTTAGTGACTGAGCCAATTTTAATTTTGAAATCTGACCAGTGCCACTTTATGTGGTAACAACTCTGGAACACTTCAACAAATCCCAGTGATTCGGAGACTGTTTTTTTTATGACACATTGTACTTTATGTTAGTGGTAAGCTTAGGTTGATATGACTTGCGTTTATTTGTGAAAATATCGAAATTTTGGCAAAAATTTTGAAAAACGCACAATTTTCAAAATGTCAATGTTTATATCCTTAAACCAGAGAGTTATGCCACACAAAATAATTAATAAATAACATTTCCTACATGTCTACATTACATCATTTTTCAAACATCATTTTATTTTGTTAGCATGTTAGAGGGGTCAAAACTTTAGCAGCAATTTAAAATTTTTAAACAAAGTTACAAAACCTGTTTCTTTAGGGACCTAGTCAGATTTAAATGGACTTTGCGGGACCGATATATTGGAAACTCTCCAAAGGTGATACCATTTTAAAAACGGCACCCCTCAAAGACTTCAAAACTACTGTCAGGAAAAATTTTAACCCTTCAGGTGCTACATAGGAATTGATGCAAAGTCGAATGAAAAAAAAATATTAATTTTTACTCTAAAATGTTGCTTTAGGGTAAATTTTTTCACTTTTGCAAGGAATAGCACAAGAAAATGGACACCACAATTTGTTACCTAGCTTCTTCTAAGCGTGCTGATACCCCACATGTGGTGAGAAATCTGTCTGGATAAAAGGCAGGGCTCGGAAGGGAAGGAGCATCATTTGAATTTTGGAACACAAATTTGGCTGAAATAGCATGGCATCTCATTTGCACGGTCGCCAAGGCACCCAAACAGGAGAAATGCCCCACAACTGACCTCATTTTGGAAACTACACCCCTCAAGGATTTTATCCAGGGGTATAGTGAGCATTTTGAAATTTTTTTTCAACAAAAATGTTGCTATAGCCCCAAATTTTTCACTTTTGCAAGAGGTAACATGAAAAAGTGGACCACAAAGTTTGTTAACCACTTTTTTTCCTCTGAGCATCGGATATCTAACATGTAGTCAAAAAGTTCTGTATGTAAATTTGGCTGGAATAGATTGCAGACACAATGCCTTATTTGCAGAGTCCCTGAGGTACCAAACCAGCAGAAACCCCAACAAGTGACCCCATTCTGGACCCATCAAGGAATTCATCTAGGGGGTATTCAGCTTGTTGAACCAGTAGTTGCTTCATAGAACTTTTTAAAATGTGGATGTGAAAAGCAAATTTTTTTTTTTTTCTGCTAAAATGCCCCAAATTTTAATTTTCACAATAGATAACAGGAAAAAACGGACCCCATAATTTGTTATGCAATTTCTCCTGAACATGAAGAAAGCCCAAATGTGGTGAAAAACTGCTGTTTGGGCATATGGCAGGGCTTGGAAAGGAAAGAGCACTATTTGATTTGTGGAGCATAAATTTGTCTGGAATAGATTGTGAATGCCATGTCGCAGTTGCTGAGCCCCTGACATGCCAAAAAAGCAGAAACCCCCCACAAGTTACCCCATTTTAGAAACTAGACCCCTCAAGGAATTCAGCTAGGGGTGTATTGAGCATTTCTAAACCGCAGATGTATAAACAAAAAATTATTTTTTTCCACCACCAATACTGTTTTAGTATCCAATTTCTAATTTCCACGAGGGGTAATAGGAGAGAATGGACCTCATAATTTGTTATGCAATTTTTACCGAACATGGCAGTATCCCATATGTGGTGGTACACTACTGTTTGAGCATACATCCGGGTTCGGATGGGAAAAAGAGCTACTTGGCTTTTAGAACGCAGATTCTGTTTGAATAGATTATGGGTTCCATTAGCCGAGCCCCTGAGGTGCCAGATCAGCAGAACCCCCCCACCCCCCCCCCAAGTGACCCCATATTGGAAACTTCACTGTCTAAGGAATTCATCTAGGGGTGTAGTGAGTATTTTGAACCCATAGATGCCTCACAGAATTATAAAAACATTAGGACGTTGAAATATAACATTTTAGCAGTAAAAATGTAATTTTTGTATTTGCTGCAAATTTGTCAGTTACACAAGAGTTAATAGGTGAAAATGGATCCCACAATTTATTGCCCAATTTCTTCCGGTACGGTGATGCACCATGTGTCGTTTACGGGTGACATTTGCGGAGCCCTGAAGATGCCAGCAAAGCCAAAAAACCCCAAAAGTGACCCCATTGTAGAAATTGCACCTCTCATCTACGGCTGCAGTGACTATTCTGTAGCATCCACGCTGTGCTTTATTCTGGAGAATTGCAAATATGGCAGTTTAGTGCCCATACATTGTGCCCCTATACAGTGTAGCGCCCCCATACATTGTGCCCAGCTTTTGCTTCTGGCGACACGCACACCGTAAATTGTTAAGTGCTCTCTCCCCACTACAATAATGCCAAACATATGGCTGCTTACTGTGGTTTAGGCACAGTGGGGCTCAAGAAGAGGCATTTGGAATTGGGAGCGCAGAATTCACTGGATTTTATATGAGGGTGGAGTCACTTTTCTAGAGTCTTTGTTCTACCAGTAATGTGGGAACTAGGAGATACTCAGTTTGAGTAAAAAAAAAAGTTAATAAAAAGTGAGAAAAAATATTGAGCGTACAGAGATCTTTCTACTCCAGCACTCAAGCGTCTAGCAATGATAAGCTGTCATCCTCTACATTAGTGTTCCAACTCTAGTCCTCAAGAGCCACCAACAGGTCATATTTTCAGGATTCCTCTAGTATTGGATGGAGTGATGCGATTTTCACCTGGGCAATACTAAGGTGATCCTGAAAATTTGACCTGTTGGTGGCTCTTGAGGACTGGAGTTAGGGGTACACTGCTCTCCATCTAGAATAAAAAGAATCTCCCACGACCACAGAGAATCTTCACTATAAAAGCAATAATGTTTGGGTCCTTAAACAAGTTCAAGGAGGGCCTAGATGTTGTTTTTAAAAATATAATAGTGCAATTTATGGGTACTAAATTACAGAGATGTGACACTGATCCAGAATTTTTTTTATGTGCCAAAACTAGAGAAGGGAAGATTTTCTCCTTTCATGGGGAAATTGGCATCTGTCTTATGGGTGAGTTTGCCTTAATTGGGATCAATACGTTAGGATTATAGGCTTTGATGGAATTTTTTTTTTTCAACCTTTGCCATAGTATGCAATAGTACACCCTACAAAAAAAAAATAAAAATCAGCCACCTTTGCAAGCAGTTTACTGCCATGAGTGCATCATCTTAATTTGTGGCAAGCAGAAAACATCACTGCACCATAATGTGAGCAGTTACACATATTCATGCAGTGGAACGTGTATTAAAAACCTAGTATAGCATGATCCCATTGGAACACTACCTGATGTTCTGTCTGCAGGATGGTAGAATTAGGGCTCGCTCCCACTTGCGATGTGATTGGAAGAGTGCAATCCGATATATAAAAATAAAAAAATCAGATTGCACTTGGCCCAATGTTAACCTATGGGGCAGCTCACATCTGCGATTATTTTCTCATGGCAATTCAGCTTGCGAAAACAATCATAGCATGCTGCGACTGCACCAGGGAGTCGGATCGCACGCACCTACCTATATAAGTCTATGGTTGCGTGTGAAACATCGTTCTTAACTGTGATATTACCCGAGTGCAGTGTGATTCCAGCAGATGCCAGCTATGGAGGAGATGGTGAAATTAATTTCTCCGTCTCCTCCGCACCTGTGTTGAGATTCTCTCACGCGAGAAGATCGGAGCACAGAGGACTGACCCTCGGCTCATGCTCGCAGCAAAGCAGAGTTTCATTAGCATATCGCATGTGATGCTCTCGCACCGGATGCCATACGCTAATGTGTCTCTGGCCTTATATTGCTGTCCCTCCAATTCTTATTCGGAGCCGATGCTAATTTAAAGGGGTTGTTTGTGTAAATGATAAAAGCTTCAAAACTGGCAGAAATACTAAGTAATTAAGATATACTCACCCGTTTCACCTTTGTTTTTCCAGTGCCAAATGACCGATTCTCATGGCTGGTTTTCTGTTTATACTGGCTACAACATCACATCATCTATATCCTATATTACCACTGCAGCAAATCACTGACCTCAGGAATTTTGTGACGTAAACAGCTGAGGCTAGTAATTGGCTGCTGTGGCTACATAGAGGTCATAGGGGTATAAGGGTGTTGACAGCTACAGCCTATGTAAACCAAAGATCAGCCGTGAGAATGGGGAACGTGACACTGGAAAGACTAGGAATCTTATTTACAGATTTTAGTAGTATTGCTGCCTGTGTGCAGCTTTTTAATATATTTCGATAGTCCCTATAACACTTCAGGGGCATAATGCAGGTGCACACTGCATGTTAAAATCTTATGAATGGGCTACAGAATAAGCAAGGTATCTTCAATTCTTCAATTGATGCATTAAAAACAATTCCAATTCCTTTGTTTACTGGTGCCAAAGTGGCGGCACGGTTACAGAGAAGGTTGTCAGTCACTGACTGGTTGGTCTGAGGAGGGTCTCCAGCTTAGAAAGCACCGTGCTGATTGGCATGTTATGCACATTTGGGTCTTCTATGATCCAGTTGTTCAATATCCCTTCATTAATAGAAAAATTACACCCCAGCACGTAACAAGCAGAAAAGACGCTTTAAATATTATCGCCGTTTTTAACCATAATGATACCAAGAACAAAATATATGATTACCTCTCTTTTCTCCCTCCAAGTTTTGTCTTTCCAATCGTGCGTCACTCATGTCACTTTCAACATTCGACTTCTCATCCTGGATATTACGCAACTCTCTCGTAATAAAATCGATTTCTGGTTGTAGATTGTCCTGGTTAGCCATAGACTTCAGCTCATTTTGCCAGTCCTCAATCATCTTCCGAATGTTAAAAATCCTCTTTTGTCTGTCTTGTTCTTCATCTTTTCTCATTCTTAATCTTTGCTGAATTTCTTCTATCTGTTTTATTAACAGAGATGTTGAAGACTGTTAGATCCAGGACTTAAGATAATAAAGTGAGAATCAGATTGGACACAAACGTAGATATGGGAAGATTTGACCTCTTTATGAGATACTGACCTCTTTTTCTTTTTTTTCCACCAGCTCCTGTTTTTGTTTGCACTCCTGTGAGGTTTTCCTAATGTCAACTATCTGGAAGTCATAAGAGAAGAAAATCAGTAAACCTAACCCAATTTATTTTTCTGCTAAACATTAGGATATTCTGAATAGTTGTGCACAACCACTGTTGAAGTGAATGGACCTAGGTGATGCTGGCTCTCCCCACAATACAATATTCTTACTGGGGAACCAATGAGCTGATCATGCATTCTATAAACTGCAGGAAAGCTTGCTACTAGAGGAAGACTCTTCCCATAGGTGTTGTTTCAGGCAGAATACCTTGTTAAACATGATAGGCCTTATAGGGTGGTCACATACATGGCAGATCAGGGGGTCTTTGTTAGACCGCCAGCTGCCAAGGCAACTTTACACACAGCAACCACGCTGATGGGCTGTAAAAGATTACTGGGTCCTTAGGAGATGGGGTACATGCACACGATGTTTATTAGGCGGCAAACCCACCAAATTTGTCAAAAGGAAGGTGTCTTTTTCCAGCGTTTTTGGGTCAATTCCTGAGTGCCAGTGGATTTTTTTGGTTTTTTTGAGCGTTTTCCCATTGTGCTTGAGGCATCTATTTTACTGGTTTCCCAATAAACAGCTAGCGGTATTTGAAACAAAAACGCTGGCAAGACGCTAAAAAAAAAAAAAAAAAAAAACAAAAAAAAAACACCCGGCGTCTTTATAGCCTTCCAATTGACTTGTATTGTAAATGGAAAGAGCAAGAAACTCCTGAAGAATATTCTTTTAACCACGGTGTGTTTGGAAACCGGAAGTGGTGAAAAGTTGCTTGAATAACTGAACAGCAAATCGCTTCTACATAGAAATACAGATCTTTGTTGATTTGAGCGTTTAATTAGCACATACTCATGTCGGGTGGACATACCCTTAAAGTTGTCCACTACTTGGACAACTCCTTGTCATACCCCACGCTTAGCCACGATAAAATAAAAAAAGCGCCATTCCAGCGGCGTCAGCCCTCACAGTCCCCAGGGCTCCCGTGCTGTTGTTGTGATACGTGACCTTGGTGCCCAATCAGCACTGGCATCTCTGTCTCCGCCTCATGTCGAATTGAATATGAAGAGAAAGTCAGAGATCAGCAGCAACCTGGACTTCCTCTTCATGTTCTATTCAACTGAAGGCGGGGAGAGTGAAGCCAGCGCTGATTGGATGCCAGGCTCACATGTCATAACCGCAGGAGAGCCCCAGGAATGCGAGTGCTGACACCACTGGAACGACGCCGGCACTGGAGGTGAATATATCCTTTTATATTTTATCGGGGCCAAACATTTAGATCAAGAAGTGGTTGTCCTAGTAGAGGACAACCCCTTTAAACCGACAAATTTGAAGTTGTCGACCACTGCAGAAGGGTGTCTGATATATAGGTTACTACTGACACAGGCTGCTGATGCTACCGGCATACCTATTGGGACCGTACCATCACAATGCCATAAAACTACCCCCTCTCAACACTAATCTAAAGCGCAGGGAAAAGGGGTTAATTCATCAAAAAAGTTTTAGTTTTCTACATCCAGTGTGAAATTCTCACCTTCTCTCTCATTCGGCCATCAATTTGCTTATGTTGCTTGTCATACTTTTGAAGGTTTTGATTAAGTGGTGCTAGTGATTCTTGTTTTTGCTTTAGTTCTTCTTTCACGCCATCACGCATTTCCTTTACTTTCTCATATTCCTGCCGCACATGTTCATACTCCTGGCAAAGCAGTAAAAAAAAAAAATGCATTAACAAACGTGTTTTGTATCACTTCTGTCATAGTGATAAAGAAAATATGGGGAATTTACTAATAGATAATAGGGTTTGCTATTCAGGAAACTGACACATTGTATATACAGAGCTGTGCTTCCATAACCCATTCATGGTCGGGAGATTTTTCGTTTTTGCCTCCCCTTTCCAAGAGCCGTAACTTTATTTTCCCTATTAGCTGCATGAGGGCTTGTTTTTTGCTGAACGAGGTTTTATTTTGAATGATACCTTTCATTTTAAAACACAATGTGCTGCAAAATGGGGGAAAAAAATTCAAGTGTGATGAAATGATGAAAAACAAACACATAATTCTGCCATTATTTTTTGGGTGCTTTTACAACGTTTAATGGGGAAAAAAGGACTTGGAAACACGATTCTTCATTCTTACGGCGATACCAGTTTTCTAAAAATATTTTTAAGTGGTAAAAAAAAAAAAAAAAATTCTAAAATTAATTTTTTTTTATTGTGTCTTGTAACATTTTGATTTTTGAGGGCTTGCTTTTTGCGTGCCAAGCTGACGTTTTAATTTTGAGGCACATACCATGTTTTGGTCATTTTTTGAGGGGGTGGAGTTGTGTTGACTGAAAAAAATGCAACTCTGGAGTTTCGATTTTTCTTTTCTCTTTACAGCCTAAATCATACAGATAAATTAATTTAATATATTGATAGAATTTATATGGACATGGTGATGTTTATTTCTTTTATTTCTTTATTTTTAAAGAGGGGAAAAAGAAGAGCGATTGAAATTTTTATATTTTTAAAAACATTTATTATTTTTTAAGTCATCTTATCTTCTGATCAATGTTCTATATTCTGCAATATAACAGTGGCTGTGCATCACAAGGGTAACGACATGGCAGGCAGCAGGCCTTCGACTGCCAGAACAATCCATCTGTGGGGCAGATTGCTTGAACCATGCGCTTTAAATGCTGCAATCAGAAATTAACAGCATCATTTAAGGTGATAACATCGGCAATTGTAGCCGAGCTAAGCTCCGATCGCTGCTGTTACAGGCAGAAACTAGTTGTGTAACACAACTAACATATCCCAACCTAAATACAAGCTCAGGTACTGAGCAAATTCTTTAAATAGGCAGCAGATATTGGATGACTCAGTAGGTCCCATGTCAAAAATTGCTTTTTTCAATGAGGTGCTTGCAGCCCACAGCAGTTTCCAGGCATCTAAGATGACAACTTCTACTATTTCTTATTTGTCCCTCCTGGACGCATGCATGGATGGATGATCTACGCATGCTCCAAGGATGCCGTCAACTATCTAAAGCCTCTTGTGAATGGCACACATGGTGATGTGTTCTCCACTGGAATAGGTGGACTGAAAGAGCATGTGCATCATGTCATGAAGCAGCAAATGTTAGTCCCAGACTCATGTGACGAGAGCAGTAATAAAAGAAACTTCAACTTCGGTAAACTTTTGTGGGAGATTTTCTTGTGCAGTCCAAGGCAACCCCATTTAGAAGAAAGGGAAAAAAAAAAAAAAGAAAAAAAAAAAAACTACCTTTTTTTTATTAAATTTTAAACTGGATAGAGCGAGAAAGGTTAAGGATGGACACACCTGTAAAATCTATGAAAATGCAGACTACGTTCTGTTCACAACCCATTCATGATATACAGCAAGAGTATGCCGTATACTGGTATACTTGACCAGGGGCCACAACAGTGAAAATAAACCCAAAATGGGAAATTGCTGCCTGCAGCACTTTTTGGTACAGACAAGAAGAAATATAAAGGGATGCTTACATCTATGCTCAGGAAATAAGTCAGGCGCCATGCCGAATGTGTTCATATACTGAGACTGGAACAGTGCCTGAAAGGCAAACTTACCACCCAAGGGCGTTTCCTTTCCAGCATCTCTATTTTATCAAGGTGACGCTTCTTCACATAGTATCTTTCAACATCTTGCTTGTATCGTTCACTTCCTTGCTTCTGTTTCTCCAAATATTCTTCTTTGCTTTTACATGAATCCTGAAAGATCAGAATAAATATATCAATTTGGCACTAATATAACGAGTATTGACCAGAACAAGCCATGATATCAGAATGGTCTAAGACATAATGATACTAGACCTCATAATTAAAAATCAAATCAGAAAAAAAAGTCTATTTTAGGTTTTCGAGCTCCAGCAGCTCCACCAAGAAATTCAATGCTGTCCTCTACTAGACGGCAGGTGTCACACCAGACACACAATTGATGGAAAGGAGAGAAGAGGGGTTGGGATGAGTGGAGAACAGGGAGGACGGGCACCAGAGCCCAATCTGCTCTGCCCCTAGGCACATACAATTAGGTTTTCAGGGTGTTACAACAGAAAGAACAAGGCAGTTGTATGGGCAAAGTATCCAATAGTAAACCGATACAGTAGGATGTGTGACAGCTCTCCTCTGGCGAAATACATTGGGAGCTCTCCTGTAGTATGTCGACTACATGGCCTGCATAACATGCTGAAACTGGACACACAATGGAGCAGATTTTCCACTCAGGACAGCATAAACTTATAAAGGAATATCTTAACCCCTTCCCGTCCTCTGCCGTACGTGTACGGCACAGCGCAGACGTATTTCCGTAAATTGCCGTACATGTACAGCACGATGATTGTGCCGCTTACAAGTAAAGCTGGCAAAATCATCAGTGGGTGTCTATATATCATAGCTGACTCACTGATGTAATGGTAGCAATTGGTGCCTCCACAGATCTCGGCCATTTAACCCCTCTGATGCTGCTGTCAATAGCCGCAGAAGCACCTGCTTATTTGAGTGGGGCTCCCTCTTTGTCCCCATTGGCACCCGGCGATTGTGAGGTACCAATGGAAGAACACAGCCTACATCAGCCAGGAAAGACGTGAGCTAGAGACAGTTATTGAATCTGCCTCAGTGTAGTCACCAATGTTGATGATTGACACCAGGGGAGAAAGATTTCTCACAAAACCCGCAGGATTTCCTAGTACCACCAGAGTGAAGGAGAATCCTGAAGTCTCATGCACACATTGCTCATTTGTGACTTGCAGATTTTGTGCAGATATACAGTGCATTGTGAAAGTATTTGGCCCCCTTGAACTTTTCTACCTTTTGCCACATTTCTGGCTTCAAACATAAAGATATAAAATTCTAATTTTTTGGAGAAGAATCAACAACAAGTTGGACACAATCGTGAAGTGAAAAGGAATTTATTGGATATTTTAAACTTTTTTAGCAAATTAAAAACTGAAAAGTGGGGCGTGCAATATTATTCGGCTCCCTTGAGTTAATACTTTGTAGCGCCACCTTTTGCTGCGATTACAGCTGCAAGTCGCTTGGGGTATGTCTCTATCAGTTTTGCACATCGAGAGGCTGAAATTCTTGCCCATTCTTCCTTGCAAAACAGCTCGGGCTCATTGAGGTTGGATGGAGGGCGTTTGTGAACAGCAGTTTTCAGCTCTTTCCACAGATTCTCGATTGGATTCCGGTCTGGACTTTGACTTGGTCATTCTAACACCTGGATACGTTTATTTTTGAACCATTCCATTGTAGATTTTGCTTTATGTTTGGGATCATTGTCTTGTTGGAAGATAGATCTCCGTCCCAGTCTCAGGTCTTTTGCAGACTCCACAGGTTTTCTTCCAGAATAGTCCTGTATTTGGCTCCGTCCATCTTCTCATCAATTTTAACCATCTTCCTTGTCCCTGCTAAAGAAAAGCAGGCCCAAACCATGATGCTGCCACCACCATGTTTGACAGTGGGGTTGGTGTTTTGAGGGTGATGAGCTGTGTTGCTTTTACGCCAAACATATCATTTTGCATTGTGGCCAAAAAGTTAAATTTTGGTTTCATCTGACCAGAGCACCTTATTCCACATGTTTGAGGTGTCTCCCAGGTGGCTTGTGGCAAACTTCAAAAGAGACTTTTTATGGATATCTTGCCACTCTTCCATAAAGGTCAGATTTGTGCAGTGTACGACTGATTGTTGTCCTATGGACACACTCTCCCACCTCAGCTGTAGATCTCTGCAGTTCATCCAGAGTGATCATGGGCCTTTTGGCTGCATCTCTGATCAGTCTTCTCCTTGTTCGAAATGAAAGTTTAGAGGGACGGCCAGGTCTTGGCAGATTTGCAGTGGTCTGATACTCCTTCCAGTTCAATAGGATCGCTTGCACAGTGCTCCTTGAGATGTGTAAAACTTGGGAAATCTTTTTGTATCCAAATCCGGCTTTAAACTTCGCCACAACAGTATCTCGGACCTGCCTGGTGTGTTCTTTGGTCTTCATGATGCTCTCTGCACTTGAAACAGAACCGAGACTATCACAGAGCAGGTGAATTTATATGGAGACTTGATTACACACAGGTGGATTCTATTTATCATTACCAGTCATTTAGGACAACATTGGATCATTCAGAGATCCGCACTGAACTTCTGGAGTGAGTTTGCTACACTGAAAGTAAAGGGGCCGAATAATATTGCACGCCCCATTTTTCATTTTTTATAAAAAGTTTAAAATATCCAATAAATTCCTTTCCACTTCACAATTGTGTCCCACTTGTTGTTGATTCTTCCCAAAAAAATTTGAATTTTATATCTTTATGTTTGAAGCCAGAAATGTGGCAAAAGGTAGAAAAGTTCAAGGGGGCCAAATACTTTCACAATGCACTGTAAATCTGTAGCATGTTAATTATCAGCTGTTTTACTGCAGATTTCACCCTTACTAATGAGTGGGGAAAAATCTGCACCAAAAACTCATGTAAAATACGCAGCGTTTTTCCTACCAAGAGATGAAGAAATGGTGCAGATATTGCTATAAATTAAGTATTTGCAGTAGAAAGGGTATGTGCACACCAAGTCCAAGTGGGCATTACCACATAGATTTCATTGGGGTGTGTGTATTTGTTCCTCTTTCTGATGCTGACCAATCATATGAACCACACACAACACACTGGGGAAACGACTCAACCCTACAATAGCTTGAGTGTGAGATCTATTAACATTCTGCTCTCCTCACTGCAGTGTGATGATGTGCTGGAGGACAGCAGACCAGAGTGTGATTAACCGACAGCTTTTAGCTCTCATCTCTGGCAGTTAGTGTGGGGGGAGGGGGGGCAGTACTGCAGAGTTGGGTCACATTACAAACACTTCTACTAAATCTCCTCTCATAGTGCTGCCAGCTCTGCTAATCATAAGCAGGCATCCACATACAAGGAGGGTGTGGGGATACAACCCCACAATAGTTTAGAACAGGCTGAGACATAATGAGTCTGTTCTCACAGCAGTGTGTTGGAGCACAGTAAACCTGAGTGTGATTAACAGCTTTCATTTACAGCAATCAAAATGGGGGAACGGAAATACAGCAGAGCAGGGAGCACTACACTTGCGTTGGTAATACTAAAGTGTATTTGGTCCTGCCAACAAAGCTTAATTGAATTTGAGAGGAGAGCTACTAGAAGGGTTTACAATGAGACTCATCTCTGGCAGCACTGAACACCCCCCCTCCCCCACATTGAATGCCAGAGAGGAGAGTTGAAAGCTGTCAGTTAAAGGGAATCTGTCACCAGGTTTCTGCTACAGCATCTGAGAGCAGCATAATGTCGAGAGAGACACACTGATTCCAGAATGCATCACTTTGTATACTGGGTGCAGAAGTTGTGATACAATCAGAATTTTTAGATGTAGCAGACCTCAGAAAGCTAACCCCACCCAAATCAAAGCTTTCTGTGTACATTGAACTTTGATAATGAGCTGCTTATCAAATGAGGGGGCGAAGTTCCACAACTGCTCACACAAGCACCAGTCCTGCAATGATAATATCCTGTCGATAAAACCTCCATTGTAAGTAAATAACATCACAAAGCCTGATAAGTGATACATCATTGAAATTTGTGTTCAGACCCCATCTCCTGCGGTCTTCAGATTACATAGCAACCACCTGCTGACAGATTCCTTTTAATCACACTCAGGTCTGCTGTTCTCCAGCACATGTCATCAGTCTGCAGTGAAGAGAGCAGACTGTTTCTGTGAATGCTACTGTGGGGACATTTTCCTCTTTCCCCAGTGTGTTGCTGCCTGCTTATGACTGGTCAGCATCAGAAACACGAAGAAGTGCATGTCTCTAGTGAAATGACTCTGGTAATGCCCACAAAGTGCCAAATATTTTGATTGCCAATATCACTGCAACAGAGACACGAAATTCATATAAAAACAAGAAATGTTTTATTCTACTCTCCAGTGCCTAATATATCATGTGTGTAGTTGAAAAGTTCTCTTTAAAAGACTTATTACTAGACTGGGGCTGCCCTTTTTATTTAATACAAGAGTGGGCAGCAATAGACTGGTGATTTTTCTAAATAGAAGTTACTTACAGAAGTATGTAGAATACTACCCCAAAGAGGCCCGACTTTATAGAAAAAGTCAGGTCTGAAATTCCGGGTTGTGGGATCCCAAGATGTAGAGCGGGGTCATACAATGGACCCTCTTGCCGAGAAAGCTTGATATCTTGCTTTTTGCAAAAACTCAGCACTGCAGCATTGTTTACTAAGTGGTGATGGCACTGTAACCTCTCCAAGGATGTTATTGTTCCGTCACCACTAAGTGAACAATCTGGCAACGCTAGGTTAGTGGAAAAAAATAGTTCTTGCGCTTTCACTGCAAGAGGGGAAGTGAAATGTCTGGAATCCTGCTCTGCAACAACCCAAAGATTCGGGCCTTATTTTTCCATGGAAGTTGGGCTCTTCTGGGGGACATTGGGGTTGATAAGTATTTTAAAGTTATAAATGTTGCAGAAAAGTTGTTGTAAAAATGAAGTTAACCTTTAGTTTCACTCCTAGCTTTTGTTTGATACAGCAGAATTTAAAGTGTGAGCAAGTCATCAGTCCTATTCACTGCTATGTCAGTCCGCTTCTCGGTCATTGCCAAGGCATACGAAGAAACAGGGGCTGGAATACATATTGAATCGAGCCAGTCATCCAGTCCCCTTCAAGCATAGCACGGATATGCCAATATAGGAAATTCACTCCCGACGACCACAAGCCGTAAGTGGAGCTGTAGGAACTCAGGACATGTACTGATATTTTGAGATTTGAAATGCTGGTTCAATTATGTTTTTATGCTCTATATAGTTAGATTTTCACGTCCAAATGGACATGCCACTTTCCATTAGGATGTGTAAGGGCAGTGATTATTCACAATTCCCATTAGAATGTAGCTTAGCAGCACTCAATTATTCCACCTGCTAGCATAGATTTAGAAGAGGGAATCGAGTGCTGCCAGTGTTTGCAGCAACTCAGTGAGCGCTTTATTTGCCGCAGACAAAGTGACTGAGGCAGTCTATTAGACAGCTCGTCTATGTAATGCAGACAGCCAAGATAATGCTCTGTACTGCATATGTAGTACAGAATATTACCAATGTGATCAGGAGCTCGTGTTCAAATCCCCTTGTGGGACTAGTAAAATTTGTAAAAAAAATAAATACATTTTAAGTGTTGTAAAAAAAAAAAATTTAAAAATGCAATTTTTCAGAATAATAAAAAAAAAAAACACACCTAAAAAAATATATACATCTGGTATCACTGTGTATGTAATGGCCAGTACAATAAAAAGATATAAATATTTTTTATCCTGCATAGTGAACACCACATTGCATTCTTCCTCACAGAAAATGAAAAATGTTACGTAAAAAATATTATTGAACTGTGTACTCCAAAATATGAAAGAAATATGGCTCTCTAAATATGATGCAGGGGAAAAAATATATATAATTTTTTTAATAATTATGTTTTACTACTTTTCCACAAGAGGATTGTGCATCACTGTAATTGGATCAACCGGTATTAGCTATATCTCCATTTATCCCACACACAGAATGAAAAAAAATAAATAAAAAAATACAAATACAGAAAATCAATGCCAACATTGCATTTTTTTTAATTAATGCCCCTGCACAAAAATATAAATAAAAAGTGATCAAAGACCAATAAGAGCCCCAAAATGGCATCAATGAATAATATAAGCTCTCAATTCTGTCGACAGAAAAATAAAAGTTAGGGGGCCCAGATAATGATGACCTTGAAAAAAAAAAGTGTAAATTTTTGTTTAGCAAATGTGGGAAAAATCAAAATGAATTTGATATTCTCAATATCGTATTCACCAAAAGAAAAAAGTGGCAAGTTAATTATACTGAATGATGAGAGGTACTGGATTTTTTTGAAAGAATTATTGATTTATTTTTTTTGGTTAATTTCACTTAACAAAAAATGATCAAAAAAAGTCACATGTAACCCGAAAATGGGACCCATGGAAACTACATCTTGTCACACATAAAATAATCCCTACATAACGCTGTTGTTGGGAGACTACCCTTAGGGTATGTGTGCAAGATGCGTACCAGCCTGCGGCCCGACGCTGCGGAATGGCTGACGGCGGCTTCCTCTCTTTATGCAAATTAGCGGCACCATTTTTTTTTTTTTCCCACCTGCGGACTTTCCTCATAGAGGTTAGGTCTATGGGGAAAGTCCACATGCGGACCTTCAAGAGAAATTGGTATGCTGCGGTCAGGAAACGCGCCGTATGTCAGTGTCCGCGGGTGAGCCGCAGGTGCACAGACGCATAGTGGACATGGGATTTCTAGAAATCCCATCCACTATGCTGTAACATCTGGACGCTGCGGGTTTGACGCTGCATAAACACACAGCATCAAACCCGCAGCGGCTCCCTATTGTGTGCACATACCCTTAAAGTTATGACTCTCAGAATATGACTACACAAAACAAATTTTTTTTTTTTCAAACAAAATATTCATTGTATAAAAGTAATAAGGCAAACACATTAAATTTGGCATCACCATAATTGTGCTAACCCACAGAACAAAAACACTATTTATGCAAAAAAAGAAAACCATAAAACATAAAAAAATATTGCATTTTTTTCCCTCATAAAGAGTTAATAAAAGTTTGTTATTAGGCTGTGTGTACCCAAACATGGTGCTACCGACAGATATACCGGTAAGTCTTTCTGCAAAAAATAAAATAAAATTAGTCTTCATACTACTAAAAAAAAAAAATAAGAATGATATGGCTCCTGGAACAGGACATGAAAAAAAAAAAAAATGTGTGGAAAGTAGGTTTGATCCTTAAGGGTTACACATATCCGGTAACAACATATGGCATAGAAAAAGTGTATGAACATAACCATTTTACATAGTACACCCCTAAAATATAACTTTTAATATAGATATTAAAATAGTTCCAATACAAAAAAAAAATCCCACCAAAAACTAGTGAAGTGCAAAACAACCATATAGATATATTCATTAAAAAAATGACAAAACCAGCCAAGGAAAAATAATCCTTAGATTGGTGTGACTTGGTCACAATAATAAGTTATACAGTAGCCAATATACAAAAGGATGTTACCCTCGACTGGAGTACCAAAGGTTAAAGGATGTTTGGGACACTGGAAAAGGTGGAGAAGATGCTAACCCTAGTGTCCCTTATAGTGACCCTTCCTGGCCGCAGACGTTGGCCCCCTAGTAACAACATGGCAATGGAGTCTTGCTCACAAGTCGTCTGTCCCTATATTCTTTATTTGGAAGTAACCATAGGATAAATATTATATACTGTATCTATCATTTATTATTGTTTATTATTTATTATACTCGTATCTAAATGCTTGTTTTGCAGTTCACTAGTTTTTGGTGGGATTTTTTTGTATTGGAATTCTTTTAATATCTATATTAAAAGTTATATTTTAGGAGTGTACTATGTAAAAGGGGTTACACGAATCTAAAGAATTTTTTTTTTTTTTTTTTTTAAAGTGAACCCCTTAAAAGAAAGAAGTATTGTACCTCAAGTTCCTTCTCATTTTTCCTGAAGTTTTTAAGTTCACAGTGATAGTTGTACATCTCTGGAGGTCCAATGGACTTCTCGGTTGCTTCAAGCAGCTCTATCTTAGATAATTTGGCAAATTCCCCAACTTTATCCTGTAAAATGTTACAAAGTTGAAAGCGATAAGAACACACAGCAACAGACCTAAACTGTTGCACCTGGCCCCAATTGTAAAGTCCCCCATACACATTAGACTAACACAGGACGCTCCCGCCGATAGTCTAATGTGCATTGGTGCCTCCTGACTGTTCCCGGATAGGTGTCGGTGAACAGAAGGATCCGGCATTTATAATTTCGGAACTGCTGCTCTTCTTGTTCTCAAAGAGCTATGGCGCTGCCAGACTTCTCCATCATAGATAACACAGGAGAACTTGGCAGAGTGAGCGCTCCTCTGTATGGGAGAGTCAGGAGAGAAATCTGCCGGTCGATGACTATTTAAAAAGGACTTTTCACCAGTTTGAGTAAGTTAAACTGGCCACTTCGTGAACAGTGGCTGCAGATCTGAAGAAAACATAATTTTTATTTCTCTTCTCCATTGCAGAGATAATAGCTTGTAAAGTTTAGGCTATAATCTATGTTAAAGCAAAACCATCATTACAATCCTACTAATGCTTTGTGAGTAAAGAGCCTTTAAATCCTCACCTTGCTTGCCGAATTTTATTTTGACATCTTAGGGAAATCCAGCTTTGAAGTTTTAGTTGTGATTGCAGGGGTCGGGCACTGCAGCTCTCCTGCCTCGCTCCCTTTCCCTGTCCATCACTGGTCTGTGGCCTCTGATAGACAGGTCACTCTTCTCTCAATGACCTGCCTGTGCTGCCCAAGATTTTGCGAAATCTCAATCATTTCCCTGGGGTCATCTCTTCAGAGGAGCCAATTTTCGCGCAGATCCATCTCTCCCAACTTCATCAGGAGCTAACTGCTAATAGTTGTAATATCCTGATGACAAGTTACTGTGGTTGTGTACTTCTTTCCTTGTAGGACGTTGACCAATCATAAGCAGGCAGACAAAGAACACAACTTCGCAATAGTTTAGAGCTAGTTTCTCAGTATAAGGCCACGGCCCCACTATCAGTATTCGGTCAGTATTATTTCTCAGGAGTGGGAGCCAAAGCCAGGTGAGGAACAATCAGAGAAAAGGTATGATAGAAAGAAGTCACCAATTCTGCATTTATCACCCACTCCTGGTTTTGGCTCCCGCTCCTGACAAAAAATACTGACCAAATACTGATAGTTTGGCCGTGGACTAAGACATGTAACGACAGACAGTCTGCTCTCCTCACATTAGAGCTATGTGTGATTACAAAGGACCAAGAGCAGAGAGGAGTGTAATTATGTACACCTTTAATCTCACTGCAATCAGTGAGGGAAAGTTGCAATATACAGGAGCAATTTGTCTCATTAAGAACAATTGTGCTGCTCCAATCTCTCTGTGCTGTCAGCCCTACCCCCACACTAGCTGCCATGAGATGAAAGATGAAGAAGTGTTAGTAATCGCACTTACCTCTGTTCCTGACACTAGGTAATCACACACAGCTCTGCAGTGATATTAGTGAAGGTAGAATGGCTGTGTAGCATTACATGTCTCACACAGGAGAAAGCCTGTTCTAAGCTACTGTGGGAGCTTGTTCTTTTTTTCACCAGTATGTTGCTGCCTGTTTATGATTGGTCAACCAACAAATCTCTGTTAACCCCCACTTGGACTTCACAAATTATATCCTAAACTTTACAAGTGAATATATTCACAAAGGAGAGGAAAAAAATGTTTTATTTAGCTCTGAAGCTGCTATTCCATGATGTGGCCAGTTTAACATGCTCAAACTGGTGAAAGGTCCTCAGTAAAGGGAATCTATCAGTAGAATTAACCCCACTCCTAAGCAACATGAGCATGCAAGTCATAACAAGTTGAATACAATGATACCTTGATATCTGTAATCTGATATCTTATTCCAGAGAAATCCAAGTTTTTTGTTATATGCAAATAAGCGGTTAAGGTCTATGGGCGGGTCACTGAACTGCATGAGAATCTGCCTCCAGAGATTATTTTAAATTGAAGTGGAAGTTACCAGTGTGATATGTAATGGCTGCTCTCTACTCCTGATCTCACTGCAGAGCTGTGTGTGATTATAACTGACACAGTATAGCATTAAACACATCTCTGCAGTTGTCATTTCATCATGCTTCGGCTTCCATCTCACAGGCAGCCAGTGTTGCAATATAGCAGAGCTGTGAGAGTTGCAGCATAAGTGTTTGTCTTACAAAGTTCAGTTCTACTGTACTATGTTGGTTACATTTCTGACACTGGTAACTCCCTATTTCATTTAAAAGAAACTCTGGAGGCAGATTCTCATGCAGATCTGTGTCTGGCCCATATATTTTAACAGCTCAATTACGTGTAAGAAAAACCTGGATTTTTCTGGAATAAGATATCGGATCACAGATATCAAAGTATCACTTTATTCAACTTCCTATGACCAACATGCCCATATAGACCACTTAGGAGGGTTGATCCTTCAGACAAATCCCCTTTAAGGGGATAATAACAGTGGCATTTAAATTTACTGAAAGCTCAGCTAATTAACATTTTTAAGATGGTATCAATGACCTCGATCAATCAACAGTCACAATAGCCTTTTTTACATTTACACTGGTCACATATTACAATTGCTTATAAAAGGATGGAATGAACAATAAATGGTTCAGGAAAAATTGTCCTAAGAAAAGCTTGAGAAAAATCATTTCAGTGAGTTAAGGCACAGCACACAGTATGATCACAGTCTGGAGGTACACTTCATCATATATTTGATGGGGAGTTTGACCTTGATTAATACTTTCATCTAAGAAAACAAAAAGCCATGGAAATACATCCATACAATTCAACACAGTGCTTATAAGTCTTCAAATTCTTTAAATAATTTTTGTAATGTCTCACAGTGTTAATAAATAAGAGGAATCATATACTCCCTCCATAATTGCCTGCAGTTCCCATTCTGGCCCTCATCCACATCCACCTAGTCTCAGCTTTCGGGTCCTGTCCTTGACACCTGCTGACTCAAAGACTGTCTGCAGTCGTGGCCCACCTCAACCAGAGTGGACATTGACCTCTATTTCCACAGTGCCAAGGAAGGAACCAGAAAGCATAGACCAGTGAGGGACAGGGGAGTGCCAGAATGGGACCCGAGGGAAATTGGGGAAGGCAAATATTCGTTAGAACACCCCTTTAATGGCATTCTAAATGGGACTTGGGTTTAGGTTTACCTGTGGAAGAAACTGGCAGAAATTTCCAACTTGGATGTTCAATGCTGCCACCTGCTCTTCAACCATTTTTAAGGGGGAATTTTTGCCATTGATATACCATGTTGACTGGTTATTTGATACTTGGATTTCACGAACAAGGATCAAGTTTCCAGAAGCCCTGTACCTAAATAACAAAGACATATTAAATTGTGAAAAATCTAAAGCTTGTTATAAATAATGAGATAATGTAAAAATCTGAAATGACCATATTCTAGCACTGGTGCCAAGACACAAATCGCTATCCATTACCCAGGACATTATTTCACATATGCTTTTATGTGCAGAGTAGTGATGAGTGCAAGTGCTCGTTACTCGAGTTTGCTGAGAGTGCTCGGGTATCGCGGGTGCTCGAGTGACATGTTTCGAGTCACCCGTGGCCGCATATTTCGCAGCTGTCAGACAGCCACAAAACATGCGGGAATTGCCCGTGTTGGTCAGGCAATCCACCATGTTTGGTTGCTGTCCAACAGCTGCGAAACATGCGGCTACAAGGATTCAAACACCCACGATACTCGCTGTATACCCGAGCACCCTAGGCAAACTCTAGTGCTGAGTAAATGTAAAAACAGCAAAACATTTAAAAGTAGTAAGAATAGGAAATAATACAAAAAAGTCCAGTCGTAGAAAAAAGTTCTGAAAGCAAATTAAAATGTTATTAGAAAAAAAATCAAACTCACTTGGTCTCTGTATGGCATCGCTGCAGTCATCATGTGGTTAGATAGCACTGGGTCAGCAGTGGGGAAGTACAGAGACCAGCAAGGGACTGGGAAGTGTCTGATTGAGGGCAGTGGGGGATTTGTAACATGCTTTTGCCTTTTTGGTTTGTTTTATCCCTTCCAATAACATTGTAAACAGTTTTCAGAATTTTTCTTATGGACAGAAAAACGACTGAAGGTATTAGAATCTTAATATAAAAGAAATATTCTAAAAAAAAAAAAAATAGTGAATGCAATGTGCAATTTAATTTGCATTGATCCAGAGCTGCAGTTCGTATTAAAAATGTGCGCAAAACTAGAAGAATGGATGAATGCCAGCTGGCTTAAACTGAATCCAGACAAAACTGAGGTTCTTTTGGTCAGAAGTAAGCACCCAACAGCAAAATGGCAGCCTTCAACTGAAAACCCTTTATCCCTGGGAATAAAGGCCCATCAACACAGGTACATGCCCTTATAACCTCCCGGCTGGACTATGGTACTGCCCTACACGTAGGCCATGAACAACATAGGCTCCAGCCTCATGTAGGATCTACTGAAGTCACTTCTTGTCATCTGTTCAGTCTGGCGTATAAAGAAAAATAACACACACCTTCAACATGGGGCATTGTACCAAACTGATTAATTTAAGGTCCAAATGTGCAGAGTCCTTTGTGAGAAATGTGCAATACAAATGTTTTTGTTGTTAATTCCTAATATTTTTTCCCTAAAGAAACATTTTGACAATAACATATTAGCAGCAATCCACAGGACAAGTGACAATTGCTGCATTGATGAGGACCCCTTGCTGCTCCTTTCCAAGTCTATGGGACTGATGGAGTTAGCCAAGCAGCAGTGTGCATGTGTGACCACGGCTATAGACTGAGCTCCTCCCTTCTCTGCCTCATCTCTCACCTCTACATAGAATCTTAGCAGCAGCATCCCTCATCTCCTATCTGAACTGAGCATTGTGAGAATGAAAGATCGGTCCTGACGGAAAGAAGCTGATTTGTCAGATAAGATTATAAAGCTTATTTTCATGTGTACCCTTGATTTACAAAATAAAAATCAAAATGACGGCTACTCTAAATTCATTCGGGTTTGTAGGCATTCACTAATGCACAGAACTTTTAAAGAGGTTGTCCATTTATGGGACCAATTTTTTTTTTTACCAACATGTATTTTGGCTAATTTCTTTTTGTGTTTCGTCAAAAATGTTGCACGGTTTGCCTTCTATAGACTGTGTTGCACAGTCTATTACTGGCTGCAGAATGAAGTAACTGAGAATCCATCAATCACCCCACTATGGCGGCCTGATGGAGAGTTTGTACCGCTTTATATGTATTTTTCTCAGCTCCTCGCAGCTGATATATGACAATAGACCACATCAAAGTTGAATGTGGATGAAACCATAGAGCCTGTAAATGCTAAAATACCTGACTTTTAGTCCCACATACAAACATTTGAGTAAAAAAAAAAAAAAACTCTTAATTACGCTGGGAGCGGAGCCTGTGTTATTACACCATATAGCTGCTGTTGCTGCTAGACTGGTAAATTCCATTGTCAATCTGACAATGACAATTACAAAGTGCCCCTGAACCTAAAGGGGTCTACCAAGGCATTTTAAGTGGGCTGAGGTCTGGACCGTTGCAACACCTTATTTTCTTTTCCAGCCATTCTGATGTAGATTTCATGGCGTGCTTGGGGTCATTGTCCCACTATATGGCTCAATTTCAGCCAATCTTTAGCTTTTAGATAGATACCCTCACATGTGACTCTAGAATACTTTAGTATATAGAGAAGTTTTTGGTCAACTCAATGACTGCAAGGTGCCCAGTTCCTGTGGCCGGAAAACAAGCCTAAATTATCCCCTCTCCACCAACATGCTTGACAGCTGGTATGAGGCATTTGTGCTGATATACTACTGTGTTTGGTTTTGCCAAACATGGCCCAGGACTTTACGGCCAAACATCTCAGCTTTGGTTTTACCTGTCCAAAGGACATTGTTCCAAAAGTCTTGTGGTTTTCTCAGAAGAAATTTTGCCAAACCTTAGCCGTGATGTCATGTTCTTTTGAAAAACAAGAGGCTTTCTCCTGGAAACCCTTCCAAACAAACCATGCTTGTCAAGTCTTTTTTCTCTTTGTACTGTCATGAAGTTGAGCATTTAACATGCTAACTGAGGCCTTCACTCTGAGCTGTAGTTTTTTTTTTGCCGTTTCTGAGAGCATTACATGGACTGTCATTGGAGCAAATTTGCTGGGATGTCAACCATCTATAAAATGCTTCCTACTTGTGAATAATCTTTCACTGTGAAACAAGAAATTTTGAAATGGCCTCATCACCAATCCTTGATTGAAGGAAAGCAACAATTGCTTATCAAAGATCACTGCTGAGGTCTTTCCTCCTTGGCATTGTGTTAACACAAGCCTGAATACTCCAGACCACCAAACTGCCCAAACTTCTGCTGATGAACAATTAATCAATAGGATTTGATTGGCATCACCTGGCTACTACTTAGGTCGAATTCAGATGTATGGACTAGCCACAGGTCTATTGACCCAAATTCAATAGCCGTATAGGCAAATATGAGTTTGTTCAGTTCCGGTCAGAAGCTTTGCTGCTACTCCGTATACAAACTGTTTGACAGACTGAATTCGGCCATATTCTGTGAATTCCAATACAAACATTAAAGGTGTACATACTTTTTCACACACTGCTTCCACACTTTGTCCTAGTTTTAACAAATAAATGACAAGGAGTAATTTGTCACGTGTTGTTCATCTAAATTTGAGGATGTATTAACCTAACTGTATGACCATCTATGTTTTTTATTATGCTCTGATAAATAAAACCATAGAATTCAGAGAGGGTGTACTTAATTTTTCTCTTGGCTGTATGTGGGTTGTTTATTTTTGTAACTGCCATGGATAGAGTCGCACACATCCGCAGTTACCTCTCTAATCATTTTCTTAAAGAGGACCGTTAACCAAATTTTTCATGTTGAACTGGACGCACAATGTAATAGGCGCTTGCAGAGCAGAATAAAATGTTTTTGTTTTTTTTATTTTTGTCTCCATTGCAGAGATATTAGCAATTAAACTATTTGGCATCTATTTAATTCTTTTAAAGCCAAGTGGGTGTTACCAAAGAGGTTCCTTGGGGGCGTGTACTTCTGTCTCTTTCTGAAGCCAACCAATCAAGAGTACAGCAACACACTGGGAAAAGAACACGCCCCCCACAATAGCTTAGACAAGGCACAGTGTGAGACATGTATTGACATATAGTGTGCTCTCCTCACTGTGGAGTGATTACATGTGAATAGCAGAGCCGAGTGTGATTAGTAGCTTTCAGCTCTCATCTCTGACAGTCAGTATAGAGTGGAGTCTCATTACAAACATTTCTAGTAGCTCATCTCTAAAAAGTCAAATGAGCTTTAATGGCAAAACCAAATACACATTAGCTTTGTCAAAGCAAGTGTAGTGCTCCCAAATCTGCTGTACTGTCCTACCCCCCACACTGATTGCTGCAGATGAAAGCTGGCAATCATACTCAGATCTGCCGTGCTGCAAGTACATTTTCCCCCTTGTGTGTGGATTCCTGTTTCTGATTGGCAGCTCTGTAAGAGGAGACGTGCCAGAGACGAGAGCTCCAGTACATGTCATCACTCTGCAGTGAGGAGAGCAGCTGTTTGCCAATGCTATTGTGGGGTTGTGTCCTTCTTCCCCAGTGTGTTGCTGTCTGCTTAGGATTAGTCAGCATCTGAAAGAAGAAGCAGTACATGCGCCCACTGAAAACTCCCTGGTAATGTCCACTTAGACTTAAAAAAAAATTAAAAAAATAAAACAGTTTAGGGACCAAATACTTTGATTACTAATAACTCTGCAAAGGAGAGGAAACATTACAAATAAAAAAAGGCTTTATCCTGCTCGGTAGCGTCTATTATATCAAGTGTCCAGATGAAGGTGAAAATTTAGGTGGAAGGTCCTCTTTAAAAGGGGTTATCCAGGAGTTTAATTATTTTTGTGTATGGGGCTAAGAACTAACATGCAGGTGATTGCAAACTACCTGCCTATTCTGCACGAGATGATCTCTGCTGACTTACCCAGTGATTCTACGACTTCAATTCACCACTTGTCAGAGCAGCTCTTCCTCTTCTGGTCTGCTCTGTTGACAGTGTGTCACTGCAGACGTCATGTTGATTGACAGCCAGCTCCTCGTAGTTTGACAGACCGCTCCCCGCTGCCTGTCAATCAACATGACATCAGAATCGCAGGCAGGAGCGGTTTGTGACCAGCAGAGATTGGTGTCGGGCAGAACAGGTTCTTAGCCCCATAGCAAAAAATAATAAAAGTCCCGGATAGCCCTTTTAACTACATATTTGTATGTAGTGATGCCATTTTATGAGCCTTGGAAGCAAGGGGGATAAATAAAACTTTATTAAAAAGACATTTAAAAGACCTTTGCAAAGAGTAATGCTTACAATTCAAGCTCAACCGAACCTTTTTGGCAACCACGTTTCACGTAAAAACCAACCTGAAAGACAAAAACACTCTTGAATATTATAAAAAAAAAAATCTTCTATTTGCTGGTCTCACTCAATTAGATACGTAACACTAAGT
Source organism: Phyllobates terribilis (assembly GCF_046119375.1). Lineage (NCBI taxonomy): Eukaryota > Metazoa > Chordata > Amphibia > Anura > Dendrobatidae > Phyllobates > Phyllobates terribilis. The sequence goes on along the minus strand of NW_027362761.1, from coordinate 176,058,520 downwards.
TTTACTTATTCTGACTGCCATGCATATCAGGAGATGAATAGAAGTGAGACACAGGTGTAAAACGATTTCTTTACAAGGATATGCATATTAACAGGGATGCGCTACTTTTGTTCTCCTTAGCCTAAAGCAATAAGATCAATATTAAATGATCTACTGCCACCTGCTGGTAAATTTATTTCAATGTTTTTTAAAGGGAACCTATCACCTGATAAAACGCTAATAACCTGCAGATATGGGGTTAATCTGCAGGTTAATAAAGTGAACCTGCCTGATGCCTGCACTTAGAGCCACGCTGCTGGAATAAACAACTTTATTCCTCCAGGCAGAGTTGCAGTTTTAGTCACAGTGGCGGGGCCGACGCGGATTCAGTCACTTCTCAGTGTACAGAGTGTGGCGGCTATAACCACGCCCCCTGCACTGACTGACAGCTCACTCAGCATTAGGGGCCGGCTGTCAGTCGGAGAGGTGGCTGAACCAGCAGCGGCATCGCCCCCGTGACTGAAACCCAGAATGCTATCTGGAGAAATAAAGTTCATCACCCCTCCAGTAGCATGCCTCTAAGTGCGGGCGCCGGGCAGGTTCACAACGCTATTAACCTGCAGATTAACAGCGTTATTTTTAGGGAACAGGTTCCCTTTAACGCTAACTAAGATTTCAGTCTTCTGTTATACAATTTTTTCCCTAGGATTTCAACAATATTTATTCTCCATGTGTCTATTATAGAAAAATAAAAACGTTTTATGTTGCCATTTGAGACCTGTAACATTTCCACTTTTCTGTTAATGGAGCTGTGTAGACTAATTTTTTGAGTGCTGAGCCAACGTTTTTATTGAAGTCATTTTGGAATAAATGACGTATTAATCGCATATTGTTGCATTTTATTTATTGTTTTACTTATGGCGAATGACAAAAGCAAATTTGGTATTCCGAGTACTTTTCTTGTTACGGCTAGTATTTTGATAGATATACATAGTATTGATAGATATATAGTATTTGATAGATACTTATAGAAGCGGTGACACCCAAATATGTAAAAAAAAAATTTAACCCCTTCACGACATATCGTACTCTTGTGAAAGACTGTTTAGTTGGCATTCATAGGAGATTGTGATTTTAGCTATACATAGCAGTGCTGATGCACTGCTATGTATAGAGCAAGTGATCAGATGATCGCAGCTTCAAGTACCTAAGGGGACTATTAAATACAGTAAAATGAGAAGAAATATTTGAAAGAAAAGCAACAAAACAAAAAAATTATATAAAAAAAAAAGTCAAATCACCACCCTTTTGCCCAATTAAAAAAAAAAAAAAAAAAAAACATATTTGGTATCACCGCATTCACAAAAGTCTGATCTATCAAAATAATCAGATCGGTCAACGGCGTAACAAGAGACAGAATCGAAAAACCAGAATTACATTTTTTTTAGCCGCTGCAACATTGCAATAAGAGGCGTTCAAAACATCATATCTATCCCAAAGTGATATCAGTAAAAACATCAGCTCGGGGTGCAAGAAGTAAGGCCTCACCCAGCCCCAGATCCCGAATAATAGAGACATTACGGGTCTCGTAAATTGGCAATAAAAGAATTTTTTTTCGTAATTGTACTGACCTGGAGAATCACATTGCCAGGTCAGTTTTACCACATAGTGAACATGATAAAAAATAAAAATAATAATATGTGGAATTGCACTTTTTTTGCAATTTCAATGTACTTGGAATTTTTTTCCCTGCTTTACAGTGCATCACATGATAAAATGAATGGTGTCATTCAAAACTACAACTAGCCCTCATACAGCTATGGGGACGGGAAAGTAAAAAAAATTATGGTTCTTGGAAGGGGAGGGGAAAAAAACGAAACCAAAGTAGAATATAGATACATCGAATAAATGGGATAGATGGTAGCCCCCTACATATAATAAACTAGCACCCTTTAGTGCCTTTCATATGGCACTAAAGGGTGTTTTTTAGACTTATTTAATTTAACCTATTAAATAAATTAAAAAAATGATGTAGGGTTTTTCCTATTTTTGATAACCAGCCAAGGTTAAGCAGACAGCTGCGGGCTTATATTATCAAGCTGGGAAGGTCCCCAAGTATTATTCTTTCCCAGACTAAAACTACAAGCCCGCAGCCACCCCAAAATTGGTGCATTACATTAGATGCGCCAATTCTGGCGCTTTCCCCAGCTATTCCCGATTGCCCTGCTGTGGTGGTAATCGGAGTAAAGGTATATGGGGTTGATGTCAGCTGTGTAATGTCTGCTGGCATCAACCCCTGGGGTTAGTAATGGAGAGACATCTATCAGATACCCCCATTAATAACCCACAAATATTTTATTTTGACAAACACCCCCCGACTCTAGCCCTATTTCACAAATTTATAAAAAAAAATTATGACACTCCATAGGTTGCTGTATACAGAATAGTTGGACGTTGTGGGCACGCCATGGATTACGTCAGACCTATGGGGATTATTTTTTAATAATCAATTGGTAAATGAGGGACTGTCTCTTGTCTTTACTTATTTAATTCTCTCTTTTTATGTCTTTCAGGTTCCCATTGGTGGACTACTTCGTATCGTCTTGGATTTTTTTTTTTTTCCCAACTGGGGGTGCCAGCTGTCAGAATCCCAGCGATTAATAAGTTATACCTCATTCTATTGATAGGGGAAAACTTATTAACTTGGTACTTATTAATTAGATCACCTTCTGAATCATAGGTTGTTACAGTTAAGTAAAAACAGAAAAATGTAAAATACCTTATCAGCTCTGCCAATAAAAGAAGTCTTCCCAGCAAGTCCTAAGCAAATCGCACAAACAATGCTCGACTTCCCAGTTCCATTGGCTCCAACAATCATGTTTAAGTGAGGACCAGGAAAAACCTCACAATTATCGTAAGTCCTAAATTGAAAATGTACAGGTCTTAGATAACAACTTACTTCTGCTCACATCCACAAAACAAGCTATAGTGGGATATAACCTCAAATTTCAACCACTTTTCGGATATCTACTTGCTGTTAAAGGACTTTTCCGGTTTATTATTTATTATGCTTTCTTATAAAGCGCCATCATACTCCATAGCACTTTAAGAAAACCATTGTCCCCCGGCTGCAGTTTGAATGAAAAAAATAAAAATAAAAATCCGAACACTGTGCTTTACTCACTTTCCCCAGGCACAATGGTGAGCCTCTGCTCCTGGTTTATTGTCTGCAGCGCTGAAGTCACGTCAACAACACTGCAGCCAATCAGTGAGCTCAGCGGCTCGTACCATCAACTTGGGCAGAACCGCAGTTATTGGCAGCAGTGATAGTGACGTGACATCAACGCTGCAGATAATAACATACTCCGGGAGCAGTGAAGGAGACTCCGCGCTGGACCTGGGGAGGGTGAGTAAAATGCAGTGTGTACTAAAGCATAGAGACAGGGGTTTCCTGAAACAAGAAAAACCCTTTAATGAAACTCATGTTCAAATACACATATAGGGGCAGATTTATCAAAACTGTCAAATAGACAAGCTGTCTTTGTTGCCCATAACAACCAATAAGAGCTTTAATTTTACCCGAGTAGCTTAAGAAATGAAAGCTGTGCTGTGATTGGTTACTATGGGCAACAAAGCCAGTTCTTTTAGATCATTTTGATCTAAGGGGTAACGTTCTCCTTGTGGAGTGTGACATAACTGGCCTGATTTGTCACTCTCCACAAGGAGAAATGTTACCCCTTAGATCCCAATCTTAAAGCGCACCTGTCAGCAGGATTGTGCTTAGTAAACCACATACACTGTCAGGTGGGCGCCATTACACTGAGTGAAATGATACCTTTGATAAAATCCGTCCAGTGGTTCTTTTATAATCTTTATTTTCAGTTCTGCCATAATGATATGCATGTGCTCTGGGGCGGGACTATAGGGAGGGGCTGTAGCTGGTGCTCTCATTATGTATTCCTATCTCTGGCCTCTGACAGGTCACTGTGCTTTCAGTCACCTGCCTACTGTTTTAAATATTGCCTGTGTAATTTCTCTGCCCATGTAAAATTTACATATCCCAAAATGGCCACCCAACGCCGGCGCATGCAAAGTAGCATCTTTCAGTTGCCGAGAGATGCTTATGCGCACGCGCGGGCGCCATTTTGCTTTTGGAAAAAAAGAGTGTGGGTGCAGCAATATGGCGCCGCGGGCAGCAGGAGCCATATTGCTGCAGGCACATTTATTTTTCCTCTTGCAAAATGGCGCCCGCGCAGTAGCATTTCTCGCTTGACGCCCACAGAAATAAGGGGCAGAAGTGCTACAGTTGCCCCTACAGCTCTGAGTGACGTGAGCAGGGGGTATAGTGAATCATTGAAGGGCGATGTTTTCGTTACAATACCCATATTGATACTATAACCCACTGGTGTAAGGTGCCTGAATTAAGAGGGGGATGTCCAATACTTGAAAACCCCTTTGTAAATGCTTTAGTTGCCCAAGAAAAATAAAAAAGAAACCTTGTACGCCGCTTCCGCACTGGCGCCCTTCCAGAAATGTCGGCTCCGGATCTCCCCGCTGCTTTATCATGGCGTGATGAGCGCTGCAGCGCTCCTATGAGCATCAGGAGAATGGGTGCTGCCATTGCTAGAACCGAGCTGGTGCAGGAGGCGAGTTTGGGGTATTCTTCTTTACGGAGGGAACTTATCGTAGTGGACAACCCCTTTAACTGTAGGGCATGTACTATGGTGCCCCTGTTACACCCACCTCTGACAAGTGCCAACACAAAGGGCAGAAAGTACCAACATTCCCCTTTGCAACAAACTCCGGGACTTCTGGCTGAAGTCAAGTACAAGGCAACTATCACCAAAACAATGGCGGCATATGCCAGACAGAACAGGCGCAGTAGTATATCACTTGTGCCCAGTACAGAGCCAGAAGCATGGGCGCACAGACGGCCGACTTACAGAAAATTCTCCATCTTGATCCGGAGGATGGCGCCCTCGATAAGCTGCTTATCCTGCTGCCCACTGGCATCAGCTTTCCTCTTCCCCAGCTGGGTCGCCATGGTCGCACAACTCCTCAGCCCGCGGGACCTCTGCGCCGTCTGGAACAATTCCTCATACGTCATCAGACGTCACCCGGCGGCGTGGCCATGTTTAGTAAGGGCAACGTACACACTGTGTTAGCTACTTGCTTTCCGAAAGAAGCTTATTGAACGGCTTTTTTCAGAAGACGCTGGATGTGTCTGTACAGGGACTAAACAAAACATATAGAGGACCGGCTGTACTATTGCTTAGTGACTGGAGACCGGGACACGTGACCGCCTCTGAGAGATGGCGGGAACATGGAGGCTCCCGCCGCGTGACTCGGCAGGATTGCTTGTCAGGCGGGTGTTCCACAAGACTTTACATAAGAAAGATTATTAATAAGTCTTGTATAGTGAAAACAGCAAGGTGACAGGCTATAAGTCCTCATTCAGACGTCCATGAATCACATGATACGTGTTATAGCCATGTATGTCACAGACAGAACACGTACCCTTTATAGTCTATGGTGCTTTTCATATGTTCTTTTTCAGAGACCGAGTGGACCTCAAAAAATGAAGGAAACATCCGACACATGAATCAAAATGACCCATACAAGTCTGTGGAGCTGGTTCATTAAGAGTGCAGTCCTAATGAAGGGGCATGGTGGGGGTAAGATGCACCAAATTCATTATGAGGCGCACGCCACATTATTTGGCTCATCTTCTCAGAAACAATAAAAACACTTGATCATACAAAAAATAAGCCCTCATCCAGATCCCAAAAAATGGAGATGCTACAGGTCTCGGAAAATGACGCCATTTTTTTTTTTCTTACAGATTTTGGATTTTTTTTCACCACTACATGTTTGGATTCTGCTCCCTAGTACTGGTCTGGAGAATCATAATGGAAGGTCACTTTTAGCATTTAGTGAACATGTTTAAAAAAAAAAAACAATTGTGGAATTAGAATTGTTTTCCAGTACACTATATGGTAAAATCAATGGTGTCGTTCAAAAGTACAACTCGTCCCCCAAAAAACAAGCCCTCACATGGCCATATTGACGGAAAAATAAACTAGTTATGGCAATGGGAAAATGGGGAGCAAAAAACGGAAAATTGCAAGGTTGTGAAGGGGTTAAAAAATTTGGATTTTATTTTAAGAGATTAATCCCTTGCCTTCCCCCAACCTTTTTACCTTTCTGACCAGGCCAATTTTTCAATTCTAACCAGTGTGATTTTGTGGAGTAATAAGGCCCCTTCATACTTCCTGGTGATTACTTTACTGTAAAAACCAGTACCGGTGAGGTCCGTGGTCCATGTGCCATCAGTGTGACACTATCCGTGTGGCATACGTATGTACATGTGTCCGTGTGTGCCATCCATGTGCACCATCAGTGTGACAAGTACTGGACTAGAATGAAGAATACAAATGGCAGATATTTAGGTGTTATATGTGCAAAGATAGAGAAGGATAGAATGACAGAAAGAAATATGTCAGTGAGCTATACATAATCAGTGCACTGTGTGTACTTTTCTGTACTTATATTTATCTAATAAATAAATGAAAAAAATTGTCGTAGGGTCCATCCTATTTTTAATAACCAGCTGAGGGAAAGCAGACAGGTGTGAGCTGGTATTATTCTGGGAAGAGGCCAATATCCATGCATATTCTCAGCCTATTAATATCAGCTCACAGCTGTCTGCGTGGCCTATACTGTTTATTAAAAAGGGGGGACCCAAAAAAATGACGTGGGGTCCCCTCTATTTTTAATAACCAGCAAAGGTTCAACAGACCGCTGCGGGCTGATCTTAATAGGCTGGGATAGGGCCATGGATATTGGCCCCCTCCCAGACTAATGACACCAGCTCTCAGCCTCTCCAGAAATGGTGCATCCATTAGATGCACCAATTTTTGCGTTTAGCCTTGGCTCTACCGATTGCCCTGGTGCGTTAGCAATTGGCGGTAATGGTTTTGGGTTTGATGTCAGCTGTATAATGTCGGCTAATATCTAGCCCTGGAGTTAGTAATGGAGAGGCATCTATCAGACATCCCCATTACTAACGCCGTAGTCAAAAGTAATAAACACACACACAGAGAAAAGTCCTTTTATTTTCATGGTAAAAAATGGGTAAATGAGGGTAATCGTCAGAGAGTGATTTTTAGAATTAACCCCTTAGCGCTCAATGATGGACATAGCACATCATGAGCAGGTGTCAGTTCCCGCTCCTTGACGTGATATGTTCGTCATGACTTTAAACTGTAAACACACAGAGACAGTTCAGCGCCAACAGCTGTCGCTGACAGCTGAGCGGCACGGGAAAAGGTGCAGGGACCCATACCGTCGGTCCCCGCACCCAAATCGCTGTGATTAGTCAGTCAGTCCAACGGACCGATCACAGTATGATCGCACAGGAGAGGCTCAGCGCTGCCAGTGGCCGGGCTCCTGCACTAGCAACCAGGAGGGTGCCAGCACCGCCTCTGGCTTTTAACCCCCTAAATGCTGCGATCGAGCGCCATTGCAACATTCAGGAGGCTGGCAGATGGATGGGAGCGACCTTTGCTTTCAGATTGGCGCCCGATTGTTGCCATGGTGACCCATGCTCACAGCACGGTCTAAGAACCTTTCAGTATTGGTATAATGCATTGCAATGCATTATACCAGTGAAAAAAATTTGAAAATAGTGAAAGTCCCATAGAGGGACTCAGTAAACAAAAAATTGTACAAATATTAAAAAAATATATTTAAAAATGATAAAGGATATTACACTAATAAATACACATTTTTATGTAAAGAAATAAAAAAAAAAAAGTACACATATTTGATATCGCCGCATTCGGAACAACCCGATCTATAAAAATGTCACACTAGTTAACCCTTTCAGTGAACGCCATAAAAACACCTTAGGAAACTATGTTTTATCATCATACCGCTGGAAAAAAGTGGAATAAACCGTGATCAAAAAGACGAATATAAATAAACATGGTATCACTGAAAATGTCATCTTATCCCGCAAAAAAACAAGCCGCCATACAGCTCCATAAGCTGAAAAATAAAAAAAGTTATAGAAAGTTATATCTCAGAATAAAGCAATGCAAAAATCATTATTTTTTCTAAAAAAAGTTTTTGTGTAAAAGCACCAAAACATAAGAAAAGATATAAATGTATCGCTGTAATCGTATTGACCCGAAGAAGAAAGCTGCCGTATCAATTTTACCACATGCAAAACGGCATTAAAAAAAAACAAAATTCCTGAATTGCTGGTTTTTGTTCATTCTGCCTCCCCAAAATTCGGAATAGAAAGCGATCAAAAAATGTAATGCGCGCAAAAATGGACCAATAAAAATGTCAACTCATCCCGCAAAAAACAAGCTCTCACATGACTGTCAGCAGAAATATAGAAAAATTATAGCTCTCAAAATATGGCGATGCAAAAACTAGCTTTTGCAATAAAAAGCGTTTTTTAGTGTGTGACAGCAGCAAAACATAAAAAAAATATAAATCTGGTATCTCTGTAATCGCACCAACCCGAAGAATAAAGTCGCCATATCACTTATACCGCACAAGGAACGGCATAAAAATAAATAAAACCAATTCTTCACCTGCTGTTGATTTGTTCATTCTGCTTCCCAAAGATTGCAGTACGGCTCGGCTCACATTTATCCTGCGCTAAGCGCTTACACCAGGAGTTCCGTGTAAATCTCTGAAATACGTGATTCAGATGGAACGCCCTGTGGAAGATTCCCTATAATGAGGCAAATGGCGGCACTGTGGACGCCATCTGACCTGTGATCCAGAGGTATCCGTCTTTTTATTAGGCGTTGCCAGGGAAATATTGAGGAATATTGAAAATCTGTCATAGAAATTGACCATTCCTCCCAAACCTCTCTTCACCCCCCTCCCTTATCCATCTTTTGAGAGCTGACAGTCCGGAGATGACAATCTACATTGTCTCCCTGCAAGTTATCACCCACAGCCAAAATAGGTTACACAAACAAATGGCAGCCAAGAAGTGTCATAACTTCGTTAAGGTGCGAGCATCTTGTCCCTGAAAGACGCAGGGGGTAATTAGTGGCAGGATTGTACTAATTTGCTTGTAACTGGGAAAATCTGGTTTCCCGAGCCTAAAACAGAAATTTCCAGATGCTCTGACTCCAAAACGAAATATGAAATATTGTAAGTTCCATGCGTCTGACAATAACAGGACCTATATTTTTAGTGACAGCAACAGCCCAGGAATGTATCCATAGTTTTCCATGGCTGTAAGCAGAATCAGGGAGCTGTAGCGCAAAAAACACCAGAATAGCAGACTGCAGCTATGCGATGTGTGGTCTCTAAATGAAGGTAAAATCATAACTGGAAAAATGGCGTTGTTTGCAAGCTTCTGCGATCAACGAGCGATGAGTTATTGCAGGAGTTAGCGTTTTTAATAAAAATGTACAGGCTGGAGACCACAAGGGGTGTGTGGGTAAATCTCCCCTTAGGTATAAAGAGAACTCATGGACATTACAGACTCAATCATTGCCAGAAGGGTATAAGGATTATAAGCAACGGGTCCTGTTCGATAACAGCATAATCAAACTGGGGAGCCTCCCCCCACCTATATTGAATCGTCTCCACGATCGTATAGTGTAAGTTTGTCTCCTTTTTATCCTGTTTATTTTATGTAACTGCTTATGTTTTTTAAATGTCTCCTTTGTACCATCCTTGTATATATTTTTTCTTAAACACTGCCTCCCTTTTGGGTTAAATATAAAATTTAATAGTTCTATTTCTTTTGTTCTGTAAACGTTCCCTTCCCCGAAGCCATTTATGCTACCAAAATGCAGGCATCCATCCAGGCCTGTATTATATTTCAAACTCGGCCGGTGGTGGCAGAGAATAATAATAATTGGGCTATCGTGAAGCTGATAGTGACCGTACAGAGGGCGTAAACACGGATTCCATGCTTTGGAACCCAGAGGTGTGGCGCCATATGCTCACAGGTCGCTTGCCAATACCTACATAGTGAGTAGCCTGGATCGTGTGCTCACGATTCCGGACGAAATACTGACAGCGTGATGGCAACGGCGAGATATTGCGTGATCTCCCCGGTGTCGTCCCTGTTTGGAATCCCTGACTGGTGTGCATAAGGTGCCATCGGCCACAGTTTTGGGCACTTCTGAAAAGAAGAACACCGCTGAACAGAGGCCAAACAGAGTCCAGAGTAACAATGCTGCCTCATTATTGTGAATGGATCCCTCGAGGGTTTCATCTGAATCACGTCACTCAGAGATTTCGATGGAAACCCCGATGTAAGTGCTCAGCGTACACCGCAGGATAAATGTGATCCAAAATATTATGTAAAATGTACCCAATAAAAGCTTCAACTCAATCCACAAAAAACAGCAACTCCCCACTCAGGTCCATCATCTGTCAACAGAAATATAGGGGGCTTCCACGTTACTGGTAGCACAAAGGCTCTGGAAAAGCAAAATGGCTCCCTGCCCCCCTAAAGAAATTCAACAAATTCTGTGCTCTCAAATCCAAATGCCCCCCTCCCTTCTGAGCCCTAGTGTGCCTAAACCACATTTAGCGTCCACATGTTTGGCAGGGGTATATTTTCCAAAATGAGGTCACTTGAGGTGGGATTCTGCACTCCTAGCACTTAAGGGCTCTATATATGGAGTCCGCAAACTATTCTAGGAAAATCTGCACACCTGGAGGCAAATAGCGCTCCGCTCCTCCCGAGTGTCAGTGTGTGGCTAAGCAGAACTGTACTGCCACATAAGGGGTATTGCCACGTTCAGCAGAAATTGTGTGACAAATTTTGGTGCAATTTTTACCCATGTCCCCTTGTGAAAATGTGAAGTCTGTTAGAATCTATGTTGTTTTACTACCAGCCATCTTGTTGTGGTTTGCTGGCTTCAAGTCTTTTCCTCTGATGCTGGGTTTCTTGGTCACGTGATCTCTGCACTCTTTATTACTCAGCACCTGGCTCCCACTCCCCGCTGGACATCAGTGTTGTTACGCTTGTGCACTGGCTAAGAAGCCTTGTTTAGTTCTTTGTGCTTTGGACAATTGTTATCCTAGGACTTCTTGTTCCACCAGTTTTGTTCCCTTTAATCTTCGTTTCTGCAACTAACTTTTCTGTTAGGAGGTCTCCTGCTTTTGCTCCCAGTCCTTAGATCTTATAGGGACCCCTTTCCCCTTCCTACAGGTCTTCGTTTGAGTTCAGTGCAGGAGTTTGGTGGGGTTATTCATAAGGAATAGGGCTCCCTCCCCAGCGTAGGGTTAAGCTGAGTCTCAGTGCAGGGACAGCTTTTCCCTCCTATTCCTTAGTTCTAAGTTGCAGATCATAACAGTATGTCCAGCCCCGTTAAAAAAAAAAAGGTTTTTTATTTTTTTTCTCCTTTCCTCTTCCTGGGTTTTCTTCAGCATGTGTACCATCCAGGAGCTTGCTCAACGCTTGAAAGGATTGACTCTTCAGGTTGCCGGTCTTCAGTAGTACGTGAGTAAATACCCTGCAGAACTTTATGAAGAACCTAAGGTAGGATTACCTGAGTGTTTCTCAGGGAAACAACAGGATTTCATTTCATTTAAAAACGCTTGTTAGTTGTATTTTCGGCTCAGACCTAGATCTTCTGGGAGTGAACTACAGCGTGTAGGGATTATTATGTCTCTATTGCGTAAAGAACCTCAAATCTGGGCGTTTTCCTTGTCTCCTGATGATCATTGTCTGAGGTCTGTGGAGGCATTTTTTGATGCCATGGGTTTGCTGTATGATGATCCTGATCGGGTTACATCAGCTGAGGCAGAGCTCAGTCGTCTCAAACAGGGTTCTATGGAGGCTGAGATTTATTGCACCCTGTTCAGACGATGGTCTGCAGAGGTCGGGTGGAACGACTCTGCACTCAAGTTTCAGTTTCTGTCAGGCTTGAGTGAAAGGGTTAAAGATTTGCTCATTGCTTTCCCTGCACCTGATACTTTGCAAGTTGCCATGCAGTTAGCTATCCGTGTGGATAGAAGGTTGAGGGCCAGACAGAATGAGAAGTTTCCTGTAATGCTGGATTCTGTTTCTCACGATATTCCTGCAGACACTGGGGGACCTATGCAGGTGGGGGCAATGTCATCCCATTCCAAGGAGAGGGACAGGAGGTTCTCTTAGGGACTTTGCTTGTATTGCGGTAAGGCTGATCATTTGTTAAAGCAATGCGAGGTTCGCTTAAGGAAAAAAAAAAAAAAGGTCAGTAGAAATAACACTCCCGTTCGAATTGCGTTTTTACGTGCTGCTGGGGTGTTTTTTCCTGGTAATACCACCTGTCAGGGTCGTTCAATTGAGTTTCAGGTTATGGTGGATTGTGGTTCTGCACTTAATTTGATTGATCAACAATTTCTTGAAAAGTATAAGTTTGATTCTAAACCTTTGTCGTCTCCTTTTCCTGTGGTGGCGATTGATAATACTCCCCTGGAGCATGAGAGCATTCTTCGAAAGGTCACTGGGTTTCCGCATACTATGAATATTGAACATCAGGAGCAGATTGACTTATTTGTACTTGCTAAGTTGCCTTCCCCGGTCGTCCTGGGGTTGCCCTGGTTAAAAGTGCATAATCCTTTGCTGGACTGGTCGTCTGGTTCCATAAGATCCTGGGGTCAGGGGTGTTATGGTAAGTGTTGTAATGTTCACTGTAGCATCGGCGTCCCTGCCCTCTGCTAGGCAGGGACGCCGTCCCTCTCACCTCCGCGCTCCTCACGTGGGTCCCTCCAGCGCTCCTCTCTCTGTCGTCGCAGCGGCGTCTCTGCCCCATGTCAGACAGGGACACCGTCTCTGTCGCCCCCCGGGTCCTGGCGCGGCTTCTCCGTGCGCTCCGTTCCCTGCTGTGGCCGGCGCGTGTTCCTCCTACAGCAGAGTGCTTAGGGCGCGCGCGCGCGCACTCTCCCCCTCTTAAAGGGACTGCGCGCGTCTTCATAAAAAGTCCCCGGCCAATGGCCAGAGGACTTCCCACATTTAAGGCACCTCCTCCAAAATGGAGGTGTCCGAGCAACAGTTGTCGCACTGTGTCTTCACCTCTGCTTCAGCCCTCAGGTCCCTCCGCTAGCCTGTCTAGTCCAGCCTGATTCCTGCCTGTCACCTGTCTGCTACCTGCCGGCACCTGCTGTATCTCTCTACCTGCTTACCTGGAAGAAACTGCCAGCACCCGCTGAGTTTATCTACCTGCTTATCCGGAAGCACCCGCCAGCACCTGCCGCGGCTATCCACCTGCTTACCAGGAAGCACCTGCCAGTACCTGCCGTGTCTATCTGCCCGCTGGGTTGAAGGTACCTGCCGTCTACCCAGAGACTGTCCCCGTCACTTGCCGTGACCTCCTGCCTGTCTACCCAGAGTCTGTTCCCGTCACTTGCCGTGACCTCCTGCTTGCCTTCCCTGGGAGTCACCCGCTTCCTTACAAGGACTTCCCCTTTGTATTGCAGCTCAGAGGTTCCAACTCCGGATCCGTTACAGTTTGCTCGGGCCATGGAACCCGGTGGCGCCCAAGCTCCCTTGCTCTCGGACCTATGCCATGAACTATCCCGTCAGAGGTCCCAACAGGAGTCCATCCTGAGCCACCTGCTTAATGTTAACTCCCGTCTGGACACACTGACTGCCTCATCGGGACCTGCTTCCAGTCACACGACTCCTACCCCGGCAGCGTCGCTGCCCATCAATACCATGGCATCCCTTCCCAGTCCCCGCCTATCCGCCCCGCCTCATTTTGGTGGAGACCCCGGCCTGGCACGAGGCTTCATTAATCAGTGCACCCTGCACTTCGAACTTTTGGCACACCAATTCACCACCGACTGGGCCAAAGTGGCCTTCATCATGTCCCATCTCACTGGGGAGGCACTGGCTTGGCTAAATCCCCTATGGGAGAGAGGAGACCCCCTGGTGTCCAACCTGCCAGCCTTTCTCACGGCTTTCCGGAAAGTCTTCACGAACCAGGACGAAAGACCTCATCCGCCTCCTCCCTGCTACGCCTCCGCCAAGGGAGTCTCAACGTGGGCCAATATGCCATACGGTTCCGTACCCTTGCTTCCGAGCTTGCCTGGGATAACGAGGCCCTGGTGTCCGTCTTCTGGGAAGGCCTATCCGGCCGGATTAAAGATGAACTCACCGGTCGGGACATTCCTACCTCCCTGGATGACTTAGTAACACTTGCCACCCGGATTGACATCCGGTTCCAGGAGCATACCAAAGAGGTCACCCGTGAGAGGAGGTTTCCCCGCCTTGCTCCCACTTTCCAGAGACCCGTCTCTTCCTCTGTAACTCCCCGGGCGCACTCGCCAGAGCCCATGCAGGTCGACAAGACCAAGATGGTCAAAACCCGTCAAGAGTCACGCCGTGCTGAGGGGAGCTGTTTCTACTGTGGCAGTAAGGAGCACCGGATCCCTTCCTGCCCGGAGAGGCCGGGAAACGCCAGTGTCTAGGATCGCTCGGAGAGGTCGTCCTAGACAAGAGTAAACCCCCTCCATCTCTGATGCTGTCGGTCTCTATCATCTGCGGGGAGAACCGCTACTTTGAACTAGCTCAACTCGATCTGGAGCTGCCGGAAACCTCATTTCCCAGTCCCTGGTAGAGAAATACCGCATTCACACTAAACCTTTGGCTGAACCCTTATCTGTCGCCTCCGTGGATGGAGGGCTCTTACCGCTAACCATCCAACTCATCACCGAACCCATAACTCTGCAGGTGGGAATGCTGCACTCTGAGAGGATCTTCTTCCATGTTCTACCTGGACTCTCTCACGCTCTTTTGTTAGGCCTTCCTTGGCTCCAGAGACATGCACCCGTGCTGAATTGGCAGACCGGAGAAGTCCTTCGCTGGGGGCAGGACTGTCATAAGACTTGTTTAGTTCCTGTTCGTCCTGCTCGTCCTTCTCCTACTCCAGCCAATCTACCTGGCCTACCGGTTCCTTATTGGTCTTATGCTGATGTTTTCAACAAGAAAGAAGCAGAGACATTACCCCCCCATAGACCATACGATTGCCCAATCGACCTGGTACTCGGCGCTACTCCACCCCGTGGGCGTATTTACCCGTTGTCCGCTGCCGAGACCCGGGCCATGTCTGAATATATCGAGGAAAATCTGGCCCAGGGATTTATCCGGAAATCTACCTCCCCGGCGGGAGCAGGCTTCTTCGTTAAAAAGAAGGATGGCTCACTCCGTCCCTGTATAGACTATAGAGGTCTTAACCAGATCACGGTGAAGAATAAATACCCCCTTCCGCTCATTCCTGAATTATTTGACCCTCTGAGGGGTGCCAGAATCTTCACCAAGCTGGATCTCCGTGGAGCGTATAACCTGGTCCGTATCCGTCGGGGGGATGAATGGAAGACGGCATTCATCACCCGGGATGGCCACTATGAATACCTCATAATGCCCTTCGGCCTCTGTAATGCTCCCGCCGTCTTTCAAGAGTTGGTCAATGACATCTTCCGTGACCTTCTCTACTCCTGCGTGGTGGTGTACCTGGACGACATCTTGGTCTTCTCTCCGGATCTTCCCACACACCGGAGGGACGTTCGTCAGGTCCTGCTCAGGCTCAGGCAGAACCACCTCTACGCAAAATTTGAGAAGTGCCTCTTTGAGCAGACCTCGCTTCCATTTCTGGGCTACGTCATCTCCCAGACCGGCCTACGAATGGATCCTGAGAAACTTTCTGCCATCCTGAAGTAGCCCCGACCGGAGGGGTTGAAGGCTATTCAGCGGTTCCTGGGCTTCGCCAATTACTACCGCCTCTTCATTCCGCACTTCTCTTCCCGGACTGCCCCTATCTCCGCGCTCACCCGTAAGGGCGCTAGTCCCAAAGAATGGCCGCCCGAGGCTGAAGAGGCCTTCCTTTCTTTGAAACAAGTTTTCTCCTCCGCTTCTGTGCTGCACCGTCCGGACTGCAACAAACAATTCTTCTTAGAAGCAGATGCTTCCTCCTCCGGAGCCGGAGCCGTGTTCACCCAAAAGTCGCCATCCGGGAGAATGGTAACCTGCGGCTTCTTCTACAAACTCTTCTCCTCGTCTGAGCGCAATTATTCTATAGGAGACCGAGAATTGTTAGCCGTTAAATTGGCACTGGAGGAGTGGCGTTACCTGCTCGAGGGGGCTCTTCACCCGGTAATAATTTATACGGACCACAAAAACTTGGCTTACCTCCAGAGTGCCCAAAGACAACCCGCGCCAGGCCCGGTGGTCCTTGTTCTTCGCCCGCTTTGATTTCATTCTTCATTTCCGCCCGGCAGACAAAAATATCAAAGCCGATGCCTTGTCCCGATCCTTTCTGTTCTCCGATCTAGAGGAGGAGCCTAAGCACATCATTGACCCCGCCAAGGTAATGCAAGTGGCTCCCTTAGATCTGAATCGGCTTCCACCCGGTAAGACGTTTGTGACAGTACCTGATCGTGAGAAGGTTCTGCACTGGGGACATTCGTCTAAGCTAGCCGGCCATTCTGGCCAAAAGAAGACCCTCCAGCTTATTGCCCGGCATTACTGGTGGCCTACCCTGCGCAAGGAGGTAATAGACTTTGTCTCGGCCTATGCGTCCTGCGCCCGCAACAAGGTTCCTAGACATCTGCCAGCCGGCCGCCTTCTGCCTCTTCCCATACCTGCTGCCCCGTGGCAGCATATAGCGATGGACTTTATAACGGATCTCCCTGTCTCTGCTGATTGTACGGTCATTTGGGTGGTCGCTGATCTCTTCTCTAAAATGGCCCACTTCATTCCCCTGCCGGGTCTTCCGTCTGCATCTGAGTTGGCTAAGGACTTTATTCATCATATTTTCCGTCTCCATGGTCTTCCTCTCCACATCGTGTCCGATCGTGGGGTTCAGTTCACCTCTCGCTTCTGGAGAGCCACGTGTAAACTGCTGGGGGTCACCTTGGACTTCTCTTCTGCTTATCACCCACAGTCCAATGGTCAAGTAGAGCGGATCAACCAAATATTAACCAGTTACCTCCGGCACTTTGTTAATGCCCACCATTCTGATTGGGTGGATCTTTTACCGTGGGCCGAATTCTCCTACAATAATCACGAGAGCAAATCCTCTTCCAAATCCCCTTTTTTTACAGTCTACGGCCAACATCCCCGGATCCCGTTTCCCGTCTCCGCCTCGGTGGACAACCCGGCCGCGGAATCTCTTGTTAGCGAATTCTCCACCATTTGGGAGAGTACCAGATCCGCACTTCTTCAGTCCTCTGAGCGGATGAAGAGACAGGCTGACAAGAGACGTCTGGATCCGCTCCAATTCCGTCCTGGAGATAAGGTCTGGCTCTCGTCCAAATATGTCCGGCTCAAGATTCCTTCCTACAAGTTAGGGCCCCGGTTCATCGGACCACTGGAAGTTATCAAGCAAATCAACCCGGTGGCCTATAAATTGAAACTCCCGGCCAACTTGCGGATCCCCAACTCCTTCCATGTATCTCTCCTCAAACCCGTGGTATTTAACTCTTTTTCCAAGTCTTCAGGTACGCCTCCTGCTCCGGTTTCCGCTGAAAACGAGTTTGAGGTAGAGAGCATTCTGGCCACCAAGAGGGTAAGAGGAAAGACCTTTTTTCTAGTGGATTGGAAGGGGTTTGGTCCTGAGGAGAGAACGTGGGAGCCCCGGGAGAACATCCATGCCCCGCTCATCCTTGATAAATTTCTTTCTGGCCTAAAGAAGAGGGGGCATAAAGGGGGGGGGGGGTACTGTAGCATCGGCGTCCCTGCCCTCTGCTAGGCAGGGACGCCGTCCCTCTCACCTCCGTGCTCCTCACGTGGGTCCCTCCAGCGCTCCTCTCTCTGTCGTCGCAGCGGCGTCTCTGCCCCATGTCAGACAGGGACACCGTCTCTCTCGCCCCCCGGCTCCTGGCGCGGCTTCTCCCTGCGCTCCATTCCCTGCTGTGGCTGGTGCGCGTTCCTCCTCCAGCAGAGTGCTTAGGGCACGCGCACTCCCCCCCTCTTAAAGGGACTGCGCGCGTCTTCCTAAAAAGTCCCCGGCCAATGGCCAGAGGACTTCCCACATTTAAGGCACCTCCTACAAAATGGATGTGCCCGAGCAACAGTTGTCTCACTGTGTCTTCACCTCTGCTTCAGCCCTCAGGTCCCTCCGCTAGCCTGTCTAGTCCAGCCTGATTCCTGTCTGCTACCTGCCAGCACCTGCTGTATCTCTCTACCTGCTTACCTGGAAGCACCTGCCAGCACCCGCTGAGTTTATCTACCTGCTTATCCGGAAGCACTCGCCAGCACCTGCCGCGGCTATCCACCTGCTTACCCGGAAGCACCTGACAGTACCTGCCGTGTCTATCTGCCCGCTGGGTTGAAGGTACCTGCCGTCTACCCAGAGACTGTCCCCATCACTTGCCGTGACCTCCTGCCTGTCTACCCACAGTCTGTTCCCGTCACTTGCCGTGACCTCCTGCCTGGCTACCCAGAGACTGTCCCCGTCACTTTCCGTGACCACCTGCCTGTCTACCCAGAGACTGTCCCCGTCACTTGCCGTGACCACCTGCCTGCTTACCCAGAGACTGTCCCCGTCACTTGCTGTGACTTCCTGCTTGCCTTCCCTGGGAGTCACCCGCTTCCTTACAAGGACTTCCCCTTTGTATTGCAGCTCAGAGGTTCCACCTCCGGATCCGTTACATTCACATTGCGGCTGTTGTGAAGGGGAAGTTACCTGAACCCATTCAGGATTTTTGGAGGGTTTTTTCGGAGGTGGAGTCGAAAGCTTTACCACCTCATAGAGATTATGATTGCACTATTGACTTCGTCCCTGATGCTAAACTCCCTAAGAGTCGGTTGTTTAATCTGTCAATTCCTGAGAGGGAGGCTTTGAAGGAGTACCTTCAGATTAGTTTAGCTGCAGGTCACATAAGACCCTCTAAGTTGTAACGGGTCTGGGAGGCGGAACCTCTGAGCTACTATACAAGGGGGCGGTCCTTGTAAGGGAGCGGGTGGCGACCAGGGAAGACGGGCAGGCAGTCACAGCAGGTGACCGGGACAGTCTCTGAGTGAACGGGCTGGAGGTCACGGCAAGTGACCGGGGCAGTCTCTGGATGAACGGGCAGGAGGTCACGGCAAGTGACCGGGGCAGTCTCTGGATGAACGGGCAGCAGGTCACGGCAAGTGACCGGGGCAGTCTCTGGATGAACGGGCAGGAGGTCACGGCAAGTGACCGGGGCAGTCTCTGGATGAACGGGCAGCAGGTCACGGCAAGTGACCGGGGCAGTCTCTGGATGAACGGGCAGGAGGTCACGGCAAGTGACCGGGGCAGTCTCTGGATGAACGGGCAGGAGGTCACGGCAAGTGACCGGGGCAGTCTCTGGGTAAAGGGTTGGTACGACCTGTGGCGGCTGATGGTAGACGTGAGCTCCCAGGTGAGCAGGCGAGAGTCTCTGGATAAACGGGTGGTCACAGCATGTGACGGCGGAGCCTCCAGGAAGACCAACAGACAGGCGGCAGATGAGCGCTCCCAGATGAGCGGGCAGAAGTCACTGGACAGGCGGGTGGTCACAGCACGTGACGGCAGAGCCTCCAGGTAGGCTAGCAGACTGGCAGCAGATGAGCGCTCCCAGGTGAGCGGGCAGGAGTCACTGGACAGGCAGGTGGTCACAGCATGTGACGGCGGAGCCTCCAGGTAGGCTAGCAGGCAGGTAGCAGATGTGCGCTCCCAGGTGAGCGAGCAAGCTGGTCCATAGACAGACTGACAGGAGTTGGAAGGCAGACCGTCGGACCTCAGGCAAGCAGGCAGGTAGCTGATGTGCGCTCCCAGGTGAGCGGGCAAGCTGGTCCTTAGACAGACTGACAGGAGTTGTAAGGCAGACCGTCGGACCTCAGGCTAGCAGGCAGGTAGCAGAATATCAGGCAGGAATAAGACAGCAAGCTGGCAGGAATCTGGCAGGTATCTGGCAGGTAACTGGCAACGGGACCTGAGGGCTGAAGCAGAGTAGTGAACAGTGCAACAACATTGCTCGGGCACCTCCATTTTGGAGGAGGTGCCTTATATATGGTGAAGTCCTCCGGCCATTGGCCGGGGACTCCTTAGGACGGCGCGCACGGCCCCTTTAAGAGGGAGGGAGAGCGCGCGCGCGCGCCCTAAGCACAATGGCCGGGAAGGAGCGCGCGCTGCCAGCAGAGCGGGAGGAGGACGCCGGGCACGGAGCAGAGAGGTGAGGGGAACAGCGTCCCTGCCTAGCAGAGGGCAGGGACGCCGGCGCTACAGTACACCCCCCTTTAGGCCCCCCCTTTTTTAGGCCAGACAGAAATTTAGCAAGGATAAGAGGGGCATGGATGTTCTCCCGGGGCTCCCACGTTCTCTCCTCAGGACCAAACCACTTCCAATCCACTAGAAAAAAGGTCTTTCCTCTTACCCTTTTGGTGGCAAGAATGTTCTCTACCTCAAACTCGTCCTCAGCAGAAACCGGAGCAGGAGGCGTACCTGTAGACTTGGAAAAAGAATTAAGTACCACGGGTTTGAGGAGAGATACATGGAAGGAGTTAGGGATCCGTAAGTTGGCCGGGAGTTTCAATTTATAGGCCACCGGGTTGATCTGACTGATGACCTCCAGAGGACCGATGAACCGAGGCCCTAACTTGTAAGAAGGTATCTTGAGTCGGACATATTTAGATGAGAGCCAGGCTTTATCTCCAGGACGAAATTGTGGAGGATCCAGGCGTTTTTTGTCAGCGTGTCTTTTCATCCGTTCGGACGACTGAAGGAGTGCGGATCGGGTACTCTCCCAAATGGAGGAAAATTTGCTAACGAGAGATTCCGCAGCCGGGTTGTCCACAGAGTTGGACACAGGAAAAGGAATCCGAGGATGCTGACCGAAGACTACAAAAAACGGGGATTTGGAGGAGGATTCGCTCTCGTGATTGTTATAAGAGAACTCGGCCCATGGTAGGAGATCTACCCAGTCTGAATGATGGGCATTAACGAAGTGCCGGAGGTAACTGGTCAGGTTCTGATTGATCCGCTCCACTTGACCATTGGACTGTGGGTGGTAAGCGGAAGAGAAGTCCAGGGTGACGTCTAGCAGTTTACAAGTGGCTCTCCAGAAGCGTGAGGTGAACTGTACCCCACGATCCGACACGATGTGGAGGGGCAGGCCATGAAGACGAAAGATGTGACGAATAAAGTCTTTAGCTAGCTCGGGTGCAGACGGGAGGCCTGGCAGGGGAACGAAATGAGCCATCTTGGAGAAGCGGTCAGCGACCACCCAAATGACCGTACAACCGGCAGAGACTGGGAGGTCAGTTATAAAGTCCATTGCTATATGCTGCCAGGGGGCAGCAGGAACAGAAAGTGGAAGGAGGCGACCGGCTGGCAGATGTCTCGGAACCTTGTTGCGGGCGCAGGACACACAGGCAGAAACAAAGTCTATTACGTCCTTGTGCAGGGTAGGCCACCAGTAGTGCCGGGTAATAAGCTGGAGGGTCTTTTTCTGACCGGCGTGGCCAGCCAGTTTAGACGAGTGACCCCAGTGAAGGATCTTCTCCCGATCAGGTACTGATATGAACGTCTTTCCGGGAGGGAGACGATTTAGACTCACGGGAGCCACCTGCATTACTCTGGCGGGATCGATGATGTGTTTCGGATCTTCCTCGAGATCAGACACCAGAAAGGATCGAGACAAGGCGTCCGCCTTGACGTTTTTGTCAGCCGGGCGAAAATGAAGAACAAAATCAAAGCGAGCAAAAAACAAGGACCACCGGGCTTGGCGCGGGTTAAGTCTCTGGGCATGCTGGAGGTAAGCCAAGTTCTTGTGGTCAGTGTAAATTATTACCGGGTGAAGAGCCCCCTCGAGCAGGTAACGCCACTCCTCCAATGCCAGTTTGATGGCCAATAACTCTCGGTCTCCTATGGAATAATTGCGCTCTGAGGAGGAGAAGAGTTTAGAGAAGAAGCCGCAAATTACCATCCTCCCGGAAGATGATTTTTGAGTAAGTACCGCTCCGGCTCCAGAGGAGGAGGCGTCAACTTCCAGGAAGAACTGCTTGTTGCCGTCCGGGCGATGCAGCACCGGGGCGGAAGAGAAGGCCTGTTTTAAGGAAAGAAAGGCCTCCTCTGCTTCGGGCGGCCACTCTTTGGGATTAGTACCCTTACGGGTGAGCGCGGAAATTGGGGCAGTCCAGGAAGAGAAGTGTGGTATGAAGAGGCGGTAGTAGTTGGCGAAGCCCAGGAACCGCTGAATGGCCTTCAACCCCTCCGGTCGAGGCCATTTCTCGATGGCAGACAGTTTCTCTGGATCCATTCGTAGGCCGGTCTGAGAAATAATGTAGCCCAAAAACGGAAGCGAGGTCTGCTCAAAGAGGCACTTCTCGTATTTAGCGAAGAGGTGATTCTGCCTGAGCCTGAGCAGGACCTGACGAACGTCCCTCCGGTGAGTCTGGAGATCCGGAGAGAAGACCAAGATGTCGTCCAGGTACACCACTACGCAGGAGTAGAGAAGGTCCCGGAAGATGTCATTGACCAACTCTTGAAAGACGGCAGGAGCGTTACAGAGACCAAAGGGCATTACCAGATATTCATAGTGGCCGTCCCGGGTGTTGAATGCCGTCTTCCATTCATCCCCCTGACGGATACGAACCAGGTTGTACGCCCCACGGAGGTCCAGTTTAGTGAAGATTCTAGCCCCCCTCAGACGATCAAATAACTCCGGAATGAGCGGAAGGGGGTACTTATTCTTCACCGTGATCTGGTTAAGGCCTCTATAGTCTATACAGGGACGGAGAGAGCCGTCCTTCTTTTTGACGAAAAAGAAGCCTGCTCCCGCCGGGGAGGTAGATTTCCGGATGAATCCCCTGGCCAGATTCTCCTCAATATATTCGGACATCGACCGGGTCTCAGCAGCGGATAATGGATAAATACGCCCACGGGGAGGAGTAGTACCGGGTAACAGGTCGATAGGGCAATCGTATGGTCTATGAGGGGGTAGTGTCTCTGCCTCCTTTTTATTAAAGACATCAGCATAAGACCAATAAGGAATCGGAAGTCCAGGTGGATTAGCTGGGGTAGGAGAAGGACGGACGGGATGGACGGGAACCAGACAGGTCTTATGGCAGTCCTGTCCCCAGCGAAGGACTTCTCCGGTCTGCCAGTCAACCACGGGTGCATGTCTCTGGAGCCAAGGTAAACCTAGCAAGAGGGCGTGAGAGAGTCCAGGCAGAACATGAAAGGAGATACTCTCAGAATGCAGCATTCCCACCTGCAGAGTAATGGATTCGGTGATGAGTTGGATGGGGCGTGGTAAGAGACCCCCATCCACGGCAGCAACAGACAAGGGTACAGCCAGAGGTTTGGTGGGGATGCGGTATTTCTCTACCAGGGACTATGAAATAAGATTCCCGGCTGCTCCAGAGTCAAGTTGGGCTAGTTCGAAATAACGGTTCTCCCCGCAGACGATTGAGACTGACAGCAGCAGAGATGGAGAGGATTTATTCTTGTCTAGGTCGACCTCTCTGAGCGAACCTAGACACAGGCGTTTCCCGACCTCTCTGGGCAGGCACGGATCCGGTGCTCCTTACTGCCACAGTAGAAACAGCTCCCCTCGGCACGGCGTAAGTCCTGACGGGTTTTGACCATCTTGGTCTGGTCGACCTGCATAGGCTCAGGAGAGTGTACCTGGGGAGAGACGGAGGGAGTGACGGGTTTCTGAAAAGTAGGAGCTAGACGTGGAAACCTCCTCTCACGGATGACCTCTTTGGCACGCTCCTGGAACCGTAGGTCAATCCGGGTGGCAAGAGTTATTAGGTCATCGAGAGTGGTAGGAATGTCCCGACCGGCAAGTTCATCTTTAATACGGCCGGACAGACCCTCCCAGAAGACGGATACCAGAGCGTCGTTATCCCAGGCCAGCTCCGAGGCAAGGGTACGGAACCGTATGGCATATTGGCCCACGGTGAGACTTCCCTGACGGAGGCGTAGCAGTGATGATGCGGATGAGGTCCTCCGTCCGGGTTCGTCGAAGACTTTCCGGAAAGCCGTGAGAAAGGCAGGCAAGTCGGACACCAGGGGGTCTCCTCTCTCCCATAGAGGATTTAGCCAGGCCAGGGCCTCCCCGGTGAGATGGGACATGATGAAGGCAATTTTGGCCCGGTCGGAGTTAAACTGGTGGGACAGGAGTTCAAAGTGCAGGGTGCACTGATTTATGAAGCCCCGAGCCTGGGCGGAGTCGCCTCCGAAGCGAGGAGGTGCAGAAAGCCGGGGTCCGGGGTAGGATACCATGGTATTAGTGGACAGCGGAGTTGCCGGATTGCGAGTCCTGGCACTGGCGGAGGTTGCTGGCGGAGCAGTCAGAGTGTCCAGGCGAGAATTGACATTCCGCAGGTGACCCAGGATGGACTCCTGTTGGGACCTCTGACGGGACAGTTCATGACACAGGTCCGAGAGCGAGGGAGCTTGGGTGCCACCGGGTTCCATGGCCCGAGCAAACTGTAACGGGTCTGGGAGGCGGAACCTCTGGGCTACTATACAAGGGAGCGGTCCTTGTAAGGGAGCGGGTGGCGACCAGGCAGGCAGTCACAGCAGGTGACCGGGACAGTCTCTGGGTGTACGGGCAGGAGGTCACGGCAAGTGATCAGGGCAGTCTCTGGAAGAACGGGCTGGAGGTCACGGCAAGTGACCGGGGCAGTCTCTGGAAGAACGGGCTGGAGGTCACGGCAAGTGACCGGGGCAGTCTCTAGGTAAAGGGTAGGTACGACCTGTGATGGCTGAACCTCCAGGTAGGCTAGCAAGGCAGATGGAGGATGTGTGCTCCCAGGTGAGCAAGCGAGAGTCTCTGGAATAGCAGGTGGTCACAGCACGTGACGGCGGAGCCTCCAGGTAGGCAAGCAGGCAGGTAGCGGAGAAGCGCTCCCAGGTGAGCGGGCAAGAGTCTGGAATAGCTGGTGGTCACAGCACGTGACAGCGGAGCCTCCGGGCAGGCAAGCAGGCAGGTAGCGGAGAAGCGCTCCCAGGTGAGCGGGCAAGCTGGTCCATAGACAGACTGACCGGAGTTGTAAGGCAGACCGTCGGACCTCAGGCAAGCAGGCAGGTAGCTGATGTGCGCTCCCAGGTGAGCGGGCAAGTTGGTCCTTAGACAGACTGACCGGAGTTGTAAGGCAGACCGTCGGACCTCAGGCAGGCAGGCAGGTAACAGGAAATCAGGCAGGATTAGGACAGCAAGCTGGCAGGAATCTGGCAGGTAACTGGCAACGGGACCTGAGGGCTGAAGCAGAGTAGAACGGTGCAACAACATTGCTCGGGCACCTCCATTTTGGAGGAGGTGCCTTATATATGGTAAAGTCCTCCGGCCAATGGCCGGGGACTCCTTAGGACGGCGCGCGCGGCCCCTTTAAGAGGGAGGGAGGGCGCGCGCGCGCGCCCTAAGCACAGTGGCCGGGAAGGAGTGCGCGCTGCCAGCAGAGCGGGAGAGGGACGCCGGGCACGGAGCAGAGCGGTGAGGGGAACAGCGTCCCTGCCTAGCAGAGGGCAGGGACGCCGGCACTACAGACGCACCTTGCCATGGATTTTATCACCGATCTGCCGTTATCGGAGGGTTTTTCTGTCATCTGGGTTGTTGTGGACCAGTTTAGTAAAATGTGTCATCTGATTCCGTTCAACAAGTTACCTTACGCCAAGACTCTTGCTAAGGCTTTTGTGAAGGAGATTGTCAGGCTCCATGGTGCTCCCACGGAGATTGTTTCCGATAGAGGACCACAGTTTGTGGCTCCCTTTTGGCCTGCTTTTTGTGACAGATTGAAAATTCATTTGTCATTCTCGTCGGGGTATCATCCAGAGTCCAATGGACAGACTGAAAAAAAGAACCAGGATGTCGAGCAGTTTTTGAGATGTTTTGTGGCAGACAATCAGGAAATGTGGTCAGAATTTCTACCTCTTGTGGAGTTTGCCCTTAATAATCATACTTCTTCCTCGGCTGGTTGTTCTCCTTTTTTTTGTTGTACTGGCAGGTATCCATCTTTTGGTCCATTTTACAAAGTTGGGGCTGCTGTTCCGGAGGAGGACAATTTTTCTGGTGATTTGGAGTGGGTTTGGACCACTGTACGCCTGAACCTTAAAGAGGCTAACAGGAGATCAAAAAGGTATTTTGACAAAAAAAGAAAGGAGTGCTTGTTTGCTGTTGGGGATATGGTTTGGTTGTCCTCTAGGAATCTTTGTTTGAAAATTCCTTCTAAAAAACTGGGGCCTAAATTTGTGGGTCCTTTCAAAGTGGTTCAGATTGTCAACTCGGCAGCAGTGAGGTTGGGCATTCCCTCGTCCTGGAGGATTAATTCTGTGTTTCATGTGTCGTTACTTAAGAAGGCGGACACGCCTGATAAGCAGGCGAAGCCTACTGTTCCTCCTGTTGAGGACGGTGAATTTGAGATTTCTCGCATTTTGGATTCCAGGTGGCATGGAGGAAGATTACAGTATCTTGTGTCCTGGAAAGGTTTTGGCCCCGAGGATAATTCCTGGGTGAAGGCCGAGGACGTCTCGGCCTCAAGGCTAATTAAGGCTTTTCACAGGAGATTTCCTGGTAAGGCTCGGCCTAGAGGATCTGGAGGATCCTCGTAAAAGGGGAGGTACATTTAGAATCTATGTTGTTTTACTATCGGCCATTTTGTTGTGGTTTGCTGGCTTCTAGTCTTTTCCTCTGGTGCTGGGTTTCTTGGTCACGTGATCTCTGCACTCTTTATTACTCAGCACCTGGCTCCAATTCCTCGCTGGACATCAGTGTTGTTACGCTTGTGCTCTGGCTAAGTAGCCTTGTTTAGTTCTTTGTGCTTTGGACAATTGTTATTCTGGGACTTCTTGTTCCACCAGTTTTGTTCCCTTTAATCTTCGTTTCTGCAACTAACTTTTCTGTTAGGAGGTCTCCTGCTTTTGCTCCCAGTCCTTAGATCTTTTAGGGACCCCTTTCCCCTTCCTACAGGCCTTTGTTTGAGTTCAGTGCAGGAGTTTCGGTGGGGCTATTCATAAGGAATAGGGCACCCACCCCAGCGTAGGGTTAAGCTTTTCCCTCCTATTCCTTTGTTCTAATTTTATCACAATTTTTATGATAAAAATGTACCGTATTTATCTGACTGTAAGATGCCCTTGACCATAAGACCCACCTAGGTTTTAGAGGATGAAAATAGAAAAAAAAATTAAGCAAAAAATGTGGCCATAATGCACTGTTAAGGGGTATGAATAGCATTACTGCTGTAGAAAATAGAAATAAATGAGAAATCTTAGTGAATAAATTGGTCAATTCATGTGTACCTGGTAGCCGCGATAAGGTGTTTCTCAAAATACTAGGACCCTATCAATGTGAATACCTCTCTAAGGGACATCCGTCTACTTATGTGTGGGATAATAAGATCCTGGTGTAATTAAAATTGGCCAAGATTTCTCATTTATTTCTATTTTCTACAGCATCTTATTAACCCACACATAAGCAGACCGATGTCCCTTAGAGCGGTATTCACATTGATAGGGTCCTGGTATTTTGAGAAACGCCTTATCGTGGCTACCAGGTACACATGAATTGGCCAATTTATGAACTAAGATTTTTCATTTATTTCTATTTTCTACAACAGTAATGCTATTCATATTTCATAGGTTTTATGTTCGCATACTTAGCGTTACAGTGTGCTACTTTGTTTGTTAGTTGTATATGGAGATGGCTGCTCCTAGTAAGCACCTGTTCACACCTATTTCTCGTTTTGGAAGTGCTGGTCAGTTTTTTCTGTTGCACTGTTAAGGGGGAGGGGGTCTGCTGCTGACACTGATATTGGGGTAATGTCCCCCAATTCTGTTAATATCGTCCATCCTGGTATGTTTGGCCCCCCCTTCCTGGTATACGTGGCCCTCATCCCCATCCTGGTATATGTGGCCCTCATCCCCATCCTGGTATGCATGGCACCCCTTGATCCCCCATCATGGCATGCATGGCACCCCTTGATCCCCCATACTGGCAAGCATGGTACCCCTTGATCCCACATCCTGGTATGCATGGTACCCCTTGATCCCGCATGCTGGTATGCATGGCACCCCTTGATTCTGGTACGCATGGCACCCCTTGATCCTGGTATGCATGGTACCCCTTGATCCTAGTATGCATGGCACCCCTTGATCCCCCATCCTGGTATGCATGGCACCCCTTGATCCCCCATCCTGGTATGCATGGCACCCCCTGATTCTGGTATGCATGGCACCCCTTGATCCCAGTATGCATGGCACCCCTTGATCCTAGTTTTCATGGGACCCCTTGATCCCCCATCCTGGTATGCATGGCACCCCTTGATCCCCCATCCTGGTATGCATGGCACCCCATGATCCTGGTATGCAAGGCACCCCTTGATCCTGGTATGCTTGGCACCCCTCCATCCTGGTAAGCATGGCACCCCTTGATTCCCCCATCCTGGTATGCATGGCACCCCTTGATCCCCCATCCTGGTATGTATGGCACCCCTTGATCCTGGTATGCTTGGTATCCCTCCATCCTGGTATGCTTGGCACCCCTTGAGCCCACATCACGCTGCCCACAAAAAAAAAATTAACAATCATACTCACCTCCTCTCTCCTCCAGCGCTGCGTCCCGCTCTGCTGCCAACACGCATGGCTCCCCTTCCATGTGCCCTTGCACAATGAAGTTCTGTGCGGAATAGTCACTGCTACCCACGCCGGGACTGAGTGCGTGGGGAGCAGTGACTATTCAGTCTCTTCAATAGTGTGCACACTGTAGCCGTAGCGCGGCTCCTGCTGCGGCCAGCAGTCAGTGTGCCCGCTATTAAAGACCATGAATATTCACTACAACCCATGGGAGTGGGTTGTAGCGAATATTCTTGAGCTTTAATAGCGGGCACACAGACCGCCGGCTGCAGCAGTGTGCGCGCTATTAAGGAAAATGAATATTCCCTGCTCCCCACGCCCATGGGCGTGGGGAGCAGGGAATATTCATTTTCTTTAGCAGCGGGCACAGCGTAGGCTGCAGCAGGCGGCTGCTGCCTCCTGTGCCCTGCTCATCCCCCGATGCTGCTCTCCCCTAGCCCCCCCACCACCCACAGCCACAGAACATATGTTCAGAGTATAGGACTCCCACTTTCCTCCAAAATTTTGGAGAAAAAAAGTGCATCTTATAGTCCGAAAAATACAGTAATTATTTTTTATTTAGTGCTCAATGGTATAAAATTCTGTGATCCACCTGTGATGTCAATATAATCACTGCACCCCTAGATGAATTAATTGAGAGGTATAGTTTGTAAAATGGGGTCACTTATGCTGGTTTCAGCTGTTCTGGCACCTCAAGGGCTCTGCCAATGTGACATGGCACCATCAAACCAGTCCAGCAAAATATCAACTCCAATAGGGCGCTTCTTCCCTTTTGAGCTTTGCATTGTGCCTCAAAAGCAGTTTTCCCCAACACATGGGGTATTAGTACACTCAAGAGAAATTGCACAACAAAATTTGGGGTCCATTTTCTCCTGTTACCCTTATAAAAATAAAAAATTGGGGTCTAAAATAAATTTTTTGTGAGAAAAATGTGATTTTTTTATTTTCACGGCTCTACGTTATAAACTTCTGTGAAGCACCTGGAGGTTCAAGGTTCTCACCACACATCTAGATACATTCCTTGATGGGTCTAGTTTCCAAAATGTAGTCACTTGTGGGGGTTTTCTACTGTTTAGGAACATCAGGGGCTCTCCAAATGTGACATGGCGTCCGCTCTCAATTCCAATTTTGCGTTCAAAAAGTGCTCCTTTCCTTCCGAGCCCTGCTGTGCACCCAAACGGTGGTTTTCCCACACATATGGGGTATCGCTCTACTCAGTAGACATTGCACAACAATTTTTGGGGTCTGCTTTCTCTTGTTTTGTGGCTGAAAATCATTTTTGTGGAAAGATATGATTTTTTTTATTTTCACGGCTCTATTTTATAAACTTCTGTGAAGCATTTGGGGTTTCAAGATGCTCATCACACATCTAGATAAGTTCCTTGAGCGGTCTAGTTTACAAAATGGATTAACTTGTGGGGGGTTTCTACCATTTAGGCACATGAGGGCCCTCCAAACGTGAAATGGCGTCAGCTCTCGATTCCAGCCAATTTTGTGTTCAAAAAGTCAAATGGTGCTCCTTCTCTTCCGAGCCCTGTAGTGCGCCGAAATATTGGTTTTCCTCCATACATGGGGTATTGGCGTACTCTGAAGAAATTGCACATCAATTTTTGGGGTCCATTTTCTCCTGTTACCCTTGTGAAAATAAAAAAAATCGTTGCTAAAAGATCATTTTTGTGGCACCCATGCTCCCCTGACCTCAACCCCATTGAGAACCTCTGGAGCATCATCAAAAGGAGTGTCTATGATGGCGGGAGGCAGTTCACATCTAAGCAAAAGCTCTGGGAGGGTATTCTGTCCTCATGCAAAACAATTGAAGCAGAAACCATCCAAAACCTGACAAATTCAATGAATGAGAGAGTTCAGAAGCTCCTTTCGAACAAGCGGTCCTATGTGCAAATGTAACATCACCTAGAATAGTTTTGAGTTGAAAACTTTTTGATTTCAGTTTGTAATAACCTGCTAATGCTTATAATTTCAAAAATGACCATTTTTTTGTTCTTTATTAAAATGAAAAGGTTGAAAACTCTGCTGTGCATAATAATTTGGAACATGCATTTTGAGTGCAGTTTGAGTTTTTTATTTTTTTTTAAATATACTGTTATCATAGGCAGTTTGTACAAAAACCTTTCAATTGTACTCTAATAGTTATTTGACTGGAAAATTACAATGACTGCAATTCATAAAGGTAATTTGGGAAAATCTGAGAAAATATTATTTGCATAATAATTTGGAACACAGTGTATGTCTGCCAGAAGTCTTCTAGTATTGCTTCATACTAAGGCCTGTGATGCCCTGTGGGAGCTCCCTGAGGGCACCATACTGGGGCGGTGAGATCCTCACTTGGCAGTAGTAGAAGCAGCATCTCCATAGTGTGGCATTCACATCACACTACATGCTGCACTGTACAGGACTCCCAGCCAGCAGCAGGACAGATGAGGAGGTAACTGTCTGGGACCCTTGGCCCCAGGCTGGTGACTGATGAGCCCATCTCTTCTGGCAGAAGAGATGGGCTCCTCAGTCACCAGCCCTGCTGCTGGCTGGGAGTCCTGTACAATGCAGCATGTAGTGTGAATGCCACACTATGGAGATGCTACTTCTACTACTGCAAGGGCCACATAAAGATTACAGGGGCCCCATCAGGGGCGGACATGGGTCCCTATCAGGGGCATGCATAGAGATCATGGGGCCAATCAGGGGCGTATATAGAGATCAGGGGCGTACTTAGAGATCATAGGGCCTCATCAGGGGCATACATAGAGATCATGGGGCCCCATCAGGGGCATACATAGAGACCATGGGGTCCCATCAGGGGCATACATAGAGACCATGGGGTCCCATCAGGGGCATACATAGAGATCATGGGGCCCCATCAAGGGCATACATAGAGATCATGGGGCCCCATCAGGGGCATACATAGAGATCATGGGGCCCCATCAGAGGCATACATAGAGATCATGGGGCCCCATCAGGGGCATACATAGAGATCATGGGGCCCCATCAGGGGCATACATAGAGATCATGGGGCCCCATCAGGGGCATACATACAGTTCATGGGGCCCCATCAGGGTCGTACATAGAAATCATGGGGCCCAGTCAGGTGCGTACATAAAGATCATGGGGCCCAGTCAGGGGCGTACATAGAGATCATGGGGCCAATCAGAAGGGTAAATAGAGATCATGGGGCCCAGTCAGGGGCGGACATAGAGATCATGGGGCCCAGTCAGGGAACGTACATAGAAATCATGTGGCCCAGTCAGGGTCATACATAGAGATCATGGGGCCCAGTCAGGGGCGGACATAAAGATCATGGGGCCAATCAGGTCAGGGGTGTACATAGAGATCATGGGGCCCAGTCAGGGATTGTACATAGAGATCATGGGGCCCAGTCAGCGGCGTACATAGAGATCATGGGGCCCCATCAGAGGCATACATAGAGATCATGGGGCCCAGTCAGGGGCGTGCATAAAAATCATGGGGCCCAGTCAGCGGCGTACATAGAGATCATGGGGCCAATCAGGGGTGTACATAGAGATCATGGGGCTCCACCTGAGGTGTACATAGAGATCATGGGGCTCCACCAGAGGCGTACATAGAGATCATGGGGCCCAGTCAGCGGCATACATAGAGATCATGGGGCCCAGTCAGGTGCGTACATAGAGATCATGGGGCCCAGTCAGCGGCGTACATAGAGATCATGGGGCCCAGTCAGGGGCGTGTATAAAGATCATGGGGCCCAGTCAGGGATCGTACATAGAAATCATGGGGCCCCATGAGGTGAGGCTCTCACCGCCCCAGTATGGTGCCCTCAGGGAGCTCCCACAGGGCATCACAGGCCTTATTATGAAGCAATACCAGAAGACTTCTGGTATTACTTCATATTAAGGCCTGTGATGCCCTGTGGGAGCTTCCTGAGGGCACCATACTGGGGCAGTGAGATCCTCACTTGGCAGTAGTAGAAGCAGCATCTCCATAGTGTGGCATTCACATCACACTCAGGGCCGTATTTGCCCTTAGGCACTTGTAGGCACGTGCCTAGGGCGCCGGAATTTGGGGAGGGCGGCGCCTGAGCGTGTTTTTTTTCTTTTTTGTGTGCCTTTTCTTTGGTTTGTGCTCCGAGCCGGCCGGGTGGCTGCGCCCCCCCCCCCGGTCATCGCGCCCTCTCGCCTTCCGGTTACGCCCACCCACCTCACCTCTCTAGTCTGCTCTGCTGCTGCGATCTGGAAAGAAAAGGAGGAGCCCGGGCAGCACATCGCTGGCGGCGGCTCATCTCAGCAGGCAGCGCCGGTAATTGTGTCCTGTTGTGATGTGCCATTGCGCCGACACTGCCACCCGGGCCGTGGTGCCGGTGCATGATGCTGGCTGAGGAGCTGCCGCTTCTGCAGACAGTCTGCTCTGCAGCATAATTGATGATGGCAGGCGGCGAGGCGGGCGACGGGATCATAGTTTAGGCGCAGACGCGCAGTCAGCAGCTGCTGCCGGTACTGTGTTCTGTGCCGTGCACAGCCAGTGGGCAGCAGTGCCAGCCTGACAGAGCCCAGACTGCCTGAGTCTCTGACTAGTCTCAGACTCTGAGGAGTCTGACTGGTCTATGACTGTTGTCACTGGTCAGACATGATGGCAGGCAGCAGCAGGGAGGGACACAGTGGGGTCTGAATCCCAGACATGGGCTGCATCAGGCACTGTAGCATTGCATATGGGCCATATGCAATGCTGCAGTGCCTGCTGCAGCCCAGTTCTGTGTGGGCCGCTCCCATCCCCCCCACCCCCATATACAATGCTGCAGCCCTGTGGTCTGTGTGGGCCGCTCCCACCCCCCCCACCCCCATATACAATGCTGCAGCCCTGTGGTCTGTGTGGGCCGCTCCCATCCCCCCCACCCCCATATGCAATGCTGCAGCCCTGTGGTCTGTGTGGGCCGCTCCCATCCCCCCCCCCACCCCCATATGCAATGCTGCAGCCCTGTGGTCTGTGTGGGCCGCTCCCAGGTGAGGGTGGGCGTGACCGGGGGGGGGCGACCACTGACAGTGCCTAGGGCAACAGAAACTCCAAATACGGCCCTGATCACACTACATGCTGCACTACAGGACTCCCAGCCAGCAGCAGGACAGATGAGTGGAGCACTGTCTGGGACCCTTGGCCCCAGGCTGGTGACTGAGGATCCCATCTCTTCTGGCAGAAGAGATGGGCTCCTCAGTCACCAGTCCCCCCGCTCACCCCCCCTGGGCCCCCGCCTTCCATACTCACGTTGAGCTGCTGCAGGCCTGGGGCGACACCGGGTCCGTCCTCTGCAGCACGATGAGCGCCGGCACCCACACAGGAAGGAAGCAGTCCCAGAGACTGTCTGATCTCCTGCGCACACGCCGGCAGTGTCGCGCTGCGCAGAGGACTGAGCGGCACTGCGGCAGCAGGCAAAGCAGGGAGATCACTCTCCCTGCTTTGCCGCTGCAAAGAGGGCCCATCACTAATCATATCGGCAGTGCTGCCGATATGATTAGCAATATTCCCGGACGGGGGGCCCTCTCCTCTCCGTACAGGGCCCAGGGGGGTAGGGGGGCTTGACCATCAGGACCTGGGGCCCACCAGGGGTTCTCCCGATCCTTAGGTGGGCCTGTCTGCCCCCGCCTCCATCTGCCTCATTATAGGAAATCTTCCACTGGGGGTTCTGTCTGAATCCCGTATTTCAGAGATTTACAGGAAAACCCTGAAGTAAGCGCTCAGCGCAGAGCGCAGGATAAATGTGAGCTGAGCCTTATTGCGATCTTTGGGAGGTAGAATGAACAAATCAGTAGTAGGTCAAGAGTTGGTTTTATTTCATTTTTACACTGTTCCTCGTGCGGTATAAGTGATTTGACAACTTTATTCTTCGGGTCAGTGTGATTACAGCGATGCCAGATTTATGTTGGGTTTTATGTTTGGCTGCTGTCAGACACTAAGACGCTTTTTATTGCAAAAACAAGTTTTTGCATCCCCATATTTAGACTGCTATAATTTTTCCATATTTAGGCCAACAGAGTCATGCGACGGCTTGTTTTTTGCGGGACGAGTTGACGTTTTTATTGGTACCATTTTCGAGCACATGTCATTTTTTGATCGCTTTCTTTTCCGATTTTTGTCAGGCTGAATGAACAAAAAACAGCAGTTAAGGAACTGTCTTGTTTTTTTTATGCCGTTCACTGTGGTAAAACTGATAAGACAACTTTATTCTTCGGGTCAGTGCGATTACAGCGATACCACATTTATATCATTTTTTTATGTTTTGCCGCTTCTATATAATAAAAACTATTTTATAGAAAAAATAATTATTTTTGCATCGATATTCTGAGAACTATAGCTTTTTTATTTTTCCACTGACAGAGCTGTGTGGCGGCTTGTTTTTTGCAGGACAAGATGACGTTTTCAGCAATACCAATTTTATTTCTATTCGACTTTTTGATCGTGTATTAGTCCGCTTTTTGTTCGGCAGTATGATGAAAAAGCATAGTTTTTTGCCACGTTTTTTATTGATTTTTTTTTTTTACAGTGTTCACTTAAGGGGTTAACTAGCGTGACAGTTTTATAGATTTTTTCATACATTCTGGATAAGGCAATACCAAATATGTGTACTTTTTTTGTTTATTTTTTTTTTTTACATAAATACACCACATATATTTACTGGTATACCGTAATTTTATTTATTTTTTTCTTTATTTTGTGATTTTTAAAAAAATATTTTTTCTTTTTTTTTTTTACTGAGTCCCTCTATGGGACTTTAACTTTTATTACTCTGATAACTGGTATCACATGTACACATGTAACACATGTACTGCAATGCATTATAGCTGTGTTACACTGATAGAACACCTTTTAGACCATGCTCCTGCCATGGTCTAACAGGCCAACATAGCTGGCAGATGCGGAGGTCAGCATTTGACTTCCGATTTCCATGACTACCACCGGCAGTCCACGATTATGTTTTGGAGGTGCCAATCAAGTGGGAGACCGCTCCCTCTTCCAGCCTTCTAAATGCTGCGACCACCATTGATTGCAGCATTTGCGGGGTTAAACAGCCAGAGTTCGGCTAACACTTAAGCCGAGCTCCCAACGGCGATTCTGCAGGAACAGCTTATGTGCCCGCAGGATCGCCATGATGTAACTGTACATCATTTTGCTGGAATCCTTTCCCAATGATGATGTACAGTTACGTCAGATGTTGTGAAGAGGTTAACCCCTTAATAACATCTGACGTACTAATACGCGTCTGTGCCCTGGGACTTAAGAGCCAGACCCGTATTAGTACGTCATGGCGATCGCGCGCGCACACAGGCTGTGCGGGCGTGATCGCCGCCGGGTGTCAGCTGATTGTCACAGCTGACACCCGGTACTATGTGCAGGGAGCGGTCCTGCACCGCTCCCAGCACATTAACCCCCGCGATGCTGCGATCGAAGTCGATCGAAGTCGATCGCGGCATTGCGGGGGCAAGGGGAGGTGATCGGCGATACTCACCTCCTCTTCCGGCTTCCAGCGCAGTCTGCAAAGGCTTCCCGGGTGTTGCCATGACGACCCGATGTCGTCATGACAACATCCGGGTCACCAGAGAGCAGGAAGATTGCTTGGGCATGCGCAGTGCATCTCCAAGCAATCTTCACACTGTGCACTTCTGACAGCCTTCATGGCATAGGGATGGTGCTTCATTCCTGTGCCATGCAGGCGATCAGAAAAAAAAAAGTGAAAGTCCCAGAGTGGGACAAAGTAATAAAGTGTATAAACTGTGTGAAAGTGGAAAAAAAAAAAAAAAATGTGCAAAAATATTATAAAAAAATAAAAAAAATAATACACCAAAAATAAAAATATAATGTACCCATCAATAAATATTATTATAAAAAAAAAAAAAAAAAAAAAACAATAAAAGTACACATATTTGGTATCGCCGCGTCCGGAACAACCTGACCTATAAAACTGTCCCACTAGTTAACCCCTTCAGTGAACACGGTAAAAAAAAAAAAAAAAAAACGAAGCAAAAAACAATGCTTTATCACCATACCGCCAAACAAAAAGTGGAATAACACGCGATCAAAAAGACGCATATAAATAAAAATGATACCGCTGAAAACGTCATCTCGTCCCGCAAAAAACAAGCTGCCATACAGCTCCATCAGCCGAAAAATAAAAAAGTTATAGCTCTCAGAATAAAGCGATGCTAAAAAATATTTTTTTCTATAAAATAGCTTTTATTGTGTATAAGCGCCAAAACATAGAAA
Source organism: Phyllobates terribilis (assembly GCF_046119375.1). NCBI lineage: Eukaryota > Metazoa > Chordata > Amphibia > Anura > Dendrobatidae > Phyllobates > Phyllobates terribilis. Next base: position 176,021,741 of record NW_027362761.1, on the reverse strand, counting down.
AATGATACAAATGTGGTACCGCTGTAAACGTACTGACCCGAAGAATAAAGCTACCTCATCAATTTTACCACACGCGGAACAGAATAAAAAAAACAAAAAAAAAAACAATTCCTGAATTGTTGGTTTTTGTTTATTCTGCCTCCCAAAAATCGGAATAGAAAGCGATCAAAAAATGTCACGTGCCTGAAAATGGCACCAATAACAACGTCAAGTCATCCCGCAAAAAACGAGCCGTCACATGACTGTCTGCCAAAATCTGGAAAAATTATAGCTCTCAAAATATGGCGATGCAAAAACTAGATTTTACAAAAAATGCGTCTTTTAGTGTGTGACAGCTGTCAGTCATAAAAACCCCATATGATTCTGGCATTGCTGTAATCACACCGACCCGAAGAATAAAGTCGTCTAATCACTTATACCGCACAAGGAACGGCGTCAAAAATAAACTCTTGGGTTAGGATTGGGCTAGGGTTAGGGCTGGGTTTGGGGCTAGGGTTGTGCTGGGGCTAGGGTTGTGCTGGGGCTAGGGTTGTGCTGGGGCTAGGGTTGTGCTGGGCCTAGGGTTGTGCTAGGGCTAGGGTTGTGCTAGGGCTAGGGTTGTGCTAGGGCTAGGGTTGTGCTAGGGTTAGGGCTGGGGTTGGGATTTTTTTCAAAAGTAAGAAAAAAAGATGACGATATGGCGACTAGTGTTGAGAGCAAGTGCTCGCTACTTGAGTTTGCATCGGGTGCTCTGGTATGCATTGAGTATCGTGGGTATTTGAGTGACATGCTCGAGTCTCTGCCCCATATGCTTCGCGGCCAAAAAACTTTACGGGGATTGCCTGCCATGCACGAGCGATCCCCGCATGTTTTTTTTTGGGTGTCTAATAACCGTGAAACATGCGGAGCAGGGACTCGAGCATGTCACTCGAGCACACGCTGTACATGGTGCATACCTGAGTACCCAATGCAAACTCAAGTAGCGAGCACTTGCGCTCAAGAATAATGACAACTTATTCAATATGATGACCTAATGTAAACAAATTCTGTGCCGTACCTCTGGGTTCAAAATGTTCACTATACACCTTAATAAAATCCTTGAGGGGTATAGTTTCCAAAATGGGGACACTTGTGGGGGAGCTCCACTGTTTAGGCACATCACGGGCTCTCCAAACGCGACATGGTGTCCGCTAATAAATTGAATGGAAAATCGGCTCAAATTGTTAGCGGACGCCATGTTGCGTTTGGAGAGCCACTGTGTGCCCAAACAATGGAGCTCCCCCACAAGTGACCCCATTTTGGAAACTAGACCCCCCAAGGCACCTATCTAGATGGATAGTGAGCACTTGGAACCCCCAGGTGCTTCACAAATTGATTCGTAAAAATGAAAAAGTGAAAAAAAAAACACTTTTTCATTTTTATGAATCAATTTGTGAAGCACCTGGGGTTCCAAGTGCTCACTATGAATCTAGATAGGTGCCTTGGGGGGTCTAGTTTCCAAAATGGGGTCACTTGTGGGGGAGCTCCAATGTTTGGGCACACAGGGACTCTCCAAATGCAACATGATATCCGCTAACAAATTGTCGGCTCAATTTGTTAGCGGATATCATGTTGCATTTGGAGAGTCCCTGTGTGCCCAAACATTGGAGCTCCCCCACAAGTGACCCCATTTTGGAAACTAGACCCCCCAAGGCACCTATCTAGATGCATAGTGAGCACTTGGAACCCCAGGTGTTTCACAAATTGATTCATAAAAATGAAAACGTGTTTTTTTTTTCACTTTTTCATTTTTACGAATCAATTTGTGAAGCACCTGGGGCTTCCAAGTGCTCACTATGCATCTAGAAAGGTGCCTTGGGGGGTCTAGTTTCCAAAATGGGGTCACTTGTGGGGGAGCTCCAAAGTTTGGGCACAGAGGGGCTCTCCAAACGCAATGTGGTGTCCGCTAACAATTTGAGCCGATTTTCCATTCAATTTGTTAGCGGATACCATGTTGCATTTAGAGAGTCCCTGTGTGCCCAAACATTGGAGCTCCCCCACAAGTGACCCCATTTTGGAAACTAGACCCCCCAAGGCACCTATCCAGATGCATAGTGAGCACTTGGAACCCCCAGGTGCTTCACAAATTGATTCGTAAAAATGAAAAAGTGAAAAAAAAAACACTTTTTCATTTTTATGAATCAATTTGTGAAGCACCTGGGGTTCCAAGTGCTCACTATGAATCTAGATAGGTGCCTTGGGGGGTCTAGTTTCCAAAATGGGGTCACTTGTGGGGGAGCTCCAATGTTTGGGCACACAGGGACTCTCCAAATGCAACATGATATCCGCTAACAAATTGTCGGCTCAATTTGTTAGCGGATATCATGTTGCATTTGGAGAGTCCCTGTGTGCCCAAACATTGGAGCTCCCCCACAAGTGACCCCATTTTGGAAACTAGACCCCCCAAGGCACCTATCTAGATGCATAGTGAGCACTTGGAACCCCTAGGTGCTTCACAAATTGATTCGTAAAAATGACAAAGTGTTTTTTTTTTCACTTTTTCATTTTTACGAATCAATTTGTGAAGCACCTGGGGGTTCCAAGTGCTCACTATGCATCTAGAAAGGTGCCTTGGGGGGTCTAGTTTCCAAAATGGGGTCACTTGTGGGGGAGCTCCAAAGTTTGGGCACAGAGGGGCTCTCCAAACACAACATGGCGTCCGCTAATTATTCAAGCAAATTTTACAATCAAAAAGTCAAATGGCGCTCCTTCCCTTCCGAGCCCTGCCGTGCGCCCAAACAGTGTTTTTTCCCCAAATATTGGGTATCTGCGTGCCCAGGGGAAATTGCACAACAAATTTTGGGGTCCATTTTTTCTTGTTACCCCTGTGAAAATAAAAAAAATTGGGTCTAAAGTAACATTTTTGTGAAAAAAGTTAAATGTTCATTTTTTTCTTCCACATTCAAAAAATTCCTGTGAAGCACCTGAAGGGTTAATAAAGTTCTTGAATGTGGTTTTGAGCACCTTGAGGGGTGCAGTTTTTAGAATGGTGTCACTTTTGGGTATTTTCTGTCATAAAGACCTCTCAAAGTGACTTCAAATGTGATGTGGTCCCTAAAAAAATGGTTTTGTAACTTTTGTTGGAAAAATTAGAAATCGCTGGTCAACTTTTAACCCTTATAGCTCCCTAACAAAAAAAAATTTGGGTTCTAAAATTGTGCTGATGTAAAGTAGACATGTGGGAAATGTTATTTATTAACTCTTTTGTGTGACATATCGCTCTGATTTCAGGGCTTAAAAATTCAAATTTTGAAAATTACTACATTTTCAAAATTTTTGCCAAATTTCCGTTTTTTTCACAAATAAACGCAAGTGATATCGAAGAAATTTTTCCACAATCATGAAGTACAATATGTCACGAAAAAACAATCTCAGAATCAGGGGGATCCGTTGAAGCGTTCCAGAGTAATTACCTCATAAAGTGACAGTGGTCAGAATTGTAAAAATTGGCCTGGTCATTAACGTGCAAACCACCCGCGGGGCTTAAGGGGTTAATAACCTCATTTATAGCATGCACAGACATGTAATTGCGTCTATTTCTGCTTATGGTGCTCATACTCAATGCTGAATATATAGAGATGTTTTGAAAATTTAGTTTCTATTTTTTCATCATTTGCATTACATTAACATGTCTATTGATCCTGCAATTTTCATAATTCCACTACTTTTCCTTCTTGGTGTTGTAATTTCAATGTTGAGGAGTATAAATTGGGTGTCATTTCATGCCGGCCTCACATAAAAATGAAACAAAAAATCATGAAAAATTATCCGTATCAAATAATTGAACACAGGTAAGGAGAAATAGGTGTAGACAGGTACTAATAATCTCAAATAGAAAAGAACACGAAATAATCTACATGCAAAAAAGTGAAATATTTATTAAGATGTGCAAGGTAAACCCACGGACATTAAAACATATTTAAAAGGCAAAAAAGTAGGGGAAGCTTTTTTGCACCTAAACCAATCCCCATAAGTACCGTATTTTTTTGGACTATAAGACGCACTTTTTTCCTCCAAAATTTTGGAGGAAAGTTGGGGGTGCGTTTTATAGTCTGAATATGGGAAGGGTATATATACTGTGGAGGGTGTGGGTGGAGCAGTAGCGGCGAAGGAGCGGGGCACAGGAGGCAGCAGTCGCCTGCTGCAGCCTATGCTGTCCCCGCTGCTAAATAAAATGAATATTCACTGCTCCTCATACCCATGGGCGTGGGGAGCAGTGAATATTCATTCTCCTTAATAGCCGTCACACAGTGTAGCCGCAGCACGCCTCCTGCTGCTGCCGGCGATCGCGTGTGCCCACTATTAAAGGGCATGAATATTCACCCCTCTCCACGCCCATGCCCAAAGATAATATTCATGCTCTTTAATAGCGGGCACACACGATCGCCCGGCTGCAGCAGGAGCCGCACTTCGGCTACACTGTGTGTCGGTTATTAAGGAGAATGAAGTCACTGCTCCCCATGCACATAGTCCCGGCATGGGGAGCAGTGACTATTCCCGCAGCTGATCTCTCCTTGTGAGGGCGCATGGCAGTGACGCCATGCGCTGCTCACATGGTGAGATCAGTGCTGGCAGCAGAGCAGGACGCAGCGCTGGAGCACAGAGAAGAAAGGTGAGTAGAAGTGTTTATTTTTTTTATGTGCAGCGTGATGGGGATTAGGGGTGCCATGCATACCAGGATAAGGATGAGGGGTGCCATGCATACCAAGATAAGGATGAGGTGTGCCATGTGACGCGCCCCCTGGGCCGTGGGGTACTCGGTGCCGGGCCGGTCGTTGCTAGGGGAGATGTCACAGTGGCAGTGACCCGGTCTGTGACCCAGGGCGGTCAATCAAAAGGGAATATTTACAGGGGATTATAGTTTATATACAAAGTTCGTGATGCCACCTGTGGTATGCGGCTAAAGGGAACCGCCGCTGCGGAGCAGGTCCTCTGGAGCTGATGTTAGTGCAGCAAAGCTGGTGTGGCTCTCCACAGGTAGAGCTTAGCTTCAGGGCAGTATAGATGTTATCGGTTGTGCTGGGCGTTGTAGTGCAGGGGTGATGGCGCAGATAATAATCACAGAGACAGTGGGGTGCAGTCTTCCGAGTTTACTCACAGTTGATAAGTTCCTCAGGTTACAGGTTCCAGACTACAACCTCCCACGTCGTGCTGCGTTCACCAGGCAGGGGTTCAGCAATCCCTCAGGTAGGTCAAGGGTGCCTGACAGGACCCCTTTCTATGTGCCTTCCTCAGTCGTCTTCCTGCGCTGGCTCTCGCCCTCCTGCCCTGCGCCTCACAATCAGTGTCCCAATCCGGTAGCCTGCAGTCCCCTGGTCCCTCTGTGGCCACCTTTTTGGCGATATAATTGCGGTTGTGGCCACTGCACCTTACAAGTACAGCAGCCTCCGGTTCCTAGCTGAGCCTTGTAGTTCTCCACTAGTTTAGGGGCCGGTCCCCTCTGCGGCTCGATCCCTCCACCGCCTGGCAAATTCGGGCGTACAGGTGGCCTCCAGCACTTCCCGTACCCCTGGGATCCCTTCTGGTCCTGGAGCCTTTCTCCTACTCCCTCTCCTCTCTCAGTCCTTCTCCTGGGCCTCTCACTAGGCCCGCCTCCGGAGCAGAGCTCCTGCAGAGCTTCTGCTCCCCTCACTTTCCTTCTCCAACTGAACACTCTCTCTCAAGATGGCTCCCCTTTTATACAGCTTCCTTTCATGCTCCCCTAATCTACGTCCTCCACCCACACCCACTACATGGTTCCCCCTCACTTGGTTTTCCTCCACTCCAGCCAGGGACTATGCTGTCCCTTAGGAGCAATCTCGCTCTGCCCTACTGAAGTGGATGTGTTGGATGCAGGTGTTAGGGTCCCGGGCAGCACTCTATCCTTACCTGAGAGTGGGATACCACACCTCTGGGTGAGATGCAGTACCTCTGTGGCGACTGAACCCTCAGGGGCGCCACACATGCATACCAGGATAAGGATGAGGGATGCCATGCATACCAGTATAGGGATGAGGGGTGCCATGCATAATACCAGGATAGGGATGAGGGGTGCTATGTATACAAGGATAAGGATGAGGGGTGCCATACTTACCAGGATAAGGATGAGGGATGCCATGCATACCAGGATAGGGATGAGGGATGCCATGCATACCAGGATAGTGATGAGGGGTGCCATGCATACCAGGATAGGGATGAGGGGTGCCATGCTTACCAGGATAAGGATGAGGGGTGCCATGCATTCCAGGATAAGGATGAGGGATACCATGCATACCAGGATAAGGATGAGGGGTGCCATGCATTCCAGGATAAGGATGAGGGATGCCGTGCATACCAGGATAAGGATAAGGATGAGGGATGCCATGCATACCAGGATAGGGATGAGGGGTGCCATGCATACCAGGATAGGGATGAGGGGTGCCTTGCATACCAGGATAAGGATGAGAGGTGCCATGCATACCAGGATAGGAATGAGGGGTGCCATGCATACCAGGATGAGGGGTGCCATGGACACCAGGATGAGGGTTGCCCTCTATACGAGGATGGAGATCAGGGGTGCCATGCATACCAGGATAGGGATGAGGGGTGCCATGCATACCAGGATGGGGATGAGGGGTGCCATGCATACCAGGATGGGGATGAGGGGTGCCATGCATGCCAGGATGGGGATGAGGGGTGCCATGCATACCAGGATGGGGATAGGTGCCACGTATAATAGGAAGAGGGGGCATACATACCAGGATGAGGGGTGCCATGCACACCAGGATGAGAGTGGCCCTGCATACGAGGATGGAGATCAGGGGTGCCATGCATACCAGGATGGGGATGAGGGGTGCCATGCATACCAGGATGGGGATGAGGGGTGCCATGCATACCAGGATGGGGATGAGGGGTGCCATGCATACCAGGATGGGGATGAGGGGTGCCATGCATACCAGGATGGGGATGAGGGGTGCCATGCATGCCAGGATGGGGATGAGGGATGCCATGCATACCAGGATAGGGATGAGGGGTGCCTTGCATACCAGGATAAGGATGAGGGGTGCCATGCATACTAGTATAAGGATGAGGGGTGCCATGCATACCAGGATAAGGATGAGGGGTGCCATGCATACCAGGATAAGGATGAGGGATGCCATGCATACCTGGATAGGGATGAGGGGTGCCATGCATACCAGGATAGGGATGAGGGGTTCCATGCATACCAGGATAAGGATGAGGGGTGCCATGCATACCAGGATAGGGATGAGGGGTGCCATGCATACCAGGATGAGGGGTGCCATGCACACCAGGATGAGGGTTGCCCTGCATACGAGGATGGAGATCAGGGGTGCCATGCATACCAGGATAGGGATGAGGGGTGCCATGCATACCAGGATGGGGATGAGGGGTGCCATGCATACCAGGATGGGGATGAGGGGTGCCATGCATGCCAGGATGGGGATGAGGGGTGCCATGCATACCAGGATGGGGATAGGTGCCACGTATAATAGGAAGAGGGGGCATATATACCAGGATGGGGCATATTAACAGAATTGGGGGACATTACTTCTATACCAGTGTCAGCAGCAGACCCCCTCCCCCTTAACAGTGCATCGTAACCACATTTTTTGCTTATTTTTTTTTTCTATTTTCCTCCTCTAAAACCGAGGTGCATCTTATGGTCCAGTGCGTCTTACAGTCCGAAACATACGGTAATATATGGAGATTAAAACAAATTCCCAATAAGCCCAAATGAGGGCTAAACAAATACAAAATAAGAGGGTTACAGAGTCAGAAACCAAATATAGCATATTAACAACCAATAAAATCATGGGGATTTGTTTATGTGCATAAAGGCTTCCTCCCCTATTATTTTGCCTTTTGAATATGTTTTAATGCCCATTGGTTTACCTTGCACATCTTAATAAATATTTCACTTTTTTGCATGTAGACTGTCTTATGTTTTTTTATTTGAGATTATTAGTGCCTGTCTACACCTATTTCTCCTTTCCTAGCGTCACGATTTTTTAGGTGTATGGCACAGATCCCCTATTTATTTAATGGCGGTGCCAGTCCCTTGATCGTCTTTATAAATAATGGAACCAGTAAAAAAAACAGTATGTCCGGAAAAAAAGCATGTCTGCAGAAAAAAGCTATGGATCGTAAACATTAATTATAGCAACCCCCTCCCTTAAAACGTTTTTAGAAAAAAAAAATTGTTGTGCAAAAGTAGTAATACATAAAAATATAACTAAATAAACTGGGTATTGTCATTATCGTATCAACATGCAGCATGAAGTTAATATGTAAATTAAATTGAATTTCCACCTCTGAAAAAGAGTAATAAAAAGTGATCAAATATTCATAAATACTAGAAAACAGAACCAATGAAATGTACATCTTGTCACGCAAAAAAATATGCCTTCAGGCAGCTCCATTGATGGAAAATTGTAAGAACTGATTTATCTTCAGTGTATTTACTGTATAAAATTAATAAGCCATAAATCTACATCAATTTGGTATTGCTATAATTATGCTGACCCACAGAATAAAGTTAGCACTTTATTTGTGCAGCATGAGAAGAGCACAAAGTTTAAAATCAACAGCAAAATTGTATTATTTATTTATTATGCGTTGCTTATATAGCGCTGTTCTATTCTGCAGCGCTTCACATACATCATAATCACTATCCCTATTGGGGCTCACAATCTAGATTCCCTATCAGTATGTCTTTGGAGTGTGGGAGGAAACCGGAGACCCTGGAGGAAATCCACACAAACACAAGGAGAAAATTCAAACTCCTTGCAGATGTTGTCCTTGGTGGGATTTGAACCCAGGACCCCGGCGCTGCAAACCAACAATGCTAACCACGGAGCCACTGGTAATGAAAATATTATAGCTCCTGGAATATGACAATGAAAAAAATATTTCCCTTCTGTTTCTTGCCGTGTCCAATCATGCTTTTCATCTAAAAAGATGTTTGAGATAAAACTACATCTTTATTAACCCTTTAACCACTGCCGATACGCACTAAAACGGCGGTCGCTAAGGTGTTAATAAAGATGTCGTTTTAGGGAAATAAGTCTTTAGCGCCCCCCAGAGTCCGAAAATCTTCGGGGGTCTCAGCAACATGGACAACATAATCAGGGCCGGTTTTTCTGGTCCCTGATCACGTGATAGCCGTTATTCAATGAATATTACACCCTTTTTAAATGTCTCACTGATGGGTGATGTATGAACTGGCAAAATTGATACAGAGATCTATAGAAAGCCCATTAGTGGCAACTCCATCCTGCACTCGACTAGTTGTCATCCCTCTCATGTACTTAAAAACTTACCAGTTGGAGAATACATAAGAGCACGTCGCACTTGCTCAGATCACACTAGATTCAAAAGTGAATGTGCAGTATTCGATAAGAAACTGTCTTCTCACGGTTATTGCAAACCATTGTTAACAAGAGCCCATGCTATTGCTAGATCAAAACATAGACAAAGTCTTTTGTATGGGAAAAAAGTGGCAAGCAACATAGATGCTACCACGTATATCAGGCTACTATGACATTTTAAATATTATTCATAAAAATTGCCAGTATTATATCAACATGATATTCTGTCAAAAATTCTGTCTTCAGGAATTAACTTTTCTGCAATTTATTGTCACCTAGCCTGCTTCTCAGCAATAGACACAAAACCAATAGCACATGGTTGTCAGGCAAAGGCAATTTTTGTTGTGGTCAACATAGGTGTAGTGTGTGTAAATATATGAAAAAGACCTCAATATTTTCTCCGTCGGATGCCACTTTTATAAATTGTAATACTACTCATATAGTATACTCAGCGACATGACATGCTCCATGTGCAATATTCAATATATTGGTTGCACCTCACGGAAATTAAAAGTCAGGATAGCAGAGCACATCCACAATGTGATTCCTGACCCTTTAAAAATCAAAAAAATTATGTCTGGCTTATCTAAACATTTCTATGACACTCACCAAGGAGATTGTTCCTTACTGCTAATTTCAGGTATTGAGAAGGTGAATCGTCCTTTGAGATGTGGGGATTGGATGCGGCTTCTCTTAAAACGAGAAGCCTTTTGGATCTTTCATCTGGCCACTCGGTTTCCAGATGGTTTAAACTCTTAAAATGAATTGATGTACAGTACAGACCTAAAGTTTGGACACATCTTCTCATTTAAAGATTTTTCTGTATTTTCATGACTATGAAAATTGTACATTCACACTGAAGGCATCAAAACTATGAATTAACACATGTGGAATTATATACTTAACAAAAAAGTGTGAAACAACTGAAAATATGTCTTATATTCTAGGTTCTTCAAAGTAGCCACCTTTTGCTTTGATGACTGCTTTGCACACTCTTGGCATTCTCTTGATAAGTTTCAAGAGGTAGTCACTGGAAATGGTCTCCCAACAATCTTGAAGGAGTTCCCAGAGATGCTTAGCACTTGTTCGCCCTTTTGCCTTCACTCTGCGGTCCAGCTCACCCCAAACCATCTCGATTGGGTTCAGGTCTGGTGACTGTGGAGGCCAGGTCATCTGGCGTAGCACCCCATCACTCTCCTTCTTGGTCAAATAGCCCTTACACAGCCTGGAGGTGTGTTTGGGGTCATTGTCCTTTTGAAAAATAAAGGATGGTCCAACTAAACGCAAACCGGATGGAATAGCATGCCGCTGCAAGATGGTAGCCATGCTGGTTCAGTATGCCTTCAATTTTGAATAAATCCCCAACAGTGTCACCAGCAAAGCACCCCCACACCATCACACCTCCTCGTCCATGCTTCACGGTGGGAACCAGGCATGTAGAGTCCATCCGTTCACCTTTTCTGCGTCGCACAAAGACACGGTGGTTGGAACCAAAGATCTCAAATTTGGACTCATCAGACCAAAGCACAGATTTCCACTGGTCTAATGTCCATTCCTTGTGTTCTTTAGTTCAAACAAGTCTCTTCTACTTGTTGCCTGTCCTTAGCAGTGGTTTCCTAGCAACTATTTTACCATGAAGGCCTGCTGCACAAAGTCTCCTCTTAAAAGTTGTTGAAGAGATGTGTCTGCTGCTAGAACTCTGTGTGGCATTGACCTGGTCTCTAATCTGAGCTGCTGTTAACCTGCGATTTCTGAGGCTGGTGACTCGGATAAACTTATCCTCAGAAGGAGAGGTGACTCTTGGTCTTCCTTTTCTGGGACGGTCCTCATGTGAGCAAGTTTCTTTGTAGCGCTTGATGGTTTTTGCAACTGCACTTGGGGACACTTTCAAAGTTTTCCAAATTTTTCGCACTGACTGACCTTCATTTCTTAAAGTAATGATGGCCACTCGTTTTTCTTTACTTTTCTGCTTTTTTCTTGCCATAATACAAATTCTAACAGTCTATTCAGTAGGACTATCAGCTGTGTATCTACCAGACTTCTGCACAAGACAACTGATGGTCCCAACCCCATTTATAAGGCAAGAAATCCCACTTATTAAACCTGACAAGGCACACCTGTGAAGTGAAAACCATTTCTGGTGACTACCTCTGTAAGCTCATCAAGAGAATGCCAAGAGTGTGCAAAGCAGTCATCAAAGCAAAAGGTGGCTACTTTGAAGAACCTAGAATATAAGACATATTTTCAGTTGTTTCACACTTTTTTGTTAAGTATATAATTCCACATGTGTTAATTCATAGTTTTGATGCCTTCAGTGTGAATGTACAATTTTCATAGTCATGAAAATACAGAAAAATCTTTAAATGAGAAGGTGTGTCCAAACTTTTGGTCTGTACTGTATCTTTATTGAATATTATAAAAGTAATTTTTATCCCTGTTATTCACAGGCATTGAGAGAGTGTTACGCTTTGCAAGAAGCAAGAATTTGGATGCGGTTCTCTCCAGATTAGCAGTAGACTGCACAATGATATAATACATTATTAGTGAACATAAAATAGTTATTATATGATGTTTACAAAAAGTTATGTAGTGTTCTTCATTATGTTTCTATGTATTTATTTATTTATGCATACTGTGCCCTTTGCGGATTACATATATAATAACCATCTATAGTATTTAGGCATGCACTTATGTACAGTTTATTTATGTATTATTTAATTTTTAATTTATACTTGGGATATAAACCCACTTTTATGTATTAACCGCTTCCCGACCGCCCACTGTAGATAAACGTCCGCGCTGCCTGGGCTCTGTGCAGCGCGGACGTTTAAAAACGGTGGGTGGTCCCGCAGCGCTCAGGACCCCCAGGGTCTTGCAAGCGCTGCGGGAGCGGTGCAGAGCGATAGCTCTGACAGGGAACATCATCAGGACCTGATTGGATCAGGTCCCAGTGATGTTAACCCTTTGCTGTCTTCTATATGCCGCGATCTATAGTGATCGCGGCATATAGAAGACAGCAGGATGAGAGGGGGTCGTCCACTTACCTCTCCGACGGCTCCCTTATACCTTCCAGGACCTGACGTTGCTATGGCAGCTGGAGGTCACATGACCGCCTCCAGATCTGCCATATATGGTGTCCTGCCTGGCTCAGCCTGCAGCTGAAGCCAGGCAGGAGACTGACTGTGAAACAGTCAGGGAAGATCTCATGTAATGTAATACATGTCTATTACATTACATGAGATCAGTGATCAGAAAAATAAAAATTAATGCCCCATACAGGGACTAAGTAAAAATGTAAAAAAAAAGTAAAAAAAAAATGTTTTTAAACTGTTAAAAAAAAATTACAAAATAAATAAAAATAAATAAATAAAATATTAAACCGATAAATCCGTATATTTATGCAAAAAAAAAAAAAGTACACATATTTGGTATCACCGCGTCCAAAACAAACCGAGCAATAAAACTGTCACACTAATTAACTACTTATGTGCACACCGTAATAAAAATAAATAAAAAACGGAGCAAAAAACTATGCTTTTTCCTCATATCGCCAAACAAAAAGTGGAAAAAAATGCGATCAAAAAGCAAAATGGAAATAAAAATGGTACCGCTAAAAACGTCATCTTGTTCCGCAAAAAACAAGCCGCCATACAGCTCCATCAGCCGAAAAATAAAAAAGTTATACCTCTCAGAATAAAGCAATGCAAAAAAAATATTTTTTCTATAAAATGGTTTTATTGTGTAAAAGCGCCAAAACATAAAAAAATATACAGTAAGTGTAGTATCTCTGTAAACGTACTGACCCGAAGAATAACGCTGCCTGATCACTTTTACCACACGCAGAACGGCATAAAAAAAAACCTCAAAAAACAATTCCTGAATTGTTGGTTTTTGTTAATTTTACCTCCCAAAAAACAGAATAGAAAGCGATCAAAAAATGTCACGTACCCAAAAATGGTACTAATAAAAATGTCAACTCGTCCCGCAAAAAACAAGCCGTCACATGACTCTGTCGGCCGAAATATGGAAAAATTATAGCTCTCAAAATATGGCGATGCAAAAACTAGATTTTGCAAAAAAAAGCGTCTTTTAGTGTGTGACAGCTGTCAATCATAAAAACCCGATATAAATCTAGTATCTCTGTAATCGCACCGACCCGAAAAATAAAGTAATCTAATCAGTTATATCACACGAGGAACAGCGTAAAAAATAAATAAAACCAATTCTTCACCTGCTACTGATTAGTTTATTATGTCTCCCAAAGATCGCAGTAAGGCGCAGAGCCTTACATTTATCCTGCGCTGAGCACTTACACCAGAGTTTCCGTGTAAATCTCTGAAATATGTGATTCAGCCGGAACCCATGACGGAAGATTACCTGTAATGAGGCAGATATAGGCCACTGTGGATGCCGTCTGGCCTATGATCCCACGGTGTCATTTGTTTTAGGCGTGCATAAATGTGCGGTTGGCCACAGTTTTGTGCACTTCTGAAAAAAAGGACTCCGCTAAACAGAGGCCAGACGGAGTCCAGAGTAACTCTGCTGCCTCATTACAGTGAATGGATCCTGCAGGGGTTTAATCTGAATTACATCACTTGGAAATTTAGATGGAAACCCCGATGTAAGTGCTCAGCCTAGAGCACCGGATAAATGTTACGTAAAATGTTCCCAATAAAAGCTTCAACTCAGTCCTCAAAAAAAGCTAGTCCTCACTCAGGTCCGTCATCTGTTAAAAATATAAGGGACTTCCAAGTTACTGGTAGCAGAAAGGCTCTGGAAAAGCGAAATGACCCTTGCCCCCAAAAGAAATTCAGAAAATTTTGTGCTCCCAAATCCAAATGCCTATTCTACAATAATTTGTTCTCCAATTGTCAAATAGCTCTCCGTTCCCCCCAGATCTCGCCGTATGGCTGAGCGGTACGATACAGCCACATATGGGGTATTGACACTTTTAGAAGAAATTGTGTGACACATTTCTGCACCATTTTTACCCATTGCCCTGTGTGAAAATGTAAAATCTGTGGGTAAAACATTTTTTTGTGGTAAAAATATAATTATGCTTTTTTCACTGCCCAATGGTATAAATTTAAAAATTAAAAAATACTCACTACTTCCCTAGATGAATTCCTTGAGAGGTGTAGTTTACAAAATGGGGTCACTTGTGGGGGTTTCTGCTGTTTCGGCATGTCAGCGACTCTTCAAATGTGACATGGTGTCTGCAACCTATCCCAGCCAACATAGCGCTCCTTTCTCTTCCGAACCCTGCCGTACACCAAAGCAGTGGTTTTCCCCCACATATGGGGTATCGGTGTACTCAGGAGAAATTGCACAACAAATTTCATGGTGCAATTTATCCTATTACCCTTATGATAATGCAAAATTAGGGAATGAAAAACATTTTTTGTGGGAAAAATGTGAAAATTTTATTTTTACGGATCAATATTATAAACTTCTGTGAAGCGGCTGGGGGTGCAAGGTGCTCACCACACATCTAGATAAGTTCCCTAAGGGGTCTAGTTTCCAAAATGGTGTCACTTGTGGGGGGTTTCCACTGTTTAGGCACATCAGGGGCTCCCCAAATGCAACATGGCATCCGCTAATTATTCAAACAAATTTTACAGTCAAAAAGTCAAATGGCGCTCCTTCCCTTCCAAACCCTGCCGTGCGCCCAAACAGTGGTTTGCCTCCACATATGGGGTATCAGCGTGTTCAGGAGAATTTGCACAACAAATTTCATGGTGCAATTTTTCCTATTACCCTTATGATAATGCAAAATTAAGGGATGAAAAACGTTTTTGTGGGAAAAATGTGAAAATTTTATTTTTACATCTCAATATTATAAACTTCTGTGAAGCACCTTGGGGTTCAAGGTGCTCACCACACATCTAGATAAGTTCCCTAAGGGGTCTAGTTTCCGAAATGGTGTCACTTATGGGGGGTTTCCACTGTTTAGGAACATCAGGAGCTCTCCAAACGCAACATGGCGTCTGCTAATTATTCAGACAAATTTTACATTCAAAAAGTCTAATGGCGCTCCTTCCCTTCCGAACCCTGCAGTGCGCCTAAACAGTGGTTTTCCCTCACATATGGGGTATCACCGCGCTCAAGAGAAATTGCACAAAAAAATTTGGGGTCCATTTTTTCCTGTTACCCTTGTGAAAATAAAAAAATTGGGTCTAAAGTAACATTTTTGTGAAAAAAGTTAAATGTTAATTTTTTTCTTCCACATTCCAAAAATTCCTGTGAAGCACCTGAAGGGTTAATAAAGTTCTTGAATGTGGTTTTGAGCACCTTGAGGGGTGCAGTTTTTAGAATGGTGTCACTTTTGGGTATTTTCTGTCATAAAGACCCCTCAAAGTGACTTCAAATATGATGTGGTCCCTAAAAAAATGTTTTTGTAAATTTTGTTGGAAAAATGAGAAATCACTGGTCAACTTTTAACCCTTATAGCTCCCTAACAAAAAAAAATTTTGGTTCCAAAATTGTGCTGATGTAAAGTAGACATGTGGGAAATGTTATTTATTAACTATTTTGTGTGACATATCTCTCTGATTTAAGGGCATGAAAATTCAAAGTTTGAAAATTGCAAAATTTTCACAATTTTCCCCAAATTTCCGATTTTTTCACAAATAAACACAAGTGATATCGAATAAATTTTACCACTATCATGAAGTACAATATGTCACGAAAAAAACAGTCTCAGAATCAGGGGGATCCGTTGAAGCGTTCCAGAGTAATTACTTCATAAAGTGACAGTGGTCAGAATTGAAAAAATTGGCCCCGTCACGAAGGCAAAAACAGGCTCTGGTGCGAAGTGGTTAACACATGCATGCAAATTTTTCCTTTTTCCCTTTGTGTTTGCTAGTATATACATAGGGTTAACAATTAGGCATATACAGTACAGACCAAAAGTTTGGACACACCTTCTCATTTAAAGATTTTTCTGTATTTTCATGACTATGAAAATTGTACATTCACACTGAAGGCATCAAAACTATGAATTAACACATGTGGAATTATATACTTAACAAAAAAGTGTGAAACAACTGAAAATATGTCTTATATTCTAGGTTCTTCAAAGTAGCCACCTTTTGCTTTGATGACTGCTTTGCACACTCTTGGCATTCTCTTGATGAGCTTAAAGAGGTAGTCACCGGAAATGGTCTTCCAACAATCTTGAAGGAGTTCCCAGAGATGCTTAGCACTTGTTGGCCCTTTTGCCTTCACTCTGCGGTCCAGCTCACCCCAAACCATCTCGATTGGGTTCAGGTCTGGTGACTGTGGAGGCCAGGTCATCTGGCGTAGCACCCCATCACTCTCCTTCTTGGTCAAATAGCCATTACACAGCCTGGAGGTGTGTTTGGAGTCATTGTCCTGTTGAAAAATAAATGATGGTCCAACTAAACGCAAACCGGATGGAATAGCATGCTGCTGCAAGATGCTGTGGTAGCTATGCTGGTTCAGTATGCCTTCAATTTTGAATAAATCCCCAACAGTGTCACCAGAAAAGCACCCCCACACCATCACACCTCCTCCTCCATGCTTCACGGTGGGAACCAGGCATGTAGAGTCCATCCGTTCACCTTTTCTGCGGCGCACAAAGACACGGTGGTTGGAACCAAAGATCTCAAATTTGGACTCATCAGACCAAAGCACAGATTTCCACTGGTCTAATGTCCATTCCTTGTGTTCTTTAGCCCAAACAAGTCTCTTCTGCTTGTTGCCTGTCCTTAGCAGTGGTTTCCTAGCAGCTATTTTACCATGAAGGCCTGCTGCACAAAGTCTCCTCTCAACAGTTGTTGTAGAGATGTGTCTGCTGCTAGAACTCTGTGTGGCATTGACCTGGTCTCTAATCTGAGCTGCTGTTAACCTGCAATTTCTGAGGCTGGTGACTCGGATAAACTTATCCTCAGAAGCAGAGGTGATTCTTGGTCTTCCTTTCCTGGGGCGGTCCTCATGTGAGCCAGTTTCTTTGTAGCGCTTGATGGTTTTTGCAACTGCACTTGGGGACACTTTCAAAGTTTTCCCAATTTTTCGGACTGACTGACCTTCATTTCTTAAAGTAATGATGGCCACTCGTTTTTCTTTACTCAGCTGCTTTTTTCTTGCCATAATACAAATTCTAACAGTCTTTTCAGTAGGACTATCAGCTGTGTATCCACCAGACTTCTGCACAACACAACTGATGGTCCCAACCCCATTTATAAGGCAAGAAATCCCACTTATTAAACCTGACAGGGCACACCTGTGAAGTGAAAACCATTTCCGGTGACTACCTCTTGAAGCTCATCAAGAGAATGCAGCAGTCATCAAAGCAAAAGGTGGCTACTTTGAAGAACCTAGAATATAAGACATATTTTCAATTGTTTCACACTTTTTTGTTAAGTATATAATTCCACATGTGTTAATTCATAGTTTTGATGCCTTCAGTGTGAATGTACAATTTTCATAGTCATGAAAATACAGAAATCTCTTTAAATGAGAAGGTGTGTCCAAACTTTTGTGATTTTCCCTTTCCACACCGAATTGTATGCTATATATTTTCATGATCTTTATATGCTAGCTGTCAAGATTAAGAGCTTGTACAGCTCGAAACGCGTCGATGTTAGTGCTAATGTATTTTTAATTTATTTTTAATATATATAATAAATGTGATGTTTTAAGAAAAAAATGTTTTGCTGTTGCTGGATTTCCTTCCTTCTTTTCTGTTGGGATGCTTAAACACCTGGACAAGAATGTACAACCTGCTATTTCAATGTCTTGCACAAGATGGCAGTATATAACCACAAAAGCAAAAACATATTTTCATGCCATCGAGGAAAAACAATATAGCAAATAAAGTAGTCAATTAATATAAGCACTAATCTACTTCATAAACATGTGGGGTCCCAAACAAAGCCCCCAGAAAGGTGAAGAATGCTATAAAAAGGTAATAAACATCTGGTGAAGGCGGCACGTAAACAAAAACAAAGATTTGCCACAGTAAGGCTAAGTGCCCATGATGCAGAAATGCTCCGGATTTTTTCCTGAGCGTTTCTGCATCTCCCTGGCAGAAAAAACGCATGCGGATTGTACATGTGGATTGTACATG
The DNA here is from genome assembly GCF_046119375.1 of Phyllobates terribilis. Lineage (NCBI taxonomy): Eukaryota > Metazoa > Chordata > Amphibia > Anura > Dendrobatidae > Phyllobates > Phyllobates terribilis. The sequence continues at coordinate 176,003,285 of NW_027362761.1, read as the reverse complement.
CGGATTTTACATGTGTTTTTCCTGCCACGGACATGCAGATGTGAAGCGTTCTTCACTTTCATTTCCGCATGCGGGTTGTCAAGCACTTTCCAGGCGATTTTAGCATCACTTGGAAAGTGCTTGACAACTTGGTCACAATATATAAATCCATGCAACCGGCATGGATTTATATAGTGTAACCAAGTTAATAGTTGAAAAAAAGATTAAAAATGGTAAAAAATAGAAAAAAAAAATTATACTTACCTTCCGATGGTCGTCGGTCTTTTCTCTGCTGCGTCCGGTCTCTTCTACGGCTCGCGGTGGTCTGAAAGGATCTGCCATGATGTCATTTAGTCATGTGACAGGTCACGCGACCGCCGACGTCAGCGGAGAAAAGACCGGGGGCCATCAGAAGGTGAGTATAATGTATTTTTTTATTTTAATTCTTTTTTTTAACAGGTACCATGGTACCCGGGTCTTGGGCAGAGTCTCCTCTTCTCCAGACCCGGGTACCATCCGCACATTGAATCGCTTAATATCCGCATGTGCACATGTAGTCATGCGGATATTAAACGATTCAATGCAAGTCAATGGCGGCGAAAACGCCTCGTTTACACAAAATAATTGGTAGTGCTGCGGATTTTTCCGCAATGATAATCCACAGCGGAAATTTCAGCAGCATGTGCACAACACATGCAGATTATCATTGGGGAACATTGCAGACCTTCTACCAAGCGTTTTTTAAGCGTTTCTGCAGCGGAATTGTGTTTGAGTGTTTATTGAAAAGACAGTGGGTCCTTGGCATGCAGCTTTCTGCTGTTCTACCTTATGACACTTTGACTGTATCAGGGCTCGTGCACACGACAATAATTTTGGTCCGGGTGCTGTGCATTAAAAAATTTGTTCATCTGCACTGCCCCATTAAATAACATTGGGCCATTTTTTTTAATGCACAGCTCTCGGACCAAAATTATTGTCGTGTGCACGAGCCCTAATACAGTCAAAGTGTCATAAGGTAGAACAGCAGGAAGCTGCATGCCAAGGACCCACTGTCTTCTCAATGAACACTCAAACACAATGCATTGAAATTTACTTATAAGACCCAGGAAAAAGTTATTAGAGGACCCTGCTTCACTGCACAGATAAAATGTGTGACACAAAGCTATGCTTGTTTAATAGTTGAGCATTCTGGCTTGGTGAAACATTTCTCAAACAAATGACATATTTTATTATTGACATATTTCTTTCTAGATTATGTAGAGGAAAGAATTATGGAATGACCTTGCACTGATAAAACAAATACCGGAAATTTTAAAAGTTAATCTGCCGAGAAAGGGAAGTGGCTAAAGCTGGCCATACACATGAGATAGCCGTTGGCCATGCGCTCATGTACTTTAAATGGGGAAAGAAGAGAAAGTCGCTGACAAGCTCTTCTGAAAATAAAATGAATTGTTGAAATTCTATAGGCCTGATCCTTCTCTTCCTTACATGATCATTTGTCATGGAAGAGTTGGGAGGCCTCTATATTTATCAGGAGTTCAAATAAAATACGTGGGTTTGGCCCAGTTCCTTCTAACATGTATGGGGACCTTAGAAATTTGTGAGCTGTTTGACTTTACTAAATGAAATTAAAAATAGAAATTTGACACTCGCAAAACTTGTGTGTACCCGGTAGCTGTGTGTAAAATATGGTGCTAATCAAAACAAGATAAGATTGCCTAAAAGGAAAAAGAAACATGGGTAGACAATGGAGGACGACATAGTGTCCGGATAGAAAACCTAAAGCAATATGTAACAATGTGACAGAACTGTAAGAAATTAGTTGAATAAACTTCATTCACATATAGAAAAGCCAAACGAAAACCAGCAGCAACAACTAAACAAGAAGAGAAGGTTACACTGGATGAGAAAGCAGGAATCATAACGTGTGGACAACTGTATGAAAGTGATACTCAGTGATGAAACACCAATCTGTATTAAAAGGGTTGTGCGGCCTTAGGCTACAAGTCTGCAGTCACTCTATGTGACTGCAGGCTTGTGAATTCTCACATCGTGCGCACTGCGTCCTGTGAGGATTCGCGGGCGCCGGTCGCAGGCGAGCATGTGACCGCAAGTATGCAATTTGCACATATGCGTTCACGTGCCAACTAGATGGCCGCAGCCTCGCTCAAAGCAAGTGACAGAGAGGAGCCAAAAGGCCGCAGCCTCTGATTCCTCCCACTCCTGCACTCATTAGAGGCCTTTCACCTTCACATTAAACGGTGCAGGTTTCTTTTAGCGGTGCAGGGTTTAATCTGCTGTTGAGAGCTTTTGGAAGCTTAAGGGTATATGCCCACGATCAGGAAATGCTGCGTTGAACCCGCAGCGGCCAAATGTTACAGCATAGTGTAATCCCATGTCCACTATGCGTCTCTGTGCACCTACAGATCACCCACGGAAACTGATATGCGGCGCGTCTTTCAGACCCGCAGCATGTCAATTTCTCTTGCGGTTCCGCATGTGGACTTTCCCTATAGACTAACATCAATGAGGAAAGTCTGCTTGTGAAAAAAAAAATCGCGGCCGCTCGTTTGCATAATGAGGGTGGAAGCCGTGTGGCTGCTCTGCAGTGTCGGGGCCATAGCGGCTCCTCATAGTGGGCACATACCCTAACAGGGTGATGCTCTCAGTTGTTCACTGTTAGCCACTCCCTGCTCCTATATATACTGGACTTTGGCTAGGATTCATTGCCAGACCTAGCTTATACTGCATGGTTAGAAGATGGTGTTTTTTTTATTGTTTGAGAAGGTGTTTGGTGGATTTAGCTAAGACTGTTGCGTGGTTTAGGTTGTGTGTTAATCCTCCCATTCTCCTACTTTAATTTTTCCCCATCCCCCACTCCCCTGTTGTTTGTGTGCATATTTTCGTATCTGTATTTTCCTTTATCCCTGTTTGTATTACCTTGTTAGTCTGGTTGGTGTATTGCGATACACCTGTGTGGGGGGAGAGAACAGACTGAGGGCGGATTGAGGAACTCAGATAAGGTACATGGCCTCAGCGTCTTCACCTTTAGAAGTAATCCGAGGAACAGGGCCAGCTAGGGCGCCCCTAGTGTTAGGGACATGATAGGAGCCCCTAGTCCCAGAATACCCCCCAACAGAGTCGTGACAGCAAGTGTATTGAGCAACGCTGGACAAGACTATTCAGAATGTGGCCAGAAGTATGCAATTCGCATACTTTCGGTCACGTGACTGCCCACTCTCAGTGCCAAAGAATCCTCACAAGTCTGCAGTAACACAGAGTGAATGCAGACTTGTAGCCTAAGGCTGGACAACCATTTTAACCAAGGAGATGACGCTGGAACCATTGATTGGTTTCGTTAGAATAAAACATATAAACATGATTGCATGAAGAAAACAATCAAATTTTCTCATTTAATTTTATTGTGAAAATTGAGTTTTGTCAAATCCTGTGTTAAGGATAAACACATTAAATTACACACACACAAATATAAAACAGTGAGATTGGTGGCAAATGGAAAATATTATTACTACCGATACATGCGGAATTGCATTTGTAACTTGTATTTAGCCCTGAGTAGATTGTCTTGTCTAAGAACACAAGTGCTCTGAGTTTGTGTTATGCGTCTGTAAATATGTCTTTAAACATTCTTCAGTTTGCTGTCATAGAATATTTGCTGTGCAGTTTCTGAAGTGACTAACGTCTATTTTACTAGCTCTGATCTTAACAGATTCGTAACTCAGAAGTCGATTTCATTCAGATCTTCTAAATATCCAGATGACTGTATTGCCCCGGAATCTTCTGACTCTGTAAATAAATATTAGTAGTAAATAATTAATAGTACTAAATAATTAACAGTAGTACAAAATCTCCACTAATTTGGAGTTAAACAATTAAAAAGCAATTAAACTTTTAATACAAGAGATCCCAGTATGAAAATTTTAGCTTCATTTTGGGCTAAAGCTGTCATCAGACGACACATAAATGGCATTATTGTGAAGCCACATTGTTGGCCAAAAACGTTATCTAAATGAATAACATACAGGGATACGGGACAGGATGCCAGCTCATTCCTCAAGTATCTTTCCACCAAGCAGCAGAACTGTTTTTTTCCACTGGCAGTAAGTGCTACACTTAGTTAAAGGAGTTGTCCTCTGCCTGGATAACCCCTTTTTAAAAGAATTAGTCGACCTTATAAAATAAAATAATACACACACCTCCCACACCGGCAATGTTCCAGCGATGTTGGTGCCAGGGTTCCCAAGTTCCGATGGCATTGTTATTCTATGTGATCCCTGCAGCCAATCAGTGCCCATGATTGGGCTGCTGCACTCTTACTTTCCTTAGATGAATGTCAGACAAGCAAAAAGTGAGAGCGCAGCACCCCAATAGTGAGCACTGATTGGCTGCAAGACTTACGTGGCAGACCTGGCACTGACATTGCTAGAACAACGCTGATGCGGGAGGTGAGTAATGTCCGTTTCAAATTTTACAAGGGGTTCTACTTTATTTTAAAAAGGGGGTTGTCCAGGTAGTGAACTACCCCCTTAACATTCTAATTTGGCTGCATTAAAAATTGTGCTCCACTTGTATTCTAGGCGCTTCTTCCTAACTTGCCATTGCCATGGGAAGCAGTCTGTGTGGGGAGAAGGCACAGGGAGCAGTGTGTATCAGGGGGGGCACAGGAAGCAATTTATGTAACAGGAGCCATGGTGACCAGTTTGTGAGAGAGGGGAAACCAAGAAGAGCTGTGTAGTGGGGGTATAGAGAACAATCTGTATAATAGAGGGGAGATGAGGAGCAGACAGTGATAGAGAACTGTGGGGATCAGTCTGTGAGACAAATGCATGGGTAACAGTCTGTGGGGGAATCATGGAGAACAGTGTTTGTAACAGAAAGGGGCATAGGGAGTAGTGAAAAAAGGGCAAGAGAGCAGTCTGTGTACCACAGCAGGTTTGTGATGGAGGGTTGAACCATGAGGAGCAGCGTGTGAAAGGGATAGGAGCTTGGAGGAGCAATCTGAATGGAGGACTTTGCAGAGCCATGTGTGAGATATGGAACAATAGGGTGCTGTCTGTGGGAGAAGTGGGGACATGAGAGCAGTGAAAGGAGTAAACTCATACAAAGAAGCGACTAGATGAGCCCCTGCCAGTGGCAACAGTATAATGTATTCACTAATGCCAGAAGCTGTTTATGCACGATCATCAGCTGCAGCATCTCTGCATGGTAGGACACAGCTAGTTACACAGGACACATCAGGGATACATTTATAGGCTTAGCTCAGCACAGAAATATTTTTTTAAGACACCGATCAGTGGAACTTCTTAGTTTTGCTTGATCTATTGATTAAAATGTACTTTTTGGTGGGACAACTCCTTTAAGGCTTCATGTGTGACTGGCTCAGGTCAGACTTCTGACTGTCATTTAGAAAAAACCCATTTGGATAAATAGCCAGTTTCCAGGCAGAAGGTCAGAGGACAATGTATTTGTAAAGCTTCCTCCAACAGGTGTCCAACATGAGTTCAGCTAAAGGCCATGTGAGCTTGCAAGAAAAGATTTAGGAACTTGTGATCGGAATGTGAGGTGAATATACAAAGGTATACTGTGCGGCTTCCTAACCCTGTGTGGGCATGAGGGTCTGTTGCTGTAAGATAATGATTACCATATATGCAGTGTCGGACCAGGGAGCCAAGGACCCACCAGTAACCAACTCCAGGGCCCCACTTTTCAGCTACATGCAAATGTGACATTATCCTCAATCACATATTTACATAACAATGAGCTGGGCAGATTGATAAATGAATAAGATGCTGCCTTTGTCTGTACATAGTGATTCAAGTATTGTGCCACGTACTGCTCATATAAGAGGGTGGTGGCCCACTCTTACACAGGGGCCCACCGGAGGATTCTCCTGTTCTCCTGTGGGCCAGTCCAAGCCTGATTATATGTATGTTCACAATGCCAAATGTTATGCTGATTGGTCAGATTTTTGTATTTGCCTACACTTGTGTTTGTTCTTCTCAGCCTCCATCAGCTGATGTCTGTAATCAGGAACAGCTTGTGTGAACCCTGTGCAGACCTGCAGCACAAACTCACAGCCTCCTACTCCGACAACTCCATGTATACTGACACATCAACTTTAATGTTATATGTATTTGGCTATGCTATTAAAATTAACTAATGATACACAGATGGTACATATCCGCTTATTTCTGAAGATAATGGGGTCAATTATTTATGCCTGGCATTGTGTATGCCAGTCTTAATGAAGGGCTCGCTGTAGTACAATAAGCCAAATTTACTGAGAAGTGCACACTACTGAATGAATTCGTTGCATCTTGCCACATATCAGTAACTGGAGGGGCATTTCTGGCGTAAAAACACCAGCACTGTTCCTGAATTTGACAGGCAGTGGATGGGATAAGCGTAGGCCTGTGTGGCTGTTGTACTTATTATAGCACTGCTCCTTTTTTTCCCCACTGTGGGATTCCCCTGATGAACACCTGGATAACCAAAAGAGGTGTGGAGGGGTGGGGGGCAACGCATTGGGACTCTGCTGGTACTATACCAATTATCTACAAGTTCATAACGCTAAGTACCTTTTTATTTCAGGCCATATTGGCTGCACTTGAACTTATTTGATATTGTCTATTATGTTTTATCTTGTGTTGTCCACCACCTAGGACATACTCTTTTTTGTAGGATGAAATTTCATTGTCATTAATTTATCACCACATCTAGTGACATCTGATAGGGTCAAAGAGGGACGGTCTTCGTTGAGCGGGGATGCCACATCGTACTTAGAGGGTGCCAACCTACGTGGACAGGAAGGGAATGGTTTAGGGCGAATCAGTCCCTGATTCCCTATTCCGTTATATGACGCAATTTATACGTGTCTGTTTGTCTGCATCCAGGTGCTGTACCTGTTTTATATCTTAATAATAAATATCAGTTTTTCTCCTATTTGAAAATGATCTGTTTTTTGCTTACTGGATCAGTTTAAAATACATGATTACTTGTAAGTTCACATGTCCAGTAGTGAATGGTAAGTATTTATTTTTAAAACTCCAATGAGCAAAATAACAGATCCTTTTCAAATGGGAGAAAAACAGATGGCTATTTAGCAGAGACTTAATATGTGGCAGATTTATCACAGTGGTTCATGCTATTTGATAAATTTGGACATGCCCCTTTTCTGAGAGGTCACGTTCCCTGTCAGAAAAGACACATAATGCGTTGAAAATACATAACAAACATGGTGTAAGTCATGAAAGATTTTTTTGGAGCAAGCTATGCAAGAATTGTGGTACATTTAGCTTGATAAATATGACCCTTTGGTTCCCATTCATACTGATTCATTAGGAGGCGTGCGCCTCCCTGTGCCTCGCCACTAATTTTACTCTTGTGACTGGAGTAAGACTTTTGGTTTAAGTAACACTATAGTTCGTCATGAATTAGATGAGCTGTGGTGTCATGCCCCCATCCTACTACAGCTTTGCTCCTTTTTGGTGGAGCTGGAAGAAACTGGCATGGAGACACCAAAAAACGCAAAAGATTTGGGCAACTCAAAAATGTTGTGACTTTTCAAAGCAATTTACAACAGAATTCTGGCAAAATTGCTTTGATGGATATTGAAAATTGCTTTGATGAATTATAGACATTCGAGTTGCAATAGTTACCTCCACATGGTGTGTTCTGAAATGTGATGTCATCCAGAGCAACATCACTTCTTATAGAAATCCCGCGAATAGCTTCAAACACAATCTATAAAAAAGAAAATTCACACTGTTCAGAATATCAGCTAATGCATAATTGTTATTTTTTTTTTGTACATTTGTGCCTCTTGCTTTTCCCAATAGGCTGGCAAATCTTGTGGACATTTTATAAGTAGCTTTATCCCCTTGATAACACTGCCAGTTTTGGCATTTATGCACGACTATTTTTTATTTCACTTTTTTACTTATTCCAGGAGCCATAACTTTTTTTACATCTTTTTCGGCAACATAAAGAGCTTGTTTTTTTTGGGGGATGAGTTGTGTCATGATTTTGTGATATATAGAACGTATTATACCAATATGGCAAAATCAAACTTGTATAGTTTTATTTATTTTTTTATTACTTTTGTATAATTAATAGACTTTTAAAAAAAAAATCTTTTTTTGTTGCCATGTTATGAAAGCCATCATTTTCTTTATTTTTCCATAGATTGAGCCGTACGAGGGCTTATTTTTTTTGCAGGAGCAATCTGTAGTTTTTACTGGTTCACCTGTGTTGGTACATACTTTTTAATCACTGTTTAATTATTTTTTGCAGTAGGCATGAAAAAAAAAAAACATTAAATCTGGAAATCTGTTTTTAGATTTTATTTTTCACTGTACAGTATAAATTACATTTTACTGTTATTCTGGGGCTTGATACGATTGCATTGATACCCAATTTATACCTTTTTTAATGTTTTACTACTTTTTCACAAGAAAAAACACTTTATCCAAAAAAATCACTTTTTTTAGTCATCATATCGTATAAGCCTTAACTTTTTAATTCTTCTGTATACAGAACTCTATGAGGGCTTATTTTTTTAGTAATGAGCTGTACATTTTAACCCCTTCGCGACCTTGGGATTTTCCATTTTTGCATTTTCGCTTTTTGCTCCCCTTGTTCCCAGAGCCATAGCGTTTTTATTTTTCGTTCAATATGGCCATGTGAGGGCTTAATTTTTGCGGGACGAGTTGTACTTTTAAACGCCATTACTAGTTTTACCATATCGTGTACTAGAAAACTGTAAAAAAAATTCCAAGTGCGGTGAAATTGCAAAAAAAAATGCAATTCAACAGTTGTTTTTTTTTTTTTTTCTTTCCACGTTCACTGGATGCTAAAACTGACCTGCCATTCTTATTCTCCAGGTCATTACGAGTTTTTAGACACGAAACATGTATAGGTTCTTTTTTATTTAAGTGGTGAAAAAAAATCCAAATTTTGCTAAAAAAAAAAAAAAAATGGTGCCATTTTCCAAGACTCGTAGTGTCTCCATTTTTCGGGATCTGGGGCCGGGTGAGGGCTTATTTTTTGCGCGCCGGGCTGACGTTTTTATTGATACTATTTTGAGGTAGATCCGATGTTTTGATCGCCCGTTATTGCATTTTATTGCAATGTTGCAGAGACCAAAAAAGCTTAATTCTGGCGTTTGGAATTTTTTTCTTGTTACGCCATTTACCGATCGGATTAATTCTTTTTCTATATTGATAGATCTGGCGATTCTGAACGCGGCGGTACCAAATATGTGTATGTGGGGATTATTTTTTATTATTTTATTTTGAATGGGGCAAAAGGGGAGTGATTTAAACTTTTATATTTTTTAAATTTTTTGAATATTTTTAAAAACTGTTTTTTTAAACTATTTGGATGCTTCTATTGTCTCCATAGGAGACTAGAAGCAGCAACTGTCTGATCGCCTCTGCTACATAGAGGTGATGAACAGATCCCCTCTATGTAGCAGAAATGCTCCTGTGCTATGAGCGCCGACCACTAGGTGGCGCTCATAGCGATCTTTACATGACAACCACTGGGGTATGCTGCAGACCCAGGGTTGTCATGCCCATCCATCGGTGACCCGCAATCACGTGGGCGGGGTAAGTGACGTGCCTGCGGCGCTGTTAACCACTTCGCGCCAGAGCCTGTTTTTGCCTTCGTGACCGGGCCAATTTTTTCAATTCTGACCACTGTCACTTTATGAGGTAATTACTCTGGAACGCTTCAACGGATCCCCCTGATTCTGAGACTGTTTTTTCATGACATATTGTACTTCATGATAGTGGTAAAATTTCTTCCATATAACTTGCGTTTATTTGTGAAAAAATCGGAAATTTGGCGAAAATTTAGAAAATTTTGCAATTTTCAAACTTTGAATTTTCATGCCCTTAAATCAGAGAGATATGTCACACAAAATAGTTAATAAATAACATTTCCCACATGTCTACTTTACATCAGCACAATTTTGGAACCAAAATTTATTTTTGTTAGGGAGCTATAAGGGTTAAAAGTTGACCAGCGATTTCTCATTTTTCCAACAAAATTTACAAAAACATTTTTTTAGGGACCACATCATATTTGAAGTCACTTTGAGGGGTCTTTATGACAGAAAATACCCAAAAGTGACACCATTCTAAAAACTGCACCCCTCAAGGTGCTCAAAACCACATTCAAGAACTTTATTAACCCTTCAGGTGCTTCACAGGAATTTTTGGAATGTGGAAAAAAAAAATTAACATTTAACTTTTTTCACAAAAATGTTACTTTAGACCCAATTTTTTTTATTTTCACAGGGGTAACAGGAAAAAATGGACCCCAAATTTTTTTGTGCAATTTCTCTTGAGCGTGCTGATACCCCATATGTGAGGGAAAACCACTGTTTGGGCGCACTGCAGGGTTCGGAAGGGAAGGAGCGCCATTAGACTTTTTGAATGTAAAATTTGTCTGAATAATTAGCAGACGCCATGTTGCGTTTGGAGAGCTCCTGATGTGCCTAAACAGTGGAAACCCCCCACAAGTGACACCATTTTGGAAACTAGACCCCTTAGGGAACTTATCTAGATGTGTGGTGAGCACCTTGAACCCCAAGGTGCTTCACAGAAGTTTATAATATTGAGCTGTAAAAATAAAATTTTCACATTTTTCCCACAAAACCGTTTTTCATCCCTTAATTTTGCATTATCATAAGGGTAATAGGATAAATTGCACCATGAAATTTGTTGTGCAATTTCTCCTGAACACGCTGATACCCCATATGTGGAGGCAAATTACTGTTTGGGCGCATGGCAGGGTTTGAAAGGGAAGGAGCGCCATTTGACTTTTTGAATGTAAAATTTGTTTGAATAATTAGCAGACGCCATGTCGCATTTGGGGAGCCCCTAATGTGACTAAACAGTGGAAACCCCCCACAAGTGCCACCATTTTGGAAACTAGACCCCTTAGGGAACTTATCTAGATGTGTGGTGAGCACCTCGCACCCCCAGCTGCTTCACAGAAGTTTATAATATTGAGCCGTGAAAATAAAATTTTCACATTTTTCCCACAAAAAATCTTTTTCATTCTCTAATTTTGTATTATCATAAGGGTAACAGGATAAATTGCACCATGAAGTTTGTTGTGCAATTTCTCCTGAACACGCCGATACCCCATATGTGAGGGAAAAACACTGTTTGGGCGCACGGCAGGGTTTGAAAGGGAAGGAGCGCCATTTGACTTTTTGAATGTAAAATTTGTTTGAATAATTAGCGGACGCCATGTCACATTTGTGGAGCCCCTAATGTGTCTAAACAGCGGAAACCCCCCACAAGTGCCACCATTTTGGAAACTAGACCCCTTAGGGAACTTATCTAGATGTGTGGTGAGCACCTTGCACCCCCAGCTGCTTCACAGAAGTTTATAATATTGAGCCGTGAAAATAAAATTTTCACATTTTTCCCATAAAAAATGTTTTTCATCCCCTAATTTTGCATTATCATAAGGATAACCGGAGAAATTGCACCATGAAATTTGTTGTACAATTTCTCCTGAGTACGCCGATACCCCATATGTGGGGGAAAACCACTGCTTTGGTGTACGGCAGGGTTCGGAAGAGAAAGGAGCGCTATGTTGGCTGGGATAGGCAGCAGACACCATGTCACATTTGAAGAGTCGCTGACATGCCAAAACAGCAGAAACCTCCACAAATGACCCCATTTTGTAAACTACACCTCTCAAGGAATTCATCTAGGGAAGTAGTGAGTATTTTTTAATTTTTAAATTTATACCATTGGGCAGTGAAAAAATCATAATTATATTTTTACCACAAAAAAATGTTTTACCCTCAGATTTTACATTTTCACACAGGGCAATGGGTAAAAATGGTGCCGAAATGTGTCACACAATTTCTTCTAAAAGTGTCAATACCCCATATGTGGCTGTATAGTACCGCTCAGCCATACGGCGAGATCTGGGGGGGACGGAGCGCTATTTGACAATTGGAGAACAAATTATTGTAGAATAGGCATTTGGATTTGGGAGCACAAAATTTTCTGAATTTCTTTTGGGGGGCAAGGGTCATTTTGCTTTTCCAGAGCCTTTCTGCTACCAGTAACTTGGAAGTCCCTTATATTTTTAACAGATGACGGACCTGAGTGGGGACTAGCTTTTTTTGAGGACTGAGTTGAAGCTTTTATTGGGAACATTTTACGTAACATTTATCCGGCGCTCTAGGCTGAGCACTTACATCGGGGTTTCCATCTAAATTTCCAAGTGATGTAATTCAGATGAAACCCCTGCAGGATCCATTCACTGTAATGAGGCAGCAGAGTTACTCTGGACACCGTCTGGCCTCTGTGTAGCGGTGTCCTTTTTTTCAGAAGTGCACAAAACTGTGGCCAACCGCACTTTTATGCACGCCTAAAACAAATGACACCGTGGGATCCCAGGCTAGACGGCGTCCACAGTGGCCTATATCTGTCTCATTACAGGGAATCTTCCGTCATGGGTTCCGGCTGAATCATGTATTTCAGAGATTTACACGGAAACTCTGGTGTAAGTGCTCAGCGCAGAGCACAGGATAAATGTGGGCAGAGCCTTACTGGGATCTTTGGTGACATAATAAACAAATCAGTAGCAGGTGAAGAATTGGTTTTATTTATTTTTTACGCCGTTCCTAGTGTGATATAACTGATTAGATTACTTTATTCTTCGGGTCGGTGTGATTACAGAGATACCAGATTGATATCGGGTTTTTATGACTGACAGCTGTCACACACTAAAAGACGCTTTTTTTGCAAAATCTAGTTTTTGCATCACCATATTTTGAGAGCTATAATTTTTCCATATTTCGGCCGACAGAGTCATGTGACGGCTTGTTTTTTGCGGGACGAGTTGACATTTTTATTGGTACCATTTTTGGGGACGTGACATTTTTTGATCGCTTTCTATTCCGTTTTTTGGGAGGTAAAATTAACAAAAACAAACAATTCAGGAATTGTTTTTTGAGTTTTTTTTTTATGCCGTTCTGCGTGTGGTAAAAGTGATCAGGCAGCGTTATTCTTCGGGTCAGTACGTTTACAGCGATACTACACTTACTGTATTTTTTTTATGTTTTGGCGCTTTTACACAATAAAACTATTTTATAGAAAAAAATATTTTTTTTGCATTGCTTTATTCTGAGCGCTATAACTTTTTTATTTTTCGGCTGATGGAGCTGTATGGCGGCTTTTTTTTTGCGTAACAAGATGACGTTTTCAGTGGTACCATTTTTATTTCTATTTTGTTTTTTGATCGCATTTTTTTCCACTTTTTGTTTGGCAATATGATGAAAAAGCATATTTTTTTGCTCCGTTTTTTATTTATTTTTATTACGGTGTGCACAGAAGGAGTTAATTAGTGTGACACTTTTATAGCTCGGGTTGTTTCGGACGCGGCGATACCAAATATGTGTACTTTTTTTGGTTTTGTAAAAATATACGGATTTATTGGTTTAATATTTTATTTATTTATTTTTATTTATTTTGTGATTTTTTTATTAATAGTTTAAAAACTTTTTTTTTACTTTTTTTCACATTTTTTCTTAGTCCCTGTATGGGACATTAATTTTTATTTTTCTGATCTCTGATCTCATGTAATGTAATAGACATATATTACATTACATGAGATCTTCCCTGACTGTTTCAGTCAGAGTCTCCTGTCTGGCTACAGCTGCAGCTGAGCCAGACAGGACACCATATATGGCAGAGCTGGAGGCGGTCATGTGACCTCCAGCTGCCATAGCAACCCCAGGTCCTGGAAGGACTCGGAGGTCTTCGGAGAGGTAAGTTGACGACCCCCTCTCCTCCTGCTGTCTCCTATATGCCGCGATCACTATAGATCACAGCATATAGAAGACAGCTAAGGGTTAACATCACTGGGACCTGATCTAATCAGGTCCCGATGATGTTCCCTGTCAGAGCTAACGCTCTGCACCAGAATCGCAGCGCTTGCAGGACCCTTGGGGTCCTGAGCGCTGCGAGACCACCCACCGTTTTTAAACGTCGGCGCTGCACAGAGCCCGGCAAGCGCCGACGTTTATCTACAGTGGGCAGTCGGGAACCGGTTAAATGCCGCTGTCAAAGATTGACAGCGGCATTTAACTGGTTAACAGCCGCGGGTGGATCGCGATTCCACCCGCGGCTGTTGCGGGCACATGTCAGCTGTAATAATCAGCTGACATGTGCCCAGTTCAGTGCGGGCTCAAAGCCGGAGCCCTCACTGAACCGGGGGTGATGGCCTGGGGCGTACTAATACGCCCCAGGCCAGTAAGGGGTTAAGGGCACCATTTTTGAATCCATATGACTTTTTCATCACTTTTTGATTAGTTTGTTTTTAGCCAAGATTAACAAAAATGGCAATTATGTCATAGTTTTTCATATTTTTTATACAGTTTTATAGCATCAGTCATTACGAATGCAGCAATACCAAATATGTAATATTTTGGCAGGGGATGCTATTTTTACAAATAAACAATTATTTTATTATTAAAACTTTGATTTTATGATTTTTGAAAGATCGAACTTTTGTGAACGTAACAAAACCACATATGTGTATTTTTGTATTTCTTTATTTTTAATGGAGGAATAGAAGGGTGATTCAAGTGTGTATATACAGAGTGGGCCATTTATATGGATACACCTAAATTAAATGGGAATGGTTGGTGATATCAACTTCCTGTTTGTGGCACATTACTATATGGGAGGGGGAAAACTTTTTCAGATGGGTGGTGACCATGGCGGCCATTTGGAAGTCGGCCATTTTGGATCCAACTTTATTTTTTTCAATGGGAAGAGGGTCATGTGACACCTCAAACTTATTGAGAATTTCATAAGAAAAACAATGGTGTGCTTGGTTTTAACGTAACTATTCTTTCATGAGTTTTTTACAAGTTTATGACCACTTATAAAATGTGTTCAAAGTGCTGCCCATTGTGTTGGATTGTCAATGCAACCCTCTTCTCCCACTCTTAACACTGATAGCAACACCGCAGAAGAAATGCTAGCACAGGCTTCCAGTATCCGTTGTTTCAGATGCTGCACATCTCGTATCTTCACAGCATAGACAATTGCCTTCAGATAACCCCAAAGATAAAAGTCTAAGGGGGTCAGATCAGGAGACCTTGGTGGCCATTCAACTGGCCCACGACGACCAATCCAATTTCCAGGAAACTGTTCATGTAGGAATGCTCGGACCTGACACCCATAATGTGGTGGTGCACCATCTTGTTGGAAAAACTCAGGGAACGTGCCATCTTCAGTGCATAAAGAGGGCAACACATCATTATGTAGCAATTTCAGATATCCAGTGGCATTGAGGTTTCCATTGATGAAGAATGGCCCCACTATCTTTGTACCCCATATACCACACCATGCCATCAAGATTCCTTAGGCAGTGAAGTTTCCAATATGGGGTCACTTGGGGGGAATTCTGCTGTTCTGGCACCTCAGGGGCTCAGCTAACGGAACCCACAATTTGTTCAAACAAAATCTGCATTCTAAAAGTAGCGCTCCTTCCCATCCGATCCCTGCCGTGTGCTCAAACAGTAGTGTACAACCACATATGGTGTACTGCCACATTCGGGAAATTTGCATAACAAATTGCGAGGTCCAATTTTTCCCATTACCCCTCATGTAAGTTATAAATTTGGTGCTAAAACAGTATTTTAGTGGAAAAAAAATAATTATTTGTTCTCACATCTAAATGTTACAAAGTTTTGTGAATCACATGTAGGTTGAAAATGCTCAGTACACTCCTAGATGAATTCCTTGAGGGGTCTAGTTTCCAAAATGGGGTCACTTGGGGGGTTTCTGCTTTTTTCGCATGTCAGGGGCTCTCCAAATGCAACATGGCATTCACAATATATTCCAGACAAATAGCGCTCTTTCCTTTCCAGCCCTGCTATGTGCCCAAACAGAAGGTTTTGACCACATATGGGGTATCATCACCATAGGGAGAAATTGCGTAACAAATTATGGGGTCCGTTTTCTCCTATTATCCATTGTGAAAATTACAAATTTGGGGCTAAAACAACATTTTCGTGAAAAAAATTAAAATTGTCAATATGATGACCTAATGTTATCAAATTCTGTGTAGTACCTGTAGGTTCAAAATGCTCATTATACCTCTGGATAAAATCCTTGAGGGGTGTAGTTTCCAAAATGGGGTCACTTGTGGGGGATTTCCACTGTTTAGGCACATCAGGGGCTCTGCAAACGCAACATGGCATTCTCTCTCGATTTCAGCCATTTTTGCGTTCAAAAAGTCAAACGGTGCTGCTTCCTTTCCGAGCTCTGCCATGCGCCCAAACAGTCGTTTTCCCCCACTTATGGGGTATTGGCGTACTCAGGAGAAATTGCCAACAAATTATGGGGTCTGTTTTCTCCTGTTACCCTTGTGAAAATAAAACATTTGGGGGTAAAAGAACATTTTTGTGGGAAAAATTAGATTTTTTATTTTCCCCGACTCTACATTATAAACTTCTGTGAAGCACCTTGGGGTTCAAAGTGCTCACCAAACATCTAGATAAATTCCTTGATGGGTATAGCTTCCAAAATGGGATCACTTGTCGGGGTTTCCAATGTTTAGGCACATCAGGGGCTCTCCAAACGCAACATGGCATCCTCTCTCGATTCCAGCCATTTTTGCGTTCAAAAAGTCAAGCGGTGCTACTTCCCTTCTGAGTCCTGCCGTGTGCCCAAACAGTAGTTTTCCCCCATATATGGGGTATTGGTGTACTCAGGAGAAATTGCACAACAAATTTTGGGGTCCATTTTTTCCTGTTACCCTTGTGAAAATAAAAAAAATTTGGCTAAAGTAAATTTTTTGTGAAAAAAAGT
Source organism: Phyllobates terribilis (assembly GCF_046119375.1). Classification (NCBI taxonomy): domain Eukaryota; kingdom Metazoa; phylum Chordata; class Amphibia; order Anura; family Dendrobatidae; genus Phyllobates; species Phyllobates terribilis. The sequence continues at coordinate 175,986,426 of NW_027362761.1, read as the reverse complement.
AAAATGTTCATTTTTTCCTTCCACAATGCATTAATTCCTGTGAAGCACTCGAAGGGTTAATAAACTTCTTGAATATGGCAAGAAGTACCTTGAGGGTTGCAGTTTTAAGAATGGTGTCACTTTTGGGTATTTTCTGTCATATAGGCCCTCTCAAAGTCACTTCAAATGTGATGTGGTCCCTAAAAAAATGGATTAGTAAATTTTGTTGGAAAAATTAGAAATTGCTGATCAACTTTTAACCCTTCTAACTTCCTAACAAAAAAAAATTATGTTTCAAAAATGATGCAGATGTAAAGTTGACATGTGGGAAATGTTATTTATTAACTATTTTGTGTGAAATATCTCTCTGGTTTAAAGGTATAAGAATTAAAAGTTTGAAAATTGAAAAATGTTCAAAATTTTTGCCATATTTCCAATATTTTCACAAATAAACGCAAGTCATATCAAATAAATTTTACCACTATCATGAAGTACAATATGTCATGAAAAAACACAGTCTCAGAATCACTGGGATCCGTTGAAGCGTTCCACAGTTTTTACCACATAAAGTGACACTGGTAAGATTTCAAAAATTTGGCCTGGTCATTAAGGTCAAAATTAGCTCAGTCACTAAGGGTTAAAGATGGATAATATTACATGGGGATCACAGGTTTTTACCTCTCTTTTTATACACCCTAAAATCGAAACGTCAGAATTGTAGTTTTTCGAGCACCAAACTTCACTAAAAAAAATATAATAAGAAGGGATCAAAACATCATAACTAGCCCAAAATGGTATCAATAAAACTGTCAGCTCACGACCCAAAAAATAAGCCCTTACCCTGCACCATCAACAGAAAAATAAAAACATTACAGGCCTCGGAAAATGTCTACAGAAATTAAATTCTTTTTTTTTTTTTCTTTTACAAACTTCTAAAAAAAAATTTCACCACTTAAATTAAAAAAAAAAATCTATGCAAGTTTGGCATTGTTATAATTGTACCGACCTGGAGAGTCATGTTTTCAGGTCATTTAAAAAAAATAAAGACTATGGCAGAATTTCATTTTTTCACCATTTCATCCCTATTGGAAGATTTTCTCATTTTTCAATCCGTTGTATAGTAAAATGAATGATAAGATTCAAAACTACAACTCATCCCACAAAACCAAGCTCTCATACGGCTGTGTTGACAGAAAAATAAAAAAAGTTATGGTTCTTGGAAGAAAGGAAGAAAAAAATGATATCACAGTAATGAAAAATCACGCTGGCATTAAAGGGTTAGTAATCTATGTCCACTGTCCAAGAATTGGATATGTATACATTACCTACGTTCACTCTCAACAGTAAGGCTGAGTTCACACGATGCGTTTTTCATGCGTTTCCACGGCGTTTTTGCAGTTGCGTAAACGCCGCGGAAACGCATGAAAAACGCATGGTAGAAGGGCAGCAATGTTCCCCAATGGAAATCCGCATGTGCTGTGCCCATGATGCGGATTTTTCCGCAGCGTAAACGCTGCGGTCAAAAATCCGCAGCATGTCAGTTAATTTTGCGGAAACGCTGCTCTTTTGCCGCCATTGACTTGCATTAGACCGCATGGAATCCGCATCACTGTATATGTTGATGCGCTTTTCATGCGGTCTAATGTGCGGATGGTACCCGGGTGTGGATGAGAGGACTCTCATCCAGACCCAGGTACCATTAAAAAAAAAAAGAATAAAATAAAAAATATATATATTCTCACCTTCTGACGGCCCGCGCTGCGTCCTGCCGGCTTCCCGCGCACTTCGCGGTTGAATGAAGGACCTTCGCTGACGTTAGAGTCATGTGACGGGTCACGTGACGCTGACGTCGGAAGGTCCTACAGTCTTCACTGCCGGCAGCCGGGACCGATGAAGCAGGACACCGGGGGCCATCAGAGGGTAACGTATAGATTTATTTTTTATTTTTTGACATCACACACTATATAAATCTATGCCGGTTGCATGGATTTATATAGTGTGAAGTTGACAAGCACTTTCCAAGTGATGCTAAAATCGCTTGGGAAGCGCTTGTCAACCCGCATGCGGAAATGAAAGTGAAGACCGCTTCATTTCCGCATGTCCCTGGCAGGAAACCGCATGTACAATCCGCATGCGTTTTTTCCTGCCAGAGAGATGCAGAAACGCTCAGGAAAAAATCCTGAGCATTTCTGCATCGTGTGCACATACCCTAAAATGATAACTGCAATCCTAATAATTTGCTAATATGTATTATCTGACTCTTTGGCTTCACAGACACCTCAAATAATTATTTATTTTTACAGATGGGGAACAAACGTGCCTTTTTTTTCAAACTACCCTGGTACTTCTGGCTTACCTGATGATGCCTTTTGCTGTCATATTCTATTTGTGCTCTTAACCAGCTGATGCTTTGTTCACCTCTCCTGCTCCACAGAAGACTCTCCTTATGTCTGCGACCTTCCTCTCTCAAATATACATTAAGCAGTCCTGTACCAGCTCCATACATGTGATAATAGAATGTCAAGCACTGTTTCCCATAAATTGCCCGAAGTGGTCTTGAGATAAGCCGTGATTTTTGTCCAAAGACCATATTGGTTGCTTCAATGTACATGTAGTATCCTTAAAAGAAACAAAGTCAAAATCAAAATAACAATCAAGTCAATTTTTCTAAAAATAACATGAAAGATCTCTATACATATGTTAATACATCTGTCAGAGTTTTTATTCTTTACATTAAAGAAGCACTCCTCCTCCCATAAAAGTTTTTAACCTCTTAGTAAATTGCAGTCCTATTATATAGCACGGTGTATTTACAATTATCATGTCATTTTACCCTTCTACCCAGTTAATTCTTCTGTTTTCTCTGCTGTATGTAGAAACAGGAAGTCTCTTGTCCCTGCATGAGTCATCCCCCTTGTCCCCCCCATGAGTCATACTACAACCAATCTTTTCCGCAGCGATTTTTTATACAAGTGTATGTGCACACGTTGCATTTTTTATGCATTTTTCCACGTGTTTGTGTTGCGGAAAAAATACAGTGTATAACAGTACCAGCAAAGTGAATGACATTAATGAAATCTCAGTGACATGATACAGAATTTTTCTTGGCAGATTTGAAACTGCTTAAAATCTGCAGCATGTCAATTCTTTCAGCGTTTTTGCAGTGTGTTTTACTCATCCAAATGAGTAGGGAAAAACTCATGTAAAAATGCATATAAAATGCACATAGTTAACGTGTGTTTTTGGTGCAGAAATTTTTACCACACATACTTAACTCCATAAATGCTGTTGTCAATCTCTGACAGTGGCATTTACGTTATGTGCACATGTAAACAGCAAAAGGCAGAGCTCAGCTCCGCTTGCTGCAAATGAAGGATCTATGATACAGTGTTTTTCCTGCCAACACTCCAGTATTTTCAGCTGAAAAATCTTAAAGGGAATGTGTCACTCCCTGGAACCTATCAGACCGCTAATATGAGCATACAGGTGATAGAAATGTGAATCTATACTTACCTGTATAGCCCATATTAGCGGTCTTGTGGCTGTGAAATTGCCTTTTATTACTTGTGGGTTACGCTGTGTTCCCGTCCGGGGGACAGGAAGAAATCCCGCCTACTTGTTTAATTAAAATATCTCTCCCCTCCCCTGCCCTCCCCTACACGTCATAGTGCCCTGTGACATGCAGTCCCCTTTGCCGGATCCCGCGCCTGTGCACTTCACCTGTTATTTCCCTGCCGTCTATGTACAAGTATAGAGCAGGGATCTAGTGCGCAGGCGTCGGGAAGCCAGAGTCACTCACCGGCGGGCGCGGGATCCAGCCATGGGAACTGCATGTCTCAGGGCACTGTGACGTGTAGGAGAGGGCAGGGGAGGGGAGAAATATTTTAATTAAACAAGTAGGCGGGATTTCTTCCCATCCCCCAGACGGGAACACAGCATAACCCACAAGTAATAAAAAGCAATTTCACAGCCACAAGACCGCTAATATGGGCTATACAGGTAAGTATACAGTAGATTCACATTTCTATCACCTGTATGCCCATATTAGTGGTCTGACAGGTCCAAGGGGGTGACAGATTCCCTTTAAGGTATGTTCCCCTTAGGGTATGTTGCCCTTAGGGTTTGTTCACATGCAGCAGTTTTTTACAGCTTATTTTTATGCAAATGAGAAGCAGCTTTTTACAGTACCAGTAAAACCTATGAGATTTCAGAAATCTCATTAACACGCTTGTTTTTTTCTTGACTCAATTGGAGAACTGTGTTTTTTAAATCAGCAGTATGTCAGTTTTTTCAGCTTTTTTGAGCATTTTTTTCACACATAGGAAGCAATGAAAAAGTGCAAAATGCTGCAAGAAACAAAGCAAACAGGTTTCGATACATTTTTGCTGCGTTTTTGGTGAATAAAACTAAATGTATTAAATCCGTATGTAGACAAATCACACATTGTAATCTGCACCAAAAAAAATGCAGAAACACTGCAAAAACATAGCAAAAATACTGCATGTGAACAATGCCTAAGTCCCACATTTTACTTAGTTGGTCGTTAGCGAGGAGTAGGCTGTAGTGAGATAGTGACCACTTAGAACAGTTACCTTCGTTAAAGTGGTTGTCTCACATGAAACTTTTATGACATAGCCACAGAAGAGGCCATAATTGACAGGTATATGCTCTAGAACCCCCACCTATCTCTATTATTTCGAAAAAGGGGGGGTACCCTGGTCCCCCATCCGGCTGGCGTTGTCTAACCACCAGTGAGTGAAGAGGTGGCAGCTTATCTACCAGCTTTCTCTCCATTTATTGCTATGTGAGTATTTGCTCCGCTGTATTTGTAATTTTAGAGCAAGAAGGAGAGGGCCTGCATCTGCACCTCGCCGTTCAATGGTGGTTCTGGAGATGAGTACATGTCCCAGAGATAGGACCCTTATCTATCACACATTTATGGTATATCCTCGTAAACAAAACACATCTTGCCAGTAGAGTAAATCACAAAATGATATCAAGTGACTTCAGAAATTCAGTTTAGCAACACAGGACTCACCTACCCCAGAAGTGTGATCTCCCCTTGGTCCAGTGTAAGATGTAGGTGTTGTCCCTCGTATCCGGTGCCAGATTCCTCTTCTTTGCCATTCTTGTTGAAATCCACAGTCATCTTTTTCAAAAGTACATCTTCCAGGTAATGGGGGCAACCTATCTGTAATTACAGAAAATACATCACAGATTTTACACATGAAAATTTTGCAAATAAATTCATAAGTACAACCTAATGATTAAAAAGCATATATGCATTTGTGAAAATTATTATCTTACTGTGCCAATGTACTGTAACAACAATTTATATTATCTCCTTACTCCTATTAAAGGGTTAGTCCGAAACTCAAAAGTAAATCTCAATTACCGTATTTTTCAGACTATAAGACGCACTTTTTTCTTTCAAAATTTTGGAGGAAAGTGGGGGGGTGCATCTTATAGTCTGAATGTGGGGGGGGGTGTATATATATATATATATATATATATATATATATATATATATACACTGTGTGCAGAATTATTAGGCAAATGAGTATTTTGATCAGATGATACTTTTTATACATGTTGTCCTACTTCAAGCTGCATAGGCTTGAGAGCCAACTACCAATTAAGTAAATCTGGTGATGTGCATCTGTGTAATGAGGAGGGGTGTTGACTAATGACATCAACACCCTATATAAGGTGTGCTTAATTATTAGGCAACTTCCTTTCCTTTGGCAAAATTGGTCAGAAGAGAGATTTGACGGGCTCTGAAAAGTCCAAAATTGTGAGATGTCTTGCAGAGGGATGCAGCAATCTTGAAATTTCCAAACTTTTGAAGCGTGATCACCAAACAATCAAGCGTTTCATGGCAAATAGCCAACAGGGTCGCAAGAAGCGTGTTGGCCAAAACTGCCCATGAATTGAGGAAAATCAAGCATGAAGCTGCCAAGATGCCATTCGCCACCAGTTTTGCCATATTTCAGAGCTGCAACGTTACTGGAGTATCAAAAAGCACAAGGTGTGCGATGCTCAGGGACATGGCCAAGGTAAGGAAGGCTGAAAAACGACCACCTTTGAACAAGAAACATAAGATAAAACGTCAAGAATGGGACAAGAAATATCTTAAGACTGATTTTTCAAAGGTTTTATGGACTGATGAAATGAGAGTGACTCTTGATGGGCCAGAGGCTGGATCAGTAAAGGGCAGAGAGCTCCACTCCGACTCAGACGCCAGCAAGGTGGAGGTGGGGTACTGGTATGGGCTGGTATCATCAAAGATGAACTTGTGGGACCTTTTCGGGTTGAGGGTGGAGTGAAGTTCAACTCCCAGACCAGACCAGAAACAGTACACCTCTCGGAACAGTGTCTGGGAGGCTGTGGTGACTGCTGCATGCAATGTTGATCGAAAACAGATCAAGCAACTGACAGAATCTATGGATGGAAGGCTGTTGAGTGTCATCATAAAGAAAGGTGGCTATATTGATCACTAATTTTTTTGTTTTTTGTTTTTGCATGTCAGAAATGTTTATTTCTAAATTTTGAGCACTGATATTGGTTTACCTGGTGAAAATAAACAAGTGAGATGGGATTATATTTGGTTTTTATTAAGTTGCCTAATAATTCTGCACAGTAATAGTTACCTGCACAAACAGATATCCTCCTAAGATAGCCAAATCTAAAAAAAACCCACTCCAACTTCCAAAAATATTAAGCTTGGATATTTATGAGTCTTTTGGGTTGATTGAGAACATAGTTGTTGATCAATAATAAAAATAATCCTCTAAAATACAACTTGCCTAATAATTCTGCACACAGTGTATATACAGTGTACATATATATAATATATATATATATATATATATATATATATATATATATATATAATGTGGCGCCCCTGAGGGTTCGGTCGCCACAGAGGTACTGCTTCTCACCCAGAGGTGTGGTATCTCACTCTCAGGTAAGGAAGGAGTACAGCCCGGGACCCTAACACCTGCATCCAACACTACACTACTCCAGACCAGCTGGAGGGGCAAGATGTGTCGCGCTTCCTGCTGAGCCCTGTCCCTGGCTGGAGTGGGGGGAACCAAAGTAGGGGGAACCATGTAGTGGGTGTGGGTGGAGGAAGTAGATCAGGGGAGCACTTGTTAGGAGTAGTATAAAGAGGGAAGCCATCTTGGGTGTGTAGTGAGTTCAGTCAGAGGAGGACAGTGAGAGGAGCAGGAGCTCTGTAGGAGCTCTGCTCAGGAGGAGTGCCTGGCCAGAGAGGCCCAGTACAGACTGAGGAGGAGAGGAGCAGGAGAAATGCTCCAGGAACGTAGAAGGGACCCCAGGGGTACGGGCAGTGCTGGAGGCCACCCGTACGCCTGAATCTACCAGGAGGTGGAGGGGTCAGGTCGCACAGAGGGGACCGGTCCCTAAACTTGCAGAGTTCTTTAAGCCTCAACTAGGAAACCGGAGGCTGCAGTATTTCAGGTACTGCAGCCATAATCCACATCTGTCTCACCAAGAAGGTGGCCATAGAGGACCCAGGGGACAGAGAAGACGTCGCCCGACAAGGCCCGCGGTCACTGGATTGGGACACTAGGTGTGAGGTGCAGGGAGACGGCCAGAAGGAACACAAGGAAGGGGGTCCCGCTATGTACTCTGGAGGTACCTGAGGGTTGGCTGAACCCCTTCCTGAGTAAGCACAGGACGACGTGGGAGGTTACCCTGGCCCTGGTAACTTGGAGTCTGAAAACCGTGAGTAAAACCCTGAAGACTGCACCCCACCGTCTCTGTCAGTTATTGCTGCTGCGCCATCACTGAACCACGAGTGCTACTTCATAACAACAACATCTACACTGCCCTGGAGCTAAGCTCTACCTGTGGAGAGCTAAACCAACTCTGCTGCATTCACACCAGCTCCAGAGGACCTGCTCCGCAGTGGCGGCTCCACATAGCCGCATACCACAGGTGGCGTCACGAACTGTATATAAAAACTATAAATCCCCTGTAAATAATATTCTCCCTTTTGATTGACCGCCCTGGGTCACGGACCGGGTCACCGCCACTGTGACATCTCCCCTAGCAACGACCGGCCCGGCACCGAGTACCCCACGGCCCAGGGGGCACGTCATATATATATATATATATACAGTACAGACCAAAAGTTTGGACACACCTTCTCATTTAAAGATTTTTCTGTATTTTCATGACCATGAAAATTGTACATTCACACTGAAGGCATCAAAACTATGAATTAACACATGTGGAATTATATACTTAACAAAAAAAGTGTGAAACAACTGAAAATATGTCTTATATTCTAGGTTCTTCAAAGTAGCCACCTTTTGCTTTGATGACTGCTTTGCACACTCTTGGCATTCTCTTGATGAGCTTCAAGAGGTAGTCACCGGAAATGGTCTTCCAACAATCTTGAAGGAGTTCCCAGAGATGCTTAGCACTTGTTGGCCCTTTTGCCTTCACTCTGCGGTCCAGCTCACCCCAAACCATCTCGATTGGGTTCAGGTCTGGTGACTGTGGAGGCCAGGTCATCTGGCGTAGCACCCCATCACTCTCCCTCTTGGTCAAATAGCCCTTACACAGCCTGGAGGTGTGTTTGGGGTCATTGTCCTGTTGAAAAATAAATGATGGTCCAACTAAACACAAACCGGATGGAATAGCATGCCGCTGCAAGATGCTGTGGTAGCCATGCTGGTTCAGTATGCCTTCAATTTTGAATAAATCCCCAACAGTGTCACCAGAAAAGCACCCCCACACCATCACACCTCCTCCTCCATGCTTCACGGTGGGAACCAGGCATGTAGAGTCTATCCGTTCACCTTTTCTGCGTCGCACAAAGACACGGTGGTTGGAACCAAAGATCTCAAATTTGGACTCATCAGACAAAGCACAGATTTCCACTGGTCTAATGTCCATTCCTTGTGTTCTTTAGCCCAAACAAGTCTCTTCTGCTTGTTGCCTGTCCTTAGTAGTGGTTTCCTAGCAGCTATTTTACCATGAAGGCCTGCTGCACAAAGTTTCCTCTTAACAGTTGTTGAAGAGATGTGTCTGCTGCTAGAACTCTGTGTGGCATTGACCTGGTCTCTAATCTGAGCTGCCGTTAACCTGCGATTTCTGAGGCTGGTGACTCGGATAAACTTATGCTCAGAAGCAGAGGTGACTCTTGGTCTTCCTTTCCTGGGGCGGTCCTCATGTGAGCCAGTTTCTTTGTAGCGCTTGATGGTTTTTGCAACTGCACTTGGGGACATTTTCAAAGTTTTCCCAATTTTTCGCACTGACTGACCTTAAAGTAATGATGGCCACTCGTTTTTCTTTGCTTAGCAGCGGGGACAGTGTAGGCTGCAGCAGGCGGCTGCTGCCTCCTGTGCTCTGCTCCTCCGCTGGTACCACTTCCCCCATACCCCACACAGTATATATATACCCCCCCCCACATTCAGACTATAAGACGCACCCCGGTAATAAATCCGTTTCAGGGCCAAAAGGGGAGTAACAGCAGTTTCAGTCAGCAAATGACGATTCATTTAAGTATCCCATCATACACTGTGATTCTCAAACGAATCATTGGGTAATATAAACAGAACCCTAAGTTGCAGTACAGGGTGAATGGTAGGGAATTTTACCATGACTTAAATTATTATTATTATTTATTATTATAGCGCCATTAATTCCATGGCGCTTTACATGTGAAAAAGGGGGTATACGTAGCAAACAACAAGTACAATAGTTTGAGCAAAAACAAGTCACTGACTGGTACAGGAGGAGAGAGAACCCTGCCCGCAAGGGCTCACAATCTAAATTACAAAAGTTATTAGTTTTTAAAGATTTGTTAACTGAAATGTACTTTTGGATTTCAGACTAATCCTTTTAGGACATACTGAGAGTTGCAGGTTCATGTAATAGAAATGTATATGGCAGGGGCTGACCTAACATTGCAATTGATCAATATGCTAAGCTTGGTGCGCTATTCATGTACTGATGATGATTGTGTTGATGTATTTAGGGTGGTTCTGGTGCTGTATTCATCTACTGATGGTGGTTTTTGTGATGTATTCATGTAATAATGGTAGTTCTAGTGCTAGATTCATGTACTGTTGTTGGTTCTTGTGCTTCATTCATGTGCTGATGATGGTTCTGGTGTTGTATTCATGTACAAATGGTGATTCTGGTTCTGTATTCATGTACTAATGGTGCTTCTGGTGCTGTATGCATGTACTGTTGGTTGGCTCTGGTGATGAATTCATGTACTGATGGTGGTTCTGGCCTCTGTAGATGAGGTCATTCTTTGTTTGTCAGAAATAACCATAATAAAGAAAAATGAGCTGCACTCACCAGTCTTTAAAAGCAGTATCTTTATTCCATAAGAATAAAAAGTCCGGCAAGCAGGGAGAGCGGGGAAGAAAAAAGCAGACAACAGCTGTTTCGCGTGAAGACGCTTCTACAGGTCTGTGTTACCACAGACCCGTAGAAGCGTCTTCACGCGAAACAGCTGTTGTCTGCTTTTTTCTTCCCCGCTCTCCATGCTTGCCAGACTTTTTATTCTTATGGAATAAAGATACTGCTTTTAAAGACTGGTGAGTGCAGCTCATTTTTCTTTCTTATGGTTATTTTGGACTGTTTAAACTTTCATTGTACATGTTCAGCTTTGCACTGACTATTGCAGCTGCTTGCAGGTGGTGCAGGTTTTTCACTTTCCTTGCTGTAAGACTTAGTTTGTCAGACTTGACAACAGATTATTATAGAGTCAGAGTGCTGTCCGTTTCACATATGGACAACATAAAGACTGAAAATTCAGCCATCTGACCCAGGCCATATATGTCAGTTGAAAAAGTGTTTCACTAAAGCTCCCATGCACTTTAGATAGCTGTCAGCTTAACAATGGTTTGGCTCGCAGTTATCTTACCCAACTCTCCCATACACAGGAGCACTTTTTCGGTTGAGAACTTCTGCGTTTCTATGAGAGAGCCACTGTCAGATATCTCTGGCAGAGGTAAATCTCTTAGAAAACAAAAATATCTGCAGTCCGAAATCAGATATGTTGGATCCTCATCTCTCTCAATAATCAACTTTCTGGGCCCCCATACACATTAGACTGTTGGCCAAACTTGTATATCGGCTGGTTCTGCTGCCATTTGTCTAATGTATAGAGGTCTTAATTACTATCTAAGGTGTATGAGCACTTTTAGCCTGATTTACGGGTAGGGGCATTACCATTTAGACTCTAAATGGTAATGCCCCTACTTGTAAATCAGGCTAACAGTGCTCATACACCTTAGATAGCAATTAAATTTTAGAGTGTCTAGGGCAGCATGAATGCCAATAACGGCCCTACCTGTGTTTACTCAGCAATCGTGCACACTGCAGTCATAATACATGTAAAGTGATATGAGTAAAATATGACAGCAGATGTGTCAAACACTTGTTTGTGATGGCATAAGAACAATAAGTATAGTCAATTCACAGCAAAGGGATATTGTACAGTACATACCATGTAACAGTTTATGTATGATTCATAGTGATGTCACAGAACAGGCGATCCTCACAGTTATATTACAGCAAAGTAATAATGCACATAGTGATGACAATGTACAGGAATCACACGTACTTGAATAAAGTAAAAGGTTGCAAAAAGTACAAGACTAATGCTTTTAGCGACTTAGCACAGAAACAAATCTTAACCAGGTCTTCAGAGCCATCTCTATCTGTTAGAGTTCATCAAGGAGACGCTACACATCAATGTAGGAGCTGAGCTGTAGTTTTCTGCACTGGACACTACACAGTGGACAGAGCTGTGCTGCTCTCGCTCCATTCACTGTTTACACCTAGTTCTCTCCAGTGCTAAAAATAGCTGATTGGTGAGGGTGCCAGGTGTTAGACTCCCATATATCTGATATAGATGGCCTATCCTAAGGATAAGTCATAAATATCAAAGCTTGGATAACCACATTTATAGAGTTTATTTGCTGATCATTGGGGACACAACTGCTGGGACACCCAGCGATACCAAGATCAGGGCTCTGGAACCTCGAAACTAGGGCTCTACAGCCTCATCTTGACCTTCACTTCATTCAGTGTCTATGGGAATACCAGCAAGTGTAGCACTCCGCTTCTTCGGCATTTCCGTAAACAATTAATGGAACCTTGGCCAAGCATGCGCACTTTTGCTCCATTTAGAAAGAGCAATTATTCTGTCTTCATCATTGTGCATTGGTCTGTGTAACATGCCGTTAAACAAGCGGCAAACTACTGCCTTGCAGTTGGTTGGCGTTCATTACTGGTGCATGATGGGCCAAAATTGGAACATCTAATGCACCATTATTATAAGCATAATGCACAATTGGGGCCCACAACAATCATACATTTATCACTGACAGGTGATAAATATTGTTTGTATAAACAGATAAAGTAGCAGTCCTGAGATTCAGCACAATTTTGTGGCAGTGTTTAGGGAGGCACAAACTAATCTGATATTGTTTCTATTTTCTGCACTATTTATCCTTGGGTTGCCATTTACACAAGATCATTATCACTTCATCAGTGTTCCAGCTCTACATTTGGTGATAAGACATAGCTTGCAGTTAGTATATCCAAAAAATCCAAATCAATTTGCAGTTTCTGAAGCTGGCAACTTTGATGAACTTATCCTCTGCAGCATAAATTTTTTATCCAAAAATTATTACTCATCCACCAGAACTTTTTACAGATAGCAGCATGTATATGAGGAGCAAACATTTGCTGACATCCACCAAAGCGACTTTCTTCAATCAGACTGCAAGGCTGATTAAATATTATTAATCACTTCAGTTTCCACTACTGCAAATGACAATGTACGTTACATCCCTCCAGCTGGTGACTGGTATAGTAATCTCCAGTATGTCAGCAGCTGTTTGGATATGGAAACTTGATCCTTAAAGCTCTCAAAAGACAGTCCTCATGCTAATATTGCCTCTAGAGACAGCTTGGAAATCAAAGTGGAGGTATGATGTTCATATACTTCAGCATTTGTTATTTGAAAGCTTGTGTGGTCGAGTGCTTCATGGCTGAGCTGATTTTTTTCTTTTCTGTGGATATCGTAGCTGTTACCTAAGCTGCTGTGGTAGGGTATACATTGACAAAGTTTGAAAAGTCATTTCCAAAGACAATTCCTAAGGGAAAGTCACTACAGTCTTCAATATGATCCTTGTTATTACTAGTAACTCTATATGGGGGTCACATGCTTGATCTTATATTCCTTATACCAGTGGGTATACAATACATGTACGTCTTACCAGCTATCTGACAGTTTCCAATATTTACTGAGACGTCATCAAGTGCTGCAAGGCCACAGTCCCAAAAACTTTTACACCAACTGACAAATACTACCTGGGAAGAGAAATTGAGACACAAAGTCATTCAGGTTACAAACAATGTTACATTCACTTTGAAAGACAAGGGCACTCCCGTCATCTGGAGAAAAAAAAGGGTTCAATCTTGATAGGAGACAAAGCTGGTTTACATTAATAACTACAGTATTAATCTGTGGCACAGCCTTCCTCAGGAAAGGTCCCGGCGAGACACGCCTATGGTCACTGCGGGAACTGACTATGCTGTATTTTTCGGACTATAGGACACCCCTTTCTATAAGGGCTCATTGAGACATCTGATTTTCTCGTACAAATGCTATACGTGTTTTCAACAGATAGAACGCATACCTGTGATAGTCTATGGGGCCATTCACATATTCGTGATTTTTTAGTGGAAAATCGAGGCGATATGTCCGATTTTGATCCAAGGGTCGGATCAATATTGGCAGTGCAAGTCAATGGGTCCATGAAAAAAATCAAACCGCACTCGGATGACATCCTAGTGCAGTCTGATTTTTCATGGACTGTTCGAATGGAGAAGGTGGAGAAACTTTTTTATTTCTCCACGTACGAGAAAAACGGATGACACTCGGACCACACTCTAATCAAAGTCTGATCAGAATAAATCATTATGTTTTTCTTGTACATGGAAAAATCGGATGTGCGAATGAGCCCTAATATGCAAGTAAGGTTTACATAACAGAAAATGGTAAAAACACATTTCCTACTTTACTTTCCGGTGTAAAGAAGTGGAGGGGTTAATAGCACTAATGCAGAATAGGGAGGTAATAGAATTATTGTTGCTGTTTCTGTGCAGCGTGTGCACATTATATACACACATGCTGCAGCGTACATATATCAACAACTTTACTGCATACAAAGTACACACAAACTCAGCTCTGCTGCATATACACACATAACTGTGCTACACACATACAGCTCTGCTACATCAAGACACACAGCTCGACTACATCAAGACCCAGAGCTTAGCGACATCAACACTCAGCTCAGCTTTATCAACACACTCAGCATAGCTATATCAACAAACTCAGCTCAGCTACAACACACTCAGCTCAGATGCATCATCAAAGAGCATACACATCAAAACACACACATAGCTCAACTACATCATCAAAACATGGACATATCTCAGCTACATCATCAAAACATGCACATATGTCAGCTACATCATCAAAACAGAAACACACACTGTGCAGGTATGTGACTGATCACATAACCTGAAAAGATTCTTCTGCTAGCAACCAGCATCTGCAGCATCCCTGCAGGTTTAGAAATGTGCAAGCTGTGGTAGCTTCCTCTCCAGCCCTGCACCAATCAGATTCATCAATGTCGAGCAAGAGGAGATCGAGCTGTGCCATTGCATAGATCTCTCGGTGATCAGGAAGAATGCTTTTTCAGGGGTTTCCTCGATAATATAAAGCTGCCTCCAGACTATAAGATAACACGCTATTTAACCAGAATTTTTAGCAAGAAACATGGTAAATACTTATGTACATGTTTAAAGTTCTTGTTCTGAATATTGATCCAGTTGATTGATCAGGAAGGGTAGCCTGGATCATGCATTATAGTTGTAGCTATACCCCACATCCTTTTGTGTTTCCCATGCCTCGGTTGAACTTGATGGACATGTGTCTTTTTTCAACCATACTAATTATGCAATTATTTAATCCTTTCTTGTCTAGCAGCCGAACCCTCATTAAGTTCACATTTATGTCCCCTTAGAAGCTCTAAGTAAGTTAAAAGGGTACTCTGGGGAGATAAAAACATTTTGTACTGTCGCTGCCCTCATAAACTATAAAGATGAGATGCCCTGTGCACTTTTATTATCTTTAGAACACTTGTAATTCAGTGTGACAGCAGCTGCTCCTCACTGCTCCCCCCTCCCATCTGGGACATTACATCACACACCAGTGTTAGCTCCCCCCTGTGAGCAACAGCCAGTCTGAGAAGAAGGGCCGTGGACATGCCCCTTGTTCTCTGCAGAGAAACAGTGATTATCAGACTGGCTGATAGTAACAGCATGGAGCTCCACACTGCTGTAATGTCCCAGATGAGAGGGGTGAGCAGTAAAGAGCAGCTCCTGTCACACCAGCCCCCTGATAATGTCTCCCAGTATATAATACTGCCATGCAAGGGTTAATCATTTAATACAAAGTACAGCTATGCATAATCTTCCCAAGTTATTGTGTAAATATTCTATACCTGGCAGGTCATAGGTTTATTTATGTTGATTTCAGCTTGAAGCCAGACACTTTTGGGTGACTCTCGCACAAACCAGATCTTTTCTTGAACAACTTGGTTCTCTTCAAAGATGTAAATAGCCAAAGAGTCACTCACTTTTGAAAACCCATAGAGGGTATAAAAAAATCGTAGGCAATATTGCATATTTCCTGGCAGGGATGGACCATAGAGGCGTCCAACATATCCGGATTGAGAGGAAAACCTTGTGTTTGCCAACATGAAATGACCTGAAAATAATACAGACAGTTGTCACACCACCTACAAAAACTATTTATTTTCCTCCTAGTTAGAATTTTCATTAGGGGTTGTTGTAGTCTATTTTGTTGCAAATACTAAAAGGAGTTATCCACCACAGCACAACTACTTAACCTAGGATGCAACATAGATAATAAAAAAAAACTCTATATAGTACTGGTCAAAAGACCCACCTGTCCATGTAATGTTTTTTCGTGATCTTATTGGATTGTGCACATTGTAGATGCAGACTGAGGACAGCAAAACCAAGAAGGAACACATATAAAAATACGTATTAAAGAAACATGTGAAACATACCAGAATATGTTAAACCTTAGATTTCTCAAATTACCCCCTCTTTACTCTGGTGACAGCTTTACACACCCTTGGCATTCTCTCAAGCAGCTTAATCAAGTAGTTCCCAAGAATGGCTTTCCAGCAGTCTTGAAGAAGTTCCAGTGGTGCTGAGCACTTGTTGCTGGCTTTGCTCTCATTTTACATTGCAGCTCATCACAAACCATCCCAACTGGGTTAAGGTTGGGTGATTGTGTAGGCCATGTCATCCAACGCAGTACTCCATCCCTCTCCTTCTTGGTCACATAGCCCTGAATATGTTTGGGGTCACTGTCCTGTTGCAACACAAAAATGGTTCCACTATGTACATACCAGATGAGATGGCAGTTCAAAGGAGAATGCTGTGGTAGCCATTCTAGGTAAGTGTGCCTTGAGTTTGGAATAAATCACTAACAGTGTCACAAGCAAAGCACCCATACACTATCCCAACTCTTCATCAATGCATGATGGTGAGAAGCACACATATAGAAACCATCCGCTCACCTTTACTGCATCTCACAAAGACATGGCGGTGGATACCAAAAATCTTACATTTTATCTCATTAGACCACATTAAAGATTTTCCCTGATCTAATGTCCAGTCAGTGTTTTACTTGGCCCAAACAAGTCTCCTCTTCTTGTTAACAGTCCTGAGTAGTGTCTTCTTTTCAGCTATTTGACCATTAAGGCCTGCTTCTGGCAGTCTCCTTTGGATAGTTGATGTTGATATGTGTCTGCTACTTGATGCCTGTGCATCATGTATGAGGGCCATTATCTGAGGTGCTGTCAATTCGCAGTTTCTGAAGCTGGCAACTTTGATGAACTTATCCTCTGCAGCATAAATAATTCTTGATCTTCCTCTACTGGAGTGGTCCTTATGAGAACCAGTTTCATCATAGCAATTGATGGTTTTCATGAATGCTCTTAAGGATACCTTCAAGGTTCTAGCAATTTTCCAGATTGACTGACCTCGGTCTTAAAGTAATGATGGACTGTCATATCTCTTTACTTATTTCAGTGCTTCTTGCAATATTCTGGCTAAGAACAGTTGTGGAATAGGGCTCAGCACTGTATGGAACTGTGTACCAACACTGCCTCTGCAAAACACACTTGATGGTCACAAATACTTTCTGAAGGCTGGTGATTCTATGAATGAACTCTTGACAAGACATACCTCTTAAATGGCAGGCATTCCAGGTGACTACTTGATGTAGCTGCTTGAGAGAATCTCAAAGATGTGTAAAGATGTCAATACAATAAAAGGGAATCTAAGGTTTAATACACATTCTGATCTGTTTCATTCGTGTTTCTTTACTCCTTGTTTCCATATGTGTTTCTCTTTTTGTTTTGCTGCCTTCAGTCTAAATCTAAACTTTTGACGAGCACTGTACATATCTACCGAACTGGCACTGTTCCTCCTATTTTATTCCGGCTGCTTTCATGATTATGACAATTTTTGTTTCGTTTTTTAAATCCATCATACGGTTCCAGAGATATGCTAATTTTTATGGTGCTTACCAAGGGGGTATTGCTTATAAGATTCTTTGTTAGTGTGTCTTTAGCTTATTCTGAAACGTCCCCTTGGTAAAGACCATATATATTAGCACCATATATGGTAAAATGGTTCTTAAATGTACAACTGTATGGCAGATTTAGAAAAAAGAAAAAACAACTGAATACTCAAAGGAGCAGAGAGCAGTAGGAGGAAAATAAGAGCAAAAACTGTCCATTTTTGACTTGGTGACAGGACCTCTTTGACTTCTCAGGTTACCATAAATAGCACATTTATAGTAATATAAGTCACTTGCGCGTTCCAAAAATATAATGATTACAAATAAACTACGAAATAAGATCTATTGCTCATGATCTGCAGATGAGTTTCCAGTATCCATTTAATATTTTATGTGGATGCATGCCGATTGCAAACTATGCCAAAAATGTTATTTATTTCAGCTTTGGAGCACAGAGACCACTATCGATAACCACACATGTGAGACTGAGTGTTTAAAGATTAGCTTTTCTTTACCATTGGTCATCTTTATAGTGCATATATATATACATATATACACATACACTGTGTGCACAATTATTAGGCTAGTAAGTATTTTGTCCACATCATCATTTTTTATGCATATATTCCAACTCCAAGCTGCATAAACTTGAATGCTTATTAGATGAAGAAGATCAGGTGATGTGTATTTATGTAATGAGGGAGGATTTGGCCTAAGGATACAACACCCTTTATCAAGGTGTGCAGAAATATTAGGCAGCTTGTTTTCTTCAGACAAAATGGCCCAAAAAAGAGATTTAACTGACTCTGAAAACCAGAACCATCAAATGTTTTGTTGCAAATAGTAAAAAAAAGTGTTGGAAAAAAAAAGACATAACGGCCATAACATAAAGACTTAACGGCCAAAGATTTGAGAAGATTCAAACGTGAAGAGACCAGGAACCCATTATCCTTCAGTGCTGTCATATTCCAGGACAGCAACCTCCCTGGAGAGCCCAGCAGTACAAGGTGTTCAATGCTCAGAGACATGGCCAAGGTAAGGGAGGCTGAAATCTGACCACCACCAAATAAGACACATAATTTAAAAGGCCGAGAACTATCTGTAGAAAGATTTTTCAAAGGTTTTATGGACTGATGAGATGAGAGTGACTCTTGATGAACCATATGGATGGGCCTGTGGCTGCATCAGTAACAGTCACATACCTCCACTTCGACTCAGATGTCAGTAAGGTGGAGATGGGGTACAGCTAGGGGCTGGTATTATTAAAAATAAGCTACTTGAACCTTTTAGGGTTGAAGATGGACTCAAAATCAACTCCTAAACCTTCTGCCAGTTTTTAGAAGACACTTTCTTCAAGAAGGTACAGGAAAAATTCTGCATCTTTCAAGAAAATCTTGTTTATTAGGTAGGACAATGATCCATCAAATGCATTGAAGTCTCCACTGCTTGGCTACCAGTAAAGGCCTTACAGATGAAAGAATAATGGCATAGCCCCCTTCCTCACCTGTCCTAAACTCTATTGAATACTTGTGTGCCCTTCTAAAATGGGAGATTTACACTAAAGGAAAACAGTACACCTCTCTAAACAGCGTCTGGGAAGTCTAGGTTGGTGCTGTCCAAAAAGTTGATCGTCAACAGATTAAGAAATTGGTCTACTCCATAGATGGAAGTCTTTTGACTGCTATTAAGAAGAATGGTGGCTATATTCGTAACTGATATTTTTACAAATGTCAGAAATGTATTTTTGTACATGAGTTGTGAGTTGTTTGGTTATTATTCATCAATTACAGATGAAAATAAATAATTGAGATTTAGTTGCATAACAATTCTGCACACTAATAGTTTCCCAATAATTCACACATAGATATTCTCCTAAGAAAGAAAAAAACTCACTTTTACTTTCTTAAATATTCAGGGTTCATTTTTGGGATTGACTGGGAAATTTAAGCTTGCAATAGCTTTACACTTCTATAATACTTTATACTTAGTATTCCAAAGCATGTAATGGCAGGATATGCAGATACCTATGACAGATGTGTTTGCCATCGACAGAGGAAGCCCCCATCTTTTGTTGAGCACCACTGTTGGTATTAGTTATGGCACCTAAGGGATTAAACAGAGTGATGAGAGGTATCTCTCATCACAGTCATTACAGCAGGAGCCAGGCTGTCAATCATAGACTTGACTCGCACTGTGGATAGCACTGGCATAATAAACAACGTTGTACATCATGGTGTCGTAAGGTATTAAACATATCTCTACATAGACCTTGACGCTATTTTCTTGACACATAACTCACTACATTTGTGTAAGTAAAAAAAAACAAGTTCAAAAACTAGTCACAATGAAACACAATAAATAGATCACATTACTCGCTGAACGGGTTTTTCATAATGTACCCAGTCCGGTGGTATGGTCTCCCATTCTATAGATATTGGGCTTCACTTTTACCCGGCTCCAACCAAAACTGTCTTTATCATCTTGATGAAACCTGCAGAGATCATTCTCAAAGTCACAGCCAGCTTCTTGTGCATTGAATACTGCCCCTATAAAAATACATAATTTAGATCTCAGAAGGAATGTTGTAAAACATCACATATAGTGTCATTCTTTATTCAGAACACAGCTACCGTTCTTAAAGGGTAATCGTACTTTCAAGTATTTTTTCAGAATAAATTGCCCTGTGTAACTACTTGTAAATAACAGTATTTCTGACCTTTACATGATTTTTTTTCCCTTCTGCAGACTCTATCTCTAATTTGCAATCCATTCTAAGCTTGTGGGTGGAGACTAGCATACTCTCACATACACAGCACTTCGCTCAGAGATGGATTTCTGCTCTTCATTCCATTCTTAGAACTCAAGAAAAAAGCAGCAGCATCGAGGAAACTACTGCATACAGCAGCTCCGATCAGTCTAGATATGAATCCAGCTCTGGGTGAGGTAAAATACTTGTTAGAAGGCTCAGCATGATTTTTCTGTGTCTTCCTCGGCTTGTTTTCTCTCCTTGTTCCTCCGCCTTCATACAGTATAATGGGTTTTGTCATATTACACCACAGTGAGCAAGCAGTCCATCTTGTCTGAGCAAGATAGATTTGAGCTGTTCTTTTCTGAGTGGCAGACAATTTCAAGAGGCAGGGGGGAGAAGATGAAGTGGTTTTATAAGTGGGGAAGGAAGCAGATTTCACTGATAAGATATATTACAGAGTTTCTTAGTTATTCACCTGTACTATTGATTTATGCAAAGTTTGTTGAAACTACAGTTCTATTTTAAAGAATGAAACGGTGACAGATAAAGGTGTTGATGTCATTCCACATGTTCCTGGTTACTTTCTGATTTTGCAAAGAATAAACATCAAAGGGAAAGTGAGTGCAATACAACATCAGGAATTAATATTTTTAACATTGAACGGCTTTTTCAATTATACTATACAATTCTAATCTACTATTTTATATAATTTAATTAGAATCCTCTCTTATTCGATCACATGTATTTTTAAGCAATTCTGCATTAATCTATCGTGTTACGGAAATAGAGCAAGGTGAATATTAAATATAAGAAGAGTATATGCAGTTCTGGTTATTGTGGGCTATTACTGTGATTAATGCAGTTATTGCCTTCAATAAGGGTTTATCGACAGACATATGTTAAGGGGATTGAATACAATATATTGCTGTCCATCTAGATAGTTTATAACAGCCTGAATTTTATATGTGCTACTTAGCAATTTTCAAGCATAGGATTATGCTTGGAAGTGGTTTAGCATGACTTATAGACTATACACTTCATACCTGTTAAAGGGTTCATGTTTGTCAGACTCTCCTTGAGCTTCTTTCTTTAGATTAATAAGCTCTCGGATGTACATCTCATCAGGAAATAGTATTAAAGGGGTTATCCTGTCAAATAATATTAATAACTTATCCTTAGGATAGGTCATCAATAACGGATCTATGGGTTTTTAACACCCCCAGCAATCAGCTGTTATTTGTTCCAATAGCAGCAGATGTAAACTCGTGGATTGAACTGCAAAGTGCAGCTCAATTCATTGTGTAGTGGCAGCTGCTGGGTACTACAGTACAGCTCCTATCAAAAGAAGAGAACAAATTCTGCAGTACTTGGTAGCGGTGACTACACATTGAATAGAGCTGCAGCTATTGTTCCATATGTTTACTGTGACAAAGTCACAGGTAAAGTGCTGGAGGGGAGATATGTTTCCCTGAGGCTATTAGCTTCAGTGAATTAAAACCGTTAAGTTTCCTCCAGCATGTTATTTGCTGAGAGGGGTTAATCCACCATTTGTAAAAGGGCGTGTTTTTATGAGAACAACCATAGAGCGGGCGGGAGGTCATTCACTATATCTCCACCCCAGGGTGTGGTCTGGGGTTTAAATACTCGGCCAACTGAGGCCTTAGTTGTTCAGTAGGTCTGGAGGGAGGAACTCCAGAGCTGTATGTGTGGTGCTAGCCTGAACCACGTGGAGTTGCTGAACTCTGAGCAGGCAGATCCTTGCTATCACAGAGACTGTGCTTTTGTGTTACCACTTAGCTTTCTTTTTCCTGTTTTGCCCAAAGGGCCGTGTATTCTTTTATGGACTCAGTGTTGGTTTATGCTGTATTTTAATAAACCAACCAGAGGTTTTAAAGAGACAGCGTACCCGTGTCTACCTCCGTGTGCAGCTGAGTGAGCGGTCTACCACATTGTATACAGTGGCTTTCCGAGCAAACAACAGCTGATTGTAGGGGTAGCATGTGTTGAGCCCCCAGTGATCAGCTATTGATGAATTACCCTGAAAAACATCAATATTAACCGGACAAACCCTTTAAGTGATTTGTCTCATGGTATGTTTTATGCTACGTCTAAAAGACAAGTCCTCTGCATTATATCAAACATGACAAAATAAAGGAAGATTACTTTTATCTGTTTTCCTTTAATTCATGCAGAATTTTTCTACAATTTGCTTTCAGTAAGTCATCTCTATAGCAGAAGAGACACAGAGATGGATTACAGGACATGAGATGTATCTCAAATCTTGCTCTACTGTCTGTCAAATGACATACCAGAGAGGCAGGTTTTAAGTTCAGTGCAGGCAAACCACTAAACAATGGCAGGCTCATGGGAAGAGAGGGCAATGAAGTTACAGCACCTATAGTACTGGTAGAGTGTTAATGAAAAGAGGCCACACTCTTAGGGCTCATTCACACTGTCATATCTTCTCTCATGTGAGCGAATTTGGCCGATTATGCTAATGAAAATTGGCTCAAACTCTGTCAGTGTCAGTGCACTCTGCCCCCGATTCTCTCGCAAGAGTGAATTGCAGCCCAGGTGAGTAGAAGATGGAGAAAGTAATTTCTCCATTGACTCTGCGCGAGTACATCGGATGTTTCAGTCTCACTCATACACTTGAACGGGTGAGTGTGATCCGATTATCGGATGCACTGGCAGCATGCTGCGATTATTTTCTCATGCCGAATCGGATAATCGAATAATCACAGACCCATAGTACAACATTGGGCCGAGTGCTATCCGATAAAACATAGCACTTGGCCATTTTATATGCAGTGTGAACGAGCCCTTAAAAAGTGAATAGCAAGTTAGAGAGCCTGATAGTCAGGACAGTTTCTGGGCACATTAGACTGATCTGTGAACAAAACAAGTTTAAACTTGTTGTTTGGGATAAGGTGCTGCGAGATTAAAGGGTTATTCCCATCTTCATAGATGAATATTATCAGGTATGTATTTTAATACTAAATCACTTTTGCAATTTACAGCTTATTATTTGTGGCTGCAATTGAGATGCTAACAGTTTTCTTTATAGTTTGTTGCCTAGGAGACCGACCACTGCTGTCTAGCTTGTAAGCACTCCGCTGAAGTTGGCTGGTAATGAGGTAACAGTCCACTCCAGCCATTCTTATCATCTTAAAAACATCGCTTACTGTATCATTAGGGAAGAGCTTGTAAGCACTACAATGTCTAGCAGCGGTAATCGGCCTCCAAGGCAACAAAAAATAGAAAAGTGTTAATATCTCAAGAACGAATTAAAACTTTAATAAGCAGTAAATTACAAAACTGCTCATATCTACAAGCACTATCCAATAATACCCATTTATGATTATTATTTAAGCTTCTACTCTGATTTTGAGTGAAATGACAGGTACGTGGTGATTTATTATAATTTCAGGGGAAAATGTTCTTTATTCTTTTAACATTTTACAGTGAAGGCATATCTATTCTTATAGATTGGATTTGTTTCCTTGGCTGTATTAGGTTGTTATGGAAAGAACTTGGCTGTCCACATGACCTAACAATGAGATCAGTTAGTTTCCATGCCAAATGTACAATTATCTGCCAAAACCTAATAAGCCCTGAGGAAAAAGTTTTTTTGGAAGATGCAACAGACTGTCTAGATATTGTATACAGTACATGGTTACATAAAGTATCCCTCGTGGTCTGATTACATAATCGTTGTTATTGAGGCGGCATATATCATGCAGTGCATGCATCTCTGAGAACGTGCACCACAGTACTATTCCTAACCGGCCTGCAGACATGCATTGATTTAGCTTGCGATTTGTGATGAAAGGCATGTTGCCATGGGATGCCGTTATCATTGCACTCTACGGTCAGAAAACACAAGAAGTGTCGTACTTTATTTTGTAATATAAACTTTGTTTCCACCTAATTAATAAATTAACTAATTATTTTTTGTAAATGTAATTATCAAATTCATTCTGGTTGGCAGGACTATGTCCAAAGCCATATATCAGTTCAATGTTTAGAGATGAGCGAATCAATTCATAGGAAACTGATCCATGCGGGAGCCATGCTACCTGCCGGCTTTCCCAGCTTTTCTTCTAATTAGCCGGCCTCGCGTGTCGTCTTGTGTGCGTCACACCAGGATGCTAATGTAAGAAGAGCCGGGATGCCAGCAGGTACAAAGCATTTTGCAGGGCTCCTGTCCGATCAGGGCTATTTGCTCATCTCTAATACTGTGTATTGGGTACGGAAAGTATTCAGACCCCTTTAAATTTTTCACTCTTTGTTTCATTGCAGCCATTTGGTAAATTCTAAAAAGTTCATTTTTTTCTCATTAATGTACACTCTGCACCCCATTTTGACTGAAAAAAAAACAGAAATGTAGAAATTTTTTAAAAAAGAAAAACTGAAATATCACATGGTCATAAGTATTCAGACCTTTTGCTCAGTATTGAGTAGAAGCACCCTTTTGAGCTAGTACAGCCATGAGTCTTCTTGGGAATGATGCAACAAGTTTTTCACACCTGGATTTGGGGATCCTCTGCCATTCTTCCTTGCAGATCCTCTCCAGTTCCGTCAGGTTGGATGGTGGACAGCCATTTTCAGGACTCTGGCTGGGCCAGTCAAGAATGGTCACAGAGTTGTTCTGAAGCCACTCCTTTGTTATTTTAGCTGTGTGCTTAGGGTCATTGTCTTGATGGAAGGTGAACCCTCGGCCAAGTCTGAGGTCCAGAGCACTCTGCAAGAGGTTTCCATCCAGGATATCTCTGTACTTGGCTGATATCATGTTTCCTTCACTTGCAACCAGTCATCCTGTCCCTGCAGCTGAAAAACACCCCCATAGGATGATGCTGCCACCACCATGTTTCACTGTTGGGATTGTATTGGGCAGGTGAAGAGCCTTGCCTGGTTTTCTCCACACATACCGCTTAGAATTATCACCAAAAAGTTCTACCTTCATCTCATCAGACCATAGAATCTTATTTCTCATAGTCTGGGAGTCCTTCATGTGTTTTTGAGCAAACGCTATGCGGGCTTTCATATGTCTTGCACTGAGGAGAGGCTTCCGTCAGGCCACTCCGCCATAAAGGCCTGACTGGTGGAGGGCTGCAGTGATAGTTGACTTTGTGGAACTTTCTCCCATCTCCCTACTGCATCTCTGGAGCTCAGCCACAGTGATCTTGGGGTTTTTCTTTACCTCTCTCACCAAGGCTCTTCTCCCACGATTGCTCAGTTTGGCTGGACGTTCAGGTCTAGGAAGACTTCTGGTGGTCCCAAACTTCTTCCATTTAAGGATTATGGAGGCCACTGTGCTCTTAGGAACCTTGAGTACTGCAGAAATTCTTTTGTAACCTTGACCAGATCTGTGCCTTGCCACAATTCTGTCTCTGAGCTCCTTGGGCAGTTCCTTTGAGCTCATGATTCTCATTTGGTCTGACATGCCCTGTGAGGTCTTATATAGACAGGTGTGTGCCTTTCCAAATCAATTCCTATTAGTTTAATTAAACACAGCTGGACTCCAATGAAGGAGTAGAACCATCTCAAGGGGGATCACAAGGAAATGGACAGCATGTGACTTAAATATGAGTGTCTGAGCAAAGGGTCTGAATACTTATGACCATGTGATATTTCAGTTTTTCTTTTTTAATAAATTTGCAAAAATTTCAACATTTCAGTTTTTTTCAGTCAAGATGGGGTGCAGAGTGTACATTAATGAGAAAAAAAATTAACTTTTTAGAATTTACCAATGGCTGCAATGAAAAAAGAGTGAAAAACTTAAAGGGGTCTGAATACTTTCCATACCCACTGTAGAATATCTCTATATACAATTCAGATTAATGTGGTTTATGTATAGCAGACTCCCATTTGCATTAAATTACTGGGTAGTCTGTTGACAGGAATAGTGGATGTAATAATCTCCCAAATTATGTTACTAAGGCTTGAAAATTTGATAAAGAAAAAAACTTTGTCAATTATTTTTAATGTATGTTTCTTGAAAAGGTTTAGAGGTGGATAAGTCATTGTCATTGTTACACCATTAACACCTTGATTTGATGCTTATAACACATGCAAAACACTGAAAAAATAGCATGGACCGCACCTCCAAAAAATCATACACTGATCTAATACCGCTAGGCAAAAATATATATTAATTAACATGAGGTTCTCAGTTTAACATTCTGATCATACTGTATGAAGCCCACTGCCACATCACAGGAAACCTCTCAGTGGGTCCTAACTTTTGTTGCCTTAAAAGAGCATCGTCGTGCGCTAATCACCGCCGCAGCGACAATGCATCAGCTGACAGGCGGCCTGGTGTCTCACAGTGCCCATGCTGCAAGACTGAGTCCCCATGACTTCTGACCGCACAGCACCACACCAAGAATGGCCACCACACAGCACAAACATCAAATGAAAGGAGCCATCAAAGTCACCTTCCTCAAGCTCTGAAATGAGGGCAAAAATAGGCTAGACCCTCTTTGCAGTCTCCTGCTAATTAAAACCACCTGTGCCAAATGGTAGGAGTGCTGGTCCAAGAAAGGGGACAGATCATGCAATACATTGACGTGAAGTGACGTGGCAGTGGACTCCATACAGCCGGATCAGAATGTTACACTAAGAACCTCATGTTCAATTATGTATATTTTTGCCTAGATGCAATAGATCAATGTATGATTTTTGGAGGTGCTGTCCATTTTCTTTTTTCAGCATACTTATAGCACATGCTTATATGGAAAACTCTGTCTCCACTGCTCCCTGTTAGGAATTTAGACAGTTAATTTATGTCATATTTGGAGTAGATCATCTTCACCTTTTCTAATGGTATATTTTAGAGATGAGAAAAATGCAGAAAGTAACATTCTGTAGTCAAAAACTGAGACGTAAATAGGTAGACAGACATAGGTAACCCATACCTCTTTCTTCACTGCAATATTCAGCAGAAAATGAAATATCATCCACAGCTACATATCCTGCTTGGATGCCATTGAATGCAACTTCAAAGACAATCTGAAATATGGAAACAACATTTTAATTGTGTGACACAAATTACATGGGAATCCTTTCTTATAAAGAGTTGTCAGCTTTGGACAATCTCTTATGGTCAGAAGGTTTAGACACTAATCTGATCACAAGCTGTCCTGCTACTGGAAACCCCACTGAATAGCTGTAATCTGGGAAATTCAGCACTATGTGTTTCATTCTCCTACAGCTATACTCAAGGGGAAACTATAAATTACATGGTGCTCATTGGAATCAATTTACTAGCATGTGTTGGGTCCTTCTGCTGTGGCTACTGAATTCAAACTTCTAAATGGAGGACCTTATCCTTGGACAGTGGTGCTCACAGCTTCATTTACTGTCAAGTTGGTTATGTGCTTAAAAGGAAAATAACCTAATAATAAAACAAGGACCTACTACACATATATTATAATAAACCTACCTCCAATGGGTATAATGCATTTAAATCAACCTCAGCCAGGTTCCATTCTCCTTGCCTCACATCATTCATTTTCCAGATTTCCTCATAGGATCCATGTAAGTCTCTAGTATAGACCATAAAAATGTTGCTACTTTCTCGATGAATCTGGTAATAAAAGGAAAGGCAGCCGGATATGGGAGTAACAATCATAGGAGACACCAACTGTGCTACTTCTTGGAACTGCTTGGCATAAACGGAGTCAACATACATATAGTGTCCTGTTAAATAAAAAAGAGAAATTGGGAAAGGTAGCATATCATTTATTTATTGTCCATTTATAGCATGATCAGTATGATCCCCAAGAACAACGTCTTACTTTGTGCAACAAGATATTATACTTAGAACACAAACTTATACAATATCCAATACTTAGCATCTGCAACAGAAATTAAGTATATACCCAACAAAAATGCCACACCTTATAAATAGTTAAAATATATCATTAATTTTTATAGGTTATTTAAAAACATATCCCCCTAAGGAAGGCAATGAGCGAAACACGTATTGTGGCATGAGTAACCCGAGATTCTTTTGGGTAAATTATCTATCTACCATCCTATATCTGTTATTGGATATGATCTAACATGCTTTTGTAACGCTACCTTATCAATATATGGGAGTTCTTTAGCATTTGCCCTTTTTTACTTACATGAATGTTTTCTATATAGGTATGGTTTGTTATATTCTTACTTACATTTTAGTGTGTATTACTCAGTATGAAAGAATTTATGCACTTGCACATTTGTTTTCCCATGTAACAGATATATGTATGACCTATTAAGTTAATTGAATGTATTGTCATTTTTTTTTAATTTTAAGATTTTTTTTTTATCATGTATATAATTAATACAATCTGATCTCCCCTTTTCTGTGCTTATCATTTCCCTGGAACTAGTAAATATATGTCTTATGATATGTTTTTAAATATTAAATTATCTATTTTAACTATTTATACAGTGTGGCATTTTTGTAGGGCATGTAAGATATTATACTTACCAAAGTCACTGCCAAGTGTGTGGTCTCTTGGCATAATAGCTTGAGC
This sequence comes from Phyllobates terribilis, assembly GCF_046119375.1. NCBI lineage: Eukaryota > Metazoa > Chordata > Amphibia > Anura > Dendrobatidae > Phyllobates > Phyllobates terribilis. The sequence continues at coordinate 175,957,478 of NW_027362761.1, read as the reverse complement.
ATTTCTGATGTTGCCTCCTCCAACAAACCAGTTTACATTTGGGTTCCAGCTGTTTACGTAGCCACAGAGATGGTTTTCTTCAAAATCACACTCTGCAATGATATAAAAGCAGTCAAAATTGTGATAATCACATACATAGATCATCATTAATATGATGATATTCATCATAGAAGGCATTTTCTTTATGGATATTTGGAAAAAAACAATAATCCTTGAGTATCCAAACAACAATTATTTCGTTTTCTGTGGCAAGAGCACAAAAGGCTGAATTATAACCATGTAATTTTTTATAGGTTTCGTATTCCTTACCTTTCCTCTCCCCAGTTGTGTTGCTACAGTGGCTATAACATTTTCTTTAACAGTATTGTCACACAAGGTGTGGGAAAGACTTAGTGCAACACGAAGGGAAGAGGGAAACGAAGTCCAGACTCTAGGGAAAGGGGGGGAGTGGAGACCTCCTGGCTGATAGAATATCACCCTGTCTCCCCTAACGTCCCTATATTGGCTCTTCACCAATCGTCGCATGCATTCCTCACCCTGTGTTTCACTGGCATTTGGCTAAGGCTAGGGAAGGGAGGAGATGAGCACTAGTCGATCCCAACTGACACTAAAGACAACAAGGCGGGACAAACAAAGGGGAATTGCTTAGCTTTAGACGAATCCAGACAACTGCGCACACGTCTCAACACCAGAGAGGAAGAAGTACTGCTCTTGCTCAAGCCTTCACAAGGAGTAATGAATATTGCCGACACCTCCCTCTGGAAAACAGCAGGTATTTATACACCCAGGCCAGGGTGTTAATTAGCCAGAGGAAGGTAGCCGCTGGGTCCTAGAGACAGCCTCTAAGAAGGTCTATATGCAATACCTCCTTACAGTATAATAAACAATTTAGACATATTAGTCGTCCTTTATTTCATAGCAATATTTTATTACAGTTTATTCAACACAGCAAAACAGAATAAAGTTAAAAAACAGCCCCTAAAAAATTCCCATAAAACCACAGGGGTGGTGTGGTCCACCAGTTGTCTTAATTGGCAGACGTAGTACTTTGTACACCCCGGGGGTGCTTGGGTGGTGTGTGGATACCGCCATGGCAGCTGGTTTGTATCTTTACTTATTATACAACTAATTATGTGGAGGAATATATAAGTGTTATCGATGGTGACACTATATAATATATATAATATAATATAACAATTGTATCTGATGTAATCATGTAATTCAATTCTTGATGGTAATTTAGCCTATTAATTCATTTATAATTTGTATTGCATTGGGTTATTATATACCTTTTGGGACTGCACAATTAAACTTGCTATTATATACCGGCATTGTGCGCCCATCAGATTGTACAATTAATTCTGCTTGCACTGTGTAGGGTGACTTAATATACAGCCAGGTGCTGTGTGTTAAGTCACCTTATACAGTGGACCACAAAGGATGGAACTTGATATAGACCTCCCTGTATTCAATTGAATGCATTAATTTATGTCATGCGATAAGTATACTGTTGATACTGATATATATTGAATCGAATTGTACAAAGCACTACCTCTGCCAATTAAGACAACTGGTGGACCACACCACCCCTGTGGTTTTATGGGAAATTTTTAGGGGCTGTTTTTTAACTTTATTCTGTTTTACTGTGTTGAATAAACTGTAATAAAATATTGCTATGAAATAACGGACGACTAATTTGTCTAAATTGTTTATTATACTGTAAGGAGGTATTGAATATAGACTTTATCAATTTGGATTACTCCTTGTGATTTATTTATGGATCTATATATCCTTTATGTGGTTATTAGCCTCTAAGAAGGTGTCTGAAATGCCAAACGTAGAGATCTCCTGCAACCCACTGCAGGGCGACTGTCTGTCACTTCTGACACACCCGTGACAAATATGCATATGAACGGGAAAACAATGCAGAATTCTTAATATGAAGCCTCATTTAAAAGTCTATTTTTCTCTTATACAGTGGGTACGGAAAGTATTCAGACCCCTTTCAATTTTTCACTCTTTGTTTCATTGCAGCCATTTGGTAAATTCTAAAAAGTTATTTTTTTTCTCATTAAAGTACACTCTGCACCCCATCTTGACTGAAAAAAAACAGAAATGTAGAAATTTTTACAAATTTATTCAAAAAGAAAAAACTGAAATATCACATGGTCATAAGTATTCAGACCCTTTGCTCAGTATTGAGTAGAAGCACCCTTTTGAGCTAGTACAGCCATGAGTCTTCTTGGGAATGATGCAACAAGTTTTTCACACCTGGATTTGGGAATCCTCTGCCATTCTTCCTTGCAGATCCCCTCCAGTTCCGTCAGGTTGGATGGTGAATGTTGGTGGACAGCCATTTTCAGGTCTCTCCAGAGATGCTCTGGGTTTAGGTCAGGGCTCTGGGCCAGTCAAGAATGGTCACAGAGTTGTTCTGAAGCCACTCCTTTGTTATTTTAGCTGTGTGCTTAGGGTCATTGTCTCGTTGGAAGGTGAACCTTCCGCCAAGTCTGAGGTCCAGAGCACTCTGGAAGAGGTTTTCATCCAGGATATCTCTGTACTTGGCCGCATTAATGTTTCCTTCAATTGCAACCAGTCATCCTGTCCCTGCAGCTGAAAAACACCCCCATAGCATGATGCTGCCACCACGTTTCACTGTTGGGATTGTATTGGGCAGGTGATGAGCAGTGCCTGGTTTTCTCCACACATACCGCTTAGAATTATCACCAAAAAGTTCTATCTTCGACTCATCAGACCAGAGAATGTTATTTCTCATAGTCTGGGAGTCCTTCATGTTTTTTGAGCAAACTCTATGTGGGTTTTCATATGTCTTGCACTGAGGAGAGGCTTCTGTTGGGCCACTCTGCCATAAAGGCCTGACTGGTGGAGGGCTGCAGTGATAGTTGACTTTGTGGAACTTTCTCCCATCTCCCTACTGCATCTCTGGAGCTCAGCCACAGTGATCCTGTGGTTCTTCTTTACATCTCTCACCAAGGCTCTTCTCCCACGATTGCTCAGTTTGGCTGGACGGCCAGGTCTAGGAAGACTTCTGGTGGTCCCAAACTTCTTCCATTTAAGGATTATGGAGGCCACTGTGCTCTTAGCAACCTTGAGTAATGCAGAAATTCTTTTAGAACCTTGGCCAGATCTGTGCCTTGCCACAATTCTGTCTCTGAGGTTCTTGGGCAGTTCCTTTGAGCTCATGATTCTCATTTGGTCTGACATGCCCTGTGAGCTGTGAGGTCTTATATAGACAGGTGTGTGCCTTTCCAAATCAAGTCCTATCAGTTTAATTAAACACAGCTGGACTCCAATGAAGGAGTAGAACCATCTCAAGGAGGATCACAAGGAAATGGACAGCATGTGACTTAAATATGAGTGTCTGAGCAAAGGGTCTGAATACTTATGACCATGTGATATTTCAGTTTTTCTTTTTTAATAGATTTGCAAAAATTTCTACATTTCTGTTTTTTTTCAGTCAAGATGGGGTGCAGAGTGTACTTTAATGAGAAAAAAAATGAACTTTTTAGAATTTACCAAATGGCTGCAATGAAACAAGTAGTGAAAAATTTAAAGGGGTCTGAATACTATCCGTACCCACTGTATATTGTATTAGTGTTTTTCATATATCGAGCATATAATCTGTGGATTTTTGTGTATGGTGTGTACGCAAAAAAATCACGTAGACATATTAGTTTTTGATTTGGATAAAATTTACCCATACAAGTCTATGGGTCTGTGAAAAATCTCTGACATTACACATTACCATCCATGTGCAATCTTTAAAATGTATATATCTACCGTATATTCCGGCGTATAAGACGACTTTTGAAGACTGAAAAATCTTCTGTCTAGTCTGGGGTCGTCTTATACGCCGGTAATGCTTTTGAACTTTCAGAAATTGACATGCGGGAATACTCTGGGGGTGTTAATAAGCTGCCGTGGCCGTATCCCTGCCATGTCGGAGTTAATATAAGGTGGAGGGAGTTAAAATACGGCGGCGGTAGGTCCAGACAGTCAGCGCTTCTGTGCTGAAACTGACACATCGCTGCGTATTCCCAGCTCCGGACACAGCGCAGGACTTCTGTGCCGACAGCTTTCACTTGTCACAGAAGCGCTGCGCTGTGTCCGGAGCTGGGAAGTTCGCATCGCTTCTGTGACAATATATGAAAAGCCGGCAATTCAGCAGCGGCATAAGCCGGCACCCGACAATTTAGAATAGAAAGAATAGAGCATCACACATAGATTAGATAGATAGAAACATGTCAGTCACATATATATGAAGTACAGTGACAGTATTGCTTACTGTACTTGTCATTTAGTGTAAAGGATTTATTAAAACAAATATTAGTGTTTTCATGCACCGTCTCTTTAAAAAAGCCGGCCGGCAATTCAGCAGCGGTACCCGACAATTTAGAATAGAAAGAATAGAGCATCACACATAGATTAGATAGATGGAAACATGTCAGTCACATATATAAGAAGTACAGTGATAGTGCTGGTTACTGTACTTGTCATCTAGTGTTAAAATAACGGATTTATTTAAAAAAAAATTGGCATGGGGTTCCCCTTAATTTTAGTCTCTAGCGGAGGTTAAGCAGACAGCTGGGGCAGATGTTTGAAGCCTGGGAAGGGGGTAATACCCACGGAGCTTCCCAGGCTACTAATATCAGCCCCCAGCTGAATACCTAGCCTTTACTAGCTATTAAAATGGGGGATCCCAAAAAAATGATGTGGGGTCCCCCCTATTTTAATAGCTAGCAAAGGCTAGGCAGACAGCTGGAGGCTGATATTAATAGCCCAGGAAGGGTGCCATGAATATTGGCCCCCTCCCAGGCTAGAAACACCAGCCGTCAGCCACCCCAGAAATGGCGCATCCATAGGATGCGCCAATTCTGGCACTTAGCCTCGCTCTTCCCACTGCCCTGTAGCGGTGGCAGTGGGGTAATAGGGCTGGGGTTGATGTCAGCTTATAATGCCAGCTGACATCAAGCCCAGGTTAGTAATGGAGAGGCGTCTATAAGACACCCCCATTACTAACCTCATAGTCAAAGTTAAAAGAAAACACAAACACCCAGAATAAAGTCCTTTAATTGAAATAAACACACAATTCTTTATTGTTCTAAATTAAACCATACTTACCATCACGCCCATTCCAGCTGAAGCCAACGATCTCCTGCAATAAAAGTAAAATAATAAAGCAACCTCATCCTTACCTCTCCATGGTTCCCACGACAGCTTCAGCTCTGCTACATCGAGATGACAGGCTGGACCGCAGCAGAACGCTGCCATCCAGCCTGTCATCCCGCAGACACTGAGAAGCGCAGGCATGCTTGCGCTCCTCAGTGTCTCGCTGTGACGGCATCCAGATGAGCCGACAATGAACTCAGCTCACCTCCTGGACGTCCGTCACTGACAGCGTGGGAAACTTCTACTGCGCATGCGGGGAGCAGGAGAATTTTCCCACGCTGTCAGTGACGTGCATGAGGTGAGCCGAGTTCATTGGACATGATCTCGGCTCATCTGGATGCCGTCACAGTCAGACACTGAGGAGCACAAGCATGCCTGCGCTTCTCAGTGTCTGCCGCATGGCAAGCTGAACGGCAGCGTTCTGCTGCGGTGCAGCCTGTCATGTGAATGTAGCAGAGCTGGATCGGTCCTGGGAACCATGGAGAGGTAAGGATGAGGTTGCTTTATTATTTTACTTTTATTGCAGGAGATCGTTGGCTTCAGCTGGAATGGGCGTGATGGTAAGTATGGTTTAATTTAGAACATTAAAAAATTGTGTCTTTATTTCAATTAAAGGACTTTATTCTGGGTGTTGTGTTTTTTTTAATTACTTTACTAGAAATTCATGGCGGTCATGTCTAATATTGGCGTGACCCCATGAATTTCAGGCTTAGGGCCAGCTGATAATGCCAAGCTGGCCCTAACCCCTTTATTACCCAGTGAGCCACCGCACCAGGGCCCTGGATGAGTTGGGTACAGCGCCAGAAGATGGCGCTTCTATGAACGCGCCATTTTCTGGGGTGGCTGCGGACTGCAATTTGCAGCGGGGTGGGGGGCAGAAAGCTTGGGCCTCCCTGCGCTGCAGATTCCAGCCCCCAGCTGCCTAGTTGTACCTGGCTGGACACAAAAATAGGGCGAAGCCCCACGTCTTTTTTTTTTTAATTATTTCATGAAATAATTTAAAAAAAAAAGGGCTTCCCTATATTGTTGTGTCCGGCCAGGTACAAATAGGCAGCTGGTGGTTGGGGGCAGCCCGTTCCTGTACCTGGCTGGACACAAAAATATGGCGAAGCCCACGTCAACATTTTTGGGAAAAATTAATTACAAAATTAATAATAATTTAGGGACTGCATCTTTATTAACCCCTCAAGTGTCATTTAGTGTTAAAATAAAGGATTTTTTAAAAAGAAAATTGGCGTGGGATCCCCCATCATTATAGTCTCTAGCGGAGGTTAAGCAGACGGCTGGGGCAGATGTTTGAAGTCTGGGAAGGGGGTAATACCCACGGAGCTTCCCAGGCTACTAATATCAGCCCCCAGCTGAATACCTAGCCTTTACTAGCTATTAGAATGGCGGACCCCCCCAAAAAATGACGTGGGGTCCCCCCTATTTTAATATGTTTATGAGTGACAGTTTTCCTGCTATATACCTGCATGTCATAAGAATTTAAATTAAAAAAGGACCATGTTAAATTCAAATCTGTTTTTTTTTAATTTTTACCGGTGTTTGGTATGCATTGGAAAAGGGGTAGTCTTATACGGTGAATATATCCTAAACTCTATATTTTAACAGGAAAGTAGGGGGGTCGTCTTATACACCAGGTCGTCTTATACGCCGGAATATACGGTATTTTTTCAAGAGAAAATCATTGATGAAACACTGATGGTAAAAACTAATACACAGACCAAACACTGATGAAGATCAGACCATTTTTTGCGTACAAGAAAAATCACTGACATCTAAATGAAGCCTTATACAACTTAATGTTTAACACATTAATGACTGGCGATTTTCCACTTTTGAACTTCTGTTTTTTCCTCTAATTCTTCCAAGAGCCAAACCTTTTAGGTTTTCTGTCATCGACATAGCCATATGATCCTTTCACTTTAACATATGATGTACTTAAAAATGGGTAAAAAATGAGTGGGGTGAAATAATGAAAAAAAAACACTATTCCGCCACTGTTTTTTTCATCTTTTTATGGTATAGCGTGATAAAAATTACATATTCTTACACTATTATACACTATGATTATAGTGATGTCAAAATTCTGAAGTTTTTTTCATATTTTAGTGGTTAAAGTTAATCTGCCACCCGGATTTTGCTGTCCCATCTGAGAGCAGCCTGATGTAGGGGAAAAGACCCTGATTCCAGCGATGTGTCAGTTACTGGGCTGCTTGCTGCAGATTTGATAAAAATCACTATTTTATTTGCTACGGATTTCTCAGTTCTCTGAATGCTGAGATCTGTATAACCCCACCCACACCACAGTTTGGCTGCTTTTTGTGTACACTGTGCATAGGCAAAAAGCTGCAAATCAGTGGTGGGAGTGTGGTTGGACTACCTGGCAGCAGGTTTACTAGTCCTCTAATGATAATCTCCTGCTGATAAAGCGATGATTATATCAAGACAACAGCAAACAGCCTAGAAAGTGACACATCACATCAGGGCCTCTGTTTCTTCATTATGGTGCTCTCAGATTAAATGGCAAAAGCCTGGTGACAGATCCCCTTTAAAGAAAATTCAGAACTTTGTAAAAAAAATGGCTTGTATCACCATTATCTGAGCTCCATAAGTTTTTTATTTTCTGTTGACAGACCTCTATGGGGCATGTTTTTTGCGTGACAAGCTGACATTTTGTTAATTTTTGGAGTATTTACGATGTTTTGAGTACTTTTTGTTTCATTTTTTGGGGTGAAGTGAGGCAACCAAAAACAGCAATTTTGGAGTTTCTTTTCCTTTTATTTCTCAAATTTAAATAATTTAATACTTTGATAGATGTGACTTCATTTCTTTATTTTTACTTTTTTTTTACTTTATTTTTTAGTCCCTTTATGGCAAACGTGTCAAACTGGCCCGTAGGGTGGTTTTTTTTGTCCCTTCAACACCAGAACCACCACCCCTATGTGGGGCCATTATTCTGTATGGAGGATTATTTGGGGCCATTATACTGTATGGAGGACTATGTGGTACCCATTATTCTGTATGGAGGACTATGTAGGGCCCATTATTCTGTATGGAGGACTATGTGGGGCCTATTATTCTGTATGGAGGACTATGTGGGGCCATTATTCTGTATGGAGGACTATGTGGGGCCCATTATTCTGTATGGAGGACTATGTGGGGCCCATTATTCTGTATGGAGGACTATGTGGGGCCCACTATACTATATGGAGCACTATGTGGGGCCCATTATACTGTATGGAGGACTATGTGGGGCCCATTATACTGTATGGAGCACTATGTGGGGCCCATTATACTGTATGGAGGACTATGTGGGGCCCATTATACTGTATGGAGGACTATGTGGGCCCATTATTCTGTATGGAGGACTATGTGGGGCCCATTATTCTGTATGGAGGACTATGTGGGCCCATTATTCTGTATGGAGGACTATGTGGGGCCCATTATTCTGTATGGAGGACTATGTGGGGCCCATTATTCTGTATGGAGGACTATGTGGGGCCCATTATACTGTATGGAGGACTATGTGGGGCCCATTATTCTGTATGGAGGACTATGTTGGGCCATTATACTGTATGGAGGACTATGTGGGGCCATTATACTGTATGGAGGACTATGTGGGGCCCATTATACTGTATGGAGCACTATGTGGGGCCCATTATACTGTATGGAGGTCTATGTTGGGCCCATTATATTGTATGGAGGACTATGTGGGGCCATTATACTGTATGGAGGACTATGTGGGGCCCATTATACTGTATGGAGGACTATGTGGGGCCCATTATACTGTATGGAGGTCTATGTTGGGCCCATTATATTGTATGGAGGACTATGTGGGGCCATTATTCTGTATGGAGGACTATGTGGGGCCCATTATTCTGTATGGAGTATTAGGTGGGGCCATTATACTGTATGACGGACTATGTGGGGCCCATTATACTGTATGGAGCACTATGTGGGGCCCATTATACTGTATGGAGGACTATGTGGGGCCCATTATACTGTATGGAGAACTATGTGGGCCCATTATTCTGTATGGAGGACTATGTGGGGCCCATTATTCTGTATGGAGGACAATGTGGGCCCATTATTCTGTATGGAGGACTATGTGGGGCCCATTATTCTGTATGGAGGACTATGTGGGGCCCATTATTCTGTATGGAGGACTATGTGGGGGGCCCATTATTCTGTATGGAGGACTATGTGGGGCCCATTATACTGTATGGAGGACTATGTGGGGCCCATTATTCTGTATGGAGGACTATGTGGGGCCATTATACTGTATGGAGGACTATGTGGGGCCATTATACTGTATGGAGGACTATGTGGGGCCCATTATACTGTATGGAGCACTATGTGGGGCCCATTATACTGTATGGAGGTCTATATTGGGCCCATTATATTGTATGGAGGACTATGTGGGGCCATTATTCTGTATGGAGGACTATGTGGGGCCTATTATTCTGTATGGAGGACTAGGTGGGGCCATTATACTGTATGGCGGACTATGTGGGGCCCATTATACTGTATGGAGCACAATGTGGGGCCCATTATACTGTATGGAGCACTATGTGGGGCCCATTATACTGTATGGAGCACTATGTGGGGCCCATTATACTGTATGGAGGACTATGTGGGCCCATTATTCTGTATGGGGGACTATGTGGGGCCCATTATTCTGTATGGAGGACTATGTGGGCCCATTATTCTGTATGGAGGACTATGTGGGGCCCATTATTCTGTATGGAGGACTATGTGGGGCCCATTACTCTGTATGGAGGACTATGTGGGGCCCATTATTCTGTATGGAAGACTATGTGGGGCCCATTATTCTGTATGGAGGACTATGTGGGGCCATTATACTGTATGGAGGACTATGTGGGGCCATTATTCTGTATGGAGGACTTTGTGAGGCCATTATACTGTATGGAGGACTATGTAGGGCCATTATTCTGTATGGAGGACTACGTGGGGCCATTATACTGTATGGAGCACAATGTGGGGCCATTAATCTGTATGGAGGACTATGTGGGGCCTATTATTCTGAATTGAAGACTATGTGGGGCCCATTATTCTGTATGGAGGACTGTGTGGGGCCCATTATATTGTATTACTGGTTGGCCCGCTATTTTGTCCAAGTTTTTCATTTTGGCCTTCTGTGTGTTTGAATTTGACATCCCTTCCTTATGGGAACCTGCGATCATTTGATCCCTTATACTATATACTGCAGTATATGGTTAAATTGATATTCTCCTATAAAGTCTAGATGGTCTTCATAGGTGGACCCACATGGCAACCAGGGTCACCCTCTGGCTACCATGGTAACCCATTGATACCTCATGATCACATCACATCATGATGGTTGCCGGTGCAGGCATGCCAGGACAGGTTATGGATAGGTTTATCTATATAAATGCTGCTGTCAAAAATTGACAGCAGCATCTACAGCTCGGACAAAAATTAAGAGACCACTGAACAGTATTCTATTGAAAAGCATGGAAATAATGGTGGAAAGCATGCCAAGACGAATGAAAGCTGTGATTAAAGATCATGGTTAGTCCACCAAATATTGCCAAATATTAATTTCACAGTTCAAAACATGAGTAATTTGAGGTCTGAAAGCGCTGTTTCTTTTTTAGTATTTTGACGATTTCTCATTTGCTGCAAATAAATACAAAATTTTTAGCTTTGAATTTCGGAGACATGTTGTCAGTAGTTTATAGACTAAAACATCAATGTACATTTTACTCAAAAATAAACTTATAAAGAGAAAAATCAGAGAAACTGAAAATTTTGCAGTGGTCTCTTAATTTTTGCCAGAGCTGTGTATGGCTAAACAGTACCACTCGATACTAGCTGCTGTTACAGACAAGTGTCAGGGGTATAACACAACTATATGGTGTGGACTCAGATGCTGAGCACATTCGATCATTCCCTGCACACATATGATGTAAATTGACGTTATATTGTCAAGCATTGGAAAGCTTTTTTTATTGTGTATTTTACATGGTGTCATTCTGTATAGGCGTTTATTACTTACATATAGTTCTATTCAGTAACCTATAAAGGAAAATAGCTGCAATTTAATAATGCTCCACTGACCTCAAACGCACTACAAATGTACAAAACAAACCAAGGGCTATGTATTTTCAAACCTATTAGATCTGCAGTTGTGTAGTTTTCAGAGTTATGAAGCGAGCCATGTTTCTCTGTGGCACATTTTCATACTTCCATCCCTTCTACAGAACTATTTGTACTACGCTGTTAGGGTATGTGCACAGAGTCTTCTAGTGGAAACCGCTTCAGGAAATATTTTCTTCTTTGGCTATGTGCACACGATGTCCGCCTGGAATCAGCCTTTTCATTGGACAGTGCCTAGATTGCAGTGGGTTACTTCAGGGGGCGCTTCAAAGAAGTGACATGGACTTTATTGGCGTCTTTCAAAACCTCAAACAGAAGAAAATGCTCAAAAGCCTGAACTTATCACTAGCAGGTCATTTTACAATAGGAATGAATAGAAAGAGTCTTTTACGTGTTTTGAACGGTTTTTCAGGCATTTTGCAGCTGACCCACTTTAGAAGACTCCTCAAAAACTCTGTGTCCACATATCTTTAGGGTACATTCACACTGTATCTTTTTCAGGTGGTCGAAAATGTCCATTTTTTCAAGCAGAAGACGCTTCAGGAATCACTCCTTTTTACTGAAGATTTGTAAGCCTGAACTGTCTTTTTATAGCATATTTGGTCATTTCCTAAGTGCTTTTTTTCCCTGGCGTTTTCTTTCAATGATTTTTCAGCGTTTTTTGGGTATCTTTTTCCTGGCGTTTTTCCAGACGTTTTTCTAACTCCATCAAGCAATGAAGAAAACGCTAGCATTTTTTGAGCAAAAATGCTGACAAAACGCTCAAAAAGAGCAAACATCTTCCAGGTGTCATTTTAGCCTTTTAATTGACTTCTATTGTAAAGAATGGACACATTAGTTCTTTTAAATGCTTGCCAGCTTTGAAAGTCTCAAGTGTTTAAAGGGAATCTGTCAGCAGGTTTTTGCTATGTAATCTAAGGACAGCATTAAGTAGGGGAAGGGGATAAAACACAGAATTCAATGATGTGTCACTTATCAAGCTCTGTGTTCTTGTTTACTTAGACTGAAGGATTTATCACCTTGTGATTATCATTGTCTGGACTACAGAAGCATGAGCCTCATGGTCCATCTCCGCCCCTTCGGTGATAAGCAGCTCGCTGTCTATCACTGTGTACACACAAAGCCTGGTGTGGGCGGGGTTAGCTTTCTCAGCTCTGCTGCATTGCTAAATCTAAAAGTTCTGATTGTGTCAGAACGACTGCACCCAGTAATCTAAGTGATACATCGCTGGATCCAGGGTCTCTTTGCCTACATCATGATGATGAGGTAGCAAAAACCTACTGCCAGATTCCCTTTAAAAGCCGTTCAAAAGCCTAAACAGATGAACATCAAGTCGTTTTCACATATAAATTAGTAGAGCCATTCTTTCTGATCGCTTTGCTAGTGCTTTTTCCATCAATTTTTGGACTAAACGGCTCAAAAAACATCACACAAAGATAGTTGAAACATACCCTTAAATTCTTGCTTTGTCCTTTGAGTTTTCTCTTTATAAAACCCATGGCTTCTAGTTAGTGTATATAGTTCACCACAAAAAAGCAGTAAGAAAAATGCAATATGAAAGTGTAATGTGCATTAATTCAGCAATACAGTGCAATTTTCATACTTACCAATGCAATATCCAGTGGTCATTTTTAACTCATAAATTGCTATGCTGCTTTTTTCATCAGCTCCAAGAATTCCTTCCAATAAGATCTACAGAATAAAAAAAAAATCACAGCATGCCTAGAATGCTAGATGAGGTAGTCTCTTCCCAAAGATAAAAAGTGCAATACTGCTAATGTTGTTTCTCATGGGCACAGTTCTAGAGGCACATCTTGGTGAGCAACATGGAGCAATTCAGATGAAGGAAGCAGGCACTAATGTCTTAGGTATTTCAGATGAGACTCAAGTCTACGAATGTGCAAAAAGAATTGAATCCCATACAGATCAATCCAATTTTTACAGATACATTGCAGTTCTTTAACATAGCACACTGAATTTGGTCTCATAAATTATATTTACTGCTGATGTAGAAAAAACGATGACCATGCAAATGAAAAATAGTCTGTTCTTTCTGAATTAATTTTTTTTTATACGGCCGTGTGAATAATTCCTTAGTGTTACTGTCTTACATCTTTAAGCACAATATTTTGTGAAGCAGAAAGACACTACAGGAACAACCACCGGGAATATGGAATCCCCATAGCTGCTTTCCTTTATCATTCTTAATTTCTGAATATACTAAACTGAGATTTAAGTTAACTATAAACCTATACACAAATGTTTGTATATAGTTTATTTATATGTATCTAATGTATGCATTTCTCTCACTAAGGGCACAACCCCACTATCAGTATTTGGTCAGTATTCGGTCAGTATTTTTTCTCAGGAGTGGGTGATAAATGCAGAATTGGTGACTTGTTTCTATTATACCTTTTCTCTGATTGTTCCTCACCTGGTTTTGGCTCCCACTCCTGAGAAAAAATACTGACCGAATACTGATAGTGGGGCCGTGGCCTTAATGTTATAAAATAATTAAAACCTGTAGTAATTGTTTACCTTGTACTTTTTTGTTGAGTTTTTTAAGTCCATACTTGCTATTAACCAGCCATCTGATTGTTCCTGGCTTGACCATAGAAGGTTATCAAAGCTCTCTCCCTCAGGCCTGACAAAAACATTTAATATACTGGGATTAGGGGATAACTTCAGTCCAGTAATTTGATAAACCAGTCTAAGACAGCTCCATTCATCAGGCTGGAGATCAGGACTGAGAAGAACAGCCTTTTGTCCATGAATTCCACGAGTTGTATCCACTGAAACATAATGACCTGAAAAGTAAAGAAGCACAACTCACTATTTGAGATCATGTTATGATGAGGATACTTTCTATACTATACATATGACAATTTAGTGTGTATTTTAGAGCTTAAAAGGACAAACTTCTGAAATTATTTTTGTCGAAGAAAGGTGGCAAGGCTAAAAGAACCAAATATATCTGTTCAAACTCAACCACACTCGCTCATTCAATTAAATGGGTCTGCAAAAAAGCGGACTACATATGGATACCATGTCCTTTTTTCACTGACTGGTTGACCGGAGAAGCTAGGGAAACGACCATCTGTTATATTTTCTCATTCAAGAAAAACAGATGACACAAGGATGAAAACTGACAAGGACCAAAAAAGGATGAATCATGGATCACAAGTGGATCCAGTACACCTGATGAAAAATGTTCCTGTGTAGGAGAGAAAAAAGTGTCATATATGAATCCAGCTGTAAACTTTTAACATCTTACAGACTTTGTAAGCAGTAATAAAGAATATAGTCCTTTTTTAACAGTTTCCTTTTTTTGTGCCATTTTTGATATGCTAAAAAGGGGATGTGTGCATTGCGCAATAAAGCCTGTGACAAATATTCACAATGTTACTTCTAAAAATTGTTTCCAATTGTTCTCTAACTACAACTAAACTAAAACTCTGCAATATAGTATTGAAAGCCCTAGATATTTAAATATCGAAAAGAAAAAGAACACAATAAAATGTGTATTCAAAAACATATAGTTATTATATTTGAGCAAAATACACACTGGCACAAAGTGGTCAGGTCACACAATTACATTTTGCTGCCAGTGTTACCAACAGGTCAAAAAGCAGATGTAATTGGAATGTAACAGGCACATTTAAAGCATTATATAGCAATGGTTACCATGTGAGGCTATGATCTGTTGAACAAACTAAACCAAAGCTGCTTCCAAAGATATATGTAAATTTACAAGTGAAACACTAGGCTGGTAATTTTATCTTGCACTCTTTCATTATTTCTATTTTTGAGAAGACTAAACACATCTTGGTGCAAATTCAGTATTATACCTATAATTGTATAAAAGTATCCGGAAGTAAAACCACTTACATGATAATTACAGCTAAACAGAGCTTTTTTCCATTAGATGCGACAAGCATTTTATTTTTTTTTATTTAACGTTTTAGAAACAACAAGAGAAAATGACTCCATGACTGGAAACATGTTAAATGGGGTTTTCCAATATTTATATATTTTTCATGTCCCCTGGCTTGCCCACGGTGCAAATAATAAAAATAGCGTTGCTCACCTACTGCAGGTCCAGCGCTCTGCTCCAGCCTTGGTTGATTTGATAGGCTGCAGCGATGACATTATGGCTAAAGCGCACATGACCAACTGCAGCCAATCACTGGGCGAAGCGGTTTTGTGCCAATCACTACTGAGCCCAGGGATTGGCAGTAGTCAGTACTTCACTGCTGCAGCCTTTCAACAAAGACCAAGGCAGCAGCAAAGAGGCAGAGCTGGACCTTATGTGGATGAGTAAAGCTTATTTTTTGATTTTTACAGTGGGCACGCCAGAGGAATAAAACATGTTACCATGTTTCTGATAATGAAGCTACAGAATGATTAACGAAGCGACAGTATGAAGCACATTGGTCCCAACACATGATGACAAGTTCTTCTTTATGCTGAAAGAGTTTCAAAGGAATAAGTTTTGTCTAGTAAATTTGATTGGGAAAACAAAATAAAGTAGGCTGAATCACCATAAAAGCTCTACTATATGAGGAGATGATGGGTTCCTAGCGTCAGCACATACTGTACATTGTGAGCCAGTTGCCATCTTGAAGAGATAGTGTGGCTTGTGTGTATTGTATAAATGTAGCAGGTTGTCTCCACATTCCACATATTGCTTACTAATATGAAGTCTGACCACCTATGTGACCTACGTGCACTGTTCTCTACAGCCATCTAACCATATCTATTATATGGGTTAACTCCTATAAATATGACATAAGAACTATGGTATTATAAAACGTAGCATTTATTATCAGAATCGAATAAAATCACATAAAATGTCTCTAAAGGGAAGAGAGCCACATAAGAAAAAGAGGGTCAGACTAGAGGATATAGGCATAACTATACATTCCAGAGATGCCACTCACATATTGACCTCTGATGAGTACTATGTATTAAGATATAACAATACCCAATAAATACATCATTTCTTAACTAAGTTAATAAGTAATAAGGTGTGTAGAGAGTAAATATAAATATAAAGTGCTTAGTGCATGATACCCTACTCTGCACTATCCTTAATGTAATGAATACTAGGAAAATGTGGTATTGTGGACACCAACAATGATGTCACTGTTAATCAGACCGAATTATATGCCAGAAGTCATAGTAGCAAATAAAGAGGTGGCAAAGGATTGTATAATAATAATAGGTATTACTAACCCCTATGTGCTGACCGGATCCAACGCGCGTTTCGCCACTGGCTTTGACGAGGATATCTTCTCTTTATTTGCTACTATGACTTCTGGCATATAATTCGGTCTGATTAACAGTGACATCATTGTTGGTGTCCACAATACCACATTTTCCTAGTATTCATTACATTAAGGATAGTGCAGAGTAGGGTATCATGCACTAAGCACTTTATATTTATATTTACTCTCTACACACCTTATTACTTATTAACTTAGTTAAGAAATGATGTATTTATTGGGTATTGTTATATCTTAATACATAGTACTCATCAGAGGTCAATATGTGAGTGGCATCTCTGGAATGTGTAGTTATGCCTATATGCCTATATCCTCTAGTCTGACCCTCTTTTTCTTATGTGGCTCTCTTCCCTTTAGAGATATTTTATGTGATTTTATTCGATTCTGATAATAAATGCTACGTTTTATAATACCATAGTTCTTATGTCATATTTATAGGAGTTAAGTTAATATGGTGGACATATGAACACTGCAATTGTTTTTTTACTGACATTGTTTTCTATTATATGGGTGTAAACAATACAATTACTTCAATGTATATAGACTATTCCTTATTTATGCATAATATGCTCTGATGCATTCGCATCCACTGATATACTTGCAGAGATCATGATTTTGGGCCTGTGTCTTTTCTACCAGCACTCTACTCTAGCCCAAATAACAAAAGCGTATTCCCAACATGGACATCAGTGACCGGCATGGTCCTACCTCTGGGACCCACTTCTATGTGGAAAACCAGAAAATTACCCACCTAGTGAGAGAGTTCCTGGTTGCCAGATTCAACTGCGTAGGACTGCGTAGAGAGGTGGCTGCACATGTGCCATAAATATCTCTGCTGGGAACACTGCTACAATGTGAACTATTGTACAGAGATCCCGTTTATTTAGAAAGGATGCCCTAATATTTTTTTTACAGGTTTTGCTTAAAGGGGTTAACCAGTAAAAACAAGTTAACACTTATCCATAGGTTAGGAGATAGCATGCTGAGTGGTGGGTTTCCCAGCGCTGGACACTGCACCAAGCAGATCGCAGAATGTATATGCCCAATGGGGAACCTTTATCCAATACAAAATGGTGCAGCAGGTTGGACACCTGACCTCCACTCCATTCATTCCCTACTGATCTGGTGGGAAAAAAAATCAGCAGCAGCGCTCGGCAGTCCTATAGTGAATGAATGAAGTGCAGGCCACATATACACACTGTCACTCCTTTCTAACAAAGAAAAAAGTTCCTCGTTCTGCAGATTGGTCTGAATACGAGTGGGTGGACCCCTCTAATCAACAAATTGGATAGGTGATAATCGACAACCCCTTTAAATAATGACTACAGAAGAATATCCTAAGCCCATCAAAATATAGTGGTGAGACATTTTGGATACATTTACCCTAAGAATACTTTGTATAAGCATTGTTTCTCTTAGCCAACTTCTTACGCACTCCAAATTAGTAAAAACAGGGACATATCATAAGCAGTTACAGCATTCATCTCTGTCCTCATTAATAAATACAGAAACTTGACATATTCCTACAGACCTTGTGCCCAAGGTGGTCAGTCAGACACAGTTCAGATCTGTCATATGCCATAGCGCAGACTTTTAGAGAAAAAAATTACAATACAGAGTTTTAAAAAGTGTGACACAAAAAGAATGATGGAGGACTTTTTAAGGCACAACGGAAGTGAGCTGAAAAAGTATTGTTCTGTTCCAATAAAAGTACATGAAATAAAAAAAGTCAAAACTGTGCTACTTACAACAAATAATTTTACATAAATAAGAGTTCCAAGTCAGTAAAGAATTAAGTTGCAATGTTCGCCAGGTTCCAATATTGAGCAGTCAGCAGTTTGCACATGGTGTGTTCACAGCAAGAGCTAATTCCTATGGAAACTACACAGCAATAAACATTGTAAGCCTGCAAAAAAGTCATGTCCTGAGTAGTGATGAGCGAGCATCCTCGATACTGCTCGGTGCTCGCCCGATAATCTCACTGCCCGAGATGCTCGGCCCTCGCCGACTCTTTCCGGGGTTGCTCGGCGGGAGCTCGGGTCTCCTCCCTGCATGTTTGGGGCTCTTTAGAGCGCCAATCAACATGCAGGGATTGTCTGCCACACACTGTAATGTCGCAGCCATGTTGGTTGTGGCATTACAGTGATTGGCTGGCCGCACTGTGTCATCAGGTCTATATCAGACTGTAACATACCTGGTGGCGGGCTTGCATGGTGCACCATCTCTCACTATGCAAGATCGCAAACTTGATCTTCAGTCCAGTCTGGTAGCCTGGCTTCTATTCATGCAGTCTGTTTGTCTCTGTTCGGACTGCTTAGGGCGGCGGCCCGGTTACTTCCAGTTTCTTATAGCTGCTGTGGGCACACCCCTAATGCGTCCTCAGCCTATTGCTGTCTGTCACTGGATATTTAAACCAGCTCCACCTGGTGCCTGAGCAACTCTAACATTCAGTGTGCTCCTTGACTCTGAATGTGCCAGGTCCTGTTCTGTTCTTGCCTGTCCGCCAACCTGGGGGCTGTATTCCCAGGCCTGTCTGAACTATCTCCTAGCCTGTTGTCTGTCCGCCTTCCTGGAGGCTGTATTTCCAGGCCAGTCTGAACACGCTCCTAGCCTGTTCGTCCCGCCTTCTGGGGGCCGCATACCCAGACCCGCTCCTGTATCTCGCTGCAGTGTCAGTTCCTGTCTGAACACTCAGTTCCTGACTGAACACTCTCCTAGTCTGTTACCTGTTTTTCTTTATGTCCGTACCTTCCCTTTTTCTGCAGAGTCTGAACCTGCACCTAACTCCTACTCGTTGTCGCTGTACTTCCGTTTGTGAGTTTAGAGTCCACTCGCTACTTCATTGCAAGTATCTTGTGTGTATCTGGTTCTGCCTTTCCCTTCCAGTCTGTTCCGTGTGAACAGAGCCCTGTACCCTCTGCTCTGCCTTTGCTCACCGCTCCGGCGGTTTATCTCTGCTCTGCCTTTGCTCACCGCTCCGGCGGTTTATCTCTGCTCTGCCTTACTCACCGCTCCGGCGGTTCCTGCCCGCTCTGCCTTGCTCACCACTCTGGCGGTTTCTGCCCGCTCTGCCTTGCTCACCGCTCCGGCGGTTTATCTCTGCTCTGCCTTACTCACCGCTCCGGCGGTTCCTGCCTGCTCTGCCTTGCTCACCGCTCCAGTGGTTCCTGCCTGCTCTGTCTTGCTCACTGCTCCGGCGGTTCCTGCCTGCTCTGCCTTGCTCACCGCTCCGGCGGTTCCTGCCTGCTCTGCCTTGCTCACCGCTCCGGCGGTTCCTGCCTGCTCTGCCTTGCTCACCGCTCCGGCTTTTCCTGCCTGCTCTGCCTTGCTCACCGCTCCGGCGGTTCCTGCCTGCTCTGCCTTGCTCACCGCTCCGGCGGTTTCTCCCTGCTCTGCTTGCTCACCGCTCCGGCGGTACCTCTCTGCTCCGCCTTGCCCACCGCTCCGGCGGTTCCTCTCTGCTCTGCTTGTCTACCGCATCTGCGGTTCTGTTCCTGAATCCCAGTCTGTACTGGACCCTATCCAGCCTGTGCTCCAACCTGCTAGTACCTCTCCGTCTGCACGCCAGCCGTACTTGTCAGTACCCTCCTGTCTGCATACCAGCCGTGCCTGCCAGTATCCTCCTGTCTGCACTCCAGCCGTGCCTGCCAGTGCCCACCTGTCTGCATGCCAGCCGTGCCTGCCAATACCTACCTGTCTGTGTGCCAGCCTAACCTGCCTGTTCCTGTATTCCCCAGTGTGGGTCAACAGCCGTGTCCGGGGTCTGGCCTGGAGTAGCACCTGGTCCCTCTGCTCGGTTCCTCCCTGGTGCACGGTGTCGTTAGCCGTCGTGCGACCTTGGTTGGATCGGGTTGATACTTAGTTACGCCCCTCCAGGCACTCTACGGTTCATGGCACAGTGGAATCACTAAATCACGCACATGCCAGTCAGCCTGGGCGTGAACATAACACAGACCTGGCGACGCCGTGCTCATCACAGTCACTCCGGAATCAGACAGTGTAGGGAGAGGTGCTGCTGAGCTAGGGAGAGATTTGCTTGTTTCTAGTTAGTGTAGGTGTACCAGACTATATTAGAGACACATATCCATCTCAACAAACTGGTTTGTCCGTCACACAGATCACATATAATTGCGCTGACAATATTGCCATTTCTGGCCTCCATTGAAATTTTGTTGCAGTGTGTCAGTGAAGTTATTGACACCAGTTTGCTGTTAAAAATAGTTACCTACAGGCCAGCTATTTAAAACTGTGGTTTGTCCATCACATGGATCACATACAATTGCGCTGAAAATATTGCCATTTCTGGCCTCCATTGAAATTTTGCTTCAGTGAGCCATTGAAGTTATTGACACCAGTTTGAGGTTAAAAATAGTTACCTAAAGGCCAGCTATTTAAAACTGTGGTTTGTCCGTCACACGGATCACATATAAGTTCACTCCAAATTCAGCCATTTGTAGTGAGCGTGGAAGATATTGTCCTCCATTTAAAATGGGCAAGGCACGTGGCAAGGGACGGGGAACTGGACGTGATGGTGATGGTGCATGCAGAGGCCGAGGTCGGGGGCAAGCTGAAATTGTGCCACAACAAACACCCACATCTTCTCGCTCGACCTTCCTGTCCCAATTAATAGGGGACCGCAGAACACCATTATTGAACACAGAGCAGTGTGACCATATCATTGGTTGGATAACAGATAATGCTTCCAGTCACTTAGCCACCACCACCACCCTGTCTTCCACACGGTGAAGTCTCAGTAGCCGTGAGTCTGGACCGCATATTCCTCACCCTGATCCTCCTTCCTCCCACCATGCCGAGTACCCAGAGACAACTGATCCGACACTTGGACTCTCTGAAGAGCTGTTCACTTTTCAATTTATAGATTCGAGCCTCTCGCCTGGTCCACTTGAAGTGGGGCAAGAGGAGATCGCATGTAGCGATGCCCAAATATTTGAGCAGCCACGGTCATACGAAGGCGACGGTGGGAAAGTGTCACAAGAGGTGGACGATAATGAGACACAATTGCCAGAAAGTTAGGAGAAGGACCAGGGTGCGGAAGACAAGGTGGTGGATGATATAGTAACTGACCCAACCTGGCAGGAGGACATGCAGAGCGAGGACAGCAGCACACAGGGGGAGGGAGGCAGAGCACCCAAACAGGCAGGAAGAAGCAGTGTGGTGGCCGCAGACAAAAGGGGGCAACCGTTCCCCGTAACACCAACATGACGGAAGTTGCCAGTACAACTGTTAGGTCTTACCGAGTCTGGTTGTTTTTTAAAGACTCTGCTGATAACCCTAAAAATGCCATTTGCACCACCTGCCAGGCCAGCATCAGCAGGGGTAGCAAAACTACCAGCCTGACCACCACCAGCATGATCAGGCACATGGCAGCAAAGCACCCGACTAAGTGGGCCGTACCCCAGGGTCCAGGAACAGTGTCTGCGGGTGACACCACTGTTTCTTCCGCTGTTGTGCGAGCAAGCCAATTCCCTGTCCATAGTGCATGTGAAGATGCCTCCTGCCCTGCACCTGTCGTTGCATACTCTCAACTAGCACCATCAGCAATACTTTCCGTACCCACTGTATCTCTTATTCCTGAGGCGGACATGTCTACAAAAATGGGGCAGTACCAGAAGGCCCTTGTTGTGGCACTATTAAAAAAATTCCCATCTGAAAATGCTGGCGGCAGAGGTCACAGTTCGTTAGACAACCAAGGAGTACAGCCGAGAGAGACACAACTCCAATCCAGCAGAGGCAGGGGAATACTGTCAAAGTTCTGGGAGAGTTTTCTCAGCCCCTCCCACCGCACAGGACCTGAGGCGCGGGGTACTCTCACAAGTGCAAAGTTTGGGAAGATGCTGAGGGAGTACCTTGCCGACCGTACCAACGTCCTCCGTGATTCCTCTGTGCCTTAAAATTATTGGGTATCCAAGCTGGACACGTGGAATAAACTGGCTCTCTGCGCCTTGGAGGTCCTGGCCTGCCCTGCCGCTAGCATTTTATCAGAGCAGGTTTTTAGTGCCGCTGGTGGAATTATAACTGATAAGCGCATCCGCCTGTCAACTGAAAATGCTGACACGCTGACTCTTATAAAAATGAACAAGGACTGGATTGGGCCAGACTTCTCAACACCACCGAATGATAGCAGCGTAACATAAATTCAAATCCAGTATCTTTTTTTGGGAGGTGTATTCCCATGCACCTTTTCACACCCACACATGGGAATATGCTTCCTGATTTTGGCTATTTGCTCTTGTCCTCCTCCTTCTCCTCATTCTCATCCTCCACCACCATATCACAAGGGTGACAGTGGTCCGTGATGCAACATCCACATAATTTTTTTAAAGGGTGTTTATGATGCCCGTAAAAAAAATATATTATACAGTATGTTCATGTATACCCCCCAGGGGTAAATGTTTGTCAGCCCATACACTTAGTGCAAATGTTTGTCAGCCCATACACTTAGTGCATGGGCATTACAAGTATAGGAGACCTGCTCCTTTCTTATGGGAACATTTTTTTATGAGGCCCTCCTCCACATCTTTTCCAAGGTGCATTATAGTGCCTCCCAATTTTTGGCAGCCCTTGCATTCACTGCATAGGCCAACACTATGGGAGACCCACTTCCTAATAATGGGAACATTTTTTCATGAGGCCCTCTACGTCTCTTCCAAAAGGCATTGGAGTGCCTCCAAATTTTTTTTTCAGCCCTTCATTCATTGTATAGGGCAAAACTATGGGAGACCCACTTCCTAAAAATGGGAACATTGTTTTCAGGAGGCCCTCTCACCTCCACGTCTCTTCCAAGGGGCATTGGAGTGCCTCCAAATTGTTGGCAACCCTTGCATTCACTGCATAGGCAAACACAATGGGAGACCCACTTCCTAATAATGGGAACATTGCTTTCAGGAGGCCCTCTGACTTCCACATCTCTTCCAAGGGGCATTGGAGTGCCTCCAAATTATTGGCAACCCTTGCATTCACTGCATAAGGCAAACACAATGGGAGACCCATTTCCTAATAATGGGAACATTGTTTTCAGGAGGCCCTCTGACCTCCACGTCTTTTCCAAGGGGCATTGGAGTGCCTCCCAATTTTTGGCAGCCCTTGCATTCACTGCATAGGCAAACAGTATGGTAGACCCACTTCCTAATAATGGGAACATTGTTTTCAGGAGGCCCTTCTCTAAGTCTCTTCAAAGGGGTATTGGGGTGCGTCCAAATTTTCAAAGGGGTATTAGGGTGCGTCCAAATTTTGGGCAGCCCTGCCACTCACTGCATACGCAATAACAGTATAGGAAACCCACTCTTTAGTAATGGGAACAACAAAGCATAGCTGGCTGATGGCTCTCTAAGAATAGTGAGGGCCGACTGCTGGCCCTTTAAGAATAGTAAATGCCGCCTGATGGCCCTATAAAAATAGGCTTTGTGACTTTCAGAGTCCCTCCTTCATAAATGAAACAGGATGTGTCTAATGATGTGTTACACACCACATGGCCAGATAAGGTTGTAAAATGTTAAAATGACATCTTCCGGTGAATGCATTTGTCACGGTTGAAAGCAATGCAAAAGTGCAAAAAAGCTTCAAAAACGCTACGTGTGAACATAGCCCAAGGTGTGGAGGAGTATTTTTGGTTTTGGTTATTTATTTTGCCTTATATACAAGTCATTACCCTGGAAAGAATGTTCCTTCCCAGGAAAATCCATTTTGGCTTTTCTTTTGTATGTTTTATTGTGAGTTCGTAAAAGTGGCGTAATACCTCTGACAATGTTGTTCACAGCAGTTACCTGGGAGTCAGAAATGAGCATTCCAATTTGCTCGACCCGAGCAACGAATACCTGAGCATTTTAGTGCTCGCCCATCGCTACATATCACACACTAAGGTGCTATACAAACTTTGCAATAGCTTTAAATTCTATCTTGCCCTTCTGATGCCAAAAGCAGTTGTCACTGTTTAATCCACTATCATTTTATTTTAAAGTATTTTTACCGCCATCTGTCCAAGCAATATTGTTATGCACAGTGGAAAATATTAAAGTCATTGTCTTCTACTACTATCCACAGGATAGGTCATCAATATCAGATCGGTGGAGGTCCAACACTTGACACCCCGGCCAATCAGCTGCTATCTGTTCCTGCACAGCTCCGTACTCTGTGTAGTGGCTATTCTCCAGTACTGCAGCTCGGCGCTTTTCCAGGTGAGTTTTTTTTTAAGAAAAGCCATGCTAAGATATACATGCTTCTGTTAATAGAAGAGCTATAAATAAACACACCAGCACATCTGCAGAAAGTCAAGAACTCCATGACGTCAAGGTCCTATCTCCATTTATAATCGCATTGTAAGCTATGATCTCCTTAGGAAAGTCCAGGGGAATGTGCACATGTGTGTGGAACCCATACATAAAAACCACAGAAATATATTAGAAATCTCTGTATTTCAATGCAGCACCTAATTTGTTAAAGATGTAGGTTTTAACTCTTATTTTCCCATGTGGTTCACAAAATGTAACCAGCATTATGTAATGGAGGGCTCTTTCTTGAGCAGATATTTATGACACTAATGGCCTAACACATGACAGAAAGGACTATTAATCTGAGAAAGCATTTTTCGTGCGTCATAAATATAAAATGTAAATACTTTATTGTATTTGAGGGGTGTCCCCTTAAACACTTAATTTTCAATGTGTGTACAATATAAATAATTTATATACCAGACCCGAAGTAAGCAGCAGGCAAAATATACACATTCTGAGCACAGATTTGCCAAAGGACAAACCAATACCTTTATTTCTCTGTCTACAAATGCAGCTCTTCCAACTGTGTACACAACTTACATAAAATCACTTAGAGGGGTTGTCCACTACTAGGACTACCCCTTCTTGAATGAAATGTTTCGCCTCGATAAAATAAAAAAACCTATACTCACGTCCCATGCTGGCGCGGTCCCAGCGGTGTCTACACTAGTTAGCTGCAGCTCTGACTTCCTCTTCATGTTCAAAACGTACGAAGGCGGAGACAGTGAGGCCGGCACTAATTGGGCTTCAGGCTCACGTGTCACAAAAATCCCTGGGACCGCAAGTGCCGACACCACTGGAACGGCGCCAGCATGGGAGGTGAGTATAAGCTTTTTTATTTTATCGGGGCCAAACATTTAGTTCAAGAAGGGATTGTCCTAGTAGTGGACAACCCCTTTAAGTGATTTTATATAACTTAACTGCCCTTTTAATTTTTATCTCATAAATCTATAGTACACATGAAAATAAGCAACTTTGTAATATGTCTCTTCAGAGAAATCTGCTTCTTTCTCCACCTGTACTGATCATTTAGTTTCAAAATTCTCAATTCATAGATAAAATGTGTATTCAGTGAAGACCGACTTTCCCATTAATGAGATAGACGTTAGTTATTGCTAATAAGATTCTATGTAGAGGGGAGAGAGGAGGAGGGAGGAACTAGAGGCAGAGCTCCTCTCTCTTCTGCATAAATCTTATCAGTAGCAGCTGCCATCTCCTATCTCAGTAATGGGAAAGTCTGTCTTCCCTGAATACACATTTTACCCATGAATTGAGAAAGAAGAAGAAGTGACTCCATCTGCCCCATAATAGTAAAAGGCTCTGCAGGGAGTTCTATCTGAAGTTAGTTTGTCGGGGATTTAGATGAATACTCCTACATAAATGTGAACTGGGCCTTAACTTTACAGAAGGATAATAAAGATTTCTGTAAAAATGTGCAAAGACTCTGCTTTGGTAAACAGTAAAATAAAAATTACAGTAAAAATAAGTACACTATAAAATTCCTATTGTTTAGTGTCTCTAAGCGTATGTAGTTTTAATGTATTTTTCGTGTTCCGCACCTAATATACAACCCCTGGCAAAAATTATGGAATCACCGGGCTCGGAGGATGTTCATTCAGTTGTTTAATGTTGTTGAAAAAAAGCAGATCACAGACATGGCACAAAACTAAAGTCATTTCAAATGGCAACTTTAGGGCTTTCAGAAACACTAAAAGAAATCAAGATTAAAAATATGGTACTCAGTACGGATAATTTTTTTCAGACCAAGCAGAGGGAAAAAATTATGGAATCACTCAATTCTGAGGAAAAAATTATGGAATCATGAAAAACACACAAAATAACACTCCAATACATCACTAGTATTTTGTTGCACCACCTCTGGCTTTAATAACAGCTTGCAGTCTCTGAGGCATGGACTTAATGAGTGACAAACAGTACTCTTCATTAATCTGGCTCCAACTTTCTCTGATTGCTGTTGCCAGATCAGCTTTGCAGGTTGGAGCCTTGTCATGGACCATTTTCTTCAACTTCCACCAAAGATTTTCAATTGGATTGAGATACAGACTATTTGCAGGCCATGACATTGACCTTATGTGTCTTCTTTCAAGGAATGTTATCACAGTCTTTGCTCTATGGCAGGATGCATTATCATCTTGAAAAATGATGTTGTCATCCCCAAACATCCTGTCAACTGATGGGATAAGAAAACTGTCCAAAATATCAATGTAAACTTGGGCATTTATTGAAGATGTAATGACAGCCATCTCCCCAGCGCCTTTACCTAACATGCAGCCCCATATCATCAATGACTGTGGAAATTTGCATGTTCTCTTCATGCAGTCATCTTTATAAATCTCATTGGAACGGCACCTAACAAAAGTTCCAGCATCATCTCCTTGCCCAATGCAGATTCGCGATTCATCACTGAATATGACTTTCATCCAGTCATCCACAGTCCACGATTGCTTTTCCTTAGCCCATTGTAACCTTGTTTTTTTCTGTTTAGGTGTTAATGATAGCTTATGTTTAGCTTTTCTGTATGTAAATCCCATTTCCTTTAGGTGGTTTCTTACAGTTCGGTCACAGACATTGACTCCAGTTTCCTCCCATTCGTTCTTCATTTGTTTTGTTGTGCATTTCCTGTTTTGGAGACATATTGCTTTAAGTTTCCGGTCTTGACGCTTCAATGTCTTCCTTGGTCTACCAGTTTTTTTGCCTTTAACAACCTTCCCATGTTCTTTGTATTTGGTCCAGATTTTAGATAAAGCTGACTGTGAACAACCAACATCTTTTGCAACATTGCGTGATGATTTACCTTCTTTAAAGAGTTTGATAATCCTCTCCTTTGTTTCAATTAACATCTCTCGTGTTGGAGCCATGATTCATGTCAGTCCACTTGGTGCAACAGCTCTCCAAGGTGTGATCATTCCTTTTTAGATGCAGACTAACGAGCAGATCTAATTTGATGCAGGTGTTAGTTTTGGAAATTAAAATTTACAGGGTGATTCCATAATTTTTTCCTCAGAATTGAGTGATTCCATAATTTTTTCCCTCTGCATGGCCTGAAAAAAATTACCCTTACTGAGTGCCACATTTTTAATTTTGATTTCTTTTAGTGTTTCTTAAAGCCCTAAAGTTGCCATTTGAAATTACTTTAGTTTTGTGCCATGTCTGTGATCTGCTTTTTTTCAACAACATTAAACAACTGAATGAACATCCTCCGAGCCCGGTGATTCCATAATTTTTGCCAGGGGTTGTATAAGACATTTATATTAGGCTAGACTCTTGAGGCATACCTAAGTGTTTGTTAGTAATAAACCTAACATTATAGTTATATGTTGAGATAAGTCCGACGGCTATTGCACATTATTTTGTTAACACAACCCATAAGAAAGGAGGGCTAAATTATGTGTTATATGTAAATCCTTCTGCAAATACAAGAACAAGCATGAAGCACAGTATTGAATTGTATCTGGATGGCTCACTAGTCGCAGAAACCACAAACCCCAACGTTTGTTTCAAATGGTCTCTTGTTCGACTCACTCTATAAGAATAAGGTTACGTAGAGTTCACTGAGGTATCCCAATGGAAAGGTCAGAAAGGCTGAGTGCGCTTATACTGACAAGACAGCCAACTACAAAGATGGGAACTGAAATACACAAAGGAAAATATTTTGTAAAAAGGCTCAGGGAACAAGTCCAGAAATGGCTTTGAAGATAAAACCGTGTGCGGAGATTCAGGGCGCATATAGATAAATCAAGGAAGGATGCAGGACAGACAGGCTTTGTATCTGAGCAACTATACAGCCATCTGACAGATGTGTGAACTGGACTGTCTGTGGTAGGAATATAAAAATATATTTCATAAGAAAGGTTTGTGTGCATGTGGTGATTTACATACTGCAAGCAAATGAGGACCAGACCTTCTCACAGGGAAAGAAGACAAAACCTGATCTAAACCTCACTTGCTTCAACTGCGTGATCAAGATCACAGATACAATTATGTAACTACTAGCATTAGGACGGTGTTTTTTAAATCCGTATTTTATTTTTGGAGACCTACTTTCAAACACAGTCAAAAAAATTAGCATGCATTAGTCGCATAATGGTATGACACAGTCGCATGCAATAGCTATCACCACGCAGCTCTGGTCAGGAGCAGACACATATGGAAGACTACCAATGTGCAAGAACAATATATGGTCCCTTTGCAGTCCAAAAGCTCATTAAAATGCACAACTCAACATTTGGAGGTAGAAGTGGGCTTCCTTACCCACCTTGACTCTAGTGCCCCCGGTTGCACCAATGATACAGTGACTTGGGAAGGTATTCACCACTTTGGCATTTTTTGTGTTTTGCTACCTCACAACCTGGAATTTCACTGTTTTTTTTAGGGTTTGTATCGGTTCATTAAAGAACTTGCCTTCAACTGAGTAAATGTGCTTATCTTTTTAGGGTATGTGCACACAATGCGGATTAGAAGCAGAAATTTTCTGAGCGTTTTTGCCTCTCCCTGGCAGAAAAAAAACGCATGCGGATTTACATGCGTTTTTTACATAGTTTTTATGTGTTTTTGAGGCATTTTTACATGCGTTTTTTGAGCATCAATGAATGATTTTTATAGCTAAATAAAGCTATTTGGTGGGACATTGCTTAAGCCCTTGGATTACCAAGAACTGGCGTGAGTATATTGGTTCATTTAAATGATTAAATAATGGGTCTGTTGTATTTCAAATAAAATGTTTACACTGTGTCTGTGGTTTCTTTACTTTGTTTGGTCATGAAAAGGTCTGATTGACACCTTGACATCACCAAACAAAAGAGCTGGGTGTCAGCTAGTCGCATTCACCCAATCTTCATTAGCATTTCTATTCATGTAATTTATGCGACTGCTGTGAGCTGTTTATTTTATGCCATTAGGCAAACATTTCCCTGGCCATTAAATAACATTTCACAGCCGCTACGCACCTCCCCGCCGATCAGCACTCAGCAGCGCTTTGGACACAGCTTATTTATGTTGCATCCAAAACGCGGTGTTCTAATGCCGCACTTTTGTTGTGAACATGTTGTGAACATGCGAATCCACCGCATATAATGACACTTCAATGGGTCAAAATCTGCAGAGGAGACTAGCGTGTCCGCTACAGAAATTGATACGCTGCAAGTGAGTTTGGGTACGTGGCCACGATCAGCAGCAGGTTTGACGCTGCATGTATATACAGCGTCAAACCCACAGCGTCCAGATGTTACAGCATAGTGGATGGGATCTCTAGAAATCAGAGGCTGCGGATCACCCGTAGACACTGACATGCGGTACGTCTTTCAGGACCGCAGCATGTCAAATTCTCTTGTGGAGTCGCTAGTCTCCGCAACAGAAATTTGACCACTAGAAAGTATTGAATGCGGTAAATCCGCATGGTTCAGCGAACACATGTGGATTTACCTGTGTTCAATAGAATGCGTTTTGAACGCAGCAAAAATTTGTGTCCAAAACGCTGCTACGTCTGAATTATGGGCACAGAGCCTACAATTAAAAAATAAATGGCGTGGGCTCCCGAGTCATTTTTATAACCAGCAGAGGGAAAGCCGACTGCTGGGAACTGATATTAGTAGCCGCGGAAGGGGCCATTAGCCAACAATGTTCTACGGCTATTAATATCAGCCCACGGCTGTTTGTTTAGCCTTTACTGGCTAGATTACAGGGGGACCCCAGAAAAAAATTGACGTACGGTCCCCCTATAAAATCTAACCAGCAAAGGCTAAACTAGAAAGCTGCAGGCTGATATTAATAGCCATAGAAGGGGCCATGAATACTAGCCCCCTCTATTAAGATCACCCCTCAGCAGTCCCAGAAATGGCACATCCATAAGATGTGCCAAACCTGGTGCTTAGCCTCACTCTTCCCATTGCCCTGTAGCGGTGGCAGTGGGGTAATGGAGTTGGGGTTCACGTCAGCGGCTGACGTGAAGCCTGGGTTAGTAATGGAGGGCATCTATAAGACGCCCCCATTACTAACTGCGTAGTAAAGTTGTCGGTGCTTTTTCAATAAAAGACATGGCCAGAATAAAGTATTTTAATGAAATAAAACACACATGGTTCTACAATTTTTTTATTACACTCCTCCGCAAAGCCCTCGATCTCCTGAAAAAAAACGTAAAAAGACAAACAACAATATTCCTCACCTGTCCGCCGTCAACGACGCAGTCCACGTAACGCCAAGTGTCCCACAACGATCTGTGTCACTTCAGCCATCACTGATGTCACTGTTGTAGAATACAGCACTGTATACTGTGTAAAATCGCCCCCTGTCAGTGTACATGCTGCAAGGGGTCACTGGGGTTCATCAGCTAAAGATCACTGATGAGCCCCGGTGAGCTAGAGACCGTGGTAACATTCTTGTAAATGTCCCCACAGTGAGCATCAGCTGATCGGTCATGAAACCGATCAGCTGATTACCGGCATCAGCAATCAGCTGATGGTCACTTGACCATCAGCTGATTGCTGCCGACACATATCAGCTGTTGGTCACGCGACCATCAGCTGATCGGTGACGTCACCGATCAGCTGATAGTCACGTGACCATCAGGTGATCAGCGACGTCGCCGCAGGTCCTGGAAGTACACTGTGGGGCGCGAGGCCGCGCCCTGCAGTGTACCGCTGGCCGCCGAAGAGCAAGCATCGCCGAGGAGGACACCGGGGGCAAATTTTGAATGATCAGTTCTGGCAGAGAAAGCAGCAGACTTTTCTGATAAGATATATTACAAAGTTGCTTATTTTCATGTATTCTATTGATTTATTAAATGAAAATTAAAATGAGGGTCACACTTTAAAATCCTAGCATTTCAGAAAGGGTAATTTGAAAAGAAACATAACTACTGTTTTTCCAATTTCCAAACCATGCATCCTTAAAGTGATTAAAACCAGTAAAGTAACAGGCCATACTTATTATTTGACATGTTATTTTTTTAAGATTTATGTTCTTTCAAGTTGCAGAAAAAATAATGTGCAGGAATCCAGGCGCTGTGAAATGCCTATCTACGGCCATTATTAACATACAGTACTTACCATAAAGTATAAGCCTATTAAATCATCCGGTATTATTGTGTGCTGTTTAGCCTCTTAATTGCCAGAAATTTATGATGCATGATGTAAGAACTGTGCTTTTGATCTGTATAATGACTGGTAATTACAAAGGCTGGTTGAGGTCACAGATGTGTGATACAGTGTGCAGCTGAGTCAGGTAGCACACCTGTTGGAGATATAGCAGTGAGAAGTCCTGAGGCTAGGGTCAAGACTTTATAGATGTAGAGAACCTGAGACCTGTTAGACCAGAATAGATACCTTGGAAATCGCTTTGGACTTGCTTTGGGAGTGCCTCTACTAAGAAGCAAACTTGATAGACTGCCACCTGTCCACTACCAACCAAGTGGTGACTACAAAAAGGAAAACATCTTGACCAAATTGGTGACACTTGGGCAAGTACATAGAGATGTACACCGTAAAATCACCTGCCTTCCCTACAACCACTTATGATGAATTTGTTGTGGTCTCAGACACCAAATAGGACGGTGACCTGTGGTGCAAAGTGATGTTGTGGCCTGTGACACTGAGAGCAGCTGTGACTGGTATTGATGAGCTCTGCCTAGACCTCAGACTACAGTAAAGACTATGGACAGCACTAAGCGTTTTTTGTGAGGGAGAATCTGTGGACTGTTCTGAGATTGTTTGCGAGTTGTGTTGTGTGTAACTGCCCTGAACCCAACTGCATACCTCCCAACTTTTGAAGAACAGAAAGAGGGACACATCATGTGGCAAGCATAGGGTGCTGCGGCAAATTTTGGCCATGCCCCTGTCCACACACCACAAACCACGCCCATTTACCATTTCTTTCTCCTAGGGCCGGCTCCAGGTTTTTGTGGGGCTCGGGCAAAAAAGTCTCATTGCACCCCTTTAACACATACCATGATTCATGATGCACGGATACAGCAGAGAAATATAGGTATAGTACAAGGCCAAAGATTTCACTTCTTACATTACATGAGCGATATCTATTGTAAATTCTACAATAGCTCAGAATCCTGTGCACAGTGTGTGTCCTGGGGGGGGGGGGGGGGCTGAAAAGATTCCATTTTAGACCGGACAGTATAGTCCTCCATACAGTATTAAGGGCACCACATAGTCCTCCATACAGTATTATGGGCACCATATAGTCCTCTATACAGTATAATGAGCCCCATATATTGCTCCATACAGAATAATAGACCCCATATATTGCTCCATACAGAATAAGGGACCCCATATAATGCTCCATACAGAATAAGGGACTCCATATACTGCTCCATACAGAATAATGGGCACTATATAATGTTCCATACAGAATAATGGACACCATATAATGCTGCATACGGAATAATGGGCCTCATATAATGCTCCATACAGAATAATGGGCCCCATATAATGCTCCATACAGAATAATTGACTCAATATACTGCTCCATACAGAATAATGGACACCATGTAATGTTCCATACAGAATAATGGACACCATATAATGCTCCATACAGAATAATGGGCCTCCTATAATGCTCCATACAGAACGGGCTCCATATAATACTCCCTACAGAATAATGGACCCCATATATTGCTCCACACAGAATAATGGACACCATATAATGTTCCATACAGAATAATGGGCTTCATATAATGCTCCATACAGAATAATGGACCTCATATAATGCTCCACACAGAATAATAGACCCCATGTAATGCGCCATGCAGAATATTTCACCCCATATATTGCTCCATACAGAATAATGGACCCCATATAATGCTGCATACAGAATAATGGGCCCCATATAATGCTCCATACAGAATAATGGACACTATATAATGCTCCATACAGAATAATGGACACCATATATTGCTCCTTACTGAATGGGCCCCATGTATTGCTCCATACAATATAGGTCCCATGTATAGCTCCATATAGCATGAGCCCCATATATTGCTCTATTCAGTATGGGCTCCATTCTGTATTGGCCCCATATATTGCTCCATTCAGTATAGGCCCCATATATAGCTCCATTCAGTATGGGCCCCATATATTGCTCCATTCAGTATGGGCCCTATATATTGCGCCGAGCCTCATATATTGCTCCATTTAGTATGGGCCCCATATATAGCTCCATACAGTATGGGCCTCATATACAGTACAGACACACCTTCTCATTTAAAGATTTTTCTGTATTTTCATGACTATGAAAATTGTACATTCACACTGAATGCATCAAAACTATGAATTAACACATGTGGAATTATATACTTAACAAAAAAGTGTGAAACAACTGAAAATATGTCTTATATTCTAGGTTCTTCAAAGTAGCCACCTTTTGCTTTGATGACTGCTTTGCACACTCTTGGCATTCTCTTGATGAGCTTCAAGAGATAGTCACCAGAAATGGTTTTCACTTCACATGTGTGCCCTGTCAGGTTTAATAAGTGGGATTTCTTGCCTTATAAATGGGGTTGGGACCATCAGTTGTGTTGTGCAGAAGTCAGGTGGATACACAGCTGATAGTCCTACTGAATAGAATGTTAGAATTTGTATTATGGCAAGAAGAAAGCAGCTAAGTAAATAAAAACGAGTGGCCATCATTACTTTAAGAAATTAAGGTCAGTCAGTCCGAAAAAGTGGGCAACCTTTGAAAGTGTCCCCAAGTGCAGTTGCAAAAACCATCAAGCGCTACAAAGAAACTGGCTCACATGAGGACCACCCCAGGAAAGGAAGACCAAGAGTCACCTCTGCTTCTGAGGATAAGTTTATCCGAGTCTCCAGCCTCAGAAATCGCAGGTTAACAGCAGCTCAGATTAGAGACCAGTTCAATGCCACACAGAGTTCTAGCAGCAGACACATCTCTTCAACAACTGTTAAGAGGAGACTTTGTGCAGCAGGCCTTCATGGTAAAATAGCTCATAGGAAACCACTGCTAAGGACAGGCAACAAGCAGAAGAGACTTGTTTGGGCTAAAGAACACAAGGAATGGACATTAGACCAGTGGGAATCTGTGCTTTGGTCTGAGACAAATTTGAGACCTTTGGTTCCAACCACCGTGTCTTTGTGCGACGCAGAAAAGGTGAATGGATGGACTCTACATGCCTGGTTCCCACCGTGAAGCATGGAGGAGGAGGTGTGATGGTGTGGGGGTGCTTTGTTGGTGACACTGTTGGGGATTTATTCAAAATTGAAGGCATATTGAACCAGCATGGCTACCACAGCATCTTGCAGCGGCATGCTATTCCATCCGGTTTACGTTTAGTTGGACCATCACTTATTTTTCAACAGGACAATGACCCCAAACACACCTCTAGGCTGTGTAAGGGCTATTTAACCAATAAGGAGAGTGATGGGGTGCTACGCCAGATGACCTGGTCTCCACAGTCACCAGACCTGAACCCAATCGAGATGGTTTGGGGTAAGCTGGACCGCAGAGTGAAGGCAAAAGGGCCAAAAAGTGCTAAGCATCTCTGGGAACTCCTTCAAGATTGTTGGAAGACCATTTCCTGTGACTACCTCTTGAAGCTCATCACGAGAATGCCAAGAGTGTGCAAAGCAGTCAACAAAGCAAAAGGTGGCTACTTTGAAGAACCTAGAATATAAGACATATTTTCAGTTGTTTCACACTTTTTTATTAAGTATATAATTCCACATGTGTTAATTCATAGTTTTGATGCCTTCAGTGTGAATGTACAATTTTCATAGTCAAGAAAATACAGAAAAATCTTTAAATGAGAAGGTGTGTCCAAACTTTTGGTCTGTACTGTATATAAAGAAAAAAATCAAATACTCACCTCTCCTCAGTGTCTTCCCACACTCTGCACTGTCAGAGCTGAGGGCGCACTGTAGTGACGTCAACATGCCCTCTGCTCTGACATGTCACAGAGTCAGGATATGCGGAAGACGCCGGAGCTGCAGAGGATCGAGGAGAGGTAAGTATGGCAAGTGCCGGGGCCCTGAGGAAGCAGGGTGCCCACTCGCTGGCACCGGGCCCGGCACTTCCCTGGTGCTGACGCCGGCTCTGATATAGAACCCGGGAGAACAGCTGTGCTATGATGGGACGCGGGACTGAGCCCTCAAATCGGGACAGTCCCACCGCATATGGGGCGGTTGGGAGTTATGTTTATGCCCTCCATCCTGGTATACATCCCTTATACTGGGCTTCATCCTGGTGTATATATATATCCCATCCTGGTATATATGTCCCTAATCCTGGGCCCCATCCTGGTAAATATGTCCCCTATCTGGGGCCTATCCTGGTATATATGTCCCCCATCCTGGTATATGTCCCTTATCCTGGGCCCCATCCTGGTATATACAGTTGAAACCAAAAGTTTACATATACTATATAAAAAGACACATATGCATGTTTTTCTCAATATCTGACATGAAATCAGAATAAACCTTTCCCGTTTTAGGTCAATTAGGATTACCATAATTTTTAATACTTGCCAAATGCCAGAATAATGAGAGAATGGCATTTTTATTACTTATTGTAAAGTCAAAAGTTTACATACATTTCATTAGTATTTGGTACCATTGCCCTTAAACTGAATGACTTGGGTCAAACGTTTGGGATACCCTTCCACAAGCTTCTCACAATAGTTGGTCGGAATTTGGGCCCATTCCTCCTGACAAAACTAGTGTAACTGATCCAGGTTTGTAGGTCGCCTTGCTCACACCTGCTTTTTCAGCTTTGCCCATACATTTTCAATAGGATTGAGATCAGGGCTTTGTGATGGCCACTCCAAAACATTGACTTTGTTATCCTTAAGCCAGTTTGTTACCATTTTGGCAGTATGCTTCGTGTTATTTTCCATTTGGAAGACCCTTTTCCGCCCAAGCTTTAACTTCCTGGCTGATGTCTTGAGATGTTGCTTCAGTATTGCCACATAATCTTCTTTTCTCATGATGCCATCTATTTTGTGAAGTGCAGCAGTCCCTTCTGCAGCAAAACAACCCCACAACATGATGCTGCCACCCCCGTGTTTTACAGTTGGGATGGTGTTCTTAGGCTTCCAAGCTTCTCCCTTTTTCCTCCAAACGTAACGATGGTCGTTATGCCCAAAAAGTTCAATTTTAGTTTCATCAGACCACAGGACATGTCTCCAAAAATTAAGGTCTTTGTTCATGTGTGCATTTGCAAACATTAATCTGGCTTTTTTATGTTTCTTTTGGAGTAATGGCTTCTTCCTGGCAGAGTGGCCTTTCCGCCCATGTTGATACAGTACTCGTTTCACTGTGGTTATTGACACGATCTTACCAGCTTCGGCCATCATCTTCACAAGGTCTTTAGCTTTTGTCCTTGGGTTGATATGCACATGTCGAACCAAAGCACATTCATCTCTGGGACACAGAACCCGTCTCCTTCCTGAGCAGTATGATGGCTGGACATTCCCATCTTGTTTGTACTTGCGTATAATTGCTTGTACACATGAACGAGGCACCTTCAGGTATTTTGAAATTGTACTTAAGGATGAGCCAGACTTGTGCAAGTCCACAATTCTCTTCCTGATATCTTGGCTGATTTCTTTAGACTTTCCAATGATGCTTCACAAAAAAGCAGTGTGTTTCAGGCGTGCATTAAAATACATCCACAGGTTTGTCTCTAATTAACTCAGATGTTGCCAAAAACACTATGAGAAGCTTCCAAACACATGACATCATCATATGGGCAGTCCAGAATTGTTTAAAGGCATAGTAATCTTAGTGTATGCAAACTTTTGACTTTGAAGTAATAAAAACGCCTTAAAACATTCTCTCGTTCTCATTTTTCTGGCATTTGGCAAATATTAAAAATTATGGTAATCCTAATTGACCTAAAATGGGAAAGGTTTGTTCCGATTTCTTGTCAGATATTGAAAAAAACATACATATGTGTCTTTTTACATAGTGTATGCAAACTTCTGGTTTCAACTGTATATTCCCAATCCCGGCATATATGTCCCCCATCCTGGTATATATATATATATATATATATATATATATATATATATATATATATATATATATATATATAAATATAAATATATATATACATATATATATATATCCCCCATCCTGGTATATATATCCTCCATCCTGGTATATATGTCCCTTACTGTGGGCCTCATCCTGGTATATATATCACTCATCCTGGTATATGCCCCCCATTCTGCCAATGTTTTTTAATGTATAGGAAAAAATAAACAATTATACTAAACTTCACTCCGCCATGCGGTGTTCTCTTCTGGAGCTGGCAGCTACCTTCAGCGTGCAAGCGATTGGGAGCGCATGACGTCACTGCCATGCGTCCCCAGTCACGTGCACGCTGACATCAGCTGCTGGCCTCTGATTGGCCGGCAGCGTGTACTGCAGTGCACGGACCCGACGGGTCTCTGCACCGCAATATACTTCATCTGAATATGCGTCTGAGGACAGACATCCAACTGAAGCAATCACTGGTGTTGGCGGGACCCTCACCCGCTGGGCCCGGTGGCGACCTCTGCAACTGCGGAAGTTACGCCCCTGGTGGCAGACTTTTACCTCAATCTTTAAGAACCCCTGAAGTGAAACTAGTAAAAAAATATTTATTCACACATATAAGATTTACAAGATTTGTCAACCACCAAAAAACTCATAAAAAAAGGTTTTAGTTGTCATACTTTTCACTGCACCGAGTCTCCCTAGGAGCTGCAGTTACAGGGAGAAATCACCAGCAGGTATGAAGTGGGTGTGCAGCTAGGACCCAGCAACTCTGCTCCCCAGGCAGGCTATGTGACCTCAGGGGCCGATACTTCTTTCACGTCACTGGTGGTGATCAAATGCTGTGCCTGTAAAAGTGGAGACAATCGAGTCTTCTCCTCAGGGTCACCCCCAGCAGCAGCTCCTGTGTGCTCCGTTCTGGCTGCTATCTGAGTCCCTGTGTGTGCCTGCTTCTTCACTGCTGTGGCTGCTGCAGGCACACGGGGACTCAGAGAGCAGCCAGAACGGAGCACACAGGAGCTGCTGCTGCTGCTGCTGCTGGAGGTGATTGTTTTTGCTGCTGAAATTGCCTCACTCAGTCCAGGAGAACGGAATGACATGGCAAGCTCTCTAAATGACCAGAAGAATGGGAGACAGAGGGGGCGTGGCCTGATATAAGAGGGGGCGAGTAGACTGCTTCTCACTGCCCTGTGGAAGAAGTAAGCTCCCGGCTGGGACTGCAGGATGGAGTCTCAAAATCAGGACTGTCCTGCAATATGTGGGACGGGTGGGAGCTATGCAACTGTTGGTTTGTGTCTATTGCTGTGTGCAACCTTCTGCTTGGTTTGTGTGCAGGAGCCCAAAGTAGTGCACGCGTTGAAGACTTTCACACAAGCGCTATGGCTAGTCCAAACATCTGAAAGTCAGACATCCACTAATCCAGTAGCCTGGTGATATATGGAAAGGGTTGATGTAAATTGTTTGTATATGGAAAGAGGTTGTCTAAATCAACTCTATCTGTGCTACTATCTTATCTAGTGTGTAACCATGATCCTGCCTGCTGGAGGAGCAGTGCACTCCTGAAAACTGAAACTTTGGACCAGCAGCATGATTAAACTCCAATGCTGCAAGCCAAGGTTTTTGAGCACTTTGTCATTTTTGTCCATTTATCAAGGTGACAAAACTCTTTTTGGGATGTGCCTCAATATACAGTACAGACCAAAAGTTTGGACACACCTTCTCATTTAAAGATTTTTCTGTATTTTCTTGACTATGACTTATATTCTAGGTTCTTCAAAGTAGCCACCTTTTGCTTTGATGACTGCTTTGCACACTCTTAGCATTCTCTTGATGAGCTTCAAGAGGTAGTCACCGGAAATGGTTTTCACTTAGAGATCAGGTCAATGCCACACAGAGTTCTAGCAGCAGACACATCTCTTCAACAACTGTTAAGAGGAGACTTTGTGCAGCAGGCCTTCATGGTAAAATAGCTGCTAGGAAACCACTGCTAAGGACAGGCAACAAGCAGAAGTGACTTGTTTGGGCTAAAGAACACAAGGAATGGACATTAGACCAGTGGAAATCTGTGCTTTGGTCTGATGAGTCCAAATTTGAGATCTTTGGTTCCAACCACCGTGTCTTTGTGCGAAGCAGAAAAGGTGAACGGATGGACTCTACATGCCTGGTTCCCACCGTGAAGCATGGAGAAGGAGGTGTGATGGTGTGGGGGTGCTTTGCTGGTGACACTGTTGGGAATTTATTCAAAATTGAAGGCATACTGAATCAGCATGGCTACCACAGCATCTTGCAGCGGCATGCTATTCCATCCGGTTTACGTTTAGTTGGACCATCATTTATTTTTCAACAGGACAATGACCCCAAACACACCTCCAGGCTGTGTAAGGGCTATTTGACCAAGCAGGAGAGTGATGGGGTGCTACACCAGATGACCTGGCCTCCACAGTCACCAGACCTGAACCCAATCTAGATGGTTTGGGGTGAGCTGGACCGCAGAGCGAAGGCAAAAGGGCCAACAAGTGCTAAGCATCTCTGGGAACTCCTTCAAGATTGTTGGAAGACCAACCTCTTGAAGCTCATCAAGAGAATGCCAAGAGTGTGCAAAGCAGTCATCAAAGCAAAAGGTGGCTACTTTGAAGAACCTAGAATATAAGACATATTTTCAGTTGTTTCACACTTTTTTGTTAAGTATATAATTCCACATGTGTTAATTCATAGCTTTGATGCCTTCAGCGTGAATGTACAATTTTCATAGTCAAGAAAATACAAAAAAATATTTAAATGAGAAGGTGTGTCCAAACTTTTGGTCTGTACTGTACATTTCTAATTTTTGGCATGAAACCTGGTGCCCCCTCTTTCTCAGTTTGGAATCCTGTTCAACTTTTCTCCAAAATGACCAGTGTAAATGCTTGGGAAGTGATATGGTAAGTCTGAACCTCTCTTCTCTTGGCTTTCCATTGGTGTGCGATGTACAAGCACAGGTGACAATTGTGCTATGTCAAGTGGCGTACCGCCAATGGCGGCAGGCCACGCGACTGCTATGGGCCCGTGAGCCAGGGGGGCCTGATATCAGCGCCTACATTGGGCCCACCCTGCACAGACAGCGCCGCCCCCCCCCAACCCGCATTCAACTGTATCGGCAGATGCTGATGCACTTGAAAGCAATGATGGAGGAGGGAGCATCATGTAACACTCCCTCTCCCATCATTCCCTCTCTGCTTCTGACGCAGTGGCGCGATGATGTCACTTCATCGCGCTTTGCTGGGTCAGGCAGTGGAGCTGATGAGACGTGCTACAGAGAACGAAGCAGCGGGGAAACGAGGAGTGGTAAGCTTGTATTTATGTTTTAAAATCAGTAAGTAGTTGGCGCCTATATTACTGGAGGACTGTGCCTGCACTATGCCTTATGAGGGCCACACTATGCCCTTTGGAGACCACACTATGCCCTATGGGGGCTGCACTATGCCCTATGGGGGGCCGTACTATGCCATATGTGGGCTGCACTATGCTGTGTGGAGGACCATGGGGGTGCATTATATTGTGTGGAGGACCATGGTGGGGTATATTATATTGTGTGGAGGACGATGGTGGGGTGCATTATACTGTGTGGAGGACTGTGAAGAATATTGGAGATATAATCCCATGTCAATCATTGTATCCTATTTGGCAGGGGATTATAAAGATCTACAGCGCACCGTTGTAACTGGAGACTTCTGCAGCCAAGGACGGAGGGGGCGAAGAGACAGTGAGTGACCAAAATCTCACCTAGCAGCTCCAACAGGTGAAGGATCCACACCTCGCCACCCACCTGACGTCACAATTACGTCAGACGGATCACGTGATATGGATCTGCCCTTTGCACCACGTGACGTTCCGCACCCCCTTGGGGATAAGTAAGGTCAGATTGGTACGGTTCTACACAGACACCCCCTGTCCACGCGGGTACAGGAAGGTACCAGGAGTGAGAAGAGGTGGCCCACTCAGTCACTAACATGGCACTACACTTGCTCAGTCACTAACGTGGCACTATACTCGCTCACACCCCTGACAAGCTGAGAGGCCCCTCTCACTGACCCCAGTGAAACAGAACCCTGTCAGTCTGGTAGAGCTGCCACCAGTTCCTATTAGATATAAGTCCCCAGTCCGTTAACGGGAATTATACCAAGAACCAGCCCCGGTAGCATGAGGATTAAGCCGAACAACGGACTTGTGGATGTGTGGATCGAGATAAAAGAGCAGCCCAAGGTTAAATTATTTATTTAATCGCCTTAAGCAAACACTAGATAATACACTATATACAAAAGGGTTATACATACAGTACAGACCAAAAGTTTGGACACACCTTATTTAAAGATTTTGCTGTATTTTCATGACTATGAAAATTGTACATTCACACTGAAGGCATCAAAACTATGAATTAACACATGTGGAATTATATACTTAACAAAAAAGTGTGAAACAACTGAAAATATGTCTTATATTCTAGGTTCTTCAAAGTAGCCACCTTTTGCTTTGATGACTGCTTTGCACACTCTTGGCATTCTCTTGATGAGCTTCAAGAGGTAGTCACCGGAAATGGTTTTTACTTCACAGGTGTGCCCTGTCAGGTTTAGTAAGTGGGATTTCTTGCCTTACAAATGGGGTTGGGACCATCAGTTGTGTTGTGCAGAAGTCTGGTGGATATACAGTTCATAGTCCTACTGAATAGACTGTTAGAATTTGTATTATGGCAAGAAAAAAGCAACTAAGTAAAGAAAAACGAGTGCCCATCATTACTTTAACAAATGAAGGTCAGTCAGTCCGAAAAATTGGGAAAACTTTGAAAGTGTCCCCAAGTGCAGTTGCAAAAACCATCAAGTGCTACAAAGAAACTGGCTCACATGAGGACCGCCCCAGGAAAGGAAGACCAAGAGTCACCTCTGCTTCTGAGGATAAGTTTATTCGAGTCACCAGCCTCAGAAATCGCAGGTTAACAGCAGCTCAGATTAGAGACCAGGTCAATGCCACACACAGTTCTAGCAGCTGACACATCTCTACAACAACTGGAGACTTTGTGCAGCAGGCCTTCATGGTAAAATAGCTGCTAGGAAACCACTGCTAAGGACAGACAACAAGCAGAAGAGACTTGTTTGGGCTAAAGAACACAAGGAATGGACATTAGACCAGTGGAAATCTGTGCTTTGGTCTGATGAGTCCAAATTTGAGATCATTGGTTCCAACCACCGTGTCTTTGTGCGACGCAGAAAAGGTGAACGGATGGACTCTACATGCCTGGTTCCCACCGTGAAGCATGGAGGAGGAGGTGTGATGGTGTGGGGGTGCTTTGCTGGTGACACTGTTGGGGATTTATTCAAAATTGAAGGCATACTGAACCAGCATGGGTACCACAGCATCTTGCAGCGGCATGCTATTCCATCCGGTTTGTGTTTAGTTGGACCATCATTTATTTTTCAACAGGACAATGACCTCAAATACACCTCCAGGCTGTGTAAGGGCTATTTGACCAAGAAGGAGAGTGATGGGGTGCTAATCCAGATGACCTGGCCTCCACAGTCACCAGACCTGAACCCAATCGAGATGGTTTGGGGTGAGCTGGACCGCAGAGTGAAGGCAAAAGGGCCAACAAGTGCTAAGCATCTCTGGGAACTCCTTCAAGATTGCTGGAAGACCATTTCCGGTGACTACCACTTGAAGCTCATCAAGAGAATGCCAAGAGTGTGCAAAGCAGTTGTAGCTTCGGCGTCCCTGCCTCATGCTGGGCAGGGACGCCGTTTCCCTCACCTCTCCGCTCCGTGCCCGGCGTCTTCCTCCCGCTCTGCTGGCAGCGCGCGCTGCTTCCCGGTCTCTGTGCTTAGGGCGCGCGCGCGCTCCCCCTCTCTTAAAGGGGCCGCGCGCGCCGTCCTAAGGAGTCCCCGGCCAATGGCCGGAGGACCTCACCATATATAAGGCACCTCCTCCAAAATGGAGGCGCCCGAGCAATGTTGTTGCAAAGCCTTTCAACTCTGCTTCAGCCCTCAGGTCCCGTTACCAGTTACCTGCCAGATTCCTGCTTGATACCTGCCTGATATCTGCTTACCTGCTTGCAATCCTGTGGTCCGACAGTCTGCCTACCAGCACCTGCCAGTCTGTCTATGGATCAGTCCGCCTGCGGACCAGGAAGTACCTGCCAGATACCTGCCTGATACCTGCCTGCCTG
Source organism: Phyllobates terribilis (assembly GCF_046119375.1). NCBI lineage: Eukaryota > Metazoa > Chordata > Amphibia > Anura > Dendrobatidae > Phyllobates > Phyllobates terribilis. The sequence continues at coordinate 175,913,362 of NW_027362761.1, read as the reverse complement.
TCCAGAGACTCTTACTCGCTCACCTGGGAGCGCTCACCTGCTACCTGCCTGCTAGCCTACCTGGAGGCTTAGCCGTCACTTGCCGTGACCACCTGCCTGTCCAGAGACTCTTACTCGCTCACCTGCTACCTGCCTGCTAGCCTACCTGGAGGCTTAGCCGTCACTTGCTGTGACCACCTGCCTGTCCAGAGACTCTTACTCGCTCACCTGGGAGCGCTCACCTGCTACCTACCTGCTAGCCTACCTGGAGGCTTAGCCATCACTTGCTGTGACCACCTGCCTGTCCAGAGACTCTTGCCCGCTCACCTGGGAGCGCTCACCTGCTACCTGCCTGCTAGCCTACCTGGAAGCTTAGCCGTCACTTGCCGTGACCACCTGCCCGTCTAGAGACTCTTTCCCTGCTGTCACTTGCCGTGACCACCTGCCCGTTTAGAGACTCTTACCCTGCTGTCACTTGCCGTGACCATCCGCCTGTCAAGAGACTGTCCCCGTCACTTGCCGTGACCTCCTGCCCTTCTACCCAGAGACTGTCCCTGTCACTTGCCGTGACTACCTGCCCGCCTTCCCTGGGAGCCACCCGCTTCCTTACAAGGACTGCCCCTTTGTATACTTGCTCAGAGGTTCCACCTCCCAGACCCGTTACAGTTTGCTCGGGCCATGGAACCCAGTGGCACCAAAGCTCCCTCGCTCTCGGACCTATGCCATGAACTGTCCCGTCAGAGGTCCCAACAGGAGTCCATCCTGAGCCACCTGCGTAGTGTTAACTCCCGCCTGGACACACTGACTACATCTTCGGGACCGGCTTCCAGTCACACGACCCCTACCTCGGCAGCGTCGCTGCCCATCAATTCCATGGCATCTCATCCCGGTCCCCGCCTCACCGCCCGGCCTCGTTTTGGCGGAGATCCCGGTCAGGCACGGGGCTTCATTAACCTGTGCACTCTGCACTTCGAACTGTTGGCACACCAGTTTTCCACCAACCGAGCCAAAGTAGCCTTCATCATGTCCCATCTCACGGGGGAGGCGCTGGCTTGGCTAAATCCTCTATGGGAGAGAGGAGACCCCCTGGTGTCCAATCTGCCAGCCTTTCTCTCGGCTTTCCGGAAGGTCTTCGACGAACCAGGACGGAGGACCTCATCCGCCTCATCTCTCCTACACCTCCGCCAAGGAAGTCTCACCGTGGGCCAATATGCCATACGGTTCTGTACCCTTGCTTCGGAGCTTGCCTGGGATAACGACGCCCTGGTGTCCGTCTTCTGGGAGGGTCTGTCCGGCCGTATTAAAGATGAACTCGCCGGTCGATACATTCCTACCACTCTCGACGACTTAATTACACTTGCCACCCGGATTGACATCCGGTTCCAGGAGCGCACCAAAGAGGTCACCCGTGAGAGGAGGTTTCCACGCCTTGCCCCTACCTTCCAGAGACCCGTCACTTCCTCCGTTACTCCTCCGGCGCACTCACCCGAGCCTATGCAGGTCGACCAGACCAAGATGGTCAAGACCCGTCAAGAATTACGCCGTGCCGAGAGGAGCTGCTTCTACTGTGGCAGTAAGGAGCACCGGATCCGTTCCTGCCCGGAGAGGTCGGGAAACGCCTGTGTCTAGGATCGCTCAGAGAGGTCACCCTAGACAGAAATAAACTCTCTCCATCTCTAATGCTGTCGGTCTCTATCATCTGCGGGGAGAACCGTTATTTTGAACTGGCTCAACTTGACTTTGGAGCTGCCGGAAATCTCATTTCTCAGTCCCTGGTAGAGAAATACCACATTCCCACCAAACTTCTGGCTGTACTCTTATCTGTCGCCGCCGTGGATGGGGGCCTCTTACCACATCCCATCCAACTCATCACCGAATCCATAACTCTGCAGGTGGGAATGCTGCACTCTGAGAGCATCTTCTTCCATGTTCTGCCTGGACTCTCTCATGCCCTCTTGCTAGGCCTACCTTGGCTCCAGAGACACGCACCCGTGCTTGATTGGCAGACCGGAGAAGTTCTTCGCTGGGGACAGGACTGCCATAAGACTTGTTTAGTTCCCGTTCATCCTGCTCGTCCTTCTCCTACCAAAGCCAATCTACCCGGCCTACCGGTTCCCTATTGGTCTTTTGCGGACGTCTTTAATAAAAGAGAAGCAGAGACATTACCCCCTCATAGACCATACGACTGCCCAATTGACCTGATGCCCGGCGCTACTCCTCCCCATGGGCGTATTTACCCTTTGTCCGCTGCTGAGATCCGGTCCATGTCTGAATATATTGAGGAGAATCTGGCCCGGGGATTTATCCTGAAATCTACCTCCCCGGCGGGAGCAGGCTTCTTCTTCGTCAAAAAGAAGGACGGCTCACTCCGTCCCTGTATAGACTATAGAGGCCTTAACCAGATCACAGTGAAGAATAAATACCCCCTTCCGCTCATTCCTGAATTATTTGACTGTCTGAGGGGGGCTAGAATCTTCACCAAGCTGGACCTCCGTGGGGCGTATAATCTGGTCCGTATCCGTCAGGGGGATGAATGGAAGACGGCATTCAACACCCGGGATGGCCACTATGAATATCTTGTAATACCCTTCGGTCTCTGTAACGCTCCCGCCGTCTTTCAAGAGTTGGTCAATGACATCTTCCGTGACCTTCTCTACTCCTGCGTGGTGGTGTACCTGGACGAAATCTTGGTCTTCTCTCCGGATCTTCTCACTCACCGGAGGGACGTTCGTCAGGTCCTGCTCAGGCTCAGGCAGAACCACCTCTACGCTAAATATGAGAAGTGCCTCTTTGAGCAGACCTCGTTTCCGTTTCTGGGCTACATAATCTCTCAGACCGGCCTACAAATGGACCCTGAGAAACTGTCTGCCATCCAGAAGTGGCCCCGACCAGAGGGGTTGAAGGCTATCCAGCGGTTCCTGGGCTTCGCCAACTACTACCGCCTCTTCATTCCGCACTTCTCTTCCCGGACTGCCCCTATCTCGGCGCTCACCCGTAAGGGCGCTAATCCCAGAGAATGGCCGCCCAAAGCAGAGGAGGCCTTCCTTTCCTTAAAACGAGCTTTTTCCTCCGCCCCTGTGCTGCATCGTCCGGATGGCAACAAACAATTCTTTCTAGAAGTCGACGCTTCCTCCTCCGGAGCCAGAGCAGTACTTACCCAAAAGTCGTCTTCCGGAAGAATGGTAACTTGCGGCTTCTTCTCCAAACTCTTCTCCTCTTCTGAGCGCAATTATTCTATAGGAGACCGAGAATTGTTGGCCATTAAGCTGGCACTGGAGGAGTGGCATAACCTGCTCGAGGGGGCTCTTCACCCGGTAATAATTTACACGGACCACAAGAACTTTGCTTACCTCCAGAGTGCCCAGAGACTTAACCCGCGCCAAGCCCGGTGGTGCTTGTTCTTCGCCCGCTTTAATTTCATTCTTCATTTTCGCCCGGCTGACAAAAACATCAAAGCTGATGCCTTATTCCGATCCTTTTTGGTCTCTGATCTTGAGGAGGAGCCTAAACACATCATCGACCCCGCCAAAGTAATGCAGGTGGCCCCCGTGAATCTAAATCGTCTTCCACCCGGTAAGACGTTCGTAACTGTTCCTGATCGTGAGAAGGTTCTACACTGGGGACACTCGTCCAAGCTAGCTGGCCACGCTGGTCAGAAAAAGACCCTCCAGCTTATTACTCGGCATTACTGGTGGCCTACCCTGCACAAGGACGTAATAGACTTTGTTTCAGCCTGTGTGTTCTGCGCCCGCAACAAGGTTCCGAGACATCTGCCAGCCGGCCGTCTCCTTCCTCTTCCTGTACCTGCTGCCCCGTGGCAGCATATAGCTATGGACTTTATAACGGACCTCCCTGTCTCTGCCGGTTGTACGGTCATATGGGTGGTCGCTGACTGCTTTTCCAAAATGGCTCACTTTATTCCCCTGCCGGGTCTCCCGTCTGCATCAGAGTTAGCTAAAGACTTTATCCATCATGTCTTCCGTCTTCATGGTCTTCCTCTCCACATCGTATCCGACCGAGGGGTTCAGTTCACCTCTCGTTTTTGGCGAGCCATGTGTAAACTGCTGCGGGTCACCTTGGACTTTTCTTCTGCTTATCACCCACAGTCCAATGGCCAAGTAGAACGGATCAACCAAATTTTAACCAGTTACCTCCGGCACTTTGTTAATGCTCACCATTCCGACTGGGTGGATCTTTTACCGTGGGCCGAATTTTCTTACAATAATCACGAGAGCGAATCTTCCTCCAAATCCCCGTTTTTTGTAGTCTTCGGTCAGCATCCTCGGATCCCGTTTCCCGTCTCCGCCTCGGTGGACAATCTGGCTGCGGAATCTCTCGTTAACGAATTTTCCTCCATTTGGGAAAGTACCAGATCCACACTTCTTCAGTCATCCGAGCGGATGAAAAAACAGGCTGACAAGAGACGTCTGGATCCACCACAATTCCGTCCTGGAGATAAGGTCTGGCTCTCGTCCAAATATGTCCGGCTCAAGATTCCTTCCTACAAGTTAGGGCCTCGGTTCATCGGCCCACTGGAAGTTATCAAACAAATCAACCCGGTGGCCTATAAATTGAAACTCCCGGCCAATTTGCGGATTCCTAACTCCTTCCATGTATCTCTACTCAAACCCGTGATACTTAACTCTTTTTCCAAGTCTACAGGTACGCCTCCTGCTCCGGTTTAAGCTGAAAACGAGTTTGAGGTAGAGAACATTCTGGCCACCAAAAGGGTAAGAGGAAGGACCTTTTTTCTAGTGGATTGGAAGGGGTTTGGTCCTGAGGAGAGAACATGGGAGCCCCGGGATAACATCCATGCCCCGCTCATCCTTGATAAATTTCTGTCTGGCCTAAAAAAGGGGGGGCCTAAAGGGGGGGTACTGTAGCGTCGGCATCCCTGCCTCCTGCCAGGCAGGGACGCCGTTCCCCTCACTTCTCCGCTCCGTGCCTGGCGTCTTCCTCCCGCTCTGCTGGCAGCGCGCGCTGCTTCCCGGTCTCTGTGCTTAGGGCGCGCGCGCGCTCCCCCTCTCTTAAAGGGGCCGCGCGCGCCGTCCTAAGGAGTCCCCGGCCAATGGCCGGAGGACCTCACCATATATAAGGCACCTCCTCCAAAATGGAGGTGCCCGAGCAATGTTGTTGCAAAGCCTTTCAACTCTGCTTCAGCCCTCAGGTCCCGTTACCAGTTACCTGCCAGATTCCTGCTTGATACCTGCCTGATATCTGCTTACCTGCTTGCAATCCTGTGGTCCGACAGTCTGCCTACCAGCACCTGCCAGTCTGTCTATGGATCAGTCCGCCTGCGGACCAGGAAGTACCTGCCAGATACCTGCCTGATACCTGCCTGCCTGTCCAGAGACTCTTACTCGCTCACCTGGGAGGGCTCACCTGCTACTTGCCTGCTAGCCTACCTGGAGGCTTAGCCGTCACTTGCCATGACCACCTGCCTGTCCAGAGACTCTTACTCGCTCACCTGGGAGCGCTCACCTGCTACCTGCCTGCTAGCCTACCTGGAGGCTTAGCCGTCACTTGCTGTGACCACCTGCCTGTCAAGAGACTCTTACTCGCTCACCTGGGAGTGCTCACCTGCTACCTACCTGCTAGCCTACCTGGAGGCTTAGCCGTCACTTGCTGTGACCACCTGCCTGTCCAGAGACTCTTGCCCGCTCACCTGGGAGCGCTCACCTGCTACCTGCCTGCTAGCCTACCTGGAGGCTTAGCCGTCACTTGCCGTGACCACCTGCCCGTCTAGAGACTCTTTCCCTGCTGTCACTTGCCGTGACCACCTGCCCGTTTAGAGACTCTTACCCTGCTGTCACTTGCCGTGACCATCCGCCTGTCAAGAGACTGTCCCCGTCACTTGCCGTGACCTCCTGCCCTTCTACCCAGAGACTGTTCCTGTCACTTGCCGTGACTACCTGCCTGCCTTCCCTGGGAGCCACCCGCTTCCTTACAAGGACTGCCCCTTTGTATAGATGCTCAGAGGTTCCACCTCCCAGACCCGTTACAGCAGTCATCAAAGCAAAAGGTGGCTACTTTGAAGAACCTAGAATATAAGACATATTTTCAGTTTTTTCACACTTTTTTGTTAAGTATATAATTCCACATGTGTTAATTCATAGTTTTGATGCCTTCAGTGTGAATGTACAATTTTCATAGTCATGAAAATACAGAAAAATCTTTAAATGAGAAAGTGTGTCCAAACTTTTGGTCTGTACAGTACATAATGGTCAGAGATGCAAACACAACAGTAGTGGGACAAAAGATATAAGCAGATATTTAATAGTCAGTTGCCAGTCAGATTCACGCCTGGCTTGCGGGGGAGGGCTGCCACATGCAAGGCTTGTGGTTCCCCCTGTTGGGTGACTTTTCCCACAAGATGTGTCGTTGTGACCTCCCAAAGAAAAAGCCCTGGGCTAAGAGCTGAAGGAGCTTTTAACCTCTCTGGGTCAACCCCCTCCTGCTCCCTGGGCTGGACCTAAATCTCCACCCCTGGCCTCCCTCAGCTATAAACTCCAAAAACTAAAATGGGTTATACTTCTTTAATGGACAGTCCTAGAGAGCCGGTTCTGGTGTCATCGGATCCAGCCGGGCCCCTGCTGTCCATTGAGACCAAACACAGCAGTCCTATGGGTTTCTGAATGGCTGTGCTATGTATCTCCCCATCCCTAGGCACTAGACTGGGCTGGAAGCATGTCTGACATTCCCCATTTTCTTTGGATCTCCAAAATCTATTTTATGAATGGCTAGGACATATAGTATTTCCATAACTCTGTATTGAATTATAGTTGTCTGACACAAAGGGAGGCTGCATGGCTTGGATCCACAGGGGGTCTTCCTGTAGCAGCTCAGCTGGTGGGGGTGTAACTCCTTCTCTTGTAGCTGCTAGGTGAGATTTTGGTCACTCACTGTCTTTTGGCCCCCTCCCTCCTCCTTGGCTGCAGAAGTGTCCAGTTACGCTTTATAATCCCCTGCCAAATGGGATACAATCATTGACATGAGATTATATCTCCAATATTTTTCACAAGCACCATGGTGTGGTGCATTATATTATGTGGAGGACCATGGTGGGGTGCATTATATTATGTGGAGGACCATGGTGAGGTGTATTATATGATGTTGAGGACCATGGTGGGGTGCTTTATACTATAAGGAAGGCTATGTGGGGCCATTATATTGTGTGCAAGCAAATTTACAGTGTGAAGGTTTATGTGGGGTCCTTCATACTGTGTGGGGTCCATGTTACTGTTTGGAGGGCTAGTGCGGGCTATTATACTGTATGTAGGCTCATTATACTGCATGGAGGGCTGTGTGGGGGGCACAGTTAGGGGATCATACTGTGTTGGGGTCACCATATTTAGCGTCGGAAGTTGAGGTGGGGTATAGTAGGGTCATTATACTGTGTATATGGAGGAATTCACCATGGGGGTATCATACTGTGTTTGGGGGCACTTTTGTTTGTATCATACTTTATGGGGGCAATAAAAGAGGAATCTAGGAATTCAGCAGGAGGAAAATTACTATGCAAAGGCTAAAAAGTTGTGAGATCTGCTCTTCTGTGACCCCGACAAGTATTTAATTTTTTTTAAGTGAGGGGAAAAGGGGGGCAATAAGAACTTCTGCTATGGGGCCCCATGATTTCTATGTAAGCCCCTGGCTATGTCCATTCCATGGCAGAAAACATGCAGGGTAGGTATGGTTCAGACTTTCCCTAAGCCTCTATTGTGACCATCTCTTCGGAGAACTGGCTGCCAAATTGACACAGGGAGGCAGCAGCTACAGACCCAATGGGATCAGGCTTCATGACTCTACATGGGAAATACTGTATATAGTTACAGGTTTAGGTTCAAATGCTTTGAATGTGTCATCATAGGGAACGTGTCATCAGAAAACGACCTAAAGTTTAAATCAGACTTTTATGTCACATGTGTTTTTAAAAAATATTTGACATCTTTATTCATATCATTATCTTTATTAAAAATGTAAAAAAAAATGTGAACTTGCAATTTTCATAACAGCACATGAATATTAGCTGCAAGGTCATTGTAAAGGAAAAGGGATGAGGGTCAGGTGTGACCTCCACTATTGTAAAAGGTGGAACTTATGTTATTAGCAGTGTATAGAGGTGTTAAATGTCATTATAATCCTGCCTCTGCTGATAAGGAAACTGCTGTAAACTCCCTCCGAAAGGACAGGAAGTTAGAGTCCAAAAAGCTCCAGTGGCCAATGTGAAAATTGCAAGATTACTAATTTTGTTTTTTTAATAAAGATTATCGAATGAAAAAAAAACCATTGCCAGCATTTTTTTAATTACCTGTAACACAAAAAACCTGATTTCAATTATAGATCATTTCCCGTTAAAGTCTTTAAAATGTGTTTTAAAGTTCTAAAATGACCAGAATTCTCATAGAGCAACAGAATAGGTACATTTTTTTTTACAATTTATAATGGTCTTTTCAAAGAGAAAGGCTTTATTTCATACCTAATGAAAATGCAAAACCGCATTAAAATATTTTTAATTGTGTTCCTGTAAAAATAATAAAATGAAACTTATATACACTCAAGAGCAAGACATCAGGAATCGATGTTCGTATGACCTTTATATGGCATGTGCATAAAAAGATATCTCCACATCTGTGCCACATTTGGTAGACACATGTGAGACTCAAAGGAAAATTTAATGCCACACTGCAATAAATAATCAGTTTGAATATAGCTCGAGACATTCATGTATCATGGAACTCATCACATGCTCCAAAATCCAACATGCTCCAAAATCATTATTTTCATTTTAGGTCATTAAAAAACTTTTGCTTAAATGAAAAATCGTTATTACATAAAGTAGATAACCCCAAACAGCCAATCCCTGTTGTATGTTATGCAATCACGAGAGGATGAACATATTTCTACTCAGAGACAACATTCTGATGCATCTGCAATGAAAACTGGATGACAAGCGAAATCAGAGTGTAGAGCTATGAAGAAGTTATATTTTTATACATACGTAACCATAAATATTAAAAGACTAAAAGCAGATTTAAAGTATATACAGTTATATGAAAAAGTTTGGGCACCCCTATTAATCTTAAGCTTAATGTTTTATAAAAATTGGTGTTTTTGCAACAGCTATTTTAGTTTGATATATGTAATAACTGTTGGACACAGTAATGTTTCTGCCTTGAAATGAGATTTATTGTACTAACAGAAAATGTGCAATCTGCATTCAAACAAAATTTGACAGGTGCATAAGTATGGGCACCTCACCAGAAAAGTGACATTAATATTTAGTAGATCCTCCTTTTGCAAAAATAACAGCCTCTAGTCGCTTCCTGTAGCTTTTAATGAGTTGCTGGATCCTGGATGAAGGTATTTTTGACCATTCCTCTTTACAAAACAATTCCAGTTCAGTTAAGTTTGATGGTCGCCGAGCATGGACAGCCCTCTTCAAATGATCCCACAGATGTTCAATGATATTCAGGTCTGGGGACTGGGATGGCCATTCCAGAACATTGTAATTGTTCCTCTGCATGAATGCCTGAGTAGATTTGGAGCGGTGTTTTGGATCATTGTCTTGCTGAAAGATCCATCCCCTGCGTAACTTAAACTTTATCACTGATTCTTGAACATTATTGTCAAGAATCTGCTGATACTGAGTGGAATCCATGCGTCCCTCAACTTTAACAAGATTCCCGGTGCCGGCATTGGCCACACAGCCCCAAAGCATGATGGAACCTCCACCAAATTTTACTGTGGGTAGCAAGTGTTTTTCTTGGAATGCTGTGTTTTTTTGCCGCCTTGCATAACGCCTTTTTGTATGACCAAACAACTCAATCTTGGTTTCATCAGTCCACAGGACCTTCTTCCAAAAAGAAATTGGCTTCTCCAAATGTGCTTTTGCATACCTCAGCCGACTCTGTTTGTGGCGTGCTTGCAGAAACGGCTTCTTTCGCATCACTCTCCCATACAGCTTCTCCTTGTGCAAAGTGTGTTGTATAGTTGACCGATGCACAGTGACACCATCTGCAGCAAGTTGATGCTGCAGCTCTCTGGAGGTGGTCTGAGGATTGTCCTTGACTGATCTCACCATTCTTCTTCTCTGCCTTTCTGATGTTTTTCTTGGCCTGCCACTTCAGGCCTTAACAAGAACTGTCCCTGTGTTCTTCCATTTCATTACTATGTTCCTCACAGTGGAAACTGACAGGTTAAATCTCTGAGACAGCTTTTTGTATCCTTCCCCTGAACAACTATGTTGAATAATCTTTGTTTTCAGATCATTTGACAGTTGTTTTGAGGAGCCCATGATGCCACTCTTCAGAGGAGATTCAAACAGGAGAACAACTTGCAAGTGGCCACTTTAAGTAGCTTTTCTCATGATTGCATACACCTGGCTATGAAGTTCAAAGCTCAATGAGGTTACAAAACCCAAAAAAGTGCTTTAGTAAGTCAGTAAAAAGTAGGTAGGAGTATTTAAAACAAGAAAATGATAAGGGTGCCCATACTTATGCACCTGTCAAATTTTGTTTGAATGCAGATTGCACATTTTCTGTTAGTACAATAAACCTCATTTCAAGGCAGAAACATTACTGCGTCCAACAGTTATTACATATATCAAACTGAAATAGCTGTTGCAAAAACACCAATTTTTATAAAACATTAAGCTTAAGATTAATAGGGGTGGCCAAACTTTTTCATATAACTGTATAGTAAGAGCCTGGACCACCTGTACAATATATAGCCCAGCTGACACACTCTGCTTGTAGTTGGAAGTGTGTAGTATGGAGGTATAATAATTGCAGCTCATGGCAGTGTTATTTAAGGCTGTGTGCCCACGATGCGTTTTTTAAGCGTTTCCACAGCGGCAAAAACGCTGCAGAAACGCTTAAAAAACGTATAGTAGAAGGCCTGCCATGTTACCCAATGATGTGCACATGCAGCGGAAATTTCCGCTGCGGATTATCATTGCGGAAAAAAACGCAGCACTACCAATTATTTTGTTCCAATGTGCGGATGGTACCCGGGTGTGGAGGACAGGAGACTCCCCTCTGGACCCGGGTACCATAGAACCTGTGAAAAAAAGAATAAAATAAAAAATAAATGTTATATTTACCTTCTGATAACCCACGCTGCGCTCGTCCTCCCATGCCGGCAGATCGCGGTGGACTGAAGGATCTGCGCTGATGTCATTTAGTCATGTGACGGGTCACGTGATGCTGACGTCGGCAGGTCCTTCAGTGTACCGCGATCTGCTGGCAGCCAGGACGGAGCGAAGCAAGACTGCGGGGGCCATCAGAAGATAAGTATAGATTTATTTTTTTATTTTTAAACATTCTTTACGGTCACACTATATAAATCCATGCCATTTGCATTGATTTATATAGTGTGACCAAGTTGACAAGCACTTTCCAAGTGATGCTAAAATCGCTTGGAAAGCGCTTGACAACCCGCATGCGGAAATGCCTGTGAGGCTGTGTGCCCACGATGCGTTTTTTAAGCGTTTCCGCAGCGGCAATTCTGCTGCAGAAACGCTTAAAAAACGCATGGTAGAAGGCCTGCCATGTTCCCCAATGATAATCCACATGTGCTGTGCACATGCTGCGGAAATTTCCGCTGCGGATTATCATTGCGGAAAAAAACGCAGCACTACCAATTATTTTGCGGAAGGGCTGCGTTTTCGCCGCCATTGACTTGCATTAGAACGCGCCAATTCCGCAAGACTGCATCTGTGCTTGCATAATTGGCGCGTTCTAATGTGCGGATGGTACCCGGGTGTGGAGGACAGGAGACTCTCCTCCACACCCAGGTACCCTAAAAGCTGTAAAAAAAAGAATAACATAAAAAATAAAGATTATATTCACCTTCCGACGGCCCCCGGACTCCTTCCCTGTGCTTGCCTACAGATCGCGCAGGACTGAAGGACCTGCAGTGCCGTCACAGTCATGTGACGGCAGGTCCTTCAGTACAGCGTACCGCGATCTGCCGGCAGCCAGCACAGGAGCGCAGCAAGACTGCAGGGGCCATCGGAAGGTAAGTATAGGTTTATTTTTTATTTTTTGACATTCTCTCGGGTCACACTATATAAATCCATGCTGTTTGCATGGATTTATATAGTGTGACTGAGTTGTCAAGCACTTTCCAAGTGATGCTAAAATCGCTTGGAAAGCGCTTGACACCCGCATGCGGAAATGCAAGTGAAGAACGCTTCATTTCCGCATGTCCCTGGCAGGAAAAACGCATGTACAATCCGCATGTACAATCCGCATGTGTTTTTTTCTGCCAGGGAGATGCAGAAATGCTCAGGAAAAAATCCAGAGCATTTCTGCATCATGGGCACATAGCCTTAAACAGCATTATATGGGCAGTATACGGCAGCGTTAATTGATGATTGTATGGCGACCCATGGATTTATTTTTTGTTCATTCATCCATAGTTGTAGCAGTCATAACTTTCTCATTTTTACTTAAAGTGGTGGTCCGAAACTAACATTTATCCTAAACGTCTATCTATTTAAGGTCATGATCTAATCTGTTTTCTAATATACTTTAATTAAAACATCATTCCGTCATTATTCTAACTGCTTTTTTTTTCGTACCTACTTCCTACTTGATGACGTTTCGTTTGACAACCCCCAGTGCTTGCTGGTATGCTCAAACAAAACGTCTTCATGGGGCAGAGGCTGCGGCAGTGACTTCCCCCGCTCAGAAATGAAGCCTCATCAGTGACCTCTGTTTCAGGGTGTGGGCTAGTCCCTGATCTACTGGGCATGCGTCGTTTGTCAATTCCAACGTTTGCTCAGCAAATGAAGCATCATCAAACAGAAAGTAGGTAAAAAAAAATAAAGCAGATAGAGTAGTAAGTGTTATGTTCTGCTACCAGAGCTAAGGAAAGAGAGGAGATCTGTCCCTACTATAGGACTCAGCTGAATCCCTACGATGTAACAGGGAACCTGATCCTGCGATCAGACCTGCTAAAGTCCTAAGCTAGTCTGTACGAAGACCTATAGATGTGGGGGAGGAATCCCTACAAGTACTAAGGACTGGGAGGAATATGGGACACCTCCTAACAGAAATAGTAGCAGACAGACGAACAAACAAAATATAAAGAACATAGAGGTCCGTAGACCAAGCAAACTAACAGAGCAAGACACAGAGCACAGGCTAGCTAGAAAGTAGATATACAATGAAGTCCAGCAAAGCCAGAAGGGCAGAGCAGGATTAAATAGGCCAACAAGGTCATGTGACCAGCAAAGGAAAAAAAACCTAACAGCAAGGTTCTAACAGTACCCCCCCTTCTAAGAGGATCCTCCGGATCCCCTAGGACCAGGCTTATCAGGAAATCTCCTGTGAAACGCTCTGACAAGTCTGGACGCGGAAACATCATCTGACCTCACCCAAGAGTTATCCTCGGGTCCGAAACCTTTCCAGGCCACAAGATACTGCAAACTACCTCTATACCGTCTAGAGTCAAGGATGCGAGAAATTTCATATTCCCCGTCCTCCACCACCGGAGGAACAGAGGCAGAGGCGTCACCATCCGACACAACAGCTTTTTTTAACAGAGAGACATGAAAGACCGGATTAATTCTCCAGGAGGTAGGAACCTCCAACCTAACAGCAGATTGGTTGACAACCTGAAGCACCTTAAAGGGCCCTACAAACTTGGGACCCAATTTCTTAGAAGGAATCCTCAACCGCAGATTCCTAGAGGACAACCAAACCATGTCACCAACAGCGAACAAAACCTCCTGTCGTTTCCTATCAAAGTAGTCTTTAGATTTTCTGTTGGCCTCCTGAAGATTACCACGCACATCCGTCCAAACTCTTTCCAAATCACCGGAAAAATTCTCCTCCTCAGGCACGGCAGATCCCAACTTGGAGAACGACCCAAACGACGGATGTCTCCCAGAACAACAAAAAAAAGGCGAACAACCAGCAGAAGAAGATGTATGATTGTTCAGAGCAAATTCGGCAAGTGGCAGAAACTCAGACCACCCCTCTTGATTGTCTGCCACAAAACAACGCAAGAACTGCTCAACATCCTGGTTTTTCCTTTCTGTCTGGCCATTAGATTCAGGATGATATCCGGACGAAAACGACAAATGAATTCCCAACCTGTCACAAAAGGCACGCCAAAAACGAGCCACGAACTGAGGACCCCTATCAGAAACAATGTCAGTAGGAACGCCATGAAGTCTGACAATTTCCTTGACAAAGGCCTTAGCGAGAGTTTTAGCGCAGGGCAGTTTGATGAAGGGAACCAAGTGACACATCTTGCTAAAACGGTCCACGACCACCCAGATGACAGTAAAACCCTCAGAGGGGGGAAGGTCAGTTATAAAGTCCATAGCCAAATGTGTCCAAGGAGCACTGGTAGACCAATCCAGTACAGGATTGTGAAATTTTAACCAGGGCAAACCCAATATTACTGGAGAAGGCAAGTTATTCAACACTACCAAATCCAATTTCTCATGGTGAACACCATTAATAGTGAGAGGAAATTCACAGACCTTGAGAGTAATATTCTTCAAAGGGGAACCATCCACAGAAACCACAGCAATGGGGGATGATAAAGGTTCAGGTTTTAAATTGAGTTTTCCCACGAATCCCCCATCAATTACATTCAGTGTAGACCCGCAATCAACAAACACCCGAAATTCCATTAATTTTTCCTGAGCAATCGTGGAAGCAGCTAAAAATACACCCTTGGAATTTAAACAGGCAATACGGGCGTGACTGACCATTTTTTTTTCTTTCTTCATACGAAGCTCACAGCCTTTAATCAAATGACCAGATTTTCCGCAATAGAAACACAAGCCTTTCGAAAAACGACGGTCTTTTTCTTGAGAGCGAGGTGCCACCGATCCAATCTCCATCGGTTCACCACTGTTAGTACACACATTCTCATAACCAGAAACTGACATAGCAGAGGATTTGCTCTCATTAACCCTAGCACGCAGTCTTCTATCCACCCGTATAGCTAATTGCATAGCCTGTTGCAAATCCTCAGGTGTAGGATAAGCAATTAGCAGGTCTTTAACCCTTTCACTGAGCCCAGCAAGAAATAGACTTTTCAGAGCAGAATCGTTCCACCCTGTTTGAGTGGACCAACGACGAAAATGTGTACAATATTTTTCGACATTACCTGATCCTTGTTTTAAACGTCTCAACTCAGTCTCAGCTGATGCGACACGGTCAGGATCATCATATAATAGTCCTAAAGCAGAAAAAAAACTATCCACTGATCTGAAGCATGTATCACTAGGTTGCAAAGAAAAGGCCCACTCCTGAGGCTCTTTGCGCAAAAGTGACATTATGAACCCTACGCGCTGGGATTCATCCCCAGAGGACTTGGGTCTCAAACGAAAATACAATAAGCAAGCATTTTTAAATGAAAAAAATTCTCGATGTTCACCAAAAAATAAATCCGGCAAACATACCTTAGGCTCCAAGAAATGTGCTCCAGAACAGTTACTCACGTGCTGACGGAGCTCGGCCACTTCCAGAGAGAGTCCCTGCAGGTGTTTAGCCAAATCCTGAACCGACACCATGATGGAACAAAAAAAATCTTTCCTTAGAGAATTTGCTGGCTGGACTTACTGTTATGTTCTGCTACCAGAGCTAAGGAAAGAGAGGAGATCTGTCCCTACTATAGGACTCAGCTGAATCCCTACGATGTAACAGGGAACCTGATCCTGCGATCAGACCTGCTAAAGTCCTAAGCTAGTCTGTACGAAGACCTATAGATGTGGGGGAGGAATCCCTACAAGTACTAAGGACTGGGAGGAATATGGGACACCTCCTAACAGAAATAGTAGCAGACAGACGAACAAACAAAATATAAAGAACATAGAGGTCCGTAGACCAAGCAAACTAACAGAGCAAGACACAGAGCACAGGCTAGCTAGAAAGTAGATATACAATGAAGTCCAGCAAAGCCAGAAGGGCAGAGCAGGATTAAATAGGCCAACAAGGTCATGTGACCAGCAAAGGAAAAAAAACCTAACAGCAAGGTTCTAACAGTAAGGGAAACTATAGGAACTTTTTAATTAAAGTAAATTAAAAAAGAGATTAGACTACGACATTAAATAGACAGACATTTAGGATTCAAATAAATGTTAGTTTCAGACCAGCTCGTTAAGCTTCAATATAAAACGTCTTGCTTTTTTGTATCTGTAAGGCCATGTTCACACGTTTTATTTATTTATTTTACTCACTTATATAGTGCCAGTAATTCCACAGCGCTTTACAGACATTATCGGCACTGTCCCCATTGGGGCTCACAATCTACAGTGGGTAAGGAAAGTATTCAGACACCTTTAAAATTTTCACTCTTTGTTTCATTGCAGCCGTTTGGTAAATTCTAAAATGTTCATTTTTTTTCACATTAAAGTACACTCTGCACCCCATATTGACTGAAAAAAAAAAATTTAGAAATTTTTGCAAATGTATTAAAAAAGAAAAACTGAAATATCACATGGTCATAAGTATTCAGACCCTTTGCTCAGACACTCATATTTAAGTCACAAGCTGTCCATTTCCTTGTGATCCTCCTTCAGATGGTTCTACTCCTTCATTGGAGTCCAGTTGTGTTTAATTAAACTGATAGGACTTGATTTGGAAAGGCACACACCTGTTTATATAAGACCTCACAGCGCATATCAGACCAAATAAGAATCATGAGCTCAAAGGAACTGCCCAAGGAGCTCAGAGACAGAATTGTGGCAAGGCACAGATCTGGCCAAGGTTACAAAATAAATTCTGCATTACTCAAGGTTCCTAAGAGCACAGTGGCCTCCATAATCCTTACATGGAAGAAGTTTTGGACAACCAGAAGTCTTCCTAGACCTGGCCATCCAGCCAAACTGAGCAATCGTGGGAGAAGAGCCTTGGTGAGAGAGGTAAAGAAGAACCCCAAGATCACTGTGGCTGAGCTCCAGAGATGCAGTCCGGAGGTGGGAGAAAGTTCCACAAAGTCAACTATCACTGCACCCCTCCACCATTCGGCCTTTATGGCAGAGTGGCCCGACGGAAGCCTCTCCTCAGTGCAAGACATATGAAAGCCCGCATAGAGTTTGCTCAAAAACACATGAAGGACTCCCAGACTATGAGGAATAAGATTCTCTGGTCTGATGAGACGAAGATAGAACTTTTTGGTGATAATTCAAAGTGGTATGTGTGGAGAAAACCAGGCACTGCTCATCACCTGCCCAATACAATCCTAACAGTGAAACATGGTGGTGGCAGCATCATGCTATGGGGGTATGTTTCAGCTGCAGGGACTGGACGACTGGTTGCAATTGAAGGAAACATGAATGCGGCCAAGTACAGAGATATCCTGGGTGAAAACCTCTTCCAGAGTGCTCTGGACCTCAGACTTGGCCGAAGGTTCACCTTCCAACAAGACAATGACCCTAAGCATACAGCCCTGACCTAAACCTAATTGAGCATCTTTGGAGAGACCTGAAAATGGCTGTCCGCCAACGTTCACCATCCAACCTGACGGAACTAGAGAGGATCTGCAAGGAATAATGGCAGAGGATCCCCAAATACAGGTGTGAAAAACTTGTTGCATCATTCCCAAGAAGACTCATGGCTGTACTAGCTCAAAATGGTGCTTCTACTCAATACTGAGCAAAGGGTCTGAATGCTTATGACCATGTGATATTTCAGTTTTTCTTTTTTAATAAATTTGCAAAAATTTCTACATTTCTGTTTTTTTTTCAGTCAAGATGGGGTGCAGAGTGTACTTTAACCCCTTTACCCCCCAGGGTGTTTTGCACGTTAATGACCAGGCCAATTTTTACAATTCTGACCACTGTCACTTTATGAGGTAATTACTCTGGAACGCTTCAACGAATCCCACTGATTCTGAGACTGCTTTTCGTGACATATTGTACTTCATGATAGTGGTAAAATTTCTTCGATATCACTTACGTTTATTTGTGAAAAAAACGAAAATTTGGCGAAAATTTTGAAAATTTTGCAATTTTCAAGCTTTGAATTTTCATGCCCTTAAATCAGAGAGATATGTCACACAAAAAAGTTAATACATAACATTTCCCACATGTCTACTTTACATCAGCACAATTTTGGAACCAACATTTTTTTTTGTTAGGGAGCTACAGTACTGGCCAAAAGTATTGGCACCCCTGCAATTCTGTCAGATAATACTCAGTTTCTTCCTGAAAATGATTGCAATCAAAAATTCTTTGGTATTATTCTCTTCATTTAATTTGTCTTCAATGAAAAAAACACAAAAAGAATTGTCCTAAAGCCAAATTGGATATAATTCTACACCAAACCTAAAAAAGGGGGTGGACAAAAGTATTGGCACCCTTTGAAAAATCATGTGATGCTTCTCTAATTCATGTAATTAACAGCACCTGTAACTTACCTGTGGCACCTAACAGGTGTTGGCAATAACTAAATCACACTTGCAGCCAGTTAACATGGATTAAAGTTGACTCAACCTCTGTCCTGTGTCCTTTTGTGTACCACATTGAGCATGGAGAAAAGAAAGAAGACCAAAGAACTGTCTGAGGACTTGAGAAACCAAATTGTGAGGAAGCATGAGCAATCTCAAGGCTACAAGTCCATCTCCAAAGACCTGAATGTTCCTGTGTCTTCCGTGCGCAGTGTCATCAAGAAGTTTAAAGCCCATGGCACTGTGGCTAACCTCCCTAGATGTGGACGGAAAGAAAAATTGACGAGAGATTTGAAAGCAAGATTGTGCGGATGGTGGATAAAGAACCTCGACTAACATCCAAACAAGTTCAAGCTGCCCTGCAGTCCGAGGGTACAACAGTGTCAACCCGTACTATCTGTCGGCGTCTGAATGAAAAGGGACTGTATGGTAGGATACCCAGGAAGACCCCACTTCTTACCCCGAGACATAAAAAAGCCAGGCTGGAGTTTGCCAAAACTTACCTGAGAAAGCCTAAAACGTTTTGGAAGAATGTTCTCTGGTCAGATGAGACAAAAGTAGAGCTTTTTGGGAAAAAGCATCAACATTGAGTGTACAGGAAAAAAAAAGAGGCATTCAAAGAAAAAAACATGGTCCCTACAGTCAAACATGGCAGAGGTTCCCTGATGTTTTGGGGTTGCTTTGCTGCCTCTGGCACTGGACTGCTTGACCGTGTGCATGGCATTATGAAGACTGAAGACTACTAACAAATTCTGCAGCATAATGTAAGGCCCAGTGTGAGAAAGCTGGGTCTCCCTCAGAGGTCATGGGTCTTCCAGCAGGACAATGACCCAAAACACACTTCCAAAAGCACTATAAAATGGTTTGAGAGAAAGCACTGGAGACTTCTAAGGTGGCCAGCAATGAGTCCAGACCTGAATCCCATAGAACACCTGTGGAGAGATCTCAAAATGGCAGTTTGGAGAAGGCACCCTTCAAATATCAGGGACCTGGAGCAGTTTGCCAAAGAAGAATGGTCTACAATTCCAGCAGAGCATTGTAAGAAACTCATTGATGGTTACCTGAAGAGGTTGTTCGCAGTTATTTTGGCTAAAGGTTGTGCAACCAAGTATTAGGCTGAGGGTGCCAATACTTTTGTCCGGCCCTTTTTTGGAGTTTTGTGTGAAATGATCAATGATTTGATTTTTGCTTCATTCTCTTTTGTGTTTTTTCCTTGCAAGCAAATTAAATGAAGATAATAATACCAAAGAATTTGTGATTGCAATCATTTTCAGGAAGAAACTGAGTATTATCTGACAGAATTGCAGGGGTGCCAATACTTTTGGTCAGCACTGTATAAGGGTTAAAATTTGACCAGCGATTTTTCATTTTTACAACAAAATTTACAAAACCATTTTTTTAGGAATCACATCACATTTGAAGTGACTTTGAGGGGCCTTTATTACAGAAAATACCCAAAAGTGACACCATTCTAAAAACTGCTCCCCTCAAGGTGCTTAAAACCACATTCAAGAAGTTTATAAACCCTTCAGGTGCTTCACAGGAATTTTTGGAATGTGGAAAAAAAAAGTGAACATTTATTTTTTTTCACAAAAATGTTACTTTAAACCCCATTTTTTTTATTTTCACAATGGTATCATTAAAAAATGGACCCCAAATTTTTTTGTGCAATTCCTCCTGAGCACGCCGATACCCCATATGTGGGGAAAAGCCACTGTTTGGGCACACGGCAGAGTTCGGAAGGGAAGGAGCGCCATTTGACTTTTTGAATGTAAAATTTGCTTAAATAATTAGTGGAAGCCATGTTGCGTTTGGAAACCCCCCACAAGTGACACCATTTTGGAAACTAGACCCCTCAGGGAACTTATGTAGATGTGTGGTGAGCACCCTGAACCCCCAGGTGCTTCACAGAAGTTTATAACATTGAGCCGTAAAAATACAATTTTCACATTTTTCAAACAAAAATGTTTTTCAGCCCCCAATTTTCCATTTTCATAAGGGTAACAGGAGAAATTGCGCCATAGCATTTGTTGTGCAATTTCTCCTGAGTAATCCAATACCCCATATGTGGGAGAAAACCACTGTTTGTGCGCACGGCAGGGTTCGGAAGGGAAGGAGAGCCATTTGACTTTTTGAATGTAAAATTTGCTTGAATAATTAGCGGACACCATGTTAAGTTTGTAGAGCACTTGATGTGCCTAAACAATGGAAACTCCCCACAAGTGACACCATTTTGGAAACTAGACCCCTCATGGAACTTATGTAGATGTGTGGGGAGCACCCTGAATCCCCAAGAGCTTCACAGAAGTTTATAACATGGCGCCATGAAAATAAAAAAATCTAACTTTTTCCACAATAATGATGTTTTAGATCCAAATTTTTTATTTTCATAAAGGTAAGAGGAGAAAATGGACCCCAAAAACATTTGTGCAATTTTTCCTGAGTACGTCGATACCCCATATGTGGGGAAAATGCACTGTTTGGGCTCACGGCGGGGTTAAGAAGGGAAAGAGCACTGTGTGACTTTTTGAACGCAAAATTGTCTGGAATCGAGAGCGGACGCCATGTCTCGTTTGGAGAGCCCCTGACGCGCCTATATAAAAAATATACTGTTATCATAGGCAGTTTGTACAAAAACCTTTCACTTGTACTCTAATAGTTATTTGACTGGAAAATTACAATGACTGCAATTCATATAGGTAATTTGGGAAAATCTGAGAAAATATTATTTGCATAATAATTTGGAACACAGTGTAAACATCTAGCTAGTTTAGTATAATATGCATTTAGCATAGTAACAAATATCATTGTTCACAGACCAATAGAAGACAACATTCAGGGTTATACAAATACTGGTCAGTTCTTCTTGACCAGCCACAGAAATACCCATACATTCATAAGTCAACAAAAACACAATATTGTATTTCTCTTGGTTTAACAAATCTAACCGTCCGGCTGATTAAGATTATAAGCTGTTTCATCACAAAAGGTTTTTAAATAAACACACTGCCTGAAAAAAAATCCTTTATTTGAAATAAAAGTCCACACAGTTTTAATCATTTATTTAAAAATTAAAAACATAGTATACTCACCTAACGCCTAACCCGCTGAAGCCATTGTCACCTGTAAAAAAAAACAAAAATAAAAAACAACTTTTCTGACATGATTACTTAATTCAGAGTGTCCCACAAAGATCTGGGTCACTTCTAGAGCAGTCACATCAGTCATGTGGCTTGTTTTTTGCGGGACAAGTTGACGTTTTTATTGGTACCATTTTCGGCCACATGACATTTTTTGATCACTTTGTATTCCGATTTTTGGGAGGCAGATTAAACAATAACCAACAATTCCGGAATTGTTTTTTTTGCCGTTCCGCGTGTGGTAAAATTGATAAGGCAGCTTTATTCTTCGGGTCAGTACGTTTACAGCAGTACCACGTTTATATCTTTTTTTATGTTTTGGCGCTTATTTACAATAAAAACTATTTTATTTTATAGAAAAGAGAATTCTTTTTGCATCGCTTTATTCTGAGAGCTATAACTTTTTTATTTTTCGGTCTTTGGAGCTGTATGGCGGCTTGTTTTTTGCGGGACAAGATGATGTTTTCAGCGGTACCATTTTTATTTGCATTTGTCTTTTTTATCGCATTTTATTCCATTTTTTGTTTGGCGGTATGATGATAAAGCATCGTTTTTTGTTTATTTTTTTATTTTATTATTTTACAGTGTTCACTAAAGGGGTTAACTAGTGGAACAGTTTTATAGGTCAGGTTGTTCCGGACGCGGCAATACCAAATATGTGTACTTTTTTTTTTTCATAATAAATAAATATTATGGGTACAATATATTTTTATTTTTGGGGGATTCTTTTTTTCTTTTTTTTATATATACTGTATATTTTTACAATTTATTTTTATTTTTTTTTCAATTTCTGCCACTTTTTTTTTACTTTTACACTAGTGGGACTTTCACTTTTTGTAGCCTGATTGGTTGTATAGCACAGGAATGCAGCACTATCCCTGTGCTATGCAACCTGTCAGCACTGCACAGGGAGAAGTTACTTTGGTTGTGCACTGCGCATGACCAAAGTAACTTCCTGCTGACTGGTGACCCAGATGTCATCATGACAACATCCGGAAGCCGCTGCAGACACCGCGGGACGCCGGCAGGAGAGGTGAGTATAGCGATCACCTCCCCTTGCCCCCGCAATGCTGCGGGACCATTCCTGGCACATCGCACCGGGTGTCAGCTGTGATAATCAGCTGACACCTGGTGGTGATCGCCCTGCACCACTTGTGTGCGGGCGCGATTGCAGCGCACGTAATAGTATGTAGCTGGCCCTATAGGCCCAGGGCACAGCTACGTACTATTACTGACAAGGTCGTAAAGGGGTTAATGAGAAAAAAAATGTACTTTTTAGAATTTACCAAATGGCTGGAATGAAACAAAGAGTGAAAAATTTAAAGGGGTCTGAATACTTTCCGTACCCACTGTACATTCCCTATCAGTATGTCTTTTGAGTGTTGTACCATAGGAAACCGGTGGAAACCCACACAAACAAGGAGAGAACATACAAACTCCTTGCAGATGTTGTTTTTGGTGGGATTTGAACCCAGGACCCCAGCGCTACAAGGCTGCAGTTCTAGCCACCGTGCTGCCCTGTTGAGTAAATACTGTTTGTTTTCTGCATGTTTTCAACAGGTGTTCACAAGCTATGCAATTATATTCTTATCTTATTATTGCATTTTTGCTACATTTTTTTATTAATTTACCCTTTATATGATACGCTTTTGATGCAGGTTTGAAGCAATGTTTTTAATGTGTTTTTCATAGAACAGAAAAACTTTGATTTTGAACTTTAAGGAAGCAACTGTGTTTTTTCCATGCGGTTTTTTTCAGTCTCCCCATAGAAGTCTATAGAGAAAAAAAGCACCAAAACCACATAGCTCAAAAGCGCATTTAGATGAACAGTGGGAGGGAGTTTTCAAGAAATCAAATCTATTTTGGTCAGTTAGGCTATGTGCACATTGCGCATTTTTGCCGGGGGGGGGGGTTTCCGCACGAAAATGGGCCAAAAACGCTGAGGAATCCTTGTGCCAGCAAATGCAATGACAATCCTGGAGTGCTGTGCACATGATCAGTAATTTTCCTGTCAGGATTTGCATTGCGGTTAAATCTGCACCATGTCAATTCTTTGTGCATTTTTGCCGTGTTTTTCACCCATTGATTTCAACTGAGTCAATCAAATTTGCATTAACAATGCAGGTATAAAAATATTTGCGTATTTGCTGTGGATTTTTACTGCGTATTCGACTGACTCGATTGCAGTAAATAGGTCAAAAATGAGGCAAAAACGCACAAAGAATTGACCGCGGGTCACAGGCGTCGGCTGATGAGAGACTACTCCTCCCATCAACCTACGGCTTCTGCCGCTGATAACAGAGAGAGCAGGCGTCGCTGATGGGAGAAGTAGTCTCAACAGCCAGTTCCTGTGCTCACAGTGCAAAAAAAAAGTTAAAATAAATCGATATTAAAATAAAGAACACATTATACTCACCTATCCGCCGTAATCGCGAGTGTCCCATGGCGATCGAATCAGCCGGCAGCACTCTATACACTGACAGGAGCGTGATCACTCCCGGCAGTATATAGCGCTGAGCTACCGGGAGAGAGGTCACATGAGTTCATCAGCTCATCAGAATTTTCTCACTCAGCAGTAGTGCAGTAAGCGAGGTCATTGGAGCTCATCAACTGATCAGCAGCTGATGAACTCATGTGACCTCTCTCCTGGCACCTCAAGGCTATACACTGACACAGGAGTGATTATACTCCTGTGTCAGTGTGTAGCCTGCTGTCCTCTAGAACAGTCACATCAGTGATTGCTGATGTGACTGCTCTAGAAGTGACCCAGATCTTTGTGGGACACTCTGAATTAAGTAATCATGTCAGAAAGGTTGTTTTTTATTTTTGTTTTTTTTTACAGGTGACAATGGCTTCAGCGGGTTAGGCGTTAGGTGAGTATACTTTGTTTTTAATTTTTAAATAAATGATTAAAACTGTGTGGACTTTTATTTCAAATAAAGGATTTTTTTTCAGGCAGTGTGTTTATTTAAAAACCTTTTGTGATGAAACAGCTTATAATCTTAATGAGCCGGACGGTTAGATTTGTTAAGCCAAGAGAAATACAATATTGTGTTTCTGTTGACTTATGAATGTATGGGTATTTCTGTGGCTGGTCAAGAAGAACTGACCAGTATTTGTATAACCCTGAATGTTGTCTTCTATTGGTCTGTGAACAATGATATTTGTTACTATGCTAATTGCATATTATACTAAACTAGCTAGATGTTTACACTGTGTTCCAAATTATTATGCAAATAATATTTTCTCAGATTTTCCCAAATTACCTATATGAATTGCAGTCATTGTAATTTTCCAGTCAAATAACTATTAGAGTACAAGTGAAAGGTTTTTGTACAAACTGCCTATGATAACAGTATATTTTTTAAAAAATAAAACACTCAAACTGCACTCAAAATGCATGTTCCAAATTATTATGCACAGCAGAGTTTTCAACCTTTTCATTTTAATAAAGAACAAAAAAATGGTCATTTTTGAAATTATAAGCATTAGCAGGTTATTACAAACTGAAATCAAACAGTTTTCAACTCAAAACTTTATTCTAGGTGATGTAACATTTGCACATAGGACCCCTTGTTCGAAAGGAGCTTCTGAACTCTCTCATTCATTGAATTTGTCAGGTTTTGGATGGTTTCTGCTTCAATTGTTTTGCATGAGGACAGAATACCCTCCCAGAGCTGTTGCTTAGATGTGAACTGCCTCCCGCCATCATAGACACTCCTTTTGATGATGCTCCAGAGGTTCTCAATGGGGTTGAGGTCAGGGGAGCATGGGTGCCACACCATAAGTTTGTCCCCTTTTATGCCTATAGCAGCCAGAGATGCAGATGTGTTATGTGCAGCATGAGACGGGGCATTATCATGCATGAAATGATCTCGATGGTCCAGATGGATGGAGTGGAGGATGGCTGGTTGATGGACACCCCATGCAAACACGGCTACGGCGCTAACAAGGAGGAGGTGGAGTAATGTTTTGGGCTGGAATCATGGGGAGAGAGATTGTCGGCCCTTTTAGGATCCCTGAAGGGGTAAAGATGAACTCCATAATGTATGTTGAGTTTCTCAAACAGCACTTCCTTCCATGGTTCAAGAAGAAGAACCGTGCATTCCGCAGCAAGATCATTTTCATGCATGATAATGCCCCGTCTCATGCTGCACATAACACAACTGCATCTCTGGCTGCTATGGGCATAAAAGGGGACAAACTTATGGTGTGGCACCCATGCTCCCCTGACCTCAACCCCATTGAGAACCTCTGGAGCATCATCAAAAGGAGTGTCTATGATGGCGGGAGGCAGTTCACATCTAAGCAACAGCTCTGGGAGGGTATTCTGTCCTCATGCAAAACAATTAAAGCAGAAACCATCCAAAACCTCACAAATTCAATGGACGAGAGAGTTCAGGAGCTCCTTTCGAACAATGGGTCCTATGTGCAAATGTAACATCACCTAGAATAAAGTTTTGAGTTGAAAACTGTTTGATTTCAGTTTGTAATAACCGGCTAATGCTTATAATTTCAAAAATGACCATTTTTTTGTTCTTTATTAAAATGAAATGGTTGAAAACTCTGCTGTGCATAATAATTTGGAACATGCATTTTGAGTGCAGTTTGAGTGTTTTATTTTTTTAAAAATATACTGTTATCATAGGCAGTTTGTACAAAAACCTTTCACTTGTACTCTAATAGTTATTTGACTGGAAAATTACAATGACTGCAATTCATATAGGTAATTTGGGAAAATCTGAGAAAATATTATTTGCATAATAATTTGGAACACAGTGTATTTACAAGAGCCCCCTGCTATACCAACTATGTAAATTGATTATCTCAAACAATGAGACCTGAGTGAGCCCTCCACCTTTACCTCTGACCTCTGACTGATGACCTTAGCCACATATGTAAATATAAAAAAGGGGTTTTCTATCCTGATGCAAAGAGAATTGAGAGTGACTTTCACGGAGAATCAAAGATCAGAGACTCTCTCAGACCATCAGCTTGGAAGCATGGCTTTAACCAAAGAGACACAGATTTGGATTCTACATGATTCCAGCCTAAGGGTATATGGCGCTGACTGGAAAAATACGGATCTGCTCCATTGACTGTTACGGATCCGGGTGGTGGAACCTCTGTGCTTTGATGCAAGGAGGGACTAGAGGGGCGTAAAAAAAGTGCCTACTCGGACCGACCCAGGTCACACGGCGGCTTAGTCGACTCCATGAACCAAGGAGGGACCGGGCAGGTGAACCAGGTGCCACTCTGGGACCGACCTTGTGTGAGAGCAGGTGACTCCTATGGGTCAGATGACAGGAGCTGACAGGTACAGCGGATGAGCATGACACATAGGCTGGCGGGTGATCTGGGTAGACAAGCAGGCGGGTACGGCGGATAGCCAGACAGGTACTCCGGGTAAATGAGCAGGCGAGTATGGCAGGTAACTTGGCAGGTGCTTCGGGTAAGCAGGCTGGCAGGCATGGCAGACTGGCGGGCACGGCTGATAGACAGACTGGCGGGCAGGACTGTTAGACAGACTGGCGGGCAAGGAACCCGAGGGCTGAGGAGAGTGTTAGCACACAAACAACAACCTTGGCTGGGGACTCTTTAGGACGGCGCACGCGGCCCCTTAAAGAGGAAGGGAGCACGCGCACGCCCTAAGCACAGTGCCCGGGAAGCTGCACGCAGTGCGCGCCTTAGCAGCAGGAGAGCAGGGAGACGTCGGACCGGGACCGCGGCGGTGAGGGGGCAGAGACGCTGATGCTACATTGACCATCAGAGAGCCCATGCATACACATTCACCTGGCCCCATGGATATGTTGTTTGGGGTTGCCAGGTGGGACCCTCTGGTCGCCTGGAACCCGTGGAGACATTCGGAGAAGCCAGATTGGGACCAGCCTGTCATTTGGCCCCATGGAAACTCTCGTAGAGGCCAGCGTGGGACCCTCGGGTCTCCTAGCCTTGTACCTCGATGGACTGTCAGCTTCCTAAGCTTGTAGCTACCTTCTCTCTGTGGGGGCCCGCCAGAATCGGGTGACCACTCGTTGAGGTAGTGGGCCCTGGAAGTCCCAAAGTCACAGCTGTGCAAACTCAGGCAGGACAGCGTAATGGTGAGGACTGTAAAATGTTGTACCATCTTGGGTATTAGTTGGAACTGTTCTATGTGTTCATTGTCCGTTTTGTGGTTCAATAATGTATTGCCATGCTGTTTTAC
Source organism: Phyllobates terribilis (assembly GCF_046119375.1). Lineage (NCBI taxonomy): Eukaryota > Metazoa > Chordata > Amphibia > Anura > Dendrobatidae > Phyllobates > Phyllobates terribilis. The sequence continues at coordinate 175,885,624 of NW_027362761.1, read as the reverse complement.
CCTCACTCTGTGATGTCTGAGTAGTGTTCTGCCCACAGAAGACCCCAGGTCTTCACATTTTGGTGGCAACAGTGGGATACTACTAAGCCCAGCAGGTCTGGGGGAACTGTAAGGGGACTGGTGTCAGCACACACTGTCCAAAGGGCTCCACAACTAGGGAGGCATATAGATAGACCCAGCAGACCATAGGTGAGGCATACACAGCGAGTTTCAGATGCTTCCTTGTCCAACCCCACTAGCCCGGCCTTAGGAGGAGGACCGGAGAGAATATACAACAGCAACAAGAAACGGCAACTCCAGGAGCTGTGCCAGCTTCAACAGATTGAATACCAGGCCACCGACACTCATCGGATTTAATTCAGGAACCACCAGATGCTGAGGACAGCATGTGTGGACACAATGCATACAAGTCAGTTCTCGTCAATTACGTGTGGAGTTTATTTGCAAGGAAGACATGGAATATGCTGTGAGGAAACTGGATGATGCAAAGTTTTGTTCTCATGAAGGTGAGACCTCTTACATTCGTGTCTGTGCTTAAAGACATGCTGGTGGACTGTCTCCAATAAGTGGAGAAGGATGATTGGAATCCTATCATGTCTGGCTGATAAAGATTGGGGAGTAATGCAGGCTTATAGGGCCAGCATGCCATTTTTTAATTTAGTTTTTCATTTTATTTCATAAACTCACCCGCAGCAGTTTTCAAATATCTTCATTTTGCTCAAAAAAACATTCATTGCTGTACAAAAACGCTTAAAAAAACTCATGCAAAAAATGCACCAAAAATGCATGTTTTTTCCACAGCGTTTTTACTGCCAAGAGATGCAGAAACCTTGCAGAAATTTCTGCAATCAAATACCCAATGTGCGCACATAGCCTTAGGCTACATTCCCACAATGAACTTTTGGTGAGTTTTTGCAGATTTTCTGCAGCATTTCTGCACCCATTAAGTAAAATAGGGTACTTGCAAATTTTCAAAAATACTCAGCATCAAAAACTCACCATGGGAATGTAGCCTTAAATGAAGAATCTCTGCGCAAAGAAGCAGCAGAAAAAAACGTAGCATTTACATTACGTGTAAACATGGCCAAAGTGTCCAAATACAATGGATTTGATTTCATGAAAACTCCTACCCACTCTGCATCTAAAGACGCTATTGAACTGGACAGTTTTTGTGCATGTAAAAAAAAACACAGTTGCATTTTTAACTGCAGAATCAAAGCTTTTTTGTACTATAAAAAGCATAAAAACTGCACAGGGGAAAATGCATAAAAAAAGCAGCAAAAAGGCAATATTCAGTGAAGATTGTTATTGCGCAGCGTAGTGCAGATACCTGCAGAAAACGTAAAGATAAAAAGCAACAGAAATATGCAGCAATTACCTTATTGCTTCAGTGTTACATTTTTATGGGTTTAATAGAGAAAAAAATCAATCTCACGATTTTTTATGCTATTTACCGATCACCATAAATAATCTGTTCGCTGTTTTGTATGCGTTGTTACAATTACAGGTATACCAAATTTGTATGTTATTTGTTTTTCATTATTTTTTTAGTAAATTTTATATGAAGATAAAAATCTGACTTTTATTTTTCCTCTAAAACACAGGTATATATAAATGTACTGGTATATAGAGATGTATCTCTACGAACCAGTACAATCTGCCTGTAATTCAGAAGAATACAATGCACATTCAAGTACATCCTCTCACACTTGCAAGTAACTCATAGTTTTTGCAGCTGCTTCCAATGATATAAGCTGGGTGTTCGAATCCTAGTGAGATCAGATCTCAAGAAAAGAGAAGAATTGTTCATTTAACTGAATGTAATTATGTAGAGAGATGCGGGCCCTAGCACCCAGATTCAGGGGAGGAGGTAAGGAGCAGTGAAGACAGCAGTAGAGGAGATATTGCACAGAGTGAGTGAAGTCGGGACATAGCCCTGACTGCCCTGGACAGTGGGACAGCTCCCCCAAATTGAGAGAGTCCAGCTGGATCCGGGATGGTTGAGAGCTATGTATATGATACCTCAAGGTTACTGCAGTGGAGATTCTTACTGCACATGCTTACAGGTTCCTGTCCTAATATTCTAAGACAGGTTTCTGTCCATGTACCAGGACAGCAGCTGTTTTAATGATATAGTGATCACCTAACCTGAGAAAATTATTGTGATTTTCTAGTTAAATGTATTTATGAACTTATTTATGAGGACATTTTCTTTAGATATTTATTTTTTATGCTCCTGACGAACCCCCATTAAGTGGGGTCATGATCATGGAACTGCATTTATTCTACACTTTAATGGCACAACATTGCTAGACCCTAGACCATTACAGATCTTTGCCCAGTGCAGCCTCCTCCTGCTTGATTCACAGACACTATGCTGGGTGATTTCAGGCAAAGGAGCAGTCAGTTATTCAAGCAGGTGGCACTGGGCCAGGAATAGAGTTGGAGTGACAGAGGCTTGAGATCTACAATAGTTCTTCAGCCTCATTTGCATATCAATTCAATCACTGATTTCTCTGTAACAGAGTAATGGAGTGGCCATGTAAAGGTATTGCTGACTGGTCTTTGAAAGAGCTACATGCAGATATACATAATTTGGGGTGTGAGATCATGCTGACAGATTCCCTTTAATGTGACTTATGGTAAGAAATTGTCTAAACGGAATGATTATGTGCAACTTAAAAAAACAATTACCACTCGCTATCACATGTTGAATTAAACTGGATGTGTAGGGACCTGGTAGAAACCGAAATCACTGGGTAGGTTGCACTGTAAGCTATGGCGAAGTCACTATGGTATGTATCTGGGTACAGTCATCTTGCAGCCCTAGCAAGTATCATCCCCCACAAAAACCCACAAATCTGCTTCCTAAGCCTTGATTTAAAAAAAAAAAAAAAAAAAAAGAACATAGACAATAAAATTGTTCTACACCATTATGCATTTATTCTTTTGTATCTAGTGGATGTCATGTTCACCAGTTTTCAGTGCCTTTTACATGCAGCTGCTCATTCCAACTGCACACTGAAAACTGCACTACAGGACTCTGCACCTGTGATGCTACATCTTTACAAAGCTAGGCGCAGCCTGACGGACCCTCACCATTTTCTATGTTGGAATCAGTGACAGGCTGAATTGTATCCTGTTTACTCTGAATCTTTTCCCTGACATCACCAGTGCCAGAATTTCTTTTTAAATATTCACATTTGGCAAAGGAACCATATTTATGGAGGGGATGACGTCGATATTTTATGTTCATGGCAGCTTAATATTCAGAGTTTTTTGGGTAATGAAACATGTCTCATACACTGAGCTGTAATACATTCGTTTTCTAAACAAATGAACAAAGATAAATAAGCTTTGTTATTTAACCAGGCTTAGAGGACCACACCAAATTTTTGGGTCTTTCATCTTTTTATTAAATTAATTTGTTGAAAGCAAGGGAAACAAAAAACACAATTCAGAATTTATGTTTGCATTTGTTTAATTTTCTTCTGTTACTGCCGACCTATATAAAGTGGATATGCTTATATTATATATTTTGATCATTTTGAGGATTCTAAGTATGTGGTTATGTATTACTATATGTGGCTTTCTTATGAAATGTATTTTACTTTTTAAAAAGTGTTCTTTGTGTCATTTATAGTTAATAAGAAAAAATCTTGTGGATAGAAGTTAAATTTAAAAGGCTTCTACAAAAGACAGTTCTGGGAACATGTATTTGTTCTCGGGCCATCTCCGTAGTGTAGGTCCTATGGTCGGGGCTAACGATCATGGCTACAAGGGAGTTCTCCTTTTTCAGTGCCATGAATTTGGTGCTGAGTGTCAACTACGGCTGGCAATGGCAACGGGAGTGCACCCGTGTCGTTAAAGGGTTGATTGTGACTTGTAGGACTGCTGCTTCCAATAGGTGGCGCTATAGAGTTCAAGTCCTCTTTTTCTCTGAAGAGGCAATTTGCTTGTTGACCTCTATCATCTTTTCTAAACCATAAGGCTTCATGAACACAAAGCACTGTTCAGAGAGCCAGTATGATGGATGTGAAGTCCCTGTCAATCCGTACTATGTAGCTGTAGGCTCTCTGCATACTGCTGCATCGTTCTTACTTATGATACATAAACTTCGTTACGTATAACACTGGTGTGTGCATGAGACCTTGTCATTGTTAACATGCGAGTCACCAATATTAGTGACAAGACTAAGGCTGTGTGCTCACGATGCGTTTTTTAAGCGTTTCTGCAGCGGCAAAAACTCTGCAGAAACGCTTAAAAAACGCATGGTAGAAGGCCTGCCATGTTCCCCAATGATAATCCGCTGTGCTGTGCACATGCTGCGGAAATTTCTGCTGCGGATTATCATTGCGGAAAAAAACGCAGCACTACCAATTATTTTGCGGAAGTGCTGCGTTTTCGCCGCCATTGACTTGCATTAGACCGCATGGATTACGCATCACTGTATATGTAGATGCGCATTCCATGCGTTCTAATGTGCGGATGGTACCCAGGTCTAGAGGAGAGGAGACTCTCTTCCGGACCTGGGTATCATAGAAAACTGTAAAATAAAAAATAAATATATACTTACCTTCTGGCGGCCCCCGATGCGCTCCTCCTTGCTTGCAGGCAGTTCGCGATGGACTGAAGGACCTGCGCTGACGTCATAGTCATGTGACGGGTCACACGACTCTGACGTCAGCAAGTCCTTCAGTGTACCGCTGCCGGAAAGGGAGAACAGAGTGAAGCAGGACACCGGGGGCCATCAGAGGGTAAGTATATATTTATTTTTTACCATTCTTTCGGTCACACTATATAAATCCATGCCGTTTGCATGGATTTATATAGTGTGACCAAGTTGACAAGCACTTTCCGGCTTAGTGCCCACGACGCAGAAATGAAGCAGAAATTTTCCTGAGCATTTCTGCATCTCCTTGGCACAAAAACGCATGCGGTTTTTCCATGCGTTTTTGACGCGTATATGATGCGTTTTTGCATGCGTATTTGCCATGCGTTTTTCCAATGCATTGTATAGGCAAATACGCATGCAGAAACGCACAAGAATTGGTCATGTCCGTATTTTTTCTGCAAAGAAAAAATCCTGACCATGTGCACAGAACTTGTAGAATGTCATAAGAAGTCATGAGATAAGGTATGCAATGCGTTTCTGGAGCGTTTACGCACAGTAAATACGCACCAAAAAACGCACCAAAAACGCATCGTGGGCACACAGCTGTGATGCTAAAATCGCTTGGAAAGCGCTTAACAACCCGCATGCGGAAATGCATGTGAAGAACGCTTCACTTCCGCATGTTCCTGGCAGGAAAACGCATGTACAATCCGCATGTACAATCCGCATGTACAATCCATATGCGTTTTTTTCTGCCAGGGAGATGCAGAAACGCTCAGGAAAAAATCCTGAGCATTTCTGCATTGTGGGCACATAGCCTTACAATGATAAGTGATCAACAATAAAATAAACCTCATCCATATCCAGGCAGTTGTTTGTACTTTAACAAAACCGTTTAATGAACATTTGCACAAGTTGTGCAATGAGAATTTATGATTAGAAATATTTCATTTCTGAAAGTTTTATATAGCAAAAAGGATTGCTCTGTAAACCTGTCAATGTATGAGCCAAAACCATAGTTAAAATGGAATTTAAGAAGCTGTAAGAGAAAAGCTGATGATGTCAACAAAAACAGATGGCAATTAAACTGCAAGACTTGCTGCAATAAGTCCAATTATTAGATTCGTTTTAGAACAGGGGAGCACAACTTTTTTAGGTCCGATGGCCATAATACCAGATAGAACCAACCCCATGGGCCGCAATATTACCAAAGTATTACCTTCTGATACATTAACTGCATATTGAAAGTATGCGCCCCAAATATCTAACATGCACTGGTTCCACCTATCAGGAAGGTAGGTGGAACCCTTCTCATCGGTTTGCAGTCCAAAAAAGAAGAGACCATGCATTCCGCTCTATACATTGTATTATATGCCAGACACTAAAACAGTCAATACGTACTGTTCAGAAGCAAAAACTCTGGATGCCCTAGGATGTTGGCTCAACGATGGTTCAGACAATCGTTTGGCCAGCATCCAGCTCAACCAACTCTCCCATACACATGATCGCTCGATCAGCCGAATTCACTTTGAGAGATCCGTCACCAGAAAACTCTGCCAGTGGCTAATATCCGGGAAAACAAAGTGATCATCAGTCCAAAATCGGACATGGCAATTGACTACTCCCCCCGACAATCAGTTGTCCGGGACCCCCATCCACATCCAACTGTCTGTGGCCTTTATGCATCGATTAATTTTAATGTAATGAACTGCTCTATCACTGTAACATATGATCAGCCTAACAGACTCTGTTTTCACTTCATAAGCAAAATGTCCTTACTTTTACACAAAACACTCCAGGAAAATGAAATTTGGAAAGCGATTAAAATGTTTTTTTTGTCAAAAAGAAGGATGGGGGTCTTAGGCCATGTCTGGATTTTCGGGAGATTAATAAAATCACTGTGCGCAATCCTAACCCGTTACCACTTATTCCGGATTTGTTTAACCAATTGACCGGAGCAAAATGTTTTTCTAAGATTGACCTTCGTGGGGCATATAATTTTCTGCGGGTGAAGGACGGAGATGAATGGAAGACCGCTTTTAACACCCCGGAAGGTCATTTTGACTGTTTGGTGATGCCTTTTGGGCTTACTAACGCCCCTGCATTTTTTCAAAATTTCATCAATGACATTCTGAGACCCTTGATCGGTAGGAGTGTTATTGTTTATCTGGATGACATTTTGATTTATTCATCGGATCTTGAGTCTCATTGGCAGAGAGTCCGTGAAGTTCTTCAGATACTGAGAGATAACACACTCTTTGCTAAATTGGAGAAGTGTCAGTTTGCTGTCCAGAAAATTAGTTTTTTGGGTTACTTTGTCTCTTGTGATGGTTTTGAGATGGACCCGGTGAAAGTTCAGGCTGTGCTGGAGTGGCCGAGGCCTGAGGGTTTGAAGTCCGTACAGAGGTTTTTGGAGTTTGCCAATTATTACAGGAAATTCATAAAGAAATTCTCTGTCATCGCTAAACCCATTACTGATCTCACCAAGAAGGGTGCTAATACAGTCCAATGGTCCACTGAGGCTATTGAAGCTTTTGAGTATCTCAAGGAGAGGTTCAGCTCTGCTCCTTTTCTTATCCAGACGGATGAAACCAAGCCATTTTTGGTTGAGGTGGATGCCTCATCTATAGGCGTAGGGGCAGTTCTGTCCCAGGAGGGTGAGGATGGGGTGCATCCCTGTGCTTTCTTTTCCAAAAAATTTTTCTGAGACAGAGCTCAACTATGATGTTGGGAATTGTGAGTTGTTGGCTATTAAACTCACGTTCGAGCATTGGCGGCATTTTTTGGAGGGGGCTCGACATCCTATATAGGTTTTCACTGATCATAAGAATTTGATTTATCTGGACGCAGCTAAACGTTTGAATGCCTGTCAGGCTAGGTGGGCACTGTTTTTTGCCCGGTTCAATTTTTCAGTAACCTTTGTCCTGGGGACAAAGAATGTTAAGGCTGACGCTTTGTCTCGTAGTTTCTCTCCAGCGGTGAATGCTGAGAGGGAGGAGTGTATTTTGCAGAGAGGGGTGGTGGTGGCCGCATTGGATTCTGAGTTGGAGAATAGCATCCTAGGAGCTCAGAGTGCGGCACCAATTAACACTCCGTGTGGTAAATTGTTTGTGCCTAGAGCATTGAGGACAGCATTGTTTGTTGAATGTCATGAGTCTCGGTTGGCGGGTCACCCAGGGATTTCGGAAACTAGGAAATCTATTGGTCGGAGTTTCTGGTGGCCAGGGTGGCAAAGGGAAGTCAGCAAGTGGGTGCGTCAGTGTTCTGTGTGCGCTAGGTCGAACGCCTCTCAAGCTTTGGCTGCGGGGTTGCTGTGCCCCTTGGAGGTTCCTAGTTCGCCATGGACGCACCTTGCCATGGATTTTATCACTGATCTGCCTTTATCAGAGGGTTTTTTCTGTCATCTGGGTTGTTGTGGACCGGTTTAGTAAAATTTGTCATCTGGTTCCGTTCAACAAGTTACCTTGCGAAAAGACTCTTGCTAAGGCTTTTGTGAACGAGATTGTCAGGCTCCATGGTGTTCCCACGGAGATTGTTTCCAATAGAAGACCACAGTTTGTGGTTCGGTTTTGGCGTGCTTTTTGTGACAGACTGAAAATTAATATGTCATTCTCGTCGGGTATCATCCAGAGTCCAATGGACAGACTGAAAGGAAGAACCAGGATGTCAAGCAGTTTTTGAGATGTTTTGTGGCAGACAGTCAGGAAATGTGGTCAGAATTTCTACCACTTGCGGAGTTTGCCCTTAATAATCATACTTCTTCCTCGGCTGGTTGTTCTCCTTTTTTTTGTTGTACTGGCAGGTATCCATCTTTTGGTCCATTTTCCAAAGTTTGGACTGCTGTACCAGAGGAGGACAATTTTTCTGGTGATTTGGAGAGGGTTTGGACCAGTGTACGCCTGAACCTTAAAGAGGCTAACAGGAGATCAAAAAGGTATTTTGACAAAAAAAGAAAGGAGTCCTTGTTTGCTGTTGGGAATATGGTTTGGTTGTCCTCTAGGAATCTTCGTTTGAAAATTCCTTCTAAAAAACTGGGGCCTAAATTTGTGGGTCCTTTCAAAGTGGTTCAGATTGTCAACTCGGCAGCGGTGAGGTTGGGCATTCCCTCGTCCTGGAGGATTAATTCTGTATTTCATGTGTCGTTACTTAAGAAAGCGGACACGCCTAATAAGCAGACGAAGCCTACTGTTCCTCCTGTTGATGAGGACGGTGAATTTGAGATTTCGCGCATTTTAGATTCCAGGTGGCATAGAGGAAGATTACAGTATCTTGTGTCCTGGAGAGGTTTCGTCCCCAAGGATAATTCCTGGGTGAAGGCCAAAGATGTCTCAGCCTCAAGGCTAATTAAGGCTTTTCACAGGAGATTTCCTGGTTAGGCTCGGCCTAGAGGATCCGGAGGATCTTCGTAAAAGGGGAGGTACTGTTAGAATCTATGTTGTTTTACTATCGGCCATCTTGTTGTGGTTTGCTGGCTTCTAGTCTTTTGCACAGGTGCTGGGTGTCTTGGGCACGTGATCTCTTCACTCTTTATTACTCAGCACCTGTCTCCCATTTCCCGCTGGACATCAGTGTTGTTACGCTTGAGCTCTGGCTAAGTTGCCTTGTTAAGTTCTTTGTGCTTTGGACAATTGATATCCTGGGACTTCTTGTTCCACCAGTTTTGTTCACTTTAATGTACGCCTCTGCAACTACCTTTTCTGTTAGGAGGTCTCCTGTTTTTGCTCCCAGTCCTTAGATCTTTTAGGGACCCCTTTCCCCTTCCTTCAGGTCTTCGTTTGAGTTCAGTGCAGGAGTTTCGGTGGGGCTATTCACAAGGAATAGGGCACCCACCCCAGCATAGGGTTAAGCTGAGTCTCAGTGCAGGGACAGCTTTTCCCTCCTATTCCTTAGTTCTAAGTTGCAGAACATAACAAAAAGGTCTGGAGCTGATTCCAACTGTGGCATTTGCATTTGGAAGCTGTTGCTGTGAACCCCCAACATGCGGTCAAAGGAGCTCTCAATGGAAAAGAAACAGACCATCTTTAGGCTGAAAAAAAGAAGAAATCCATCAGAGAGATAGCAGAAATGTTAGGAATGGTCAAATCAACAATTTGGTATATTCTGCAAAAAAAGAGCGCACTGCTGAGCTTGGGAACTCAAAAAGGCCTGGACGTCGACGGAAGACAACGGAAGACAACAGTGGTGGATGATCGCAAAATCCTTTCCATGGTGAAGAAAAACCCCTTCACAACATCCACCCAACTGAAGAACACTCTGCAGGAAGGGAGTGTTTCAGTATCTAAGTCTAACATAAAGAGAATACTTCATGAGAGCAAATATACAATGTTCACCACAAGGTGCAAACCCTTCCTCAGCCTTAAAAATCCAGTTCTGGAAAAGGAGACTTTGGACAGATGAAACTAAGATCAACTTGTATCAGAATGATGGAAGAAGAAAGTATGGAGAAGGCTTGGAATGGCTCATGATCCAAAGCACACCACATCCTCTGGAAAACATAGTTGAGGCAGTGTGATAACATGATCATGCATGGCTTCCAGTGGCACTGGGTCATTAGTGTTTATTGATGATGTGACTGAAGACAGAAGTAGGCATATACATTCTGAAGTATACAGGGCTATACTTTTTGTTCAGCTTCAACTAAATACAGCAAGGTTGATTTTGATTGGAGGGCTCTTCACAGTACAGATGGACAATAACCCCAACAATACTGTGAAAGCAACCCAGGAGTTTTCTAAGACAAAAAAGTGGAATATTCTGCAATGGCCGAGTCAATGATCAGATCTCAACCCCATCGAGAATGCATTTCACATGCTTAAGACAAATCTTAAGGCAGAAAGACCCAGAAACAAGCAACGACTTAAGTCAGCAGCAGTAAAGTCCCAGAAAAGCATCACAAAGGAGAAAACCCAGCATTTGGTGACGTCCATGGCTTCCAGACTTCAGGCAGTCATTGCTACCAAAGAATTCTCAACAAAGTATTAAAAATAAACATTTTATTGTTGGTAAAGTTAATTTGTCCTATTACTTTTGAGCCTCTAAAATGAGGAGGCTTTGTAGAAAAATGGTTGCAATTCCTAAACTTTTCACAGGATATTTTTGTTCAACCCCTGTAATTAACCCCTGTAATTAAACCTAAAAGTCTACACTTCAATTGCATCTCAGTTGTTTCATTTTAAATAAAAAATAGTGGAATGCAGAGCCCAAATCACAAAGATTCGGTCCATATATTTCTGGACCTAACTGTATATGCTGATGATACACTTCTTCTATTGGCATCACCCCCATTTAAAGGGGTTGTCCGGTCCAAATCGATAAGTCTGCAGTCACTTATGTGACTGGAGACTTATGAATCCCCCCCAGTGCACGCACTGTGCGCTGCGTGGATTCGCCGGTTTCTGAGCTGGGACCGGTGGGTATGTATGTGTTATACATACTCCCAGCCAGAGCCCGTCCGGCGTCCAGTGGGCCTGGCCTTGCTCCATAAACAATACAAGTGTATGGAGCAAGGTCGCACCCACTGGTTGGGCTCTGGCCGGGAGTATGTATAACTCATACATATACAGAGAGGAATCACCAGCTCACCTGAGTAGTAGCGTCCTGGGGCAAGGAACACGAGGAACCACTTCGGAAACCATGCAGGAGAAAAAAAGGAAAGGTTCCAGACACAGAAAAATCCCCAAAATAGTTTCCTTTATTGAGTTAAGATACAGATGCCATAGCACATGTCCATAAAAGCAACGCGTTTCGAACGCAGATTGTGCATTCTTTATCCAAGCTGATACGCACAATCTGCGTTCGAAACGCGTTGCTTTTATGGACATGTGCTATGGCATCTGTATCTTAACTCAATAAAGGAAACTATTTTGGGATTTTTCTGTGGCTGGAACCTTTCCTTTTTATAATTCATACATACCCTCCAGTCCCGGCTCAGAAACTGGGAAATCTCCGCAGCACACAGTGAGTGCACTGGGTGGAATTCATAAGTCACCAGTCACACAGAGTGATTACAGATTTATCAATTTGGATCGGACAATCCCTATAATACAAATACCAGGGATTGTCTGTCTGCTGTCTCTGACATCATGTCCTCCCTCTATCAGAAACTGAATCTCTCCAAAACTGAATGTCTCATGTTTCCCCCTTCTACTAATCTACCTATACCCGATATTGCAATTGCCTTTGGTGGTTCAACCATAATTCCCAAGCAGCACGCTCGCTGTCTAGGAGTCATACTTGACACGGAACTTTCCTTTATTCCGTATATTCAATCGCTCATTTGCTCATGCTACCTGCATCTTAAAAACATCTCAAGAATCCGACCTTTTCTCACCTTGAAACTGCAAAAGCTCTTACTGTCACTCTTATTCATTCTCGTCTGGACTACTACAACTCTCTACTGATCTCTCCTTCTAATCAAACTTTCTCCTCTCCAATCCGTCCTGAATGTGGCAGCCAGAGTCGTATTTCTGTCCAGCCGCTTCACCGATGCTTCCACCCTGTGCCAGTCATTGCATTGGTTGCCCATTCGAAACAGAATACAATACAAACTTATCTCTCTCACAGCTCTCCACAGTTCTGCACCACTCATGCTCTCCGTTCTGCAATTTATCTAAGGCTAACATTTTCCATAATCTGAACCTCACACCTCCGTCTCCAAGTCTTCTCTCATGCTGTGCCAGTTTTCTGAACTGCACTACCCCAGAAGATCCAACTAATACCTAGCCCCCACATTTTTAAGCGTACTTTAAAAGTACATCTCTTTAAGTAAGCCTATCAGCTCACTTTACTAACCTAACTCTTCCCTGTTCCCTCTTTTTAAATTCTCCTCAGAATCGGGTCCCTTCTACTCATCTGTCTCCACATCCTCCATGCACCCAATAACAATTGGCAACTGTACTTAGACAGGTAGTGGCTAATGACCGGATCATGCAGCTTATTTGAAATGTCCCATTTATTATAATGATAACTGCACCATACATGACAAGCCCCTATTTCCTTATAGATTGTAAGCTTGTGAGCAAGGTTCTCACTCCTCCTGAAACTGATGAACTGTGTGTTACTATATAATGTCTTTATTGTCTGTACATGTCCCTACTTAATTTGTAAAGTGCAACAGAATTTGTTTGCGCTATATAAATAAAATTATTTTTATTACAACACTAACTAGAGTATAAGAACAGCACAAGGCATAGTTAAGTTAGTTGTGCACCAACTGGCAATATAATGATCACATCTGTAGTATATGGCTTACAGCAGGGAAAATGTACCTCATTGTGTAGAAACAGATTTGCACATTTCCCCTAAGACTTTTCGCCAAGCACTGGTTGACTAACATGTAGAGGGTCTTCAGCATTTACAGTGTTTATTACATGGTTCAGTGACCCTGCTCATGCAAAAGATCATAAAACCTCAGATGCTGCAGACCTTCTGTTTGAGGGGATGAGTAAGCATATCAATCAATTGATCAGAAGTGGACAGAAATGCCCCCCTTTATTCATGAACAAGATATTCTGTAGCAGTTGAGGTTTAAGAAAAAATGCCCCCACAACAAAAAAATATGAAGAATCTTAAGTCACATCATTTCTGTAGATGGGTAATCAATTACTTAATTAATGTTACTGGAAATTACAAATTTGAGTTAGAATTTGAGGGCTTTCGCCAATAACTTGCATTTAGGTCAACATGATTTTACAGAAGCCGGAGTACTACCATTTTAGGCCACCTCCCTATAGAAAATGACTAAACTATCCCTTACTCTAGAGAACAGCCTGGCCCCAGCTGTCATACTCCCATATATGCTTTTTATAGCATATCACACTGACATGTCATAAATGGGATTTATCCTTTTGACTACTACCTTTGTCAGCAGGGAATTGGTAAGTCTATGACCTGAGCATCCTAAACATCAACCATGTTGTTCACATTTGCCTATAACTTTCCTATATCTCACACAAGATTTATGTGAGTTGTGTAAGCGTTCGCTTATTTTTTCCATACTTACAGAAGTCCATATGTTTATGCTATCAGTCTACAAGCTCATCTCCTGGAAAGATGTTCTACAGATCTATCAGTCTTTTGGTGAAATACTTCCTTTAAGTCTCCTTATCTCTAATTTTAAAATACATCCTTTTTTTCTAAAAAATCCATGATACAATTATGACTTATTCACTCTCTATCAGATCCATAATAGGACAACTACAGCTGAAGGCGATACTGCACTTCACTGGGCCTTAGATTACATATTAAAAAAAAGTGACATGGTTCATTGCAAAATATAATATGGCGACACCCAAAGAGCCTACAGATTTTCAGCCACTGAAATGGAGTATTTAAAATAATGCTTTGATTTGGAGTCACTTTGCGGTATGTAAGCGAACTTCAATATGAGCACTTTCTTAATATTTTACGAGTATCATGGCGGCCAGGGCTGTGGAGTCGGTAAGCCAAACCTCCAACTCCGACACCTCAATTTCCATGACTCCAACTCCACGACTCCGACTCCCTCATACATGGCTCATGTTTAAGTGATAAATTTACTGTAGCACAGATTCATCTCAGCTAAAAGTCTAGACCCTTAGATCAGGAACAGGACAGACATTTATAGGACATTTCATAACTTTCCCAAATTCATATGAAAAAATATTCCCCACAAACTGCATTGAACCACTGTACCCAATTTATTATATATTTTAGGAGTCGGAGTCGGTCCATTTTATACCGACTCCGACTCCACCAAAATGGGCTCCAACTCAGACTCCACAACTCCGACCCACAGCCCTGATAGCGGCCTTTATTTTGTGAAATGACCTCACTCAGCAGCTACTTATTCCGTTAGCATTGCAACACTTTTAAAGGGGCCTTCCACTACCATGAAAGTTGTGTGCCCAGGCTCAATTTGTTACAAAACCCAAACTGACCTTTACTCACCCCACCTGGGTCTGGCGCTGAGTCTCCGAAGCTGCCCCAGTTATCAGTTATTGTCTGCAGTGTTTACCTCACGTTGACAGAGCTGCAGCCAAATACTGAGTTCAGCTGCTTGGCCATGTACACAGACAGAGCTGCTGAGTTTAGTGATTGGCTGCAGCGCTGTCAATGTGTTGTCATCGGGAGCAGCAACAGAGACTTGGCACTGGACCTGTAGAAAGTGAATAAAGCATATTTTGTTACCTTAAAATAAATTTCACCTGGGGATGCAACTTTACGGGAAACATCTTTAAGAAGCGTTATTTTAGAGTAGTCTGGTAACCTTAAGGAAGTTGTCCACTACTTTCACATTGATGCCCTATCCATAGGATAGGACATCAATGTCTAATCGGCCAGGGTCCTGCACCTGGTACCCCCGCAGATCAGCTGTTATTTCTGCCGGCAGCGGCGGCCGCCGGCAGGAAGTGCTTACCTGCGATGCTTGGCCGTTAAGTTGTAGTGGCCGCTGCGGGGTATTGCACATCCGTCTCCCATTGAATTGAATAGGAGGCAGATGTGCAGTAACAAGCGCCGGCCATTGTTACTTGACGGCGGAGCCCCACAGGTAAGCACTTCCGGCCGGCGGCTACTGCCGCTGGCACCGATAACAGCTGGTCGGTGGGGGTGCCGCGTGCAGGACCCTGGCCGATCATACATTGATGCCCTATCCTAAGGATAGGGCATCAATGTGAAAGTAATGGACAACCCCTTTAAATGCAGTAATTTCTGGACAAATCAATTTTGTGTTATCGCTTGGATAGCTTATCAAACAGATATATTGACTAATGATATCTGGTTAGTAAGAAGCAAAAATATCCCAGTCATGAAACAGTTTAAAAAGGAACAACGGTAGAACCCTTTTTTTAGGCTACAAATGACTCAGGAGTGGGTGTGTGGTCATGGCCCATCCTATTTTAGGAATGAATGTGTACATGGGAATCCCCTACTTTGTGAACAGATGGTGAATCACAATGAGGGGATTACTTATACAGAAAGCTTGCTTCATTCTAACCACTGTGAATAGAAGTCCTCTACAATTAAGTCACTGGGGGACAATGGAGATTTTTTTTTCTTTTTAAAATAATGAGGACACTTACTAAGCAAAAAAGTCAGTATTTGTAAAAGTATAGTGTACATGCATACAGCAAATTAATTGTGGCTGTCTGAAACTGTCTTTACTGTGTGTGAACTGAAAAGTGACTGAAGAGCATAAAAATGTTATTTAATAATATTCATATTCTTAAAGGGGTTGTCTTGCCAATACAAACCATTTTGGGGTCTGCATACTCCTTCAGACAGGTCTACCAAATTTTTTAGGTTCATAGAAGGGGAACCCAAATGGATGAACCCCCTTCTATATTGTCAAGATTTCCTAACAGGGCAGAAGGACAAGTACAGGTTAGAAGACAACATTTATCTTACCTTCTGTATTTACAATCCATGGAAGAAATCCAAAAGCAGATTTGTAGGCACATGTGCTATTTTCGAAAGTGCAAGACCCCTCTGAGACAGTGGCTCCTCCAGCAAAACCTGCCAATAAAAAGGAAAAAAAAATTACAACAGCCAGTAAATTACTATCCGGTTAGGGTCACAGAACCGTATATTCCACATCCGAGAATTCGGAGTTTGATCAGAGTGTGATCCGATTTTCTCACTTGTGGAGAACTAAAAAAGATAATAAAATGTCCCATCTTCTCCATTCAGTCTGTCCATGGTGTCATTCAAGTGCAGTCCGATGCTTTCCACAGGCCCATAAACATGAATGGGCGAGTGCAATCTGATTATCGGAGGTAAATTGTGCATGCTGAGATGTTTTCTTTGGACCGTCTCGGTCATGAGCACAGCCCCATAGAATAACATGGGAATGAGTGCTGTCCATCAATATGACAGATAGCACTCGTCCAAGTTATATGGTCGTCTGCACAAACCCTTACTAGAAGGAGTATTCTATAGTTAGATGATGAGAATAACAGTTGCCAAACCTCTGGAAAAACCCCAAACCAAATACCCAATGTATCAAGAACTCCCTAGAGTTCTACGTTCACAGAGTTGCAGAGGTGTGGTCTTGTCTACAGTCATAGGCGGATTATAATGAGGGCAATCTGGGCTACCGCCCGGGGCCCGAGGCCCTGGGGGGGCCCACGGCCAGATTGCCCTCACTATAATGTTTTGTGCGCCATCATTGTTGGTGCAAGTGGTGTCGCGCCTCAGCCCCGGATCTCCTGCGCTGGTCCCCGATCAGCTGTTGAGGGGTCTGCAGTCTTAGCAGCCGCCGGCCGGCACTGTGCTCTTGCGTGCTGCTGTGCCCCGCCGGCGGCATCACTGCATAGCAGTCGCGGCTACGTCATGCACCACGCTATGCGCAGCCGTCAGTCTTCATGACACAGAGCACGGGAGATCCAAAGAAGGGTCCTGTCTGCGGCGCTGTGGCGGGCGTTGGTGGGACCTGTCTGCGGCGCTGTGTTCAAGGCGGCGGATGGCCCTGTCTGCGGCACTGTGTCCCGGCGGTGGCGGAGGGCCCTATCTGTGGCGCTGTGGCGGGCGGCGGAGGGCCCTGTCTACGGCACTGTGTCCCGGCGGTGGCGGGGGGCCCTGTCTGTGGCGCTGTGGCGGGCGGCGGAGGGCCCTGTCTACGGCGCTGTGTCACGGGCAGCGGAGTGCCCTGTCTGCAGCGCTGTGTCCTGAGCGGTGGCGGAGGGCCCTGTCTGCAGCGCTGTGTCCCGGGTGGCGGAGGGCCCTGTCTGCAGCGCTGTGTCCCGGGTGGCGGAGGGCCCTGTCTGCAGCGCTGTGTCCAGGGTGGCGGAGGGCCCTGTCTGCAGCGCTGTGTCCCGGGTGGCGGAGGGCCCTGTCTGCAGCGCTGTGTCCCGGGTGGCGGAGGGCCCTGTCTGCAGCGCTGTGTCCCGGGTTGCGGAGGGCTCTGTCTGCAGCGCTGTGTCCCGGGTGGCGGAGGGCCCTGTCTGCAGCGCTGTGTCCCGGGTGGCGGAGGGCCTTGTCTGCAGCGCTGTGTCCCGGGTGGCGGAGGACCCTGTCTGCAGCGCTGTGTCCCGGGTGGCGGAGGGCCTTGTCTGCAGCGCTGTGTCCTGAGCGGCAGAGGAGGGCCCTGTCTGCAGCCCTGTGGCGGGCCTTGCATTAAACTCTACTCACCTGAGTCCTGACCAATCCCAGAGATCCACTAATGCACACCTGGAGCTCTTCATCCTCCTCCATCTCAGGGATCTGGTGAGTGAGTGCCAACATGGAAACTTTTTAAATGTGTATATACAGTTGTTGTATATTCAATATATAGATGATACTGCTTAATATATATTATGCATGTGATATTACAATGGCAGTATATAATCACAGTATCACCTGTATATTGTATGTACAGCAGTCTATATACATTATATTGGTGATACTGTGATTGCTGTATATATATTACGTAGTTGATACTGTATATATGTTACATAGCTGATACTGTGATTCCTGTGAATAATTGCAATATCACGTATATAATGTATTCACAGCAGTAGCACTATCACATACATAATGTATATACAGCAGTCTGTATACAATATATAGGTGATAATGTGACTGCTGTGTATACATTATATACGTGATACTGCTGTGTATATGTCACAAAGGTGATGCTGCAATTATACACAGCAAACACAGTATCACTTATATATTATATAGGTGATAGTGAGACTGCAGTATATACAGTGTATACACAGCAGTCACAGTGTCACCTATATAATGTATATACAACAGTATATACATTATATTGGTGATACTTCGACTGCTATATATACACACAATATATAAGTGATACTGCAACTGTGTATAGCTGCAGTATCACCTATATAATATATATGCAGCAGTCTCTGTGATATATATTTAGCAGTCGTGGTGTCTCCTACGTGATGTATAGTATATAGTATAATGCGGACTTAATTATAACGTAGAGTTGTGTGTGTGTGTGTGTGTATATATATATATATATATATATATATATATATATATAGTGTAGAGAAGTTTATATAGTATGATGCTGTGTATATACTATAGTATATAGTGTGGAATCCCCACTATATATACTGGCACATCTCTACACTATATACGATGTAGTATACACACAGCTCCACTCTATATTCTTTTGTACAGTATATATTTATATGTATATAACTGATTGTAGTATATACTGTGGAGCTGTGTATACTTCTCCTGTCCTGTATACTTGGGGTAATTCTTAGTATCTGCTCTTATATATGTAGATATATAAGCACTCAGATTAATTGTCAAAAAAGTGGAGGACTCCTTATTAGCCCATGTGATAATGTTTCGGATCCACAACAGAACATTTCTCTGTTATGGAACTGAAATGTCGTCACATGGGCTAACTAATAGAGTCCACTGCTGAAGATTTGGTTCTGCTCCGAGTACCACTTCTCCTGTCCTATATATATACACTGCACAGTACCACTTCTCCTGTCCTGTATATATACACTGCACAGTACCACTTCTCCTGTCCTGTATATACACTGCACAGTACCACTTCTCCTGTCCTGTATATATACACTGCACAGTACCACTTCTCCTGTACATGTTTTGTTCAAACCAAGTCTAAGAGTGCAGGTAGCGCTCAAACATGTCTGGTGATGAGACCCCCAAGTTCCCCCCTCACATCTTAGATTGTTGGTATGCATTTCTTCATCTTTTTGTAAAATATTTCTAACTTTTTGCCAATATACTTGGATCGGAAGCCGGATCCTTCCAACCTCTCATGAATATTAATATTGAGCAGAATTAATTTCGGCTTATTGGTTCGGCCACCACAACAGTCACGGTCTCATGTGGCCCCTTGGGAAAATTTTAATCTATTCCCCACTCTATTATGTATAGTGCTGTACACAAGGTGTACAAGATCACCTGTGTATTACTCACATGACCTACAGTGCATTGTGAAAGTATTTGCCCCCCTTGAACTTTTCTACCTTTTGCCACATTTCTGGCTTCAAACATAAAGATATAAAATTCTATTTTTTTTGGGAAGAATCAACAACCAGTGGGACACAATCTTGAAGTGGAACGAAATTTATTGGATATTTTAAACTTTTTTAACAAATTAAAAACTGAAAAGTGGGGCGTGCAATATTATTCGGCCCCCTTGAGTTAATACTTTGTAGCGCCACCTTTTGCTGCGATTACAGCTGCAAGTCGCTTGGGGTATGTCTCTATCAGTTTTGCACATCGAGAGCCTGAAATTCTTGCCCATTCTTCCTTGCAAAATAGCTTGAGCTCATTGAGGTTGGATGGAGAGCGTTTGTGAACAGCAGTTTTCAGCTCTTTCCACAGATTCTCGATTGGATTCAGGTCTGGACTTTGACTTGGTCATTCTAACACCTGGATACGTTTATTTTTGAACCATTCCATTGTAGATTTTGCTTTATGTTTGGGATCATTGTCTTGTTGGAAGATAAATCTCCGTCCCAGTCTCAGGTCTTTTGCAGACTCCAACAGGTTTTCTTCCAGAATGGTCCTGTATTTGGCTCCATCCATCTTCTTATCAATTTTAACCATCTTCCCTGTCCCTGCTGAAGAAAAGCAGGCCCAAACCATGATGTTACCACCATGTTTGACAGTGGGGATGGTGTTTTGAGGGTGATGAGCTGTGTTGCTTTTACGCCAAACATATCGTTTTGCATTGCGGCCAAAACGTTTGATTTTGGTTTCATCTGATCAGAGCACCTTATTCCACATGTTTGGTGTGTCTCCCAGGTGGCTTGTGGCAAATTCAAACAAGACTTTTTATGGATATCTTGAGTGATCATGGGCTTTTTGGCTGCATCTCTGATCAGTCTTCTCCTTGTTCGAGATGAAAGTTTAGAGGGACGGCCGGGTCTTGGTAGATTTGCAGTCGTCTGATACTCCTTCCATTCAATATGATCGCTTGCACAGTGCTCCTTGACATGTTTAAAACTTGGGAAATCTCTTTGTATCCAAATCCGGCTTTAAACTTTGCCACAACAGTATCTCGGACCTCCCTGGTGTGTTCCTTGGTCTTCATGATGCTCTCTGCACTTGAAACAGAACCCTGAGGCTATCACAGAGCAGGTGCATTTATATGGAGACTTGATTACACACAGGTGGATCCTATTTATCATTACCAGTCATTTAGGAGAACATTGGATCATTCAGAGATCCTCGCTGAACTTCTGGAGTGAAAGTAAAGGGGCTGAATAATATTGCACGCCCCACTTTTCAGTTTTTAATCTGTTAAAAAAGTTTAAAATATCCCAAAAATTTCGTTCCACTTCAAGATTGTGTCCCACTTGTTGATTCTTCCCAAACAAATTAGAATTTTATATCTTTATGTTTGAAGACAGAAATGTGGCAAAAGATAGAAAAGTTCAAGGGGGCCAAATACTTTCAAACTGCACTGTATTAAAGGGGATCGCGTGACAGGTCACATGATACATCGGGTACCTGGGGGGGGAGGGCGCACCTTCTAAACTGCCCGGGGCCCTGGCTACTCTTAATCCACCCCTGTCTACAATATGCGACCACTGCAGCCAAACACTGGCCTCATTGGTCTTGTTCTGTCTAGCTAGGCATGATGGAGAGGTGGTGGTAGAATGGCAGAAGATTCAACAGGTAAAAAAGCATATTTTCATATTTTTAAGGAAAAAAACACATTATCATAAACATAAAGTACTACTGTATGTCGCAGAATCTAAAGCACACAAAATAAAGAGTGCAGCAGCATTCTTTATGTGCTATGATGTATGCAATCACTGAATATGTGACATTTTAACTGCATTACAGCTATATTGAATATACTCATAAAATGAAGGTGATTCACACTTGCCTCATTTTGTTAGGAGATCTTTGAATTGTATACATAGCCTCCTTTGTTGGCTGAGCACTTCTTCCATTAATATAAGGACATGAGTATAAATGGGACATGTGCAGTCTGATTTTTCATCAGACAGCACACAGACAATAGGGCTGTTCAGAAGAACAGTTTTTCTCTCAGTCTGACTGTGAGAAAAAAGTCGCAGCCTGCACTACTCTCTTGTGTATATTGGATGAGACTCACCCAATCAAGTCTATGGGTGCATGAAAAAAAATTGGATCCCGTACGGAACATATGAGTGGCATCTGATTTTCACAGATACGTTTCTATTATAAACCTAGGAAACTGTACTTTTTTTGTGTAGATGAATGAAAACGGATGGCACACGGACATCACAGAGATGTAATAAACGGCCACAAGAATGAAAATCGGATGAAAAGTAGAAAGAAATTGTGTGAGTTTCCTGGATGAAACTCGGATGATTTCTCATACGCTCGTTTGCATGGACCCTTATGCTGCTTATTGTTAGCATTGGATTCTACCTATCCTTTAAATTTGTAAGATATGATCAAATCAGAGAAAGGTCTCATTGTTGTGGCAGATGGACTCACATGAATTGGCCAATTTGTGTGCCAAGTATGTTCATTTTGTACATATATTCTATATAGCAGTAATCCAGTTAAAGTTTCACATATTCAATGTTTGCATACAGCTTAGCGCTTACAGAGTGCTGCTGTATTCTTTGTTTTGTATAATATAGTCACAGCAGTTTGCACCTATTCACACTTGCTTCATTCTGATTGAAGGTGCTGATCATTTTTTTTTGTTTCTTTACAAAATCTTAAACGTCACAAAAAAAAACCTAAAACATAAAAGTGTCATGAAAACAACCATAGGGACTCAAAGCTCATTTTTTAATGACTTGTTACAATATTTCTATGTTTTTAGCAAAGTGCTCATTTAATGCTTTCCTGCTATTCCAATGAGTGGTTAACTATCACATTAGATTTGTTAACCTTTTAACAAATCTGCTTATGTACGAGACTAAATACAATATTATCACAGTAGTAGATGGAAAAGAATTGTAAGTCTCCGCCAAAACAAAAAGTATAAAGAAAAAGACAAACTGTGAAACTTCAGGATTATTCTGTTCTTTAAAAACACAATTGGATTCATCTGGTGGTCGATGCATCATCTCCATGAATTCCTGACCTGTTAAATAATGGAGGAAATGTTCTGTGCTTTATGGGATTTTTCATCCTCCAAATAAATGGAGACCTGAATCTATATATAGTTATGGTTCATCAGTTCAACATAAGAATGATTAGTATAATGTTCCCTTAAAGGGGTGACTGCAGACTTGTGAATCCTCACATCCTTCACACGGCATGAAGTGAGGATTGTTTGGTGCCGGCACCAGGAGAGGGTGGTCAATTAACCACAAGTATGTGATTTGCATACTTCTGGCCACATTCCAACTAGAGTGTGTCTGGCCTTGTTCAATACACTTGCATGAAATTTGTGCAGTGTGTGCAATGGAATTCACAAGTCTGCAGTCACATAGACTATAGACCTGTAGCTTAAGACCGGACAACCCCTTTAAGGCTGTGTACACTTTTATAACAATGTTTATTGTGTCAATTAATCTAAAATAAGAAAAATGCAGCAACTGTATATAGCCTACCATTTTCTGATTACAGATTCTATGCATTCTTAGGCTGGAATCACACTAGCGTATAAAAAAAACAGTCCGATGTTGATCCAGAAAAGTAGGACGAGTGTCATGCGAGTACAATGCAATTTTTCTCAACTAGCATCCGTATGACATGCGTAAGCAATCCATATGTAATGCGTTTTTAACATCTTTAACATACTGTAATTCTCTATGTAATTTAAAGCTAGTTTTCCAACTAATAAAGCAATCTTATATACAGATATACGGTAGATAGAATAGATAAATAGATAGAATTGATATATAGAATAGATAGAATATATAGATATCCTGTAGACATATTATTTCATAAGCCCCCTACATATAATACACTTTCACCCTTTAATGCCTTTCATGTGGCACTAAAGGGTGTTTAGCCTTATTTAACCTATTAAATTAATTAATTAATTATTAATTTAAAAAAAATGATGCAGGGTCCCACCTATTTTTCATAACCAGCCAAGGTAAAGCAGACAGCTGCAGGATTATATTATCAGGTTGAGAAGGTCCCTGGTTTTTGGGCCCTTCCATCCTAAAAATACCAGCCCACAGCCTCCCCAGAATTGACGCATCACATGAGATGCGCCAATTCTGGCGCTTGGCCTGGTGCTTACCGATTGCCCTGGTGTGGTGGCAATCAAGGTAATTGTTTATGGGATTGATGTCAGCTGTGTAATGTCAGCTGACATCAAGCCCAGGGCTTAGTAATGGAGAGGCATCTATCAGTCATCCCCATTATTAACCCAGTAAGTTAAAAGAAAAAACACACACGCAAAAATTTCATTTTAAAAAACACTCTCCCACACCTTGTTCACCAATTTATAAAAAAAAAAACATGAAGATCCGACGTAGTCCACCGAATCCGAAGTAGTCAAAAAATGGGAACCTGAAAGACATAAAAAGAGAGAGGTAAAGAAATAAAAACAAGAAACACTCCCTCATTCACCAATCCATGGCGTCCCCACAACATCCACCGATTCAGTACTGCAACCTATGGAGAATCGTTCTGAGAACAACACTTCATAGGTCACTACCGGTCATGTCTCACGAGAAATGACATCAGTGACTCAGTAATGTCATCGCTCGTGAGACATGAACGGGAGTGACCTATGGTTGCAGTACAGAATCAAAGCTGCCGGCTCCCGAGAGACCCGGCTGTTCTGAACAGCGATGACATCAGAAACTACACCGATCAGAGTCGCCGAGTCACGCTGGCCTCTATGAGACTCAGAGACTCTGATGAGCTGTATAGTTACTAATGTCACTGCTGCTCAGAGCCGCCGGATCTGGAGGGAGCCAGCAACTTTGAATCTCTACTGCAATCTATGGAGCTACAGCGCTCATGTCTCATTCTCGATGATGTCAGTAACTCTGCAGTGTCATCGCGCGCAAGACATGACTGAAAGTAACTTAGGGGGCGCTGTTCTCATAGGTTACTCTCGGTCATGTCTTACGCGCAATGACACTACGGAGTTACTGATGTCATCGAGAGCGAGACATGACCGGGAGTGACCTATGAAGTGTCGTTTGAAGACAGGTTGCAGTACAGAATCGCTGGACGTCGTAGGAACGCCATGGATCACGTCTGACCTGCGGGGGATTTATTTTAATAATAAATTGGTGAACGAGGGACTGTGACTTGTCTTTACTTATTTAATTCTCTCTTTTTATGTCTTTCAGGATCCCATTTGTGGACTACATCGGATTCCCAGGAATATTTTGGATCTTCATTTTTTTTTAATATAAATTGGTGAAACAGGGCTAGCGTCGGGGAGTGTTTTTTAAAATAAAATATTTGAGTGTGTTTTTTTGTCTTTCAACTTAGTGGGTTAGTAATTGGGGTTGATAGACGCCTCTCCATTATTAACCCCAGGGGCTGATGCCAGCGGACATCACACAGCTGAAATCAACCCCATAAACCATTACCCCGACTGCCACCGCACCAGGGCAATTGGGAAGAGCCAGGCAAAGCACCAGAATTGGCTCATCTAATGTGATGATCCAATTTTGTGGCTGCTGCGGACTTGTATTTTTAGGCTGGGAAGGGAAAAATAACCATGGACCTTCTCAGCCTGATAATATAAGCCCCCAGTTGTCTGCTTTACCTTGGCTGATTATCAAAAATAGGGGGGACCCCAAGTATTTTTTTTTAAATTATTTATTTAATAGGTTAAATAAGCCTAAAAACACACTCTTTAGTGTCACATGAAAGGCACTAAAGGGTGCAAGTTTATTATATGTAGGGGACTTGTGACATTAAAACTCTACAGAACATCTATCCTATGTATTCTACATATCTATTATATATACAGTACAGACCAAAAGTTTGGACACACCTCATTTAAAGATTTTTCTGTATTTTCATGACTGAAAATTGTACATTCACACTGAAGGCATCAAAACTATGAATTAACACATGTGGAATTATATACTTGACAAAAAAGTGTGAAACAACTGAAAATATGTCTTATATTCTAGGTTCTTCAAAGTAGCCACCTTTTGCTTTGATGACTGCTTTGCACACTCTTGGCATTCTCTTGATGAGCTTCAAGAGGTAGTCACTGGAAATGGTCTTCCAACAATCTTGAAGGAGTTCCCAGAGATGCTTAGCACTTGTTGGCCCTTTTGCCTTCACTCTGCAGTCCAGCTCACCCCAAACCATCTCGATTGGGTTCAGGTCTGGTGACTGTGGAGGCCAGGTCATCTGGCGTAGCACACCATCACTCTCCTTCTTGGTCAAATAGCCCTTACACAGCCTGGAGGTGTGTTTGGGGTTATTGTCCTGTTGAAAAATAAATGATGGTCCAACTAAACGCAAACCGGATGGAATACCATGCCGCTGCAAGATGCTGTGGTAGCCATGCTGGTTCAGTATGCCTTCAATTTTGAATAAATCCCCAACAGCGTCACCAGCAAAGCACCCCCACACCATTACACCTCCTCCTCCATGCTTCACGGTGGGAACCAGGCATGTAGAGTCCATCCGTTCACCTTTTCTGCATGGCACAAAAACACGGTGGTTGGAACCAAAGATCTCAAATTTGGACTCATCAGACCAAAGCACAGATTTTCACTGGTCTAATGTCCATTCCTTGTGTTCTTTAGCCCAAACAAGTCTCTTCTGCTTGTTGCCTGTCCTTAGCAGTGGTTTCCTAGCAGCTATTTTACCATGAAGGCCAGCTGCACAAAGTCTCCTCTTAACAGTTGTTGGAGAGATGTGTCTGCTGCTAGAACTCTGTGGGGCATTGACCTGGTCTCTAATCTGAGCTGCTGTTAACCTGCGATTTCTGAGGCTGGTGACTCGGATAAACTTATCCTCAGGAGCAGAGGTGACTCTTGGTCTTCCTATCCTGGGGCGGTCGTCATGTGAGCCAGTTTCTTTGTAGCGCTTGATGGTTTTTGCAACTGCACTTGGGGACACTTTCAAAGTTTGCCCAATTTTTCGGACTGACTGACCTTCATTTCTTAAAGTAATGATGGCCACTCGTTTTTCTTTACTTAGCTGCTTTTTTCTTGCCATAATACAAATTCTAACAGTCTATTCAGTAGGACTATCAGCTGTGTATCCACCAGACTTCTGCACAACACAACTGATGGTCCCAACCCCATTTATAAGGCAAAAAATCCCACTTATTAAACCTGACAGGGCACACCTGTGAAGTGAAAATCATTTCCGGTGACTACTTCTTGAAGCTCATCAAGAGAATGCCAAGAGTGTGCAAAGCAGTCATCAAAGCAAAAGGTGGCTAATTTGAAGAACCTAGAATATAAGACATATTTTCAGTTGTTTCACACTTTTTTGTTAAGTATATAATTCCACATGTGTTAATTCATAGTTTTGTTGCCTTCAGTGTGAATGTACAATTTTCAAAGTCATGAAAATACAGAAAAATCTTTAAATGAGAAGGTGTGTCCAAACTTTTGGTCTGTACTGTATATATATATATTCTATATATCTATCTATTCTATATCTCTATTTATCTATCTATTCTACAGTATATCTCTATTATAACAGTTCAGGCTGTGAATTTACTGTACTTGGCTGATAAAATGTCGGGTTTTCTTTGAGATGTGTGCATAAAAATCGGACGGCACACGGACCACCCTTTGACTTGCATTGGAAATTGCAATCCGATTTTCGCATCCACTCGCAACATGCTGCAATTTTTTCCTCAGTCCAATTAGAGCTCAGGAAAAACTCGCAGATGAGAACTGACTCATGTACTAACATTGGTCAGAGTGCAATGTGGTGTTTTCTCGCATTGCACTCATCTGATCTATACGCTCGTGTGAGCGAGCCCTTAGACTATGTTTCCATGATGAGTGTTTGGTGAGTTAGTGAAGTTGCAGCTTTTCTGCTGCATTTCTGCACCTATTAGCTATTTGAGACTACTTGCATTTTTTTCATTGCATATTTAATTTTTTTCTACGTGCGTTTTTATCGTGTTTTTTTGTCCACAAGAGTAGTTGACATTTTATACACACACTGCAGGTCAATTTATGCAGCATAAAAAAAAAAGCACAGTGGCCACGATATTTCTATAAACCCCCATCCACATTGCTGGAACTGTAAGACGCTGCATTTTTTTTCAGCGGTGAAAATACAGAGTCAAAAACTCACCATGGGAACATAACCTTATACAGTACGTCTCCAAAGCCTGCAAACATACATTGATTGTGCAGTCAACACAGGGATCTTATTGTTATGGTTAATACAATACAAACCATTGGTGGGGAGTGTTTGTCGCTGAAAGTATAGACCCCCTCCGTTTTTTGTCTGTGGATAGATCATGGTAGCCACAGAGGGTAGATGGTCAGTAAGACCTCATTAAGATATCCATTTTTCACATACGTGTTTCATCCGTGTTTTTCACATGTACCTGTTTAGTCTATTGAGTTGTTCACGTCTGTTTTTTTGCAGACAGTGTATCTGCAAAAAAATCACGGAGACATACAGGCTTGTCTGTTTTTTTTATCTGAGTCACGGTTGAAGATTACTAATATAAGTCTATGGGTCCGTGAAAATCACAAACACGGATGGCATCAGTGTGCAGTCTATGTGCTGTCCGCGATTAACATTGCAAAGGATAAGAGAAGCTTTCAAATTTATTAATTTATTTTTCCATATGTGAAAATCACTAATGAAACACTGATGTAAAAACTGGCACATTGATCAAACACTGATGACACTCGGATGGAAAAGACGGATGACACTTGAATCCTTTTTTGCGTACGTGAAAAATCATGGATGTCTAAATCGCTTACAGATCCACAGCAGTCCAAACTTTAATTCTGTAGCAGAAATCCAAGGGTCAGCCTTAGGCAACATTCACACGTTCAGTATTTGGTCAATAATTTACATCAGTATTTGTAAGCCAAAACCAGGAGTGGGTGATAAATACAGAAGTGGTGACGTGTTTCTATTATACTTTTCCTCTGATTGTTCCACTCCTGGTTTTGGCTTATAAAGACTGATGTAAAATACTAACCAAATACTGAATGTGTGCACGTGGCCTTAGATTTATACCGTGGATATCAATGCAAAAACAGTGCACTATAATTCACAGTAAAAATCCTCGTTTTCCTGATCGTCTTTAAGCAACACATGAAAGAGTTAATGACACTTTGTCTGCCCAGATAAAAGAGACAAATTGAATAGCAGTATATAAAAGAAGCCACTTATACAATTATCCCCACGATAAACACATTACCAGGGCAAGGATGAGATGTATTTTTTTCTCTTCTGAGAATGGATATGTGACACCCCAGGGGTCTGGTTGCCACAGTGATAGAGATATTACGTCTGAGAGCAGGTGGGAGGTCTCTTGGTCAGGGATCCTATGCATGCCACACCTCCTGCCCAGTCCTGGGAGGGGAAGAACTTCCCCTATATAAACCTAGGGCTGAGGCAGGGTTAGTGAGTAGAGAAGAAGTAGAGACAGAGAAGCAGATATAGGAAAAGAACATCAGGAGCTCTGTGGGAACAGTGCTACAAGGAGTCAGGGGCTGGCAGCTGCAGAGCTCGCCCTGACTGAGAAGTATCACCGGACCCGGAGTCCGAGGCTGTGGGGACTAATCTCTACCCAGCAGCAGAAACCGACCGGCAGGGAATTGCAGATCCTCTGGCCCAGAAACCCGAAGGCACGGTCACACGCGTGGGACCAGCACCGCCATCGTGGAGCGGAAGCCATTAGAAGGCCCCGAGTCACCGGCCATACGGGTGAGCACCACACGGTACACTCAGGGACGTGGGCTACTTTTACCCGCCTCTAGCAAGGTAGCCAGAAGAGTACAGTTAGTTGGGAAGGCCTACAACTCCGCCTGGCCAGGGGAGATCCCATCTGCTCAAGGACTGACCAGGCCCCGATTGCTAGCAAGTACTCCGGGAGGGTCTATCTTTGTCACCAGTAAAGACCCTGAACTACACCGCATCGTCTCTGAGTGGTTCCTGCTACCCCCATCATCCACGTCGGCTGCCCTGAGGCCATACCCCTCCCGTTGGGGGTTATACCATCCACGCTGCACCATCCTTCCACCGGCCTCAGCGGTCTGCCCTGCAGCGGCAGCTCCATAGCTGCATTCAACGGGTGGCGTAGTCATCCACCATCCACTGCTAATAGACTGCCACTTAGTCTGACTCCCTGGGCACGGACCGGGTCACCGCCACGAGACTACTACCCCCCATCTGATCCGGCTCCGGGTAGGCTCCCGCGTGCGCAACGCTGCGCGACTCAGGCCCAGGGGCGCGTCAGATACAAAAGCTCTGCCAGAATGTGTCACTTCTGTCATTTATAAAGAGCATTTTGATCTATCAAACTATCACAATACTGGGTCTTCTTCCGCAACAGAAGCAGTTCCCTGCCCCAGAGCACAATCCAGAATTTTTCAGAGCAATATTATGAAATTTTCGAACGGAGCTTATCGACTGCTGGATGCTCCTCTGCCACTAACTCCAGCATGACCTGCTGTGGTGGCTGGGGCATTCCCGCCTGAGTGAGGTCAGGAATCTGAAAGTAGCTTGTCCAACAGTCCTCAATATGGATGCTTCAGGCTCAGGCTGTGGTGCTCATGTAGAAACGGTGTGGGTACAGAAGAAGTGGTCAGACCAGAATTCAACTCTTTCCTCTAATATGAAAGAACTCAGGGCCACCAAGTTAGCCCTACTCCAATTCCAGCCTCTACTATATGGTCATCATGTTCAGATTCTTAGTAGCTATCACATCTGCAAGGAGAATTGGAGAACTAAAAGCCCTTTCTTGTAAGGTTCTTACCAGACTACATAATTCTACGCACAATTCTGGAATTCCTAAGAAAACTGCTTTCCTGTACAAACCTTAATGAAGAAATATCTTTACCTGTTCTTCCGGCAGATTTGTATCCTGGAAGTAACTTACACTCCTAGAATATCTTAATAGAACAAGCTCCTTTAGCGATTCAGAAGTTCCTTTTCTGCAATTTCAAGGTGCCAATAAGGGAAATAAAGCCAGTAAATCGTCTTCAGCCAGATGGTTCAAGGAAGTCATTAAAGTCTTTTATCTTCTACAGTCTCTTGACTCACTCTACCCACTGCGCGGCTACCTCTTGAGCAGAGAGATGTTACGTTGCTTTGCTTCAAATACGCAAGACAGCTACTTGGTCATCGACATAAACCTTTGTTAAGCACTACAGGCTCGATACCTTGCCTTCTGAGGATTCAGCCTTCAGGAAAAGAGTGAAAGGCCACAGCCTCACTATCAGTATTTGGTCAGTATTCGGTCAGTAAAACCAGGTGAGGAACAATCAGAGAAAAGGTATAATAGAAACAAGTCACCAATTCTGCATTTATCACCCACTCCTGGTTTTGGCTTCCACTTCTGAGAAAAAATACTGACCAAATACTGATAGTGGGGCCGTGGCCTTAATTGGAACATCTAACCATTAGTCCTAACCCTTTTTAATTTTTACTTACTACTTTCTAGGTTCCCTTTGTGTTCTGCATAAGGGCAATCAGGAAGTGAAAAATGTATCTGAAATTTTCAATTCTCTTAGGCACCACAACATTCCTCCCAAATGTATTTAATCATTGCTTCACACCATATGTCTCATCCTTCCTTTGGTAATTGTGTTTGACATACAGCTAATCAATATGTCTCTTCTATCTGGGCAGACGAAGTGTCATTAACCCTTTTGTGTGCTGCTTAAGGACTCCTGGAAACGATAATTCAGGTAAATTTTCCATGCAAAAGAACCCTTTAAATGACTAATACTGTGGCAAATCTGGACTAGCCACGTGTTACATCACCGACCATTCATGTGAAGTAGAGCAAGCATTGCTGGTTATCTGTACTGCTCCACTCTGATTGCAGCTATAGTCAATGTGAAAAAAAATTCTGCACAATTTTCAGTGCAGCTGTCCTCCTAACCACTACATCTTACACAGACGATGAAACATTTTTCATATTCTTCTGATGCCCACACCCGTTCACATTCATAAATGGTTAGCTCTGAATTATTAGACACTACCCACATATATAATTCCATGTAATAAAAAAAAAACTTTCACCAGCTTGCTATAGAGGCTTGGATTAGTTGGGTTAATAGATACATGAAAGTCATAACCTCATGCATGGCAACAGATACACTACCATTGATATAGATATGACTTGCTATGACAGCACCTGTTGTGCACCCCTAATCCCCTTTCTGTAAATTCCATTTATAGCACAACTGTTTTGGTTTCTTAAAGAGAACAGAGCACAGCAGAGCAGCTATTCATAAATCTGCCTACTTTATTAAAAGTAGAGTTTTTTATAGAAGCCTCACTCCTGGGAAGAACAACTGTCTTAAAACACATGCAAAAAGACTTATGTAGGCCAGGGCACTAAGGATAAGGCTACATTCACACATCAGTGTGACACATCCCAGTGATGTCCATTTTTTTTGTAACCAGCACACTGACCCATAGAGTTCAATTGGTTTTAAAAACAGTTCCGTGTTTCTGGTCCATGAGACTGAGAACATGTCATATTCTCATCAGTTTTGTGGTCAGACTCGGCCATTAAAATCTACAAGGATCAGTGTAAAATGGATGTCACAATGAAGACATAATTTGCACTTCAGAGTTCCTTCCAAATTTCATCTGTTTTTAACTGATACATTATTAAAGAGGTTTTTCAATGGGGCGTGGGAGAGCAATGTATTCGGTGAGACCAGCCTTCCCTGAGCTCCGGCGGCACTCATCCTGAACGAGCCATTTAGAGGCAGAGGAACGGACCAGCGCTTGACTCACCCGCTTCCTTAAAGACGTTGAACGACAGCGATCTGATCTCCGGGCTGCGGCGGCGTCATGATGAGCTCCAAGAAGCAGGGGAGATATGAAGGCGCAGACCGGCCAAAATACAAGATGCCTGCACTGCCAGTGGGCAGAGATGACAGGAGATGTGGCTCAAGAAGTCAGTGTCCACTACACAGAGGATGAGGGGAACACCTGATGAAGGGTACCAATTTATGGCATTATCTATGCAGGAGGAGGAGACTGAGTCCCCTAAGCTAGGGGTCACTCGCAAGCAGTCGCATCACTGATTGCTAAGGCTGATGACCTGGAAAATCATCAGAGATGCAATATTATTAGTCTAGTAGGGGTTCCTGAAAAGTCTGAGGGGAATAACCTGGATGTTTTTTTTGAAAAATGGTTACTGGATACCTTTGGCAAAAATACCCTCACTCCTTTGCTTGATGTGGAGTGCGCTCACAGGGTCCCCACGAGACCAGGCCCAGTGGCCAGACTCCCCCCAGAGGCCTATTCTGATCAAAATCCTGCACTACAACGACGGAGATATCATATTAAGGAAAGCAAGAGAGAAGCAGGACATTAAGCTGAGGGGACAGAAAATCTCCTTTTTCCCAGACATCTCAGTGGAGGTCCAGCGCAAAAGATTCCAGTTTCTGGACATAGGAGGATGAGGGCACTGGGCCTGCAATACTCAATGATCTAACCTGCCAAGCTCAGGGTGGTCACCCTTGGCACTACCACACTCTTTGAGTCCTCAAAAGACGCACTCAGATTGCTGGACAGTCATGAGCAACAAATCCGGCAAGAGCCTGGAGAGGCCGGAAGAGCCCGAGACAGCCCCAATGCATGCTGATGCTGAAAGTCCTTTTTTTCACTGCATGTTAACTCCAGAAGGTCTCTCCGTTGCAGGACTGAGGCCTCATTTAATGTTACTATGTGTCATTAGAACTATGGTGGCTGGTATTTATGGTCCAAACCTCTGTGTTACTTACTTTAATTTCTACATAAGTGCAACAGGTCCTCTGCCAAGAACCTATATTGTTTATCAAGTTTCTTCCTTTGCAGGTGCATGTACCTAATAATGTAATTAAGTGGCCACGGTAATGTAATTCAAACGGTAGCCCATCCTAGTCATGTGTCAAGACAGGCTGAAGTCTGAAGAAACACAGCTGCTGACTCTCTCAACTAACAGAGGAGCTGTATCATAAGCACAAATACCGAGCCGAGTAAAAGGGCTAGGATTGGAGACAAAATAAATCCTCTCCTTGGCTGACTATAAACGGAGGTCTGAGGTTGGAGAAAAAATCCTTTATGCTTAGTCAGCCGAGAAGAAGATTTATCTCATTTCTTCTGACAGCTATTCTCGGCTCATGCAGCTATGTGTGCTTACGTTACAACTCCTCTGTCAGTTGAGACAGAATTCTCGGGAGCTGCGTTTCTTGTGATGCAGCCCGTTTTGATACATGACTATGAAGGTCTGCTATTTGAATTAAAGGGAATCTGTCAGCAAGTTTTTGCTATGTAAGCTGAAGGCAGCAGGAGATATAGGTTGAAACACAAAATTCTGGCTTGTCACTTGTCAAAGTGCATGCTGTTGTTTACTAACTGAATGATTTATCACAGAGATTAACATTGCCAGTCCAGAAACGTCCCCTCCTGTGATAAGCACCTCATTGCCTATAGACTTTGTACATGGAGAGCCTAGTGTGGGTGGGGTTAGCTTTCTCAGCTCTGCTTCATTCTAAATCTAAAAGCTCTGATTGTGTCAGAACGGCTGGACCAAGTAAACTAAGTGATACATCGTTGAATTCAGCTTCTCTTTTCTTACATCATGCTGCTCTCAGATGAGGTAGCAAAAACCTGCTGACAGATTCCCTTTAAGTGATTAGGGCCATTTTATTACATTCTTGAAGAGCCCATTTAAGAGTCAATAGCTAAAAAAAGGTTCAGTCTACCTGCTTCAATGAAAAAAAACGGATGAGAAACAAAAACGAGAAGCAACAAGATGACACCTGAGAACAAAATCGGTGGTGGTGTTAGGTCGATATGGAATTGAACTGGTGAGTATATGATATTTGGGGGGGGGAATCATAGCTCCAGCTATAGAGTCATTTATAAAAAATACGGGCAACCATTTTAAGCCTGAATATAACAGAAATGGAATCCTGGAAATACAGCAAAATGCTTACTAGTTTTTTTGGGCCAATTGATGCATATTATAATAACCAAATATCCTTACAGGCAATATATTTTGGCCTCTGTGTTTAATAACGTGTCAATAATTATTTTTCAAGCATACGATACTTTATATATCTCCAGGTTCTGGTCATATCTGCATTGTGGTTTCTATTTATAAGTGAAGCTACAATGCAGTGCCAAATCCATCACGCAGCAAACATCAATAGTCCCCTAGAGTTCCCATTCATTTATAATGGAATTCGCCAGGTTCTGGTGACATGTCCCCCCCCCCCACTTAAAGGGTAATTTTCATATTCTGAAATTTGTATAATTAGTGAAACAGCAAGAAAATAAGCTAGTTTGCAATTGACTTTCCTTTTAAATGTTGCTGTTATTTATTCTTTACAGCTCGTTGCCAAGGAGACGATAATCAGTGCCTGTTCACACATGTGCAGTTGCTACATTTCAGGCTGAGAAGTTAACTCATGAGTTCCCCACCTCTCTCCTGCCTCTCTCCAGCAGCCGCCGACATCAGCGCTGTAATGCAGTGTATTGCCGCGCAGAGACCGGCTCTCTGCACAGCAATACCAGTGCCAGATGTCAACTGCTGGCCTCTGATAGGCCGGCGGCTGGCACTGGTATTGCTGTGCAGAGAGCCAGTCTCTGCGCGGCAATACACTGCATTACAGCGCTGATGTCAGCGGCTGCTGGAGAGAGCCGCGATCGTTACGGGGTCTATGTGCCTGCGGGCCGCAAGAAGCAGCCGGATGGGCCGCATGCGGCCCGCGGGCCACTTGTTTGAGACCCCTGATTTACAGCAAGCACATGAGCAAGTATCATAGCAGCACATTCAGGTCTGCAGAAGGATGATACTGCTCAACCAGAGCTGTCATTCAAGGAGGAGTTTTTTTCCCCCAGCAACAGGAAAGTGAGGAGACTATAGGGTGTGCACCCCTAAAGACACATGTTGAGACTAACCCTTTAAGGCTCTCATTCCCATTGTGAATTGCTGTAAGTTCCTTGCATAATGGGTATATACTGCATCTAGTAATATAGATTATTATTATCATTTTTATTATTAGTAGTAATATTATTATCATCTGGTTGATTACTTTCTGGGAAGCACAAGCTTACAATACATCTACAAAACCCTTTTATCTTGTGTGATCCCTCTGTTTTGGGTTTTTCTGCTAGATCTTGACAGCTTCTTAATGTGAATGTTTCCCTATGTGTCAGCAGCATATTACAGCTCAAACGAATTTTGTGCTGTATGGCTACAAGGAGTGCTGAAAGAATACATCGGAAGCATGGCTTATTACAGTCTACAATATTTATAGGGAGAGCGCCGCTTATATCTTTCATTTCATAAGCAACCTTCATCCAATGCTTTTGCTGGCCATTGTAATCTGCAAGCGGAAACCTAGATATAAAGTTTGACAGGGACTAGAAACATTTTCCAAGGTTACTGTAACAATGGCATTACACAAGGGAGTGCTGTCAGTCCTCAGCAATCTTCTGATTGTTGTGGGTGCTACAACTACTATGAAACTCAAGCAGCAATGATATCTAGATAGAGAAAGAGAGAAGGAAAGAAAGAAACAAAAGGATAACAGCACATCCACAGTTGACTCACTCAGGTGACTCACAAAGTCTCTTCCCTCTAGATACTGTATAAAGGCAAAATATTAAAGGCGGTACTCCAAAAAGAAAGTTATGATGAAAAATAGATGGTTTATTCACCCAAGATGCTTTTTTCACCATAACTGTATTTTGGAGTGGCCTCTATTATTTTACTTCTAGATATAGATGATTAATAGAGACAAACACAGCAGCTAGCATAGATCAGCAGTCAGCTGCACTCTGTACCAGTTTCTCCTGGCCCTCAGCTCAGCTGCACATCCTTAGTCCCCATCACCTCATGTCTTCAGGAACTTTGTAGACTTTCTCCCAGCACACTCCCCAGGGTGCAGCACTTACCTGTCACACACAGCAGCAGTGCAGGGAGGCAGAGCAGCAGCATAGTCTCTCTGGCTGAGCTGCAGGTACCACTGAGGCCACCTAGTCCAGAGGGCTTCAGTCAGAGCCTCTAGGATGGGCTGAGGATGTGGAGGCGGGATAGGGGAAGGTGGGGAGTGAACTGACAAAGACAAAGATTACAAGGGAGGGAGGAAACCATTGCTTCTCCTGACAACTTCCAGACATACAGACCGCAGGCACAACGTGTAAACTACAGCACAGCATGTGAGGGAGCAGTGCTGACACACACCATGCCATGCCAGGCTGTCACATAAATGTCCTGTGCCGTCCCCACAGTCACCGAGTGCACCCCGCTGCTGTATACATCCTACATATAACAGTCACCTCATGCACACCAGCCGTATACACATCCTACATATAACAGTCACCTCATGCACACCAGCCATATACACATCCTACATATAACAGTCACCTCGTGCACACCAGCCGTAGACACATCCTACATATAACAGTCACCTCATGCACACCAGCCGTAGACACATCCTACATATAACAGTCACCTCATGCACACCAGCCGTATACACATCCTACATATAACAGTCACATCATGCACACCAGCCGTATACACATCCTTCATATAACAGTCACCTCATGCACACCAGCCGTAGACACATCCTACATATAACAGTCACATCATGCACACCAGCCATATACACATCCTACATATAACAGTCACCTCATGCACACCAGCCGTATACACATCCTTCATATAACAGTCACCTCATGCACACCAGCCGTAGACACATCCTACATATAACAGTCACCTCATGCACACCAGCCGTATACACATCCTACATATAACAGTCACATCATGCACACCAGCCGTATACACATCCTTCATATAACAGTCACCTCATGCACACCAGCCGTAGACACATCCTACATATAACAGTCACATCATGCACACCAGCCGTATACACATCCTACATATAACAGTCACCTCATGCACACCAGCCGTATACACATCCTACATATAACAGTCACATCATGCACACCAGCCGTATACACATCCTACATATAACAGTCACCTCGTGCACACCAGCCGTATACACATCCTACATATAACAGTCACCTCATGCACACCAGCCGTATACACATCCTTCATATAACAGTCACCTCATGCACACCAGCCGTAGACACATCCTACATATAACAGTCACCTCATGCACACCAGCCGTATACACATCCTACATATAACAGTCACATCATGCACACCAGCCGTATACACATCCTTCATATAACAGTCACCTCATGCACACCAGCCGTAGACACATCCTACATATAACAGTCACATCATGCACACCAGCCGTATACACATCCTACATATAACAGTCACCTCATGCACACCAGCCGTATACACATCCTACATATAACAGTCACATCATGCACACCAGCCGTATACACATCCTACATATAACAGTCACCTCATGCACACCAGCCATATACACATCCTACATATAACAGTCACCTCATGCACACCAGCCGTATACACATCCTACATATAACAGTCACCTCATGCACACCAGCCGTATACACATCCTTCATATAACAGTCACCTCATGCACACCAGCCGTAGACACATCCTACATATAACAGTCACATCATGCACACCAGCCGTAGACACATCCTACATATAACAGTCACCTCATGCACACCAGCCGTATACACATCCTTCATATAACAGTCACCTCATGCACACCAGCCATATACACATCCTTCATATAACAGTCACCTCATGCACACCAGCCGTATACACATCCTTCATATAACAGTCACCTCATGCACACCAGCCATATACACATCCTACATATAACAGTCACCTCATGCACACCAGCCGTATACACATCCTACATATAACAGTCACCTCATGCACACCAGCCGTAGACACATCCTACATATAACAGTCACATCATGCACACCAGCCGTAGACACATCCTACATATAACAGTCACCTCATGCACACCAGCCATATACACATCCTTCATATAACAGTCACCTCATGCACACCAGCCGTATACACATCCTTCATATAACAGTCACCTCATGCACACCAGCCATATACACATCCTACATATAACAGTCACCTCATGCACACCAGCCATATACACATCCTACATATAACAGTCACCTCATGCACACCAGCCGTATACACATCCTACATATAACAGTCACCTCATGCACACCAGCCGTATACACATCCTTCATATAACAGTCACCTCATGCACACCAGCCGTAGACACATCCTACATATAACAGTCACATCATGCACACCAGCCGTAGACACATCCTACATATAACAGTCACCTCATGCACACCAGCCGTATACACATCCTACATATAACAGTCACCTCAGGCACACCAGCCGTATACACATCCTACATATAACAGTCACCTCATGCATACCAGCCGTATACACATCCTACATATAACATTCACCTCATGCACACCAGCCGTATACACATCCTAGATATAACAGTCACCTCATGCACACCAGCCATATACACATCCTACATATAACAGTCACCTCATGCACACCAGCCGTGTACACATCCTACATATAACAGTCACCTCATGCACACCAGCCGTGTACACATCCTACATATAACAGTCACCTCATGCACACCAGCCGTGTACACATCCTACATATAACAGTCACCTCATGCACACCAGCCGTATACACATCCTACATATAACATTCACCTCATGCACACCAGCCGTATACACATCCTAGATATAACAGTCACCTCATGCACACCAGCCATATACACATCCTACATATAACAGTCACCTCATGCACACCAGCCGTGTACACATCCTACATATAACAGTCACCTCATGCACACCAGCCGTATACACATCCTACATATAACATTCACCTCATGCACACCAGCCGTATACACATCCTACATATAACATTCACCTCATGCACACCAGCCGTATACACATCCTAGATATAACAGTCACCTCATGCACACCAGCCATATACACATCCTACATATAACAGTCACCTCATGCACACCAGCCATATACACATCCTACATATAACAGTCACCTCATGCACACCAGCCGTGTACACATCCTACATATAACAGTCACCTCATGCACACCAGCCGTATACACATCCTACATATAACATTCACCTCATGCACACCAGCCGTATACACATCCTAGATATAACAGTCACCTCATGCACACCAGCCATATACACATCCTACATATAACAGTCACCTCATGCACACCAGCCGTGTACACATCCTACATATAACAGTCACCTCATGCACACCAGCCGTATACACATCCTACATATAACATTCACCTCATGCACACCAGCCGTATACACATCCTAGATATAACAGTCACCTCATGCACACCAGCCATATACACATCCTACATATAACAGTCACCTCATGCACACCAGCCGTATACACATCCTACATATAACAGTCACCTCATGCACACCAGCCGTATACACATCCTACATATAACATTCACCTCATGCACA
This sequence comes from Phyllobates terribilis, assembly GCF_046119375.1. NCBI lineage: Eukaryota > Metazoa > Chordata > Amphibia > Anura > Dendrobatidae > Phyllobates > Phyllobates terribilis. The sequence continues at coordinate 175,845,512 of NW_027362761.1, read as the reverse complement.
CCAGCCGTATACACATCCTACATATAACAGTCACCTCATGCACACCAGCCGTATACACATCCTACATATAACATTCACCTCATGCACACCAGCCATATACACATCCTACATATAACAGTCACCTCATGCACACCAGCCGTATACACATCCTAGATATAACAGTCACCTCATGCACACCAGCCGTATACACATCCTACATATAACAGTCACCTCAGGCACACCAGCCGTATACACATCCTACATATAACAGTCACCTCATGCACACCAGCCGTATACACATCCTACATATAACAGTCACCTCATGCACACCAGCCGTATACACATCCTTCATATAACAGTCACCTCATGCACACCAGCCGTAGACACATCCTACATATAACAGTCACATCATGCACACCAGCCGTATACACATGCTACATATAACAGTCACCTCATGCACACCAGCCGTAGACACATCCTACATATAACAGTCACCTCATGCACACCAGCCGTATACACATCCTAGATATAACAGTCACCTCATGCACACCAGCCATATACACATCCTACATATAACAGTCACCTCATGCACACCAGCCGTATACACATCCTACATATAACAGTCACCTCATGCACACCAGCCATATACACATCCTACATATAACAGTCACCTCATGCACACCAGCCGTATACACATCCTACATATAACAGTCACCTCATGCACACCAGCCGTATACACATCCTTCATATAACAGTCACCTCATGCACACCAGCCGTATACACATCCTACATATAACAGTCACCTCATGCACACCAGCCGTATACACATCCTTCATATAACAGTCACCTCATGCACACCAGCCGTAGACACATCCTACATATAACAGTCACATCATGCACACCAGCCGTAGACACATCCTACATATAACAGTCACCTCATGCACACCAGCCATATACACATCCTTCATATAACAGTCACCTCATGCACACCAGCCGTATACACATCCTTCATATAACAGTCACCTCATGCACACCAGCCATATACACATCCTACATATAACAGTCACCTCATGCACACCAGCCATATACACATCCTACATATAACAGTCACCTCATGCACACCAGCCGTGTACACATCCTACATATAACAGTCACCTCATGCACACCAGCCGTATACACATCCTTCATATAACAGTCACCTCATGCACACCAGCCGTAGACACATCCTACATATAACAGTCACATCATGCACACCAGCCGTAGACACATCCTACATATAACAGTCACCTCATGCACACCAGCCGTATACACATCCTTCATATAACAGTCACCTCATGCACACCAGCCGTAGACACATCCTACATATAACAGTCACATCATGCACACCAGCCATATACACATCCTACATATAACAGTCACCTCATGCACACCAGCCGTATACACATCCTTCATATAACAGTCACCTCATGCACACCAGCCGTAGACACATCCTACATATAACAGTCACCTCATGCACACCAGCCGTATACACATCCTACATATAACAGTCACATCATGCACACCAGCCGTATACACATCCTTCATATAACAGTCACCTCATGCACACCAGCCGTAGACACATCCTACATATAACAGTCACATCATGCACACCAGCCGTATACACATCCTACATATAACAGTCACCTCATGCACACCAGCCGTATACACATCCTACATATAACAGTCACATCATGCACACCAGCCGTATACACATCCTACATATAACAGTCACCTCGTGCACACCAGCCGTATACACATCCTACATATAACAGTCACCTCATGCACACCAGCCGTATACACATCCTTCATATAACAGTCACCTCATGCACACCAGCCGTAGACACATCCTACATATAACAGTCACCTCATGCACACCAGCCGTATACACATCCTACATATAACAGTCACATCATGCACACCAGCCGTATACACATCCTTCATATAACAGTCACCTCATGCACACCAGCCGTAGACACATCCTACATATAACAGTCACATCATGCACACCAGCCGTATACACATCCTACATATAACAGTCACCTCATGCACACCAGCCGTATACACATCCTACATATAACAGTCACATCATGCACACCAGCCGTATACACATCCTACATATAACAGTCACCTCATGCACACCAGCCATATACACATCCTACATATAACAGTCACCTCATGCACACCAGCCGTATACACATCCTACATATAACAGTCACCTCATGCACACCAGCCGTATACACATCCTTCATATAACAGTCACCTCATGCACACCAGCCGTAGACACATCCTACATATAACAGTCACATCATGCACACCAGCCGTAGACACATCCTACATATAACAGTCACCTCATGCACACCAGCCGTATACACATCCTTCATATAACAGTCACCTCATGCACACCAGCCATATACACATCCTTCATATAACAGTCACCTCATGCACACCAGCCGTATACACATCCTTCATATAACAGTCACCTCATGCACACCAGCCATATACACATCCTACATATAACAGTCACCTCATGCACACCAGCCGTATACACATCCTACATATAACAGTCACCTCATGCACACCAGCCGTAGACACATCCTACATATAACAGTCACATCATGCACACCAGCCGTAGACACATCCTACATATAACAGTCACCTCATGCACACCAGCCATATACACATCCTTCATATAACAGTCACCTCATGCACACCAGCCGTATACACATCCTTCATATAACAGTCACCTCATGCACACCAGCCATATACACATCCTACATATAACAGTCACCTCATGCACACCAGCCATATACACATCCTACATATAACAGTCACCTCATGCACACCAGCCGTATACACATCCTACATATAACAGTCACCTCATGCACACCAGCCGTATACACATCCTTCATATAACAGTCACCTCATGCACACCAGCCGTAGACACATCCTACATATAACAGTCACATCATGCACACCAGCCGTAGACACATCCTACATATAACAGTCACCTCATGCACACCAGCCGTATACACATCCTACATATAACAGTCACCTCAGGCACACCAGCCGTATACACATCCTACATATAACAGTCACCTCATGCATACCAGCCGTATACACATCCTACATATAACATTCACCTCATGCACACCAGCCGTATACACATCCTAGATATAACAGTCACCTCATGCACACCAGCCATATACACATCCTACATATAACAGTCACCTCATGCACACCAGCCGTGTACACATCCTACATATAACAGTCACCTCATGCACACCAGCCGTGTACACATCCTACATATAACAGTCACCTCATGCACACCAGCCGTGTACACATCCTACATATAACAGTCACCTCATGCACACCAGCCGTATACACATCCTACATATAACATTCACCTCATGCACACCAGCCGTATACACATCCTAGATATAACAGTCACCTCATGCACACCAGCCATATACACATCCTACATATAACAGTCACCTCATGCACACCAGCCGTGTACACATCCTACATATAACAGTCACCTCATGCACACCAGCCGTATACACATCCTACATATAACATTCACCTCATGCACACCAGCCGTATACACATCCTACATATAACATTCACCTCATGCACACCAGCCGTATACACATCCTAGATATAACAGTCACCTCATGCACACCAGCCATATACACATCCTACATATAACAGTCACCTCATGCACACCAGCCATATACACATCCTACATATAACAGTCACCTCATGCACACCAGCCGTGTACACATCCTACATATAACAGTCACCTCATGCACACCAGCCGTATACACATCCTACATATAACATTCACCTCATGCACACCAGCCGTATACACATCCTAGATATAACAGTCACCTCATGCACACCAGCCATATACACATCCTACATATAACAGTCACCTCATGCACACCAGCCGTGTACACATCCTACATATAACAGTCACCTCATGCACACCAGCCGTATACACATCCTACATATAACATTCACCTCATGCACACCAGCCGTATACACATCCTAGATATAACAGTCACCTCATGCACACCAGCCATATACACATCCTACATATAACAGTCACCTCATGCACACCAGCCGTATACACATCCTACATATAACAGTCACCTCATGCACACCAGCCGTATACACATCCTACATATAACATTCACCTCATGCACACCAGCCGTATACACATCCTACATATAACAGTCACCTCATGCACACCAGCCGTATACACATCCTACATATAACATTCACCTCATGCACACCAGCCATATACACATCCTACATATAACAGTCACCTCATGCACACCAGCCGTATACACATCCTAGATATAACAGTCACCTCATGCACACCAGCCGTATACACATCCTACATATAACAGTCACCTCAGGCACACCAGCCGTATACACATCCTACATATAACAGTCACCTCATGCACACCAGCCGTATACACATCCTACATATAACAGTCACCTCATGCACACCAGCCGTATACACATCCTTCATATAACAGTCACCTCATGCACACCAGCCGTAGACACATCCTACATATAACAGTCACATCATGCACACCAGCCGTATACACATGCTACATATAACAGTCACCTCATGCACACCAGCCGTAGACACATCCTACATATAACAGTCACCTCATGCACACCAGCCGTATACACATCCTAGATATAACAGTCACCTCATGCACACCAGCCATATACACATCCTACATATAACAGTCACCTCATGCACACCAGCCGTATACACATCCTACATATAACAGTCACCTCATGCACACCAGCCATATACACATCCTACATATAACAGTCACCTCATGCACACCAGCCGTATACACATCCTACATATAACAGTCACCTCATGCACACCAGCCGTATACACATCCTTCATATAACAGTCACCTCATGCACACCAGCCGTATACACATCCTACATATAACAGTCACCTCATGCACACCAGCCGTATACACATCCTTCATATAACAGTCACCTCATGCACACCAGCCGTAGACACATCCTACATATAACAGTCACATCATGCACACCAGCCGTAGACACATCCTACATATAACAGTCACCTCATGCACACCAGCCATATACACATCCTTCATATAACAGTCACCTCATGCACACCAGCCGTATACACATCCTTCATATAACAGTCACCTCATGCACACCAGCCATATACACATCCTACATATAACAGTCACCTCATGCACACCAGCCATATACACATCCTACATATAACAGTCACCTCATGCACACCAGCCGTGTACACATCCTACATATAACAGTCACCTCATGCACACCAGCCGTATACACATCCTTCATATAACAGTCACCTCATGCACACCAGCCGTAGACACATCCTACATATAACAGTCACATCATGCACACCAGCCGTAGACACATCCTACATATAACAGTCACCTCATGCACACCAGCCGTATACACATCCTACATATAACAGTCACCTCAGGCACACCAGCCGTATACACATCCTACATATAACAGTCACCTCATGCACACCAGCCGTATACACATCCTAGATATAACAGTCACCTCATGCACACCAGCCATATACACATCCTACATATAACAGTCACCTCATGCACACCAGCCATATACACATCCTACATATAACAGTCACCTCATGCACACCAGCCGTATACACATCCTACATATAACATTCACCTCATGCACACCAGCCGTATACACATCCTAGATATAACAGTCACCTCATGCACACCAGCCATATACACATCCTACATATAACAGTCACCTCGTGCACACCAGCCGTATACACATCCTACATATAACAGTCACCTCATGCACACCAGCCGTATACACATCCTTCATATAACAGTCACCTCATGCACACCAGCCGTAGACACATCCTACATATAACAGTTACCTCATGCACACCAGCCGTATACACATCCTACATATAACAGTCACATCATGCACACCAGCCGTATACACATCCTTCATATAACAGTCACCTCATGCACACCAGCCGTAGACACATCCTACATATAACAGTCACATCATGCACACCAGCCGTATACACATCCTACATATAACAGTCACCTCATGCACACCAGCCGTATACACATCCTACATATAACAGTCACATCATGCACACCAGCCGTATACACATCCTACATATAACAGTCACCTCGTGCACACCAGCCGTATACACATCCTACATATAACAGTCACCTCATGCACACCAGCCATATACACATCCTACATATAACAGTCACCTCGTGCACACCAGCCGTATACACATCCTACATATAACAGTCACCTCATGCACACCAGCCATATACACATCCTACATATAACAGTCACCTCGTGCACACCAGCCGTATACACATCCTACATATAACAGTCACCTCATGCACACCAGCCGTATACACATCCTTCATATAACAGTCACCTCATGCACACCAGCCGTAGACACATCCTACATATAACAGTCACCTCATGCACACCAGCCGTATACACATCCTTCATATAACAGTCACCTCATGCACACCAGCCATATACACATCCTACATATAACAGTCACCTCGTGCACACCAGCCGTAGACACATCCTACATATAACAGTCACCTCATGCACACCAGCCGTAGACACATCCTACATATAACAGTCACCTCATGCACACCAGCCGTATACACATCCTACATATAACAGTCACATCATGCACACCAGCCGTATACACATCCTTCATATAACAGTCACCTCATGCACACCAGCCGTAGACACATCCTACATATAACAGTCACATCATGCACACCAGCCATATACACATCCTACATATAACAGTCACCTCATGCACACCAGCCGTATACACATCCTTCATATAACAGTCACCTCATGCACACCAGCCGTAGACACATCCTACATATAACAGTCACCTCATGCACACCAGCCGTATACACATCCTACATATAACAGTCACATCATGCACACCAGCCGTATACACATCCTTCATATAACAGTCACCTCATGCACACCAGCCGTAGACACATCCTACATATAACAGTCACATCATGCACACCAGCCGTATACACATCCTACATATAACAGTCACCTCATGCACACCAGCCGTATACACATCCTACATATAACAGTCACATCATGCACACCAGCCGTATACACATCCTACATATAACAGTCACCTCGTGCACACCAGCCGTATACACATCCTACATATAACAGTCACCTCATGCACACCAGCCGTATACACATCCTACATATAACAGTCACCTCATGCACACCAGCCGTATACACATCCTACATATAACAGTCACCTCATGCACACCAGCCGTATACACATCCTACATATAACAGTCACCTCATGCACACCAGCCGTATACACATCCTAGATATAACAGTCACCTCATGCACACCAGCCGTATACACTTCCTACATATAACAGTCACCTCATGCACTCCAGCCGTATACACATCTTACATATAACAGCCACCTCATGCACACCAGCCGTATACACATCCTAGATATAACAGTCACCTCATGCACACCAGCCGTATACACATCCTACATATAACAGTCACCTCATGCACACCAGCCGTATACACTTCCTACATATAACAGTCACCTCATGCACACCAGCCGTATACACATCCTACATATAACAGTCACCTCATGCTCACCAGCCGTATACACATCCTACATATAACAGTCACCTCATGCACACCAGCCGTATACACATCCTACATATAACAGTCACCTCATGCACACCAGCCGTATACACATCCTACATATAACAGTCACCTCATGCACACCAGCCGTATACACATCCTACTTATAACAGTCACCTCATGCACACCAGCCGTATACACATCCTACTTATAACAGTCACCTCATGCACACCAGCCGTATACATATCCTACATGTAACAGTCACCTCATGCACACCAGCTGTATACACATCCTACATATAACAGTCACCTCATGCACACCAGCCGTATACACATCCTACATATAACAGTCAGCTCATGCACACCAGCAATATACACATCCTATATATAACAGTCACCTCATGCACACCAGCCGTATACACATCCTACATATAACAGTCACCTCATGCACATCAGCCGTATACACGTCCTACATATAACAGTAACCTCATGCACACCAGCCATTTACACATCCTACATAAAACAGTCACCTCATGCACACTAGCCGCATACACATCCTACATATAACAGTCACCTCATGCACACCAGCCGTATACACATCCTACATATAACAGTCACCTCATGCACACCAGCCGTATACACGTCCTACATATGACTCGCCCCCTGGGCCTGTGTTGTGCGTGCACGTGTGTGCGGGGAATACCCGGAGCCGGATCGCTGGGGGTTGTAGTCTCCGTGGCGATGACCCGGTCCGTGCCCAGGGTGGTCAAATCAGTGGCAGGGTTATTAGTATGATGATGGTCCGACTACGCCACCCGTGGATTGCGGTCAGTGAGGACCGCCGCTGCAATGCAGACCGTTGAGGCCGGTGTTGTGTGTGCTGCTAAGAATGGGATGACTCCCCACCGGAGAAGTATAGCCTCAGGGCAGTTGGTATGGATTATGGGAGTGATGGTGCACGAGGGCAGCAGGAACAACTCAGAGTCTGTGCAGTGCAGTTCAGGGTCTTTACTGGTGTTATAAAGCAGACCCTCCCGGGAGTACTGGTTAGCAGTAGAGGCCTGGTCAGTCTGTGAGCAAGCAGGATCTCCCCTGGCCAGGTGGAGTTGTAGGCCTCCCCGTCTATCTGCACTCTTCCTGGCTACCTTGCTGTATGCGGGTAGAAGTAGCCCACGTCCCTGAGTGTACCGTGTGGTGCTCACCCGTATGGCCGGTGACTTGGGGCCTTCTGTTAGCCTCCGCTCCACGATGGCGGTGCTGGTCCCTTGCTTGTGACCGTGCCTCCGGGCTTCTATGGCCAGAGGACCTGGAATCCCCTGCCGGTTGGATTCTGCTGCTGGACCTGGATGTCCCCACAGCCTCGGACTCCGTGTCCGGTCTTAGTGTCTTCAGCCAGGGCGAGCTATCTGGCTTCCAGCCCCTGGCACTCGCTCCTGCTCCTACAGAGCTCCTAGTTCTTGCTTTCCCTCTCCAGGCTCTGACTGACCTAATCCCGCCCCAGACCCAGTTTATAAGGGCAGATTCCTCCCCTCCCAGGTCTGGGCGGGCGGTGTTGCATGCTTAGGGCTCCTGACCAGAGAAACCTCCCACTTGCTCTCAGACGTAATATTTCTATTACTGTGGTAACCAGACCCCTGGGGTGCCACATTCCCCCCTAGTAAAATTTAGTACTCCGGGACTAAACATATTTTTAAAGAAACATAAATGCAGGGTATAACAATAACAAGACAACATGAAAAAGTACATTTTGTGGTCACGGCGTTTCCGTAACCGGGTGTCCATATCACCCAAGGTGAAGTTTTAAGCGAGGTAGGGGACCTGTCCAAAGAAAACCCCTTGCGTTGGCCTTGGGCGTGGCTGCAAGGCTAGCTAACTACTTTGGGCCACAAGGAAGCCACGCCAGACAGGTTTTCTCTTCTGCGGCCGTCTTCGCAAGAGGCACAATGTGCAACTGTCTACAAAATTGTTCCGGTTATCCAGCGTCCATAACCTGTTAGTCCAAAGAACCCTGCAAGGTAACTGAGAAACATAATTAATAACAGGCAACAACAAAAACCATAAACATTTTCAAGAAACAGGTAAATTTACAGTGCATTACTTTATATTCTCCAGCGAGCGTGCATCTGACCTCTAGTGACTCTAGTGGACCTACGGAGCTCACTAACTGGTCCTGCACTACAGGGTGTAGGAGGTGTTATGGGTAAGCTGGGCAGCTGTCTGCGTACTCTTTGGCTCACTAGGGGCACGGCAGGCTCACTACTAGCAGAGGGTTGATCCTCCTGCGCTGCTGGTGTGGACTCTTCTGCCTCCTGGGCCGGCTGCTCTTCCAGCTCTACCTTGTCTTCGGTAGGCACTTGAGGGGCTGGCTGGAGAAAGGTGAGGACAGGCACCACGATAGCATTGTTTACTTGTGTCCAGGACCGGGGAAAGTCTCAGAGTACGGTGCTGATCATTTCCTCCTTTTCCTCTACAGGTTGAGGGTTTTCCTGATCTACATCCGTGCTTTGCAACTTCTCGGGGCACTTTTTCAGGTGGTCTCTGGAGACAGTGGCTGTGGTCTCTCCTCCATCCCTGCTGATGACGTACACCTTTGGATTATTGTGGCTTGAGGGCAGTACGGTGTACGGGTCCTTTTCCCACTGGTCGTCCAACTTATGGAGCCGCCTTTTTCTTTTCAAGACCTGCTCTCCAGGTACCAGGGGAACAACGGGAGCATGTTGGTTATAAGTCCTCTCCTGCCTTTCTCTTGATTGACAGAGACTTCGCTCGACGCTCTCCTGTACTTTCCGGTACTGCTGCTGCCGTTCTGTATCCCAGTCTGCCTCTGGCGAGGTGTCCTCGGGTGTCAGGACTCCCATATCCAGGTCAACAGGCAGTTTACCAGGTCTTGCTCGCATTAGGTAAGCGGGGTACAGTTGGTGGAACCTACCGGGATGTGGTTATACAGGTCCACCAGATCAGGCAGTTTCTCAGGCCACAGGCTGCGTTCTTCCAGGGGCAATGTTTTTAGCAGATCTATCACCACCTGGTTCATCTTCTCGCAGAGTCCAATGGTTTGGGGGTGATAGGGCATTGTTCTTATCTTCCAGCAGCCGTACAGGTTGCAGAACTCCTGGAAGACCTCCTCTTCGAAGGCTGGTCCTTGGTCTGTCAATACCTGTTCCGGATACCCGTGTGGGCGGCAGAAATGCTGCTGGAACGCCCTAGCTGCTGTTTGAGCTGTTAAGTCTTTGACGGGGACCACCACTAGGAACCGGGAGTAGTGATCCACGATGGTTAGGGCGTAGACATACCCGCTTCTGCTTGGAGCCAGTTTAACATGGTCCAGAGCGACCAGTTCCAGCGGCTGCCTGGTGATGATGGGCTGCAGGGGAGTCCTCTGGCTGGCACGGTCCCTTCTTCTTAGATTGCACGGGCCACAGTCTCTACACCAGGGGTCTCAAACTCGGCTGGGTATATGGGCCGCACATGGAAAAAATTTGAATTTGGGGGGCCGCATTCTTTGTTCAATGTGACATTTTTAGTGATACAATTTTTTTTGTATACAACTTTTGAACATTTTTGCCGTGTTTATTTTTTTATGGCTTGGGTCGTTATGGATGTGGCGCTTTTTTGTGTTTACTTTAGTTTACATATAAAACAGCATTTTTAGTGCCCAATATTTTTTCATGCTTTAATTTTATTTTTTATTTTTTTTACAATTTTATTTCCCCCAATTGGCCACATACAGTAATATTGTCTTACAATTAGCATCATATAGTAATAATGGAAAACATCTTGTAGTAATGTTCCCCATCCAAGTCCCCATCTTGTACTAATGTGCCCCATCCAGGTCCCCATCCTGTGGCTATGTGCCCCATCCAGGTCCCCATCCTGTGGCAACATTCCCCATCCTGGCGCCCATCTTGTACTAATGTGCCTCATCCAGGTCCCCATCTTGGGGCTCTGTGCCCCATCCAGGTCCCCATCCTGTGGCAATGTTCCCCATCCAGGTCCCCATCTTGTGGCTATGTGCCCCATCCAGGTCCCCATCTTGTGGCTATGTGCCCCATCCAGGTCCCCATCCTGTGGCAATGTTCCCCATCCAGGTCCCCATCTTGTGGCTCTGGTCCCCATCTTGTGGCTCTGTGCCCCATCCAGGTCCCCATCTTGTGGCTCTGTGCCCCATCCAGGTCCCCATCCTGTGGCAACGTTCCCCATCCTGGCGCCCATCTTGTACTAATGTGCCTCATCCAGGTCCCCATCTTGGGGCTCTTTGCCCCATCCAGGTCCCCATCCTGTGGCAATGTTCCCCATCCAGGTCCCCATCTTGTGGCTATGTGCCCCATCCAGGTCCCCATCTTGTGGCTATGTGCCCCATCCAGGTCCCCATCTTGTGGCTATGTGCCCCATCCAGGTCCCCATGTTGTGGCTCTGGTCCCCATCTTGTGGCTCTGTGCCCCATCCAGGTCCCCATCTTGTGGCTATGTGCCCCATCCAGGTCCACATCTTGAGGCTATGTGCCCCATCCAGGTCCACATCTTGAGGCTCTGTGCCCCATCCAGGTCCCCATCCTGTGGCTATGTGCCCCATCCAGGTCCCCTCTTGTGGCTATGTGCCCCATCCAGGTCCCCATCTTGTGGCTATGTGCCCCATCCAGGTCCCCATCTTGTGGCTATGTGCCCCATCCAGGTCCACATCTTGAGGCTATGTGCCCCATGCAGGTCCACATCTTGAGGCTCTGTGCCCCATCCAGGTCCCCATCCTGTGGCTATGTGCCCCATCCAGGTCCCCTCTTGTGGCTCTGTGCCCCATCCAGGTCCCCTCTTGTGGCTATGTGCCCCATCCAGGTCCCCTCTTGTGGCTCTGTGCCCCATCCAGGTCCCCTCTTGTGGCTCTGTGCCCCCTGTGCTGTTCTTCACACACATAAAATAGAAAAAAAAAAAAGATGATTCTCACCTGTCCTCCGTTCCCTCGGCGTCCTTCCTGCAGATATGGCCCGCAGGCACCACAGAGTCCGACCCCTTGACGATCCCGACCTGGTCCAGGAGGAGCCGCCGACAGCAGCGGCTGCATTGCCGCACAGAGACTGTCTCCCAGCACAGCATTTTCAATGTCAGCCGCCGGCCAATCAGAGGCCAGCAGCTGACATCTGCATATGGCAATGACGTCATACTCGCTGCGCCGACACGCAGATATCAGCTGCTGGCCTCTGATTGGCCAGCGGCTGGCATTGGAAATGCAGTGCTGGGAAACAGTCTCTGTGTGGCAATTCAGCGCTGCTGTCGGCGGCTCCTCCTGGACCAGGTCGGGATCGTCAAGGGGTCTGTGCCCGCGGGCCGCATGAAGCAGCCTCAGGGGCCGCATGCGGCCCGCGGGCCGCGTGTTTGAGACCCCTGCTCTACACCATCTCTCAATGGCTCCTCTCATGCCTATCCAATAGAACCGTTCACGCAGCAGGAACTCCAGCTTCTTCCATCCGAAGTGCCCTGCCCCATTGTGGTAGGCCTCCAGCACCATAGCTGCGTCCCGTCTCGGTACCACAACCTGCCAGATCAGTTCATGTGTTCATGTGTCCGGGAATTGACCATTCTGCTGCACAACTTCTCCTTGTAGCGAAACAGTCTGCTTTTTTCCGTCCACAGTTGCTTGGTCTCTTCCGGAGCGTCTGGGTCCAGGCGGGCGTCAGCCTGGGTCAGCATTTCCTTCACCAGATGGACTGCGGGGTCACTGTCTTGGGTCTCCGCCCAGTTGTAGTTGGGTAAGGGGTTGAACGTAGCGGATCGCTGGCCCCTCACATTTTGGGAATACTGGGTAATCCCATGACGGTAGAACGCAGGGAGTTCGACCTCTTCCAGTTCTTCTGGATCTTCCCCTCCGTCTGGTAGGTTTGGCATCCTGGGCAGGGCGTCCGCGTTGGCATTGGAGTGTCCTGCCCGGTATTTGATCGTGAACTCATAATTGGACAGGCGGGCCATCCATCTCTGCTCCAGGGCACCCAGTCTTGCAGTGTCCAGGTGTGTCAACGGGTTGTTGTCTGTGTACACGGTGAACCTGGAAGAGGCAAGGTAATGCTTAAAACGTTCGGTTACCGCCCACACCACTGCCAGGAACTCTAGCTAGAACGAGCTGTAATTCTCAGGGTTTCTTTCCGTGGGTCACAGTTTTCGGCTGGCGTAAGCAATTACCCGTTCTCTCCCCTGCTGGATCTGGGACAGTATGGCTCCTAGCCCGATGTTGCTTGCGTCCGTGTGGAGGATAAAGGGCTGGCTGTAATTAGGGCACGCCAGGATTTCATCCTCCGTGAGGGCCATCTTCAGCTGGCGGAATGACTCCTCTTCCAGCTTTTCCCTTCTGAAGGATGGCTTCTGGTTTTTGGCCTTCCTGGACTGGCCTATCAGGAGGTCCTGCATAGGAGCTGCCTTCTTGGTAAAACCGGGAATGAATCTTCGGTAGTAGCCTACCAACCCGAGGAACTGCCGCACTTCCTTTATGCTGGATGGTCTTGGCCAGTCCTTAATCACGGTGATCTTGTCAGGGTCGGGAGCCACTCCGTCAGCACTCACCACGTGTCCCAGGTACTGTACCTTTGGCTTCAGTAGATGACACTTTGAGGGTTTTACCTTTAGGCCATAGTTTGCCAGGGCTTCAAACACTTCTGCCAGGTGTTCCAGATGGTCCTCATAGGTCTTGGAATAGACGATGACATCGTCCAGGTATAATAGGACCGTCTCGAAGTTCCGGTGTCCCAGACAGCATTCCATCAACCGTTGGAAGGTTCCTGGTGCGTTGCAGGGCTCGAACGGCATACAGTTAAATTCGCTGAGTCCCATCGGGGTGGTGAATGCGGTCTTCTCCCGGTCCGCCTCTGCTACAGGAACCTGCCAGTACCCGCTAGTGAGATCCAAAGTAGAGAAGAAGTTAGCAGATTTTAATGCAGCTAAGGACTCTTCTATCCTTGGTAACGGGTACGCATCTTTGTGTGTGATACAGTTGACCTTCCTGTAGTCTACACACATTCTCATGGTGTTGTCTTTCTTTTTCACTAAGACTAGTGGAGCTGCCCAGGGGCTACAGCTGTCCCTGATTACCCCAGCCTCCTTCATGTCTTTTAACATCCCCTTGGTGTGCTGATAGTGTGCAGGGGGTACGGGTCGGTATCTCTCCTTTATGGGAGGATGGTCTCCCGTGGGGATGTGATGTTCTACCCCCTTTACTCGCCCGAAGTCTAGCGGGTGTTTACTAAACACTCTCTCGTACTCCTGAACCACCCGGTAGACTCCCTGTTTTTGGTGTGAGGGAGTGGAGTCAGTACCCAAATGCAGTTGCTGGCACCAGTCCCCCATTTGTTTCTTAGAGCCGTTACCTTCCTCTGGTTGAGATGAAGGCAAGGGTTCCACGGCCTGTACGGAGTTCTGGTTTATGATGAACAATTTGACTAGCGTGGCATACCGGGGCAGGTGTACTTCTCTCTCCCCGATGTTAATGATGCGGACTGGTACCCTCCCATGGCGTACATCGACCACCCCCCGCGCTGTCAAAATGGTGGGCCTACTGTCTGAGTAGATGGGTTCCACCATTGCTTGGTAGTCTCTACCTCTCAGACCAATAGCTACCCGGCACCAAATCATCATCTCACTCTTCGGGGGCATGGCAATAGGGAGTGGGTCACACATTCTCACACTACCTATCTCACCACCAGATAATTCCACTTGTTGCCGCTTCATCAGTGCCCGGATCTCCTTTTGGAGCACACGCTGCTGGCTGGAACTGGAGTTCTTGGCAACCTGTTGCAAAATAAGAATCACCTCTGCAAGACAGTTTTCAATTACGTTAGTACCTAGGGTTATTTTTGGGTGACTCTCGCGACGGTCAATGTCCACAATGATCAGTCCTTGTGCCGGCAGTTCAACTTTACCGACCTTGATGGTCACCTCTTTAAATCCTATCTGTGGCACGGGCTGACCATTGCTGGTGATAATGCTCAGGTCGTCATCTGGGTAGCGGGTTATGTCCAAGTCATTCCAGTACCGCTTGAAGAGCACGTACGGGATGGTAGTCACCTGTGACCCAGTGTCTAGTAGGGCACTCATAGGAATGCCATCCAGTACCACAGGCAAGACCGGACGTCCCCCTACGTATTTGTCACGCCAGTTCGATGGGCCTGATGATCTTATGCCTGGGGGTTGGCCCTCTACCCCAGGTTGTGCCCGTTTAAATGACAGTGCCTTGCCATATGTCCGGGTTGATTGCAGCGGCGGCAGATGGGTTGTCCGTCCTCGTTGTATCGGTCGCTGGGTCTTCCTCTGGCCGGTGGGGTCCTCCTCAGTCGGCGCCACGGGACGTCCTCCGGTCCGGATGCCAGCTGGATCTTTCCTGGAGAAGAGACCTGTAAAGACTGCACAGTTTTGGTTAGCGCGGCAACGCTCTTAGTCAGCTCTTGGACCTGGTGGTGCAGGTCTGTAGCCGGGTTATTGTTCAAAGCCTGCGCATCAGCTCCCACAGGCCCTGCAGACAAGGGCGTCGCGTCCTGGTGATAAGTGATAGCAGGGCGCCTGTGGGTCACAGCGCCACCTGTTGCCAGTTCTCGGAGCACCCGGATGGCTCTGTCCTTGAACTGTGCAAAGTCCAGGTCAGGGTCCTGTAAGGACATTGCCCGCAACTGGGTTCGGTGGGCATTGCACAGTAGACCCTCAATAAATTGTTCGGTCAACATCTTGTCTTCATTCCCCACGCTGTCAGGGTCTGCCTGCTTAATGGCTCTCAGGGCCTCTTGTAGGTTTAGAGCATAGTCTCTTATACTTTCGTGTGCCCGTTGTTTGCACCCGTAAAATCTGAGTTTTATTTCGGCTGAGGTTCGGGTATCAAATGTGTCTTTCAGCCGGGCTAGTATTTCTCTGACAGTCCTCTTCTTCCTAGGTGGCCAGGACTTTACCTCCCTTTGGGCTGCCCCAATTAACTGGGCCACCAGGATGCTCACTTTTTGCTCTTCCATGAGGGGATATACCTGGAAGAGGCTATCCAGTCTTTCCCTAAAGTCACTTAGGGTATGTGACTCCCCTGAGTACTGGGGTAGCCAGGTTGCCCCCGGGATATAGGGCATGGTGAATGGCATGACCGCAGCAGCGGTTGCGCTGGCGGCAGCTGTGGCGGTGGAGCTTCCCTCTGTATCCGACATCCTCCTTCCCCCCTAGTGGACCGTGGCCTACCTTGCGATGATCCTCTTCCGTAGGCCGCGGCTCCGCAGTCGATCGTCGGGGTTGAGGACCTTGTGTCGCGCTCCTGTGACGTCAGAGTCGCTCTCTCTCCCTTCCAGGACCTTGCGCAGCGTCAAGACGTAAGGCGGGGCTTCAGTTCTCGCGCGCTTTCGGCGTCCACGCCCCTCTTCTTCCCGCGCGGCGTCCTGAAGATGGCGTCCGATGGCGGGAACCGACTCCGGATGGCAGGAACCAACTGAAGATGGCGGGAAACGGCTCCGGATGGCGGGAAGACAGCTGCAGACGCCGAGAAGACGGCTGCAGATGGCGGGAAGCTTCTCTCAGGTAAGTCCAAAAGTCTTTGTCAGTCACGCAATACCCGTTGGTGGCGGGTTGGTTTGAATCCTGCCAACTACGCCAAAGTTGACTCGCCCCCTGGGCCTGTGTTGTGCGTGCTCGTGTGTGCGGGGAATACCCGAAGCCGGATCGCTGGGGATTGTAGTCTCCGTGGCGATGACCCGGTCCGTGCCCAGGGTGGTCAAATCAGTTGCAGGGTTATTAGTATGATGATGGTCCGACTACGCCACCCGTGGACTGCGGTCAGTGGGGAACGCCGCTGCAAGGCAGACCACTGAGGCCGGTGTTGTGTGTGCAGCTAAGAATGGGATGACTCCCCACCGGAGAAGTATAGCCTCAGGGCAGTTGGTATGGATGATGGGAGTGATGGTGCACGAGGGCAGCAGGAACAACTCAGAGTCTGTGCAGTGCAGTTCAGGGTCTTTACTGGTGTTATAAAGCAGACCCTCCCGGGAGTACTGGTTAGCAGTAGAGGCCTGGTCAGTCTGTGAGCAAGCAGGATCTCCCCTGGCCAGGTGGAGTTGTAGGCCTCCCCGTCTATCTGCACTCTTCCTGGCTACCTTGCTGTATGCGGGTAGAAGTAGCCCACGTCCCTGAGTGTACCGTGTGGTGCTTACCCGTATGGCCGGTGACTTGGGGCCTTCTGTTAGCCTCCGCTCCACGATGGCGGTGCTGGTCCCTTGCTTGTGACCATGCCTCCGGGCTTCTATGGCCAGAGGACCTGGAATCCCCTGCCGGTTGGATTCTGCTGCTGGACCTGGATGTCCCCACAGCCTCGGACTCCGTGTCCTGTCTTAGTGTCTTCAGCCAGGGCGAGCTATCTGGCTTCCAGCCCCTGGCACTCGCTCCTGCTCCTACAGAGCTCCTAGTTCTTGCTTTCCCTCTCCAGGCTCTGACTGACTTAATCCTGCCCCAGACCCAGTTTATAAGGGCAGATTCCTCCCCTCCCAGGTCTGGGTGGGCGGTGTTGCATGCTTAGGGCTCCTGACCAGAGAAACCTCCCACTTGCTCTCAGACGTAATATTTCTATTACTGTGGTAACCAGACCCCTGGGGTGCCACACATATAACAGTAACCTCATGCACACCAGCCATATACACATCCTACATAAAACAGTCACCTCATGCACACCAGCCGTATACACGTCCTACATATAACAGTCACATCATGCACACCAGCCATATACACATCCTATATATAACAGTCACCTCATGCACACCAGCCGTATACACATCCTACATATAAGGGTATGTGCACACGATGCAGAAATGCTCAGGATTTTTTCCTGAGCGTTTCTGCATCTCCCTGGCAGGAAAAAACGCATGCGGATTGTACATGCGTTTTCCTGCCAGGGACATGCGGAAATGAAGCGGTCTTCACTTTCATTTCCGCATGCGGGTTGACAAGCGCTTCCCAAGCGATTTTAGCATCACTTGGAAAGTGCTTGTCAAGTTCACACTATATAAATCCATGCAACCAGCATGGATTTATATAGTGTGTGAATGTCAAAAAATAAAAAAATAAATATATACGTTCCCTCCGATGGCCCCCGGTGTCCTGCTTCCCTCCGTCCCGGCTGCCGGCAGTGTAAGACTGAAGGACCTGCCGACGTCAGCGTCACGTGACCCGTCACATGACTCTGACGTCAGCGTAGGTCCTGCATTCAACCGCGAAGTGCCCGGGAAGCCAGGAGGACGCAGCGCGGGACACCGGAAGGTGAGTATATATATATATATTTTTTATTTTATTCTTTTTTTTTTAATGGTACCTGGGTCTGGATGAGAGTCCTCTCATCCACACCCGGGTACCATCCGCACATTAGAACGCATGGAATGCTCATCTACATATACAGTGATGCGGATTCCATGCGTTCTAATGCAAGTCAATGGCGGCGAAAAAGCAGCGTTTCCGCAAAATTAATGGACATGCTGCGGATTTTTGATCGCAGCTTTTACGCTGCGGAAAAATCCGCATTATGGGCACAGCACATGCGGATTTCCATTGGGGAACATTGCTGCCCTTCTACCATGCGTTTTTAATGCGTTTAAAACGAATTAAAAACGCATTGTGTGCACACAGCCTAACAGTCACCTCATGCACACTAGCCGTATAAACATCCTACATATAACAGTCACCTCATGCACACCAGCCGTATACACATCCTACATATAACAGTCACCTCATGCACATCAGCCGTATACACATCCTACTTACAACAGTCACCTCATGCACACCAGCCGTATACATGACGCGCCCCCTGGGCCAGTGCTGTTTGGGGATTACCCGGAGCCGGATCTGATGGGGGTTGTAGTCTCCGAGTGGCGGCGACCCGGTCCGTGCCCAGGGTGTCAAACTCAGTGTGTGGCAGTCTTTACAGATGTTATTAGTTGTTCTTAGTGTCGACTACGCCACCCGTTGATTTGCGGTCAAAAGGCCGCCGCTGCAGCAGGGTCCGCTGAGGCTGGTGGTATATGTGCAGCTGTGGTAGTATAACCCCCAACGGGAGGGGTATAGCCTCAGGGGGTCAGGTGTAGAGGATGGTGGTAGTGGTGGTGCAGTGTGGATGGTAAGAAGACTCAGAGTCGGGCTGTGCAGTTCAGGGTTTTTACTTACTGCTGTTCTGTTGGTCACTCTGGCCTTGAGTGACCGCCCGAGCCGTGCTGCGTCCACCAGGTCCTGGACTCGGCCAACCCCCAAGCAATTCTGGAGCGTGGTCCTGAGCTCCCTTTCTGACTGTCCTCTCTACTGGCCGTTCCCACCAGGGGTCCACTTATGTCCGGCTCCCTCGGGTCTCCTGTTGGGTGAACCTTCTTTGGCTTCCCTGACCCTATGCTCGGTGTGCCTTCTTAGTGGACTTGGTGAGGGGCTGCTCCACATGTAATGTCGCAGCCTCCGGTTCTTAGTTGAGGGTAGTTTCTCTCCTCCACTAATTTGGGATCCGGTTCCCTTGCGTGCCAACCCTTCACCCTTCTGGTTGTATACTGGGTTCTTGGGGTTCCTTCTTCTCCCCCTCTGGGTCCTTCTCTTCTCCTCTCTCTCTTCTCTCTGCAGGCGCTCCTGGACCTCTCTCAGGACTGACTGACCCTCTACAGAAGACTGACCCTGATCTAAGATGGTGCCCACCTTATATACTCCCTCTATGTGTGAGCTCAGGTGACCAGCACCCAATGAGCTCCTAGCCTTACCCAGACTGCTCCCCCTATCTGCCCCTACACTACTGGGATGTTCCACCCCCCTCCCACTCCAGCCAGGGACAGACACTGTCGTACCTGCACATATACTGGTGGGAGTACCGTCGGTCTGTCCCCCGGAAATGGGATGTATGTAGTGTATGCAGCCTTCTGAGCTCAGTCCCACACTCCATCCTTACCCGGGAGTGGAATACCACACCTCTGGCTTGAGGTGTAATACCCCTGTAGCAGCCGAGTCCTCAGGGTGCTACATACACATCCTACATATAACAGTCACCTCATGCACACCAGCCGTATACACATCCTACATATAACAGTCACATCATGCACACCAGCCGTATACATATCCTATGGCTGCAGACAAGCGTATGACAAATCGTCACAGTTTCATCCAGAAAATCCAGACAATTTTTTTCTACCTTTCATCACATTTACATCCATGTGACAACAGTTTGACATCCATCTTTATACAGCTACATTAAAAAGTGTACATGATCAAACAGTTTCCTAGCTCACAATTGTATCCATAAAAATCAGCCAGCCAGCCAGCCTGGGGCCTGCTTCCTCCCACGGCCCCAGGCTGGCTGGTCAGATTCCTCCCAGAACGCAGGCGACATCCGGATGAGAGGTTAGTGCGCCCGCCTCCTGGAGGTTCCCCGGAGGGGCTCCGGAGCCTACTCATGGATCGTGGAGTCACGCCGGGGCTCAATCTCTCGGGCGGCCTGGTCCTTCTAGGCCGCCGACCGGCAATCTCCTGCACTGGCTGTGGCACTACTGCTTCCAGCAGTTCAGACAACTGCTCCTGCAGCCACACCTCACCTCTCAAGCCTGCAGCCGTTCTCAGCTGGCCCAGGAGGGCTTCCAGGTTAGCCATCCTGTCCCTAGCAGTTGAGGGTTAATGGGGGATATACTGTTCACAATAGGATAACCCCTGTAGTGGCTCATTTTCCTGCACTTTTCCCCTTTATACCCCCTTTCTTTACTCCACCGCCCCCCTTTTTCCATCCAATGCCCTAACCGTAATTCAAAATCCCAATACTCTCCTGGCCCAATCACAGTCATGTGGGCCTTTTCCTACAAGTACGGCTCCGGCCCTTTCTTTAAATTCTTACCTAATCATTGCTTGGCGTTTGTCACAATTTCTGAGGGTTAGTTTGTCCACCTGCTTTTTGAGGATTGACCACAGGTTCTTATTGGGATTGAGATCTGTAGAGTTTCCTGGTCATGGACTCAAAATTTGAATGTTTTGTTCTCCAAGCCTCTTAGCTATCACTTTTGCCTTGTGACATGATTCTCCATCCTGCTGGGAAACAAAGCAACGCCACACATCAGTGCATTCATGATGCTTTACTGTTGGCATGATACAGAACTTATTGTAGTGCTCACCTTTTCTTTTCCGGACAATCATTCATCTTATTTTCCAGAGCACAAACAAATATCTCACTGTGCCCCTGTGGAAGTGAAAACTCCTGATCTACAGTGAGTATGGAAAGTATTCGGACCCCTTTAAATTTTCCACTCTTTGTTTCATTGCAGCCATTTGGTAAATTCTAAAAAATTCATTTTTTTCTCATTAAAGTACACTCTGCACCCCATCTTGACTGAAAAAAAACAGAAATGTAGAAATTTTTGCAAAATTATTAAATAAGAAACACTGAAATATCACATGGTCTTAAGTATTCAGACCCTTTGCTCTTGGGAATGATGCAACAAGGGGGTCTGAATACTTTCTGTACGCACTGCATATGTGATTGATTTGATGTTACAAAAAATTCTGTGCATTAAAATTTGCATCCAAGGGGTAACGTTTCTCCTTGCGGAGAGTTACATGTTGAGCATGTCAAGATGAGGAGATTTTTAAGTCGCAGTGCTCCTCTGGGAAATATGCAAATTGTCTCTTCAGAAAGGAAGAGGACTAGAACTCTAGTACCACCAATAGGAAGTAGCAATCCTAAAAGTCAATATTAACCCTTTAACGAGCCTCGTCATATGACTTAGGATAATAGCCAGAACCTGGCAGAAGAGGAAGACCCTCCTGCATCCCACTACAACTCCCTGCAAGATTCGATTGGAGACACTGCGCTATATTTGAGGTGAGAACTACCGAAAACCCTGCTCATGGAGGCAGTTTAAAGGGGTGTTACACAAAAAATGGAGAGGTCTGTAATTTCTATCGTAGGTACACTTCAACTGTGAGAGACAGAATCTAAAAATAAAAAAAAAACAGAAAATCACAATGTATTATTTTTAAATAATTAAATAGCATTTTACTGCATGAAATAAGTATTTGATCACCTACCAACCAGAAAAAAATTCATGCTCTCACAGACCTGTTAGTTTTTCTTTAAGAAGCTTTCCTACTCTGCACTTATTACCTGTATTAATTGCTCCTGTTTGAACTCCTTACCAGTATAAAAGACATCTGTCTACACAATCAATCACACTCCAACCTCTCCACCGTGGCCAAGACCAAAGAGTTGTCTAAGGACACCAGGAACAAAATTGTAAACCTGCACAAGGCTTGGATAGGCTATAGAACAATAGGCAAGCAGCTTGTTGAGAAGGCAACAACTGTTGGTGCAATTATTAGAAAATGGAAGAAATGCAAGATGGCTGTCAATCTTCCTCGGTCTGGGACTCCATGCAAGATCCCGCCTTGTGGGGTAAGGATGATTCTGAGAAAGGTCAGGTATCAGCCCAGCACTACATGGTAGGACCGGGTAAATGACCTGAAGAGAGCTGGGACCTCAGTCTCAAACATTACCATTAGTAACACACTACACCAACATGGATTAAAATCCTGCAGGGCATGCATGGTCCCCCTGCTCACGCCAACACATGTCCAGGCCCATTTGAAGTTCGCCAATGACCATCTAGATGATCCAGAGGAGGCATGGGAGAAGGTCATGTGGTAATATGGGACCAAAATAGAACTTTTTGGTATCAACTCCACTCGCTGTGTTTGGAGGAAGAAGAAGGATGAGTACAACCTCAAGAACACCATCCCAACCATAAAGCATAGTGTGGGAAACATCATACTTTGGGGGTGCTTTTCTGCAAAGGGGACATGATGACTGCACCGTATTAAAGGGAGGTTAGATGTGGACATGTATCGCTAGATTTTGGCCAACAACCGCTTTCCCTCAGTAAGAGCATTGAAGATGGGTCGTGACTGGGTCTAACTAAGGAGTGGCTTCGTAAGAAGCATTTTAAGGTCCTGGAGTGGCCTACTCAGTTTCCAGACCTGAACCCAATAGAAAATCTTTGGAGGGAGCTGAAACTCAATGTCAGGAAAACTTGGTCAGACCTTGCAGCCCTCTGGCACCCCCTTATCCTGCTGGTCAAACACGGTATTGACCGAGGATAAGCAACAGGGTGCAGCTGCTCTCATTTATGTCGACTATTGTGGCACGTGATGTGACAGGACGTATATATACCACCAGTTCCTTCCAGGAACGTATATATACCTGCATCCAGCCACCCTCAACCACAATATCACATAAATACACCGTATGCTGCCACCACCGATCTCTTAACAGGTGCATCGGGTACCCGTTAGGTAACGTGAATTAGCGGGTGAGGAACGTGTTTGCTCGACATAGGACAAGAAGAACGAAGGTGGTAAATAATACTAATTTACTCCCGAAAGTTGGCAGTGTTTACAAAAGATATACAAGATATTATAAAAGAGACAATTTACATATATGCATAAAACAGCTATTAAAATAAAAGGGGTAAAAAATAGCAAAACCTGCGCCACGAGGTGATGGTCTCAGATTCTGTGGGGGGGGGGGGGGGGCTGCTCCCCGGAAATTAGGTGTGATTCCTCCACGCAGCAAGGAGTGCTTGCGTCTGACGTCCCGGGGTTGGAATGAGCCAACATGGTTTTTAGTAAGGAGGCAAAACACTAAGACACATCTTCCATATCTTGGTATGGGGGGGGGGGGCCACATCCAAGATGAATACATCATGTTTGCCGTCACCAATATTCACGAAGATTGATATCAAATATGATATTTCTATGACGTTCACAAGCTCAGAACCCATTTCCTAGGTTTCTGGTGGTTTCCCAGTTATGAAAGATGCACCATCATAACTGGAAAAAGGTAAACATCCCAAAAATGTGGCCCATGTGTTTGTGACAGTCATGTGCATTATTAAACTCGACATTAAACGTTTGTACCGTTACACAATAGGGCTTTGGAGGGGAAATCCAGTGTAGACCAGTATGCTTGCTTTTGGCTGAGGTTTATGGGGGTTATAAAAATTCCTTGTTTGGGGGAAGCAAGAGTAGAGTTCTATGGAGGTCCCTTCCAAGTGAACAGGGGGCAGAGATTTAAGACATCTCTGGCTGTCCTTTCAACATTCTTAAAACTAGGACAAAAATACATTTTGCCTGACACTCTATGTTGCCCAGCAACAACCCCGAAACCTGAAAGATCTGGAGAAAATTACAGACCTCTCCATTCTTTTTAGGTGGGAAAATTTGCAAAATCGGCAGTATATCGCAAACTTACTTTCCCCACTGTTTGTCCCTCATCCTGGCCCCATCCTGGTATATATATCGCCCATTCGGCGATATGTCCCTTGTCATGGGCCCTATCCTGGTATATATTTATTTTATTATTTATTTTTACTCATTTATATAGCAACATTAATTCCACAGCACTTTACAGACATTATTGGCACTGTCCCCATTGGGGCTCACAATCCAGATTCCCTATCAGTATATCTTTGGAGTATGGGAGGAAACCGGAGTACCCGAAGGAAACACACGCAAGCACAGGGAGAACATACAAACTCCTTGCAGATGTTGTTCTTGGTGGGATTTGAACCCAGGACCCCAGTGCTGCAGTGCTATCCCCCATCTTGGTATATGTCCCCCGTTCTGCCGCTGTTCTTTAATGTTTTGAAGAAAATAAGCCCCAATAAATTATGGGGCTCCATAGAAGAAGTATAATGCACCCCCCATAGTCCTCCATATAGTATAATGCATCCTATAGTCCTCCATATAATACACTGCCCAGCTCATAGTCATCCATGTAGTATAATACACAGCCCATAGCCATCCAAAAAGTTTAATGCACCCCCAGAGACATCCATAAAATATAATGCACTCCATAGTCATCCATAAATTATAACCACCTCATAATCATCTATAAAGTATAATGCATCTCATAATTATCCATAAAGTATAATGCTTCCCATAGTCATCCATAAAGAATAAAGCACCCCATAGTCATCCATAAAATATAATGCACAGCCCATAGTCATTCATAAGGTATAATGCACCCCATAGTCATCCATAAAGTATAATGCACCCCCATTGTCATCCATAAAATATAATGCACCCCCATAGTCATCCATAAAGTTAAATGCACCCCCATAGTCATCCATAAAGTATAATGTACCCCATAACCATCTATAAAAGTATAATGCACCCAATAATCATCTATAAAATATAATGCACCCCCATAGTCATCCATAAAGTATAATGCACCCTCCATAGTTAGCCATAAAATATAATGCAACCCCATAGTCATCCATAAAGTATTAGGCACCCCCATAGTCATCCATGTACTAGTATGGCGACTGATTTTTTTTTTTTTTTAAATAAATAAATACTCACCTTTCCTTTACTCCCCTGCCACATGCATCCTCTTGTGAAGCCAGCAGCTGACTTCGGCATGCGACAGAAGCGTGTGACATCACTGACATGCGCCCCATCACTTCCACGCTGATGTCAGCTGCTGGCCTCAGGTTGTCCGGCAGTGTGCATTGTGGCATGCGGATCCGATGTGTCTGTGCGCCGCAATACACTTTGTCAGCGGGCCTCTGACCCGACGGGCCCAGTCGCAGCGGCGACCGTGGTCGTTACTCCGCTGCTTAATAACATACCAAAAGGACAGTTTACACATTAAACTGAACTGTTCAAACATTTTTTTAGAACAAAGTGAACATGTCAAAGCCAAATTTATAGAAAAAAATGTAGAAAAGATGACTTCGTCGTTAGAGATGCACTCCCCACTCCAACTAATCAAGTTAGATCACATAAAGAAGAAAACAAATTAAAATATTAATTTATTAATATTAATTAATATTAATTTATTACCAGGTTTAACAGGAAATACATTTTACTTAAAAAAATATTATCATATTATCTGAAAATTGGCATTTACTAAAGTATGATGCCCACATAATAGCACAGGGTTCATACATTGTGGTTTCTGCATGAGTTGTAAAAATATATCCAAAAATGTAAGAAGCGTTAAAATCACAGATTTTAAATCCAATTTAATAATTAAATATGTAATATTAGCTCTTACTTATCTTGTGAAACCACTAATATTATATATTCATTGAAATGCCCGTGTGGCCTCCAATATGTAGGCTGCGCCATGTGAAAATTAAAAACCCATATCAGATAATATTTGTATAATATTAAAACTGGTTTATTACCATACTGTAGCACATCTGCTCATTTAAAAAATCTTATTATACAAATTAACTACAGAGAAAGTTACTGGATTCACAGGGATTAGATCTTTATTTTGAATTGAATATTTTTTTCCCCTCCCGCCACTTCATTATTTGCATTTAGTGCATTTTTTTGTTTCTTTTTTTTCATTGTGGACTATTCATAATTAAAATAATATATTGTTAATATTGTCTTAAATTGAAGTTTATACTCTAAATGTTAAACCATGCATTAACATTTGCAGAAACAGTTACTTCCGAGTTCTAAATTAGTGCATACTGTTTTATATATTTTATATATTATTTCAATTTTGAAGGCTGTGTGGGCCACCTAAACATTATTGCAGCATTTGTAAATTCTGAACATTGACTCTGTTTATTATAAGGAAACAGATATTACCAGATTTTTTTCTCTCCCTTTATTTTTAATAGTAAACAATGATTTTTCAGCATGATAGAGCACCATGCTACAAGGCAAAAGTGATAACTTACGTCAGCACCTGTGGTATCTCCAGTATAGATCAGAAAGGACTACTGACATGTCCAGTATTAGATCTGAAAGACAGCGTGAGCAGTAGTGTGAGCAGCCTTGTCTTACCTTAGTAACTTTGGTCTCTGTAGTATTAGATCAGAAGGACAAGGTGGACTGCAGTGTATGCAGCCATGCATTAAGTATTAGATCAGAAAGACAGGGTGGACAGCAATGTGAGCAGTCTTTTCCTACCTATGGACTTCTGATATGTCCTGTATTGGATCTGAAAGACAGGGTGGACAGCAGTGTGAACAGCCTCGACTTACCTTGGTATATGTAGTGTTAGATCTGAATGATAAGGTGGACAGCAGTGTAAGCAGCCTTTTCTTAGTAGTGCGAGTGGCCTCTTCTTACCTAAGCACTGCATATACTCATAGACACCTATCCTATTAACATTTTAGGACTGATTTCTCATAGTAAATAAGGTGTCGACCAATTTCTACAGAGATTACCTCTCTAGACAAAACTAGGGTGATTTTCAAATAAAATGTTTTTAGATATTTCTTTATAATTACATTTCCTTTTTTGTTTGTATCCTGGGAGATCATGGTGATCTCGAAGGTTTGGCTCACAAATAATATTAAATAAGCCAAAAAAAGCTCACAGCTGTAGGACCAGTTTCTCTAATATACAGGCAGGGCCGGTGTTAGGAAGGTGCAAACTGGTTAATTACCCAGAGACCCCCACTGTCTTAGGAGCCCTCACTGTTTCAAGCACAAACTGCAGTGAAAATACAAGTTCTGTATTATCAATGTAATTTTCGAGATGACATTTTTGCAATATTGGTCTTTGCATAGTTTGTTTTGCTCCATACAATTATTATTTCCTCACTATGTAGTGGTAATGGTAGTAGCCATGGTGTGACAGAATTATTTCACCCTAGCTTAGTAGTGATATGTTTCACTCTGAAATGTTGCGGCATTTCAGAGAAAACATACTTTAAAACCGCCAGGGATCAAGCTGCAGAAGAGACTAATCAAAAAGACCTGTCCCTAGCAGTTTTCTCTCCCCCAGAGTGACAGATCTCTCCCTGTGTGTGTGTATAGGGAGAGACCTGTCACTCCAGGGGGAGCATGGTAGATGCCATGGACCCACCTATCTGTCTAGTCTCCTGTGTGGCTTGGTCTCTGGCAGCTTTTAACCCTTCACGACCTGGCCAATTTCCAGTTTTGCGTTTTTGTTTCTTCCTCCGCTTCTTTCCAGAGCTTTAACTTATTTTTCTGTCCACATAGACATATGGGGGCTTGTTTTTTGCAGGATGAGTTGTCAATTCTGAAATTGTTTTTTGGGAATTGTTTTTACTGTGTACATTTTGTGGTAAAAATTATCTTGCAGTATGATTCTGCTCATGAGTACGATTATGACGATACCAAGCAAGTCCAGTTTTTTTACTATTTTAATGGTGATAAAAAAATCAGAAGTTTGCATAGAAAAATTGGAGGGTTGTGTCGCCATTTTCCGAGACCTGTAACGTTTTCATTTTTCAGTCGATGAAGCTATGTGATGACTTATTTTTTGTGGGTCGAGACAACATTTTTATTGATTCCAATTTGGGATAGATAATACATTTTGATCGTTTGTTACAGCATTTTTTGTGGTATTGCAGCGAGCAAAAAAACATAATTTTGATGTTCTTGATTTCTTTTTTACAGTATTTACCAATCAGGTTAATTATTTTTATATTTTGATAGATTGGACTTTTCTTAATGTGACGATAGCACATATGTGTAATTTTTTTTATTATCTTTACTTTTAATGGGGTGATTTGAACTTTTATGTTTTTTTGATTAATTATTTTCATAATTTTTAAAACATTTTTTTTTTACTTTTCACTGTTCTTAATAGTCCCCTTAGGGGACTTGAAACTGTGATCGTCTGATCGCTTGTGCTATATCCAGTAATGCCAAAGCTTCGTAATGACAAGCATGGAGGTCTTCATCAGACCCACTGCTGTCATAATAACCCATCAGCGACCCACGATCACGTCACGAGTGCCCTCATGCCGACACATGTTAAATGGAGCTATGCTCCACCCTCGATTGTTAGAGGCAGGTCCTGACTGTAACACACAGCCATCACTATGCTTCAGAGAGTGCTCTGAAATTGGTTCTCATACTCATATCTGGCCCAATAAAAGATCTCTACATTGTTAGAATTAGCTGTGAATGGTTTTCCAGTATGCTGTTATATGAAAATATACATGCTACAAGAGCAGATTATATGGAAATGTTTTTACTAACTCGACAACCATGGATTACGCACTCACGTGCGCTAGGTCTCCGTTACTCTTTAGCTACTTAAATTTTTTTTATTTTAATAAGTCTCACATCAGAGTAGCTCATTGTTAATACTATGTGTATTGAAGGTCTCCTTTACCTCACACCCCCTCCCCTTCTTATCCTATCTATTGTATCTGTGGACTACTGAGCATTATGATTTTGCCGAATATACCTAAAGTGGGGAAAATAAGTATTTGATACACTACCGATTTTGCAAGTTTTCCCACCTACAAAGAATGGAGAGAACTGCAATTTTTATTGTAGAGAAAAAACCTGAAGGTGTGAACTGGAACATAAATTGATGTGCATGCAAAATGTAAATGCATGTTCACACAAGGCCATTAAACAGAGAGAAACCAAAGACAAGAAAAATACCCAAATAATTAAAAGTAAATATATAAATCGCACAGTGCAAAAATAATAATAAATAATAAAGGGTATTTAGTTAACATAATTTTGATCAAAATAATGTAAAAGCTGTCCCGCCACTTCACGGCCTTGTGTGAACATGCATTTACATTTTGCATGCACATCAATTTATGTTCCAGTTCACACCTTCAGGTTTTTTCTTTGCAGTTAGTATGCTTTAGTGCATATAAAAGGGTGTGGCCGCCCTTTGTCTGGGCTGGGACGCTGATCCTGCCTCGGTTTTATGCTTGCACCAGGGATCCAGTCTCTCTGCCCTTGTCCATATGTATGTCACTTGACAAATGGTAAGGTTTTTAATATTAGAGTTAGGACTGTCCCACAAGGGATGCCGTGAAGTGGCGGGACAGCTTTTACATTATTTTGATCAAAATTATGTTAACTAAATACCCTTTATTATTTATTATTATTTTTGCACTGTGCGATTTATATATTTACTTTTAATTATTTGGGTATTTTTCTGGTCTTTGGTTTCTCTCTGTTTAATGGCCTTGTGTGAACATGCATTTACATTTTGCATGCACATCAATTTATGTTCCAGTTCACACCTTCAGGTTTTTTCTTTGCAGTTAGTATGCTTTAGTGCATATAAAAGGGTGTGGCCGCCCTTTGTCTGGGCTGGGACGCTGATCCTGCCTCGGTTTTATGCTTGCACCAGGGATCCAGTCTCTCTGCCCTTGTCCATATGTATGTCACTTGACAAATGGTAAGGTTTTTAATATTAGAGTTAGGACTGTCCCACAAGGGATGCCGTGAAGTGGCGGGACAGCTTTTACATTATTTTGATCAAAATTATGTTAACTAAATACCCTTTATTATTTATTATTATTTTTGCACTGTGCGATTTATATATTTACTTTTAATTATTTGGGTATTTTTCTTGTCTTTGGTTTCTCTCAATTTTTATTGTAGGTACATTTCAACTGTGAGAGACAGAATCTAAAAAAAAAGAAAGAAAATCACATTGTATGATTTTTACATAGTTAATTTGCATTTTATCGCATAAAATAAGTATTGTATCACCAACCAACCAGTAAGAATTCTGACTCTCACAGACCTGTTAGTTTTTCTTTAAGAAGCCCTCCTACTTTGCACTCATTACCTGTATTAATTGCACCTGTTTGAACTTGTTACCTGTACAAGTTAATATAAATATATATGTATCAAATACTTATTTTCCCCACTGTGCAAGATCACAGCTTGTGTATATCCTACTACTGTGAAGCATTTATTTTGCTCCTTTGTTAGGAGAAATTAGCATACTGTCTTGTTACGGTTTTATTTTAACATATCTGCCTAATAAAATATTTTTAAATAAAAAAGAGTCGGGAATGGGGAGAAGTGTGTGCTGAACAGCTCCCCCACTGACTTCTCAACAGCAGGGGTGACTTGATTGACAGTCATACAAGTATAACCCAGAAGACACTTTTCTGTGTGCCCAACTGTATTTTAAATTATCCAACAATTTTTCCAATGCTTTCCAACAGTTTGCATAAAATCCACTTTTGTTTAAACATATTTTAAAGACATTGCAACTAGATATGAATAGTGCTTGATCTTAAAACCTCCAAAGTGTTTTTCAAATGTACAAGATCTCACTCATGAGATGCCACGAGAAAGAACTTTTAAGTTCAAAATGCATTGTAGACTTTTAAGATCAAGCACTCTACATGGCTATCTGCAATGTATTTTAAAAATGTTTAAATCAAGGTGAATATGCTTGAAAATATTGAAATACTTTTTACCCAACATGATTCCTCTGCCATAGTAAATCCAACGGTAAATCTAAGAAGTGAAGATAAACAAGGCTAAGTTGTAGAGTGAATAAATTCGAGTGGAATTGATTTCTACTCAGATTTTAGAAAACTCTGCAATTTTTGCAATTCACTCCCTTTCTGATTCAGCAAAATGCTGGGACCATTTTTATTTCCTCACCGTCACCAATCTGGTCCTTGTCACATCATCTGATCCCTGTCGCGAACGCTCAAAGTCCGTGGGCCTCTCATGCTGAGTCAGGACTTCCAGCTCTGATGAGGCCCAGGGTGGTTCTGGATAATGCACTCACAAGGTCACAATGCACACAACGTTGTGACTTTTTGTGCACTTGAGCAGAACCCTCCTGGGCCTCACACTGAGGCAGAAGCCCCGGCTCAGTGTGAGAGGCCAAGGATTTTAGTGCAAGCGACGAGGATCAGATGATGTGACGAGGACTGGACAGGTACTGGTTAAGAGAGAGGGCCAGAGAGGTGGTCAGTAAGGTGAGTATAAGTATTTTTTTATTTTTTTACATCTTATGAGAGCATAATAAACGACATAATAACTTCTCCGCAAATCAAATTTCCCAAGAAATTCCACACTAATTGGCAAATTCGAATTTGACCTGATCCGATCAGTTGTTTTTTAATGTGTAGTGCCGGCGTCCCTGCCCTCTGCTAGGCAGGGACGCTGTTCCCCTCACCGCTCTGCTCCGTGCCCGGCGTCCCTCTCCCGCTCTGCTGGCAGCGCGCGCTCCTTCCCGGCCACTGTGCTTAGGGCGCGCACGCGCGCCCTCCCTCCCTCTTAAAGGGGCCGCGCACGCCGTCCTAAGGAGTCCCCGGCCAATGGCCGGAGGACTTTACCATATATAAGGCACCTCCTCCAAAATGGAGGTGCCCGAGCAATGTTGTTGCACCGTTCTACTCTGCTTCAGCCCTCAGGTCCCTTGCCAGTTACCTGCCAGTTACCTGCCAGATTCCTGCCAGCTTGCTGTCCTAATCCTGCCTGATTTCCTGTTACCTGCCTGCCTGCCTGAGGTCCGACGGTCTGCCTTACAACTCCGGTCAGTCTGTCTATGGACCAGCTTGCCCGCTCACCTGGGAGCGCTTCTCCGCTACCTGCCTGCTTGCCTGCCCGGAGGCTCCGCTGTCACGTGCTGTGACCACCAGCTATTCCAGACTCTTGCCCGCTCACCTGGGAGCGCTTCTCCGCTACCTGCCTGCTTGCCAGCCCGGAGGCTCCGCTGTCACGTGCTGTGACCACCAGCTATTCCAGACTCTTGCCCGCTCACCTGGGAGCGCTTCTCCGCTACCTGCCTGCTTGCCTACCCGGAGGCTCCGCCGTCACGTGCTGTGACCACCTGCTATTCCAGAGACTCTCGCTTGCTCACCCGGGAGCACACATCCTCCATCTGCCTTGCTAGCCTACCTGGAGGTTCAGCCATCACAGGTCGTACCTACCCTTTACCCAGAGACTGCCCTGATCACTTGCCGTGACCTCCAGCCCGTTCTTCCAGAGACTGCCCCGGTCACTTGCCGTGACCTCCAGCCCGTTCTTCCAGAGACTGCCCTGATCACTTGCCGTGACCTCCTGCCCGTACACCCAGAGACTGTCCCGGTCACCTGCTGTGACTGCCTGCCTGGTCGCCACCCGCTCCCTTACAAGGACCGCTCCCTTGTATAGTAGCCC
Organism: Phyllobates terribilis; assembly: GCF_046119375.1. NCBI lineage: Eukaryota > Metazoa > Chordata > Amphibia > Anura > Dendrobatidae > Phyllobates > Phyllobates terribilis. The sequence continues at coordinate 175,811,898 of NW_027362761.1, read as the reverse complement.
AGATGTTCCGCCTCCCAGACCCGTTACAGTTTGCTCGGGCCATGGAACCCGGTGGCACCCAAGCTCCCTCGCTCTCGGACCTGTGTCATGAACTGTCCCGTCAGAGGTCCCAACAGGAGTCCATCCTGGGTCACCTGCGGAATGTCAATACTCGCCTGGACACTCTGACTGCTCCACCAACAACCTCCGCCAGTGCCCTGTCTCGCAATCCGGCAGCTCCGCTGTCCACTAACACCATGATATCCTACCCCGGACCTCGGCTTTCTGCACCTCCTCGCTTCGGAGGCGACTCAGCCCAGGCTCGGGGCTTCATAAATCAGTGCACCCTGCACTTTGAACTATTGTCCCACCAGTTTATCTCCGACCGAGCCAAAATTGCATTCATCATGTCCCATCTCACCGGGGAGGCCCTGGCCTGGCTAAATCCTCTATGGGAGAGAGGAGACCCCCTGGTGTCCAACTTGCCTGCTTTTCTCACGGCTTTCCGGAAAGTCTTCGACGAACCCGGACGGAAGACCTCATCCGCATCATCGTTGCTACGCCTCCATCAGGAAAATCTCACCGTGGGCCAATATGCCATACGGTTCCGTACCCTTGCCTCGGAGCTGGCCTGGGATAACGACGCTCTGGTTTCCGTCTTCTGGGAGGGTCTGTCCGGCCGTATTAAAGATGAACTTGCCGGTCGGGACATTCCTACCACTCTCGATGACTTAATAACTCTTGCCACCCGGATTGACCTACGGTTCCAGGAGCGTGCCAGAGAGGTCACCCGTGAGAGGAGGTTACCACGTCTAGCTCCTACTTTTCAGAAACCCGTCACTCCTTCTGTCTCTAACCAGGTACACCCTCCTGAGCCTATGCAGGTCGACCAGACCAAGATGGTCAAGACCCGTCAGGACTTACGCCGTGCCGAGGGGACCTGCTTCTACTGTGGCAGTAAGGAGCACCGGATCCGTGCCTGCCCGGAGAGGTCGGGAAACGCCTGTGTCTAGGTTCGCTCAGAGAGGTCCACCTAGACAAGAATAAATCCTCTCCATCCCTGCTGTTGTCAGTTTCAATCGTCTACGGGGAGAACCGTTATTTCGAACTAGCCCAACTGGACTCTGGAGCAGCCGGGAATCTTATTTCACAGTCCCTGGTAGAGAAATACCGCATCCCCACCAAACCTCTGGCTGTACCCTTGTCTGTTGCTGCCGTGGATGGGGGGCTCTTACCACGCCCCATCCAACTCATCACCGAATCCATTACTCTGCAGGTGGGAATGCTGCATTCTGAAAGTATCTCCTTCCATGTTCTGCCTGGACTCTCTCACGCCCTCTTGCTAGGCCTACCTTGGCTCCAGAAACATGCACCCGTTCTTGACTGGCAGACCGGAGAAGTCCTTCGCTGGGGACAGGGCTGCCATAAGACCTGTCTGGTTCCCGTTCATCCCGTCCGTCCTTCTCCTACCCCAGCTAATCTACCTGGACTTCCGATTCCTTATTGGTCTTATGCTGATGTCTTTAATAAAAAGGAGGCAGAGACACTACCCCCTCATAGACCATACGACTGCCCTATCGACCTGTTACCTGGTACTTCTCCTCCCCGTGGGCGTATTTATCCATTATCCGCTGCTGAGACCCGGTCGATGTCCGAATATATTGAGGAGAATCTGGCCAGGGGATTCATCCGGAAATCTACCTCCCCGGCGGGAGCAGGCTTCTTTTTCGTCAAAAAGAAGGACGGCTCTCTCCGTCCCTGTATAGACTATAGAGGCCTTAACCAGATCACGGTGAAGAATAAGTACCCCCTTCCGCTCATTTCGGAGTTATTTGATCGTCTGAGGGGGGCTAGAATCTTCACCAAACTGGACCTCCGTGGGGCGTACAACCTGGTTCGTATCCGTCAGGGGGATGAATGGAAGACGGCATTCAACACCCGGGACGGCCACTATGAATATCTGGTAATGCCCTTTGGCCTCTGTAACGCTCCTGCCGTCTTTCAAGAGTTGGTCAATGACATCTTCCGGGACCTTCTCTACTCCTGCGTAGTGGTGTACCTGGACGACATTTTGGTCTTCTCTCCGGATCTCCAGACTCACCGGAGGGATGTTCGTCAGGTCCTGCGCAGGCTCAGGCAGAACCATCTCTACGCTAAATATGAGAAGTGCCTCTTTGAGCAGACCTCGCTTCCGTTTCTGGGCTACATTATCTCTCAGACCGGCCTACAAATGGATCCTGAGAAACTGTCTGCCATCGAGAAATGGCCCCGACCAGAGGGGTTGAAGGCTATTCAACGGTTCCTGGGCTTCGCCAACTATTACCGCCTCTTCATCCCGCACTTCTCTTCCCGGACTGCCCCAATTTCCGCGCTCACCCGTAAGGGTACTAATCCCAAAGAGTGGCCGCCCGAAGCAGAGGAGGCCTTTCTTTCCCTAAAACAGGCCTTCTCTTCCGCCCCGGTGCTGCATCGCCCGGACGGCAACAAGCAGTTCTTCCTGGAAGTTGACGCCTCCTCCTCTGGAGCCGGAGCGGTACTTACTCAAAAATCATCTTCCGGGAGAATGGTAACTTGTGGCTTCTTCTCCAAACTCTTCTCCTCTTCTGAGCGCAACTATTCCATAGGAGACCGAGAGTTATTGGCCATCAAGCTGGCGTTGGAGGAGTGGCGTTACCTACTCGAGGGGGCTCTTCATCCGGTAATAATTTACACTGACCACAAGAACTTGGCTTACCTCCAGCATGCCCAGAGACTTAACCCGCGCCAAGCCCGGTGGTCCTTGTTTTTTGCTCGCTTTGATTTTGTTCTTCATTTTCACCCGGATGACAAAAACGTCAAAGCAGACGCCTTGTCCCGATCCTTTCTGGTGTCCGATCTCGAGAAAGAACCTAAACATATCATCGATCCCGCCAGAGTAATGCAGGTGGCTCCCGTGAGTCTAAATCGTCTCCCTCCCGGTAAGACGTTTGTTTCAGTACCTGATCGGGAGAAGATCCTACACTGGGGCCATTCGTCTAAACTAGCTGGCCACGCCGGTCAGAAAAAGACCCTCCAGCTTATTGCCCGGCACTATTGGTGGCCTACCCTGCACAAGGACATAATAGACTTTGTTTCTGCCTGTGTGTCCTGCGCCCGCAACAAAGTCCCGAGACATCTGCCAGCCGGACGCCTCCTTCCGCTTCCTGTACCTGCTGCCCCCTGGCAGCATATAGCAATGGACTTTATAACTGATCTCCCCGTCTCTGCCGGTTGTACGGTCATTTGGGTGGTCGCTGACCGCTTTTCCAAGATGGCTCACTTTATTCCCCTGCCAGGCCTTCCGTCTGCACCCGAGCTGGCTAAAGACTTTATCCGCCACATCTTCCGTCTTCATAGCCTGCCCCTCCACATCGTGTCGGATCGTGGGGTACAGTTCACCTCACGTTTCTGGAGAGCCACTTGTAAACTACTAGACGTCACCCTGGACTTCTCTTCCGCTTACCACCCACAGTCCAATGGTCAAGTGGAGCGGATCAATCAGAACCTGACCAGTTACCTCCGGCACTTCGTTAATGCCCACCATTCTGACTGGGTGGATCTCCTACCATGGGCCGAGTTCTCTTATAATAATCACGAGAGCGAATCCTCCTCCAAATCCCCGTTTTTTGTAGTCTTTGGTCAGCATCCTCGGATTCCTTTTCCTGTCTCCACCTCTGTGGACAACCCGGCTGCGGAATCTCTCGTTAGCAAATTTTCCTCCATATGGGAGAGTACCCGGTCCGCACTCCTTCTGTCATCCGAGCATATGAAAAGACACGCTGACAAAAAACGCCTGGATCCTCCACAATTTCGTCCAGGAGATAAAGTCTGGCTCTCATCTAAATATGTTCGACTCAAGATACCTTCTTACAAGTTAGGACCTCGGTTCATCGGCCCTCTGGAGGTCATCAGTCAGATCAACCCGGTGGCCTATAAATTGAAACTCCCGGCCAACTTACGGATCCCTAACTCCTTCCATGTATCTCTCCTCAAACCCGTGGTACTTAATTCTTTTTCCAAGTCTACAGGTACGCCTCCTGCTCCGGTTTCTGCTGAGGACGAGTTTGAGGTAGAGAATATTCTTGCCACCAAAAGGGTAAGAGGAAAGACCTTTTTTCTGGTAGATTGGAAGGGGTTTGGTCCTGAGGAGAGAACGTGGGAGCCCCGGGAGAACATCCATGCCCCTCTCATCCTAGCTAAATTTCTATCTGGCCTAAAAAAGGGGGGGCCTAAAGGGGGGGGTACTGTAGTGCCGGCGTCCCTGCCCTCTGCTAGGCAGGGACGCTGTTCCCCTCACCGCTCTGCTCCGTGCCCGGCGTCCCTCTCCCGCTCTGCTGGCAGCGCGCGCTCCTTCCCGGCCACTGTGCTTAGGGCGCACGCGCGCGCCCTCCCTCCCTCTTAAAGGGGCCGCGCACGCCGTCCTAAGGAGTCCCCGGCCAATGGCCGGAGGACTTTACCATATATAAGGCACCTCCTCCAAAATGGAGGTGCCCGAGCAATGTTGTTGCACCGTTCTACTCTGCTTCAGCCCTCAGGTCCCTTGCCAGTTACCTGCCAGTTACCTGCCAGATTCCTGCCAGCTTGCTGTCCTAATCCTGCCTGATTTCCTGTTACCTGCCTGCCTGCCTGAGGTCCGACGGTCTGCCTTACAACTCCGGTCAGTCTGTCTATGGACCAGCTTGCCCGCTCACCTGGGAGCGCTTCTCCGCTACCTGCCTGCTTGCCTGCCCGGAGGCTCCGCTGTCACGTGCTGTGACCACCAGCTATTCCAGACTCTTGCCCGCTCACCTGGGAGCGCTTCTCCGCTACCTGCCTGCTTGCCAGCCCGGAGGCTCCGCTGTCACGTGCTGTGACCACCAGCTATTCCAGACTCTTGCCCGCTCACCTGGGAGCGCTTCTCCGCTACCTGCCTGCTTGCTTACCTGGAGGCTCCGCCGTCACGTGCTGTGACCACCTGCTATTCCAGAGACTCTCGCTTGCTCACCCGGGAGCACACATCCTCCATCTGCCTTGCTAGCCTACCTGGAGGTTCAGCCATCACAGGTCGTACCTACCCTTTACCCAGAGACTGCCCTGATCACTTGCCGTGACCTCCAGCCCGTTCTTCCAGAGACTGCCCTGATCACTTGCCGTGACCTCCTGCCCGTACACCCAGAGACTGTCCCGGTCACCTGCTGTGACTGCCTGCCTGGTCGCCACCCGCTCCCTTACAAGGACCGCTCCCTTGTATAGTAGCCCAGAGGTTCCGCCTCCCAGACCCGTTACATAATGCTTCAGACATTTTTAAACTACCGGTAATTTTTTTTCTTCAAATGTAAGTGCAAAGAAAGAGCCTGTCAGTAATTCATGCGGCATGTGGTTTGAGCACCATAAATCAATATATAGTTACTCTTTAAATTATGTGGAATTAGAAACAAGCTGAACAATGGTTTGTGACAAAATCCAGCTATACAGTGGTGGCCAAAAGTATTGGCACCCCTGCAATTCTGTCAGATAATACTCAGTTTCTTCCTGAAAATGATTGCAATCACTATTTTTTTGGTATTATTATCTTCATTTAATTTGCTTGCAAGGAAAAAACACAAAAGAGAATGAAGCAAAAATCAAATCATTGATCATTTCACACAAAACTCCAAAAATGGGCCAGACAAAAGTATTGGCACCCTCAGCCTAATACTTGGTTGCACAACCTTTAGCCAAAATAACTGCGAACAACCGCTTCCGGTAACCATCAATGAGTTTCTTACAATGCTCTGCTGGAATTGTAGACCATTCTTCTTTGACAAACTGCTCCAGGTCCCTGATATTTGAAGGGTGCCTTCTCCAAACTGCCATTTTGAGATCTCTCCACAGGTGTTCTATGGGATTCAGGTCTGGACTCATTGCTGGCCACCTTAGAAGTCTCCAGTGCTTTCTCTCAAACCATTTTATAGTGCTTTTGGAAGTGTGTTTTGGGTCATTGTCCTGCTGGAAGACCCATGACCTCTGAGGGAGACCCAGCTTTCTCACACTGGGCCCTACATTATGCTGCAAAATTTGTTGGTAGTCTTCAGACTTCATAATGCCATGCACACGGTCAAGCAGTCCAGTGCCAGAGGCAGCAAAGCAACCCCAAAACATCAGGGAACCTCCGCCATGTTTGACTGTAGGGACCGTGTTATTTTCTTTGAATGCCTCTTTTTTTTTCCTGTACACTCTATGTTGATGCTTTTTCCCAAAAAGCTCTACTTTTGTCTCATCTGACCAGAGAACATTCTTCCAAAACATTTTAGGCTTTCTCAGGTAAGTTTTGGAAAACTCCAGCCTGGCTTTTTTATGTCTCGGGGTAAGAAGTGGGGTCTTCCTGGGTATCCTACCATACAGTCCCTTTTTATTCAGACGCCGACAGAGAGTACGGGTTGACACTGTTGTACCCTCAGACTGCAGAGCAGCTTGAACTTGTTTGGATGTTAGTCGAGGTTCTTTATCCACCATCCGCACAATCTTGCGTTGAAATCTCTTGTCAATTTTTCTTTTCCGTCCACATCTAGGGAGGTTAGCCACAGTGCCATGGGCTTTAAACTTCTTGATGACACTGTGCACTGAAGACACAGGAACATTCAGGTCTTTGGAGATGGACTTGTAGCCTTGAGATTGCTCATGCTTCCTCACAATTTGGTTTCTCAAGTCCTCAGACAGTTCTTTGGTCTTCTTTCTTTTCTCCATGCTCAATGTGGTACACACAAGGACACAGGACAGAGGTTGAGTCAACTTTAATCCATGTTAACTGGGTGCAAGTGTGATTTAGTTATTGACAACACCTGTTAGGTGCCACAGGTAAGTTACAGGTGCTGTTAATTACACGAATTAGAGAAGCATCACATGATTTTTCAAACAGTGCCAATACTTTTGTCCACCCCCTTTTTTAGGTTTGGTGTGGAATTGTATCCAATTTGGCTTTAGGACAATTCTTTTTGTGTTTTTTCATTGAAGACAAATTAAATGAAGATAATAATACCAAAGAATTTGTGATTGCAATCATTTTCAGGAAGAAACTGAGTATTATCTGACAGAATTGCAGGGGTGCCCATACTTTTGGCCACCACTGTAATAGGGCCTGCAGGACACTCTCCATTGTATGTATACTATGTGCTAAAAGCAACGAATCGAGTGTATGGTTAGGTGCACTGCGGATCTATAATAATACAAAAATAACTTTTCCCATTAACCAGTGACAAATTTGAATCATAGAAATGAGGTATTCCTCATGGAAATGTTGCAATCTATAAATGGAAGCCACATATAAATAATATGAAGTCACCACATACAGTAAGAGATGAATTTCAAAATATGACAAACTGATTTCAGTTAAGAAATATATCCTCTTAGTGTTATACACATGTGCAGATGAAGAACGGCCTGTCTCTAAGAGCACATTGTATAAATAGACTCATGGATTGTTGATACACTTAGAATATATTGAGGGACAGAAAAAAAAATCAAAGACATCCCATAAACTGCCATATAAAGTAACTTTTGCATTTGTTGTGGTCAGGAAAACGAGGTAAACACCACTTAAAACAAATTTTCTAGTGAAACAAGGTCAAGGGAGCGCAATGTATTATATGATCTGAAAAATACAACATGTTTCAGACATGCTTCCAAGTCTATTAAAGACTGATGTTAACAGTTTACTGACTGGTTGCAATGCCTCCAACATTACAAATATTGGTGTTACGTTGAGTTTTAATTCTTTAGAGATGAGCTATTCGATTCACGCTGCCCTGGTCTGTCATCCAGTCCGGTCCTCCGTGGCAGCTGTTCTTTACTATTGTGCTCGGCATCCTTGTACCGGCATCACTTGTGGTTATTGGGCCATGACATCATGTGAGTCCTAGTGACTGGGTTTCATGTCATGGTGTTAAGGTGCCTAGAAAGCAGCAGGGGCAGCCAGGATGCCTGGATAAAGATGCCGGGCGTGGAAGTGAAGACCATCTGTCACAGACGACCAGATTTCAATATCTGGGCAGATACACGTATTTAACTGATAGCACTACTATTTCATCATGAGGTGTTCAAGAGCTTTGAACAACTACAGACAAAATTTAATTTACCTCATAGGACATTCTATTAATATCTACAACTCTGACATTCTTGAAACAGACTAGAATGAATGTAGATAATTTTATTATGGAAACAATCGTGTCCGCCAACATTACATAAGGATCAGTATCAAGCATTTGCACACAGTTGTTGCTCTCATACTTCACTAAATTCCCAAGTACAGTGAAATATAAATTGGAGACAGATATGGGTGTTATTTCTGAGGAAGAGTAGAGTGATATTGTAGAATTAGCTCCCAGACTTTCACTAAGTGAGTCTCAGCAGCTTTTTCAGTTATACTTGCTACAGAGAATACACAGGACTTGAGTCTGCTCCATGGGTGTAGAGTCCACTCAGTCTCAACATGTTCTAGGTGCGGAAATCATGGTGCAGGTCTTATGTGTATGTTGTGGGAGTACACTATAATTGGTACATTTTGGAATATTGTCTTATTGGGAAAGTATATGCTATCATGCTGAAGCAGACCCAATGACATATATTTTGGGTAAGTTTGGTGATGGGATTCATTTCAAATTTCCTGTAGAAACTACTATATCGCGTATTCTATTCCAAGTGAGTAACTTACCAGCTTTTCATTGGCTGGATCCAGGACATTTCGCTATCACTGAACTAATAAGTAAAATGAATAACCTAATAAAACTTGAGGAGGGCGTGTATTAACCGATAAACACAATGGCCCCGATTCATCAAAGCAATTGTGCCAGAATTCTGGAGTGAATTGTTTTGAAAAGTCACAAAATTTTGGCACAACTAAGAGTTGGATGGGTTCTCTGGCCTGAAGTTTGACTCATATGTTGAAGATGTAATGCCCTGTATAAGTGCCAAAAGTGAGTGGCACTAAGGGCGCCTGATAATGCCTTTAAACATAAAATATATGGCCAAAAGTATGTGGACACCTGTCCATTACATATGTATGAGCTTGATAAACTGTTGAGCCCCAGCTTTGTGTCTATAAATACCCACTACCCTTCTGGAAAGCAGTTCCAGAAGATTTTAATCTGTGGTGGGAACACATTCAGCTAAACAAACATTGACATTGAATGAGATGATTTGGCTCAAAGTTGACATTACAATTCATCCAAAAGGCATTCAGTGAGGTTCAGGTTAAGGCTCTGTGCAGGTCATGTGTGTGCCTCCACAACAAATTCCTCATGCCATGACTTTATGAATCTCTTATTGTGTACAGAACATTCAAACAGTCAAGCTGTGAAGGAAAAGGTCTTCTCCAAAATGGTGCCACAAAGCTGAACTCATACAAATGTCTAAAATGTGTTTGTGTGTTATGGCATCAATGTTACATTTTACTTTAAATAAGAAGTTCAGCCCAAACCTTGAAAAATGCTCCATACTATTATCTCTTCTCCACCAAATTATATAGTAGGCACTATGTCTTCTGGTAGGTAGCAATCTCTGGGTACCCAACCCTGATCCATCCATTACATGTGTGATTCATCACTTCAGACAACAGAGTTATGTGGAAACTTTCATAAGAAAGCTATCAACATTTTCAGAAGTAGTTTGAAACCACTTGCTTAGGCAATCGCTGTAGCTAAAATATTTATTAACTCTGTGTCTATGCAGTAGATTTTGATCTCTGTATAATAAAATACAACGTAGTAATTCTATAATAAAATATTATGCATTTTATCACACCTAATGCCTGTCCTAAAAACGGCATAAGCTTAAAGACTTATTAATAAAATATTAACTAATCCTTTATAGATAGGATGGGGATAACTTAATGATAGTTGGGAAACCAAGCGCTTAGGTGCTGAGAACCGATAGATAGGGGAAAACTTACTATTTTGGTAATAATCTTTATAAAAGGAGGACATTAACTTAACCTTTATTTAGAGTAATGCACAAAAAGTTAGTTCTTTTTTTTGCAAATTGCACCTAAATGCTGGAGACAGTGCAATGCTGTGTTATGTTGTGTAAAAGCTACTTTTTAACAGTCCTGTTGCAACAAAGCATAACCTAAAACCTGTAAATGTAATCATGGGTGTTTGTATCCAGTAGTGTTGAGCCACCCCCGTAGTGTTCGAGTTCGGTTCGGTTCGTCGAACACCCGTGTGTTCGCCGAACTGTTCGTCGAACTGTTCGTCGAACACCTTCGAACACCGTTAAAACCAATGGCAGGCAAACAAAAACACATAGAAACACATAGAAAACACCTTCAAAGGTGTCCAAAAGCTGACAAACTGCTCAGAAGACACAACTAACACATGGAAAAGTGACAAGTACATATAGTCATGCGAAAAGAAAAGAGGTGGAGGAGTAAAAGGAGGGGGAGACACAGATATAGGCATGTCATGCCCTTCTAAAATCCAAAAAGTGAGAAGCCGAGACGGCCAGTCCGCTCCTGCCCGTGCCACCTCCGTGTCGCCGGGTTTGTGCCAGAGCCGCGGTGAACCCTGACGGCCAGCCCCCCTCTCCCAATACTGGTGCCTGTCCGCTGGTGGGTCGAGAGAGCCCCCCTGTGGTGGAGGCAGCTCTAAGCTTTTTAATTTAAATTGTCTCTCTAATTTGAATGAATACACTTTAAATCCATTTACAAGGATCTATTGGAGGGCAAGTCTCATGCCAGCAGCCGCGTAATTCCAGCTCCAGTAGCGTCCACTAAAGCTGCTGCAGTTAAAAAGCTTTTATAAGGATCGAGCTCGGCTGTCCACCGCAAGGCATCCTAGTGCCAGTCCCAGCCCCTATGCCTTGGGGTGCCTCCTGATGCTCTTCACTAAGTATCCCGTGGTCCCGAAGCATTTCCTTTGAAAAAATTAAGTGTCCAAACTACAGGTGGTGTAGCTTGCTTAACAGCCGGGATAATCCGCTGACTAGCAGACACTGCTACTAGGCACAAAGTATTTCCTGGGCTAGATGCAGTTAAAAATTTGTAAGTAGATACTCTCGTTGGATGCTGAGAAAGCATTCCATAGTCTCCTGGCACGCCATATATGATTCTCTTAAAAAGCTTGGGGTAGGGGTCTAGGGGACCCTTTTATAGCCAAAATCACGGCCCTGTATCACAATACGTCACCTAGGCTGAAGATAAATGGAACTGTAGCACCGAGGGCTCGGTTGCTACAGACGTATTGCACCTCACCCAGAGGTGTGATATCTCACTCTCAGATAAGGATGGAGTGTGGATCAGGACCCGACACCTGCATGCATTACACCACATTGCCGTGGGGCAGGGCGACCAATATGCCCCTGAGATGGGCACGACAGTCCCTGTCCCTGGCTGGAGTGGGGGGAGGGAACACTGAGGAAGGGGAACCCTGCAGTGCAGGAGCAGGGAGGAAGCAGTTCCTGGGTGCATTGAGAAGGGAGTATAAAAGGTGGGCACCATCTTAGTTCAGTGCAGAGAAGTCTGAGCAGAAGTGGCAGGGAGCAGGGGCTCTGCATGAGCTCTGCTCCGGAGGCGGGCCTAGTAACAGAGGCCCAGGCCTGCAAGAGGGAGAAGGAAGGAAGAGGAGCGGAGAAGGCTCCAGGAACGAGGAATGAAGGGATCCCAGGGGTGCGGACGGGCGAGTCGCCACCGCACGCCCGAATCCACCTGCGTGGAGGGGTCAGGCCAAAGGGGGAGACCGGTCCCCGAACTAGTGGAGGCAGGAAACGACCCTCAGCTAGAAACCGGAGGCTCTGACATTTTATGTGGCGCAGCCCCTTGCTCCACCCGCTAGGAAGGCACCACCACCACATAGGGTCAGGGAAACTGGCGCCAAGTTTACCAAGAGGAGGCCCGAGGCAGCCGGACAGAAGTGTTGGTAAGAAAGGCCAGACAAAGGACACACAAAGGGGGTCCTGTGAAGCGCTCCAAAGTTATCTGGGAGTTGTCTGAGCCCCTCACCTGGTGAGCACAGTACGACGTGGGCAGCCGTTACCTGCAGACGTGGTCTGGATAATAAGAACTGTGAGTAAAGGCCCTGAACTGCATCACTGACTCCGTGTCGTTACTGCTGCTGCCCTTCACCATCACCCCCATCCTCCGCATACACTGCCCTGAGGCTATACTCCTCCCGTGGGGAGTTATGCTACGCTCTGCTGCACCCACAACACCAGCCTTAGCGGTCTGCCCTGTAGCGGCGGTTCACTCTGACCGCAATCCACGGGTGGCGTAGTCGGACATTTAAACATCAAAACCACATAAATAGTTCTGCCACTGGTTTGACCGCCCTGAGCCACGGAACCGGATCGCCGCCACGAAGACTACAACCACCAGCATCCACCAAAAAGGGTCCGGCTCCGGGTGTCCCAAGGCCCAGGGGGTGTGTCAGAACATTTTCATCACCTTTCACGATCACCAATGGGACAAGGCAGGGATGTCCTCTGTCCCCTCTCTTATACATCCTAGTGACGGAGCACCTGCTCTCATCAATTCGCCATAACCCCAATATTAGGTGGATTGAGGTGAGAGGCACCGAGTACAAGTGCTCTCTATTTGCTGATGATGTCCTAGTATATATCACTCAATCACATATATCCATCCCTGCTGTTATGGCTGAAATAGATCACTTTGTTACATGGTAAAATTTTAAAATCAATGCAGCGAAGTCTGAGGCCCTCGATGTCTCCCTCCCTAAATCCATATAGGATTCCATCCAGTCCAACTTTCCCTTTGCCTGGCCCTCACAGGGTATCAAATACTTAGGAATTCCTATTCATAGAGACCTCTCCCATCTATGTTATCTTAATTTTGGGCCCTTTATTGAACAATTCCATACAGACCACGGTTGGCAAGTTGGAACTGTGAGATTCACTACGTGCACCACTGGTATTTTGTGGAAAAGCACATGTAAGATTCTGCAACAGTCTCTGCTGATACTCCTGCATGCGTGCATCCCTTTCTATGGCAGGAATAATTTCTGCAAATTTACTTTTGTACCGGGGATCTAACAGTGTGGCAACCCAGTAGTCAGGATTATTTCTAATTATCACAATTCGAGGGTCATGTTGCAGGTAGTGCAGCAAGAAGGCACTCATGTGTGTTGCGCATCCAGGAGCACCAAGTCCCTGTTGTGTTGGTGGCGAGGTAACAATCATGCTTCCTTCCTCTGTCCTCTCCCCCCAACCTCGCACAACAGAAATGTGATCAAGGTCTCCCTCATCTGATGAGTCTTCCATCAGTTCGTCCTCCACTTCTTCCTGGGCTCCTGCACCTTCCTCACTAGTTTGGCTGCTACCATGCGCCCTGGTAAAATCATCTCCCCCACCCTCACATGCCTGCCGCCCTGGTGCTGCCGACCGTCTGGACCTTGCAGATGTTAGCCCTTCCGCATACAACTCCTCCTCCTCTACTTCCTCCACCTCCTCTTGTGCCACCACCTGACTCCGAATTCTGTTTAACATGTGCTCCAGCATGTAAATCACCGGAATAGTCATGCTGATAATGGCATCGTCAGCACTAAACATCTTCGTCGCCATTTCAAAACTGTGCAGAAGGGTGCATAGGTCCCTGATCTGAGACCACTCCTCCAGCGTGATTTGCCCCACCTCTGAATCTCGTTGGCCCAGGCTATACGTCAGAACGTATTGCACCAGGGCTTGTCGGTGCTGCCACAGTCGCTGCAACATGTGCAGAGTTGAATTCCACCGGGTAGGCACATCGCATTTTAGCCGGTGAAGTGGCAGGCCCAACGACTTCTGTAGAGATGTAAGTCGCTGAGCTGCGGGATGCGAACGGCGGAAGTGAGCACACAGCGACCGTGCCCTCTGCAGAAGGCCATCTAGTCTGGGATAGTGGGCTAAAAATTGCTGGACAACCAGGTTCAACACGTGAGCCATACAAGGCACGTGTGTGACATTGCCCCGGCGAAGGGCCGCACCCAGGTTTGCAGCATTGTCGCACACGGCCTTCCCTGGTTTCAGGTCCAGTGGAGACAACCATTCATGAAATTGGTTCTCCAGAGCTGACCACAACTCCTCAGCTGTGTGACTCACATTTCCCAGACATTTCAATGTAAAAACCGCCTGATGACGTTGAGCCCTACTGCCAGCATAGTAAGGAGGTGTGCAGGATCCCTTCTGCGCAGTTAGAAAGCTTGTGGCATGACCAGACAGGCTTTGGGTGCAGGTGGAAGACCGAGAGGAGGTTGAGGAGGCAGAAGCAGTGGTGGAACTTTGACATAAAGAGGATTGACGCACAACTCGTGGGGACGGCAAGACTTGGACAGCAGCCCCTTGTCCTGCTGTCACCATAGTTACCCAGTGCCCAGTCAGCGACATGTAACGCCCCTGTCCATGCCTACTCGTCCAAGTGTCTGTGGTGAAATGCACCCTGTCACACACAGAGTTTCTCAAAGAAGCGGTGATGTTGTGTGCGACATGCTGGTGGAGCACAGGCACACCTTTCTTTGAGAAGTAGTGCCGACTGGGCATCTGGTACTGGGGCACTGCGACGGACATAAGGTCTCGAAAATCCTCTGTGTCCACCAGGCGGAAAGGCAGCATTTCTGTAGCCAAGAGCTTGCAGATGGTGAAATTCAACCTCTTAGCTTTCTCATGGCTAGGAGGAAATGGTCTTTTACTTGTCCACATCTGAGGGACCGAGGGCTGGCTATTGTGCTTAGACGGGGTTGATAAGGGTGTCCCCGGCAAACTGCCGGTCTGTGAGGAAGATGCAGGCGGACATGTTAGGTTGCCTTGATCCAAAGGTGGTGCTATCGATGTCGGACAGCGCTCAAGACCAGCTGGTGTTACCACCTCCAAAGAAAATGATGACCTGCCAATCACGCTGGCTGTTGCGGGTAAAGAGGTGGCAGGTCTGCGCCCCAAAACAGGTGTGACTGCTGTCCCCCCAGTCACAGAGGATGAAGAGGCCGCGGATGCACAAGATATGGCAGACGGTGGTTGGCCCGGCCGGCTAGACCGCATTGTAGCACACTGAGCTTCCCACTGCAACTTATGCTTCATGTCCATGTGCCGGTTCATGCATGAAGTACTCAAACTATGTATTTTTTGGCCTCTACTTAGCTTTTGCTGACAAATGTTACAGATAACACGAGTTGGGTCATCTTTATCGATCTGAAAAAATGCCCAGGCTATGCAAGGCTTAGCACCCATGCGACCTGAAGAGCCACCACGACTTGTGGTGAGAGGCAGAGTTGTGTTTGAGGATGCAGTTGTTGACGTGCTTCCAGTACTACGTCTCTGTCCAGGAAGGCGCAACCTGACCTCGTCGTCACTAGCATCTTCCTCCACCTCCTCTGCTGACCTCATCTCTTGGCTGACTGTGGGTTGACAGTAAGTGGGATCTCCGACCTCATCATCATCACCCTGTGCGTTATCACACCCGTCGTCCTCAGAGCCAACCTGTTCCTGCCCTGACAAAAAACTAAAGTTGTCGCTCCAATCAGGTATTTGAGTCTTATCATCGTCTTCCTCATTGTCTCCACCAACAGGAGTTACAGTTTGGGAATGAGGGTCTACATTATGGTCAGAACCTTCTGCGTCTGGTCCTGGATCCGACTCATAAAGATTCTGGGCATCAGTGCAGATCATTTCCTCGTCTGGATTCACAGAAGCGCTGGAGTCGACCTCTGATTCCCAGGCTATAGTATGAGTAAACAGCTCTGCAGACTCAACCATCTGTTCTACCTCATACTCAGACGGGCAGCTGGAGATTTGGGAGCTGTGAGGAAGCAAGTGCGATTTGGGTGACACCTTTGAGGACTGGAGTATTTGTGATGTTGAAGTTGATGTGGAGGAGAGCCCACTTAAAGGAGCACTTGATATCCGTTGAAGCACCTGCTGTTTTTGTGCCTCATCTGGAATTTGTAGCGATTGGCGTGGCCGTAAGAAAGGGATCTTATCACATTGTCCGCTAAAAGAAGTAGACATTTTAGTTTGGCTGGAAGATGGTCTTTCTTCTGCACCTACCCCACGGACACAACCTTTTTTCCCCTTCCCAACACGCCTATTCCCCTTTCCACCAGCAGCAGGCCTTTTTCCACTCATTTTGGTGGTTAACTAATTCACAACTCTGGAGTTGTTTGCACAAAAAAACAATGGATGGTAACCGAGCAGAGCTGAGTGGCCAAACTGTGGTATTAGGCCAAAACTATTGGCTGGGTTAGATGCAGAAAAAAATTATTTTTAATTTGCAACCTGATGGAGGTCAGTATAGATGGACTAATAGACCAAGTCCCACACACTGCTAGAAGCCCAAATATTTTTTCAGAGCTAGATGCAGAAAAAAAATATTTTTAATTTGCAACCTGATGGAGGTCAGTATAGATGGACTAATAGACTAAGTCCCACACACCGCTAGAAGCCCAAATATTTTTTCAGAGCTAGATGCAGAAAAAAATTATATTCAATTTGCAACCTGCTGGAGGTCAGTATAGAAGGACTAATAGAACAAGTCCCACACACTGCTAGAAGCCCAAATATTTTTTCAGAGCTAAATGAAGAAAAAAATTATTTTTAATTTGCAACCTGATGGAGGTCAGTATAGATGGACTAATAGACCAAGTCCCACACACCGCTAGAAGCCCAAATATTTTTTCAGAGCTAGATGCAGAAAAAAATTATATTCAATTTGCAACCTGCTGGAGGTCAGTATAGAAGGACTAATAGAACAAGTCCCACACACTGCTAGAAGCCCAAATATTTTTTCAGAGCTAAATGAAGAAAAAAATTATTTTTAATTTGCAACCTGATGGAGGTCAGTATAGATGGACTAATAGACCAAGTCCCACACACTGCTAGAAGCCCAAATATTTTTTCAGAGCTAGATGCAGAAAAAAATTATATTCAGTTTGCAACCTGATGGAGGTCAGTATAGATGGACTAATAGAATGATGCTATGCCCAAAAGATTTTACTTCACTAGGTGCAGTAAAAAAATTGGTATTCTATACACAGGTGGTATATCTTGCAACACAGATAGGCTACTCCACTGACTAACACACTCTGCAATAGGCCAAAAAGGATTAGCTTTGCTAGATTCAGCCAAATGCTGTGAAAAAAACTTGCACAGCACTGGCACAGACCTGCCTGGCAAAAACTGATAGGAACTGATGTAACCTAGTCCTGAAAAGGACTCCAATTACAATTAGTCTTTACTCCCACAATCTATCTATTTAAGAGCACAGACCTGCCTGATAAAAGTCGTAGGAAATGCTGTAACCTAGTCCTTAAAAGGACTGCAATCACAACTATTCCCTACTCCCAAGCTATCTGTAGATTTGTGCGAAAATTGGCTTGAAATTAACAAGGTATAGCGCACACAGCAACAGCGGTGCCGTCTAACACGCAGCTGCAGCAGTGAGAAAATGGTGGCGACGGGGAAAATGGCTTGGTCTTATAGGGCAAGGACATGTGACATACACTGCCAATGACACATGCCCTTGCTTGTGTGAAAAAAAGCAGTTCGCTCTGTGTGTGCGCTGCTGATAGGCTGACAGATTGCACCTCCCCACTGCAAATGCGGGAAAGAGAAAAAAAAATGGAGATCTTCATTGTTCCTGCAGAGATCCATCCCCTGCCCCTCCCCCCGCCCCGCTGTACACTCAAACTGCGTATTAACATTAATTTTCATCATTACTGAGAAAAAATCCAGTTATGATTTTGGTGCACGAACAGTTATCGAACATAACCTCGAACAGCCGAATTTTTCTCAAATTGTTCGTGTTCACCGACCGGCTCGAACACCGCCCAAAACAGCTCGAATTTGAGATTGGCGAACAGTTCGAGTAGAACAACGCTCATCTCTAGTATCCAGGCTGCATATAACTGTTTCCAATCTATCAATGCTTGTGCTCATCTATGAAAGCTGTGAAGGCCTGGGGGTGATTCCTACTGTTTGGCTGTCCATAGGATGTCTTTCCATAGCAACGCTTACACATAAATATTACTACGATGCTGCTGAAAACTGGAGTGTAGTACACCTTTAAGCTGATGCGGATGGCTTTGGAAGCAGATGTATTACCATAATAAGTTCCATAAATGATCTGAACACATCTGCAACAAAATACAAACCAGACGTACGTAGTATCAAAATGTACCATTTTTGTGCAATTAAAGTACATGAAGATATTTACAGTCTTCCAGGGTGTTCTGTTGTTTTCCTCATTTTTAATAGCAAAAGACATAGATTCATATGTTCCATGGCAAACAGGCAGCAAGCTGGAAACTGAACGCTTTGGATCTAAAAATCATTGAATTATTTCATAAAGGAAAACGTTAAAACTAATCTCGAAGAATCAGGGTTGTGTCAACACGAGCTTTCATAACGCTCTACAGAAGGGACATTCAGATGAAAAACAATAAATTAGTGTTATAATGTAATGTAGAAACTCTGCTATTCAGATGAGAAAAACTGGAAACTGAGTCTCCTTGGACGATTAAAGGTATCGTATGATTCACCAGGGCAGAAAGGGTTTGCTTCACCAGGTTTCTTTCAGCTGCACTGCACAATGCAACTGCAATCATGATGTCCGATGGAAGTATTTCTTTGTGTAGAAAGAATACAGAAGGTTACCAGGCAGGAAAAAACATGACTGTTCCTCCAGATGAAAGGTAAATCCCTTAGAGGATACAGAAGTTTGTGAAGACATGTCATAAAAAAAAAGTTCTGAAAGTGATCTCATGGGTGGCAGTGATCCAAAATAAAAAAAGATGTTGCTTGAATGCAGCGTTCATAAAAGAAATAAAATCTGGAAACGACTCGTTATTCCAGTGTTCAATGAAGTAGGTTATTAAAGGAATGGTTTTCATGCAATACTGGAACTTTGCTGAGGAGCATAAACTATTTGAGTCTCTTAGAGGAACTGACCGGGTATTTTAAAATATGTTACCTACGAGCGATTATGAAAAAATTAACCATAAACCACCCATTAAACATTAAAAATACATAAGTTTGTTACCATATATTTAAAACATATAATTTAATAGATTTCAAGAAGAATTCATAAAGGATCAAGTGAAGTAGGGAAGCAAAATACTGTAGTAGCAATTTATCACCATAGTAAATCTCAAATTAGATGGGCAATAAGGTTTATACTTACACCAATTATTTAAATGAGCATATTACAACCTCACAAGGTAAAATTGCAAACGACTACGAATATAAATGATAAGAAATGGCATCAATGACAATGCTGATATAAAGTGCAGCGCTTAACCATAAAGTGACTATTGCAAGCCCCTCCACACAGCCTTGATGCTTATTTCTCATGTTGTTTTTTATTTTTATTTGATGATCAATGTATTATGGCGATTAATTGCTACAATTTTGCTTCCTTCCTTAACTTGATCCTTTCTGAATTCCTCTTGAAATCTATTTTATTATATGTTTTAAATAATCGTTAATAAACCCAAATATTTATAATATTTAATGGGTGGTTTAAGGTTTGTAATCGTTTGTGGGTAATATACCGATGAGAAAAAGAGTAACAATATTTTGAACTTTTGACTTTCAGGCTCCATATCTCACCATCCACTACTGCTTCTACATGTATTTGACTTGCAACTATTTAGCATATGATTAGTTATGCAGATTCTTGTCATGTCACTGCATTGTTACTGTTTTATTCCTGGTGGTGGAAAAATCTTTTTCTTCCAGTATACTACAAAATACAACCTGTTCTCACATTCCTTAATGTGTGTAATTAGGTAGATTCCCAAGCGAAAGGTCACTGGTTCGAATCGAGGAGCAGCCATGAAGAAGATTTCTCAAGAAAAGAGAAACAGCATCATCCAGCTAATCGATAGCAGTCTCTCGGCCAAGAAAATTGCCAAACTGCATCATTTGAGTGCCATGACAGTTGGAAGAATACGAAATGATGTCCGTCCATCCATTCAAAAGCCAAGAGGTGGACGTCCAGGCAAAATATCAGAGTCAACAAGTCGGCTCATCACAAGGGCTATCAGTTCCAGCGTGACAAACAAGGCAGTGGAGGTGGCTCGTATGCTTCGTAACAGTGAGATCACAGATGTCCATGCAAGCATTGTGAGACACACATTACACAAGTCTGGAATGGTGGCCCCAAAAAAGGTGACGAAGCCTCAACTTCAATATTGTCATAAGAAGCGTCGGCTCGTGTTTGCAAAGAAGTATGAAAAGTGGACAGTAGAAGATTGAAAATGGGTGATTTGGAGCGATGAGACGAAATTCATTAGATTAGGTTCTGATAGGTGCAAATGGGTCTGGAAGAACCAAGGGAGGAAGGGGCTAATGGATCGAGAAATTGAAGGAACTTTGAAGTTCAGTGGAGGAAGCCTGATGATATGGGGTTGTTTCACAGCCAAAGGTGTTGAATTATTGACTAGGATTGATGGTGGTCTCAATGATGAGCCATATGTGAGTATCCTAAAAGACGAGTTACTTTGTGCACTCGAGTAATATGGGTATGACAAGGATGACATAGTGTTCCAGCAGGACAATGACCTAAAGCATACATTGAGATTGGCGAAGAAGTGGTTCAATGACAATGAAGTAAAGGTTCTGGATTGGTCCCCGTAGTCTCCAGACCTCAACCCAATCAAACACCTAAGTAAGTCGACCAATAACGTGTAGAAGAGACCTGGGATCAGATTTCGGTCGAGACATTCATAAATCTCATCAAGAGCATGCCAAGAAGGATTCATGCAGTGTTGAAAGCCAAAGGTGGATTCACAAAGTACTAGCAAAATAACAAAAATTTAAGTTCAAAACTGTAACAATGCAGTGATAAGACAAGAATCTGCATAACTAATCATCTGCTGAATAGTTGCAAGTCAAATTTATGTATGAGATAGCCAAGATGATTGTCTATAAAATGATGGTAGTCTCATGTTCGAAGCAGTAGTGGATGGTGAGATATGGAGCCTGAAAGTCAAAAGTTCAAAACATTTTTACCATTTTGCTCATCAGTGTATATATGTCATGCTCTTGGATTCGATCCCTTGAGTTTGTGTTCTGTGGTCGTCTTCTCTTTCCACCAATCCACAGCAGACACACCTTTTGTCTGGATGTTTAGGTACTGCTATTCTGGTTGCAGTCTGTCTGGCTAGCAAAGGTGTTTTAATTTATCTGCCTATCACCTTTTGGGTGCAGCTTTATATTCTGTCTCCCTGCTGGCATTTCATGATGGTGATGGCTTTCATTTGGATGTTCAGCCATTCTGCTGTAAGTTAGAACCAGTCAGAAAAATTCCAACCAGAGTTCATGTTTTTGCTGTTTCTATTCATTGCTTTACACCTTCCTTCTTTACACCTTGTTGTTAGGAAGTGGACGGTATATCTAACAGATCATACTCTATACTTTACTTTATTTTTTGTGGTTTACTTTACTCACTCTGGGTTCTTTGCTTTTTAAGCACACTTTCCCTTTTGCAGGTAATTCACACTCTGCACAACCCTCGGGTTCTTTAGGAGGAATGTGATGCACTCAACGGCCTTTTAGACAGTTTAGGTCCAAACTGTCATTTTCTAGTATGTGGTAAGGGCTATCTCTGCTCATGCAGGAACCATTAGGGACTGTAGGTCAGGATCTCAAGTCTGTACAGGAACCGGCAGGGTCAGTTGCTATTATCAATTTGTTACTTAATTTCCTGAGTGAATTGCTACACAAGCATAACAATATACTGTAATTTCCAGAAAACGTTATTTTTCTATTCTCTCTTCTATATGTAAGATCTCTCCTGGGCATCGCCCTACTTTTGAACTAGCTACCCAAACACCTTGGACTTCCTCTCAATATCTAGACTTTTCCAACCATTCTGAAAACCCACAAACCTGCAATAACCCTGGCTCTTCTAGACAATTATATACACAGGTTCTACCATTACATTGGTTTCTTCCTCTCATACATTGTTAGCCCCATGGGCAAAGGTATAGGTATGTTTAAAATGCACCCCAAGCCTAATCCCTACAGAAGCCAGCATATTCGCACTGTCAAAAGAGCTGACTAAATCTATTTAAAACCCTCTCAACTTCATAAATACCAGTGATGAGTAGTGATGAGCGACCCTGTGGATGTTCGGGTTTGGCCGGACTTTTTAAAAAGTCCGGTTCGGGACCCAAACTTGACTCCAAACTCTGAACCCCATATAAATCAATGAGGAGCCAAACTTCAGTGCAGTAAAATGGCTGTAAAATGGTTGGAGTAAGGGCTAGTGGGCTGCACAAGGAAGAAAAATGGACAATTGCCCTGCAAATAAATGTGGATAAGGAATTTACTTAAAGGAGTTCTGTCACCATAGCAATCATGGTAAAATAGGAAATAAATGAATAACAGTGTCCTCACAGAGACTGAGGCTTACTACTACCAGTCCAGGTAAAAATTTCACCCACAGAACATGGGGCACAGTACCCCTACAGAAGCAGCTTACAAATTTCATCCACAGAGCATGGGGCACAGTACCCCTACAGAAGCAGCTTACAAATTTCACCCACAGAGGATGGGGCAGAGTACCCTCACAGGCCCAAAATGACAGCTCCATTAGCGTTCATTAGAAATGCCATCGATGAAAAGCTGTTAGTATGATCTTGGATCGAGCTGGCTGTCCGCTGCGAGGCATGCTACCGGCAATCCAGTTAAAAACTTCACCCACTAAGAATGTTTTCACATTTCCCTCACAGAGCCAAAACTTTTACCTTCAGTAGCGTACAGTTGAGCAGCCGCAAATAAAAAGCTTGTAGTTTGATTCTGGATGCAGCTGGTGGTTCGCCAGCTCATTTGCCTTTGGGATGCCTCAACAATGCTGTTGCCTTATGGTCCCGGTGGCCCAAAGTGTTTCCCTTGAAAAAATTATTGTTCAAAGCAGGCAACCTCCCCTGAACAGTTCAGCTAGGGATAATGGCATTGTACTCAGTTTCTATTTTCTTGTTTGTTGGCCTGGGGCCATGATTAAGAGGGGACCCGGTGTAACACAAAGTGAAGGAACTGGGGGCACTCTCAGAACCAGCAATCTACTTGTTGTGCCCCTCACCATTAGTATAGTGGTACCTGGGCCTATGAAATTAAGCAGAACGTTGACATTGAACAGTGCACACATGATTTTGTCCACAACATTACCATGGGGCAGAGTAACTCCACAGAAGCTGATTAAAAATTTCACCCACAGAACATGTGTTCATATTTCCCCCACAGAAGCTAATAACAAATTTCACCCACAGAGCATTTTACATTTTCACCAGAGAAGCTGATTAAAAATTTCACACCCAGACAATGGGTTACAGTACCCCCACAGGCAGGGTTGCAGAGTATACACAGTAGCTTAAAGGCACAGTACTCCCACTGTTATGGGTTGCAGAGTACACACAGTGGCTTTTTTGCAGAGTGTGCAGTCAGAATTTGTCCCTCACTCCAGCTGCATCCTATTCCTACACTAACAGCAGAATGGCAGCGGCACTCGTGATCCAGCCTTAATACAGGCTAGGTCATATGGTGCGCCGGCCAATTACAGCCATGACATGGCTGAGATGGCTCCGGAAGTGCCAACAGTCTAAAGGCTTGTTGATTGGCTGCGCTGCAGTTTTACTACAGGCTTTAGTAGACTGGCAAATCCGAACAGGACACCGGATGTACAGTAAAAAGTCAGTGTTTGGGGTACGTTACCGGACACTGGGTGTCCGGTACGGACCCTGAACTTTACTGTTAATAAATAATTAATAATAAATAGTGAGAAATACAATAGAATAAATATATTCTACATTTCTTCATCCACATAATTTTTGTAATCTTTAGTACAGTATTTACTGCAACAAGTACTGTATGTGCGCAATATCATTGTAGTTGGTAAACGAGGTTCATATTTTACAAAGTTCTCTGTGGTTTTTGCAGCTTTTATTACATTAATTACTGTGTAAGCTTATACTTTGCATCCCCGAAAGCAACATGTAACTGATTTCCATCAAGGCATAGTCCTGGCCAATATCACAGACATGGAGCCAACTTGGCAACTATGATGCAGGAAAACAACTGTGTCAACGTTTGGACTTTCCCTGTTCAATTCCAAAGTGGCACAGAGTATTGCAAGCAGTGCCAACCAAGAAGACAGTTACAACTGTCATAAATATTTCACAGTTTCAGTTGGATTCTTTTTAATGAAGGAAACATTAATTCCACTACCTTTCTTTAAGAATAAATCATGTTTTCAAAGTTGTAAAAGTTGGGTTAACCCTCCCATGACTAAGTTAAATAATCTCTCCTTGCCCACAGCTTTCTTTCATCTTGACAAACAACACTATATGTCATATTTATCAATGTAATTATTAGTGTTGTGCGAACGCGCTCGCTCGGATAAGGGGTTACTCTGTTAGGACTCGAGCGTGCTCGGATGACCACTTATCCAAGCACGTTCACGCAACACTAGTAAATATGAATAACATATTTGTCATATTGTCACAATTTTTTCTAGGTTTGTACTGAGGAGGTTTCAAGTTTCACAATGTAACTTTTATAGAAGTTTTCACAACTTTTCTATGTACGGTGGTAGAATCAGGCTCAGTAGCTGCACTGTATTCCAGATTTGAATTGCAAATTGTTTTTATATAAGACACGTCTGCTTATTTACTATGGAGTACCACACTGCTCAGTTCTGTCTTATAGAAATCATTCTGCTAGCTCGAAATTTTAAACCACTTGGTTTAGTCTTAATGCAGCTCATTTTTCAACTGTAAGATAATAATAGCTGTTCCCCAATAGAACGTATTGGATACGGTAAATCCACATGCTTTCAATGAAAACATGCGGATTTACCTGCGTGATTAGAACGCAGCGTTTTGGAAGCAGCTAAAAAACGCTATGCCCAAAGCGCTGCTGGTTCCTGATGGTGGGTGTAGCGCCCCGAGGGTTCGGCCGCTACAGGGGTATTGCACCTCAGTCCAGAGGTGTGATATTCCACTCCCAGGTAAGGATGGAGTATGGACCAGAGCTCAGTTAGCTGCATGCAGCACACACACCCCATTTCCGAGGGACAGCTCAACGGTGCTCCCACTAGACAGAAGTGCAGGCACGACCGACCATGTCCCTGCTGGAGTGGGGAGGGAGGGGTGGAACACCCAGTGCTGTAGGGGCAGATAGGGGGCGGTTCCTGAGCGTAGGAAGGAGCCCATTGGTTGCTGGTCACCTGGGCTCATGGCTAGAGGGAGGTATAAAAGGTGGGCACCATCTTAGATCTAGGTTCGTTCGTTCAGTGGAGAGGAGAAGACAGGGAGCAGCAGCTCAGGCTGAGTGCTGCTCCAGAGGCAGGCCTAGGGAAGAGGCCGGGGCCTGAGAGGAGAAGGAGAAGTGGGCCTGGAGAAGAGGCCGAGGAGGAGGTGAAGGGGAGCTGAGATTCTGGCTCATCTCAGCTCCAAGAGAAAGGAACAGAAACAGAAAGGAACTGCAAAGAAGGAGACAGAGAAACAGAAGGGCTCAGGAACAATAAGGTGGAAGGGACCCTAAGAACCCACGAGAATCCAGGGTGCAGGGTCAGGCAGATTAAGGGTACCGGATCCCAAGTTGGTGGAGGAGAAACAACCCTCAGCCAAAGACCGGTCGTCGTGATCATATATTGGTGCGACACCTCATCAAACCTGCTAGGAAGGCACCATATAGGACAGCGGAGGACGGGGCCCACGTTTAACTGCACAGGTCCGCGGCAGCTGGACAAAAGTGGGTCACTGGTGAGGCAGGCCAGAGAAAGGATAATAGGGGGTCCTGTGCCATGCTCCTGAACTGCCTGGGAGTTGACCGAGCCCCTCACCTGGTGGACGCAGCACGGCTCGGGCGGTCACTGCTGGCCGAAGTGACCTGGAACAAACGAACTGTGAGTAAAGACCCTGGACTGTAACTTGTTGTCTGTGTGCTCCTTCGCGCCTCCAGCACTATCAGCACCGGGACTCGCACTACCATCACTCCCAACATCCACTACACTGCCCTGGGGCTGCACTCTTCCCGTGGGGAGTCACATCACCTCAGCTGCACCCATCATCAGCCCCAGCGGACTGCCTTGCAGCGGCGGTTCCTAATAACCGCAATCCACGGGTGGCGTAGTCGGACATTATTTGGAGCGCATAGCAGACTACCATTGGCCTGACCACCCTGAGCCGCGGGACCGGGCCGCCACTACTACTACCCCCATCGTTCCCCTATCGCCCGGATCCGCGTGCCCCACGGCCCAGGGGGCGAGTCAGCTTTGGCGTAGTCGGCAGGATCATTACCAACCCGCCACAAGCGGGTATTGCGTGCCTGAAAAAAATTGCACATGTACCTTAAAAAGAAGTTTCCCGCCGTCCGGAGTCGTTTCCCGCCATCCGGAGCCGATTCCCGCCATCAGACGCCATCTTGGACCGTTTCCCGCCATCTTCATCCGTCTTTCCCGCCCTGGCAGACGGACGCCATTGTGTGCGCACCAGGGGACGGCAGGAGGCCACCTCCCATCGTGGGCCGGGTCCCGGAGTGGCGCCAGAGAAGGAGCCCGCCCCCACCAGCCATGAATGCAGAAGTGGAGATGTCCATCGACATGGGGGGGCTGCCCCTGAGGGTGATTGTCGGCGGAGTGCCCCGGGACCACCCCCTCTGGGGGCGGAGAGAGAAGAAAACTGTGGGGCAGGGCGCAGTCTGGATCAGTCTGGCCAGGCCGCACCCGGAGATGGAGGGAGAAACCAGTTCCGGTACCCTGGCAAAGGGCCTGCTGCAAGCTACACCACCATGCAGCCTCACCGAGATGTTAGCCCATCTCCCCAAGGAGGACCCCGAATATACACGGGCGGCGTTGGAAGAGCTGGACCGGAGGATGGTCCGGGCGCAGCAGGACGTGATCGCCGGATGGAAGAAGGAAGTGGCCCGGCGGGCTGTGATCCTGCAGCCGAAGGCGCCATCGACGAGTAGCGCACCAGCCACCGAGGGCAGTGAAGGCCGAGCGGAGGCCGAGGACGACGCCGCGGAGGAGGCCGCGACAGCAGAGGCAGGTAACGGAGACGCCCCTGCACTGAATCCTGAGGCAGCCGACCTGCCCCTGCACCCCGTCACGGAGCCCAATGCACCGGGACCCGCCGTCGACACCGTGCCCCCGCCGCCATCAACCGGCCCCCAGGCCGTCGACGCTGCCGGTGAGCCCCGCCCCACGCCGTGCCCTCTGACCCCGGGCGTGCTCAGCCAACCACCATCGCAGGCCCGGCCGCAAGGCCCTGCGCCCCCGGGCGCCGTTGCCCCGACGGAACCCCCTGCACCTGCTGTACTGCCCTTGGGAGCAACGAGGAAACAACCAGCACGAGCCTGGTCGCAAGGTCACGTGCCCCCGGGCGCCGCCAACCCACCTGCGCCCCCTGCTGCTGCAGTACCACCACTGGGCGCGGATCTCTTCGCCCAATACACCACTCCGGATGGGCTGCCTTTCATATGGCCCCCCGAGTTTGTCAACCCCCGCTTCCGGAGGAGCCCGTCCGCGGAGGTCAAAGTACCTTCTGAGCCCCTCATACCTGCTCCGGCGCCTCAGGAAATCCCCCAGCTGCCATTGGAAGATGCCCAGTTTGAATGGGACCCCACAGGGGAGGACCTGATGGGGTTCACGAAAGAAACACGAGCGGGCGCAGCTGAGCGGCGGGAGGCCTGCCGCCAACAGCTGGAGATGTTTGAGAAGGAGCAGCGAGAGCGGCGGGTGAAGCAAGAGAAGCTGCAGGTCCAGAGCGCGGAGCAGAAAATGAAGGCGCGACGAGATCCCCGAACTGCCCGCAGACCCCGAGTCACCGGGACTGTGGTGAAGTTCCAGGTGGAGCGCGGCTGGGGCTTCATCCGAGACCCCGAGACCATCAGTGACGTGTTTGTGACAAGGAGAGATGTGGAGATTCACCTACCGGAAGGCCATCGTGGGCGGGATCTATTCCCAGGCGACATGGTGTCTTACACCCGACACCAAGGCGTGAAGGGGTGGTACGCCCTACACGTCCGCCGAGTAGTAGAGGAGGAGGAACAGCACTACTCGGACGCTGAGTACCAGGAGGGCCCGGACGGGCCTGAAGATCCGTATGAGGAGGAAGAAGGAGCGTCACGAAGACACCGTTACCAGTGAACGGTCAAGTGGCATTATAAATAGTTACCCGTAAGGGTGCAAAGGAACTGTGTGGGACTGTTTCAAATTGCGTGTGGTCCCCGTTGGGACTGATATAGGACTGTGTGAACGTTATGCCCTATCCCCTAAGTAACCTGGATGGGGACTGAGAGCAGCCATCCCTCTTCCCCTAACAGGCTAAGGACTGTGAGCAGCCATTCCCCTCCCCAAAACCGGCCGAGGACTGGGAACGGCCAATCCCATGTATATAGTTGCGCTTCTTAAAGCGCCCCCTACTGGTTTTATACAAGAACCGCAACGTCTACCTCAAAGTTAAAATGGACTGTTGCACCTTTAAAAAGAAAGAACACCTGGTCGCAAGTTGCACCGCCGCCAGGATCCAAGAATGTGCTTTACTTAAAAAAAAAAATGTTTTATGTGAAAAGGTTTTATATGCTGCTAAATAGTCATGTGAAAGTTTTCTATAATGTTTTATACAAAAGAGTTCCGGAAGTATTGGAAAAGTTTTCTATAATGTCTAGTGAAAAGAAAAGTGTGTCCCATAAAGGGAGTTGAACCGTAATGTCTGTTTCTAATGTAAAAAGTTATTGAAAAAGTCTTTGCATGTCCTGTAATCAACTGTTTTTGCTCTTTTCCAGCCCGAGGACGTGCTGTGCTTTACCAGGGGGGAATGTAGCGCCCCGAGGGTTCGGCCGCTACAGGGGTATTGCACCTCAGTCCAGAGGTGTGATATTCCACTCCCAGGTAAGGATGGAGTATGGACCAGAGCTCAGTTAGCTGCATGCAGCACACACACCCCATTTCCGAGGGACAGTTCAACGGTTCTCCCACTAGACAGAAGTGCAGGCACGACCGACCATGTCCCTGCTGGAGTGGGGAGGGAGGGGTGGAACACCCAGTGCTGTAGGGGCAGATAGGGGGCGGTTCCTGAGCGTAGGAAGGAGCCCATTGGTTGCTGGTCACCTGGGCTCATGGCTAGAGGGAGGTATAAAAGGTGGGCACCATCTTAGATCTAGGTTCGTTCGTTCTGTGGAGAGGAGAAGACAGGGAGCAGCAGCTCAGGCTGAGTGCTGCTCCAGAGGCAGGCCTAGGGAAGAGGCCGGGGCCTGAGAG
The DNA here is from genome assembly GCF_046119375.1 of Phyllobates terribilis. Lineage (NCBI taxonomy): Eukaryota > Metazoa > Chordata > Amphibia > Anura > Dendrobatidae > Phyllobates > Phyllobates terribilis. Next base: position 175,782,707 of record NW_027362761.1, on the reverse strand, counting down.
GAGAAGGAGAAGTGGGCCTGGAGAAGAGGCCGAGGAGGAGGTGAAGGGGAGCTGAGATTCTGGCTCATCTCAGCTCCAAGAGAAAGGAACAGAAACAGAAAGGAACTGCAAAGAAGGAGAGACAGAGAAACAGAAGGGCTCAGGAACAATAAGGTGGAAGGGACCCTAAGAACCCACGAGAATCCAGGGTGCAGGGTCAGGCAGATTAAGGGTACCGGATCCCAAGTTGGTGGAGGAGAAACAACCCTCAGCCAAAGACCGGTCGTCGTGATCATATATTGGTGCGACACCTCATCAAACCTGCTAGGAAGGCACCATATAGGACAGCGGAGGACGGGGCCCACGTTTAACCGCACAGGTCCGCGGCAGCTGGACAAAAGTGGGTCACTGGTGAGGCAGGCCAGAGAAAGGATAAAAGGGGGTCCTGTGCCATGCTCCTGAACTGCCTGGGAGTTGACCGAGCCCCTCATCTGGTGGACGCAGCACGGCTCGGGCGGTCACTGCTGGCCGAAGTGACCTGGAACAAACGAACTGTGAGTAAAGACCCTGGACTGTAACTTGTTGTCTGTGTGCTCCTTCGCGCCTCCAGCGCTATCAGCACCAGGACTCGCACTACCATCACTCCCAACATCCACTACACTGCCCTGGGGCTGCACTCTTCCCGTGGGGAGTCACATCACCTCAGCTGCACCCATCATCAGCCCCAGTGGACTGCCTTGCAGCGGCGGTTCCTAATAACCGCAATCCACGGGTGGCGTAGTCGGACATTATTTGGAGTGCATAGCAGACTACCATTGGCCTGACCACCCTGAGCCACGGGACCGGGCCGCCACTACTACTACCCCCATCGTTCCCCTATCGCCCGGATCCGTGTGCCCCACGGCCCAGGGGGCGAGTCATGGGCACATAGCCTTACTAGAGGGAAGAAACACACAAAAAGTTCACTTTTGGAAAGATTCATTTACAGATAGAGGGAGGACATGATGTTAGAGACAGCGGACAGACAATCCCTGGTGTTTTGTAATAAGGTAGGGGTAATGCCAGGAGAAGCCGATCCTTTCACTGGCTTTGAAATTCCCAGAGAATTGAATTTAAAATGCAAACAATGGCATACATGGTTGTCCATTATTATTTATTTATTATATGTTGCTGTTCCCATTGGGGCTCACAATCTAATTTCCCTATCAGTATGTGTTTGGAGTGTGGGAGGAAACCAAAGAACCCAGAGGAAACATTTGTTAATTTCCTGATATGTCCTAGCGCAATTTCTGGTCTTCACAAAATCTCCTTCTTTCCTCCATCATACTATGTTCCTCATACAACCATCTCCATGGTTTATTCCCAGCATCCCCCATATGCACTACCTACAGTAACACTGCTGCCACCTCAATGCTGGCCATGTGAGAGCAGGGTGCTCTCCCCCTGTGTCATACGTTTCATTTTTTTTTTTTCCCCAGAAAATAAGTCACATGATTTCCTGACACTCCCCCCATGAAAAAATAGGGTGCAACATATATGTTAATAAAAGCAGATACACTTGATTTACAATGCATCCTTTTGCATGATTAAATAAAAAAGATCCGTTAAAAAAACTAAAAAATAAAAGCATGTAAATGGATTCAACTTATGTTAAAAAAAACAGTACACCTGCTTTAAAATGCATCTGTTTACATCAGTTTTACAATGGATTGGTTTTTACCTTATATACAATATACACTGTGTTCCAAATTATTATGCAAATAATATTTTCTCAGATTTTCCCAAATTACCTATATGAATTGCAGTCATTGTAATTTTCAAGTCAAATAACTATTAGAGTACAATTGAAAGGTTTTTGTACAAACTGCCTATGATAACAGTATATTTTTAAAAAATAAAAAACTCAAACTGCACTCAAAATGCATGTTCCAAATTATTATGCACAGCAGAGTTTTCAACCTTTTCATTTTAATAAAGAACAAAAAAAATGGTCATTTTTGAAATTATAAGCATTAGCAGGTTATTACAAACTGAAATCAAACAGTTTTCAACTCAAAACTTTATTCTAGGTGATGTTACATTTGCACATAGGACTCCTTGTTCGAAAGGAGCTTCTGAACTCTCTCGTCCATTGAATTTGTCAGGTTTTGGATGGTTTCTGCTTCAATTGTTTTGCATGAGGACAGAATACCCTCCCAGAGCTGTTGCTTAGATGTGAACTGCCTCCCGCCATCATAGACACTCCTTTTGATGATGCTCCAGAGGTTCTCAATGGAGTTGAGGTCAGGGGAGCATGGGTGCCACACCATAAGTTTGTCCCCTTTTATGCCCATAGCAGCCAGAGATGCAGATGTGTTATGTGCAGCATGAGCCAGGGCATTATCATGCATGAAATGATCTCGATGGTCCAGATGGATGGAATGGAGGATGGCTGGTTGATGGACACCCCATGCAAACATGGCTACGGCGCTAACAAGGAGGAGGTGGAGTAATGTTTGGGCTGGAATCATGGGGAGAGAGATTGTCGGCCCTTTTAGGATCCCTGAAGGGGTAAAGATGAACTCCATAATGTATGTTGAGTGTTATGCACACGCCCGGGCTGAGCGGCGTGTGCGTGTGATTGTAGTGATTCCACTGGACCGTGCCGGAGAGTGAATGCCTGGAGGGGCTTAACTAGGTATTCACCCGATCCGACCAGGGTCGCACGACGGCATACGACGCCAGTGCACCAAGGAGGAACCGAGCAGAGGGACCAGGTGCTACTCCAGGACAGACCCCGGACACGGCTGTTGACCCACACAGGGGAATACAGGAACAGACTGGTAGGCTGGCACACAGACTGGTGGGTATAGGCAGGCACGACTGGTGTGCAGGCAGGCGGGTATGCAGGCAGGGGGGTACAGGCAAGCACAGCTAGAGTGCAGACAGGGAGGCACTAGCAGGTAGGAACACAGGCGGGATAGAACCCAGTACACACTGGGACTCAGGAACAATACAGGCAGAGGGGTACAGGCAAGCACAGCTAGAGTGCAGACAGGGAGGCACTAGCAGGTAGGGACACTGGCGGGATAGGACCCAGTACACACTGGGACTCAGGAACAGAAACACAGATGTGGCGGACAAACACAGCAGAGTGAGGCCGCCCAGAGAGGTGAGCGAGAACAGGGCAGGACAAGGCCGCCTGGAGCGGTGAGCAAGAGTAGAGCAGGACAAGGCCGCCAGGAGTGGTGAACAAAGGATCAGAGCTGAGCGAGACTACTGGAGCAGTGAGCAAGAGTAAAGCAGGACGAGGCCGCCAGGAGCGGTGAGCAAGAGTGGAGCGAGACTGCCGGAGCAGCGAGCAAAAGGGTCAGAGCGGAGCAAGGCTGCCGGAGCAGCGAGCAAACGAGTCAGAGCAGGCTAGAACCGCCGGAGCGGTAAGCAAAGGAGTCAGAGCAGACTAGAACCGCCGGAGCGGTGAGCAAAGGAGTCAGAGCAGGCTAGAACCGCCGGAGCGGTGAGCAAAGGAGTCAGAGCAGGCTAGAACCGCCGGAGCAGTGAGCAAAGGAGTCAGAGCAGGCAAGGCTGAGTAGGGGGGACAGGGCTCTGTTCACACGGAACAGACAGGAAGGGAAAGGCAGAGCCAGACACCCACAGGGTACTTGCAGTGAAGTAGCGAGTGGACCACAAACTCACAAACGGGAGTACAGAGACAACAGGAAGGAGTTAGGTACGAGTTCAGACTCTGCAGAAAAAGGAAAGGAATAGACATAGAGAAAAGACAGATGAAAGATAGGAGAGAGTACAGACTGGAACTGAGTGTACGGACGAGACCGACACAGGAGCGGGACACAGGAGCGGGTCTGGGAATACGGCCCCCAGAGAGGCGGGACGAACAGGCAAGGAGCGTGTTCAGACAGGACAGACAAGATACAGGAACGGATCTAGGTAATCGGCCCCTAGAAGGCGGGAGGAACAGGCTAGGAGCGTGTTCAGACAGGCCTGGAAATACAGCCTCCAGGAAAGGCAGCAGGCAAGAGTACACAGACAGGACTCAGTTCAGACACGGGAACTGATACCGCAAGGCAGGAGACAAAGACAGGACTCAGCTCAGACACGGGAACTGATACCGCAAGGCAGGAGACATAGACAGGACTCAGTTCAGACACGGGAACTGATACCGCAAGACAGGAGACAAAGAACGGGACCTGGCACCTTCAGAGTGAAAGCACACACTGAATGAAACACTATGCTCAGGCAGGGAATGATTGGAGCAGCTGAGCTATATACCAGGTGACAGACAGCAATAGGCTGAGGACGCACAAGGGGTGTGACCCACAGCAGGTACAAAAAGCAGGAAGTGATCGGGCGCCGCCCTTAAGCAGCAGAAGCAGACACAAACAGACAGCATGGAGGGAAGCCAGAGAGACATTCTGGACTGGAGATCAAGTGCGCGCTCTTGCACAGTGGGAGATGGACCACCATGCAAGGACGCCGCCAGGTATGTTACATTGAGTTTCTCAAACAGCACTTCCTTCCATGGTTCAAGAAGAAGAACCGTGCATTCCGCAGCAAGATCATTTTCATGCATGATAATGCCCCGTCTCATGCTGCACATAACACATCTGCATCTCTGACTGCTATGGGCATAAAAGGGGACAAACTTATGGTGTGGCACCCATGCTCCCCTGACCTCAACCCCATTGAGAACCTCTGGAGCATCATCAAAAGGAGTGTCTATGATGGCGGGAGGCTGTTCACATCTAAGCAACAGTTCTGGGAGGGTATTCTGTCCTCATGCAAAACAATTGAAGCAGAAACCATCCAAAACCTGACAAATGTGTTATTCGATTAATTTGTCTATAAGCTACACACATCCTCATGCTACCGTCCTTCTTTCTGACCAGGACCAGGAGAGCTGCCCAGGGGCTACAGCTATCCCTTACTACCCCTGCCTTTTTCATGTCATGCAACATTTCCTTGGCTTATTGGTAATGTGCTGGTGGTACTGGTCTGTAACGCTCCTTAATTGGTGGATGGTTACCGGTGGGTATGTGGTGTTGTACCCCTTTGACCCTTCCAAAATCAAGTGGGTGTTTACTAAACACTTGTTTATACTCCTGAACCACTCTGTAGACACCGTCTTTTTGATGGACAGGAGTGGCGTCAGTCCCAACATGGAGCTGTTGACACCAATCCTCCAGCTGAGCTTCGGAGTCATTGTCCTCCACTGTATCTGGTGGGGTCAAGGATCCAGTGCCACTCTTATCTGTCCAACTTGTAGCAGCACCCATGTGTACAACCATACCTCATACTGCCCTAGCACTATTTTGTGCATCAGGTCTAACTGTTCATGTGCAAATTCTGCTACACATACAGTAAGAAATATCTTTTTTTATATACATCTCACCCTTGAAACTTCAGCAAAATTTATATTCTTATCTATGGGCATTGTCTGGTATTGCACCTTACCCACATTCAAGTAAATGGAGCGAGGCTTGATTATGAGACCTAACCAATGGACGGTAGTGGGAATAAAAAAATTTTTCAATTCAAATACAAGTTTAAAGGGAACATGTTAGCTGATAAATGCTGCCCAAACTGTGAGCAGCAGGTATCAACCACTGGCTGTATTATCCAGCTAGGTATGTTTGTCATATAATCATAGAATGTTAAAGTTGGAAGGGACCACCAGGGTCCTCGTGTCCAGACCCCTGCTCAATGCAGGATTCACTAAACCATCTCAGACATATGTCTGTCCAGCCTCTGTTTGAAGACTTCCATTGAGAGAGAACTCACCACCTCTCGTGGCCGCCTGCTCCACTCATTAATCACCTCACTGTCAAAAAGTTTATTCTATTATCTAATCTGTATCTTCTCCCATTGAGTTTCATCCCATTGCTTCTAGTCTTTCTTTATACAAATGAGAAAAAAAGCTGCCTCTACAGTGTGACATCCCTACAGATATTTGTAGAAAGTTATTAAGTCTTCTCTCAGTCTTCTCTTTTGCAATCTAAACATTCCCAAATCCTCTAACTGTTCCTCATAGGACATTGTTTGTAGACCGGTCACCATCCTGGTAGCTCTTCTCTGAACTTGCTCCAGTTTTTCAATGTCTTTTTAAAAATGTGCCCAGAACTAGACACAGTATTCCAGATGAGGTCTGACCAAAGAGGAGTAGAGGGGGATAATTACTTCACGTAATCTAGACACTATGCTTTTGTTAATGAAACCAAGAATTGTGTTTGCCTTTTTTGCTGTTGCCTCACACTGTTGACTCATGTGCAGTCTGTGATCTATTAGTATACCCAAGTCTTTTTCACCTGTGCTGTTGCTTAGCCCTATTCCTCCCATTCTGTATATGCTTTTTTCATTTTTCTTGCCCAGATGTAGAACTGTTCATTTCTCCCTGTTAAAAAACATTCTGTTGCTGACCATTCCATGTTCATTTTTTCAATAAGGATGGTATGAGATACTTTGTCAAATGCTTTGTTGAAGTCAATATATACTCTATCTACTGTGCTTCCCTGATCCACCCGGTCAGTTATTCTGTCATAGAAGGAAATTAAGTTAGTGTCACGCACACAGTGGGAAAGACTAAGTGCAACACAAAGGGATGAGGGGAAGGAAGCCCAAATACTAGGGTAAGGTGGAGTAGAGACCCCTATGCAGATCTAATAACATCCTGCCTGCCCTACCGTCCCTATATTGGTTCCACACCAATCGCCAAGCAGGAAACCTATGCCCTATATATCCCTAGAGCTAGGCCCTAGATAGGAAAGGGGTGGCTGAGCACTGGTCAGTCCCAACTATAAACTTAAGGCAACAAGAGAGACAAACAAAGGGGGAAAACTTAGCTTGAGCAGACATCAGAGGGATAATGCCAAACGTCCTCCAAGGGCACCAAAGAGTAAGCTAGCTGACTGACACCAGAGGGATAACGCCAAACGTCCTCCAAGGGCACCAAAGAGAAAGCTAGCCAACTGCTATAGCGCCAAGCCTTCACAAGGGAAAATGAGTATACCACCAGCGACTCCCTGAGGCAGACCGAGAGCTTACAAACACCCAGCCCAGGGCGTGTCAATCAGAGCTGGAAGGAGGTCGCTGCTGGATCCAAAAGTCAGAAGGAAGAAGAAGGCCTCTGCAATGCCAAACGCAGTGACCTTCTGCAGCCAGATGCAAAGCGACTGTTACATCTGACACACCAGTGGCAGTCTGACATGACTTATTAGTTACAAACCCATTCTGGCTCTGGTTAATCACTTCATTCTCATAAAGGTACTTGCATACATGTTCTTTAATCATGCTGCAGCATTTCAGAGAAAAACATACTTTTAATAGCCGCTCTATTGACAAGTCGTACAGTCGAGTCCCCTGCGGCTTCATCTTGTCCGATGACAGTGACTAGTGTCTGCCTATATGTGCATGTGGAGAAAATCTGGGCAGTAAGAAAGATAAAAAAAACTGGGAGAAGAAAGGAGCGCTATCTGAGCGCAGTAAATAACATCACATATAGAATTTTGATAAGGTAACGGGAGAGGCTAACCTTTGTGGGTTGTGCAGATCCAGGCACAACTCTAGTAGAGATTTAATAAAATGTTTTACAGGGTCTCCACCAACGGTCTGCCGCTCATCCAAAAGCCGTGTTTGCACACCTTGTCCTGGCCCGACAGGTTGTCCCCACGTGGGTTTGTGAAAGAGATTGCCGGAGGCGCTCCCGTGGATAATGATAGAGACTCCACTGTAAGTTTAGTGGAAACGTTCCAATAGGCTCGCAAGTGACTGCTCAAAAGCGCATAGGTTCAAGATATAAAAATTTATTTGGCATTAAAAACCTCTCAAGAGATGAGTGGTTGACATATAATAGCATATAATGGCACTACGCGTTTCTGCTCTCAAGGAGCCTTCATCAGGTGCACCTGATGTGGGGGTGCACCTGATGAAGGCTCCTTGAGAGCAGAAACGTGTTGTGCTATTATATGTCAGCCACTCATCTCTTGAGAGATTTTTAATTCCAAATAAATTTTTATATCTTGAACCTATGCGCTTTTGAGCAGTCACCTGCGAGCCTATTGGGACGTTTCCACTAAACTTACAGTGGAGTCTCTATCATTATCCACGGGAGCGCCTCCGGTAATCTCTTTTATATGCGCATGTGGGCAGAGACTGGCTGGGATAATACAGCCACTGGCTGATGCATGCTGCGGTTTGGGCAGCAAGTATCAGCTGATAGGTTCCTTTTAAGCACAATATGGCAGCAATCCAAGTAAGATTTCCATGTGCTAGTGGGGCACAAACCTTGAGGGTAATTTTCTATAATTGTCATTAATAAACAGGATCCATTTGTGATCATTTTATTAAATTACATCAGACACTTTTTTATTCTCAGATGGGAGCATTTATTAGTTGTGATTTGGTGATGAATGGCTGCTCCATCTGAAAAGAGATTTTCCATCCTGTCTCGTGAAATATACCAGACACTGGAGGATTATTGTGATGTCCTTCACTTCGTCACATGGCATGCATTCTGCTATCATCTTGTTTAGGTATTGTGGGTCTTTACAGCAGGATAAATCTTCAGGTATTGCATTTCTATCCTTCGTGATCCCATAGGTGTTGATTAAGTGCTCTGCAAAGTGAGGGTGCACTGCAGGATTATAGCCCATCGTCTTCAGCTGATCCATGGTGTGGTGGTAGCGCTGGAACAGCTCCGCTCTTAAGTTCTCCTCTACTTTTCCGGTTAATGGATTCGTGGTCACCTGTAATCATAAAATGGACATTTAATTTACTGGGGTAATCACAATATGACTAGTCTTCGGAAACTGTTGGCCAGCATGCTGACAGACATTTGTGTCTAGATAAATGTTTATAATGCAAAGGAATAGCTTGTTTTTCTTCATCAATTTATTGTAAAGTGCTTGATGGAAAGACTACACTTCCAAAAATGCAATCCATTGCAAGATCTGTACAGAAACTGAATAAGAAAGGAATGATGGGAGATTTCAGCTCTGTGAGTTGCAAAATTAATACATCTCTAAATTATTGGACAGGCTCTGACTCTGGACCAATACAATCAAATCATGGGATTTCATTGCAAAATTATCATTTTGTAGAATAATTCTATAACTTGTAAAATGTGCTCCATTGTGGACTTGGACTTTAACCCCTTAATAACATTTGACGTACTAATACGCGTCTGTGCCCTGGGACTTAAGAGCCAGACCCGTATTAGTACGTCATGGCGATCGCGCGCGCACACAGGCTGTGCGGGCGCGATCGCCGCCGGGTGTCAGCTGATTGTCACAGCTGACACCCGGTACTATGTGCAGGGAGCGGTCCTGCACCGCTCCCAGCACATTAACCCCCGCTATGCTGCGATCAAAGTCGATCGAAATCGATCGCGGCATTGCGGGGGCAAGGGGAGGTGATCGGCGATACTCACCTCCTCTTCCGGCTTCCAGCGCAGACTGCAGCGGCTTCCCGGGTGTTGCCATGACGACCCGATGTCGTCATGACAACATCCGGGTCACCAGAGAGCAGGAAGATTGCTTGGACATGCGCAGTGCATCTCCAAGCAATCTTAACACTGTGCACTTCTGACAGCCTGCATGGCATAGGGATGGTGCTCCATTCCTATGCCATGCAGACGATCAGAAAAAAAAAAGTGAAAGTCCCAGAGTGGGACAAAGTAATAAGGTGTACAAACTGTCTGAAAGTGGAAAAAAAAAAAAAAAAATGTGCAAAAATATTCTAAAAAAATAAAAAAAATAATACACCAAAAATAAAAATATAATGTACCCATCAATAAATATTATTATAAAAAAAAAATAAAAAAAAAAACAATAAAAGTACACATATTTGGTATCGCCGCGTCCGGAACAGCCTGTCCCACTAGTTAACCCCTTCAGTGAACACGGTAAAAAAAAAAAAAAAAAACGCAGCAAAAAACAATGCTTTATCACCATACCGCCAAACAAAAAGTGGAATAACACGCGATCAAAAAGACGCATATAAATAAAAATGATACCGCTGAAAACGTCATCTTGTCCCACAAAAAACAAGCCGCCATACAGCTCCATCAGCCGAAAAATAAAAAAGTTTCAGCTCTCAGAATAAAGCGATGCTAAAAAATATTTTTTTCTATAAAATAGCTTTTATTGTGTATAAGCGCCAAAACATAGAAAAATTATACAAATGTGGTACCGCTGTAAACGTACTGACCCGAAGAATAAAGCTACCTCATCAATTTTACCACACGCGGAACAGAATAAAAAAAAACAAAAAAAAAAACAATTCCTGAATTGTTGGTTTTTGTTTATTCTGCCTCCCAAAAATCGGAATAGAAAGCGATCAAAAAATGTCACGTGCCTGAAAATGGCACCAATAACAACGTCAAGTCATCCCGCAAAAAACGAGCCGTCACATGACTGTCTGCCAAAATCTGGAAAAATTATAGCTCTCAAAATATGGCGATGCAAAAACTAGATTTTACAAAAAATGCGTCTTTTAGTGTGTGACAGCTGTCAGTCATAAAAACCCCATATGATTCTGGCATAGCTGTAATCACACCAACCCGAAGAATAAAGTCGTCTAATCACTTATACCGCACAAGGAACGGCGTCAAAAATAAACTCTTGGGTTAGGATTGGGCTAGGGTTAGGGCTGGGTTTGGGGCTAGGGTTGTGCTGGGGCTAGGGTTGTGCTGGGGCTAGGGTTGTGCTGGGGCTAGGGTTGTGCTAGGGCTAGGGTTGTGCTAGGGCTAGGGCTGGGGTTGGGATTTTTTTCAAAAGTAAGAAAAAAAGATGATGATATGGTGACTAGTGTTGAGAGCAAGTGCTCGCTACTTGAGTTTGCATCGGGTGCTCTGGTATGCATTGAGTATCGTGGGTATTTGAGTGACATGCTTGAGTCTCTCCCCCATATGCTTCGCGGCCAAAAAACTTTACGGGGATTGCCTGCCATGCACGAGCGATCCCCGCATGTTTTTTTTTGGGTGCCTAATAACCGTGAAACATGCGGAGCAGGGACTCGAGCATGTCACTCAAGCACACGCTGTACATGGTGCATACCTGAGTACCCGATGCAAACTCAAGTAGCGAGCACTTGCGCTCAAGAATAATGACAACTTATTCAATATGATGACCTAATGTAAACAAATTCTGTGCCGTACCTCTGGGTTCAAAATGTTCACTATACACCTTAATAAAATCCTTGAGGGGTATAGTTTCCAAAATGGGGACACTTGTGGGGGAGCTCCACTGTTTAGGCACATCACGGGCTCTCCAAACGCGACATGGTGTCCGCTAACAAATTGAATGGAAAATCGGCTCAAATTGTTAGCGGACGCCATGTTGCGTTTGGAGAGCCCCTGTGTGCCCAAACATTGGAGCTCCCCCACAAGTGACCCCATTTTGGAAACTAGACCCCCCAAGGCACCTATCTAGATGCATAGTAAGCACTTGGAACTCCCAGGTGCTTCACAAATTGATTCGTAAAAATGAAAAAGTGAAAAAAAAAACACTTTTTCATTTTTATGAATCAATTTGTGAAGCACCTGGGGTTCCAAGTGCTCACTATGTATCTAGAAAGGTGCCTTGGGGGGTCTAGTTTCCAAAATGGGGTCACTTGTGGGGGAGCTCCAAAGTTTGGGCACAGAGGGGCTCTCCAAACGCAATGTGGCTGAGTGCTGCTCCAGAGGCAGGCCTAGGGAAGAGGCCGGGGCCTGAGAGGAGAAGGAGAAGTGGGCCTGGAGAAGAGGCCGAGGAGGAGGTGAAGGGGAGCTGAGATTCTGGCTCATCTCAGCTCCAAGAGAAAGGAACAGAAACAGAAAGGAACTGCAAAGAAGGAGAGACAGAGAAACAGAAGGGCTCAGGAACAATAAGGTGGAAGGGACCCTAAGAACCCACGAGAATCCAGGGTGCAGGGTCAGGCAGATTAAGGGTACCGGATCCCAAGTTGGTGGAGGAGAAACAACCCTCAGCCAAAGACCGGTCGTCGTGATCATATATTGGTGCGACACCTCATCAAACCTGCTAGGAAGGCACCATATAGGACAGCGGAGGACGGGGCCCACGTTTAACCGCACAGGTCCGCGGCAGCTGGACAAAAGTGGGTCACTGGTGAGGCAGGCCAGAGAAAGGATAATAGGGGGTCCTGTGCCATGCTCCTGAACTGCCTGGGAGTTGACCGAGCCCCTCACCTGGTGGACGCAGCACGGCTCGGGCGGTCACTGCTGGCCGAAGTGACCTGGAACAAACGAACTGTGAGTAAAGACCCTGGACTGTAACTTGTTGTCTGTGTGCTCCTTCGCGCCTCCAGCACTATCAGCACCGGGACTCGCACTACCATCACTCCCAACATCCACTACACTGCCCTGGGGCTGCACTCTTCCCGTGGGGAGTCACATCACCTCAGCTGCACCCATCATCAGCCCCAGCGGACTGCCTTGCAGCGGCGGTTCCTAATAACCGCAATCCACGGGTGGCGTAGTCGGACATTCTTTGGAGCGCATAGCAGACTACCATTGGCCTGACCACCCTGAGCCGCGGGACCGGGCCGCCACTACTACTACCCCCATCGTTCCCCTATCGCCCGGATCCGCGTGCCCCACGGCCCAGGGGGCGAGTCAGCTTTGGCGTAGTCGGCAGGATCATTACCAACCCGCCACAAGCGGGTATTGCGTGCCTGAAAAAAATTGCACATGTACCTTAAAAAGAAGTTTCCCGCCGTCCGGAGTCGTTTCCCGCCATCCGGAGCCGATTCCCGCCATCAGACGCCATCTTGGACCGTTTCCCGCCATCTTCATCCGTCTTTCCCGCCCTGGCAGACGGACGCCATTGTGTGCGCACCAGGGGACGGCAGGAGGCCACCTCCCATCATGGGCCGGGTCCCGGAGTGGCGCCAGAGAAGGAGCCCGCCCCCACCAGCCATGAATGCAGAAGTGGAGATGTCCATCGACATGGGGGGGCTGCCCCTGAGGGTGATTGTCGGCGGAGTGCCCCGGGACCACCCCCTCTGGGGGCGGAGAGAGAAGAAAACTGTGGGGCAGGGCGCAGTCTGGATCAGTCTGGCCAGGCCGCACCCGGAGATGGAGGGAGAAACCAGTTCCGGTACCCTGGCAAAGGGCCTGCTGCAAGCTACACCACCATGCAGCCTCACCGACCTGTTAGCCCATCTCCCCAAGGAGGACCCCGAATATACACGGGCGGCGTTGGAAGAGCTGGACCGGAGGATGGTCCGGGCGCAGCAGGACGTGATCGCCGGATGGAAGAAGGAAGTGGCCCGGCAGGCTGTGATCCTGCAGCCGAAAGCGCCATCGACGAGTAGCGCACCAGCCACCGAGGGCAGTGAAGGCCGAGCGGAGGCCGAGGACGACGCCGCGGAGGAGGCCGTGACAGCAGAGGCAGGTAACGGAGACGCCCCTGCACTGAATCCTGAGGCAGCCGACCTGCCCCTGCACCCCGTCACGGAGCCCAATGCACTGGGACCCGCCGTCGACACCGTGCCCCCGCCGCCATCAACCGGCCCCCAGGCCGTCGACGCTGCCGGTGAGCCCCGCCCCACGCCGTGCCCTCTGACCCCGGGCGTGCTCAGCCAACCACCATCGCAGGCCCGGCCGCAAGGCCCTGCGCCCCCGGGCGCCGCTGCCCCGACGGAACCCCCTGCACCTGCTGTACCGCCCTTGGGAGCAACCAGGAAACAACCAGCACGGGCCTGGTCGCAAGGTCACGTGCCCCCGGGCGCCGCCAACCCACCTGCGCCCCCTGCTGCTGCAGTACCACCACTGGGCGCGGATCTCTTCGCCCAATACACCACTCCGGATGGGCTGCCTTTCATCTGGCCCCCCGAGTTTGTCAACCCCCGCTTCCGGAGGAGCCCGTCCGCGGAGGTCGAAGTACCTTCTGAGCCCCTCATACCTGCTCCGGCGCCTCAGGAAATCCCCCAGCTGCCATTGGAAGATGCCCAGTTTGAATGGGACCCCACAGGGGAGGACCTGATGGGGTTCACGAAAGAAACACGAGCGGGCGCAGCTGAGCGGCGGGAGGCCTGCCGCCAACAGCTGGAGATGTTTGAGAAGGAGCAGCGAGAGCGGCGGGTGAAGCAAGAGAAGCTGCAGGTCCAGAGCGCGGAGCAGAAAATGAAGGCGCGACGAGATCCCCGAACTGCCCGCAGACCCCGAGTCACCGGGACTGTGGTGAAGTTCCAGGTGGAGCGCGGCTGGGGCTTCATCCGAGACCCCGAGACCATCAGTGACGTGTTTGTGACAAGGAGAGATGTGGAGATTCACCTACCGGAAGGCCATCGTGGGCGGGATCTATTCCCAGGCGACATGGTGTCTTACACCCGACACCAAGGCGTGAAGGGGTGGTACGCCCTACACGTCCGCCGAGTAGTAGAGGAGGAGGAACAGCACTACTCGGACGCTGAGTACCAGGAGGGCCCGGACGGGCCTGAAGATCCGTATGAGGAGGAAGAAGGAGCGTCACGAAGACACCGTTACCAGTGAACGGTCAAGTGGCATTATAAATAGTTACCCGTAAGGGTGCAAAGGAACTGTGTGGGACTGTTTCAAATTGCGTGTGGTCCCCGTTGGGACTGATATAGGACTGTGTGAACGTTATGTCCTATCCCCTAAGTAACCTGGATGGGGACTGAGAGCAGCCATCCCTCTTCCCCTAACAGGCTAAGGACTGTGAGCAGCCATTCCCCTCCCCAAAACCGGCCGAGGACTGGGAACGGCCAATCCCATGTATATAGTTGCGCTTCTTAAAGCGCCCCCTACTGGTTTTATACAAGAACCGCAACGTCTACCTCAAAGTTAAAATGGACTGTTGCACCTTTAAAAAGAAAGAACACCTGGTCGCAAGTTGCACCGCCGCCAGGATCCAAGAATGTGCTTTACTTAAAAAAAAAAATGTTTTATGTGAAAAGGTTTTATATGCTGCTAAATAGTCATGTGAAAGTTTTCTATAATGTTTTATACAAAAGAGTTCCGGAAGTATTGGAAAAGTTTTCTATAATGTCTAGTGAAAAGAAAAGTGTGTCCCATAAAGGGAGTTGAACCGTAATGTCTGTTTCTAATGTAAAAAGTTATTGAAAAAGTCTTTGCATGTCCTGTAATCAACTGTTTTTGCTCTTTTCCAGCCCGAGGACGTGCTGTGCTTTACCAGGGGGGAATGTAGCGGCCCGAGGGTTCGGCCGCTACAGGGGTATTGCACCTCAGTCCAGAGGTGTGATATTCCACTCCCAGGTAAGGATGGAGTATGGACCAGAGCTCAGTTAGCTGCATGCAGCACACACACCCCATTTCCGAGGGACAGTTCAACGGTGCTCCCACTAGACAGAAGTGCAGGCACGACCGACCATGTCCCTGCTGGAGTGGGGAGGGAGGGGTGGAACACCCAGTGCTGTAGGGGCAGATAGGGGGCGGTTCCTGAGCGTAGGAAGGAGCCCATTGGTTGCTGGTCACCTGGGCTCATGGATAGAGGGAGGTATAAAAGGTGGGCACCATCTTAGATCTAGGTTCGTTCGTTCTGTGGAGAGGAGAAGACAGGGAGCAGCAGCTCAGGCTGAGTGCTGCTCCAGAGGCAGGCCTAGGGAAGAGGCCGGGGCCTGAGAGGAGAAGGAGAAGTGGGCCTGGAGAAGAGGCCGAGGAGGAGGTGAAGGGGAGCTGAGATTCTGGCTCATCTCAGCTCCAAGAGAAAGGAACAGAAACAGAAAGGAACTGCAAAGAAGGAGAGACAGAGAAACAGAAGGGCTCAGGAACAATAAGGTGGAAGGGACCCTAAGAACCCACGAGAATCCAGGGTGCAGGGTCAGGCAGATTAAGGGTACCGGATCCCAAGTTGGTGGAGGAGAAACAACCCTCAGCCAAAGACCGGTCGTCGTGATCATATATTGGTGCGACACCTCATCAAACCTGCTAGGAAGGCACCATATAGGACAGCGGAGGACGGGGCCCACGTTTAACCGCACAGGTCCGCGGCAGCTGGACAAAAGTGGGTCACTGGTGAGGCAGGCCAGAGAAAGGATAAAAGGGGGTCCTGTGCCATGCTCCTGAACTGCCTGGGAGTTGACCGAGCCCCTCATCTGGTGGACGCAGCACGGCTCGGGCGGTCACTGCTGGCCGAAGTGACCTGGAACAAACGAACTGTGAGTAAAGACCCTGGACTGTAACTTGTTGTCTGTGTGCTCCTTCGCGCCTCCAGCACTATGAGCACCAGGACTCGCACTACCATCACTCCCAACATCCACTACACTGCCCTGGGGCTGCACTCTTCCCGTGGGGAGTCACATCACCTCAGCTGCACCCATCATCAGCCCCAGTGGACTGCCTTGCAGCGGCGGTTCCTAATAACCGCAATCCACGGGTGGCGTAGTCGGACATTATTTGGAGTGCATAGCAGACTACCATTGGCCTGACCACCCTGAGCCGCGGGACCGGGCCGCGACTACTACTACCCCCATCGTTCCCCTATCGCCCGGATCCGCGTGCCCCACGGCCCAGGGGGCGAGTCATGGGCACATAGCCTTACTAGAGGGAAGAAACACACAAAAAGTTCACTTTTGGAAAGATTCATTTACAGATAGAGGGAGGACATGATGTTAGAGACAGCGGACAGACAATCCCTGGTGTTTTGTAATAAGGTAGGGGTAATGCCAGGAGAAGCCGATCCTTTCACTGGCTTTGAAATTCCCAGAGAATTGAATTTAAAATGCAAACAATGGCATACATGGTTGTCCATTATTATTTATTTATTATATGTTGCTGTTCCCATTGGGGCTCACAATCTAATTTCCCTATCAGTATGTGTTTGGAGTGTGGGAGGAAACCAAAGAACCCAGAGGAAACATTTGTTAATTTCCTGATATGTCCTAGCGCAATTTCTGGTCTTCACAAAATCTCCTTCTTTCCTCCATCATACTATGTTCCTCATACAACCATCTCCATGGTTTATTCCCAGCATCCCCCATATGCACTACCTACAGTAACACTGCTGCCACCTCAATGCTGGCCATGTGAGAGCAGGGTGCTCTCCCCCTGTGTCATACGTTTCATTCTTTTTTTTTCCCCAGAAAATAAGTCACATGATTTCCTGACACTCCCCCCATGAAAAAATAGGGTGCAACATATATGTTAATAAAAGCAGATACACTTGATTTACAATGCATCCTTTTGCATGATTAAATAAAAAAGATCCGTTAAAAAAACTAAAAAATAAAAGCATGTAAATGGATTCAACTTATGTTAAAAAAAAACAGTACACCTGCTTTAAAATGCATCTGTTTACATCAGTTTTACAATGGATTGGTTTTTACCTTATATACAATATACACTGTGTTCCAAATTATTATGCAAATAATATTTTCTCAGATTTTCCCAAATTACCTATATGAATTGCAGTCATTGTAATTTTCAAGTCAAATAACTATTAGAGTACAATTGAAAGGTTTTTGTACAAACTGCCTATGATAACAGTATATTTTTAAAAAATAAAAAACTCAAACTGCACTCAAAATGCATGTTCCAAATTATTATGCACAGCAGAGTTTTCAACCTTTTCATTTTAATAAAGAACAAAAAAAATGGTCATTTTTGAAATTATAAGCATTAGCAGGTTATTACAAACTGAAATCAAACAGTTTTCAACTCAAAACTTTATTCTAGGTGATGTTACATTTGCACATAGGACTCCTTGTTCGAAAGGAGCTTCTGAACTCTCTCGTCCATTGAATTTGTCAGGTTTTGGATGGTTTCTGCTTCAATTGTTTTGCATGAGGACAGAATACCCTCCCAGAGCTGTTGCTTAGATGTGAACTGCCTCCCGCCATCATAGACACTCCTTTTGATGATGCTCCAGAGGTTCTCAATGGAGTTGAGGTCAGGGGAGCATGGGTGCCACACCATAAGTTTGTCCCCTTTTATGCCCATAGCAGCCAGAGATGCAGATGTGTTATGTGCAGCATGAGCCAGGGCATTATCATGCATGAAATGATCTCGATGGTCCAGATGGATGGAATGGAGGATGGCTGGTTGATGGACACCCCATGCAAACATGGCTACGGCGCTAACAAGGAGGAGGTGGAGTAATGTTTGGGCTGGAATCATGGGGAGAGAGATTGTCGGCCCTTTTAGGATCCCTGAAGGGGTAAAGATGAACTCCATAATGTATGTTGAGTGTTATGCACACGCCCGGGCTGAGCGGCGTGTGCGAGTGATTGTAGTGATTCCACTGGACCGTGCCGGAGAGTGAATGCCTGGAGGGGCTTAACTAGGTATTCACCCGATCCGACCAGGGTCGCACGACGGCATACGACGCCAGTGCACCAAGGAGGAACCGAGCAGAGGGACCAGGTGCTACTCCAGGACAGACCCCGGACACGGCTGTTGACCCACACAGGGGAATACAGGAACAGACTGGTAGGCTGGCACACAGACTGGTGGGTATAGGCAGGCACGACTGGTATGCAGGCAGGCGGGTATGCAGGCAGGGGGGTACAGGCAAGCACAGCTAGAGTGCAGACAGGGAGGCACTAGCAGGTAGGAACACAGGCGGGATAGAACCCAGTACACACTGGGACTCAGGAACAATACAGGCAGAGGGGTACAGGCAAGCACAGCTAGAGTGCAGACAGGGAGGCACTAGCAGGTAGGGACACTGGCGGGATAGGACCCAGTACACACTGGGACTCAGGAACAGAACCACAGATGTGGCGGACAAACACAGCAGAGTGAGGCCGCCCAGAGAGGTGAGCGAGAACAGGGCAGGACAAGGCCGCCTGGAGCGGTGAGCAAGAGTAGAGCAGGACAAGGCCGCCAGGAGCGGTGAACAAAGGATCAGAGCTGAGCGAGACTACTGGAGCAGTGAGCAAGAGTAAAGCAGGACGAGGCCGCCAGGAGCGGTGAGCAAGAGTGGAGCGAGACTGCCGGAGCAGCGAGCAAAAGGGTCAGAGCGGAGCAAGGCTGCCGGAGCAGCGAGCAAACGAGTCAGAGCAGGCTAGAACCGCCGGAGCGGTAAGCAAAGGAGTCAGAGCAGACTAGAACCGCCGGAGCGGTGAGCAAAGGAGTCAGAGCAGGCTAGAACCGCCGGAGCGGTGAGCAAAGGAGTCAGAGCAGGCTAGAACCGCCGGAGCAGTGAGCAAAGGAGTCAGAGCAGGCTAGAACCGCCGGAGCAGTGAGCAAAGGAGTCAGAGCAGGCAAGGCTGAGTAGGGGGGACAGGGCTCTGTTCACACGGAACAGACAGGAAGGGAAAGGCAGAGCCAGACACCCACAGGGTACTTGCAGTGAAGTAGCGAGTGGACCACAAACTCACAAACGGGAGTACAGAGACAACAGGCAGGAGTTAGGTACGAGTTCAGACTCTGCAGAAAAAGGAAAGGAATAGACATAGAGAAAAGACAGATGAAAGATAGGAGAGAGTACAGACTGGAACTGAGTGTACGGACAAGACCGACACAGGAGCGGGACACAGGAGCGGGTCTGGGAATACGGCCCCCAGAGAGGCGGGACGAACAGGCAAGGAGCGTGTTCAGACAGGACAGACAAGATACAGGAGCAGGTCTGGGTAATCGGCCCCCAGAGAGGCGGGACGAACAGGCAAGGAGCGTGTTCAGACAGGACAGACAAGATACAGGAACAGATCTAGGTAATCGGCCCCTAGAAGGCGGGAGGAACAGGCTAGGAGCGTGTTCAGACAGGCCTGGAAATACAGCCTCCAGGAAAGGCAGCAGGCAAGAGTACACAGACAGGACTCAGTTCAGACACGGGAACTGATACCGCAAGGCAGGAGACAAAGACAGGACTCAGCTCAGACACGGGAACTGATACCGCAAGGCAGGAGACATAGACAGGACTCAGTTCAGACACGGGAACTGATACCGCAAGACAGGAGACAAAGAACGGGACCTGGCACCTTCAGAGTGAAAGCACACACTGAATGAAACACTATGCTCAGGCAGGGAATGATTGGAGCAGCTGAGCTATATACCAGGTGACAGACAGCAATAGGCTGAGGACGCACAAGGGGTGTGACCCACAGCAGGTACAAAAAGCAGGAAGTGATCGGGCGCCGCCCTTAAGCAGCAGAAGCAGACACAAACAGACAGCATGGAGGGAAGCCAGAGAGACATTCTGGACTGGAGATCAAGTGCGCGCTCTTGCACAGTGGGAGATGGACCACCATGCAAGGACGCCGCCAGGTATGTTACATTGAGTTTCTCAAACAGCACTTCCTTCCATGGTTCAAGAAGAAGAACCGTGCATTCCGCAGCAAGATCATTTTCATGCATGATAATGCCCCGTCTCATGCTGCACATAACACATCTGCATCTCTGGCTGCTATGGGCATAAAAGGGGACAAACTTATGGTGTGGCACCCATGCTCCCCTGACCTCAACCCCATTGAGAACCTCTGGAGCATCATCAAAAGGAGTGTCTATGATGGCGGGAGGCTGTTCACATCTAAGCAACAGTTCTGGGAGGGTATTCTGTCCTCATGCAAAACAATTGAAGCAGAAACCATCCAAAACCTGACAAATGTGTTATTCGATTAATTTGTCTATAAGCTACACACATCCTCATGCTACCGTCCTTCTTTCTGACCAGGACCAGGAGAGCTGCCCAGGGGCTACAGCTATCCCTTACTACCCCTGCCTTTTTCATGTCATGCAACATTTCCTTGGCTTATTGGTAATGTGCTGGTGGTACTGGTCTGTAACGCTCCTTAATTGGTGGATGGTTACCGGTGGGTATGTGGTGTTGTACCCCTTTGACCCTTCCAAAATCAAGTGGGTGTTTACTAAACACTTGTTTATACTCCTGAACCACTCTGTAGACACCGTCTTTTTGATGGACAGGAGTGGCGTCAGTCCCAACATGGAGCTGTTGACACCAATCCTCCAGCTGAGCTTCGGAGTCATTGTCCTCCACTGTATCTGGTGGGGTCAAGGATCCAGTGCCACTCTTATCTGTCCAACTTGTAGCAGCACCCATGTGTACAACCATACCTCATACTGCCCTAGCACTATTTTGTGCATCAGGTCTAACTGTTCATGTGCAAATTCTGCTACCCATACAGTAAGAAATATCTTTTTTTATATACATCTCACCCTTGAAACTTCAGCAAAATTTATATTCTTATCTATGGGCATTGTCTGGTATTGCACCTTACCCACATTCAAGTAAATGGAGCGAGGCTTGATTATGAGACCTAACCAATGGACGGTAGTGGGAATAAAAAAATTTTTCAATTCAAATACAAGTTTAAAGGGAACATGTTAGCTGATAAATGCTGCCCAAACTGTGAGCAGCAGGTATCAACCACTGGCTGTATTATCCAGCTAGGTATGTTTGTCATATAATCATAGAATGTTAAAGTTGGAAGGGACCACCAGGGTCCTCGTGTCCAGACCCCTGCTCAATGCAGGATTCACTAAACCATCTCAGACATATGTCTGTCCAGCCTCTGTTTGAAGACTTCCATTGAGAGAGAACTCACCACCTCTCGTGGCCGCCTGCTCCACTCATTAATCACCTCACTGTCAAAAAGTTTATTCTATTATCTAATCTGTATCTTCTCCCATTGAGTTTCATCCCATTGCTTCTAGTCTTTCTTTATACAAATGAGAAAAAAAGCTGCCTCTACAGTGTGACATCCCTACAGATATTTGTAGAAAGTTATTAAGTCTTCTCTCAGTCTTCTCTTTTGCAATCTAAACATTCCCAAATCCTCTAACTGTTCCTCATAGGACATTGTTTGTAGACCGGTCACCATCCTGGTAGCTCTTCTCTGAACTTGCTCCAGTTTTTCAATGTCTTTTTAAAAATGTGCCCAGAACTAGACACAGTATTCCAGATGAGGTCTGACCAAAGAGGAGTAGAGGGGGATAATTACTTCACGTAATCTAGACACTATGCTTTTGTTAATGAAACCAAGAATTGTGTTTGCCTTTTTTGCTGTTGCCTCACACTGTTGACTCATGTGCAGTCTGTGATCTATTAGTATACCCAAGTCTTTTTCACCTGTGCTGTTGCTTAGCCCTATTCCTCCCATTCTGTATATGCTTTTTTCATTTTTCTTGCCCAGATGTAGAACTGTTCATTTCTCCCTGTTAAAAAACATTCTGTTGCTGACCATTCCATGTTCATTTTTTCAATAAGGATGGTATGAGATACTTTGTCAAATGCTTTGTTGAAGTCAATATATACTCTATCTACTGTGCTTCCCTGATCCACCCGGTCAGTTATTCTGTCATAGAAGGAAATTAAGTTAGTGTCACGCACACAGTGGGAAAGACTAAGTGCAACACAAAGGGATGAGGGGAAGGAAGCCCAAATACTAGGGTAAGGTGGAGTAGAGACCCCTATGCAGATCTAATAACATCCTGCCTGCCCTACCGTCCCTATATTGGTTCCACACCAATCGCCAAGCAGGAAACCTATGCCCTATATATCCCTAGAGCTAGGCCCTAGATAGGAAAGGGGTGGCTGAGCACTGGTCAGTCCCAACTATAAACTTAAGGCAACAAGAGAGACAAACAAAGGGGGAAAACTTAGCTTGAGCAGACATCAGAGGGATAATGCCAAACGTCCTCCAAGGGCACCAAAGAGTAAGGTAGCCGACTGACACTAGAGGGATAACGCCAAACGTCCTCCAAGGGCACCAAAGAGAAAGCTAGCCGACTGCTATAGCGCCAAGCCTTCACAAGGGAAAATGAGAATACCACCGGCGACTCCCTGAAGCAGACTGAGAGCTTACAAACACCCAGACCAGAGTGTGTAAATCAGAGCTGGAAGGAGGTCGCTGCTGGATCCAAAAGTCAGAAGGAAGAAGAAGGCCTCTGCAATGCCAAAAGCAGTGACCTTCTGCAGCCAGATGCAAAGCGACTGTCTGTTACATCTGACACACAAGTGGCAGTCTGACATGACTTATTAGTTACAAACCCATTCTGGCTCTGGTTAATCACTTCATTCTCATAAAGGTACTTGCATACATGTTCTTTAATCATGCTGCAGCATTTCAGAGAAAAACATACTTTTAATAGCCGCTGGGGACCGAGCCGCTCTATTGACAAGTCGTACAGTCAAGTCCCCTGTGGCTTCTTGCTGTCCGATGACAGTGACTAGTGTCTGCCTATATGCGCATGTGGAGAAAATCTGGGCAGTAAAATAGATAAAAAAAACTGGGAGAAGAAAGGAGCGCTATCTGAGCGCAGTAAATAACATCACATATCAAAATTCTATAAGGTAACGGGAGAAGCTTACCTTTGTGGGTTTTGCAGATCCAGGCACAACTCTAGTAGAGATTTAATAAAATGTTTTACAGGGTCTTCACCAACGGTCTGCCGCTCATCCGAAAGCAGTGTTTGCACACCTTGTCCTGGCCCGACAGGTTGCCTCCACGTGGGTTTGTGAAAGAGATTACCGGAGGCGCTCCCGTGGATAATGATAGAGACTCCACTGTAAGTTTAGTGGAAATGTTCCAATAGGCTCGCAGTTGACTGCTCAAAAACGCATAGGTTCAAGATATAAAAATTTATTTGGAATTAAAAACCTCTCAAGAGATGAGTGGTTGACATATAATAGCATATAATGGCACTACGCGTTTCTGCTCTCAAGGAGCCTTCATCAGGTGCACCTGATGTGGGGGTGCACCTGATGAAGGCTCCTTGAGAGCAGAAACGCGTTGTGCTATTATATGTCAACCACACATCTCTTGAGAGGTTTTTAATTCCAAATACATTTTTATATCTTGAACCTATGCGCTTTTGAGCAGTCACCTGCGAGCCTATTGGGACGTTTCCATTAAACTTACAGTGGAGTCTCTATCGTTATCCACGGGAGCGCCTCCGGTAATCTCTTTTATATGCGCATGTGGGCAGAGACTGGCTGGGATAATACAGCCACTGGCTGATGCATGCTGCGGTTTGGGCAGCAAGTATCAGCTGATAGGTTCCTTTTAAGCACAATATGGCAGCAATCCAAGTAAGATTTCCATGTGCTAGTGGGGCACAAACCTTGAGGGTAATTTTCTATAATTGTCTTGGATCCATTTGTGATCATTATATTAAATTACATCAGACACTTTTTTATTCTCAGATGGGAGCATTTATTATTTGTGATTTGGTGATGAATGGCTGCTCCATCTGAAATGAGATTTTTCATCCTGTCTCGTGAAATATACCAGACACTGGAGGATTATTGTGATGTCCTTCACTTCGTCACATGGCATGCATTTTGCTATCATCTTGTTTAGGTATTGTGGGTCTGTACAGCAGGATAAATATTCAGGTATTGCATTTCTATCCTTCGTGATCCCATAGGTGTTGATTAAGTGCTCTGCAAAGTGAGGGTGCACTGCTGGATTATAGCCCATCGTCTTCAGCTGATCCATGGTGTGGTGGTAGCGCTGGAACAGCTCGGCTCTTAAGTTCTCCTCTATTTTTCCAGTTAATGGATTAGTGGTCACCTGTAATCATAAAATGGACATTTTAATTTACTGGGGTAATCACAATATGGCTAGTCTTTGGAAACTGTTGGCCAGCATGCTGACAGACATTTGTGTCTAGATAAATGTTTATAATGCAAAGGAATAGCTTGTTTTTCTTCATCAATTTATTGTAAAGTGCTTGATGGAAAGACTACACTTCCAAAAATGCAATCCATTGCAAGATCTGTACAGAAACTGAATAAGAAAGGAATGATGGGAGATTTCAGCTCTGTGAGTTGCAAAATTAATACATCTCTAAATTATTGGACAGGCTCTGACTCTGGACCAATACAATCAAATCATGGGATTTCATTGCAAAATTATCATTTTGTAGAATAATTCTATAACTTGTAAAATGTGCTCCATTGTGGACTTGGACTTTAAATATCTATTTTAATAATAATTTTAGGTTTCTCACCTGTAAAATCTTCTCTTTTATATCAGCTACTCTGTATCTGTACTGTCGTTGCTGTTCTAGGAAGATGGCACGGAGTATACGGCGGTCCAGCTGAAAGGCGATCTCGCCAACAATACGCTGACATGTCTTAACTTTTTCAGGGTCTGTAAAAGTTCAATAGTAATAATTAGGCTTATATCAAATCCCTACATTGGCTTATATTGAGACTAATGGTATAGGATTCTTCATCACAAGAATTTATACTAGTATTGTCCATGTTGTAATATGCAGAAGCTCCTGAAGACGTCTTCACAGATTTTCTTCACCAGGCTAATGTATGTGATGGAACACTCGGGAAGCTAATATTCTAAGTTCTGTGATGTCATCAGCCATGTCATTGGAACCTGGTTATGAGCTCATCGTTCATTGCAGCCAATAGGAATTCACAACATTGGAACACTAAGTCTATGACTTGTATTATGTGTGACCACAGGAATAACATCTTAACATTATTAATTGTAGAAAGTTTAGAATCCAATGCAATTATATATTTTTGTTTTGTAACTTCTAATGGTATTTTTTTCTTTTTTTTTACATCCGCCATATGGTTTTAAAGAAATGTGACTTTTTATTTAATGTGCACTGGTATGCTTTATTTTTTGATTTTCACCAAAAGGGTGTTTCTAACCGTAATTCCAGGGATTCCTATGAGCAATGCCTCCTTGATTAAGACTATAAAAATTAGCATAATGAACACACCAAATAAAAAGGCCAATATCTCTGGAACCGTATGTCAAATTAAAAAATAAAAATCAACAAAATACTCATGAGAGCAGGAAGCCGGCAGGGGGGTGCAGTCGGGCCGCCTAATGTGGCGGTTCGAGGTGTCTCCCCCAGCGGCTGGGTTCTGCCGCCCCCCGAACCGGTATTCGGCCGTTCTCTGACCAGGGTGTCAAGCTAACACCCAGCTCAGAGAAGCTGCAGTGCGCCGGCGCTCAGTGATTGCAATTGCATCTCTCAGACCAAGTACAATTGAAGCTCTGACCCCTGCGGATCAGAGCGACGCCAGCAGCGTGATCAGGTCATGTTATCACGCTACTGACGTCACTCACCGGCACCCAGCGCAAAGAGCATCGGTGGTGGTAAGTGCTTCACACTGGAGCTGAAGACACCGAAGATTACATGGAGGGGGGGAGAGAGATTTACTATGTGTGTTTGTATGTGTATATATTTACTGTGGGGGTATATACTGTGTGTGTATATATTTATTGTGGGGGAATATACTGTGTGTGTGTGTATATGTATTGTGTGCGTATATACTGCGTGTGTATGTTTACTGTGGGGGTATATATACTTTGTGTGTGGGGGTATATACGGTGGGTGGGTGTGGGGGGGATTTGCTGTGGCATTGTATATACTCTGTGTGGGGGATATTTACTGTGGGGGTGTATATAGCGTGTGTATGTGGGGGTATATACTCTGGGGGTATTTACTTTGGGGGTGTATATACTCTGTGTGTACGTGGGGGGTATATACTCTGGGGGTATTTACTGTGAGGATGTATATACTCAGTGTGTGGGGGGGAATTTACTTTGAGGGGTATATACTGTTTGTGTGGGGGTGTATATACTGTTTGGGAGGTACAGTGGGTACGGAAAATATTCAGACCCCTTTAAATTTTTCACTCTTTGTTTCATTGCAGCCATTTAGTAAATTCTAAAAAGTTCTTTTTTTTCCTCATTAACGTACACTCTGCACCCCAATCTCGACTGAGAAAAAACCCGAAATTTTGATATTTTTGCAAATTTTTTAAAAAGAAAAACTGAAATATCACATGGTCATAAGTATTCAGACCCTTTGCTCAGTATGGAGTAGAAGCACCCTTTAGAGCTAGTACAGCCATGAGTCTTCTTGGGAATGATGCAACAAGTTTTTCATACCTGGATTTGGGGATCCTCTGCCATTCTTCCCTGCAGATGCTCTTCTGTTCTATCAGGTTGGAAGGTGAACGTTGGTGTACAGCCATTTTCAGGTCTCTCCAGAGATGCTCAATTGGGTTTAGGTCAGGGCTCGGGCTGGCCCAGTCAAGAATGGTCACAGATTGTCATTTTAGCTGTGTGCTTAGGGTCATTGTCTTGTTGGAAGGTGAACCTTCAGCCAAGTCTGAGGTTCAGAGCACTCTGGAAGAGGTTTTCTTCCAGGATATCTCTTTACAAAGCAAGTTCTATCAGTTTAATTAAACACAGCTGGACTCCAATGAAGGAGTAGAACCATCTCAAGGAGGATCACAAGGAAATGGACAGCATGTGAGTTAAATAGGAGTGTCTGAGCAAAGAGTCTGAATACTTATGACCATGTGATATTTCAGTTTTTCTTTTTTAATAAATTTGCAAAAATGTCTACATTTCTGTTTTTTTTCAGTCAAGATGAGGTGCAGAGTGTAGATTAATGAGAAAAAAAATTACTTTTTAGAATTTACCAAATGGCTGCAATGAAATTAAGAGTGAAAAATTTAAAGGGGTCTGAATACTTTCCGCACCCACTGTATATACTCAGGGTGTGGTGCGCTATTCACTGTGGGGGTGTATATACACTGTGTGTGTGGGGGGGTGTTTACTGTGTGAGGCTGGGCGGAATTTAGTGTAACGGGGCTGGGGGAGATTTACTGTGTGGGGGAGATTTAGTGTAACGGGGCTCAGGGAGATTTATTGTGGGGGTTATATGTTACACGCACGCTGCCTAAGTTCAGATAGAGGCACGACCGGTTACATGAATTCGTTGGAATCCTGGGGGAACCGTTACTCAGGGAGACCATAGGCTGCAGCTTCGCTCAGGCACACAATAGATTCAGTTGCTGACCAGACACATCTGACAAGAATCTTCATAAACAGTAGAACAGTAACATTTAATGAGGCATGGCCAGTGCAATGCAAATGTCTCTTTGAGCAACAGGTTCCAGTAATAACAGTACAGTCTCCTTTGCAGCACAGCAGTACACAGTCTACAGGGTGGGCCATTTATATGGATATGTGTCACCCTGACCTGGATGCCACAAGTGTAATTAAAGCTGTGTCTGAGAGCAAGGGGGAGGTTCTCTAGTCAGGGGAACATTAGCATGCAATGCCTCCTGTCTCAGGCCAGTAGGGGGAGCTGGCTGCCCCTATAAAAGCTGGTATTGAGAGCAGGGTTAGAGAGAACTGGATTGCCTGTCTCAGCACTGAGACGTGTCCCAGAGTGGAGCAGGGACAGAAAGTTGATTGCACCTAAGAGGAAGTGTGGCAGTAGGAGAGCCACAAG
Organism: Phyllobates terribilis; assembly: GCF_046119375.1. Classification (NCBI taxonomy): domain Eukaryota; kingdom Metazoa; phylum Chordata; class Amphibia; order Anura; family Dendrobatidae; genus Phyllobates; species Phyllobates terribilis. Next base: position 175,754,566 of record NW_027362761.1, on the reverse strand, counting down.
CCAGAGACAAGAGGCGAAGAGAGCCTGTCTTGGCAGAGAAAAGACTTAATTTTACCAGACTTTGGTGTCTGAGGCTGGAAGGATTCCACATCCCCCAGCAGAGAACCAGTCCGCAAGGGACTGTACATTCCTTGGCCTAAGAAGCCTGGAGGCCCTGCCACAACCGAAGGGACCAGTAAAGCTGTACAAGGCTGGGAGCAGAAAGGAACCCACGTCGCAGGCCATACAGGCGAGAAAACACGGAAAGCTCGGAAACGTGGGCTGTTACCCTATCAGGAGGAGATAGCCAGAAGGAGCGCAGAAAGCACGGTAGGCCTACACCCTCACCCTGACCAGGGCCAATTTCCCCGTTGCTCTCAGACATCCAGGTCCCCTCCTAGCTGGGACTGTTTATGGGTCAGTTTACCTGTTTCAGTAAAGACCCTGGACTGCAACCTGTTGTCTGTGTGCTCCTTGCTCCTTCAGCACTATCAGCACTGGGACTCTCACTACCATCACTCCCACCATCCACTACACTGCCCTGGGGCCGCACTCTTCCCGTGGGGAGTCACACCATCCCAGCTGCACATATCATCAGCCCCAGCGGTCTGCCTTGCAGCGGCGGTTCCTAATGACCGCAAATCCACGGGTGGCGTAGTCGGACATAATCAACAACACGTAACAGACTACCATTGGCCTGACCACCCTGAGCCACGGACCGGGCAGCCACTACTACCCCCATCGTTCCCCTAATTGCCCGGATCCGAGTGCCCCACGGCCCAGGGGGCGAGTCAGCTTTGGCGTAGTCGGCAGGATTTCGTGCCCGCAACCACCGGGTACTGCGTGCCTGAAAAAGACTTTTGTAACTTACCTGTGGCGAAGTTTCCCGCCGTCCGGAGTCTTTTCCCGCCATCCGGAGCCGATTCCCGCCATCAGACGCCATCTTGGACCGTTTCCCGCCATCTTCTGCCGTCTTCCCGCCATCCGCAGCTGTTTCCCGCCATCGGACGCCATCTTCAGGACGCCACGCGGGAAGAAGAGGGGCGTGGACGTCAAAACCGCGCGAGATCCGAAGCTCCGCCCCACGCACCGACGATGCGCAAGGTCCTGGAAGGGAGAGGGAGCGACGCTGACGTCATCAGGACGCGACGCCAGGTCCTCGTCCATAGCAGCAGCAGCGGAGCCGCGGCCTACAGAAGAGGATCGTCGGAAGGTAGGCCACGCTTAACTAGGGGGGAGGAAGATGTCGGACACAGAGGCGCCCACTACCACCAACGCAGCTGCAGCAGCGGTGATGCCCTTTTCCTTGCCCTACATCCCTGGAGCGGCCTGGCTGCCCAAATACTCAGGGGAGCCCCATGCCCTAACTGACTTCAAGGAAAGGCTATACAGTTTGTTCCACGTTTACCCCCTGACAGAGGAACAGAAGGTCAGCATATTAACAGGGCAGTTAACTGGCGCAGCCCAGAGGGAGGTAAAATCATGGCCCACTGAGGAGAAAAGGACTGTGAAGGGTATTCTGGCCCGGCTGCGGGGTACCTTTGACACACGTACCTCTGCTGAGATTAAAATGAGGTTCTATGGATGTAAGCAGCGGGCACAGGACAGCATCAGAGACTATGCCCTAAATCTGCAGGAAGCCCTGAGGGCTATTCAACAAACTGACCCTGGAAGTGTGCAGGAAACGGATAAGCTGCTAACAGAACAATTCATAGAAGGTCTGCTGTCTAGCGCCCACAGGGCCCAACTGCGCCTCATGTTCTTTCAGAACCCCGACCTGACCTTTGCCCAATTTAAGGACAGGGCCATAAGGGTGCTCCGTGAATCTGCAACCAGTGGCGCTATAAACCCCCGGCGCCCTGCTATCACCTACCACCAGGAGGCGGCGCCCTCCTCTATGGACTCCGTGGAGGCTGATGCACAGGCCCTGAACCAAGCCCCGTCGAAAGACCTGCACCACCAAGTCCAGGAGCTGACCAGGAGCGTCGCGGCGTTGACCAGGACCGTCCAGGCGTTGCAAGTGGACCCGTCAAGACGCATGAAGCTGGCTTCAAGTCCGGAGGATGTCCCGTGGCGTCGACAGAGGAGGATCCCGTCGTTCCGAGGGAGGCCCACAGACCGCTACGCAGAGGATGGACAGCCCATTTGCCGTCGATGCAACCAGCCCAGACACATTTCCAGGTACTGTAATTTAAACGGGTCCAACCTGGGGCAGAGGGCCAACCCCCAGGCATAACATCACCAGGCCCTTACAATTGGCGTAATAAGTACGTTGGGGGGCGCCCGGTTTTACCCGTGGTGCTGGACGGTATCCCCATGAGCGCCTTGCTGGATACTGGGTCACAAGTAACCACTATCCCTTATGTACTTTTTAAGTAGTATTGGACTGATGCTGATATCACACGGTATCCAGACAGTAACTTGAGCATCATCGCCAGTAATGGCTTACCCGTGCCGCAGATGGGGTTCAAGGAGATGACCATTAAAACTGGTAAAGTTGAACTACCGGCACAGGGAGTAATTATTGTGGACATTGACCGTCGTGAAAGTCACCCTAAAATAACTGTGGGTACTAATGTAATTGAAAATTGTCTTTCAGAGGTAATTGTAATTCTACAACAGGTGGCGGTGAATGCTAGTTCCAGCCAACAGAGGGTCCTCAACAAGGAGATAAAAGCCCTGATGAGACGGCAGCAGGTAGAACTGTCTGGTGGTGAGATCGGTAGCGTAAGACTCAGTGATCTATTCCCCATTTCCATGCCTCCCAAAAGTGAAATGATGATCTGGTGTCGGACTGCAATCGGGTAGAGACTACCAAGCCATGGTAGAACCCGTGTACTCAGACAGCAGGCCCACCATTTTGACAGCCCGGGGGGTGGTTGAGGTCCGTCATGGGAGGGTGCCCGTCCGCATCCTCAGCATTGGGGAGAGGGAAGTACACTTACCCAGGTACGCTACACTCGCCAAACTGTTTGTTGTCGAACATCAAGCTATCAGGGCCGTGGAACCCTTGCCTCCATCTCCTCAGGCGGAGGGTAATGGCTCCCAGAAACAAAAGGAGGACTGGTGCCAGAAACTCCACGTGGGTGCTCACTCCACTCCCCTGCACCAAAAACAAGGAGTCTACCGGGTGGTACAGGAGTACGAGAGAGTCTTTAGTAAGCACCCACTAGACTTCGGCAGAGTAAAAGGGATAGAACACCACATCCCCACAGGGAGCCGCCCACCGATAAAAGAAAGACACCGACCTGTACCCCCTGCACATTATCAGAACGCCAAGGGCATGCTAAGGGAGATGAAAGAAGCTGGGGTTATTAGAGATAGCTGTAGCCCCTGGGCAGCCCCTTTGGTTCTGGTGAAAAAGAAAGACGGCACCATGAGAATGTGCGTGGACTATAGACAAATCAACCGTATCACCCACAAAGACGCATATCCGCTGCCTAGAATAGAGGAGTCTTTAGCCGCACTAAAATCTGCTAACTTCTTTTCTACTTTGGACCTTACTAGCGGGTACTGGCAGGTTCCTGTGGCAGAGGCTGACAAGGAGAAGACCGCCTTCACCACCCCGATGGGACTGAGTGAGTTCAACTGTATGCCCTTCGGGCTCTGCAACGCACCAGGGACCTTCCAGCGGCTGATGGAATGCTGTCTAGGGCACCGAAACTTCGAGACGGTCCTCCTTTACCTGGACGACGTGATCGTCTATTCGAAGACCTACGAGGACCATCTAAAGCACCTGGCCGAGGTGTTCGAAGCCCTGGCAGGCTATGGCCTGAAGGTGAAACCATCGAAGTGTCACCTGCTGAAACCAAAGGTCCAGTACCTAGGGCACGTGGTAAGCGTGGAAGGAGTGGCCCCCGACCCTGACAAGGTCACGGCAATCAAGAGCTGGCCAAGCCCCTCGAACATCAAAGAGGTGAGACAGTTTCTCGGGTTGGTAGGCTACTACCAAAGGTTCATCCCCGGGTTCACTAAGATGGCAGCTCCTATGCAGGACCTCCTGATCGGACAGTCTAAGTCCCGAAGTCAAAAGCCACCCTTCAAGTGGGATAAACCGGAAGAGGAGTCCTTCCGCCAACTAAAGATGGCCCTCACGGGGGATGAGATCCTGGCCTACCCTGATTATGGCCAGCCTTTCATTCTCCACACAGACGCCAGTAATGTGGGACTGGGAGCCGTACTGTCCCAAAACAAACAGGGCAGAGAACGGGTGATCGCATACGCCAGTCGGAAGCTGAGGCCCACCGAGAGGAACCCGGAGAATTACAGCTCCTTCAAGCTAGAATTCTTGGCAGTGGTGTGGGCCGTGACGGAACGCTTCAAGCATTACCTGGCCTCCGCAAAGTTCACCGTGTACACGGACAACAACCCGTTGACACACCTGGACAATGCAAGACTGGGTGCCCTAGAACAGCGGTGGATGGCCCCTCTCTCTAACTATGACTTCGTGATCAAGTACCGGGCAGGCAAAACCAATGCCAACGCGGACTCCCTATCAAGAATGCCTCACTTACCTGAGGGTGACGAAGACCCAGAAGAGCTGGAGGAGGTAGAACTCCCCGCGTTTCACCGGTATGGAGCCGCTCAACACTCTCACCGCGTGAAGGAGGAGGATCTAACAACTGTGATGATGAATCCCCTACCTCACCACAGCTGGGCCGAGACCCAAGATAGTGACCCTGCCATCCGCCTGGTGAAAGATCTGCTGACCCGGGAAGACGCCCGCCTAGATCCAGATGCCCCAGAGGAAGCCAAGCAGCTATGGAAGGAGAAGAGCAAGCTGTTCCTCTACGAAGGCAAGTTGTGCAGAAGGATTGTCAACCACTGGACGCACGAGCTGACCTGGCAAGTCGTGGTCCCAAGGAGGGATGCAGCTATGGTCCTGGGGGCTTACCATGACAGAGCGGGACACTTCGGTTGGAAGAAACTGAAGTTCCTACTAAGAGGAAGATTCTTTTGGGTCGGCATGAGAGGAGCTGTAGAAAAATGGTGCAGAGACTGTGGCCCTTGTCACCTAAGGAGGAAGGACCGTGCCAGCCAGAAGACACCCTTGAGGCCCATCGTCACCACGCAGCCTCTTGAGCTGGTAGCTCTGGACCATGTCAAATTGGCTCCCAGCCGGTCAGGATACATCTATGCCCTGACAATCGTGGACCACTATTCCCGTTTTCTAGTGGTGGTCCCGGTAAAGGACTTGACAGCCCAAAAAGCGGCCAGAGCCTTCCAGCAATATTTCTGCCGTCCACACGGGTATCCGGAACAGGTCCTGACAGACCAGGGTCCAGCGTTCGAGGCTGAAATCTTCCAGGAGTTCTGCAACCTCCATGGCTGTAAGAAGATTCCTACAACGCCTTACCACCCTCAAACCAACGGGATGTGTGAGAAGATGAACAATATAGTCATTGATCTCCTGAAGACGTTGCCCCTGGAGGAACGCAGCCTGTGGCCAGAAAAACTGCCGGACCTGATAGACCTATACAACAATATCCCGGTGAATGCTACAAACTGCACCCCGGCTTACCTGATGTGAGCTAGACCAGGAAAGCTGCACGTAGACCTGGAGTTGGGAGTCCTAATACCTGAGGACACCTCCCCGGATGCGGACTGGGATACGGAAAGGCAACTGCAGTACAAGAAGGTACAGGAGAGTGTGGAGAAGAGCCTGGCCCAGGTGAGAGAGAAGCAAGAAAGACTCTTCAATCAACACGCCCCTGCTAGTCCCCTAGAACCTGGTGAGCAAGTCCTAAAGCGAAAAAGAAGGCTACATAAGTTGGACGACCAGTGGGAAAGGGAACCCTACACCGTACTGCAGTCTGACCACGACAACCCAAAGGTGTCGTCTCCAGAGACCACCTCAAAAGGTGCCCCTAGCAACTCCGTAGTGCAGAAGAGGATCAGAGTGACCTTGAACCCGCAAAGGACAAGGAAGAAATGATCAGCACCGTTCTCGGAAAGTTCCCTCAGTCCTGGACTCGCATAAATGATGCCATAGTGGTACCCGTCCTGCATTTCCTGCAACCGGCACAGCAACAACCAACACCAGAGCCGGAAGGTGAAGAGGAGCAAGCGGTTCCAGAGGCAGAAGAGCCTGTACCAGCAGCCCAGGAGAGTCAACCCTCTGCTGACAGTGAGCCTGCCATGCCTGCGGTAAGCCAAAGAACCCGCAGACAGCTGCCTGCCCTACCTGTACACCCAGCTGGTAGCTGTACCCCTAACGCTAGTGGGGAAAGCCAGGTTGGTCTACCACCAGAAAGTGAGCTACGTAGGACAACCAGGAGCACAAAGGGACAGATACCTGCTCGCTGGAGAATATAGAGCGTACTAAAATTGTAAATAACCCTGTTGCCAAATGTTGAAATGTTTGCCAAGTTACCTGCGTAATTATTAATAGCGTGTTTCAGTTTCTTGCAGCTACCGTAAGGACTCAAAGGTTATGGACTTTTTTTTATAACCAGGACCTTGCATGGACTGCGTTTGGAGCCTAATCCAGGAGTGAACTAAGACTGTAAAGGACTTGGGGTAGGACAGACCCCCACCTGGTTAAGGCTCCCCGTTGTATTGGTGATATGGACACCCGGTCACAGACCACATTGTGACCTTAAGAACTCAATTTGTGCGTCATCTGTCTATTAATGTTTTATTGTTATGCATATTGTCTTTGTTTATTGTTTAGTCCCGGAGTACTAAATTTCACTAGGGGGGAATGTGTCACCCTGACCTGGATGCCACAAGTGTAATTAAAGCTGTGTCTGAGAGCAAGGGGGAGGTTCTCTAGTCAGGGGAACATTAGCATGCAATGCCTCCTGTCTCAGGCCAGTAGGGGGAGCTGGCTGCCCCTATAAAAGCTGGTACTGAGAGCAGGGTTAGAGAGAACTGGATTGCCTGTCTCAGCACTGAGACGTGTCCCAGAGTGGAGCAGGGACAGAAAGTTGATTGCACCTAAGAGGAAGTGTGGCAGTAGGAGAGCCACAAGCCAGAGACAAGAGGCGAAGAGAGCCTGTCTTTGCAGAGAAAAGACTTAATTTTACCAGACTTTGGTGTCTGAGGCTGGAAGGATTCCACATCCCCCAGCAGAGAACCAGTCCGCAAGGGACTGTACATTCCTTGGCCTAAGAAGCCTGGAGGCCCTGCCACAACCGAAGGGACCAGTAAAGCTGTACAAGGCTGGGAGCAGAAAGGAACCCACGTCGCAGGCCATACAGGCGAGGAAACACGGAAAGCTCGGAAACGTGGGCTGTTACCCTATCAGGAGGAGATAGCCAGAAGGAGCGCAGAAAGCACGGTAGGCCTACACCCTCACCCTGACCAGGGCCAATTTCCCCGTTGCTCTCAGACATCCAGGTCCCCTCCTAGCTGGGACTGTTTATGGGTCAGTTTACCTGTTTCAGTAAAGACCCTGGACTGCAACCTGTTGTCTGTGTGCTCCTTGCTCCTCCAGCACTATCAGCACTGGGACTCTCACTACCATCACTCCCACCATCCACTACACTGCCCTGGGGCCGCACTCTTCCCGTGGGGAGTCACACCATCCCAGCTGCACATATCATCAGCCCCAGCGGTCTGCCTTGCAGCGGCGGTTCCTAATGACCGCAAATCCACGGGTGGCGTAGTCGGACATAATCAACAACACGTAACAGACTACCATTGGCCTGACCACCCTGAGCCACGGACCGGGCAGCCACTACTACCCCCATCATTCCCCTAATTGCCCGGATCCGAGTGCCCCACGGCCCAGGGGGCGAGTCAGATACACCTAAATTAAATGGGAATGGTTGGTGATATCAACTTCCTGTTTGTGGCACATTAGTATATGGGAGGGGGAAAACTTTTCCAGATGGGTGGTGAGTGACCATGGTGGCCATTTTGATATCATATTGATATCACCAACCATTCCCATTTAATTTAGGTGTATCTATATAAATTGCCCACCTTGTATTATCCTTTAGCACAGTACAGCACAGTTTTAATGCATACACAACCACAGGCTTTTCCTTCGCAAGGACTCGATAGTACACAGCATTCTTTATCCTGCATGGAGATGGAAGGGGGGGGGAGGGTGTGATGAGAGAGATGATCTCTATGACAGGCTTCCTTCCAGTCTCTATCTTCCTGGCCGATAATACTCCACACTATTAGCTCAGGGAGTCTAACTGACCTTTGTTTATCTTCCCTCCTGACCTGAATTCTGTTCCCTTGCCTTCTGTAAGATACAGATCATATGCCACCTTTCTTTTCAGCTCCAGCCAGACAGTAAACAACTTCCCCACAATCCCCCTTGGGCTCTGCTAAAACACTCCCCTTCTCCTGTAAGTGTGTTAACCCCTCTAGTTGCTGGATGCTTCTGAAGCACTACACTTCCTGTCTCCTGTGCTTGTGTTACTTCTAATCCTTGCTGAATGCTTTTAAAGCAACAGCACTACTTCTGCATGTCACACTCTGCAACAGCACTACTTTTGCATGTCAAACTCTTCCCTCCTTTTTGAATGTCGTCCTCGACATTCGTCTTAATTGGTCAATCTGACCAATTCTGAGACAGTGGTGAAAGTTGGATAACTTTATATACAAATTGCCATTGTGAAATTGGTATAACGTTCATAAACATTGATAACAACCTAATCTTACAACCTTTTTTTTTGTAGGATGCCTGTAAGAAATAAACAATTAACACAATTAAAACAATCAGCATCTCTTCAGCTGGAGCTTTTCGTACGTCTTCAACCAGCTCTCTCTCTCTATGCTTTAACAGTTCTTTGTTTCAACCAAGTCTTTTAAGGAAAATGAAAGCAGGAAAGCAAGTCTTTCCACCAGGCAACATCTTCCATACTGCCTCTCGGTGGTGAATATGACTCAAGGGCGCTTACCTGGTCTGCAGGCAGAGATACCTGTTTCCGGTCGACAGTCCTTGGCACTTGACTTCGTTCACTAAGTGTCTCATACGTCAGCATCACGGGCCTCCTCACTTCTCGAGTCGACATACTCCTGGTGGGTTGTTCCTCAGAGACCACAGGTTCTTCGGTCACAGAAGTTTCTTCCTCCGCACTCATTTCCAGTGTTTCCTTAGATGCTCTTGGAGCTGCCTCTGTAAGTTCCTGTATTTCTCCTGAGTCACTTATTTCCGGACAGTCTGGTAATTCCGCTCCTCTTGAGTGTCATTCGGTCTCTTCAGGGGCCGGTGTTCGATAATCAGATCTAAATTGGACTTCATCTGTACTCCTTGGTACGAACTCTTGAGCCTCAGGACTTAGTTCACTCTCCTGAGGATGGTACATCCCTCTCCTTGTCACTATCCACTTCCGGAGCTTCAGTCTGTGGTGGTCCCTTAGTTGATCTCAGATGATGTCGGTCTACTTCTGGGAAGTCTTGTTGTGGTGGGAGATAATCACAGGGTAGTAGTAAATTCCGATGGACTATTCTGGTTTTCTTGTCTCTTGTTTCCAATCATATTTCATACACTGGGCTGTCATCAACTTTCCTCCTTATGACCACATACACCTTGTCTTGCCAGTACGAACAAAGTTTTCCTGGACCGCTTTTCTCACGTACGTTCTTGACTAGCACCTGGCTTCCCGATGGCAATTCTGCTCCATAACATTTTCAATCATAGTACTCCTTACTCTTGCTCTGTCCTTGCGTAACCACTTTGGACGCTATGTTGTATGCCTCTGCCATTGTTCCTTCCTTCCAGATACGTTCTGTAAGTCTCTGACACCAGAGTATCGAACATGATGTCAATTGGCAGTCTTGGCTATCGTCCATGCTATAGGAAAAATGGTGAGTAACCTGTTGCATCGCTCTTTGTACAGTTATAGCCATGTATCACTTTTGACAGAGAACTCTTCCAGTCTTTCTTCTCATCAGCTGTTAAAGTATGCAACATCGACAATAATGTCTGGTTAAAATGTTCCACTTGTCCATTACCCTCTGGGTGATAGGGCGTTGTGTGGGATCTCTGAATTCTACAGTACTTTCCTAGCTTGACAAAGAGCTGGTTCTCATATTCTCTTTCTTGGTCGTGGTATAAACTCGTAGGGAACCCAAACCTCAAAGCAAAATCATTGAATAGCTTCTCTGCCGCTGTTAGACCCGATTTATTGGTGGTGGCATATGCTTGAGCAAATCGAGTGAAATGGTCCATCACCACCAAGATGTTTTCGTAATCACCCTTGCACGTCTCGAGATGTAGAAAGTCTATTGAGACCATCTCAAATGGATACGTAGTTTGGATGTTGCCCATAGGTGCCCAGGTTGATGTCTTAGGACGTTTTTCTTTCAGACACCCACACTCCCTGGTCACGTACCTCTCAATATCTCTCTGCATGTATGGCCAGAAAAAACCTTCATGGATAAAATTTGTTGTCCTGTCCACTCCCAGGTGTCCCATGTTTTCATGGAATTCTTTGAAGACCAACCTACGGAATACTCTGGGTAGTACGAACTGCTAGTTTTGTCCTCCTTTACGATACCGTCTTCACTGAGGTAGAGCTTCGTCCATTTTTTAATTAAAACAGATACTGCTGGTGACTCATTGTCTCTCGTCCGTTCAGAGGTTTTGGTTGATTCCTGCAGGGCTGTTAGGGCTTTGAATTGTTCTTTCAATTCCTGTAGTTCAGTCTGTGGACAGAGATTCCCGCTTTTGGTAATTGATGCTGCCCCTCCTCCTCCAACTTCAACCTGGTTGGAAGCTGTGTTAGTTCCTGGAGGAATATCCCCATGACGTCTTCAGCTTCTTTCTCCCCCAGCTAACAGTTGCCTGCGGTTGTGTGCTTTGGAAATCTGTTCTACTGACATCTTTATATGTTCTGCTACTGTTCTCAATTCTTCACAGGTTAACTGAAGAAGCAGCTCACTAATTCTGTCCATTTGTATTTCCACATCCATTGCTGCTAGTGAGTTTTTCTTTAGGGCTCTTCCCTTCTAATTGGTGTAGCAGAGTTGAGTTGAGGTGCTGTGCTGCTGTGTTTTTCCAGATACTTTTCCTCTTCTCTCTCTACACTCTAATTCCCACTCAGTATTCCCCGTACGGGCCACCAATGTTACATGCATGCCGCCTAAGATCAGATAGGGGCGAGGCCAGTTACATGAATTCATTGGCATCCTGGGGGAACCGTTACTCAGGGCGACCATAGGCTGCTGCTTCTCTCAGGTACACAATAGATTCTGTTGCTGACCAGACACATCTGACAAGAGTCTTCATAAATGGTAGAACAGTAACATTTAATGAGGCTTGGCCAGTGCACTGCAAATGTCTTTGAGCAAGAGGCTCCAGTAATAGCAGTACAGTCTTCTTTTCAGCACAGCAGTACACAGTCTATTATGCGTAGCACAGTACAGCAAAGTTTTAATGCATACACAACCACAGGCTTTTCCTTCACAAGGACTCGATAGTACACAGCATTTTTTATCCTGCATGGAGATGGAGGGGGGGGGGAGGATGTGATGAGGGAGATGATCTCTATGACAGGACTCCTTCCAGTTTTTATCTTCCTGGCCGATAACACTCCACACTATTAGCTCAGGGAATCTAACTGATCTTTGTTTAGCTTCCCCCCTGACCTGAATTCTGCTCCCTTGCCTTCTGTGAGATATAGATCATAAACCACCTTTCACTTCAGCTCCAGCCAGACAGTAAACAACTTTCCCACAATCCCCCTTGGGCTCTGCTAAAACACTCCCCTTCTGCTGTGACTGTTAACCCCTCTAGTTGCTGGATGCTTCTGGAGCACAACACTTCCTGTCTCCTGTGCTTATGTTACTTGTAAGCATTGCTGAATGCTTTTAAAGCAACAGCACTACTTCTGCATGTCACACTTTGCAACAGCACTACTTCTGCATGTCACACTTTGCAACAGCACTACTTCTGCATGTCACATATATACTGTTTGTGTGGGGGTGTATATACTGTTTGTTTGGGAGGTATATACTCTGAGTGTGTGGGTATTTACTGTGTGAGGCTGGGGGATTTAGTATAATGGATCTACGGGGGATTTACTGTGTGGGGGAGATTTAGTGTAATGGGTGTGGGGGAGATTTAGTATAAAGGATCTGGGGGGGATTTAATGTGGGGGAGATTTCGTGCAACGGGTCTCGGAGGATTTACTGTGTGGGGGAGATTTAGTGTAACGGGTGTGGGGGAGATTTACTGTGTGGGCAAGATTTAGTGTAACGGGTGTGGGGGAGATTTAGTATAAAGGATCTGGGGAGATTTACTGTGGGGGGAATTTAGTATAACAGGTATGGGGGGATTTATTGTGTGGGGGAGATTTAGTGTAATGGGAGGAAGATTTGAGGACACAAATTTGGGGAGCAAGGAGACACAGTAGGTGCAGACACAGTATGGTGAGTGGGGGGATGGGTGCGGACACAGTATGGTGAGTGAGGGGATGGGTGCGGACACAGTATGGTGAGTGAGGGGATGGGTGCAGACACAGTATGTTGAGTGGGGGGATGGGTGCAGACACAGTATGGGGAGTTGGAGGGGATGTGTGAGGAGGCAGTGTGGAAAGTGAGAGGTTAAATGTATTAGGAGGGAGTAGGAAACATGTGGGGAGACTATTGAGGGGAATAGCTAGGAGACAGTATGGGGAGAAAAGTGTGAGTGAGCACAGAATAGAGACTGAGTAGTGTGGGGGGAGGTATGGGGAGACAGTGTAAGGGCACAGCCAAGAATGGATATTAAGCCAAGGAGGGGGAGTGTGATGAAGGGGCCGAGTGTGGAAAGGAGAGGGCAGTGCGGAGGGCATGTACCATAAGAGGTACAGAGTGGGGGTTATATTTTGTGCAGGGAATATAGTGAGGGGCAATTATTTATTCAGGGGCTCATTATAGGGCAGATATTATTATTCAGGAGTATTATAATGACAGTGCTATATTTAAGGGCATCGTGTGGGGATGTGCTGCAGAAGACAGGAGAAGATGGAAGTCTGCAGAGACGAGCTGTGGATGAGAAAAGTCACCATGGAGTTTGGACAAGATGAAGGAGAAAAGAAAGAATGACTCCAGAGACAACATCATCTATCAGGTACCTGGATGTAAATATTTTTGGTGATACTGACTAATTATCATATTTTTATTTATGTTAGGAGCATTAAAGGGGTTGTCCAAGTTTGTGAGGAGTCTGCAGTAATTCTATGTGACTGCAGACTTCTGAATTCTCACAGTGCGCACTGCACGCTTTCAGAATTCTCTGGTGCCGGAGATTTGCATACATGCGGTCACATGCCGACTAGACATGCGTGGCCTCAATGAAAATGAATTGAGCGAGCCTGGACACGTCTAGTCGGAATGTGGCCAGAAGTATACAAATCTCATACTTGTGCAAGGGAGAATCCTAAAAGTGTGCAGTGCATGCACTGTGAGAATTCAGAAGCCTGAATACACAGAGTGACCGCAGACTTTCATCTCAAGCCTGGACAAGCCCTTTAGTTGTAAAATGAAGCCCTGTAGCCAATCCTAACAAGGAGTAATATACTCACTGTCATGATGTAGCTCTGCTTGCTGTTTCCATCAGTCATCACACGGCTACTTCACTCATACGCAATTTTCATACTAACGGTCACCTGACAACGAGCTTCTCTTCCTGCTTCTCTCAATTTTCCACTGAACATTGGGAGAATTAGGGAGAGCAGCTCATCGGCACGTGACTAAGTGTGCAAATCACATATGTGCTGGGACAAAGATGGGGTCGCCAAACTGAATTCTTGCCCCGGGTGCCAGAAGACCTAGATACACCTCTGGGTTGAGGGCTTATGTTGTGTGTGCCAAGATTACGTTTTTTATTGATTCCATTTTGAGCAACATGCAATGTTTTGATCTCTTGTTATTGCATTTTATTGCACTGTTGTGGTGACCAAAAAAAATGGAATTCTGGCTTTTTGAATTATTTTCTAGTTACAATGTTTACCGATCGGATTAATTATTTTTATATTTTGAAATTTCGGGCGTTTCTGAACACAGCGATTCCAAATATGTGTATTTTTTTTTCTGTTATTTTATTTTGAATGGAGCAAAAGGGGGGTGATGTAAACTTATATTTTTTGCTTCAATAGTCTCCTTAGGAGACTTTAAGCTGTGATCTTCTGATTGCTTGTGCTATGCATACCAGTGCTTCAGCACTGCTTTATGTGTAGCAGAAATGATCATCTGCTACGAACGCCGGCCACGGGGCGGCGCTCATAGCAGATCTACAATGCTGGGGAGGGAATATGTCACAGTGGCCGGCCCGGTCCGTGGCCCAGGGCGGTCAACAAAAAGGATAGTTTATATGGGATTTGTAGTTTGATCGTGACGCCACCTGTGGTTTGTGGTCATTTGTACCAGCGCTGCTGGAGACCTCTGAGGCAGTTGATAGGCAGCTAGGATGGAACAGCTCCCCACAGGTGGAGCGGGCCTCAGGGCAGTGTAGAGTTTGATGGTGGGTGGTGATGCTGGGGCTTGTAGTGCAGGCGGATGACGCAGCAGGAGTAACTGACAGAGACAGGGGATTCGCTTCAATACCTTTACTGGTGTGGATGTCAGGTACGGTCCAGGGTACTCGGTAGGAAGGGTGCACTTCAGGACTTCTCCCCAGTGAGCGGGTATAGGGTCTCCTGGTCCGTGTCTCCCTCTCTCTAAGCTCCTGGCCAGCCTGCAACTGGGCCTAGCTTATGTGTCATGCTGTTCCTTCACCTGTCACTTGGTAGTAGGACCTTCCGCTGGTAACCACTATCCCTGGGCACCGGGGCCTTTGTGGTTCCTGGTCCTGTAATGGGTCTAGCTTCAGGTCGGCCATGGACTTGTAGTCCTCCTGGTATGCCGGTGATCCCTACTGGGTATAAAGGGACCCTGTAGGCGTGGACCCGGTGTCCGGTTTGTATACTCGGGTGTGAGCCTATGATGCTCCTCTGCTCCCTCAACTCCTCTCTCCTCTCCTCTTTTCCTTTGGCCACACTCGGTGCCCTCAATACGGCAGCAGACGTGCTGCGTCTTCACTGCTCTCCTCAGACTAACTAACTTCTGACTCACCTCACTGCCTGGCTCCACCCTTCATATATATATCCCTATCCGGGCTCCCTCTGGTGGTATGAGGTGGAAGGGTGGAGGTGTTTGTATGTAATGAGGGCCTCTTGTGGAGAAGTCCATCCATGCACCATTTTGGGTCCTGTGGTACCTGTGAACAGCAGGGTGCCACATTCCCCACTAGTACAATTCAGTACTCCTGGACTGAAGCATTTTATAACAGGTTACAACAATAACAATAATAATAATAAAGTTACAGTATGTCCCGTAACCAGGTGTCCATTTCACCGAAGAAAGTGTAACAAGGGTAACATGAGGGACCCGCCTGAAAACCTTCAACGTAGGCCCTGGGTGTGGCTACAGGGCATAAGTGATCCAGGTCCTGGACCACGTCTTTGGCCACGCCAAACGGGTTTTTGTTCTGTGGTCTTTTAAGGGGGCACTTTTGATGAGTACAACTATTTACAAGATCAGTTCTTGGCTGCTCACAGTCCTCAGCCTACAAGTCTAAGTACCCTGACGGGTAACTAAATGCACATATTCATAGGCGGATTATAATGAGGACGATCTGGGCTACCGCCCGGGGCTCGAGGCTCCGGCAGGGCCCACGGCCAGATCGCCCTCATTATAATGTTTTCTGGAGAGGCAGGGGCAGGGGGACCGCACATTACCATTAGACGCCGGCCGGCCGCATTATGGAGACAGACACGCCCCCTGCACGCTGTGGCTGTGTCTCCAGGACTGATGTCACACAGCAGAGCCTGGAGCTTCTTCACTTCATCCTGCCAGAGAGGAGCTCGTGCATCAGTGGATGGCGGTAAATACGAGGTCGAGGTCGGGCCCTGGGCAGGATGTCTGGAGTGAGGAGGGGGCTGCAGGACGCTGCTCCCCTCTTGATGAGTTCACACGGATCCCTTAGTGTCAGATCGGCGGCCGCTCTGCTGGGGCCCTGTATGACTTATGGCCGGAGTCTGACCTTTGCTGCAGATCAGGTCACTCTGGGTCATCGGCTCCAGAGTCACCAGATCTGCAGGAAAATTCAGAGTCCTGCAATAAATCACACTGAGCCCCTGCAGAGCGACCACAGACATCAGCAGAGCGGATCCTGCACTGACTGATCAACCCTGAACCTATAGGACGTCACATACTATACTGCTCCATATATAATATGTGAGGTCCTGTAGGCAGGTCCAAGTGTGATCAGTAAAGTGTATACCCATGTACAAAAAATGTCATCCAGTATATCGATTACTGTATGGTATACTGTGGTACAGACATCAGATGGGATATAACATCTAATGTCTGTATCACAGTATATCATACTAGCTATTGAACCTGTTCTACGCCCGGGTGGCGAGCTTTTTTATTTGTATATGCTCTCCCATCCTGGCCCCGTATCCTGGTATATGCTCCCCCATCCTGCTCCCCCATCCTGGTATATGCTTCCCAATCCTGGTATATGCTCCCCCCCATCCTGGTATATGCTTCCCCATCCTGGTCCCCCATCCTGGTTTATGCTCCCCACATCCTGGTATACGCTCCCCCATCCTGCTCTCCCTGGTATATGCTTCCCCATCCTGGTCCCCCATCTTGGTATATGCTCCCCCATCCTGGTCTGCCATCCTGGTGTATGCTTCCCCATCCTGGTCTCCCATCCTGGTATATGCTCCCCCATCCTGGTATATGCTCCCCCATCCTGGTGTATGCTCCCCCATCCTGGTCCATGCTTCTCCCCATCCTGGTATATGCTCCCCCATCCTGGTGTATGCTCCCCCATCCTGGTCCATGCTTCCACCCCATCCTGGTATATGCTCCCCCCTCACTCTGGTGCATGCTCCAGATGTCCGCATAGCGCGATATCTGGTTTCATTTGAATGAATACAAATGTGCAGAGTGTATTCAACAAAATGGCGCCAAAGTACACGCATGCGCATATCACGCTGTCCATTTTGTCGAAGACACTGTTCATATTTGTCTTCACTAAAATAGCGCTGGAAATCGGCGCCTGCGCCACACTCCTCCCCTGGCCTCTCCAGAGACGACAGGACCGAACACGTATGTGTTTATGGTGCCGGAGATCGCGGTATGCGCTCAGTGCTTTTGCATACAGCGATCTCCGGCGCCACACTCCTCATCCCTGTCTGGGATGTGGATGTGTCTTTCTGTCTGTGGCCAGACTGCGCAGGTATTGCGCTTGCACAATCTATAGAGGCTTCTGGCAGAAGGACACATCCCTGATTATACTATACACTGTGTGCCAAATTATTAGGCAAATGAGTATTTTGATCACTTCGATACATTTTATTCATGTTGTCCTACTCCAAGCTGCATAGGCTTGAGAGCCAACTACCAATTAAGTAAATCTGGTGATGTGCATCTGTGTAATGAGGAGGGGTGTTGACTAATGACATCAACACCCTATATAAGGTGTGCTTAACTTCCTTTCCTTTGGCAAAATGGGTCAGAAGAGGGATTTGACGGGCTCTGAAAAGTCCAAAATTGTGAGATGTCTTGCAGAGGGATGCAGCAGTCTTAAAATTTCCAATCTTTTGAAGCGTGATCACCGAACAATCAAGCGTTTCATGGCAAATAGCCAACAGGGTCGCAAGAAGCTTGTTGGCTAAAAAAGGCACAAAATAACTGCCCATGAATTGAGGAAAATCAAGCGTGAAGCTGCCAAGATGCCATTTGCCACCAGTTTTGCCATATTTCAGAGCTGCAACGTTACTGGAGTATCAAAAAGCACAAGGTGTGCGATACTCAGGGACATGGCCAAGGTCAGGAAGGCTAAAAAACGACCACCTATGAACAAGAAACATAAGATAAAACGTCAAGAATGGGCCAAGAAATATCTTAAGACTGATTTTTCAAAGGTTTTATGGACTGATGAATTGAGAGTGACTCTTGGTGGGCGAGACAGATGGGCCAGAGGCTGGATCAGTAAAGGGCAGAGAGCTCCACTCAGACGCCAGCAAGTTGGAGGTGGGGTACTGGTATGGGCTGGTATCATCAAAGATGAACTTGTGGGACCTTTTCGGGTTGAGGATGGAGGGAAGCTCAACTCCCAGACCTACTGCCAGTTTCTGGAAGACAACTTCTTCAAGCCGTGGTACAGGAAGAAGTCGGTATCGTTCAAGAAAAACATGATTTTCATGCAGGACAATGCTCCCATGCATCCAACTACTCCACAGCGTAGCTGGCCAGTAAAGGTCTAAAAGAAGAAAAAATAATAACATGGCCCCCTTGTTCACCTGATATGAACCCCATAGAGAACCTGTGGTCCATCATAAAATGTGAGATCTACAGGGAGGGAAAACAGTACACCTCTCGGAACAGTGTCTGGGAGGCTGTGGTGGCTGTTGCACGCAATGTTGATCGAAAACAGATCAAGCAACTGACAGAATCTATGGATGGAAGGCTGTTGAGTGTCATCATAAAGAAAGGTGGCTATATTGATCACTAATTTTTTGGGATTTTGTTTCTGCATGTCAGATATGTTTATTTCTAAATTTGGTGCACTGATATTGGTTTACCTGGTGAATATAAACAAGTGAGATGGGATTACATTTGGTTTTTATTAAGTTGCCTAATAATTCTGCACAGTAATAGTTACCTGCACAAACAGATATCCTCCTAAGATAGCCAAAACTAAAAAAAAACAGTCCAACTTCCAAAAATATTAAGCTTGGATATTTAGGAGTCTTTTGGGTTGATTGAGAACATATTTGTTGATCAATAATAAAAATAATCCCTAAAATACAACTTGCCTAATAATTCTGCACACAGTGTAGATACCAGTCATGTATTGTCATATAAACTATACAGGGCCATACCTAGGGTAATCAGGGGGGGCATGTGACCTGGGTACAGCCGCCAGGGGGGTGCCTTCGGGCCACCTCATGCAGTGGTCAGAGGTGTCTCCCAGGTAGCTGCATTTTGCATTCGACCATTCTCTGAGCTGGCTGTGGAACCGACAATCGATCAGAGAAGGGAGCCATGTACGGGCTCATATTGTATCTAGGGAGCTATGTGGGTGCTCATACTTTATATAGGGAGCTATGTACGGGCTCATACTGTATATAGGGAGCTATGTGGGGGCTCATACTATACAGTTATATGAAAAAGTTTGGGCACCCCTATTAATCTTAAGCTTAATGTTTTTTAAAAATTGGTGTTTTTGCAACAGCTATTTCAGTTTGATATATGTAAAAACTGTTGGACACAGTAATGTTTCTGCCTTGAAATGAGGTTTATTGTACTAACAGAAAATGTGCAATCTGCATTCAAACAAAATTTGACAGGTGCATAAGTATGGGCACCTCACCAGAAAGGTGACATTAATATTTAGTAGATCCTCCTTTTGCAAAAATAACAGCCTCTAGTCGCTTCCTGTAGCTTTTAATGAGTTCCTGGATCCTGGATGAAGGTATTTTTGACCATTCCTCTTTACAAAACAATTCCAGTTCAGTTAAGTTTGATGGTTGCCGAGCATGGACAGCCCTCTTCAAATGATCCCACAGATGTTCAATGATATTCAGGTCTGGGGACTGGGATGGCCATTCCAGAACATTGTAATTGTTCCTCTGCATTAATGCCTGAGTAGATTTGGAGCGGTGTTTTGGATCATTGTCTTGCTGAAAGATCCATCCCCTGCTAAACTTCAACTTTATCACTGATTCTTGAACATTATTGTCAAGAATCTGCTGATACTGAGTGGAATCCATGCGTCCCTCAACTTTAACAAGATTCCCGGTGCCGGCATTGGCCACACAGCCCCAAAGCATGATGGAACCTCCACCAAATTTTACTGTGGGTAGCAAGTGTTTTTCTTGGAATGCTGTGTTTTTTGGCCGCCATGCATAACGCCTTTTTGTATGACCAAACAACTCAATCTTGGTTTCATCAGTCCACAGGACCTTCTTCCAAAAAGAAATTGGCTTCTCCAAATGTGCTTTTGCATACCTCAGCCGACTCTGTTTGTGGCGTGCTTGCAGAAACGGCTTCTTTCGCATCACTCTCCCATACAGCTTCTCCTTGTGCAAAGTGCGTTGTATAGTTGACCGATGCACAGTGACACCATCTGCAGCAAGTTGATGCTGCAGCTCTCTGGAGGTGGTCTGAGGATTGTCCTTGACTGATCTCACCATTCTTCTTCTCTGCCTTTCTGATGTTTTTCTTGGCCTGCTACTTCTGGCCTTAACAACAACTGTCCCTGTGTTCTTCCATTTCCTTACTATGTTCCTCACAGTGGAAACTGACAGGTTAAATCTCTGAGACAACTTTTTGTATCCTTCCCCTGAACAACTATGTTGAATAATCTTTGTTTTAAGATCATTTGACAGTTGTTTAGAGGAGCCCATGATGCCACTCTTCAGAGGAGATTCAAACAGGAGAACAACTTGCAAGTGGTCACTTTAAGTAGCTTTTCTCATGATTGCATACACCTGGCTATGAAGTTCAAAGCTCAATGAGGTTACAAAACCCAAAAAAGTGCTTTAGTAAGTCAGTAAAAAGTAGGTTAGGAGTATTTAAAACAAGAAAATGATAAGGGTGCCCATACTTATGCACCTGTCAAATTTTGTTTGAATGCAGATTGCACATTTTCTGTTAGTACTATAACCTCATTTCAAGGCAGAAACATTACTGTGTCCAACAGTTATTACATATATCAAACTGAAATAGCTGTTGCAAAAACACCAATTTTTATAAAATATTAAGCTTAAGATTAATAGGGGTGCCCAAACTTTTCCATATAACTGTATATAGGAGGCTATGAGCGGGCTCATATTGTATATAGGGGCTATGCGAGATCTCATATTGTATCTAGGGAGTTATGTGGGGGCTCATACTGTATCTAGGGAGCTATGTGGGGGCTCATACTATATCTAGGGAGCTATGTGCAGGCTCAAACTGTATCTAGGGAGCCATGTACGGGCTCATACTGTATCTAGGGAGCTACAGTACAGACCAAAAAACACACCTTCTCATTTAAAGATTTTTCTGTATCTTCATGACTTTGAAAATTGTACATTCACACTGAAGGCATCAAAACTATGAATTAACACATGTGGAATTATATCCTTAGCAAAAAAGTGTGAAACAACTGAAAATATGTCTTATATTCTAGGTTCTTCAAAGTAGCCACCTTTTGCTTTGATGACTGCTTTGCACACTCTTGGCATTCTCTTGATGAGCTTCAAGAGGTAGTCACCGGAAATGGTTTTCACTTCACAGGTGTGCCCTGTCAGGTTTAATAAGTGGGATTTCTTGCCTTATAAATGGGGTTGTGCAGAAGTCTGGTGGATACACAGCTGATAGTCCTACTGAATAGACTGTTAGAATTATGGCAAGAAAAAAGAAGCTAAGTAAAGAGAAACGAGTGGCCATCACTACTTTAAGAAATGAAGGTCAGGCAGTCTGAAAAATTGGTCAAACTTTGAATGTGTCCCCAAGTGCAGTTGCAAAAGCCATCAAGCGCTACAAAAAAACTGGCTCACATGAGGACCGCCCCAGGAAAGGAAGACCAAGAGTCACCTCTGCTTCTGAGGATAAGTTTATCTGAGTCACCAGCCTCAGAAATCGCAGGTTAACAGCAGCTCAGATAAGAGACCAGTTCAATGCCACACAGAGTTCTAGCAGCAGACATATCTCTGCAACAACTGTTAAGAGGAGACTTTGTGCAGCAGGCCTTCATGGTAAAATAGCTGCTAGAAACCACTGCTAAGGACAGGCAACAAGCAGAAGAGACTTGTTTGGGCTAAAGAACACAAGGAATGGACATTAGACCAGTGGAAATCTGTGCTTTGGTCTGATGAGTCCAAATTTGAGATTTTTGGTTCCAACCACCGTGTCTTTGTGCGACGCAGAAAAGGTGAACGGATGGACTCTACATGCCTGGTTCCCACCGTGAAGCATGGAGGAGGAGGTGTGATGGTGTGGGGGTGCTTTGCTGGTGACACTGTTGGGGATTTATTCAAAATTGAAGGCATACTGAACCAGCATGGCTACCACAGCATCTTGCAACGGCATGCTATTCCATCCGGTTTGCGTTTAGTTGGACCATCATTTATTTTTCAACAGGACAATGACCCCAAACACACCTCCAGGCTGTGTAAGGGCTATTTGACCAAGAGGGAGAGTGATGGGGTGCTACGCCAGATGACCTGGCCTCCACAGTCACCAGACCTGAACCCAATCGAGATGGTTTGGGGTGAGCTGGACCGCAGAGTGAAGGCAAATGGGCCAACAAGTGCTAAGCATCTCTGGAAACTCCTTCAAGATTGTTGGAAGACCATTTCCGGTGACTACCTCTTGAAGCTCATCAAGAGAATGCCAAGAGTGTGCAAAGCAGTCATCAAAGCAAAAGGTGGCTACTTTGAAGAACCTAGAATATAAGACATATTTTCAGTTGTTTCACACTTTTTTGTTAAGTATATAATTCCACATGTGTTAATTCATAGTTTTGATGCCTTCAATGTGAATGTACAATTTTCAAAGTCATGAAAATACAGAAAAATCTTTAAATGAAAAGTTGTGTCCAAACTTTTGGTCTGTACTGTATGTTCGGGCTCATACTGTATCTAGGGAGTTATGTACGGGCTCATACTGTATCTAGGGAGCTATGTGGGGGCTCATACTGTATCTAGGGAGCTATGTGGGGGCTCATACTGTATATAGGGGGATGTCAGCATACTTAATTCTGCTCAATATTAAAAAACGCTGCAGAAACGCTTAAAAAAACGCATGGTAGAAGGCCTGCCATGTTCCCCAATGATAATCAGCATGTGCTGTGCACATGCTGCGGAAATTTCTGCTGCGGATTATCATTGAGGAAAAATCTGTAGCACTACCAATTATTTTGCGGAAGCGCTGCGTTTTCACCGCCATTGACTTGCATTGGAACGCATGGATTACGCATCACTGCATATGTAGATGCGGAATCCACGCGTTTCAATGTGCGGATGGTACCCAGGTCTAGAGGACAGTAGACTCTCCTCCGGATCCGGGTACCATAGAAACTGTGAAAAAAAGAATAAAATAAAAAATAAATGTTATATTTACCTTCTGGCGGCCCCGATGCGCTCTCTCTCTCATGCTGGCAGATCGCGATGGACTGAAGGACCTGCACTGACGTCATAGTCATGTGACGGGTCACGCAACGCTGACGTCGGCAGGTCCTTCAGTGTACCGCGATCTCCCGACAAGGGAGAATGGGGAGAAGCAAGACTCCAGGGGCCATCAGAAGGTAAGTATAGATTTATTTTTTATTTTTAAACATTCTTTTCGTTACAGTATATAAATCCATGCCGGTTGCATGGATTTATATAGTGTGACCAAGTTGTCAAGCACTTTCCAAGTGATGCTAAAATCGCTTGGAAAGCGCTTGACAACCCGCATGCGGAAATGCATGTGAAGAACGCTTCACATCCGCATGTCCCTGGCAGGAAACCGCATGTACAATCCGCATGTACAATCCGCATGTACAATCCGCATGTACAATCCGCATGCGTTTTTTCTGCCAGGGAGATGCAGAAACGCTCAGGAAAAATCCGGAGCATTTCTGCATCGTGGGCACATAGCCTGAGTCATACATTTAATATATTTTTTTATTATTTTGTTAATCTATTACAGTGCTGGCCAAAAGTATTGGCACCCCTGCAATTCTGTCAGATAATACTCAGTTTCTTCCTGAAAATGATTGCAATCACAAATTCTTTGGTATTATTCTCTTCATTTAATTTGTCTTCAATGAAAAAAAACACAAAAAGAATTGTCCTAAAGCCAAATTGGATATAATTCCACACCAAACCTAAAAAAAGGGGGTGGACAAAAGTATTGACACCCTTTGAAAAATCATGTGATGCTTTTCTAATTTCTGTAATTAACAGCACCTGTAACTTAACTGTGGCACCTAACAGGTGTTGGCAATAACTAAATCACACTTGCAGCCAGTTAACATGGATTAAAGTTGACTCAACCTCTGTCTTGTGTCCTTGTGTGTACATGGAGAAAAGAAAGAAGACCAAAGAACTGTCTGAGGACTTGAGAAACCAAATTGTGAGGAAGCATGAGTAATCTCAAGGCTACAAGTCCATCTCCAAAGACCTGAATGTTCCTGTGTCTTCTGTGCGCAGTGTCATCAAGAAGTTTAAAGCCCATGGCACTGTGGCTAACCTCCCTAGATGTGGACGGAAAAGAAAAATTGACGAGAGATTTCAACGCAAGATTGTGTGGATGGTGGATAAAGAACCTCGACCAACATCCAAACAAGTTCAAGCTGCCCTGCAGTCCGAGGCTACAACAGTGTCAACCCGTACTATCCGTCGGCATCTGAATGAAAAGGGACTGTATGGTAGGATACCCAGGAAGACCCCACTTCTTACCCCGAGACATAAAAAAGCCAGGCTGGAGTTTGCCAAAACTTACCTGAGAAAGCCTAAAACGTTTTGAAAGAATGTTCTCTGGTCAGATGAGACAAAAGTAGAGCTTTTTGGGAAAAAGCATCAACAGAGTGTACAGGAAAAAAAAAGAGGCATTCAAAGAAAATAACACGGTCCCTACAGTCAAACATGGCGGAAGTTCCCTGATGTTTTGGGGTTGCTTTGCTGCCTCTGGCACTGGACTGCTTGACCGTGTCCATGGCATTATGAAGTCTGAAGACTACCAACAAATTTTGCAGCATAATGTAGGGCCCATTGTGAGAAAGTTGGGTTTCCCTCAGAGGTCATGGGTCTTCCAGCAGGACAATGACCCAAAACACACTTCCAAAAGCACTATAAAATGGTTTGAGAGAATGCACTGGAGACTTCTAAGGTGGCCAGCAATGAGTCCAGACCTGAATCCCATAGAACACCTGTGGAGAGATCTCAAAATGGCAGTTTGGAGAAGGCACCTTTCAAATATCAGGGACCTGGAGCAGTTTGCTAAAGAAGAATGGTCTACAATTCCAGCAGAGCATTGTAAGAAACTCATTGATGGTTACCGGAAGCGGTTGTTCGCAGTTATTTTGGCTAAAGGTTGTGCAACCAAGTATTAGGCTGAGAGTGCCAATACTTTTGTCCGGCCCTTTTTTGGAGTTTTGTGTGAAATGATCAATGATTTGATTTTTGCTTCATTCTCTTTTGTGGTTTTTCCTTGCAAGCAAATTAAATGAAGAGAATAATACCAAAGAATTTGTGATTGCAATCATTTTCAGGAAGAAACTGAGTATTATCCGACAGAATTGCAGGGGTGCCAATACTTTTGGCCAGCACTGTATATATAATTGTCTTATGCCGTCTGTCTGTCCTTCTGTCCAGGAAATCCTGCGTCGCTGATTGGTCCGGCCACGGCCAATCAGCGACGCGGCATTGCAGAAAAAGATGGTGGCCGTTAGCGGCTTATCTGCCGCATGGAGGTCAGCGGCGATGCAGCCGGGAGATGCGGCCGGCTGCTTGCAGCATAACTCCCCCGACCGGAGGCGCCGCTGACTTCTATGCGGCTACCGTCGGGAGATCAGCAGCTACGGCCGCTTATCTCCCGACGGCAAGTGTGACGCCCCCCCTCCACTCTCCTCTCCTCTCCCCTCCCCTCCCCCTACTAGCTCAGGGCCCCCGGCACCCGGCGCCATACTTACCCCTCCCCGTGCCTCCGCAGCAGGTCCTGTGTCTTCCGCTGCAGCTCTGTGACGTCTCAGGTCAGAGGGCGCGGTGACGTCTTTACACCGCGCTCTCTCTCCTGAGGGGTCACAGAGCACAGCGGGAAGATATCGGCTACGCTGGCAGCTAGCATCTGAGAAGAGAGGTGAGTATTGTTTTTTTTTTTTTATTATTGTATGGGGGCATAAGGCATTACATGGTGGGGTGTGTGACATCGTGGAGGGGCCATTATAAGCGAGGGGGGGTGTAACATCCTGCATGGGGCACTATGGTGGGGGATGTGACATCCTGCATGGGGCACTATGGTGGGGGATGTGACATCCTGCATGGGGCACTATATAAGGGGGATGTGACTTCCTGCATAGGGCATTATAAGGGGGGGGGGATGTGACACCATGCATGGGGCATTATATAGGGAGGGGAGTGACATCCTGCATGGGGCATTATATGGGGGGAAGTGACATCCTGCATGGGGTATTATATGGGGGGAAGTGACATCCTGCATGGGGTATTATATGGGGGGAAGTGACATCCTGCATGGGGCATTATATGGGGGGGAATGACATCCTGCATGGGGCATTATATAGGGAGAATGTGACTTTCTGCATGGGGCATTATAAGGGGGGGGGGTGTGACATCCTGCATGGGGCATTATATGGAGGGAGAGGTGACATACTGCATGGGGCATTATAAGGGAGGGGGGGATGTGACATCCTGCATGGGGCATTAGATAGGGGGGGTGACATCCTGCCTGGGCCATTATATAGGGGGGGTGTGACATCCTGCATGGGGCATTATCCTGCATGGGGCATTATAAGGGAGGGGGGGATGTGACATCCTGCATGGGGCATTATATGGGGGTGGGGGGAGTGACATCCTGCATGGGGCATTATAAGGGAGGGGGGGATGTGACATCCTGCAAGGGGCATTATATGGGGGGGGGGGTGACATCCTGCATGGGGAATTATAAGGCAGGTAGACGCTCCCCGGTCCTCACTAACACGGTTCGCTGATTGGTCGCAGCCACCGGCCGCAACCAATCAGCGATATCGGTGCCAAATTTAAACACGGTCTCCGGCCAATTGGCGGCAGATTTAAAATAAGTACGCCACCGTCGGGAGAGATATTCTAGAATACCCGATGCGTTAGAATCGGGCCACCATCTAGTATTATTAATATTGAGCAGAATTAATTTCACCCTATTGATTCACCTTCCACAACTGTCACGGTCTCTCATGTGGCCCCTCAAGGAAATTAATCTCCCACCGCTGCTCTACTATATATAGCGCTATGTTATGTATAGGGCTGTGTACATAATGGAAAAAAATTTCCATAATTTTCCGTCTACAGATGTCACCAAGGCATCTGTGTTAGTCACATGACCTATCACATGATCTATCAAAGGGGATCATGTGACATGTCACGTAATACATCAGATACCTGTGGGGGGGCCCACGCCTTCTAAACTACCCGGGGCCCTGGCTACTCTTAATCCACCCCATACACGGCTCAGCAGACAGTATCACACAGGAGAGGATTAGATACACGGCTCAGCATACACTATCACACAGGATAGGATTAGATACACAGCTCTGCAGACAGTATCACACAGGATAGGATTAGATACACAGCTCTGCAGACTGTATCACACAGGATAGGATTAGATACACGGCTCAGCAGACAGTATCACACAGGATAGGATTAGATACACAGCTCAGCAGACTGTATCACACAGGACAGGATTAGATATAGGGCTCAGCAGACTGTATCACACAGAATAGGATTAGATACACGGCTCATAAAACAGTATCACACAGAATAGGATTAGATACACGGCTTAGCAGACAGTATCACACAGAATAGGATTAGATATGTGTCACCCCAGGTCTGGATGCCACAAATATCAAAGGCTGTGTGGAGGGAGGTTCCCTGGTCAGGGACCATTAGCATGCAGCACCTCCTGTCCCAGGCCAGTAGGGGGAGCAGGCTGCCCCTATAAAAGCTGGAACTGAGGGCAGGGTTAGAGAGACCAGGACCCACTTCTGAAGCATCCAGAAGGGTTCCCAGAGGAGAGGGACAGGTCAGCAGCAGCTGAGGAGTCCAGGAGCCATAGGAGGAACAGCAAGCCAGGGACAGAGGCGACGAGAGCCGGTCCTGGCTGAAAGAGAACTACAGAACCGGACACTGGGGTCCGAGGCTGTCAGGGTTGCAAGCCCGGCAGCAGATAACCAACCCGCGAGGGATATCAGGTCCCTTGGCCAGAGAAGCCTGGAGGCTCCGCCACACAGAGGGACCGGTACAGCACGGAAAAGCCACAGGTACCTAAGGCCCGAGTTGCAAGCCATACAGGCCTAGTACACGGCCAGCTCAGGGACGTGGGCTATTACACCAAGAAAAGGGGGATAGTCAGCAAGGGCAGAGAGGGAACGGTAGGCCTACCCACTCACCCTGACCAGCGGAGCTCGCCCGAATGCCCTCAGACACCCAGGCCCATTCCTACCCTGTACTCCTGGTGGGTCAGTGATAATGTGACACCCCAGGGGTCTGGTTGCCACAGTGATAGAGATATTACGTCTGAGAGCAGGTGGGAGATCTCTTGGTCAGGAATCCTATGCATGCCACACCTCCTGCACAGTCCTGGGAGGGGAAGAACTTCCCCTATATAAAACTGGGGCTGAGGCAGGGTTAGTGAGTAGAGAAGAAGTAGAGACAGAGAGAAGAAGCAAATATAGGAACAGAACATCAGGAGCTCTGTGGGAGCAGTGTTACAAGGAGTCAGGGGCTGGCAGCTGCAGAGCTCGCCCTGACTGAGAAGATTTCTTACCGGACCCGGAGTCCGAGGCTGTGGGGACTAACTCCTACCCAGCAGCAGAAACCGACCGGCAGGGGATTGCAGGTCCTCTGGCCCAGAAACCCGAAGGCACGGTCACACGCGTGGGACCAGCACCGCCATCGTGGAGCGGAAGCCATTAGAAGGTCCCGAGTCACCGGCCATACGGGTGAGCACCACACGGTACACTCAGGGACGTGGGCTACTTTTACCCGCCTCTAGCAAGGTAGCCAGAAGAGTACAGTTAGTTGGGAAGGCCTACAACTCCGCCTGGCCAGGGGAGATCCCATCTGCTCAAGGACTGACCAGGCCCCGATTGCTAGCAAGTACTCCGGGAGGGTCTATCTTTGTCACCAGTAAAGACCCTGAACTACACCGCATCGTCTCTGAGTGGTTCCTGCTACCCCCATCATCCACGTCGGCTGCCCTGAGGCCATACCCCTCCCGTTGGGGGTTATACTACCACGCTGCACAATCCTACCACCGGCCTCAGCGGTCTGCCCTGCAGCAGCAGCCCTAAAGCTGCATTCAACGGGTGGCGTAGTCATCCACCATCTACTGCTAATAGACTGCCACTTAGTCTGACTCCCTGGGCACGGACCGGGTCACCGCCACGAGACTACTACCCCCATCTGATCCGGCTCCGGGTAGGCTCCCGCGTGCGCAACGCTGCGCGACTCAGGCCCAGGGGCGCGTCAACTTTTGGCGTAGTCGGCAGGATTTCGTGCCCGCAACCACCGGGTACTGCGTGCCTGAAAAAGAGACTTTTAAAACTTACCATCCGAGAAGATTCCCGCCATCCGGCGCCATCTTCAGCCTTCTTCCCGCCATCCGTGAGGTTTTCCCGCCATCCGGCGCCATCTTCAGCCTTCTTCCCGCCATCCGAGGAGTTTTCCCGCCGTTGGACGCCATCTTGTAGACGCCGCGTGGGAAGAAGAGGGGCGTGGACTCCGAAAGCGCGCGAGAACTGAAGCCCCGCCTCACGTCCGGACGTTGCGTAAGGTCCTGGAAGGAGCCCAGCAGACGCCGACGTCACAGGAGCGCGACGGAAGGTCCTCAACCCTGACGATCCACTGCGGAGCCGCGGCCTATGGAAGAGGATCATCGCAAGGTAGGCCACGGTCCACTAGGGGGGAGAAGGATGTCGGATACGGAGGAGAGCTTCACCGCTCCAACCCCCGCCAGCGCCACCGCTGTGGCGGTCATGCCTTTTACCATGCCCTATATCCCGGGGGCAGCCTGGCTACCCCAGTACTCAGGGGAGTCACATACCCTGCAGGACTTTAGAGAAAAACTGGATAGCCTCTTCCAGGTGTACCCCCTCACAGAAGAGCAAAAAGTGAGCATCCTGATGGCCCAAATAACCGGGGCAGCCCAAAGGGAGGTAAAGTCCTGGCCACCTGGGGGGAGGACTGTCGCAGGGATACTAACCCGGCTGAGGGACACCTTTGATACCCGCACCTCAGCCGAGATCAAGCTTAGATTCTACGGGTGCAAACAGCGGGCACATGAGAGTATAAGGGACTATGCCCTGAACCTACAAGAGGCCCTGAGGGCCATTAAGCAGACCGACCCTGACGGCGTGGGAGACGAGGACAGGCTGTTAACTGAACAATTTATAGAGGGTTTATATTGCAATGCCCACCGAACCCAGTTGCGGGCAATGGCCTTACAGGACCCTCATCTGGGATTTGCACAGTTCAAGGACAGAGCCATCCGGGTGCTCCGAGAACCGGCACCAGGTGGCGTTGTGACCCACAGACGCCCCACTACCACTTACCACCAGGAGGCGGCGCCCTTGTCGGCAGGGCCTGTGGGAGCTGATGCGCAGGCTTTGAACAATGACTCGGCTCCAGACCTGCACCATCAGGTCCAAGAGCTAGCTAAAAGCGTTGCCGCGCTAACCCGAACTGTGCAGTCTTTACAGGTTTCCACTCCAGGGAAGATCCAGCTGGCATCCGGACCGGAGGACATCCCGTGGCGTCGACCAAGGAGGACCCCACCGGCCAGAGGAAGACCCAGCGACCGATACAACGAGGACGGACAACCCATCTGCCGCCGCTGCAATCAACCCGGACATATGGCAAGGTACTGTCCTTTAAACTGGCACAACCTAGGGTAGAGGGCCAACCCCTAGGAAAAAGATCATCAGGCCCATCGAACTGGCGCGACAAATATGTGGGCGGACGTCCAGTCTTGCCTGTGGTACTGGATGGCATTCCTATGAGTGCCCTACTGGACACCGGATCACAGGTCACCACCATCCCGTACGTGCTCTTCAAGCAGTACTGGAATGACTCGGATATTACCCGCTACCCTGACGACGATTTGAGTATCATCGCCAGCAATGGTCAGCCCGTGCCACAGATCGGATTTAAAGAGGTGACCATTAAAATTGGTAGAGTTGAACTGGCAGCACAGGGGCTGACCATTGTAGACATTGACAAACACGAGAGTCACCCAAAGATAACTCTAGGAACAAATGTAATTGAAAATTGTCTTGCAGAGGTGATTTTCCTTTTACAGCAGGTTGCCAAGAACGCCAGCTCCGGCGAGCAGCGAGTGCTCCAAAAAGAGATCCGGGCACTGATGCGACGGCAACAGGTGGAACTCTCCGGCGGTGAGATTGGTAGCGTGAGAATGTGTGACCCTTTCCCTATTGCCATGCCCCCAAAAAGTGAAATGATGATTTGGTGCCGGGCAGCTATTGGTCTGAGAGGTAGAGATTACCAGGCAATGGTAGAACCAGTTTACTCAGACAGTAGGCCATCTTGACAGCACGGGGGGTGGTTAATGTACGCCATGGGAGGGTGCCCGTTCGCATAATCAATATCGGGAAGAGGGAAGTGTACCTGCCCCGGTATGCCACGCTAGCCAAATTATATACCATTAACCAAAATGCTATACAATCTGTGGAACCCTTGCCTCCATCTCACCCGGAGGAAGGTAACGGCTCTAAGAAAACAATGGAGGACTGGTGTCAGCAACTACATTTGGGTACTGACTCCACTCCCTCCCACCAGAAACAGGGAGTCTACCGGGTGGTTCAAGAGTATGAGAGAGTGTTTAGTAAACACCCGTTAGACTTCGGGCGAGTCAAGGGGGTAGAACACCACATCCCCACGGGAGATCATCCTCCCATAAAAGAGAGGTATCGGCCCGTACCCCCTGCACATTACCAACACGCCAAGGGGATGCTTAGAGACATGAAGGAGGCTGGGGTAATCCGGGATAGCTGTAGCCCCTGGGCAGCCCCACTAGTTTTAGTCAAAAAGAAAGACAACACTATGAGGATGTGTGTAGATTACCGGAAAATCAACCGTATCACACACAAGGATGCGTACCCTTTACCAAGGATAGAGGAGTCTTTGGCTGCTTTAAGATCTGCTAACTTCTTCTCTACCTTGGATCTCACTAGCGGGTACTGGCAGGTTCCTGTAGCAGAGGCGGACCGGGAGAAGACCGCATTCACCACCCCGATGGGACTTAGCGAGTTTACCTGTATGCCGTTTGGACTTTGTAACGCACCAGGAACCTTCCAACGATTAATGGAGTGCTGTCTGGGACACAAAAATTTCGAGACGGTCTTGTTGTACCTGGACGATGTCATCGTATATTCCAAGACTTATGAGGACCACCTGAAACATCTGGCGGAAGTGTTCGAAGCCCTGGCAGGTTACGGCCTGAAGGTGAAACCCTCTAAGTGTCACCTCCTGAAGCCAAAGGTGCAGTACCTGGGACACGTGGTGAGCGCTGATGGAGTGGCTCCCGACCCTGATAAGATCACCGCAATTAAGGAATGGCCAAGTCCCTCCAGTGTAAAGGAAGTGCGGCAGTTCCTTGGGTTGGTAGGCTATTACCGCAGATTCATCCCCGGCTTCACCAAAAAGGCAGCTCCTATGCAGGACCTCCTGATAGGCCAGTCCCGGAAGGCCAAGAACCAGAAGCCGCCCTTCAGATGGGAGAAGTTGGAAGAAGAGTCCTTCCGCCAGCTGAAGATGGCCCTCACGGGGGATGAAATCCTGGCGTACCCGGATTACAGCCAGCCCTTTATCCTCTACACCGACGCAAGTAACATCGGGCTAGGAGCTGTGCTGTCCCAGATCCAGCAGGGGAAAGAACGAGTCATCGCTTATGCCAGCCGAAAACTGCGACCCACCGAGAGAAACCCTGAGAATTACAGCTCATTTAAGCTAGAGTTCCTGGCAGTGGTGTGGGCAGTCACCGAACGCTTTAAGCACTACCTCGCTTCTTCCCGGTTCATCGTGTACACGGATAACAACCCGTTGACACACCTGGACACAGCCAGACTCGGTGCCCTAGAGCAGAGATGGATGGCCCGTCTGTCCAACTACGAGTTCACAATCAAATACCGGGCAGGACGCTCCAATACCAACGCGGACGCCCTGTCCAGGATGCCAAATCTACCGGACGGAGGAGAAGATCCAGAGGGACTGGAAGAAGTCGAACTCCCCGCGTTTCACCGTCATGGGACTATCCAGTATTCCCATCAGGTAAGGAGTAAGCAAGGCGCTACGCTTAACCCCTTACCTCACTACAACTGGGCGGAAACGCAGGACAGTGACCCTGCCGTCCGGCTGGTGAAGGAGATGCTGACTCGGCCAGAGGCTCGCCTTGACCCAGACGCTCCGGAGGAAGCCAAACTGTGGGCAGAAAAGAGTAGACTGTTCCTTTACAAGGGGAAGTTGTGCCGCAGAATGGTTAACTCCCGGACGCATGAACTAATCTGGCAAGTAGTGGTGCCACGAAGAGACGCAGCCATGGTGATGGAGGCATACCACGACGGGGCTGGACACTTCGGATGGAAGAAGCTGGAGTTCCTGCTGCGCGAGCGGTTCCACTGGGTAGGCATGAGGGGAACCATCGAGAGGTGGTGCAGAGACTGTGGCCCGTGCAACCTAAGAAGGAAGGACCGTGCCAGCCAGAAGACTCCCCTGCAGTCCATCGTCACCCGGCAGCCGTTGGAACTGGTAGCCTTGGATCATGTAAAACTTACCCCAAGCAGAAGTGGCTACGTCTACGCACTAACCATCGTGGATCACTACTCCCGGTTCTTGGTTGTCGTCCCCGTCAAGGACTTAACAGCTCGAACAGCAGCTAGAGCCTTCCAGCAGCATTTCTGCCGTCCACACGGGTACCCGGACCAAGTGTTGACAGACCAGGGACCTGCCTTTGAAGCGGAGGTCTTCCAAGAATTCTGCACTCTGTATGGCTGCCGGAAGATAAGGACGACACCCTATCATCCGCAAACTAATGGACTTTGTGAGAAAATGAACCAGGTGGTAATGGATCTTCTGAAAACGTTGCCCCTGGAAGAACGCAGTCTGTGGCCTGAGAAGCTGCCCGATCTGGTGGACCTATACAACCACATCCCGGTAGGTTCCACC
Source organism: Phyllobates terribilis (assembly GCF_046119375.1). NCBI lineage: Eukaryota > Metazoa > Chordata > Amphibia > Anura > Dendrobatidae > Phyllobates > Phyllobates terribilis. Next base: position 175,720,718 of record NW_027362761.1, on the reverse strand, counting down.
AACTGTACCCCGGCTTACCTAATGAGGGCGAGACCTGGTAAGTTACCTGTTGACCTGGAAATGGGAGTCCTGACACCCGAGGACACTTCACCAGAAGCAGACTGGGACACAGAGAGGCAGCAGCAGTACCGGAGAGTACAGGAGAGCGTGGAGCGAAGTCTCTGTCAGGCTAGGGAAAGACAAGAGAAAACTTACAACCAGTATGCTCCCGCTGTTCCCCTGGTACCCGGAGAGCAGGTCTTGAAGAGAAAAAGACGGCTCCACAAGTTGGACGACCAGTGGGAGAAGGACCCGTACACCGTACTGCCCTCAAGCCACGACAACCCGAAGGTCTGTACCATCAGTAAAGACGGAGGGGAGACCACAGCCATTGTATCCCGGGATCACCTGAAGAAGTGTCCTGAACAGCTACGGAACCCTGAAGAGGAACAAGAAGACCATCGACCCGTAGAGGAAAGGGAAGATATGGTTAGTACTGTGCTCGGAGACTTCCCTCGGTCTTGGACTCAAGTCAATGGTGCAGTTGTGGTACCCGTACTCACCTTCCTCCAACCAGCATCCCAAGCACCTACGGAGCAACAGGTAGAGCTGGAAGAACAGCCGGTCCAGGAGGCAGAAGACCCCACACCAGCAGACCAGGAGGATCAACCCTCTGCTTGCAGTGAGCCTGCCATATCCCTAGTGAGCCAAAGGGCCCATAGACCGCTGCCCAGTTTACCCTTAACAGCTCCTACACCCTGTAGTTCAGGGCCAGACAGTCAGCTCCGTAGGTCCACTAGGGCCACTAGAGGCCAGTTACCCGCACGTTGGAGGATTTGAAGTGTATAAATTGTTTTATTTGTGGTTACCTGTTTTTCTTGTTGCTTGTGTATAATTATGTGTTTCTAGTTGTTTATAGGAGTCTTTGGTGGATTTACCGGGAATCCTGTGTACATAGTTGGAGCGTAACCCAGGACGGACTAAAGACTGTTAAGGACTCGGGGCAGGACAGACCCCAACCTGGTTACGTCTCCCTGTTTTGGTGAAATGGACACCTTGCTTTTCTTCAAAAACTGCACCCGGTTGCGGACACGCCGTGACCATCTTTATATGTTTTTCTTATTGTACTATTATTGTTTATCCCTTGTTATGTTTTTCTAAAAATATGTTTAGTCCCGGAGTACTAAATTTCACTAGGGGGGAATGTGACACCCCAGGGGTCTGGTTGCCACAGTGATAGAGATATTACGTCTGAGAGCAGGTGGGAGGTCTCTTGGTCAGGAATCCTATGCATGCCACACCTCCTGCACAGTCCTGGGAGGGGAAGAACTTCCCCTATATAAAACTGGGGCTGAGGCAGGGTTAGTGAGTAGAGAAGAAGTAGAGACAGAGAGAAGAAGCAAATATAGGAACAGAACATCAGGAGCTCTGTGGGAGCAGTGTTACAAGGAGTCAGGGGCTGGCAGCTGCAGAGCTCGCCCTGACTGAGAAGATTTCTTACCGGACCCGGAGTCCGAGGCTGTGGGGACTAACTCCTACCCAGCAGCAGAAACCGACCGGCAGGGGATTGCAGGTCCTCTGGCCCAGAAACCCGAAGGCACGGTCACACGCGTGGGACCAGCACCGCCATCGTGGAGCGGAAGCCATTAGAAGGTCCCGAGTCACCGGCCATACGGGTGAGCACCACACGGTACACTCAGGGACGTGGGCTACTTTTACCCGCCTCTAGCAAGGTAGCCAGAAGAGTACAGTTAGTTGGGAAGGCCTACAACTCCGCCTGGCCAGGGGAGATCCCATCTGCTCAAGGACTGACCAGGCCCCGATTGCTAGCAAGTACTCCGGGAGGGTCTATCTTTGTCACCAGTAAAGACCCTGAACTACACCGCATCGTCTCTGAGTGGTTCCTGCTACCCCCATCATCCACGTCGGCTGCCCTTAGGCCATACCCCTCCCGTTGGGGGTTATACTACCACGCTGCACAATCCTACCACCGGCCTCAGCGGTCTGCCCTGCAGCAGCAGCCCTAAAGCTGCATTCAACGGGTGGCGTAGTCATCCACTGTGATGAAAGCCGGCCGGTGGGTGCAGCTCTCTGGCGCCCCCTTACCTCTCAGGTCAGTCAAGGTACTGCACCTAGAGAAAGTAGTGCCAGGTAGCTGCAACCAGCGCAGGGAACACGGTAGTGTGTTATCCCTTCAACGTCACTAAACCGTAACGTCACTACACAGCACAACTCGCTAGCGCCCTCTTAGCCTCAGGTCAGTCAAGGAACTGCACCTAGGATAAGCGGTCGCCAGGGAGACTGTCCTGTAACCTACTGGGTATCGGGGCCCTCTGTAGTGAGGGCGGTATATATATCTTCCTTGGCCGCGCCAGGAATATATATATCTGAACCTCCGACCGTCACTACCAGCCTTCCCCAATCCCCAGTTGGTATGCTGCCACCAGTCCCTATTTTAGATATACGCCCAGTCCGTGAATGGGCCTATATCGGGTCAGGAACCAACCCTGGGTAGCGTTTTGGCTTGAGCCGAGCTCACACGGACGTGCGTTCGTTATGCAGAATAAAAGGCAGGCCCACAATTACTTGAGGTAATTGATTATAATAATACACTAGATACACGATATACAACTAAATATACACAGGTATAAGGTCAGGCTAAACTATACAACAATGGAATACAACACACAGAATCACCACAGCATATCAGTTACCGGTTTCTTGATTTTCTTGTGACGCAGGGAGAGGATTCTGCGATCGCAGGCACGGTTCTTTGTTACAGGCTGAGGCCTACCACCGCATGGTCAAACTGCTCCTCCCCTTGGTGGCCTCAGCTGGTGCTCAGATGTTCAGCACACCACTCTTGGGTCAAGACTGACTTGTCTCTTGTCTGTCCTGCTATCTTACCTGCCCCGTCCCGCCCACTGCTGGTGAGGTCAGCTGGCTCAGTCTCCACCCTCAGGTCTAACTTCGATCAGAAGCCCAAATTCTATGGAACCCAATAACTTCTTCTGGGATGGTCTCATGATACCCCCAGGGGTTCCCATGGATTCGGGCCGCCGTAACCGACCTTTTGATATCAATTATGATACCATACGGTCCTAAGGAATGGCTCCGCGCTATATCTTGGCTTCCAGAGCACGTACAAACGTCTACCGCGGAGGCTTGTGTGCGCAATGGCTCCGGGACGCCGTGATATTTTTTTATTGGCCCATCCCACGCAACATGCGTGTACTATTCATGTTTCTATATCTTATGCCTCCATGCTTGTGACAGACAAAGAAACTAGTCCTATGGGACAAATGGTCAGGTACAGATAGACGAAGCACCCCCCCCTGCTGGCTGTGTTTCCTCTCGAAGTCTTTGAAGCTCCTAGCATTCAAGTGTTAAGTAGGCTTCTTATCTTACAGGAGCCTGGATGGGGGGAAACTATCTAGTTGACGTTTTAACAGAAGGTCCCAAGGGTGGGGGCTGCTGAAGTGTGGCCATCCCTGGATATGATTTATCATTACCAAGATGGCGGCTACAGGTTCATCACACCTCCCCCTATACGAGGGCGCGAGGGGGTAGCACATTCCTGTGTTCCCCCGTGCGTCCTTCTGCACCCTCCCCTTGCCGGGATAACCCGTCAGCGTTACCGTGGTCACGGCCTCTTCTGTGGCGAATGGAGAAGTGGTACTGCTGGAGAGCGAGGCTCCAGCGTAGCAACCTGCCATTCGACCCAGAGACCGTGTGTAACCAGCTGAGGGGGTTGTGGTCCGTCTCCACGGTGAAATGGCTCCCGTACAAGTAGGGCTGCAGACGCTGCAGGGCCCATACAATTGCCAGGCATTCTTTTTCCACCGTGGAGTAAGCCACCTCCCGGGGCAGTAGCTTCCTGCTCAGGTACAAGACAGGATGTTCCTGGCCTGTCGTGTTGACCTGACTTAGCACAGCACCGAGGCCAAAGTCACTGGCGTCGGTCTGTACCACAAACGGCCGGTCGAAGTCGGCAGCTTGCAGTACAGGGGAGCTACTTAGGGCGGCCTTGAGTGCCCCGAAAGTTGTCTCGCAGGCGACTGTCCAGTCGACTGCGACGGGCAGCTTCTTCTTGGTGAGGTCCGTCAGGGGCTTGGCCAGGGTGCTATAGTGTGGGACGAACCTCCTATAGTACCCGGCGGTCCCCAAGAAGGACATCACCTGCTTTTTGGTCCTAGGAGTGGGCCAGGATGCGATGGCATCCACTTTCCCCGGTTCTGGCTTCAGAACCCCCCCGCCTACCCGGTGACCCAGGTAGAGGACCTCACTCATGCCCAGCTGGCACTTTTCCGGCTTGATGGTCAAGCCTGCCCGGTGGATCCGACCGAGCACCTGCCGCAGGTGCTCTAGGTGATCCTCCCAAGTGGGACTGAAGACTGCAATATCGTCCAAGTACGCAGCCGCGTACCCTTCAAGTCCCTCAAGCAGCGTATTGACCATCCGCTGAAAAGTGGCAGGGGCATTCTTCATGCCGAATGGCATCACTGTGGACTCGTACAGTCCAAAAGGGGTGATAAAGGCAGAGCGTTCCCTTGCCGCGGGGGTCAGAGGAATCTGCCAGTACCCCCGGCTCAGATCCATGATGGTCAGGTACTTAGCCCCGGCCATCCGATCGAGCAGGTCATCGATGCGTGGTATGGGGAACGCATCGGTGGCCGTTACAGCGTTGAGCCCCCGGTAGTCCACGCAGAACCGTGTAGTTCGGTCCTTCTTTGGTACGAGGACTACAGGCGAGGCCCACGCGCTGCTGGATGCCTGGATCACCCCCAGCTTCAGCATCTCGTCTATCTCTTGGCGCATGTTTCCCTGCACCTCGAAAGAGACCCGATATGCTGAACGCCGGATCGGCGGGTGATCGCCAGTGTCCACGTCGTGGACAGCCATCTCAGTCCTTCCGGGCAGGCTGCTGAACAGCCCCCGGAAGGGGTGCAGGGTGGTCCCCAGCTGGGACCGTTGGTCCTCCGTGAGCTGGTGGCCAACCCCCACATCCTCGATGGACCCACCCGCCTTGGCTTGGGTGAGCAGATCCAGGAGGGTTTCTACCTCTCCTTCCTCGGGAAGGTTGCACACTGGGTGGGCAGTCGCTTCCCGCTCATGATGAGCCTTCATCATGTTCACGTGGAAGGCCTTCCTCCTTCCACGGGCGTGATCCAGGGTGACCAGATAGGTGACGGCATTGAGTTTCTGGTGCACGAAGTAGGGACCTTCCCAGGCTGCCTGAAGCTTGTTCTGTGGTACGGGGACCAGTACCCACACCTTTTGACCCACCTGGTAGGTCCTCTCACAAGCATTCTGGTCGTACCACCGCTTCTGGTCGGCCTGGGCCTGGGCCATATTGTCCTGCACCAGCTTTGCCAAGGCCATCATCCTGTCCCGGTGGCGCACGACATACTCGATGACCGACACCTCGGGGGTGGCCAAATCCCCTTCCCATGCTTCCTTCACCAGAGCCAGGGGGCCCCGTACCCGTCGCCCGTACAGGAGCTCAAAGGGGGAGAACCCCGTTGAGGCCTGCGGAACCTCCCGGTAAGCAAATAGGAGGTGTGGGAGGTAACGCTCCCAGTCTCTCCCGTGGGAGTCGACCAACATCTTAAGCATCTGCTTTAAGGTGCCATTGAACCGCTCACACAGGCCATTAGTCTGTGGGTGATACGGGCTGGCCACCAGATGTTGCACCTGCATTTGCTTACAGAGGGACTCCATCAGCCGCGACATGAACTGGGTCCCTCGGTCGGTGAGCATTTCTTGGGGGAAACCCACTCTGGAGAAGATCTCCAGTAAGGCGGTAGCCACCTTGTCGGCCCGAATGGACGACAAAGCTACCGCTTCCGGGTACCGGGTGGCATAGTCCACTACCGTGAGTATGAAGCATTTCCCGGAGTGGCTGGGAGTGGACAGAGGTCCAATAAGATCCACAGCAACCCTCGAGAAAGGCTCTTCGATGATTGGCAGAGTTACCAGTGGGGCTTTGGGGCGCGGCCCCGCCTTCCCCACCCTCTGACAGGTGTCACACGAACGGCAGTAGGCACCCACCGCGGCTCCCATCCCAGGCCAGTAGAAATGCTGAGCTATCCTGGCCTTGGTTTTAGCGATCCCTAGGTGTCCGGCCATCGGAATCTCGTGTGCGATCCGCAACAATTCCGCCCTGAACGGATAGGGTACCACTAACTGTCGGTCCCTGGGCCACGCCTCCGGTGAACCCTGCTGGACCGTTACCCGGTACAGCCGTCCCTGGTCCCAGACCACCCGCTCGCAGTCTGACTCCATGGGAGGCTGTGCCGCCTGTTCCTTGAGAGCTTTCAGGCTGTCGTCTGCTTCCAACGCAGCCTGAAATTCCTGACTTGATGTGGCCAGAATCGACGAAACTGCCACATCCTCTGTCAGCCCCTCCGGGCATGTCACCTGGCCGCTGTCTGACCCGGCAGACACTTGGTCAGAAGTGGGGAAGCCGTCGGACCTCTGCAAGGCTCCTTGGGCTCCGGCGCTCCCACTCCTGGTGACAGCGGCTATGACCGCTGTGACCGTGGGTAGTGCCTGCTTCCCCTCTGTTTCTGACCAAGCCGCCCGATCAGGCAGGCTTCCTAGGCCTTTGGACATCTCGGATGTGGGGAACTCCTGCCCTGGGGTCTTACCTGGCGGCTCCTCTCTTGGGACACCCCCACCTCCCATGGCCTGTTCCTCCCCCTGCAGTGGGCCTATACTCAGCAGCCTGGATACCCCTGGGAGCCCTACACTGCCGGTAGCTGCCCCCCTCTCCATCCCTGAGCTTCCCTCTACAGAATCCTGCCCGCCCCCTCCCTCACCGGAGGACAAGAGGTCACGGCACGCCGGCTGAGCACCTCTGCGGGCATCCCCACACTCCCCACCTGCTTTCACTAACCCTGTTTGTGTTGTGTCTGTGCAGGTGTTACCCTCAGGTTTCACTCCCTCCTCCTCAGCAGGACACACACTACATACAACATGGTTGGCATTAGCAGCAGACAAATCAATACACTCTTGGGGGGCCGAACTTGGGGGTTCAGAGGGTACATACTGCGATACTAGACGCCCCAAGTCGGTCCCTAATAAAACATTTGCGGGAATATTTGGCGTTACTCCCACCTCCCGCATCCCCCTTCCGGCACCCCAGTCCAAATACACCATGGCAACGGGAAGTGCCGGCTCCACGCCTCCAACCCCGGAGACGGAAAGAGTCTTTCCTGGTACCAAGTCCTGGGGGGACACCACCTCAGGCCGTACCAGTGTTCGTTCAGCGCCCGTGTCCCGCAGTCCCATGACCGCAGAACGGCCTATGGTGACGGGTTGGATGTTGTCCAGGGACCTACCACCACCCCCTCCCACACACAAAACATTGGGCGCTCTCTGGGACTGGGATGGGGTCTTTTGGCGCTGGGGACACTCAGCCCTAAAGTGTCCTGGTTTGTTGCATAGATGACAACGTCTTACGTCTGGTCCTTGCCTGGAGAGGGCAACAGGGGGATACACCCCTTGTGTTCTAGGGGCCGGGGAAACAGGGGCATGACTGGGCTTACCCCCTCTCCAGGTGCTGCTGGCAGACTTCTTCAGCTCAGGCGCCCTGTTATTGGCATACTCGTCTGCCAGGGCGGCTGTAGCAGAAGCCCCTGTTGGTTTTCGGTCACGGAGGAACTGTCGGAGGTCCTCTGGGCAGTTCCACAAGAACTGCTCCGTGACGAACAGTTCCTGGACCTCCTGGCGGGTAGTAAGCGCTAGACCCGAGGTCCAGTGCTCTGCGGCTCTCAACAGCGCCCGCATATGATCGGTCCAGGTGTCCTTGGGGCCACGCAGCAGGCTCCGGAACTTCTGGCGGTACGACTCGGGAGTGAGGTTGTACTGCCGGATCAGGGCCCGCTTGATGCAGTCGTAGTTCTGTACCTCCCCGGCAGGTAAGTCCCCCAAGGCATCCAGGGACTTACCCCTCAAACGGGGGGTCAGGTATCTGGCCCACTGATCCCGGGCCAGATGGTGCTGAAGACAGGTCCGTTCAAATGCCACCAGAAAGGAGTCCAGGTCCCCATCCTTCTCCAGTAGAGGGAAGTCCTCAGCTCGGACTTTGGACGACTTGGTCTCCTGATGGGTTGGTTGCTCTAGCGGAAGCCCCCGCTGGGCCAGGTCCAGTTGGTGCTGGCGCTCCGCAGCTCGCTCTGCACGCTCTGCAGCTTCACGCTCCGCAGCCTCCCGGCGCTCTGCAGCCCGCTCTGCACGCTCCGCAGCCTCCCGGCGCTCCGCAGCTTCGCGCTCCTCCTCCGCTGCCTTCTCTGATGCTGCCAGGAGGGTTTTGTAGACGGCATCGCCATGAGACTGGAGACTTGCCATAGCCGCTTGTAAAAGGGCTTGTGATCTGGACAGGCTGGGCTGGGTAGGTGGTGGGCAGCCCACTGCGGGACCGTATACTGGGGACTGGCTCCCTGAGGTGCCCGGGCTGGACTCCTCCTCGCCATGAGTAACAATGTCCTCCCCTCCTGCCACACGGACCGTAGCATTAGCCTCCTGCAGGGTCTTGCTCCTGGTGCCGTCTGCCATCTTGGTAACCGACACCGCTGCAACCCTGAGTTTGCACACACCTTGTTATACTTTTAGCCTGACCGTCTAATGTTGGGCTGACCTTAAGACTCCAGCAGTGGAAGTTACCACTGGCAGTCTTTAGTGCCTGGGAGTAGGGGTCCCACAACACTATTATTCTGCAATCCCACCGCTCTGCCACCAATGTGATGAAAGCCGGCCGGTGGGTGCAGCTCTCTGGCGCCCCCTTACCTCTCAGGTCAGTCAAGGTACTGCACCTAGAGAAAGTAGTGCCAGGTAGCTGCAACCAGCGCAGGGAACACGGTAGTGTGTTATCCCTTCAACGTCACTAAACCGTAACGTCACTACACAGCACAACTCGCTAGCGCCCTCTTAGCCTCAGGTCAGTCAAGGAACTGCACCTAGGATAAGCGGTCGCCAGGGAGACTGTCCTGTAACCTACTGGGTATCGGGGCCCTCTGTAGTGAGGGCGGTATATATATCTTCCTTGGCCGCGCCAGGAATATATATATCTGAACCTCCGACCGTCACTACCAGCCTTCCCCAATCCCCAGTTGGTATGCTGCCACCAGTCCCTATTTTAGATATACGCCCAGTCCGTGAATGGGCCTATATCGGGTCAGGAACCAACCCTGGGTAGCGTTTTGGCTTGAGCCGAGCTCACACGGACGTGCGTTCGTTATGCAGAATAAAAGGCAGGCCCACAATTACTTGAGGTAATTGATTATAATAATACACTAGATACACGATATACAACTAAATATACACAGGTATAAGGTCAGGCTAAACTATACAACAATGGAATACAACACACAGAATCACCACAGCATATCAGTTACCGGTTTCTTGATTTTCTTGTGACGCAGGGAGAGGATTCTGCGATCGCAGGCACGGTTCTTTGTTACAGGCTGAGGCCTACCACCGCATGGTCAAACTGCTCCACCCCTTGGTGGCCTCAGCTGGTGCTCAGATGTTCAGCACACCACTCTTGGGTCAAGACTGACTTGTCTCTTGTCTGTCCTGCTATCTTACCTGCCCCGTCCCGCCCACTGCTGGTGAGGTCAGCTGGCTCAGTCTCCACCCTCAGGTCTAACTTCGATCAGAAGCCCAAATTCTATGGAACCCAATAACTTCTTCTGGGATGGTCTCATGATACCCCCAGGGGTTCCCATGGATTCGGGCCGCCGTAACCGACCTTTTGATATCAATTATGATACCATACGGTCCTCAGGAATGGCTCCGCGCTATATCTTGGCTTCCAGAGCACGTACAAACGTCTACCGCGGAGGCTTGTGTGCGCAATGGCTCCGGGACGCCGTGATATTTTTTTATTGGCCCATCCCACGCAACATGCGTGTACTATTCATGTTTCTATATCTTATGCCTCCATGCTTGTGACAGACAAAGAAACTAGTCCTATGGGACAAATGGTCAGGTACAGATAGACGAAGCACCCCCCCCTGCTGGCTGTGTTTCCTCTCGAAGTCTTTGAAGCTCCTAGCATTCAAGTGTTAAGTAGGCTTCTTATCTTACAGGAGCCTGGATGGGGGGAAACTATCTAGTTGACGTTTTAACAGAAGGTCCCAAGGGTGGGGGCTGCTGAAGTGTGGCCATCCCTGGATATGATTTATCATTACCAAGATGGCGGCTACAGGTTCATCACATCCACCATCTACTGCTAATAGACTGCCACTTAGTCTGACTCCCTGGGCACGGACCGGGTCACCGCCACGAGACTACTACCCCCATCTGATCCGGCTCCGGGTAGGCTCCCGCGTGCGTACTCAGGCCCAGGGGCGCGTCAATAACATCTGCAGTAAAAGACCCTGGACTGCAATATTGGACTCTGTGATTTCTGCTGCGCCTGCACCATCACCCCCAGCATCCTATTACACTGCCCTGAGGCTACACTCTTCCCGTGGGGAGTTATCCTATCCCTGTGCTGCATATCTACATCAGCCTCAGCAGTCTGCCTTGCAGCGGCGGTCCTCCCTGACCGCAATCCACGGGTGGCGTAGTCGGACATTCAAAACCCTACAAATAGACTGCCACAACATTTGGTCTGACCACCCTGAGCCACGGGATCGGGTTGCCACTACTACCCCCATCATCACACTGAAACCCGGTTCCGAGTGCCCCACTGCCCATGGGGCGAGTCAGATACATGGCTCAGCAGACAGTATCACACAGAATAGGATTAGATCCACGGCTCAGCAGACAATATCACACAGAATAGGATTAGATACACGGCTTAGCAAACAGTATCACACAGGATAGGATTAGATGCATGGCTCAGCAGTCAGTAGCACACAGGATAGGATTAGATACATGGCTCAGCAGACAGTATCACACAGGATAGAATTAGATACACAGCTCAGCAGATAGTATCACACAGGATAGGATTAGATGCATGGCTCAGCAGTCAGTAGCACACAGGATAGGATTAGATACACGGCTCAGCAGACAGTATCACACAGAATAGGATTAGATCCACGGCTCAGCAGACAATATCACACAGAATAGGATTAGATACACGGCTTAGCAAACAGTATCACACAGGATAGGATTAGATGCATGGCTCAGCAGTCAGTAGCACACAGGATAGGATTAGATACATGGCTCAGCAGACAGTATCACACAGGATAGGATTAGATACACGGCTCAGCAGTCAGTATCACACAGGAGAGGATTAGATACACTGCTCAGCAGATAGTATCACACAGGAGAGGATTAGATACACGGCTCAGCAGCCAGTATCACACAGGAGAGGATTAGATACATGGCTCAGCAGTCAGTAGCACACAGGATAGGATTAGATACACGGATCAGCAGACAGTATCACACAGAATAGGATTAGATCCACGGCTCAGCAGACAATATCACACAGAATAGGATTAGATACACGGCTCAGCAGACAGTATCACACAGGAGAGGATTAGATATACGGCTCAGCAGACAGTATCACACAGGATAGGATTAGATATACGGCTCAGCAGACAGTATCACACAGGATAGGATTAGATACAGGGCTCAGCAGACTGTATCACACAGGAGAGGATTAGATACAGGGCTCAGCAGACTGTATCACACAGGAGAGGATTAGATACACGGCTCAGCAGGCAGTATCACACAGGATAGGATAAGATATACGGCTCAGCAGACAGTATCACACAGGATAGGATTAGATACAGGGCTCAGCAGACTATCACACAGGAGAGAATTAGATACACGGCTTAGCAGACAGTATCACACAGGATAGGATTAGATACATGGCTCAGCAGACAGTATCACACAGGATAGGATTAGACACATGGCTCAGCAGCCAATATCACACAGGAGAGGATTAGATACACGGCTCAGCAGACTGTATCACACAGGACAGGATTAGATACACAACTCAGCAGACAGTATCACACAGGAGAGGATTAGATACACGGCTCAGCAGACAGTATCACACAGGATAGGATTAGACACACGGCTCAGCAGACAGTATCACACAGGGGAGGATTAGATACACGGCTCAGCAGACAGTATCACACAGGAGAGGATTAGATACACGGCTCAGCAGACAGTATCACACAGGAGAGGATTAGATACACGGCTCAGCAGACAGTATCACACAGGAGAGGATTAGATACACGGCTCAGCAGTCAGTATCACACAGGAGAGGATTAGATACACAGCTCAGCAGTCAGTATCACACAGGATAGGATTAGATACACAGCTCAGCAGACAGTATCACACAGGATAGGATAAGATATACGGCTCAGCAGACAGTATCACACAGGATAGGATTAGATACAGGGCTCAGCAGACTGTATCACACAGGAGAGGATTAGATACACGGCTCAGCAGGCAGTATCACACAGGAGAGGATTAGATACACGGCTCAGCAGGCAGTATCACACAGGAGAGGATTAGATACACGGCTCAGCACACTGTATCACACAGGACAGGATTAGATACAGGGCTCAGCAGACTATCACACAGGATAGGATTAGATACATGGCTCAGCAGACAGTATCACACAGGATAGGATTAGATACACGGCTCAGCAGACAGTATCACACAGGATAGGATTAGACACACGGCTTAGCAGACAGTATCACACAGGATAGGATTAGATACACGGCTCAGCAGACAGTATCACACAGGATAGGATTAGACACACGGCTCAGCAGCCAATATCACACAGGAGAGGATTAGATACACGGCTCAGCAGACTGTATCACACAGGACAGGATTAGATACACAACTCAGCAGACAGTATCACACAGGAGAGGATTAGATACACGGCTCAGCAGACAGTATCACACAGGATAGGATTAGACACACGGCTCAGCAGACAGTATCACACAGGGGAGGATTAGATACACGGCTCAGCAGACAGTATCACACAGGAGAGGATTAGATACACGGCTCAGCAGACAGTATCACACAGGAGAGGATTAGATACACGGCTCAGCAGACAGTATCACACAGGAGAGGATTAGATACACGGCTCAGCAGTCAGTATCACACAGGAGAGGATTAGATACACAGCTCAGCAGTCAGTATCACACAGGATAGGATTAGATACACAGCTCAGCAGACAGTATCACACAGGATAGGATAAGATATACGGCTCAGCAGACAGTATCACACAGGATAGGATTAGATACAGGGCTCAGCAGACTGTATCACACAGGAGAGGATTAGATACACGGCTCAGCAGGCAGTATCACACAGGAGAGGATTAGATACACGGCTCAGCAGGCAGTATCACACAGGAGAGGATTAGATACACGGCTCAGCACACTGTATCACACAGGACAGGATTAGATACAGGGCTCAGCAGACTATCACACAGGATAGGATTAGATACATGGCTCAGCAGACAGTATCACACAGGATAGGATTAGATACACGGCTCAGCAGACAGTATCACACAGGATAGGATTAGACACACGGCTTAGCAGACAGTATCACACAGGATAGGATTAGATACACGGCTCAGCAGACAGTATCACACAGGATAGGATTAGACACACGGCTCAGCAGACTAACACACAGGATAGGATTAGATACACGGCTCAGCAGCCAGTATCACACAGGATAGGATTAGACACACGGCTTAGCAGACAGTACCACACAGGATACGATTAGATACACGGCTCAGCAGACAGTATCACACAGGATAGGATTAGACACACGGCTCAGCAGACAGTATCACACAGGATAGGATTAGACACACGGCTCAGCAAACAGTATCCCTGTTACGGGTCCGGGTGGTGGAACCTCTTTGCCGCGGTGCAAGGAGGGACCCAGAGGGGCGTGACTAAGTATCAACCCGAACCGACCCTGGTCGGATGGCAGAGAACGACACCGTGACCAGGGAGGATCCGGGCAGAGGGACCAGGTGCTACTCTGGGGACGACCTTGTAAGAGAGCAGGTGGCTCCCACGGGTCAGATGGCTGGGGCTGACTGGTATGACGGATGGACACAGTTAGCAGGCAGAAGTCTCTGGTAGCTGACAGGTGGTCACGGTACGTGACAGCAGAGCAGGTAGTAGTCTCTAGGTTTACCAGGCAGGTGGTCACAGCAAGTGACGGCAGAGCCTCCAGGCAGGCTGGCAGGAAACAGGCGGGCGCTCCCAGGTGAGCGGGCAGACCAACAAGGCAGGTAACAGGCTGGTAACAGGTGAGCGCTCCCAGGTGAGCGGGCTGACGGACTCTGCAGGTAACAGACGGATGCTCCCAGGTGAGCGGACTGGCAGACAGGACAGGTAACAGGCAGGACACAGGTGAGCACTCCAGGTGAGCAGGCTGGCAGACTCGGCAGGTAACGGGCAGATAACAGGCTGGCAGGCAGGACGAGGAGTCAGGCTAGCAGCGGGACCTGAGGGCTGAAGCAGCGATCAAAGACTGTGCAACAACTTTGCTCGGACACCTCCATTTTGGAGGAGGTGCCCTAAATATGGGAGGACCCTCGGCTATTGGCCGGGGACTCCTTAGGACGAAGCGCGTGGCCCCTTTAAGAGGGGGGGGGGAGCGCACGCGCGCCCTAAGCACAGTGCCCGGGGGACAGCAGGCTGCGAAGGAGAGCGGGGAGCGTGGTGAGAAGGACGGCATCTCTGCCCGGCAGGAGGCAGAGACGCCGAAGCTACAGGGCTGCGCGCGCCGACAGCAGGCTGGGAAGGAGAGCGGGGAGCGAGGAGGTGAGAAGGACGGCGTCTCTGCCTGGAAGAAGACAGAGACCCGATGCTACAATCACACAGGATAGGATTAGACACACGGCTTAGCAGACAGTATTACACAGGATAGGATTAGATACATGGCTCAGCAGACAATATCACACAGGATAGGATTAGACACACGGCTCAGCAGACAGTATCACACATAGGCGGATTATAATGAGGATGATCTGGGCTACCGCCCGGGGCCCGTAGCTCCGGCAGGGCCCACGGCCAGATCGCCCTCATTATAATGTTTTCTGGAGAGGCAGGGGCAGGGGGACCGCACATTACCATTAGACGCCGGCCGGCCGCATCAGGGAACCAGACGCACCCCCTGCACGCTGTGGCTGTATCTCCTGGACTGACGTCACACAGCAGCGCCTGGAGCTTCTTCACTTCATCCTGCCGGAGAGGAGCTCATGTATCAGTGGATGGCGGTAAATACGAGGACGAGGTCGGGCCCTGGGCAGGATGTCTGGAGTGAGGAGGTGGCTGCAGGACACTGCTCCCCTCCTGATGAGTTCACACGGATCCCTTAGTGTCAGGTCGGCGGCCGATCTGCTGGGGCCCTGTATGACTTATGGCCGGAGTCTGACCTTTGCTGCAGATCAGGTCACTCTGGGTCATCAGCTCCAGAGTCACCAGATCTGCAGGAAAATTCAGAGTCCTGCAATAAATCACACTGAGCCCCAGCAGAGCGACCACAGACCTCAGCAGAGCGGATCCTGCACTGACTGATCAACCCTGAACCTACAGGACGTCACATACTATACTGCTCCATATATATGTGAGGTCCTGTAGGCAGGTCCAAGTGTGATCAGTACAGTGTATACCCATGTACAAAAAATGTCATCCAGTATATCGATTACTGTATGGTATACTGTGGTACAGACATCAGATGGGATATAACAATGTGTGTAGCATATAACATCTAATGTCTGTATCACAGTATATCATACTATCTACTGAACCTGTTCTATGCCCGGGTGGCGAGCATTTTTATTGGTATATGCTCTCCCATCCTGGCCCCGTATCCTAGTATATGCTCCCTCATCCTGGTATATGCTCCCCCATCCTGGTATATGCTTCCCGATCCTGCTCCCCCATCCTGGTATATGCTCCCCCATCCTGGTATATGCTTCCCCATCCTGGTCCCCCATCCTGGTATATGCTTCCCGATCCTGCTCCCCCATCCTGGTATATGCTCCCCCATCCTGGTATATGCTTCCCCATCCTGGTCCCCCATCCTGGTATATGCTCCCTCATCCTGGTATATGCTTCCCCATCCTGGTCCCCCATCTTGGTATATGCTCCCCACATCCTGGTATATGCTCCCCCATCCTGGTCCCCCAACCTGGTATATGCTTCCCCATCCTGGTCCCCCATCTTGGTATATTCTCCCCCATCCTGGTATATGCTCCCCCATCCTGGTATGCCATCCTGGTGTATGCTTCCCCATCCTGGTCTCCCATCCTGGTATATGCTCTCCCATCCTTGTCCCCCATCTGGGTATATGCTTCCCCATCCTGGTATATGCTCCCCCATCCTGGTATATGCTCCCCCATCCTGGCGTATGCTCCCCCATCCTGGTGTATGCTTCTCCATCCTGGTGTATGCTTCCCCATCCTGGTGTATGCTCCTTCATCCTGGTCCATGCTTCCCCCATCCTGGTCCATGCTTCTCCCCATCCTGGTATATGCTCCCCCATCCTGGTCCATGCTTCCCCCCCATCCTGGTCCATGCTTCACCCCCATCCTGGTCCATGCTTCCCCCCCCATCCTGGTCCATGCTTCCCCCCCATCCTGGTCCATGCTTCCCCCCCATCCTGGTATATGCTCCCCCCTCACTCTGGTCCATGCTCCACATGTCCGCATAGTGCGATATCTGGTTTCATTTGAATGAATATAAATGTGTAGAGTGTATTCAACAAAATGGCGCCAAAGTACGCGCATGCGCATACCACACTGTCCATTTTGTCGAAGTCACTGTTCATATTTGTCTTCACTAAAATAGCGCCGGAAATCGGCGCCTGCGCCACACTCCTCCCCTGGCCTCTCCAGAGATGACAGGACCGGACACGTATGTGTTTATGGTGCTGGAGATCGCGGTATGCGCTCAGTGCTTATGCATACCGCGATCTCCGGCGCCACACTCCACATCCATGTCTGGGATGTGGATGTGTCTTTCTGTCTGTGGCCAGACTGCACAGGTATTGCGCTTGCACAATCTATAGAGGCTTCTGGCAGAAGGACACATCCCTGATTATACTATAGATACCAGTCATGTATTGTCATATAAACTATACAGGGCCATACCTAGGGGAATCAGGGGGGGGCATGTGACCTGGGTACAGCCGTCAGGGGGGTGCCTTCGGGCCACCTCATGCGGTGGTCAGAGGTGTCTCCCAGGTAGCTGCATTTTGCATTCGACCATTCTCTGAGCTGGCTGTGGAACCGACAATCATCAGAGAAGGGAGCTATGTACGGGCTCATACTGTATATAGGGAGCTATGTGTGGCTCATACTGTATATAGGTAGCTATGTACAGGCTCATACTGTATATAGGGAGCTATGTGAGGGCTCATACTATATATAGGAGGCTATGTGCGGGCTCATATTGTATATAGGGGCTATGCGGGATCTCATACTGTATCTAGGGAGCTATGTGGGGGCTCATACTGTATCTAGGGAGCTATGTGCGGGCTCATACTGTATCTAGGGAGCTATGTACGGGCTCATACTGTATCTAGGGAGCTGTGTGGGGGCTCATACTGTATCTAGGGAGCTATGTGGGGGCTCATACTGTATCTAGGGAGCTATGTGGGGGCTCATACTGTATCTAGGGAGCTATGTTCGGGCTCATACTGTATCTAGGGAGCTATGTACGGGCTCATACTGTATCTAAAGAGCTATGTGCGGACTCATACTGTATCTAGGGAGTTATGTGGGGGCTCAAACTGTATATAGGGGGATGTCAGCATACTTAATTCTGCTCAATATTAAGGCTTTGTGCCCATTATGCGTTTAAGCGTTTCCGCAGCGGCAAAAACGCTGCAGAAACGCTTAAAAAATGCTTGGTAGAAGGTCTGCCATGTTCCCCAATGATAATCCGCATATGCTGTGCACATGCTGCAGAATTTTCCGCTGCGGATTATCATTGAGGAAAAATCTGCAGCACTACCAATTATTTTGAGGAAGTGCTGCGTTTTCGCCGCCATTGACTTGCATTGGAACGCATGGATTACGCATCACTGCATATGTAGATGCGCATTCCATGCGTTCTAATGTGCGGATGGTACCCAGGTCTAGAGGACAGGAGACTCTCCTCCGGACCCATGTACCATAGAACCTGTGAAAAAAAGAATAAAATAAACAATAAATGTTATATTTACCTTCTGGCGGCCCCCGATGCGCTCTCTCTCTCATGCCGGCAGATCGCGATGGACTGAAGGACCTGCGCTGACGTCATAGTCATGTGACGGGTCACACAACGCTGACGTCGGCAGGTCCTTCAGTGTACCGCGATCTCCCGACAAGGGAGAATGGAGAGAAGCAAGACTCCAGGGGCCATCAGAAGGTAAGTATAGATTTATTTTTTATTTTTAAACATTCTTTTCGTCACACTATATAAATCCATGCCGTTTGCATGGATTTATATAGTGTGACCAAGTTGTCAAGCAGTTTCCAAGTAATGCTAAAAATCGCTTGGAAAGCGCTTGTCAACCCGCATGCGGAAATGCATGTGAAGAACGCTTCACATCCGCATGTCCCTGGCAGGAAAATGCATGTACAATCCGCATGTACAATCCACATGTACAATCCGCATGTACAATCCACATGTACAATCCGCATGTACAATCCTCATGCGTTTTTTCTGCCAGGGAGATGCAGAAACGCTCAGGAAAAATCCGGAGCATTTCTGCATCGTGGGCACATAGCCTGAGTCATACAATTAATATATTTTTTCATTATTTTGTTAATATTATTAATATTGAGCAGAATTAATTTCAGCCTATTGATTCACCTTCCACAACAGTCATGGTCTCTCAAGGAAATTAATCTCCCACCGCTGCTCTACTATATATAGCGCTATGTTATGTATAGGGCTGTGTACATAATGGAAAAAAATTTCCATAATTTTCCGTCTACAGATGTCACCAAAGCATCTGTGTTAGTCACATGACCTATCACATGATCTATCAAAGGGGATCATGTGACATGTCACGTAATACATCAGATACCTGTGGGGGGGCCCACGCCTTCTAAACCCTGGCTACACTTAATCCACCCCTGCCTAGGATGACTGTAGACTTGCAGTTTAAGACCAGACAACCCCTTTAATAAAAAAAACTTAATGGGAGGGCTTCTTTAAGGGTTTAGGAGACCCATGGATGATCTGTGATGAATGTCGCATTGTGGTAAAGATACAAAAAAACATATATATGTGTATGCTTTTATTCCTGGCAACATGATATTGTTCCTTTGTAAAGACAGTGGTAGGAAGTTATCAGATTTATAGTAATTTTTTCCATATTTAAGCATAGATTAATGTGAAGACATTTGTTAATAATATTGTATTCACATTTCCAGTTTCACGTGGGTTATATCTTCAGTACCTATCACGGATGCAAACGACAGAGATGATTCATGCTAATTTAATAATGAAAGAATTTTGATACTAGGCTGAAATTTTGCAAACTCTTATGGTTTACATTTGCTTCACTTATTCTTTATTCCTATGGGCAAATTCTTTTCATCTGTAGGTAAAACACTATTGTTTAAGCTGTCTGATGAGAGATGTTCTCCTTTGTCCCCAGAGAGCCCAGAAATGTTGACTCTGAAGACTGTACATTGTGTGCTATCTGGCAGCGGCTTAGTTATCACAGCTTGAGGGGTTACGATTATTGACATATATGACCAGTAATACAACATACTTTTAGCGGTACAAAAAAAAGGTTAAGTAATTCAGGAAAATATAGCTAAAGCTGTGAAAGTCAGCATTTTAATACTTTTCCTGGCCCACGATAATCTGTAACCGTAAACATTTCTGTGGGAGATAAAGGTGTTAACTTTGGGCCTCACACGGGAGTCACCTAAAAAGTTGTGTTCTTAATTCAATTTTTTGTTATTATCTATGGGAAGAAAAATTGCTTGTGATAAAGGCAATGACAAAAGTCATATTGGGACATATGGGACCCTGAGTGGAGTACATGTGTGACACCCCAGGGGTCTGGTTGCCACAGTGATAGAGATATTACGTCTGAGAGCAGGTGGGAGGTCTCTTGGTCAGGAATCCTATGCATGCCACACCTCCTGCCCAGTCCTGGGAGGGGGAGAACTTCCCCTATATAAACCTAGGGCTGAGGCAGGGTTAGTGAGTAGAGAAGAAGTAGAGACAGAGAAAAGAAGCAAATATAGGAACAGAACATCAGGAGCTCTGTGGGAGCAGTGTTACAAGGAGTCAGGGGCTGGCAGCTGCAGAGCTCGCCCTGACTGAGAAGATTTCTTACCGGACCCGGAGTCCGAGGCTGTGGGGACTAACTCCTACCCAGCAGCAGAATCCGTCAGGCAGGGGATTCCAGGTCCTCTGGCCAAGAAACCCGAAGGCCCCGAGTCACCGGCCATACGGGTGAGCACCACACGGTACACTGAGGGACGTGGGCTACTTATACCCGCCTCTAGCAAGGTAGCCAGAAGAGTACAGTTAGTTTGGGAGGCCTACAACTCCACCTGGCCAGGGGAGATCCCATCTGCTCAAGGACTGACCAGGCCCCAATCACTAGCCAGTACTCCGGGAGGGTCTATCTTTGTCACCAGTAAAGACCCTGAACTACACCGTACCGTCTCCGAGTGGTTCACGCTGCACAATCCTACCACCGGCCTCAGCGGTCTGCCCTGCAGCAGCAGCTCCTTAGCTGTACTCAACGGGTGGCGTAGTCGTCCAACATCTACCGCTGATACATCGCCGCTCAGTTTGACTCCCTGGGCACGGACCGGGTCACCGCCACGAGACTACAACCCTTAACAGATCCGGCTCCGGGTAAGCTCCCGCGTGCGCAACGCAGCGCGACACAGGCCCAGGGGCGCGTCAACTTTTGGCGTAGTCGGCAGGATTTCGTGCCCGCAACCACCGGGTACTGCGTGCCTGAAAAAGACTGTTCAAACTTACCTGTGGTGAAGATTCCCGCCATCCGGCGCCATCTTCAGCCTTCTTCCCGCCATCGTTGAAGATCCCGCCATCCGGCGCCATTTTCAGCCTTCTTCCCGCCTTCTGTGGAGTTTTCCCGCCGTGGGACGCCATCTTGAAGACGTCGCGCGGGAAGAAGAGGGGCGTGGACTCCGAAAGCGCGCGAGAACTGAAGCCCCGCCTCACGTCCGGACGTCGCGTAATGTCCTGGAAGGAGCCCAGCAGACGCCGACGTCACAGGAGCGCGACGGAAGGTCCTCAACCCTGACGATCTACTGCGGAGCCGCGGCCTACAGAAGAGGATCATCGCAAGGTAGGCCACGGTCCACTAGGGGGGAGGAGGATGTCGGGTACGGAGGAGAGCTTCACTGCCTCAACCCCCGCCAGCGCCACCGCTGCTGCAGTCATGCCTTTCACCATGCCCTATATCCCGGGAGCGGCCTGGCTACCCCAGTACTCAGGGGAGTCACATACCCTGCATGACTTTAGAGAAAAGCTGGATAGCCTCTTCCAGGTGTACCCCCTCACAGAAGAGCAAAAAGTGAGCATCCTGGTGGCCCAATTAACTGGGGCAGCCCGAAGGGAGGTAAAGTCCTGGCCACCTGGGGGGAGGACTGTCGCAGGGATACTAACCCGGCTGAGGGACACCTTTGATACCCGCACCTCAGCCGAGATCAAGCTTAGATTCTACGGGTGCAAGCAGCGAGCACACGAGAGTATAAGGGACTATGCCCTGAACCTACAAGAGGCCCTGAGAGCCATTAAGCAGACCGACCCTGACGGCGTGGGAGACGAGGACAGGCTGTTGACTGAACAATTTATAGAGGGTTTATATTGCAATGCCCACCGAACCCAGTTGCGGGCAATGGCCTTACAGGACCCTCATCTGGGATTTGCACAGTTCAAGGACAGAGCCATCCGGGTGCTCCGAGAACCGGCACCAGGTGGCGTTGTGACCCACAGACGCCCCACTACCACTTACCACCAGGAGGCGGCACCCTTGTCGGCAGGGCCTGTGGGAGCTGATGCGCAGGCTTTGAACAATGACCCGACTCCAGACCTGCACCATCAGGTCCAAGAGCTAGCTAAAAGCGTTGCTGCGTTAACCCGAACTGTGCAGTCTTTACAGGTTTCCACTCCAGGGAAGATCCAGCTGGCATCCGGACCGGAGGACATCCCGTGGCGTCGACCAAGGAGGACCCCACCGGCCAGAGGGAGACCCAGCGACCGATACAATGAGGACGGACGACCCATCTGCCGCCGCTGCAATCAACCCGGACATATGGCAAGGTACTGTCCTTTAAACTGGCACAACCTGGGGTAGAGGGCCAACCCCCAGGAAAAAGATCACCAGGCCCATCGAACTGGCGCGACAAATATGTGGGAGGACGTCCAGTCTTACCCGTGGTACTGGATGGCATTCCTATGAGTGCCCTACTGGACACCGGGTCACAGGTCACCACCATCCCGTACGTGCTCTTCAAGCAGTACTGGAAAGACTCGGATATCACCCGCTACCCTGACGACGACTTGAGTATCATCGCCAGCAATGGTCAGCCCGTGCCACAGATTGGATTTAAAGAGGTGACCATTAAAATCGGTAGAGTCGAACTGGCAGCACAGGGACTGATCATTGTAGACATTGACAAACACGAGAGTCACCCAAAGATAACGTTAGGAACTAATGTGATTGAAAATTGTCTTGCAGAGGTGATTTTCCTTTTACAGCAGGTTGCCAAGAACACCAGCTCCGGCGAGCAGCGAGTGCTCCAAAAAGAGATCCGGGCACTGATGCGACGGCAACAGGTGGAACTCTCCGGCGGTGAGATTGGTAGCGTGAGATTGTGTGACCCTTTCCCTATTGCCATGCCCCCAAAAAGTGAAATGATGATTTGGTGCCGGGCAGCTATTGGTCTGAGAGGTAGAGATTACCAGGCAATGGTAGAACCAGTTTACTCAGACAGTAGGCCCACCATCTTGACAGCACGGGGGGTGGTTAATGTACGCCATGGGAGGGTGCCCGTTCGCATAATCAATATCGGGAAGAGGGAAGTGTACCTGCCCCGGTATGCCACGCTAGCCAAATTATATACCATTAACCAAAATGCTATACAATCTGTGGAACCCTTGCCTCCATCTCACCCGGAGGAAGGTAACGGCTCTAAGAAAACAATGGAGGACTGGTGTCAGCAACTACATTTGGGTACTGACTCCACTCCCTCACACCAGAAACAGGGAGTCTATCGGGTGGTTCAAGAGTACGAGAGAGTGTTTAGTAAACACCCGTTAGACTTCGGGCGAGTCAAAGGGGTAGAACACCACATCCCCACGGGAGACCATCCTCCCATAAAAGAGAGGTATCGACCCGTACCCCCTGCACACTACCAACACGCCAAGGGGATGCTTAGAGACATGAAGGAGGCTGGGGTGATCAGGGATAGCTGTAGCCCCTGGGCAGCTCCACTAGTCTTAGTCAAAAAGAAAGACAACACCATGAGGATGTGTGTAGATTACCGGAAAATCAACCGTATCACACACAAGGATGCGTACCCCTTACCAAGGATAGAGGAGTCTTTGGCTGCTTTAAGATCTGCTAACTTCTTCTCTACCTTGGATCTCACTAGTGGGTACTGGCAGGTTCCTGTAGCAGAGGCGGACCGGGAGAAGACCGCATTCACCACCCCGATGGGACTTAGCGAGTTTACCTGTATGCCGTTCGGACTCTGCAACGCACCAGGAACCTTCCAACGATTAATGGAGTGCTGTCTGGGCCACAGAAACTTCGAGACGGTCCTGTTGTACCTGGACGATGTCATCGTATATTCTAAGACTTATGAGGACCACCTGAAACACCTGGCGGAAGTGTTCGAAGCTCTGGCAAGCTACGGCCTAAAGGTGAAACCCTCCAAGTGTCACCTCCTGAAACCAAAGGTGCAGTACCTGGGACACGTGGTGAGCGCTGACGGAGTGGCTCCCGACCCTGATAAGATCACCGCAATTAAGGAATGGCCAAGTCCCTCCAGTGTAAAGGAAGTGCGGCAGTTCCTCGGGTTGGTAGGCTACTACCGCAGGTTCATCCCCGGTTTCACCAAAAAGGCAGCTCCTATGCAGGACCTCCTGATAGGCCAGTCCCGGAAGGCCAAGAACCAGAAGCCGCCCTTCAGATGGGAGAAGTTGGAAGAAGAGTCCTTCCGCCAGCTGAAGATGGCCCTCACGGGGGATGAAATCCTGGCGTACCCGGATTACAGCCAGCCCTTTATCCTCTACACCGACGCAAGTAACATCGGGCTAGGAGCCGTGCTGTCCCAGATCCAGCAGGGGAAAGAGCGAGTAATCGCTTACGCCAGCCGAAAACTGCGACCCACCGAAAGAAACCCTGAGAATTATACCTCATTTAAGCTAGAGTTCCTGGCAGTGGTGTGGGCAGTCACCGAACGCTTTAAGCACTACCTCGCTTCTTCCCGGTTCGTCGTGTACACGGATAACAACCCGTTGACACACCTGGACACGGCAAGACTCGGTGCCCTAGAGCAGAGATGGATGGCCCGCCTGTCCAACTACGAGTTCACCATCAAATACCGGGCAGGACGCTCCAATACCAACGCGGACGCCCTGTCCAGGATGCCAAACCTACCGGACGTAGGAGAAGATCCAGAGGGACTGGAAGAAGTCGAACTCCCCGCGTTTCACCGTCATGGGACTATCCAGTATTCCCATCGGGTAAGGAGTAAGCAAGGCGCTACGCTTAACCCCTTACCTCACTACAACTGGGCGGAAACGCAAGACAGTGACCCTGCCGTCCGGCTGGTGAAGGAGATGCTGACTCGGCCAGAGGCTCGCCTTGACCCAGACGCTCCGGAGGAAGCCAAGCAACTGTGGGCAGAAAAGAGTAGATTGTTCCTTTACAAGGGGAAGTTGTGCCGCAGGATGGTTAACTCCCGGACGCATGAACTAATCTGGCAAGTAGTGGTGCCACGACGAGACGCAGCCATGGTGATGGAGGCATACCACGATGGAGCTGGGCATTTCGGATGGAAGAAGCTGGAGTTCCTGCTGCGCGGGCGGTTCCATTGGGTAGGCATGAGGGGAACCATCGAGAGGTGGTGCAGAGACTGTGGCCCGTGCAACCTGAGGAGGAAGGACCGTGCCAGCCAGAAGACTCCCCTGCAGTCCATCGTCACCCGGCAGCCGTTGGAACTGGTAGCCTTGGATCATGTAAAACTGACCCCAAGCAGAAGTGGCTACGTCTACGCGTTAACCATCGTGGATCATTACTCCCGGTTCTTGGTTGTCGTCCCCGTCAAGGACTTAACGGCTCAAACAGCAGCTAGAGCCTTCCAGCAGCACTTCTGCCGTCCACACGGGTACCCGGACCAAGTGCTGACGGACCAGGGACCTGCCTTTGAAGCGGAGGTCTTCCAGGAATTCTGCAATCTGTATGGCTGCCGGAAGATAAGGACGACACCCTATCATCCGCAAACTAATGGACTTTGTGAGAAAATGAACCAGGTGGTAATGGATCTTCTGAAAACGTTGCCCCTGGAAGAACGCAGTCTGTGGCCTGAGAAGCTGCCCGATCTGGTGGACCTATACAACCACATCCCGGTAGGTTCCACCAACTGTACCCCGGCTTACCTAATGAGGGCGAGACCTGGTAAGTTACCTGTTGACCTGGAAATGGGAGTCCTGACACCCGAGGACACTTCACCAGAAGCAGACTGGGACACAGAGAGGCAGCAGCAGTACCGGAAAGTACAGGAGAGCGTGGAGCGAAGTCTCTGTCAGGCTAGGGAGAGACAAGAGAAAACTTACAACCAGTATGCTCCCGCTGTTCCCCTGGTGCCCGGAGAGCAGGTCTTGAAGAGGAAAAGACGGCTCCACAAGTTGGACGACCAGTGGGAGAAGGATCCGTACACCGTACTGCCCTCAAGCCACGAGAACCCGAAGGTCTGTACCATCAGTAAAGACGGAGGGGAGACCACAGCCATTGTATCCCGGGATCACCTGAAGAAGTGTCCTGAACAGCTACGGAACCCTGAAGAGGAACAAGAAGACCATCGACCCGTAGAGGAAAGGGAAGATATGGTTAGTACTGTGCTCGGAGACTTCCCTCGGTCTTGGACTCAAGTCAATGGTGCAGTTGTGGTACCCGTACTCACCTTCCTCCAACCAGCATCCCAAGCACCTACGGAGCAACAGGTAGAGCTGGAAGAACAGCCGGTCCAGGAGGCAGAAGACCCCACACCAGCAGATCAGGAGGATCAACCCTCTGCTTGCAGTGAGCCTGCCATATCCCTAGTGAGCCAAAGGGCCCGTAGACAGCTGCCCAATTTACCCTTGACAGCTCCTACACCCTGTAGTTCAGGGCCAGACAGTCAGCTCCGTAGGTCCACTAGGGCCACTAGAGGCCAGTTACCCGCACGTTGGAGGATTTGAAGTGTATAAATTGTTTTATTTGTGGTTACCTGTTTTTCTTGTTGCTTGTGTATAATTATGTGTTTCTAGTTGTTTATAGGAGTCTTTGGTGGATTTACCGGGAATCCTGTGTACATAGTTGGAGCGTAACCCAGGACGGACTAAAGACTGTTAAGGACTCGGGGCAGGACAGACCCCTACCTGGTTACGTCTCCCTGTTTTGGTGAAATGGACACCTTGCTTTTTTCAAAGACTGCACCCGGTTACGGACATGCCGTGACCACCTTTATGTGTTTCTTTATTGTATTGTTATTGTTATATCTTGTTATGTTTTTCTAAAATATGTTTAGTCCCGGAGTACTAAATTTCACTAGGGGGGAATGTGACACCCCAGGGGTCTGGTTGCCACAGTGATAGAGATATTACGTCTGAGAGCAGGTGGGAGGTCTCTTGGTCAGGAATCCTATGCATGCCACACCTCCTGCCCAGTCCTGGGAGGGGGAGAACTTCCCCTATATAAACCTAGGGCTGAGGCAGGGTTAGTGAGTAGAGAAGAAGTAGAGACAGAGAAAAGAAGCAAATATAGGAACAGAACATCAGGAGCTCTGTGGGAGCAGTGTTACAAGGAGTCAGGGGCTGGCAGCTGCAGAGCTCGCCCTGACTGAGAAGATTTCTTACCGGACCCGGAGTCCGAGGCTGTGGGGACTAACTCCTACCCAGCAGCAGAATCCGTCAGGCAGGGGATTCCAGGTCCTCTGGCCAAGAAACCCGAAGGCCCCGAGTCACCGGCCATACGGGTGAGCACCACACGGTACACTGAGGGACGTGGGCTACTTATACCCGCCTCTAGCAAGGTAGCCAGAAGAGTACAGTTAGTTTGGGAGGCCTACAACTCCGCCTGGCCAGGGGAGATCCCATCTGCTCAAGGACTGACCAGGCCCCAATCGCTAGCCAGTACTCCGGGAGGGTCTATCTTTGTCACCAGTAAAGACCCTGAACTACACCGTACCGTCTCCGAGTGGTTCCTGCTACCCCCATCATCCACGTCGGCTGCCCTGAGGCCATACCCCTCCCGTTGGGGGTTATACTATCACGCTGCACAATCCTACCACCGGCCTCAGCGGTCTGCCCTGCAGCAGCAGCTCCTTAGCTGTACTCAACGGGTGGCGTAGTCGTCCAACATCTACCGCTGATACATCGCCGCTCAGTTTGACTCCCTGGGCACGGACCGGGTCACCGCCACGAGACTACAACCCTTAACAGATCCGGCTCCGGGTAAGCTCCCGCGTGCGCAACGCAGCGCGACACAGGCCCAGGGGCGCGTCACATGCACTGAGTGGGAGCACTTTGGGGCATGTGCAATAGATCCCTTTAGGTCCCATATGAGATGAATTTTGGATATTGGGTGGGTAGCTTTCCCCTCCCTCCCCTCAGTAATATCTCTCTTATGGATTGTACTTTCCGGATGAATCCTGGGACACATGGGATCTGACCTGGATTGAGTTAGGACTATACTCCAACATATGGTGAGATCGTTCCTTTCTCATATATCTTTCTGTTATATCACCTACTTATAATTGAGGGTATACTGTAATGTTCATTCTCACCCCAATCCTCATTTGCGTTGCTTAAATAATTATTGTTGTGGTCTTCCTTTTGAGCCCCTTGGCTCTTTTAATTAATGCATTAAAAGTTATATTTTAATATACCCACTACCCTGCTCTATACTGATCTGATGGAAGCATGAAATACGGACAGAGACTCTGATTTCAGCAGTATGTCAATTGCTGGGCTCTTCAATGTAGTTTTGATAATCTCACTGTTTTATCTGCTAGTTTTCTCAAAGCTGTGGTTTGTCTATACACAATACCTGTTAGCCAAATGATGGTTCAACTGTTTGTTCATCCAACAGCTCTCTTTCTAAACTTGTGCTTACAAAGGTGGCTCAGTGGTTAGCATTGCAGCTTAGAAGCTCAGAGATCCTGGGTTCAAATCCCACCAAGGACAACATTTGCCTGGGTTTCTTCTGGGTTCTCCCGTTTCCTCCCACACTCCAAGACATACCGATAGGAGATTTTGATTGTGAGTCCCAATGGGGACAGTGATGGTAATGTATGTAAAGCACTGCAGAATATTATAGTGCTATATAAGCAATGCATTATTAATAAAAGCACAATTGGCTCAGCCAATTGCTCATCTGGAGGCAGCATATCTCACCTAGAAAAAAAAGGATCTTCAGTTATGCTGGAACTTTTTCTCTCCCGGAAATCATCTCTTGAAGGAGAGATAAGGGCCCCAATACACATTAGTCTAATTTTTAAAATGTATAAGATGAAAATATATTTTTGCCTAAAATACAAAGGAAATGTGTCATCTTTAACTTTAGGCCTTTTAGAGATCATTTCATCTTCAACTTGCGTAAGGCTGTGTGCCCACGATGCGTTTTTAATGCATTTCCGCCGCGTTTTTGCAGCTGCGGAAATGCATTAAAAATGCATTAAAAACGCATAGAAGGGAAGCAATGTTCCCCAATGATAATCCGCATGTGCTGTGCACATGCTGCGGAAATTTCCGCTGCGGATTGTCATTGCGGAAAAAAACGCAGCACTACCAATTATTTTGTGGAAGTGCTGCGTCTTCGCCGCCATTGACTTGCATTAGACCGCATGGATTACGCATCACTGTATATGTAGATGCGTAATCCAAGTGTTCTAATGTGCGGATGGTACCCGGGTGTAGAGGAGAGGAGACTCTCATCCACACCCAGGTACCATTAAAAAATCTGTAAAAAAAAGAATAAAATAAAAACTAAATGTATATTTACCTTCCGGCGGCCCGCGCTGCACTCCTGCTTGCTTCCCGGAACTTTGCAGTGAATTGTAGGACCTGCGCTGACATCAGAGTCGGGTCTTTCAATTCACTGCTGCCGGCAGCCGGGACCGAGCGAAACAAGACAGCGTGGGCCATCGGAGGTGTAAGTATACATTTATTTTTTTATTTTTACCACTCTCTCGGATCACACTATATAAATCCATGCCGTTTTCATGGATTTATATAGTGTGACCAAGTTGACAAGCACTTTCCAAGTGATGCTAAAATCGCTTGGAAAGCTCTTGTCAACCCGCATGCGGAAATGTCAGTGAATAACGCTCCATTTCCGCATGTCCCTGGCAGGAAAACGCATGTACAATCCGCATGTACAATCCGCATGTACAATCCGCATGCGTTTTTTTCTGCCAGGGAGATGCAGAAACGCTCAGGAAGAAATCCTGAGCATTTCTGCATCGTGGGCACATAGCCTAACTGTTCACAATAAAATTAATTTTGACAAGGGGTGCCCAAACTTTTACATGAAACGGTAGAGTAGCAAAAACCTGGGGATACATTTTCTTTAACTATACAATGTTCGCAGAAAGATTTTTTAATTCACAACATCCCAGAAGGATAGTCCATACATTATTTATTGAGCATGCTGCTCAATAAATAATGTAAGCTCATCAAGAGAATGCCAAGAGTGTGCAAAGCAGTCATCAAAGCAAAAGGTGGCTACTTTGAAGAACCTAGAATATAAGACATATTTTCAGTTGTTTCACACTTTTTTGTTCAGTATATAATTCCACATGTGTTAATTCATAGTTTTGATGCCTTCAGTGTGAATGTACAATTTTCATAGTCATGAAAATACAGAAAAATCTTAAAATGAGAAGGTGTGTCCAAACTTTTGGTCTGTACTGTATATACAGGTGGTGCCTGCTGCATTGTTTTTTTTTTTTTTATATCAGGAGCACCGGAACAGGAGCAGCATTGTCATGCAAAAGGATAAAGCTAATATCTGGAGGAGCAGGCTTTAAGAGGATGGTTAGGAAGCCACGTGAATACCAGGAGGTCCGGAAGAGGAGTAGAAACGTAAGGTGAAAGGATTGTCAGAATACAGGCTAGGTTTAAGAACAGGAAAAGAACTATAAAAACACAAGCTGATATAAAAAGTGTGAACTACATCAAGCTGAGCTTATAACTGGTAACTAATGGTAGAAGGTTAGGGTATTGTATAGTGTGAGCCCAATCCACAGCTAACAGAAGGGGGCTAATAAAATAAGTTAGAAGTTAACCCTCGAGTTCCCTATCTGGATGGTACCACTAGTCCCAGGATAACAACCAAAACTGCTGTAGTGTTGTCCAGCGGAGGCCACAACAAAAGCCCGGCACTGATGGCAACAGAAGCAGAAACAAGAAAATTAATATATAAGTGGATGTAACACAATGTCACCCTAGGGCTAAACTATCTGTCTTTCAACCTGACATTGAATCTGGCGTCCTTCTTGTCTACCTAAAGTCACAAGTTGCAAGCGTTCCTTTTTCAACAGTGGTGTCATCCACAGAGGTTGTTGTACTCATGTGGCATGGCACACTCTTGGATCCTATGACATTTTATAAAAATGACACTGGGAAGTAGCAGTGAGTGGGACCTCAAACACCATTAGTGCAGGAAAAGTGTTGTACTAAAAAGGTCACTATATCAGATTTTATTGTTCATGATTTTGAGAACGCATTATCTGCACTTAAAATGTTTCCAATGGAAGAGAATGCATGTTTAAAGAGGTTGTCCACTTTGCCCTTGGTCCTCCAACATTAAGCTGAAGGATGTCCTACTAATAAGATTACAAGTGTTGTCAAGTGCAATCTGTGAATTCACAGTCAGTCTGCGCAATGGGCCCTGGAAGAGGCTCTCTGTAGCCAATGCAACTAAAGGTGAGGGTACTGAATAAAGGTCCCTTAGTTAGGGAATTCAATTAGTGAGTGTGCAAGGGAAGCTGTAAAGCCCCAAGTACAGTTATCCTTCCATAATTTGGAGTTGCTGTTTGTCACTGTGACAATTCTTGTGAAATGAAAATACAGGTGGTGAATTATCTTTTGCTGGGTTTTTATGTTTATTATGTAGTTATGAGAGAATGGGTCACATTTACTAAAACATCTTTAATGATATCCGTTTGCCTAACTGTTACTGCATGGTCCACAATATATATGTAATCATTTCCTACCTTTTCTTTATTTTTCACATTTTTTGTGTCCCAGTAATGAATTAATTGCTATCTTGTTAAAATCGCCATCTGCACTAGGCACAAAATGTCATGATGAGGTGACGAAGCCTGTCTCCACATCAAGAACAGTTTACAGCTATCGCTCAGTTTTAATATTTTAGAGGGTTTTATTTTAAACAGAGCTATTCTAAACACAAATAAATTAGATATGGATCACTATGTAAAACACACTCATAAAAGTAAGGAATTAAGACACAGGCATAGAAGAGAATAACCTCACGCCACAGTGCCATCCTGCTAACTGAAATCTGCAGTGCTTCTTCATTCTCCTACCCATTTATTGTCTCTCCAGCTGTTTACTCTCTCCTTATTTGCGAATCTGGTCATCTCTATAGGGAAATCATTTTGCATATGCATTCTCATCATGGAGAAGAAGAATAGGGATAGCCTGAGTTGAGCTCTCTATCCTAATTAGCCTTAGAGCAGCTGCCTTTACTGCGTCTATAGTATAAACTAACACCAGTCCTTATACAGACCTAATAATACACGGGAGTGCACCCTATAAATTCAACACCTAATCCCAAAGGGTTAAAACTCAGCAGAATCAAATAAGTTCAATAATGCTCCACTAAATAAAATACAATTACAATGGGGAAAAAAAGTATTTAGTCAGCCACCAATTGTGCAAGTTCTCCCACTTAAAAAGATGAGAGAGGCCTGTAATTGACATCATATGTAGACCTCAACTATGAGAGACAAAATGAGAAAATAAATCCTGAAAATCACATTGTCTGGTTTGGAAAGAATTTTTTTTAAATTTTGGTGGAAAATAAGTATTTGGTCAATTACAAACAAGCAAGATTTCTGGCTCTCACAGACCTGTAACTTCTTCTTTAAGAGGCTCCTCTGTCCTCCACTCATTACATGTAGTACTGGCACCTGTTTGAACTTGTTATCAGTATAAAAGACACCCGTCCGCAACCTCAAACAGTCACACTCCAAACTCCACTATGGTGAAGACCAAAGAGCTGTCGAAGGACACCAGAAACAAAATTGTAGCCCTGCACCAGGCGGGGAAGGCTGAATCTGCAATAGGCAAGCAGCTTGGTGTGAAGAAATCAACTGTGGGAGCAATAATTAGAAAATGGAAGACATACAAGACCACTGATAATCTCCCTCGATCTGGGGCTCCACACAAGATCTCACCCCGTGGGGTCAAAATGATCTCAAGAATGGTGAGCAAAAATCCCAGAACCACACAGGGGGATCTAATGAATGACCTGCAGAGAACTGGGACCAACGTTACACAGGCTACCATCCATAACTCACTACGCCGCCAGGGACTCAGATCCTGCAGTGCCAGACAGGTCCTCTTGCTTAAGCCATTACATATCCGGGCCCGTCTGAAGTTTGCTAGAGAGCATTTGGATGATCCAGAAGAGAATTGGGAGAATGTCATATGGTCAGATGAAACCAAAGTAGAACTGTTTGGTAGAAACACAACTCGGCGTGTTTGGAGGAGAAAGAATGCTGAGTTGCATCCAAAGAACACCATACCTACTGTGAAGCATGGGGGTGGCAACATCATGCTTTGGGGCTGTTTCTCTGCCAAGGGACCAGGACGACTGATCCGTGTACATGAAAGAATGAATGGGGCCATGTATATTGAGATTTTGAGCGCAAACCTCCTTCCATCAGCAAGGGTATTGAAGATGAAACATGGCTGGGTCTTTCAGCATGACAATGATCCCAAGCACACCACCAGGACAACGAAGGAGTGGCTTCGTAAGAAGCATTTCAAGGTTCTGGAGTGGCCTAGCCAGTCTCCAGATCTAAACCCTATAGAAAACCTTTGGAGGGAGTTGAAAGTCCTTGTTGCCCAGCAACAGCCCCAAAATATCGCTGCTCTAGAGGAGATCTGCATGGAGGAATGGGCCAACATCCCAGCAACAGCATGTGCCAACCTTGTAAAGACTTACAGAAAACGTTTGACCTCTGTCATTGCCAGCAAAGGATATATAACAAACTATTTAAATGAACTTTTGTAATTGACCAAATACTTATTTTCCACCAAAATGTGAAAAAAAAATTCTTTCCAAATCAGACAATGTGATTTTCAGGATTTTTTTCTCATTTTACCTCTCATAGTTGAGGTCCTATGATGTCAATTACAGGCCTCTCTCATCTTTTTAAGTGGGAGAACTTGCACAATTGGTGGCTGACTAAATACTTTTTTTCCCCACTGTATATATTTAAACATATTTAAAAATATATGAACAAAGACATTGTAAAAAGGCAAGGTCACCTCAAAAGGACACACAAGGATCAGGTAAAAAAAGTGTATAAACTGATAAAGGGACATATTAGTTTCAGTCTGCAATGCAATAGTACACTGGCATTCAGTTAATGTGGTCAAAAAAGGAAAGCGATTTATATTAATAGTATTTATCCAAGAGGGGAGTAGGGGAAGTTGGCAATAGACCAACATCAAATAGTCAGTAATATGCAATATTTAATATTTAATGTTGAAGTAGTCAAATAGTGGCATTCGGTCTATTTTGCCAAGTCCCCATGCCTAGAAACTGTTTCGAAATAGAGATTGTGAGGCTAGGTACTCGCATCCCCTGAGGAGGCAAGGTGAAACGCTCGTTGGAGCCTGGGACTCCATAGTCAGGCTACCTCATTATAGGTAAGTAATCTATTTACAGATGTATTGACAATCCTTTTCTTTGTCAGTCTTTGTACCTAGCCCCACAATTAGTGATGTGCGAGAACTAAAATGATCGGGTGCTCATTACTCAAATTGAGCAAATCGTAATACTCGGGTGCTTGATTCGAGTAACGAGTATAATGGAAGTCAATGAGAAGCATTTTTCTGGCAAACTGTACCAGGAGATCTGGGGGGGCGGGGGGACGCAAAATCGCTGAAATAAATGGAAACCACACTGAAATGGAATGGAAACAGCATGAGGAAGACCCCTGGATGCATCTCTGACTCCCAGGTTGCTGCTGGGAACAATGTTCTCAGAGTATTACGGCACTTTCACGGACTGACAATAAATCACACAAAACTGAAGATAAAATGTATTTTACAAGAAAAATGGTAGGAAACATTCTTTCCTGTGTAATGACTTGTATATAAGGTAAAATAAAAAGAAGAAAAAAAAAAGCCATTGCTCACCGTATTAGGCTGTGTGCCCACTTAGCGTTTTTCAAGCGTATATGCTGCGGAATTTCCGCAGCGTAAACGCTTGAAAAACGCATGTATATCCGCACCCCATGGTCCCCAATGGCATTCCGCAATGTCAATGCCCATGCTGCGGATTTTTCCGCAGCGTATATGCTGCGGTCAAAAATCCGCAGCATGTTCATTAATTTTGCGGAAGCGCAGCGGAATCAATGTGCGGATGGTACCCAAGTCTGGAGGAGAGGAGACTCTCATCCAGACCTGGGTACCATAGAAACTGTAAAAAAAAAGAATAAAATAAAGTTTATACTTATCTTCTGATGTTTTCCCTCCGTCGCGCTGTTGTCTGAAGGACCTGCCACGTCATTGAGTCATGTGACCCACCACATGACTCAATGACGTCACCGCAGGTCCTGCACACAACAGCGTGAGCCGCTCAAGCCTCCGGACGGGGCAGAGAATGCATCAGAAGGTGAGTATAAAGTTTATTTTTTTATTTTTTACCATTCTGAACAAGTTGTCAAGCACTTTTCCAAGTGATGCTTGGAGAAGTGCTTGATAACCCGCATGCGGAAATGCATGCAAAGACGCCTCACAAACACTTCTACCTGGCGGGAAAACCGCATGTAATATCCGCATGCGATTTTTCCGCCAGGGAGAAGCGTAAAAAATATGCTTCAGGTCCGCAACGTGGGCACATAGCCTTACCCTGTCGTTTTTAAATAAATAAATAAATATTTTTTTAAAAACTTTACGTTGGGTCCCATGCAGTTAAAAAGTAGTCTAGCGATCCCACGATGTCTCATGTCGTCTGAAGCGTATCAAGCACCGTAACGACACTCCATAAGCTTTAGCAGCCACCACTGCCAGGCATGCTGCTCTGTGAGACCGGCCAGCCATGAACTGATGTAACCTCAGTGACATCAGTGAGGTTACATCAGTTCACAACCACCTGGGTCTCATGGAGCACCGTGATCGGCAATCCACGTGACCTGGTGTAATCGCTGTAGTACATTGGACTGCCGGAGAGCACCTGTCATATAGAGCACATTCTGGCAGTCTGACATACTACAGCGATTCTGTCGGGTCACGCGGACTGCGCTCTGCAAGACCCAGCGACTGTGAGGCCAGGTAACCTTAAGGGAGCCTTTAAGGTTACTAGAGTTCCCAGCTGCTGGAACACCTGGAGATTGTGAACTCTGGTAGCCTTAGTTCACAGCCTCCAGGTGTCCCTGCTGCTGGGAACTCCAGTAACCTTAAAGTCTCCATTAAAGGCTCCCTTAAGATTTACGGGCCTCACAGCTGCCGCGAGACCTTAAGGTTACAGGAGTTCACTGCCACCCTTTAAATGGGTAAATGAGGGGAATTGTCTGGGAGTGTTTTTTTAAATAAAGGACTTTTGTGTGTGTGAATTTGTTTTTAAATAACTCATCTGCCAGTTAAGCAATTGTAAATGCTTAATGAATATTCACTGCTTCCGCCACCCATCTCTCTGCGCCAAGAGATGGGAGGGGGAAGTAGTGAATATTTATCGAATCGTCTGATTTCAGAGGTCAGTGGGCCACGTCATTAGATAGACCCAATGACGCGATGCGGCCGGCCAATCACAGTAATGCCAGTAGCCAACATGGCTACTACATTACTGTGTATAGAAGGGAATCCTCGCATGTTGATTAGCTGTCTATCAGCCGCGAAACATGCGGGACAGGGACTCGAGCATTGCTATCGAGCATCCCCGATACTCAACCCAGCAACGAGTGTGCCCGAGCACCCTAATGCTCGATCAAGTATCGAGCAGTGCCGAGCAAGCTCACTCATCGCTACTAACAATCTCTATTTTTAATATGTTTCAATTATTTAATTTTATTTAGTGGAGTATTATTGCACTTATTTGATCCTGCTGGGTTTTCACCCTTTTGGATTAAGGGTTTCTTGCCTCTATAGTATGTACGCTCTTGAAATGGAGTCACAGCAATGCAGAAATTATCCACAATTTTAGACACATTTAGCAGTATATAAAATGTAGAGGAAAAGATTGTTGTAAAGCTTTCACTCACAGATCATCCATATCTTACAAACTTCAGTAGAAAAATTATAAAGGTCTCTCTAGGCGGTGCAGAACCCTAGCCCTGCTCCACTCCTTTTATTCTTTGTGTTCTGATCTCTGTTGGAGATGTGCAGAAGAGAAGGGTACTCATACCCACATACAGTATAGTGCAGCTGTGAAAAAAATTGTTTCCCTCTGGTTAGCTATAATGATCTTTATAAGATGGTAAGTCATGGTAAATACTTGCGCATGACAAGAAGTGGGCTATAGTAGCTGCAGGTAAACATACATGGGACCTGTGCGCTATCTCAGTAAAAATCAACGACGAACAAATCATCGATGCAGCTGGTGCACCAGCACTGGGGCCCAGAGTTGGAGGGGGGCCTGTCGGCATCAGCGATTATTTCAGCTAGATGTGCGTCCTTAGACACACAATCAGCTGAAATGTACTGCGGCCCAGGGGACCCGCCAATCCATGCCTATCAGAGGCCAGCAGCTGACATCGGGATGACCGCAATTGGAGGCGCATGGCAGTGATGTCATGCGCCATGGCGGGGATGCCAAAGTCAGTTGCCGGCTCTTGTTCCAGTTGCAGAAGAGGACCCCACACGGAGTAGGGGAAGGTGAATAGTATCTTTTTTTCATATATTGGATAACAGAACAGGACACATTATACCAGGATGGGGCACATTATACCAGGATGGGGCACAGTATGCCAGGAAATGGACCAGGATGGGGCACATGTCACGCACAGTGTGAGAAAGACTAAATGCAAAACGAAGGTGTGGCACCCCAGGGGTCTGGTTCCCACAGTAATAGCAATATTACGTCTGTGAGCAGGTGGGAGGTTTCCTGGTCAGACATCCTATGCATGCCACACCTCCTGCCCAGTCCTGGGAGGGGAAGAACTTCCCCTATATAAAGCTGGGGCTGAGGCAGGGTTAGTGAGTAGAGAAAGAGCAGAGAACACAGACAGAGACACAGTCTGGTCTGTAGTGGAGCAGCTATAGGGAAAGAAAGATCAGGAGCTCAGTGGGAGCAGTGCTAAAAGAGGTCAGGGCTGGAAGCTGTAGAGATCGCCCTGATTGAAGAATTCTTACCGGACCCGGAGTCCGAGGCTGTGGGGACTAATCCTTACCCAGCAGCAGAAACCGCCCGGCAGGGGATTTCAGGTCCTCTGGCCAAGAAACCCGAAGGCACGGTCGCACGCAAGGGACCAGCACCGCGACGTGGAGCGGAAGCTACCAAAAGGCCCCGAGTCACCGGCCATACGGGTGAGCACCACACGGTACACTCAGGGACGTGGGCTACTTTTACCAGCCTCTAGCAAGGTAGCCAGAAGAGTACGATTAGTTGGGGAGGCCTACAACTCCGCCTGGCCAGGGGAGATTCCATCTACTCACGGACTGACCAGGCCCCGATCGCTAGCCAGTACTCCGGGAGGGTCTACCTTTGCCACCAGTAAAGACCCTGAACTACACCGCACCGTCTCTGAGTGTTTCATCATCCACGTCCGCTGCCCTGAGGCCATACCCCTCCCGTTGGGGGTTATACCATCCCCGCTGCACAACCGTATCACCGGCCTCAGCGGTCTGCCCTGCAGCGGCGGTCTCATGACCGCATTCAACGGGTGGCGTAGTCGAACATTCTAACATCTACTGCTAAAGACTGCCACTCAGCTTGACTCCCTGGGCACGGACCGGGTCACCGCCACGAGACTACTACCCCTATCAGATCCGGCTCCGGGTAGGCTCCCGCGTGCGCAACGCTGCGCGACTCAGGCCCAGGGGCGCATCAACTTTGGCGTAGTCGGCAGGATTTCGTGCCCGCAACCACCGGGTACTGCGTGCCTGAAAAAGAGACTTTTCAACTTACCTGTGGTGAAGATTCCCGCCATCCGACGCCATCTTCTACCTTCTTCCCGCCATCCGTGGAGTTTTCCCGCCGTTGGACGCCATCTTCTGCCTTCTTCCCGCCATCCGTGGAGTTTTCCCGCCGTTGGACGCCATCTTGAAGACGCCGCGCGGGAAGAAGAGGGGCGTGGACTCCAAAAAGCCCGCGAGAACTGAAGCCCCGCCTCACGTCCGGACGTTGCGTAAGGTCCTGGAAGGAGCCCAGCAGACGCCGACGTCATAGGAGCGCGACGGAAGGTCCTCGACCCTGACGATCCACTGCGGAGCCGCGGCCTACGGAAGAGGATCATCGCAAGGTAGGCCACGGTCCACTAGGGGGGAGGAAGATGTCGGATACGGAGGAGAGCTTCACTGCCACAGCCACCGCAAGCGCCACCGCTGCAGCGGTCATGCCATTCACGATGCCCTATATCCCGGGGGCAGCCTGGCTACCCCAGTACTCAGGGGAGTCACATACCCTGAGTGACTTTAGAGAAAAGCTGGATAGCCTCTTCCAGGTGTACCCCCTCACAGAAGAGCAAAAAGTGAGCATCCTGGTGGCCCAACTAACTGGGGCAGCCCAAAGGGAGGTAAAGTCCTGGCCACCTGGGAGGAGGACTGTAGCAGGGATATTAACCCGGCTGAAGGACACCTTTGATACCCGCACCTCAGCTGAGATTAAGCTTAGATTCTACGGGTGCAAACAGCGAGCACATGAGAATATAAGGGACTATGCACTAAACCTACAAGAGGCCCTGAGAGCCATTAAGCAGGCCGACCCTGACAGCGTGGGAAACAAGGACAGGCTGTTGACCGAACAATTTATAGAGGGACTATATTGCAATGCCCACCGAACCCAGTTGCGGGCAATGGCCTTACAGGATCCTCATCTGGACTTTGCACAGTTCAAGGACAGAGCCATCCGGGTGCTCCGAGAACCGGCACCGGGTGGCGTTGTGACCCACAGGCGCCCTACTACCGCTTACCACCAGGAGGCGGCGCCCTTGTCGGCAGGGCCTGTGGGGGCTGATGCGCAGGCTTTGAACAATGACCCGGCTCCAGACCTGCACCATCAGGTCCAAGAGCTAGCTAAAAGCGTAGCTGCGCTAACCCGAACTGTGCAGTCGTTACAGGTTTCTGCTCCAGGGAAGATCCAGCTGGCATCCGGACCGGAGGACATCCCGTGGCGTCGACCAAGGAGGACCCCACCGGCCAGAGGAAGACCCAGCGACCGATACAACGAGGACGGACAACCCATCTGCCGCCGCTGCAATCAACCCGGACATATGGCAAGGTACTGTCCTTTAAACTGGCACAACCTGGGGTAGAGGGCCAACCCCCAGGAATAAGATCACCAGGCCCATCGAACTGGCGTGACAAATACGTGGGAGGACGTCCAGTCTTGCCTGTGGTACTGGATGGCATTCCTATGAGTGCCCTACTTGACACCGGGTCACAGGTCACCACCATCCCGTACGTGCTCTTCAAGCAGTACTGGAATGACTCGGATATAACCCGCTACCCTGACGACGACTTGAGTATCATCGCCAGCAATGGTCAACCCGTGCCACAGATCGGATTCAAAGAGGTGACCATTAAAATCGGTAGAGTCGAACTGGCAGCACAGGGACTGATCATTGTAGACATTGACAAGAGCGAGAGTCACCAAAAGATAACGCTAGGAACTAATGTGATTGAAAATTGTCTTGCAGAGGTGATTTTCATTTTACAGCAGGTTGCCAAGAACGCCAGCTCCGGCCAGCAGCGAGTGCTCCAAAAAGAGATCCGGGCACTGATGCGACGGCAACAGGTGGAACTCTCCGGTGGTGAGATTGGAAGCGTGAGAATGTGTGACCCTTTCCCTATTGCCATGCCCCCAAAAAGTGAAATGATGATTTGGTGCCGGGCAGCTATTGGTCTAAGAGGTAGAGACTACCAAGCAATGGGTAGAACCCGTCTACTCAGACAGTAGGCCCACCATTCTGACAGCACGGGGGGTGGTTGATGTACGCCATGGGAGGGTGCCCGTTCGCATAATAAACATCGGGAAGAGAGAAGTACACCTGCCCCGGTATGCCACGCTAGCTAAATTGTTCACCATAAACCAGAATTCTGTACAGGCCGTGGAACCCTTGCCTCCATCTCAACCAGAGGAAGGTAACGGCTCTAAGAAAACAATAGAGGACTGGTGTCAGCAACTACATTTGGGTACTGACTCCACTCCCTCACACCAGAAACAGGGAGTCTATCGGGTGGTTCAAGAGTACGAGAGAGTGTTTAGTAAACACCCGTTAGACTTCGGGCGAGTAAAGGGGGGTAGAACACCACATCCCCACGGGAGACCATCCTCCCATAAAGGAGAGATACCGACCCGTACCCCCTGCACACTACCAACACACAAAGGGGATGCTTAGAGACATGAAGGAGGCTGGGGTAATCAGGGATAGCTGTAGCCCCTGGGCAGCTCCACTAGTCTTGGTTAAAAAGAAAGACAACACCATGAGAATGTGTGTAGATTACCGGAAAATCAACCGTATCACACACAAAGATGCGTACCCCTTACCAAGGATAGAGGAGTCTTTGGCTGCTTTAAAATCTGCTAACTTCTTCTCTACTTTGGATCTCACTAGCGGGTACTGGCAGGTTTCTGTAGCAGAGGCGGACCGGGAGAAGACCGCATTCACCACCCCGATGGGACTTAGCGAGTTTACCTGCATGCCGTTCGGACTCTGCAACGCACCAGGAACCTTCCAACGGTTGATGGAATGCTGTCTGGGACACCGAAACTTCGAGACGGTCCTGTTATACCTGGACGATGTCATCGTCTACTCCAAGACCTACGAGGACCACCTGAAACACCTGGCAGAAGTGTTCGAAGCCCTGGCAAACTACGGCCTAAAGGTGAAACCCTCCAAGTGTCACCTCCTGAAACCAAAGGTGCAGTACCTGGGACACGTGGTGAGTGCTGACGGAGTGGCTCCCGACCCTGATAAGATCACCGCAATTAAGGAATGGCCAAGCCCCTCCAGCGTAAAGGAAGTGCGGCAGTTCCTCGGGTTGGTAGGCTACTACCGAAGATTCATTCCCGGTTTCACCAAAAAGGCAGCTCCTATGCAGGACCTCCTGATAGGCCAGTCCAGGAAGGCCAAGAACCAGAAGCCGCCCTTCAGATGGGAGAAGCTGGAAGAAGAGTCCTTCCGCCAGCTGAAGATGGCCCTCACGGGGGATGAAATCCTGGCGTACCCGGATTACAGCCAGCCCTTTATCCTCTACACCGACGCAAGTAACATCGGGCTAGGAGCCGTACTGTCCCAGATCCAGCAGGGGAAGGAACGGGTAATTGCTTACGCCAGCCGAAAACTGCGACCCACCGAAAGAAACCCTGAGAATTACAGCTCATTCAAGTTAGAATTCCTGGCAGTGGTGTGGGCAGTCACCGAACGCTTTAAGCACTACCTCGCCTCTTCCCGGTTCACCGTGTACACGGATAACAACCCGTTGACACACCTGGACACAGCAAGACTCGGTGCCCTGGAGCAGAGATGGATGGCCCGCCTGTCCAACTTTGAGTTCACAATCAAATACCGGGCAGGACGCTCCAATACCAACGCGGATGCCTTGTCCAGAATGCCAAACCTACCGGACGTGGGGGAAGATCCAGAAGAACTGGAAGAGGTTGAACTTCCCGCGTTCCACCGGCATGGGACTATCCAGTATTCCCACCGTGTAAGGAGTAAGCAATCCGCTACGTTCAACCCCTTACCTCATTACA
This sequence comes from Phyllobates terribilis, assembly GCF_046119375.1. Lineage (NCBI taxonomy): Eukaryota > Metazoa > Chordata > Amphibia > Anura > Dendrobatidae > Phyllobates > Phyllobates terribilis. The sequence continues at coordinate 175,678,427 of NW_027362761.1, read as the reverse complement.
ACTGGGCGGAAACGCAAGACAGTGACCCCGCCGTCCGACTGGTGAAGGAGATGCTGACTCAGCCAGATGCCCGCCTTGACCTAGACGCTCCGGAGGAGACCAAGCAACTGTGGGCTGAGAAGAGTCGACTGTTCCTTTACAAGGGGAAGTTGTGCCGCAGAATGGTTAACTCCCGGACGCATGAACTGATCTGGCAAGTAGTGGTGCCAAGAAGAGACGCGGCTATGGTACTGGAGGCATACCACGACGGAGCTGGGCACTTCGGGTGGAAGAAGCTGGAGTTCCTGCTGCGCGGGCGGTTCCACTGGGTAGGCATGAGGGGAACCATCGAGAGGTGGTGCAGAGACTGTGGACCGTGCCACCTAAGAAGGAAGGACCGTGCCAGCCAGAAGACTCCCTTGCAGCCCATCATCACCCGACAGCCACTGGAACTGGTAGCCCTGGACCATGTGAAACTGGCTCCAAGCAGATCTGGGTATGTCTACGCCCTCACAATCGTAGATCATTACTCCCGGTTCCTGGTGGTGGTCCCGGTCAAGGACTTAACGGCTCAAACAGCAGCTAGAGCCTTCCAGCAGCACTTCTGCCGTCCACACGGATACCCGGAGCAGGTGCTGACGGACCAGGGACCTGCCTTTGAAGCGGAAGTCTTCCAGGAGTTCTGTACTCTGTATGGCTGCCGGAAGATAAGAACAACACCCTATCATCCGCAAACCAATGGGCTCTGCGAGAAAATGAACCAGGTGGTGATAGATCTTCTGAAAACATTGCCCCTGGAGGAACGCAGTCTGTGGCCTGAGAAACTGCCTGATCTGGTGGACCTATAGAACCACATCCCGGTAGGTTCTACCAACTGTACCCCGGCTTACCTAATGAGAGCAAGACCTGGTAAGCTTCCTGTTGATCTGGAGATGGGAGTCCTGACACCCGAGGACACTTCACCAGAAGCAGACTGGGACACAGAAAGGCAGCAGCAGTACCGGAAAGTACAGGAGAGCGTGGAGCGAAGTCTCTGTCAAGCTAGAGAAAGACAGGAGAAGACTTACAACCAGTATGCTCCCGCTGTTCCCCTGGTACCTGGAGAGCAGGTCTTGAAGAGGAAGAGACGCCTCCACAAGTTGGACGACCAGTGGGAGAAGGACCCGTATACCATACTGCCCTCAAGCCATGAGAACCCGAAAGTCTGCATAATCAGTAAGGATGGAGGAGAAACCACAGCCATTGTATCCCGAGATCACCTGAAGAAGTGTCCCGAACAGCTACGAAGCCCTGAAGAAGAACAAGAAGACCCTCGACCCGCAGAGGAAAGGGAAGATATGGTTAGTACTGTGCTCGGAGACTTCCCTCGGTCTTGGACTCAAGTCAATGGCGCAGTTGTGGTACCCGTCCTCACCTTCCTCCAACCAGCATCTCAAGTACCTACGGAGAAACAGGTAGAGCTGGAAGAGCAGCCGGTCCAGGAGGCAGGAGACCCCACACAAGCAGACCAGGAGGATCAACCCTCTGCTTATAGTGAGCCTGCCGTACCCCTAGTGAGCCAAAGAGCCCGTAGACAGCTGCCCAGTTTATCTTTGACAGCTCCTACATCCCGTAGCTCAGGACCAGTCAGTCAGCTCCGTAGGTCCACTAGAGCCACTAGAGGCCAGTTACCCGTACGTTGGAGGATCTAAGTGTTTAGACTGTTTATTTGTATTTACCTGTTTTCTGTTACTTGTAAATAATTGTGTATTTCTAGTTAGTTTATAGGTGTCGTTTATGGATTATCCGGAATCCTTTGTACATATGTTTGGAGCGTAACCTGGGAATGGACTAAAGACTGTTAAGGACTCGGGGCAGGACAGACCCCTACCTGGTTACGGCTCCCTGTTTCTTGGTGAATTGGACACCTTTGTTTTCTTCAAAGACTGCACCCGGTTGCGGACATGCCGTGACCATCCTAATGTGTTTTTCTTTATTGTACTGTTTCTGTTTTTTTACTTGTTATGTTTTACAAAAATATGTTTAGTCCCGGAGTACTAAATTTCACTAGGGGGGAATGTGGCACCCCAGGGGTCTGGTTCCCACAGTAATAGCAATATTACGTCTGTGAGCAGGTGGGAGGTTTCCTGGTCAGACATCCTATGCATGCCACACCTCCTGCCCAGTCCTGGGAGGGGAAGAACTTCCCCTATATAAACCTGGGGCTGAGGCAGGGTTAGTGAGTAGAGAAAGAGCAGAGAACACAGACAGAGATACAGTCTGGTCTGTAGTGGAGCAGCTATAGGGAAAGAAAGATCAGGAGCTCAGTGGGAGCAGTGCTAAAAGAGGTCAGGGCTGGAAGCTGTAGAGCTCGCCCTGATTGAAGAATTCTTACCGGACCCGGAGTCCGAGGCTGTGGGAACTAATCCTTACCCAGCAGCAGAAACCGCCCGGCAGGGGATTTCAGGTCCTCTGGCCAAGAAACCCGAAGGCACGGTCGCACGCAAGGGACCAGCACCGCGACGTGGAGCGGAAGCTACCAAAAGGCCCCGAGTCACCGGCCATACGGGTGAGCACCACACGGTACACTCAGGGACGTGGGCTACTTTTACCAGCCTCTAGCAAGGTAGCCAGAAGAGTACAATTAGTTGGGGAGGCCTACAACTCCGCCTGGCCAGGGGAGATTCCATCTGCTCACGGACTGACCAGGCCCCGATCGCTAGCCAGTACTCCGGGAGGGTCTACCTTTGCCACCAGTAAAGACCCTGAACTACACCGCACCGTCTCTGAGTGTTTCATCATCCACGTCCGCTGCCCTGAGGCCATACCCCTCCCGTTGGGGGTTACACCATCCCCGCTGCACAACCGTATCACCGGCCTCAGCGGTCTGCCCTGCAGCGGCGGTCTCATGACCGCATTCAACGGGTGGCGTAGTCGAACATTCTAACATCTACTGCTAAAGACTGCCACTCAGCTTGACTCCCTGGGCACGGACCGGGTCACCGCCACGAGACTACTACCCCTATCAGATCCGGCTCCGGGTAGGCTCCCGCGTGCGCAACGCTGCGCGACTCAGGCCCAGGGGTGCGTCAAAGGGATGAGGGAAGGGTAGCTCAAACACTAGGGAAAGGGGGAGTGGAGACCCCTAGTGTTAGCACCACGCCGGATCCCTGCTCTGACAGGCAGGGTCTCCGCCGTGTTACTTTACTCACACGCGCTGCCGTCGGTGCTTCCCTTCCCCGTGCTCTGCCTGCTTCTAGCAGGGCTTCCAGCCATGTCCTTAGGGCACTTGCGCGCGCTCCCGCCCTCTTAAAGGGCCAGCACGTGCACTTGCTATTTCCTCCCCAACCAATGGCTGTGGGGCATTATGTATATATTGCTTCCTCCCCACTGGGGAGGTGCCTGAGCAACCTTCCTGTTCTGCAATCTAAGTTGTTAAGGTTGCGTACCAGTCCTTGCTGCACTCTGGTGCAGATCCTGTCTGCTGCACTCTGGCGCAGATCCTGCCTGCTGCACTCTGGCGCAGATCCTGCCTGCTGCACTCTGGCGCAGATCCTGCCTGCTGCACTCTGGTGCAAACTCAGCCTGTTGCTCCATCCAGTCTGTTCTACTGGGTTCAGCTGCTGCTGGTCTGTCCTGGAGTAGCACCTGTCGTTCATCGGGAGCCAAGTCTAACCTCACCATCAGGGGCTCTAGTGAACAGTCCGGTGCTCGCTTAGTCACGCCCCTCCTGGCTCTCCGCGGTCCGTGGCACAGTGGTTCCACAAACCACGTCCGTGACAGTTTGCTCAGGCCATGGACCCCGCTTGATCCCGGATCCCGCCTGATCAGACCATGTACCAAGAGCTCTGCCGACAGAAAAGCATGCAGGAGAAGTTGTCAATGCAGTTGCAGTACCTGACTACCAAGTTGGAGGCCTTAAACATCTCTCCAGAGTCTCCTCACGTTCAAGCTGCCGTGTCTTCTCCGGAAACTTCTCAGTCTGTTTGCTTAGTTCGAGCTTCAGGTCCCCGAATCGCAGCTCCACCACGCTCTGACAGGCAGGGTCTCCGCCGTGTTACTTCACTCACACGCGCTGCCGTCGGTGCTTCCCTTCCCCGTGCTCTGCCTGCTTCTAGCAGGGCTTCCAGCCATGTCCTTAGGGCACTTGTGCGCGCTCCCGCCCTCTTAAAGGGCCAGCACGTGCACTTGCTATTTCCTCCCCAACAAATGGCTGTGGGGCATTATGTATATATTGCTTCCTCCCCACTGGGGAGGTGCCTGAGCAACCTTCCTGTTCTGCAATCTAAGTTGTTAAGGTTGCGTACCAGTCCTTGCTGCACTCTGGTGCAGATCCTGTCTGCTGCACTCTGGTGCAGATCCTGTCTGCTGCACTCTGGTGCAGATCCTGTTTGCTCCACTCTGGTGCAGATCCTGTCTGCTGCACTCTGGTGCAGATCCTGTCTGCTGCACTCTGGTGCAGATCCTGTCTGCTGCACTCTGGTGCAGATCCTGTCTGCTGCACTCTGGTGCAGATCCTGTCTGCTGCACTCTGGAAGATCTGCAAGGAAGAATGGCAGAGGATCCCCAAATCCAGGTGTAAAAGACTTGTTGCATCATTCCCAAGCAGACTCATGGCTGTACTAGCTCAAAAGGGTGCTTCTACTCAATACTGAGCAAAGTTTCTGAATACTTATGACCATGTGATATTTCAGTTTTTCTTTTTTAATAAATTTGCAAAAAATTCTACATTTCTGTTTTTTTCAGTCAAGATGAGGTGCAGAGTGTACTTTAATGAGAAAAAAATTAACTTTTTAGAATTTACCAAATGGCTGCAATGAAACAAAGAGCGAAAAATTTAAAGGGGTCTGAATACTTTCCGTACCCACTGTAAATACCCTATCCCACTGATCCCTGAGTTGTTTGACCGTTTAAGAGGTGCCAGGATCTTCACCAAATTATATTTAAGAGGCTCGTACAATCTAATCCTAATTCGCCAGGGAGACGAGTGGAGTCCCTTCAATACCAGGGACGGACATTATGAATACCGAGTGATGCCCTTCGGTCTCAGTAATGCACCAGCAGTTTTCCAAGAGTTCGTCAATGATATCTTCCGGGACCTGCTTTATTCCTGCGTTGCTGTGTATCAGGACGATATTTTGGTATTTTCCCCGGATCTGGCCTCCCACAGACGAGCAGTTCGGCAAGTTCTCCAGTGTCTTAGGGAGAATCGACTCTACGCCAAGTATGAGAAATGCGTTTTTGAACAGTCCGCCCTTCCCTTCTTGGGTTACATTATCTCAGATACCGGACTCAGGATGGATCCTAAGAAAGTCTCTTCCATCCATAAATGACCGCTGCCTATTGGAGTCAAAGCAATTCAGAGATTCCTTGGCTTTGCTAAATATTATCGACAATTCATTCCTCACTTCTCCACTCTGACCGCTCCTATCTCTGCCATGACCTGAAAAGGAGCCGATCCAAAGAACTGGTCCTCTGAGGCTGAGGAAGCCTCCTGCTCTCTTAAACGGTCCTTCTCCACTGCTCCTGTTCTGCATTGTCCGGATTAGAACAAACGCATCCTCGTTAGGGGCTGGTGCTGTGCTCACTCAAAAATCTTCCTTGGGTCGCCGAGTGTCCTGCGGTTTCTTCTCTAAGGCATTCTCCGCTCCAAAGCGTAACTACTCCATCGGTGACCGGGAGTTACTCGCCATTAAGATAGCTTTGGAGGAGTGGCGATACCTGCTGGAGGGCGCAGACCAGGGTTGGACTGACCATCTAGCATTTCTGGCCAATGCCAGATGGGCTGGTCCGGCCGTCGGCCGCATTACCTGCTATTAGCAATTGTGACCGAGCACAGAGCCAAAGGCTCCGTCACTTACTCAGGCAGGCCGCGGGCATCCATTCACACGCAGCGCAGGTCACTTGCGCAGGCAGGCCGCGGGCATCCCTTTAGCCAGGGGCTTGCTGGAGACCGTCGCATGCAGGTGACGTCAGCGGTCGATGATGTCACTGCATCGCACCGCCAGCGTCTACTGAGAGACGAGACAGAAGAGGTGATGGACGCCGAGGAGGATGAGGAGACAAGATTAGGTGAGTATAAAGATTTTTTTGTTTTTGGGTGCTGTGGGGAACCATAATACTATATAGGGGCTGTTTGTGGGAGATGATTCTGCTATATGGGGGCTGTTTGTGGGGGATGATTCTCCTATATGGGGGCTGTTTGTGGGGGATCATCTTGCTATATGGAGGCTGTTTGTGGGGGACCATAATACTATATGGGGGCTGTTTGTGGGGGACCATCATACTACATGGAATCTGTTTGTGGGGGATCATCCTGCTATATGTGGGGCTATTTTTGAGAGACCATAATACTACATGGGGACTGTTTGTGGGGAACCATCATACTATATGGGGGCTGTTTGTGGGGATCATCATACTATATGGGGACTGTTTGTGGGGGATCTTCTTGCTATATGGAGGCTGTTTGTGGGGGACCATCATACTACATGGAAGCTGTTTGTGGGGGATCATCCTGCTATATGGGGGGCTATTTGTGAGGGACCATAATTTTACATGGGGGCTGTTTTTGGGGAACCATCATACTATAAGGGGGCTGTTTGTGGGGGATCATCATACTACATGGGGACTGTTTGTGGGGGATCATCTTGCTATATGGAGGCTGTTTGTGGAGAATTATCCTGCTATAGGGGGGCTGTTTGTGGGGCACCATCTTACTACATGGGGACTGTTTGTGGGGGATCATCCTGTTATATGGTGGCTCTTTGTGGGGAATCACACTACTATATAGGGGCCGTTTGTGGGGGAAAATCCTGCTATATGAGGGCTGTTTATGGGGAGCCATAATACTACATGGGGGCCGTTTGTGAGGAACAATAATACTATATGGGGGATGTTTGTGGGGGACCATCATACTATATGGAGGCTGTTTGTAGGGGACCATCATACTATATGAGGCTGTTTGTAGGGGACCATCATACTATATGGAGGCTGTTTGTGGGGGACCATCATACTATATGGAGGCTGTTTGTAGGGGACCATCATACTATATTGAGGCTGCTTGTGGGGGACCATCATACTATATGGGGGCTGTTTGTGGGGGACCATCATACTATATGAGGGCTGTTTGTTGGGGACCATCATAGTATATGGGGGGCTGTTTGTGGGGGACCATCATACTATATGAGGGCTGTTTGTGGGGGACCATCATAGTATATGGGGGGTTGTTTGGGGCTACCATCATACTATATAGGGGTCTGTGGGGGGTCTTCATCTTGTGTGGAGGTCTATGGGGTACATTATACTATGTGGTGGGCTGTGGTGACCTTCATACTGTATGGGGTGATTAAGGGGGACATTAAATTTAATGGGGTGGTTATGAGGGACATCATGCTTTACATAGGGGTCTGATGTGCACCTCATAGTGTACATTAGGGGCTGTGCTGAATACCATAATGTATGGGGGGCTGTGGTGACCATCTTAATATGTGGGTGCTGTGCTGCATCATACTTCGTATAGGGTTTGTGAGGTCATCATACCATGTGGGGCATAATACTCTATGAGGTTTGCGAAAGGGGTATCCTAGTGGGTGAGACCACTTAGGGGCTTTAGTAGAGGGAAAATAAGTAAGTGCTGCAATACATATCCTCCATTTCTTAGAAAGTTGGGAGATATGCCCTTCTTTGACGTGCTAGGACTTTTTCTATGGGACTTGTTATTTCTATGTACTCCCCTGGGAGGTCCAATGGGGGGTCGTTGTCATGATGGGGACGCAAGGAGGCATTATTATTATTATTATTATTATTATAAGAAAGCACAGGGGCTGTTTGTATTATTTTAGCTAGGTGCATTTGTGGCACCCCAGGAGTCCGGTTGCGACAGTGGCATTGCCTCCCTCACAAGAGGTGATGCCATGCCTGGAAGCAAGCAGGAGTCCCCTAATCCGGTTATACTAACATGCAACACGTTCCTGACTCCAGACTAGCAAGGGGAGCACCTCCTCTTAGCAACTGAGATCTGGAGGCGGGGTTAGTTAGTCTTAGTGTGAGGAGTTGAAGTGAGGACGTCGACGAGAGAGGAGCTGGGGAGTGGAGCTGTGCGGCAGTACACCCCAGAATGAACCAACACAGAGAAACCGGGAGTCCGAGGTTGTGGGGCACTGAAGGCCCAGCCGCAGAACCCGGAGGGCAGGAGACTGCAGGTCTCCTGGCCCCTGCAGACGCCCGGAGGCTCAGCAGCATCGCAGGGCCCAGCACCGCCACGTGGGAGCGACGCATCAGCAAGGCCCGAGCTGCCTGCCATACGGGTGAGCACAAAGACGTTGCACTCAGGGACGTGGGCTACAAGCAGCAGGGCCAAAGAGATTAGTGGAAAGGAAAGGCCTCCAACTTCACCTGGTGAGGTGGATTCCTTACTTGCTTCCAGGCTGCCCGGACTTCCACTTCTAGCCAGTACCCTATTCCCGGTTTGCCTAATCACAGCCAGTAAAGATAAGAGGAAACCGCCATTAAGTTGTGGATTATTGCTGCGCCATCAACCCCTGCACTACAACGCCCAGCATCACCTATACCATCTACACTGCCCTGGAGCTAAGCTCTACCTGTGGAGAGCCACACCAGCTTTGCTGCACTAACATCAGCTCCAGAGGACCAGCTCTGCAGCGGCGGCTCCCTTTAGCCGCATACCACAGGTGGCGTCACGAACTTTGTACATAAAAACTATAAAATCCCCTTTTTACTGACCGCCCTGGGTCACGGACCGAGTCACCGCCACTGTGACATCTCCCCTAGCAACGACTGGCCCGGCACCGAGTACCCCACGGCCCAGGGGGCGCATCAACTTGGCGTCACGAACAGGATTCACGAAGCCCGGTATAACCGGGTCCTGTGTGCCATAGACTTTATTAAACGGTGTTATCACGTGGTTTGCCGCCCGCCGAGGAAAAGCAAGAGGCCGATCCGGAACCGCCGGGTAAGAGATTCCTCAGGCTGCAGAGCAGCATACTGGTACGTCAACAGACGCCCAGGACCTGGCTGAGGTTCACTAGGGGGGAGGAAGATGCCCAGCATGGGAGAGGATTCAGCCGCGGGCGCGGCCGCCGCCACTGTGATGCCGTTATCAATGCCGTACATACCGGGGGCGGCCGCCGCCACTGTAATGCTGTTATCAATGCCGTACATACCGGGGGCGGCGTGGTTGCCCCAGTACTCAGGGGAGTCGCACACCCTGAACGACTTTGAGGAGAGACTGCGCAGTTTGCTTAAAGTGTACCCCCTGTCTGAGGAGCAAAAAGTCAGCATCCTCATAGGCCAGCTAATCGGTGCAGCCCAGAGAGAGGTGAAGTCCTGGCCAGGCAGAGACAAAGGCACTGTAAAAGAAATACTGGCCTGATTGAAGGATACCTTTGACACCCGCACCGCAGCAGTAATTAAAATGAAGTTCTACGGGTGCAAACAAAGGGTGCAGGACAGTGTACAGGACTATGCTCTAAACTTGCAGGAGGCGCTGCGGGCCATCAAACAGGTAGACCCCGACAGTGTGCGAGATGAGGACAGATTGCTAACTGAGAAGTTTATTGAGGGGCTCCTGTCTGGCGCTCACCGGACACAGCTGCACATTATGGCTCTGCAAAACCCTGATCTGGACTTTGCACAATTTAAAGACAGAGCCATCTGGGTGCTGCAAGAATCAACCCCAGGCGGCACTGCATCCCTCCGGCGCCCCGCTATCACATACCACCAGGAGGTGGCGTCCTTTTCCCCAGCACCTGTGGAGGCTGACGCGCAGACCCTAGATAATGATCCATCTGCAGACCTGCGCCTTCAAGTCCAGGAGCTGACCAAAAGTGTGGCTACACTAACCAAAACCGTGCAGGCCATGCAGGTGTCTCCCAAGGAAAAGATCCAGCTGGCTTCCAGTCCAGATGACATCCCGTGGCACCGACAAAGAAGAATTCCACCGACCAGAGGGAGGGACAGCGATCGCTACGACCAGGACGGACAACCCATCTGCCAACGCTGTCAAAAGGCGGGGCACTACGCAAGGTTCTGTAATTTAAACGAGCAACCCCTGGGGCAGAGGGCCACCCCCAGGAGTAAGACGACAAGGCCCACAAAGCTGGCGAGACAAGTACGTGGGAGGACGACCGGTCCTACCTGTCGTGCTTGATGGCATCCCAATGAACGCGTTGCTGGACACTGGGTCCCAGGTGACCACGATGCCATATATCCTTTATAAACAATACTGGACTGATTCAGACATTACCCACAGTCCAGGTGAACATCTTAACATCTATGCCAGCAATGGTCAGCCCTTGCCTCAGGTGGGGTATAAATAGGTGACCATAAAAGTTGGCAAAGTAGAATTGCTATCAAAAGGAATGATTATTGTTGATATTGATCGCCGAGAAAGTCATCCCATGATAACCTTAGGCACCAATGTGATAGAAAATTGTCTTGGAGAAATTATTGTTTTGTTGCAACAGGTCGGAGAGACTGCCAGTTCCAGTCAGCAGCGAGTTCTGCAGAACGAGATCAGAGCGCTGATGAAAAGACAACAGGTAGAGCTGTCTGGAGGGGAAATTGGCAGTGTCAGGATGAGTGATCCATTCCCCATTGCAATGCCCCCTAGGAGCGAAATGTTAATATGGTGTCGGGCCCTGGTAGAACCCTTATACTCTGACAGTAGGCCCACCATCTTGACAGCCAGGGGGGTAGTCGATGTCCGCAAAGGGAGAGTAACGATACATATCCTGAATTGTGGGGAGAAAGAGGTCCATTTACCCCGGTATGCTACCCTTGCTAAGCTGTTCACTGTCAGTAACAACTCAATAAAGACAGTGGGACCCTTGCTTCCGTCCAAACCGGCAGAAAATAATGGCTCCAAGGGTCAGATGGAGGATTGGTGTCAGAAGCTACAAGTGGGCACTGACTCCTCCCCTTTGCACCAAAAGCATGGAGTATACCGGGTGGTCCAAGAGTATGAACGAGACTTCAGCAAACACCCACTAGACTTTGGGCAGGTAAAAGGGGTCCAACATCATATTCCCACGGGAGATCATCCGCCCATTAAAGAGAGGTACCGGCCTGTACCCCCAGCTCACTATCAATGTGCCAAAGGAATGTTAGGGGAGATGAAGGAGGCTGGGGTGATCAGAGATAGTTGTAGCCCCTGGGCAGCTCCATTACTTCTCGTCAGAAAGAAAGATGGTACGATGAGGATGTGTGTTGATTACAGGCAGATTAACCGCATTACACATAAGGACGCCTACCCATTACCCAGAATTGAGGAGTCATTAGCTGCACTAAGATCTGCTAATTATTTCTCCACTTTGGATATCACCAGTGGGTACTGGTAGGTTCCTGTTGCAGAGGCGGACAGAGAAAAGACCGCGTTTACAACACCAATGGGCCTCAGCGAGTTCAACTGCATGCCATTCGGGCTCTGCAACGCCCCAGAAACCTTCCAGTGGTTAATGGAGTGCTGCCTAGGACACAACAACTTTGAAACCATCCTGCTGTACCTAGATGATGTAATTGTCTACTCAAAGACATATGAAGACCACCTGGAGCACCTGACTGACATGTTCGAAGCCCTATCTGGTTTTGGCCTGAAGGTAAAGCTGCCAAAGTGCCACCTGCTGAAGCCCAAGGTGCAGTACCTAGGTCAAGTGGTAAGCGCCGAAGGCGTAGCACCAGACCCAGAAAAAGTCACCGTGATCAAAGACTGGCCAAGACCCTACACTATTAAGGAAGTGCGACAGTTCCTCGGGCCGGTAGGCTACTATAGGAGATTTAACAAGGGTTTCACCAAGATAGCGGCACCAATGCAGGACCTCCTAGTGGGCCAGTCCAAGAAGGCAAAGAACCAGAAACCTCCGTTCAAATGGGGTAAACCAGAAGACGAATCTTTCACCCGACTGAAAATGGCTCTCACCGGAGACGAAGTCCTGGCCTACCCCAACTATGGACAACAGTTTATACTTCATACAGATGCCAGCAACGTGGGATTGGGAGCGGTGCTGTCCCAGGTACTGCAAGGCAGAGAGCGAGTGACTGCCTACGCCAGCAGGAAGCTCCGTCCTACGGAAAGGAATCCCGACAACTACAGTTCCTTCAAGTTGGAGTTTCTCGCCATAGTCTGGGCTGTAACAGAGCGCTTCAAACACTATCTCACCTCCTCCAGATTTACAGTCTTCACAGATAACAACCCGCTGACGCACTTGGAGACTGCGAAGCTTGGTGCCCTAGAACAACGATGGATGGCCCGACTGTCTAACTATGAGTTTACCATCAAGTATCGGGCGGGGCATAAAAATGCAAATGCTGATGCGCTGTCCAGGATGCCCAACTTGCCAGATGGGGGAGAAGACCCGGAAAAGCTGGAGGAGATAGAGCTACCCACTTTCCATCGTCACGGGGTGACCGAGTGCTCCCACTGTGTAAGGGACAAGTGCTCCGCCAACAGAGAGGCCACGTTCAACCAATTGCCCCACCATGGATGGGCAAAAACGCAAGATACAAGCGGACTCGCACCCTGATCCAGATGCTCCACAGGTCTGGCAGGTGGTAGTCCCGAAGCGGGATGCGCCAATGGTCTTAGAAGCGTACCACGATGGAGCAGGACACTTCGGGTGGAAGAAGTTGGAAGTCCTGCTACATGAGCGATTCTACTGGGTTGGCATGAGGAAACCAATCGAACTGGTAGCCTTGGAACATGTGAAGCTAGCTCCAAGCAGGTCAGGCTATGTCTACGCTCTCACTATAGTAGACCACTACTCCCGGTTCTTGATAATAGTGCCAGTGAAAGACCAGACGGCTCAGATGGCAGCCAAAGCATTCCAACAGCACTTTTGTCGCCCGCACGGTTACCCTGAATGGGTGCTTACCGACCAAGGTCCAGCCTTTGAAGCAGAGGTGTTCCAGGAATTCTGTAACTTGTATGGCTGCAAGAAAATCAGGACGACGCTGTATCATCCCCAGACCAACGGATTGTGTGAGAAGATAAACCAGGTGGTAATAGACCTGTTGAAGACGTTGCCCTTGAAGAACATAGCCTGTGGCCAGAGAAATTACCAGATTTGTTGGACCTACAGTCATATGAAAAAGTTTGGGCACCCCTATTAATCTTAAGCTTAATGTTTTATAAAAATTGGTGTTTTTGCAACAGCTATTTCAGTTTGATATATGTAATAACTGTTGGACACAGTAATGTTTCTGCCTTGAAATGAGGTTTATTGTACTAAAAGAAAATGTGCAATCTGCATTCAAACAAAATTTGACAGGTGCATAAGTATGGGCACCTCACCAGAAAAGTGACATTAATATTTAGTAGATCCTCCTTTTGCAAAAATAACAGCCTCTAGTCGCTTCCTGTAGCTTTTAATGAGTTCCTGGATCCTGGATGAAGGTATTTTTGACCATTCCTCTTTACAAAACAATTCCAGTTCAGTTAAGTTTGATGGTCGCCGAGCATGGACAGCCTTCTTCAAATGATCCCACAGATGTTCAATGATATTCAGGTTTGGGGACTGGGATGGCCATTCCAGAACATTGTAATTGTTCCTCTGCATGAATGCCTGAGTAGATTTGGAGCGGTGTTTTGGATCATTGTCTTGCTGAAAGATCCATCCCCTGCGTAACGTTGACATTATTGTCAAGAATCTGCTGATACTGAGTGGAATCCATGCGTCCCTCAACTTTAGCAAGATTCCCGATGCCGGCATTGGCCACACAGCCCCAAAGCATGATGGAACCTCCACCAAATTTTACTGTGGGTAGCAAGTGTTTTTCTTGGAATGCTGTGTTTTTTTGCTGCCATACATAACACCTTTTTGTATGACCAAACAACTCAATCTTGGTTTCATTAGTCCACAGGACCTTCTTCCAAAAAGAAATTGGCTTCCCCAAATGTGCTTTTGCATACCTCAGCCGACTCTGTTTGTGGCGTGCTTGCAGAAGCGGCTTCTTTCGCATCACTCTCCCATACAGCTTCTCCTTGTGCAAAGTGCGTTGTATAGTTGACCGATGCACAGTGACACCATCTGCAGCAAGTTGATGCTGCAGCTCTCTGGAGGTGGTCTGAGGATTGTCCTTGACTGATTTCACCATTCTTCTTCTCTGCCTTTCTGATGTTTTTCTTGGCCTGCCACTTCTGGCCTTAACAAGAACTGTCCCTGTGTTCTTCCATTTCCTTACTATGTTCCTCTCAGTGGAAACTGACAGGTTAAATCTCTGAGACAGCTTTTTGTATCCTTCCCCTGAACAACTATGTTGAATAATCTTTGTATTCAGATCATTTGACAGTTGTTTTGAGGAGCCCATGATGCCACTCTTCAGAGGAGATTCAAACAGGAGAACAACTTGCAAGTGGCCACTTTAAGTAGCTTTTCTCATGATTGCATACACCTGGCTATGAAGTTCAAAGCTCAATGAGGTTACAAACCCCAAAGAAGTGCTTTAGTAAGTCAGTAAAAAGTAGGTAGGAGTATTTAAAACAAGAAAATGATAAGGGTGCCCATACTTATGCACCTGTCAAATTTTGTTTGAATGCAGATTGCACATTTTCTGTTAGTACAATAAATCTCATTTCAAGGCAGAAACATTACTGTGTCCAACAGTTATTACATATATCAAACTGAAATAGCTGTTGCAAAAACAACAATTTTTATAAAACATTAAGCTTAAGATTAATAGGGGTGCCCAAACTTTTTCATATAACTGTATATAACCACATTCCGGTGAACTCCACCAACTGTACACCCGCTTACCTGATGAGAGCAAGACCAGGTAAGCTACCCATCGACTTAAACATAGGAGTCTTAACACCAGAGACGACATCACAAGATGCAGATTGGGATACAGAGCGGCAGAAACAATACCGCAAGGTGCAAGAGTGTGTTGAGAAAAGTTTGTCCCAGGCGAGACAGAAGCAAGAGAAAACTTATAATCAGCACGCACCTGCCGTTCCCTTATCACCTGGAGAACAGGTACTTAAGAGGAAAAGACGAGTCCACAAGTTAGATGACCAGTGGGAGGTTGAGCCATACACCATCCTACCCTCGAATTACGACAACACCAAAGTGTGCCTCATCAGCAAAGATGGAGGGGAAACTTCAGTGGCAGTCTCAAGAGACCACTTGAAGATATGTTCTGAACAGTTGAAACACACAGAAGAAGATCAAGACAGCCCTCGGCCCACAGAAAAAGTGGAGGAAATGGTTCAGACAGTCCTCGGAGAATTTCCCCGGTCTTGGACGCAGGTGAACAAAGCGATTGTGGTACTGGTCCTGACCTTTCTCCAAGCGACCTCACCGGAAACTGCAGAGGCCCAAGAACATCTGGAAGACCAGCCGACCCCAGAGACAGATGTTTCATCAGCAGCAGATCAGGAGAATCTACCCTCTGCTAGCAGTGAACCTGTCAGTCCCATGGTGGGTTTAGGAGTCCGGAGAAGGCAGTCCGGTATACCAGTATGGAGTAGGTCCAAGAGAAATGTAGAGGATAGTGAACCCACCACACCAGGGGTAGACAATAGGGACAAGGGTAGGACAGTGACAACAAATGTACTACGTAGGTCGACCCGGAGTACAAAAGGTCAGCTTCCTGCCCGCTGGAGGAACTAAAGTATAAGAGAATTAGAGTGTATGTGTATATAGTTGTACCCGTTAAATAGTCTTGAATATGTATATTTGTTGAATTTATGGACAATTGGGCCACATGACTAGGTGTGGTCAGGACAATATTGAAAATAGTTACTAATTGGCCTCGAAAATAAACCACAGGCGTGGCTGAAGACCAGGCCCACAGAAAGAGTGCCCTGATGCCACACCCAGGGACGATGCACAAATTGGGTTGATGCGGTTCCCACCAGCCAAATTTCAGTTATCCGGAAAAAGACAATCCTCGGATTGTGGCATAAAGACTAAGCGCCGCAGTGACTGCTGTACGTTTTTGTTGGGTTTTTGTAATTTTTGACTTTGTAAACTATTTGTAATGTGAATTGTTATTTGTTAATTTTAAAAGATATCCTCAGTCTGGGAGTACTGAAGTTAACTAGGGGGGAATGTGGCACCCCATGAGTCCGGTTGCCACAGTGGCATTGCCTCCCTCACAAGAGGTGATGTCATGCCTGGAAGCAAGCAGGGATCCCCTAATCAGGTTATACTAACATGCAACACGTTCCTGGCTCCAGACCAGCAAGAGGAGCACCTCCCCTTAGCAACTGGGATCTGGAGGCAGGGTTAGTTAGACTTAGTGTGAGGAGTTGAAGTGAGGACGTCGACGAGAGAGGAGCTGGGGAGTGGAGCTGCGCGGCAGTTCACCCCAGAAGGAACCAACACAGAGGAACCGGACACGGGAGTCCGAGGCTGTGGGGCACTGAAGGCCCAGCAGCAGAACCCAGAGGGCAGGAGACTTCCACTTCTAGCCAGTACCCTATTCCCGGTTTGCCTAATCACCACCAGATAAGAGGAAACCGCCATTAAGTTGTGGACTGATTATTGCTGCGCCATCAACCCCTGCACTACAATGCCCAGCATCACCTATAACATCTACACTGCCCTGGAGCTAAGCTCTACCTGTGGAGAGCCACACCAGCTTTGCTGCACTAACATCAGCTCCAGAGGACCTGCTCCGCAGCGGCAGCTCCCTTTAGCCGCATACCACAGGTGGCGTCACAAACTTTGTACATAAAAACTATAAAATCCCCTTTTTACTGACCGCCCTGGGTCACGAACCGGGTCACCGCCACTGTCACATCTCCCCTAGCAACGACTGGCCCAGCACCCAGTAGCCCAGGGGGCGCGTCACATGGTCCAAGGGGAATTATTATAAGGCAGCACAAGTTGTGGTTTGTGTAGAGGTGGTAGAATGAGAGGAGGGTCTTGGAAAAGCAGTAAAGTAAAGATGCCTCTGTTATATTTTACAAGGACGCCTTATGGTCGAAAAAAGAGGTCATGGCGGTCTGGGCTGAATTAAAAAGAAGAGGGAAAATGAATGACACCAACCAGCGAGAACGGCACTGGTGAGAATCTGCACAGTACACACATATATGGTCTGTAGAGCACTGGTGTAGACCTGATATTACCATTATATGGTCACTGTATGGTCGTGATATCCGCCCTAGTGCAGTGGTGTTAGTTAAAGGGGTTGTCCAGGTTTAATGTTAAAGTCTGAAGTAACATAGTAACATAGTTTTTAAGGTTGAAGGAAGACTAAGTCCATCTAGTTCAACCCATAGCCTAACTTGTTGATCCAGAGGAAGGCAAAAAAAAAACATGTGGCAAACACTAAGCTCCACATTGGGGAAAAAAATTCCTTCCCGACTCCATACGACAATCAGACTAGTTCCCTGGATCAACGCCCTATCAAGGAATCTAGTATTTATAACCTGTAATATTATACTTTTCAAGAAAGGCATCCATGCCCTTCTTAAATTTTAACAGTGAATCACTCATTACAACATCATGCGGCAGAGAGTTCCATAGTCTCACTGCTCTTACAGTAAAGAATCCCCGTCTGTGATTATGTTTAAACCTTCTTTCCTCCAGACGTAGAAGATGCCCCCTTGTCCCCGTCTCAGGCCTCAGAGTAAAAAGATCAGTAGAAAGGTCTTTGTACTGTCCCCTCATATACTTGTACATAGTAATAAGATCACCCCTAAGCCTTCTTTTTTCCACAGTAAATAACCCCAAGTGTAATAACCTGTCTTGGTATTGCAGACCCCCCAGTCCTCTAATAACCTTGGTCGCTCTTCTCTGCACCCGCTCTAGTTCAGCTATGTCTTTCTTATACACCGGAGACCAGAACTGTACACAGTATTCTAAGTGTGGTCGCACTAATGACTTGTATAGAGGTAAAATTATGTTCTCCTCATGAGCATCTATGCCTCTTTTAATGCATCCCATTATTTTATTTGCCTTTGCAGCAGCAGCCTGACACTGGCCACTAAACGTGAGCTTGTCGTCCACCAATACACCCAGGTCTTTTTCAGTTACAGTTTTGCCCAGTGTTTTACAATTAAGCATATAATTATACATTTTATTTCCTCTGCCCAAGTGCATTACCTTACATTTATCCCCATTAAAGCTCATTTGCCATTTATCAGCCCAAGCTTCTAGTTTACATACATCCTCCTGTAATATAAAATTGTCCTCCTCTGTATTGATTACCCTGCAGAGTTTAGTGTTATCTGCAAATATTGAAATATTACTCTGTATGCCCCCTACAAGGTCATTAATAAATATGTTAAAAAGAAGGGGGCCCAATGCTGACCCCTGTGGTACCCCACTGTTAACTGAGACCCAGTCTGAGTGTTTTCCATTAATAACCACCCTTTGTTTCCTATCACTGAGCCAATTCTTAACCCACATACATATATTTTCCCCTATCCCCATTGTTCTCATTTTATGTATCAACCTTTTGTGTGGAACCGTATCAAAAGCTTTTGAAAAGTCCATATACACAACATCCACTGCATTTCCTTGGTCCAGTCCAGAACTTGCCTCCTCATAAAAACTGATCAGATTAGTTTGACAGGAATGGTCCCTCGTAAACCCATGTTGATATTGGGTCATGAGGTTATTCTTCTTCTGATACTCTAGTATAGCATCTCTTAGGAAACCCTCCAGGATTTTACCCACAGTAGAGGTTAAGCGTACCGGCCTATAATTTCCAAGTTCAGTTTTTGTCCCCTTTTTGAATATTGGCACCACATTTGCTATACGCCAGTCCTGTGGTACAGACCCTGTTATTATGGAATCTTTATAGATTAAAAATAATGGTCTATCTATGACGTTACTTAATTCCTGCAGTACTCATGGGTGTATCCCATCCGGGCCCGGGGATTTGTCAACTTTAGTGATTTTTAGACGCCGCCGTACTTCCTGCTGGGTTAAGCAAGTGACATTTACTGGAGAATTTTTGTTATCACTAATCATGTTTTCTGTCATGCGATTTTCTTGTGTAAATACGGTTGAAAAAAAATCATTTAGCATATTGGCTTTTTCCTCATCCTCATCCACCATTTCACCCAGACTATTTTTAAGGGGGCCAACACTATCATTTTTTAGTTTTTTACTATTGATGTAGTTAAAGAATATTTTGGGGTTATTTTTACTTTCTCTGGCAATGATTCTCTCTGCCTCAATCTTTGCTGCCTTGATTTGTTTTTTACAGAATTTATTTAATTTTCTATATTTATTTAATGCCTCATCACTACCTAACTTGCTTTAGTTCTCTAAATGCTTTCTTTTTGTCACTTATTGCGCCCCTTACAGCTCTATTTAGCCATAGTGGTTTCCTCCTATTTCTAGCATGTTTATTCCCATAGGGTATATATTGTACACAGGTCCTATTCAGGATGTTAATAAATGTCTCCCATTTGCTTTGTGTAGTTTTATGTCTCAGGATATCGTCCCAGTTTATTGCACTAAGATCATCTCTTAACCGTTGGAAATTTGCCTTCCTGAAGTTTAGTGTCCTTGTAACCCCTCTACTACACATCTTATTAAAGGTTACATGAAAACGTATTATTTTGTGATCACTATTACCCAAGTGACCCCCAACTCGTATATTTGATATGCGGTCTGGCCTATTGGTTAATATTAGGTCTAGCAGTGCCCCCCTTCTTGTTGGGTCCTGAACCAGTTGTGAAAGGTAATTGTCTCTCATAGTAGTCAAAAACCTATTTCCTTTGCTTGAACTACATGTTTCTGTCCCCCAATGTATTTCAGGGTAGTTGAAGTCTCCCATAATAATGACTTCTCCTTGAGTCGCTGCTTCATCTATTTGCTTTACGAGGATATTCTCCGCTATTTCCATTATTTTTGGAGACTTATAACAAACTCCTATCAGTAATTTATTATTTTTTCCCCCTCCCCTTATCTCCACCCACAGGGACTCTACATTTTCATTAGATTCACATATATCCTCCCGCAAGACAGGTTTTAAGGATGATTTTACATATAAACACACACCCCCCCCTCGCTTGTTTGTACGGTCATTTCTGAACAGACTATAGCCCTGTAAATTAACTGCCCAGTCATGGCTCTCGACCAGCCACGTCTCAGATATCCCTACCATGTCTTAATTATTTTCCAACAAAATTAATTCTAATTCCTCCATTTTGTTGGTGAGGCTTCTGGCATTAGTGTACATGCATTTTATGTATCTCTCTGTACCTCTATTCCTTCTTACTTTATTGACTGTTCTAACCCCACCCCCAATTTCTTTATTTGTGCCCAGGTCACTATCTGCACTATCTTCCCCACCTATAAAATGAATACCCTCCCCCCCAATCCCTAGTTTAAACACTCCTCCAACCTTCTAGCCATTTTCTCCCCCGGCACAGCTGCACCCTCCCCATTAAGGTGCAGCCGGTCCCTAGCGTAGAGTCTGTAACCAACTGAGAAGTCGGCCCAGTTCTCCAGGAACCCAAATCCCTCCTTCCTACACCAGTTCTTGAGCCACTTATCTCCCTAATCTCCCGTTGCCTCTCTGGCGTGGCACGTGGTACCGGTAGTATTTCAGAGAATACCACCTTGGAGGTCCTTGCTTTCAGCTTGCAGCCTAATTCCCTGAACTCATCTGTAAGGACCTTCCACCTACCTCTAACTTTGTCATTTGTGCCAATGTGCACTATGACCGCTGGGTCCTCACCAGCCCCTCCCAGTAATCTGTCAACCCGATCAGCGATGTGCCGGACTCGAGCGCCAGGTAGGCAGCACACTGTTCGACGATCCCTGTCTTTGTGACAGATTGCCCTATCTGTTCCTCTAATAATTGAGTCCCCCACTACCAGCACCTGCCTGGCCTGCCCTACTCTCTGATTTCCCTCTTTACTGGAGCTGACACTCCTCCGGCTTTCAGGGGACATGCCTTGCTGCAGTAGTGCTACCCCTGTACCATCACTCCCCTCATCTGCCAACTTTGCAAACTTATTGGGGTGTGCCAGATCAGGACTAGCCTCCCTGGCACTCTTCCCTCTACCACCCCTTCTAACTGTCACCCAACTAGCGACCTCACTGTCCTGCAGCTCCCGACTACCACCCTCCCCCACATCTACCCCAGTGAGCTGCCGCTCAGTGAGCAGCAGACTCCTTTCCATGTTGTCAATGGATCTCAGTGTTGCCAGTTGCTCATTTAGATCCAGTATCTGGGCTTCCAAACGCACAACGTGCACACATCTCGCGCAGCAGTAAGTAACCTCGACCGGCTGTTCAAGGAATACATACATGTGGCAAGATGTACACTGGATAGCATTGTCAATAATGGAGCTCATTTCCTAATGGGGATTGCAATATACAGAATGTTAAGTAAAAAGTAAAGTAAAGAAATTAATGAAATACAGTCAGCAATTCAGTCCAAAGTCCTCCCTTCCAAACTCCCTGAATACAAAGTCACTGAAAAACAAGTCACACACTTACTTTCGTTCACACTTACGCTCCGGACACACGCAGCTCGTTCACACTCGCAAACTAAGAGTTTTTTTTTTTTCCCTTTTCCAGCAATGCACCCTTCACCTCAATGCACTTCCAAAGGACTGAATGCCCAACCAGCTCTGTATGACTGCCGATTTCTGAATCCTCATAATGTGTGCATCGCGTGCTGTGAGGATTCTCCGGTGCCGGGAGAGGCCGGTCATGTGACCCAAGTACGATTTGAATTAATGTGATCACGTGCTGACTAGACGTGCATGGCCTCTCTCAATACAAGTGAATTTAGCAAAGCAGAGTACGTTTAGTTGGAATGTGGCCAGAGGTGTAGAAATCCTATACTTGTGGTCACATGACGGCCTCTCCCAACGCTGGCACCGGAGAATCCTGACAGTGCGTGCTGTGAGGATTCA
The DNA here is from genome assembly GCF_046119375.1 of Phyllobates terribilis. Taxonomy (NCBI): domain Eukaryota; kingdom Metazoa; phylum Chordata; class Amphibia; order Anura; family Dendrobatidae; genus Phyllobates; species Phyllobates terribilis. Next base: position 175,656,622 of record NW_027362761.1, on the reverse strand, counting down.
GAATTCTGAAGTCACATAGACTTTAACACCAAGCCTGGACAACCCCTTTAACAATCAGTATGGTGATATTATCAGTACTGTATATATGGACAGGGCCGGCTCCAGGTTTTTCTGAGCCCCGGGCGAAAGAGTCTCAGTGGGCCCCTTTAACAAATACCACGATTCATTATGCACAAATACCGCAGAGAAATATAGATATAGTACAATGCAAAGATTTCACTTCTTACATTACATGAGTGATATCTATTGTAAATTCTACAATAGCTCAGAAACCGGCAAATCGCTCCACACAGTATGCTGGCCCCCATAAAATGCTCCATACAGGAGACTGGCCCCCATAAAATGCTCCATACAGAATACTGGTCCCCATATAACGCTCCATACGGAATACTGGCCCTCAGATAACGCTCTATACAGAATACTGGCCCCCATATAACGCTCTATACAGAATACTGGCCCCCATATAACGCTCCATACAGAATACTGGCCCCCATAAAACGCTCCATACAGGATACTGGCCCCCATAAAATGCTTCATACAGGATACTGGTCCCCTTATAACGCTCCATACAGGTTACTGGCCCCCATATAATGCTCCATGCAGGCTGTGACCCCCACATAATGCCCTGTGCAGGATGTCCCTTTCCCCTCATATAATGCCCCATGCAGGATGTCCCTTCCCCCCCCATATAATGCACTATGCAGGATGTCAGCCCCTCTCTTTAAAATGCCCCATGCAGGATGTCACCCCCCCCTCTTTATAATGTCCCATGCAGGATGTCACCCCCTCTCTCTATAATGCCCCATGCAGGATGTCACCCCCTCTCTCTATAATGCCCCATGCAGGATATCACCCCCCCTTTATAATTCCCCATGCAGGATGTCAACCCCCCCCCTCTTTATAATGCCCCATGCAGGATGTCACCCCCTCTCTTTATAATGCCCCATGCAGGATATCACCCCCCTGTCTTTATAATGCCCCATGCAGGATGTCACCCCCTCTCTTTATAATGCGGCCCCATGCAGGATGTCACCCCCTCTCTTTATAATGGGGCCCCATGCAGGATGTCACCCCCCTATTTATAATGCCCCATGCAGGATGTCACTCCCCCCATATAATGTACCATGCAGGATGTCACCCCCCCCTTCATATTATGCCCCATGCCTCCATACATAAAACAAAAATAAAAACAACCAAATACTCACCTCACTCCTCCTCACCTGCTGCCGCTGCTCAGGTCCGGACTCCAGCGTCGCTGGCGTCTGCCCGCTCTGCGCTGCCTGTGATGGCTCAGGGGAGGGCGCGGTGGAAAGACGTCACCACGCCCTCTGACCTGAGATGTCACAGGGAGCGCACAGCAGGAAAACAGCTGATCTGCGGAGGCACGGGGAGAGGTAAGTATCCGGCTGCCGGGGCCCTGAGCAAGCGGGGGAGAAGGGCGGGTGCTGGCACCGACTGCAAGTGGGCCCCCCCGCCTGCTCAGGGCCCCAGCACTTGCCCGGGTGCGCCGGGTGCTGACGCCGGCCCTGTATGCGGGTAATATTTGGTTATGGTTTTTGTTATTTGTCTGTTATACTGCAATATTGTTATTATTATTCAATTTTATATAGAGGTATTACTAGACATATTGAAAATCTTGATTTCCTTCAGGGAGGGTAATATAAGTAGTAGATATCTCCATCTGGGGCTCGGGAGTGGGGACAGCATGGGCCTGTGTGCTTTTATATGCCAGGGCTGAATTTCAGTCTCAGTGCGTCACTGGCGTAGTCTATCCAGTGGTCATCTACATGGACCATAAGAACCTGGTGTATCTCCAGTCCACCCAGAGATTTAATCCACGCCAGGCCAGGTGGTCTTTTTTTTTGCCAGCTTTAACTTTTTATTACATTTCAGGTCCGGTGACAAGAATGTCAGAGCTGATGCTCTCTCTCTCGCTCATTTCTGTCCGGGGACAAAGAGGAGGATCCTCAATTTATCATAGAACTGTCCAAGATGGTTACTGTCGCTCCTGTCAGCCTGTCGCAAATTCCCCCAGGAAAAACCCTTGTGGCTGAATCCGAGAAGGAGCGAGTTTTGTCATGGGGCCACTCGTCCAAGGTGGCTGGTCAAGCGGGACAAAGGAAGACGCTACAATTGATTTCTCGCCACTACTGGTGGCCATCCATGATGAGGAAGACTATGCTTATGTGGCTGCCTGTCTGATTTGTGCCAGCAATAAAGTCCCCAGATGACTTCCTACCAGTTCTCTCCTGCCATTACGCGTACCATCTGGTCCATGGCAGCACATAGCAATGGACTTCATAACAGATTTGCCAGTATCCGTGGGTTGCACCGTCATCTGGGCAGTCGTGGCACATTTTACTCCGTTGTCTGCTCTTCCGTCTGCTCCTGAACTGGCTGACAGCTTCATCAAACATATCTTCCGCCTGCACGGATTTCCTCATCACATTGTGTCCGATCGAGGTTTGCAGTTCACTTCCAGATTCTGGCAAGCTCTCTGTAAACATCTGGATATCGTCTTGGACTTCTCCTCGGCCTACCACCCTCAGTCCAATGGGCAAGTGGAGCGTGTCAAACAGGTCATGGGCAACTACCTGTGACACTTTGTCAATGCCCACCACAATGATTGGGTAAAATTACTTCCCTGGGCTAAGTTCTCATACAACAATCACGTTGGTGAAGGCTCGGGAGAGTCTCCTTTCTACATGGTGTACGGTCGGCAACCCGAGGTTCCCCTCCCGGTGACAGTTCCTTCTGATGTTCCTGCGGCAGATGTCCTCTCCAAGCATTTTGTAAAGTTGTGGGAGGACATCAAAGCCACTCTACAAGCATCCTCCGCCCGTATGAAGAGACATGCAGACAAAAGGCGCCTGCACATTCCGTGCTTCCGTCCTGGCGACAAGGTATGGCTCTCGTCCAGGTACATCCGGCTGAAGGTTCCCTCTTACAAGTTGGGTCCTCGTTTTATCGGGCCTTTCGAAGTGCTCAAGCGGATCAACGAGGTCTCCTATAAACTGAAGTTGCCTTCTTCATTACGGATTCCGAATTCTTTTCATGTTCTCTGCTGAAGCCTATCCTCCTGAGCCCCTTCTTCAAGGATCCCAGCACCACGCCCGCGCCAATCACCTTGGATGATGTTTTTGAGGTGGAGAACATCTTGGCCATGAAGAAAGTGAGAGGCAAGACCTTCTTCCTTGTCGATTGGAGGGGATTTGGTCCAGAGAGATCCTGGGAGCCCAAGGAGAACACTCACGCTCCGATTCTCCTCCGGAACTTCCTCGGTGGCCTGAAGAGGAGGGGGCATAAAGGGGGGGTACTGTGAGCACCACGCCGGATCCCTGCTCTGACAGGCTGGGTCTCCGGCGAGTCACCTCACTCACCAGCGCTGTGGTCGGTGCTTCCTTTCCCTATGCTCTGCTTGCTTGTAGCAGGGCTTCCAGCCATATCCTTAGGGCAGGCTCGCACGTGCTCCCACCCTCTTAAAGGGCCAGCACGTGCACTTGCTATTTCCTCCCCAGCCAATGACTGTGGGGCATTATGTATATATTGCTTCCTTTCCACTGGGGAGGTGCCTGAGCAACCTTCCTGTTCTGCAGTCTAAGTTGTTATGGTTGCGTACCAGTCCTTGCTGCCCTTTGGTGCAGATCCTGCCTGCTGCACTCTGATGCAAACTAAGCCTGTTGCTCCATCCAGTCTGTCCTACTGGGTCCAGCTGCTGCGCGGCCGTTGGTCTGTCCTGGAGTGGCACCTGGCATTCATTGGGAACCAAGTCTAACCTCTAGTGAACAGTCTGGTGCTCGCTTAGTCACGCCCCTCCAGGCTCTCCGTGGTCCGTGGCACAGTGGTTCCACAAACCACGTCCGTGACACCTAGGCAGATATAATATTACCCTACCTGTCTTACCGTCCCTATATAGGCTCCGCATCTATCGCCGAACAGGAAATCTAATACCTGTATATCCCTAGAGCTAGCCCCTAGATAGGGAGGGGGGTGAGCACTGGTCAGTCCCCACTATAAACTAAAGACAACAAGGGAGACAAACAAAGGGGGGAAAACTTAGCTTGAGCAGACACCAGAGAGATAACACCAAACGCCCTCCAAGGGCACGAGAGAGGAAGCTAGCCGACCGTTATTGCTCCAAGCCTTCACAAGGGAAAATGAGAATATCACCGGTGACTCTCTGAAGCAGACTGAGAGTTTTTAAACACCCAGACCAGGATGTGTCAATCAGAGCAGGAGGGAGGTTGCCACTGGGTCCAAAAGTAAGAAGGTGTCTAATGCAGTGACCTTCTGCAGCCAGATCCAGAGCGACTGTCTGTTACATCTAACACACCTGTGACAGTACCCCCCTTCTACGAGTGGACTCCGGACAATCAGGACCAGGTTTCTCAGTATAAGAGGTGTGGAATGAACGAACCAGCCTGGGGGCATTCACTTCTGATGCTGAAACCCACATCCTTTCCTGTGGACCATAACCCTTACAGTGCACCAAGTATTGTAGGGAACGACGGAGACGAGAATCTATAATCTTCGAAATCTGAAACTCCAGATTACTATCAACCATTATTAGGGGCGGCGGTTAGGGGTGAGGACTCAAGCGGTTTCACATATTTTTCGAGCAGAGACCTGTGAAAGACATTGTTGATCTTAAGGGCCTGAGGTAGCTCAAGATGAAACGCTGCTGGTCTTATGATGGCGGTTATTTTATAGGGACCAATAAATCTAGGTCCCAGCTTCCAAGAAGGAACCTTCACCTTGATATTCCTGGTAGACAACCACACAAAGTCATTCACAATCAGGTCCGGACCTGGCAAGCGTTTCCTCGCAGCCATACGTTTGTACCTGTCTCCCATGATCTTCAAATTACTCAGAACCCCCTGCCACACCGGGGAGAGCGACAGCGCAAAACGTTCCTCCTCAGGAACTCCCGAAGCCCCTCCCCCACTAAAAGTAACAAACTGTGGATGGTAAATGTATGCACCAAAGAACGGTGACCTACCGGTAGATTCTTGACGATGATTATTAATAGCAAATTCTGTCAGCGGTAAGTTGGATGCCCAATCCTCCTGGTTTTCGGAGACAAAACACCTGAGGTACGTCTCCAAATTCTGATTAATGCGCTCGGTCTGTCCATTCGACTTAGGATGGAAGGCAGATGAAAAGGACAGCTGCACCCCCAGTCGAGAACAGAACGCTTTCCAGAACTTCGAAACAAAAGTCCCCCGATCTGACTCCCCATCAGAGGGAACCTTGTGAAGCTTCATGATATAATTTTTAAATATCTAAGCAAGAGTCTTGGCATTCGGAAGTGCCGGTAATGTGACGAAGTGAACCATTTTACTGAACCTATCTACAACCACCAAAACCACAGTTTTGCCTGAAGATACCGGTAGGTCAGTAATAAAATCCATGGACAAGTGTGTCTATGGCCAGCTAGGAATAGGTAGCGGAAGAAGATTACTAGACGGATGGGTATGCGATACTTTAGAACGCGCGCAAATACTACAAGCAGATACGTGTTCAACCACATCCCAATGCAACCCCGGCCTCCAAAAACTATGAGAAAGGAGGTCCGCAGTTGTCTTACCACCTGGATGACCAGCAAGCACAGAGCTGTGATGTTCCTTAATCACTTTGCGGCACAGATTAGATGGTACAAATAACCTTCCTGAAGTGCAGGAGGCAGGGGCGTCCCCCTGAGCCTCCAACACCTCACCCTCCAGTTCAGGGTACAATGCCGAAATGACTACCCGCTTCTGTAAAATCAGGGCAGGGTTCTCATAGTCACCACCACCAGGGAAGATCCGGGACAAACCATCATCCTTGACATTTTTAACCCCTGGACGGAAAGTGACAACAAAATTGAACCTAGTAAAAAACACGGACCATCTGGCTTAACTAGGGTTGAGACGTTTAGCCGATTGAAGATATGACAGGTTCTTATGATCAGTGATAACACTAATAGGATGGACAGCCCCCTCCAACCAATGTCACCATTCTTCGAATGCCAATTTAATCGCCAAAAGCTCCCTATCACCCACGTCATAATTTCTCTCAGCCGAAGATAATTTCTTAGAAAAGAAAGCGCATCAACGCCATTTACCAGGGGACAGACACTGTGACAACCCAGCCCAAACCTCCACCTCCGACAATATCAACTTCCACAATAAAGGATTGGGAAACATCAAGTTGACTGAGTATAGGTGCAGTGGCAAAACAGGAGGGAGGAAAAAGCTTGCAGGTCGGCATCCGACCATTTGGAAAAATCAGACCCCTTCCCTGTCATGTCAGTGAGGGGTTTCACAATTACGGAATAATTTTGGATGAATTCCCGGTACAAAAATTAGTACAGCCCAGAAAATGTTGTAGAGCCTTCAAGTTCTCGGGACGGTCCCAATTAAGGACAGCACGGATCTCCTCCAGATCCATCCGAAAACCCGAAGATAACAACAGGTACACCAAAAACTGCACCTCTTGGACCACCACAAACCTGCCCACCAAATGATGGAAAATATCATTAATGAAATGCTGGAACACCGCAGGTGCATTGGTCAGACTGAAAGGCATAACCAGACTCTCAAAATGCCCTTCAGGGGTATTGAACGCTGTTTTCCATTCATCTCCCTCTCTGATTCTACCAGATTGTAGGCTCCCCTTAAATCCAACTTAGAGAACACCTTAGCTCCCACAACCTGGCTGAACAAATCTGGAATCAGAGGAAAAGGGTATGAATCCCACATGGTAATTTGAGTTAATTCTAAATCTAAACATGGACGTAGACCGCCATCTTTTTTCTTCACAAAGAAGAACCCTGCCGCCATGTGCGAAGATGAGGTTCTGATATGTCCCTTCTCCAGACTTTCTGCAATGAAATCCTTCATGGCTTGTCTCTCAGGGCCAGAAAAATTATACAGTCTGGACTTTGGTAGTTTAGCTCCGGGTATCAGGTTAATAGGACAGTCATATGTACGATGAGGAGGCAAATCCTGACACCCCCTCTCAGAAAAAACGTCCTCAAAACCAGACAAAAATGCAGGTAAGGTCTCTGTAGAGACTGTAGAAAGGGAATTATTTAAACAGTTCTCATGGCAGTAATCTCCCCACTCAATGATCTACCTGGATTGCCAATCCGCTAACGGATTATGTTTCACCAACCAGGGTAGACCTAAAACAATTGGGGTGGGAAGACCATCCAGGACATAGCAAGGAATTATCTCACAATGAACCGACCCCACCCTCAGTTTTACACCATGTGCAATCTCAATCAGAGCTTTGGTGAGTCAATCAGAGCAGGAGGGAGGTTGCCACTGGGTCCAAAAGTAGGAAGAATTAAGACGGCATCTGCAATGCAAAACGCAGTGACCTTCTGCAGCCAGATCCAGAGCGACTGTCTGTTACATCTCACACACTCGTGACAGCACATTAACCGGATGGGTCATAGTTTATCAGAAAATGGACCAGGATGGGGCACATTTTACCACGATCGGCACATTATAACAGGAAAAGCACCAGGATTACATTAAACATGTAAAACATTATACCAGGATAGGGCACAGTATACCTGGAAATGGATCAGGATGGGGCACTTTATACCAGAATCGGGCACATTATACTAAGAAATGGACCAGGCTGGGGTACATTATACCAGGAAATGGATCAGAATGGGGCACATTATACCAAGAAATGGACCAGGATGGGATACATTATACAAGGAACGGGACAAGGATGGGGCACATTATCCCAGGATGGGGTACATTATCACAGGATGGGGCACATTATCAAAGGAAGGGGACCAGGATGGGGAACATTATCCCAGGAAGGGGAACAGGATGGGACACATACCAGGATAGGGGACAATATACTAGGTTGGGGGACATTATACCAGGATGAGGGACAATATACTAGGTTGGGGGACATTATACCAGGAAGGGGGCCAGGATAGGGCACATTATATCAGGATGGGGTTCATTATACCAGGAAGGGGACCAGAATGGGGATCATTATACCTGGAAGGAAACTAGGATGAGGCACATTATACAAGGAAGGGGACATTATTAGTGATGAGCGAACGTGATCACCACTGCTGGGTACTCGCCCAAGCATCACGGTGCTCAACAAGCTCGGCGAGTATTTCCGGGTTGCTCGGGCGGGAACGCGGGTCCCTGCCCTGCATGTTTGGCACTCTTTAGAGAGCCAATCAACATGCAGGGATTGCTTGCCACGCACGGTAATGCCGTAGCTATGTTGGTTGTGGGCATTACAGTGATTGGCTGGCTGCACAGCCTCATCAGGTCTCTATAACACCTGGCGCCGCTATGTTCGTCCCAGTGTACCAGGTATCAGGCAGAGTAGGGAGAACTGCTGCTGAGTCAGGGAGAGATTTCCTTGTTGAGAGTTAGGCTGCGTGCCCTGTCACATGACTAAATGACGTCATGAAAGGTCCTTTCACACCACCGCGACCCGTACAAGAAACCGGTCACAGAGGAGAAAAGACCGGGGGCCATCAGAAGGTGAGTATAGTGGGTTTTTTTTTTATTTTTTAACATTTTTATTCTTTTTTTCAACTATTAACTTGGTCACACTATATAAATCCATGCCGGTTGCATGGATTTATATAGTGTGACCAAGTTGTCAAGCACTTTTCCAAGTGATGCTAAAATCGCTTGGAAAAGCGCTTGATAACCCGCATGCAGAAATGCATGCAAAAACGCTTGACAAACGCTTCTACCTGGCAGAAAAAATGCATGTAAAATCCACATGTGTTTTTCCTGCCAGGGAGATACGGAAAAAATATGCAGCATTTCTGCATCGTGGGCACTTAGCCTTAGTATAGGTATTCCACAACATATATCTATATATCCATCTTAACTAACAGTCCTTCTGAGGACTAATCCAAGTGCATATTTTCAGTGGTGCAGGTGATAGCAGGAGTTAGGCAGGCTAGCAGTGTATGTGGCAGACTGCAGTGCATATAGTGCAAGAGGGTCCATAGCACATTCCTGCCGCTGCTGTTCTTACAGATATTTGTAGACATAGCCCCAGTTATCAGGGCCAGTTATCTTAATTCTGGTTATTTGCTTAAAAAGCAATCCAGAGTAAACCATTTTACTGCTCCATTTGCTTGTTACCACTGCAGAATACAGTCAGATCTGTTCCACATTTCAGAGATAAAAATCCAGAAATTTGAACTGAACCTGGAAAATATTGGCCTCCTTTTCCATTCTGTTGCAGTGTGTTGGTCAAGCTATTCACACTAGGTCTCTGTGTAGAATAATATTAGTAAATTATAGGACTGCTACTTAAAACCGTGGTTCTCTGTCAGACATATCACATATAACAGTGTTCCAAAATCAGCCATTTCTGCCTTCCATTTCATTGCAGTGTGTCGGTCAAGCTATTCACACTAGGTCTTTGTGAAGAATAATATTAGTACATTACAGGTCTGCTAGTTAAAACCGTGGTTCTCTGTCAGACATATCACATATAACAGTGTGCCAAAATCAGCCATTTCTGCCTTCCATTTCGTTGCAGTGTGTCGGTCAAGCAACTCACACTAGGTCTCTGTGAAAAATAATATTAGTAAATTACAGGCCTGCTATTTAAAACTGTGGTTCTCTGTCAGACATATCACATATAACTGGGTTCCAAAATCAGCCATTTCTAGTGAACATGGAAAACGTTGTCCTCCATTTAAAATGGGAAAGAGGCGTGCCAATGGACACAGAAGTGGACGTGATGGTGATGGTGCATGCAGAGGCCGAGGCCGTGGGCAAGCTGAAATTGTGCCACAACAAACACCCACACCTTGTCGCCCGACCTTCCTGTCCCAATTGCTAGGGGACCGCAGCACACCACTATTGAACCCAGAGCAATGTCAAAAGGTTGTTGGTTGGATAGCAGATAATGCTTCCAGTCACTTTGTCACCACCACTACCACGCTGTCTTCCACACGGTCAAGTCTCAGTAGCCGTGAGTCTGGACAGCATATTCCTCATTCCTGATCCTCCTTCCTCCCACCATGCCGAGTGCCCGGAGACAACTGATCCCACACTTGGACACTCAGAAGAGCTGTTCACTTTTCCATTTGTAGATCCAGGCCTCTCGCCCGGCCAGCTTCAAGCGAGTCAAGAGGAGAACGCGTGTAGCGATGCACGAATATTTGAGCTGCCACAGTCACATGAAGGAAACAGTGGGAAAGTGCAATTACTGTCGCAAGAGGTGGATGATGATGATGATGAGACACAATTGCCAAAAAGTCAGGAGGAGCACCAGGGAGCAGAAGTGGAAGACGAGGTGGTGGATGATATAGTAACTGAGCTAACCTGGAAGGGGGACATGCAGAGCGAGGACAGCAGCACACAGGGGGAGGGAGGCATAGCACCACAACAGGAAGGAAGAAGCGGTGTGGTGGCTGCAGACACAAGGCGGGAAAGCATTCTCCGCAACACCAAAACGACGAACGTTGCCAGTACAACTGTTAGGTCTTCCTGAGTCTGGTTGTTTTTTAAAGACTCTGCAGATAACCCCAAAAAGACCACCACCTGCCTGGCCAGCATCAGCAAAACTAGCAGCCTGACCACCACCAGCATGATCAGGCACATGGCAGCAAATCACCCGACTAAGTGGGCCAAACCCCAGGGTCCAGTAACAGTGTTTGCGGGTGACACCACTGCTTCTCCCGCTGTTGTGCGTGCACGCCAATCCCATGTCCATGGTGCATGCGAAGATGCCTCCTGCCCTGCACGTGTTGGTGCACACTCTCAACTAGCACCATCAGCAAGCACGTCCACTTCCTTGTCCCAGCTCAGCGTTCAGTTTTCTCTACCCCAGTCATTGGAAATGCGCAGCCAACGTCCCACAGGCCACACTACTAAATTCACACATTTCGAAACTGCTTGCGCTCTAAATGTAGCCCTTTAGGCTCGTGGAGACGAAAGCTTTCCGCAACCTGAGCAACCTCGGTACTCGGTCCCCAGCCGCCACTATTTCTCCCGGTATGCCATACCAGCATTAAACCTGTTATGATCTGCTACAGGGACTAAGGAAAGACAGGAGAACTGTCCCTACAATAGAACTAAACTAGATCCCTAAGATGTAACGGGGAACCTGATCCTGCGATCAGACCCGCTAAAGTCCTCGGCTAGTTTGAACGAAGACCTATAGATGTGAGGGAGGGATCCCTACAAGAACTAGGGACTGGGATAAGTTGGACACCTCCTAGCAGAAATAGTAGCAGTCAATGACAAACACACAACAAAAAGCATAGAGGTCAGAAGACCTAGCAAAACTAACAGAGAACGGCAACAGAGCACCAAGCTAGCTCAAGAGTAGTAAATACAATGAAGTCCAGCAAGACCAGGAGGGCGGAGCTGGATTAAATAGGCAAAAATGGTCATGTGACCAGCAAACTAAAAAAAAACTAACAGGAGAGTTCTAACAGTACCCCCTCTTCTAAGAGGATCCTCCGGATCCCCTAGGCCCAGGCTTACCAGGAAACCTCCTGTGAAATGCTTTGACAAGTCTGGAAGCAGAAACATCATCCGCCCTCACCCATGAGTTATCCTCAGGTCCGAAACCCTTCCAAGCGACGAGATACTGCAAACTCCCTCTATACCGTCTAGAATTTAGGATGCGGGAAATTTCAATTTCCCCGTCCTCCACCACCGGAGGAACAGTGGCAGAGGCGTCACAATCAGACACATCAGCTTTTTTCAACAGAGAAACATGAAACACCGGGTTAATCTTCCAGGACGTAGGAACCTCCAACCTAACAGCAGATTGGTTAACTATCTGAAGCACCTTAAAGGGCCCTACAAACTTGGGACCCAATTTTTTAGAAGGAATCCTCAATCGCAGATTCTTAGAGGACAACCAAACCATGTCACCAACAGCAAACAAAACCTCTTGCCGTTTCCTATCAAAGTACCTCATAGATTTTTTGTTAACCTCCTGAAGATTACCACGCACATCCGTCCAAACTCTCTCCAAATCACCGGAAAAACTCTCCTCCTCAGGAACAGCCGAAACCAATTTGGAGAATGACCCAAAAGACGGATGTCTCCCAGAACAACAAAAAAAAGGCGAACACCCAGCAGAAGAGGATGTATGGTTGTTAAGAGCAAATTCAGCAAGTGGCAGAAACTCAGACCACCCCTCTTGATTGTCTGCCACAAAACAACGCAAGAACTGCTCAACATCCTGGTTCTTCCTTTCTGTCTGGCCATTAGACTCAGGATGATATCCAGATGAAAACGACAAATGAACTCCCAACCTGTCACAAAAGGCACGCCAAAAACGAGCCACGAACTGAGGTCCCCTATCAGAAACAATGTCAGTAGGAACACCATGTAGTCTGACAATTTCCTTGACAAAGGCCTTAGCGAGTGTCTTAGCGCAAGGCAGTTTGATGAAGGGAACCAAGTGACACATCTTGCTAAAACGGTCCACGACCACCCAGATGACCGTGAAACCTTCAGAGGGAGGAAGGTCAGTAATAAAGTCCATAGCCAGATGTGTCCAAGGTGCACTAGGAACCTCCAGAGGGCAAAGCAACCCCGCAGCAGGAGCATGCGAAGACTTGGATCTAGTGTAGCACCCTGAGGATTCGGCTGCTACAGGGGTATTGCACCTCAACCAGAGGTGTGATATTCCACTCCCGGGTAAGGATGGAGTGTGGAACTGAGCTCAGAAAGCTGCATGCACTACACACATCCCATTTCCGAGGAGCAGACCAACGGTACTCCCACTTAGAAATGTGCAGGTACGACCGAGTCTGTTCCTGGCTGGAGCGGGAGGGGGGTGGTACATCCCAGTAGTGTAGGGGCAGATAGGGGGAGCAGCCTGGGTAAAGATAGGAGCTCATTGGGTGCTGGTCACCTGAGCTCACACATAGAGGGAGTATTTAAGGTGGGCACCATCTAAGATCAGGGTCAGTCTGTCAGTTTTTTGCAGAGTCAGAGGAAGAGAGCAGAAAGCAGAGAAGCCCCAGAGAGAGTGAGAGTGGAGCAAGAAAGACCCAGAGGGGGAAACAAGAAGGAACTCTGAGAACCCACATACAAACCTAGGGTGAAGAGTTGGCAATAGGGTACCGGATCCCAAACTGGTGGGGGCTAAAGCACACCTCAGCCAGAGACCGGAGGCCGTGGGCAGGATCTGCCACGGCCACCCACCACATCTACCCTGAAGGCAAACCACATGTAGGGTCAGGGAACCCAAGGCCAAGGGTCTCCCAACAGAAGGCCCGAGGGAGCTGGACCTAGGTGGATCCCTGGTGGGGACGGCCAGAAGAAAGGACAAGAAGGAGGGCTCAGGGACACGCTCCGGACTTGCTTGGGGGTTGGCTGAATCCAGGACCTGGTGGACGCAGCACGGCTCGGGTGGTCACTTAAGGCCGGAGTGACCGGAATATCTGCAGTAAGTAAACACCCTGAACTGCACAACCCGACTCTGTCTTTAATTATCATCTACGCTGCACCACCACAACCCCCATCCTCTGCACCTGACCCCCTGAGGCCATACCCCTCCCGTTGGGGGTTATACTATCTAAAGCTGCACCAACACCATCAGCCTCAGCGGACCCTGCTGCAGCGGCGGCCGTAGTGACCGCAATCCAACGGGTGGCGTAGTCGACATAACGAACTTTGTAACATCTGTAGGACTGCCACATACTCTGAGCTTGACACCCTGGGCACGGACCGGGTCACAGCCACTCGGAGACTACAACCCCCATCTGATCCGGCTCCGGGTATTCCCCTAAAGAATATGGCCCAGGGGGCGCGTCATCTAGCACACACAGTACATTGGCGCACCCACTTAATGACTTCCTTCTGCCATCCAGGCCACCAAAAACTGCGACCCACAAGTCTCTTGGTCTCAGAAATTCCTGGATGACCTGCCAACCGAGACTCATGACACTCAACAAACAAATCTCTCCTAAAGGTCCTAGGCACAAACAACCTCCCATGGGGAGTGTTAGATGGGGCATTCTCCTGTGCTTTAAGAATCTCATCCTCCAAAACGGAGTCCAAAGCAGCAATCACAACACCTTCTTGTAAAATGCTCTCCTCTTCCTCCTCAACACTGACCATGGGAGAAAAGCTGCGAGACAAAGCATCCGCTTTAACATTCTTGGTACCCGGGATGTAAGTAACGGAAAAATTAAACCGCGAGAAAAAAAGTGCCCACCTAGCCTGACGGGCATTCAAGCGCTTGGCAGCATCAAGATAGATCAGATTTTTATGATCAGTGAAAACCTGAATGGGAAATTCAGCACCTTCCAAGAGGTGACGCCAGTGTTCAAATGCAAGTTTAATCGCCAGCAATTCCCGATTACCAATATCGTAATTAAGTTCAGTCTCAGAAAATTTTTTTGAAAAAAAGGCACAGGGATGTACTCCATCCTTGTTTTCCTGAGACAACACCGCACCGACCCCCACCGAAGAAGCATCAACCTCAACCAAAAACGGCTTAGTCACGTCAGGCTGCATAAGGATGGGAACAGAGGTGAACCTCTCCTTTAGAAACACAAAAGCTTCAATGGCCTCAGAAGTCCACTGAACCGCATTAGCACCTTTCCTGGTGAGATCGGTCAGCGGTTTGACAATAATAGAAATTTTTTTTATGAATTTTCTGTAATAATTGGCGAAACCCAAAAACCTCTGTATCGATTTCAAACCAATAGGCCTAGGCCATTCCTGCACAGCTTGAACTTTAACCGGGTCCATCTCAAAACCTTCACTGGAGATAATGTAGCCCAAAAAACTAATTCTCTGTACAGCGAACTCACATTTCTCCAGCTTAGCAAAAAGCGAATTGTCCATTAATAACTGTAATACCTCACGTACGCTCCGCCAATGAGACTCCAGATCAGCCGAATAAATCAGAATGTCATCCAAATACACAACCACATTTTTGCCGATTAAAGGTCTAAGGATGTCATTAATAAGATTCTGAAAAAATGCTGGAGCATTGGTAAGACCAAAAGGCATAACCAGATTCTCAAAATGACCCACAGGAGTGTTAAAAGCAGTCTTCCATTCATCACCCTCCTTCATGCGCAACAAATTGTATGCCCCCCTGAGATCAATTTTAGAGAACCACTTGGCCCCCACTAACTGGTTAAATAAATCAGGAATCAATGGCAGTGGGTAAGGATTGCGTACAGTAATTTTATTAATCTCACGAAAGTCCAGACAAGGACGTAAACCGCCATCTTTTTTTTTTACAAAAAAAAATCCAACAGCCACAGGAGACTTGGAAGGCCTAATGTGACCGGCGGCCAAGCTTGTCTGTATGTATTCCTCCAAAGCCTTTCTCTCAGGAATAGTAAGATTAAATAAACGACTTTTAGGAAGAGTCGCTCCAGGGACAAATTCAATGGTACAGTCATAGTCTCTATGGGGAGGCAAAATTTGTGACTCCTCCTCAGAAAAAACTCTCCAAAAATCCTGAATAGGTACAGGCAATTCCCCTTTATCCACAGCAGCAATACGTCCGTTACAACACTTGTCATAACACTTAGGGCTCCAGGACTTAATTTCATTGGTAGACCAATCCAGTACAGGATTGTGCAATTTTAACCAGGGTAACCCCAATATTACTGGAGAAGGCAAATTATCCAATACCACCAAATCCAAATTTTCTTGGTGAATACCATTAATAGTGAGGGGAAATTCACAGACCTTATGAGTAACACTCTTCAAGGGAGAGCCATCAACAGAAACCACAGCAATAGGGGATGACAAAGTTTTAGGTTCTAATCTAAGTTTTTCCAAGAATCCCCCATCAATCACATTCAGAGTAGAACCACAATCCACAAATACCTGAAATTCAATTAATTCATCCTGAGCAGCAGTAGTGGCAGATAGGAATACTCCCTTAGAATTTAAACAGGCAATACGGGCATAACTGACCATTTTTTTTTCTTTCTTCATACGAAGCACACAGTTTTTAATAAAATGACCAGAATTTCCGCAATAGAAGCACAAGCCTTCAGAAAGCCTGCGATCTTTTTCCTGAGAGCGGGGTGCCATCGCCCCAATCTCCATCGGCTCTCCATTGTCAGCACAGACCCTCTCAAGACTCGGAGCTGACATAGCAGAGGATTTGCTCTCATTAACCCTTGCACGCAGTCTCCTGTCCACCCGTATAGCTAATTGCATTGCCTCCTGCAAGTTTCCAGGTGTGGGATAAGCAATCAGTAAATCTTTAACCCTTTCACCTAGCCCTGCAAGAAACAAGCTTTTCAAAGCTGAATCGTTCCACCCCACCTGGGCAGACCACCGACGGAAGTGAGAACAATATTTTTCCACATTACCTGATCCCTGCCTCAAACGTCTCAATTCAGACTCAGCAGATGAGACACGATCAGGATCATCATACAACAAACCCAAAGCAGAAAAAAAAACTATCCACTGATCTAAAGCACGGATCACTAGGTTGGAGAGAGAAGGCCCATCCCTGAGGATCTTTGCGCAAAAGTGACATTATGAACCCTATGCGCTGTGATTCATCACCAGAGGATCTGGGTCTCAAACGAAAATACAATAAACAAGCATTTTTAAAAGAAAAAAAATCTTGTTGTTCGCCAAAAAATAAATCAGGCAGACGTACCTTAGGTTCCACAAAATGTGCTCCAGAACAGCTACTCACGTGTTGTTGGAGCTTGGCCACCTCCAGAGAGAGTCCCTGCAAGCGTTGAGCCAAATCTTGAACCGAGACCATGATGGAAAACTGGAGGTCTTTCCTTAGAGAAAATTTTTTTTTCTTTTTTCTTTTAGGGCTGGACTTACTGTTATGATCTGCTACAGGGACTAAGGAAAGACAGGAGAACTGTCCCTACAATAGAACTAAACTAGATCCCTACGATGTAACGGGGAACCTGATCCTGCGATCAGACCCGCTAAAGTCCTCGGCAAGTCTGAACGAAGACCTATAGATGTGAGGGAGGGATCCCTACAAGAACTAGGGACTGGGATAAGTTGGACACCTCCTAGCAGAAATAGTAGCAGTCAAAGACAAACACACAACAAAAAGCATAGAGGTCAGAAGACCTAGCAAAACTAACAGAGAATGGCAACAGAGCACCAAGCTAGCTCAAGAGTAGTAAATACAATGAAGTCCAGCAAGACCAGGAGGGCGGAGCCGGATTAAATAGGCAAAAATGGTCATGTGACCAGCAAACTAAAAAAAACCTAACAGGAGAGTTCTAACAAAACCAGCACGTGTCCCACAACATTAGCCGTGCCCTCAATAACGCAGTTACAGGGAAAGTCCACCTAACCACGGACACGTGGACAAGTGCTTGTGGGCAAGGATGGTACATCTTGCTAATGGCACACTGGGTTAATATAGTGGAGGCCGGGAACAAGTCAGACCTTGGGACGGAACACGTACTCCCGACGACGAGGATTGCGGGCGCTGGGTCAACCAGGGTTGCCCCCACAGCTCCTGCACCTCCTCCTCTTCCTCTTCAGCCTCCATCTCTGAAATGAGCACATCAGTCAGAAGCTGGAAGCACTTCAGCACTGCCTCGGCCAAGAGGCAACAGGCTGTGCTGAAGCTAATATGCTTAGGCGACAAACCACACAATGCTGAAGAGTTGTGGAAAGCTCTGAAAGAGTAGGCAGATCTGTGGCTGACACTGCTGAAGCCACAGTCAGGACGGTCATGTGTGACAATGGCCGGAACCTGGTGGCAGCTCTGAAGCAAGGCGAGCTCACACATGTACCATGGCTGGCCCAGAAGCTTAACCTCGTGGTTCAGCGGTTTCTCAAAACCTACCCGGAACTGTCGCATCTGCTTGTCAAAGTATGCCGCATGTGTGCCCATTTAGGAAAGTCAGCTACAGCTTCCGCCGCCCTTGCCGTGCTTCAGCAGCGTTTGCAGCTTCCAGCTCACCGACTGGTGTGCGATGTCCCCACATATTGGAACTCTACATTGCTTATGTTGGGAAGGATTTGTGAGCAGAAGAGGGCAGTTGTTGACTACCAGCATCAACACGGCCGTCGGTATTCAGGTCAGACTCCACACATAAGACTTCAGGAGTGGACATGGATGTCAGACATCTGTACCATACTCCGAAACTTTGAGGGGTCCACCAAGATGGTGAGCAGTGATGACGCCATAATTAGCGTCACCATCCCGCTTCTCTGTCTTCTGAAACGCTCTCTGCTCACAATTAAAGCGGATGCATTGCAGGCAGAGCACGATGAGATGGAGCAAGGAACCATACAGGGTGATTACACACAGCCCAGCCTCATCTCATCCCAATGTGGATTGAGTGACAATGAGGAAGAGGAGAAGGAGGAAGAACAGGAGCTAGTTTCTTGCACTATAGACTGTACTACCTGCAAAACTGTCATGCCATCTGTTCAGCGTGGATGACCTGAGGACAGGGAGGAGGAGGAAAAGGAGGAAGAGGAAAAGGAGGGGGATGAGGAGGAGAGCATGGTCAGTCCTCCTCTTGGTGAGGACACGGAAGTCTTGCCTCTTTGCAGTCTGGCACACATGGCTGAGCTTATGTTACGCTGCCTTTCCCGTGACCCTCGCGTTGTCCAAATTTTGGGTGACAGTCATTACTGGTTGGTGACACTTCTAGACTCACGCTCCAAGGAGAATTTTCTGTCCCTTATTCCTTTGCTGGACAGGCCTAATAAAATGGGGCAGTACCAGAATGCCCTTGTTGCGGAATTATTAAAAAAACTCCTATCTGAAAACGCTGGCGGCAGAGGTCACAGTTTGTTGGACAACCAAGGAGTACAGGCGAGAGTAACACAAATGCAATCCAGCAGAGGCAGGGGAAAACTGTCAAAGTTCTGGGACAGTTTTCTCAGACTCTCCCATCGCACAGGCTCTGAGGCGCGGGGTACTCTCCCAAGGAGGGAAAAGTTTTGGAAAATCCTGAGGGAGTACCTTGCCGACTGTACCAACATCCTCCATGATTCCGCTGTGCCTTATCATTATTGGGTATCCAAGCTGGACATGTGGCATGACTCTCTACGCCTTGGAGGTCCTGGCTTGCCCTGCCGCTAGTGTTTTGTCAGAGCGGGTTTTTAGTGCCGCTTGTGAAATTATAATCGATAGGTGCATCCGCCTGTCAACCAAAAATGCTGACAGGCTGACTCTTATAAAAATGAATAAGGGCTGGATTGGGCCAGACTTCTCAACACCACCGAATGATAACAGCGTAGCATAAACTCAAGTACAGTGTCTTTTTTTGGGAGGTCTATCTCTATTCGCAATGCACCTCTGTCTTCACACCCAGACATGGGTATATGCTTCCTGATTTTGTCTATTTGCTCTTGTCCTCCTCCTTCTTCTCATCCTCCACCACCATGTCACCACAATATCTACCATATCATCATATCTATGTCTCTTGCAAGGGCCATTGGAGTTCCTCCAAATTTTTGGCAGCCGTTGCATTCACTGCATGGGCAAACAATATGGGAGACCCACTTCCTAAAAATGGGAGCATTGTTTTCAGGAGGCCCTCCGACCTCTACATCTCTTGCAAGGGACATTGGAAGTCCTCCAAATTTTTGGCAGCCGTTGCATTCACTGCATAGGCAAACAGTATGGAAGACCCACTTCCTAAAATGGGAACATTGTTTTCAGGAGGCCCTCCAACCTCTACGTCTCTTGCAAGGGATATTGGAGTTCCTCCAAACTTTTGGCAGCCATTGCATTTACTGCATAGGCAAACAGTATGGGAGACCCACTTCCTGAAAATGGAAACATTGTTTTCAGAAGGCCCTCCGACCTCTACGTCTCTCTTGCAAGGGACATTGGAGTTCCTCCAAATTTTTGGCAGCTGTTGCATTCACTGCATAGGCAAACAGTATGGGAGACCCACTCCTTTCTAATGGGAACATGTCGTTACAGTGGCCCAGCTCTATGTGTCTTTAAATTGGTATTGGGGTTTTTCCCAAATTTTGGCAGCCCTTGTAGTCACTGCATGGGCATTCCTGCTATAAGAGACCCACTCCTTTATAATGGGAACATTTTCTTTTTACTGAGGCCCTCCTCTATGTCTCTTCAAAGGGGTATTGGGGTGCGTCCAAATTATTGGCAGCCCTTGCAGTCACTGCATACGCAATAACAGTATAGGAGACCCACTCTTTAATAATGGGAACAACAAAGCATAGCCAACTGCTGGCCCTTTAAGAATAGTAAGGGCCGCCTGATGGCCCTATAAAAATAGTGTTTCTGACTTTTAGAGTCCCTTTTTCATAAATCAAACAGGAAGTGTCTGATGATGTCTCACACACCACATGGCCAGATAAGGTAGTAAAATGTTAAAATTCCATTTTAACATTTGCCACAATTCTGTCTCTGAGCTCTTTGGGCAGTTCCTTTGAGCTCATGATTCCCATTTGGTCTGACATGCACTGTGAGGTCTTATATAGACAGGTGTGTGCCTTTCCAAATCAAGTCCTAACAGTTTAATTAAACACAGCTGGTCTCCAATGAAGGAGTAGAACCATCTCAAGGAGGATCACAAGGAAATGGACAGCATGTGACTTAAATATGAGTGTCTGAGCAAAGGGTCTGAATACTTATGACCATGTGATATTTCATTTTTTCTTTTTTAATAAATTTGCAAAAATCTCTACATTTCTGGGTTTTTTTTCAGTCAAGATGGGGTGCAGAGTGTACTTTAATGAGAAAAAAAAATGAACTTTTTAGAATTTACCAAATGGCTACAATGAAACAAAGAATGAAAAATTTAAAGGGGTCTGAATACTTTCCTTACCCACTGTATAAGTAGACACATTCACATGTTTGTCTGAATATCCGACATGAAATCAGAATAAACTTTTCTCATTTTAGGTCAATTAGGATTACCATAATTTTTAATTCAAAAGTTTGGGGTCATTTAGAAATGTCATTATTTTTGAAAGAAAAGTAAATTTTTTTTAATGAAGCTAACATTAAATGAATCAGAAATACACTCTATACATTGTTAATGTGGTAACTGACTATTCTAGCTGCAAACGTCTTGTTTTTATTGCAATATCTACATAGGTGTATAGAGGCCCATTTCCAACAACCACCACTCCAGTATTTTAATGGTACATTGTGTTTGCTAACTGTGTAAGAAGGCTAATGGATGTTTAGAGCACCCTAGAAAACCCTTGAACAAGTATGCTAGCCTAGCTGAAAACGGTTTGGCTGATTTGAGAAGCTATAAAATTGACCTTCCTTTGAGCTAGTTGAGAATCTGGAGCATTACATTTGTTTGTTCTATGAAACTCTCAGAGAATTTTCATGTGAAACTCGACAGTCTATTCTTGTTCATAGAAATGAAGGCTATTCCATGCGAGAAGTTGCTAAGAAACTGAAGATTTCTTACAACGGTGTGTACTACTCCCTTCAGAGGAGAGCACAAACAGGCTCTTACCAGAGTAGAAAGAGAAGTGGGAGGCCCCGCTGCACAACTGAGCAACAAGACAAGTACATTAGAGTCTCTAGTGTGAGAAATCGATGCCTCACAGCTCCTCAACTGGTAGCTTCATTTAATAGTACATGCAAAACGCCAGTGTCAACGTCTACAGTGAAGAGGCGACTCCGGGATGCTGGCGTACAGGGCAAAGTGGCAAAGAAAAAGCCATATCTGAGACTGGCTAATAAAAGGAAAAGATTAATATGGGCAAAAGAACACAGACATGTGGAAGATTGGAAAAAAGTTTTATGGACAGACAAATCAAAGTTTGAGGTGTTTGGATCACACAGAAGAACATTTGTGGACGCAGAACAACTGAAAAGATGCTGGCAGAATGCCTGATGCCATCTGTCAAGCATGGTGGAGGTAATGTGATGGTCTGGGGTTGCTTTGGTGCTGGTATAGTGGGAGATTTGTACAAGGTAAATGGGATTTTGACTAAGGAAGGCTATCCCTCCATTTTGCAACGCCATGCCATACCCTGTGGACAGCGCTTGATTGGAGCCAATTTCATCCTACAACAGGACAATGACCCAAAGCACACCTCCAAATTATGCATGAACTATTTAGGGAAGAAGCAGGCAGCTGGTATTCTATCTGTAATGGAGTGGCCAGCGCAGTCACTAGATCTCAATCCCATTGAGCTGTTGTGGGAGCAGCTTGACCATATGGTATGCAAAAAGTGCCATCAAGCCAATCCAACTTGTGGGAGGGGCTTCAGGAAGCATGGGGTGAAATTTCTCAAGATTACTTCAGCAAATTAACAGCTAGAATGCCAAAGGTCTGCAATGCTGTAATTGCTGCAAAGGGAGCATTCTTTGACGAAAGCAAAGTTTGAAGGAGAAAATTATTCTTTCAAATAAAAATCATTATTTTTAACCTTGTCAATGTCTGGACTATATTTTCTATTCATTTTGCAACTCATTTGATGAATAAGAGTATGAGTTTTCATGGAAAACACAAAATTGTCTGGGTGACCCCAAACTTTTGAACGGTAGTGTATTTGCCAAATGCCAGAATAATGAGTCAGAGAGAATGTTTTAAGGCGTTTTATTACTTACTACAAAAGTCAAAAGTTTAAATACATTTCATTAGTATTTTTTACCATTGCCCTTATACTGAATGACTTGGATCAAACGTTTGGGATATCCTTCCACAAGCTTCTCACAATAGTTGGTCGGAAATTGGACCCATTCCTCCTGACAAAACTGGTGTAACTGATCAAGGTTTGTAGGTCGCCTTACTCGCACCTGCCTTTTCAGCTTTGCCCATAAATTTTCAATAAAATTGAGATCAGGGATTTGTGATGGCCACCCCAAACCATTGACTTTGTTATCCTTAAGCCACTTTGTTACCATTTTGGCCGATATGCTTCGTGTCATTGTCCATTTGGAAGACCCATTTCCGCCCAAGCTTTAAATTCCTGGCTGATGTTTTGAGATGTTGCTTCAGTATTGTCACATAATCTTTTCTCATGATGCCATCTATTTTGTGAAGTGCACCAGTCCCTCCTGCAGCAAAACAACCCCACAACATGATGCTGCCACCCCTTGTTTCACAGTTGGGATGGTGCTCTTAGGTTTCCAAGCGCCTCCCTTTTTCCTCCAAACGTAATGATGGTCATTATGCCCAAAAATTTCAATTTTAGTTTCATCAGTCCACATGTCTCAAAAAATTAAGGTCTTTGTTCCTGTGTGCATTTGCAAACATTAATCAGGCTTTTTTATGTTTCTTTTGGAGTAATGGCTTCTTCCTGTCAGAGTGGCCTTTCAGCCCATGTTGATACAGTACTCGTTTCACTGTGGTTATTGGCACAGCCTTACCAATCTTTTGACTTTGCAGTAAGTAATAAAAATGCCTTAAACATTCTGTCTCTCATTATTTTGGCATTTGGCAAATATTAAAAATTATGGTAATCCTAATTGACCTAAAATGGGAAAGGTTTATTCTGATTTCATGTCAGATATTGAGAAAAACATGCATATGTGTCTTTTTTATATAGTGTATATCAATTTCTGGTTTCAACTGTATGTATATATATATTGTGGGGTTTCTACCCACTTGGGTGCGGCGGGAGGCAAAACAGGAAGCGTTTCTATTTAAATGTCCATGTTGATTTTTTGCCTCATAAATCGTCCACAGCAAAAGGAAAATAAGCAGCCTTCAGTGCAGGCAAAACAAAGAAAACAGTCCTTTAGGCAAAGTCTGTGGTGACACTGGCTCAGTCTGGAGATAACAACAAACAGGAGGACTTCTTCCTCCATACACAAACCATGTGCCAAACAATGGCCTCCATTTTAAGTTGTTAACCACACCCAGAGGAGAGGTATGTGGGCATAGGCGGATTATAATGAGGGCAATCTGGGCTACCGCCCGGGGCTCCGAGCCTCCAGGGGGCCCGGGGCTTCGGGGTGTCTATGGCCAGATTGCCCTCATTATATGTGCCGTGCAGCGGCACATACAGACAGACAGTGGCGGGGGGGCCCCCGGACCGCTCCCCCAGCAGCGGCGCACGACTGCTGCTTCTTCGGCAGGGCCAGCACTGCAGTTGTTAACTTCCCTGTGATAGCCCGGCCGCGTCACTACTAGGAGACATGGCCCTTTGCGCGTCCGTGTCTCCTAGCTGTGACGTTACGCAGTGCGCACCCGGCCTGCAGTGCTGCACCGGAGAAGAGCAGGAGGACTGGAGCCGAGCTGGGGGATGGTGAGTCTGTGTGTGCCTGTGTGTGTGTGTGAGAGTGTGAGTGTGTGTATGTGTGTGTGTGTTCAGGCAGATATCATTGTGTGATGTCTGTTTATATGTATTTTTGTGTTTCAAATGTGTTTATGCGTGCATGTATATGTCTGTATATGTTTGTGTGTGTGCGTGACTGCTTGCGGCCTCCTGCTGAGCATAGATGGCGCCGTGCGGCCTCCAGCTGTCTCTGGGGGGGGCACCGTGCGGCCTCCCGCTGTGTATAGACGGCGCCGTGCGGCCTCCCGCTGTGTATAGATGGCGCCGTGCGGCCTCCTGCTGTGTATAGATGGCGCCGTGCGGCCTCCTGCTGTGTATAGATGCCACCGTGCGGCCCCCTGCTGTGTATAGATGGCGCCGTGCGGCCTCCTGCTGTGTATAGATGGCACCGTGCGGCCTCCTGCTGTGTATAGATGGCACTGTGCGGTCTTCCGCTGTGTATAGATGGCTACGTGTGGCCTCCTGCTGTGTATAGATGGCACCGTGCTGCCCCCTGCTGTGTATAGATGGCGCCGTGCAGCCTCCTGCTGTGTATAGATGGCTACGTGCGGCCTCCTGCTGTGTATAGATGGGTACGTGCGGCCTCCCGCTGTGTATAGATGGCTACGTGCGGCCTCCCGCTGTGTATAGATGGCTACGTGCGGCCTCCCGCTGTGTATAGATGGCGCCGTGCGGCCTCTTGCTGTGTATAGATGGCTACGTGCGGCCTCCTGCTGTGTATAGATGGCGCAGTGCGGCCCCCTGCTGTGCATAGATGGCACCGTGCGGCCTCCTGCTGTGTATAGATGGCTCCGTGTGGCCTCCTGCTGTGTATAGATGGCTCAGTGCAGCCTCCTGCTGTGTATAGATGGCTACGTGTGCTCAATATTGAGTCAGGCTATGTGCCCACGATGCAGAAATGCTCCGGATTTTTTTTGAGTGTTTCTGCATCTCCCTGGCAGAAAAAACGCATGCGGATTGTACATGCGGATTGTACATGCGTTTTTCCTGCCAGAGACAAGCGGAAGTGAAGCGTTCTTCACATGCATTTCTGCATGCGGGTTGACAAGCGCTTTCCAAGCGATTTTAGCATCACTTGGAAAGTGCTTGACAACTTGGCCACACTATATAAATCCATGCAACCAGCATGGATTTATATAGTGTGACCGTAAAAGAATGGTAAAAAATAAAAAATAAATAGATAATTACCTTCTGATGTCCTGCCGACGTCAGCGGTCGCGTTACCCGTCACATGACTAAATGACGTCACGGCAGGTCCTTTTCAGACCATCGCGAGCTGCCGGCAAGCCAGGACGCATCAGATAATGACACCGGGGGCCATCAGAAGGTAAGTATGATATTTATTTTTTATTTTATTCTTTTTTTACAGGTTCTATGGTACCCGGGTCCAGAGGAGAGTCTCCTCTTCTCCAAACCTGGGCACCATCTGCACATTGGAACGCATGGAATGTGCATCTACAGATGCAGTGATGGGGATTCCATGTGTTCCAATGCAAGTCAATGGCGGCGAAAACGCCGCACTTCCGCAAAATAATTGGTAATGCTGCGGATTTTTCCGCAATGATAATCCGCAGCGGAAATTTCCGCAGCATGTGCACAGCACATGCGGATTATCATTGGGGAACATGGCAGGCCTTCTACCAAGCGTTTTTTAAGCATTTCTGCAGCAGAATTGCCGCTGCGGAAACGCTTAAAAAACGCATAGTGGGCACATAGCCTAAAAAAATTATTATAATTAATATTGTGCCAAATTAATTTCACGTGAACTATCACATGATCTATCACAGGGGATCATGTGACATGTCACGTGATACATCAGGTGTGTGTGTGGGGGGGGCCGTGCCTTCTAAACTGCCCGGGGCCCTTGTTACTCTTAATCCACCCCTGCATGTGGGTAGCTGCCAGTCTCTCCGGCTGCTCGTAAAACCTGGCCCAGATGCTCCAAACAATCCTCTTAGTCCATATGGGCACTAGAGCAACATTCCAGGATTACATTACAGATGACAGCCATCTCTGTGATACATACCTCTCATCAACTATGCGTCTGTGAGCTACCTTATAATATAAAATGGAGATGATATTGCTCTTAGTATATTGCATGGGTAACAAACGCTATGGGATCCTCAATAATACTTAGGTACTTGGCTGATCAAAATAGTGGCAGCTAAGTAAGTACCCTATGTTATTTACATGAATTACTATTAATTCATTTACTTACTGCAGGGTATTTGCTCATCGTTTTTATCCTAGGTTCTGTCTGTTAAACTATGATAATTCACAATGGTTCACATTTCTAAGTCTGCAGATGTATGGTGTATACAAGCTTGTACCATATGTTAAACTATGGGTATCTGAAGTTTCACGCATATGTCATCTACGTCCATCTACATATATATATTTTTTAAACTATCCTTTTTTATTTTCTCATCTAGCTTTTAATGGCACAGACAGGAACATTTATGTGATTTAGGCATATTGAATCTTTTTTAAAATAGTATTCTCAGAATCCAAATCCCAAAGATAAAGTCCAGGTAGAAAAGAGAGTGCATGAGAGGAAAGAAAAAAGAAACAAACAGGAGTAGACTGCAATTACAGAAAGATACATGACTAATCAGTTCTAAAAATGCTTATTTAGTCTAAAAATGGGATTTTCCAGTACTGTGTAAAGAAAAACTTATGGGCACCACATGAAAGGTACAGCACTCATTTAGATTTCTGGTTACTCAACCAACAGTCATAGACTACAAAAACCACAAAACCAGATATCTCCTAAGGCCCTTAAGCTACCCCTCATGCAGATTGCTGATGCAGACAACACTCAGTTCTTTTGTTGGATGAAGGTCGCTTTTCTTAATCATATTTTAACTATTAACAGTTATGAATATCAACATACTATATCAAGGAGTCCAAAGCAGTATGCCACCACTATACTCCCTGTGGGCAAGTCCATCTTCAGCTCCACCTCTTTGTCTCTAAAATAAGTATAAATCGCCAACTGTGACATATTATGACAAAACTATGAAGATAAAGATCACTAAAATAAAACAGAACAGTCTAAAACACCTCAATATAATTGTACATATAGTATCAAGAAACACAAAGAAGAAGTGAGACTCCTGATGAGGCAGTCAAGTGAAATACTTGGGGCATACAGGTACCAAAATCATATATTACTTTAGGAGGTATCAAGTATATCACTAATAGGAGAGGAGACATGGCTTACAAATATAGAGTTGCACCATATATGCAGAATATAAAGGAATAACAGACTCCCCTATGAAATAAGTAATTCCATTGGGAAGCAGATGCAACTTGACCATTACTCATGAATGATGATGCCAGGAAAATGATCCCTTTAATATACTTAAGTAAGGCGTCTTCTACAGTCAGGGACACCTTCCCTACCCAGTTTGGCATTCCCCAAAAGCCAGGAAAGTATCCACCTCCTGTTCCTGACCATATCAAGTTTACTTTTCAGAATATGTCATTGGTTGAGACTGCTGTAAAGGGACCACATAGAGCCTATGTAATATCGAGCAGATCA
Organism: Phyllobates terribilis; assembly: GCF_046119375.1. Classification (NCBI taxonomy): domain Eukaryota; kingdom Metazoa; phylum Chordata; class Amphibia; order Anura; family Dendrobatidae; genus Phyllobates; species Phyllobates terribilis. Next base: position 175,628,902 of record NW_027362761.1, on the reverse strand, counting down.
AGTAAAGTAAATCCAAATAATATGCGTTAGGGGACATAAAGAAATTGCAACAGGAAGCAAGATTATTTAGAAATACTGACTGGATGTGCCAGCTTTATTAGCAAAAGAGATGAGCGCTAGATTGCAAATATCTTCTTTTAAAGAGGACCTTTCACCAAATTTTTCATGTTGAGCTTGACACACAATGTAATAGTGGCTGCAGAGTGGAATAAAATGTGTTTTTTTTTTTTTTTTTATTTCGCACCTCCTTTGCAGAGATATTAGCAATCAAAGACATTTTTGGCACCTAATGAGTTAACATTTTTAAAAGAGAGGTGAAATAAAAAAAATCCAATAAAGTTTTATTCTGCTCTGCAGCTACTATTACATTGTGAGTTCAGTTCAACATGAAAAATTTGGTCAAAGCTCCCTTTTCAGTCAAAGGCTCAGTATGTTATCTTCTAATATACAATACGTAGATAATCTTAAGCATTTTGTTGCACATGTCTAAAACAGCTTTTAAACAGTTGTTCACTGTGTAGGGGTGGAGAGGATGACGTTGCATCTCTCTGGAATCCCCTGTTATTTTAAATGTGAGAAAATTTATTATATTATATGTATTATCCTCCTGGAGGCTGCAGTTCCTGTAAGTCAGACGTAACAGGGTTAACTATAGGGCTGGCTCATAGTTGGAGAGGAGTAATGGGGATCTGTGTGTTAGTTCCTGTTTTTGTAGTTAGCAGTGGGTTGCAGAGAGTCAAGAAAAGACACCCTGAGAGAAAGGTGATCATCACCAGGTGTGTGTGTATGAAGAGATCAGGAAGGGGGAGACAGAGAAAGAGAATTCCATTGGTTGCAGTCAGGGCCGGACTGGCCATCTGGCAATTCTGGCAAATGCCAGAAGGGCCTGTCTGGTCGTGGGCCACCTTGTATGCTACATACAGAATCTGCATCCTCAAGACGCCCATGCTGTTAACAGTTGTAAAGGAGCACAGAGTTGCTGGTTCCGTGACTTACCCCAGCAGGCCGCCCTTCTGTCTGCGACCTGCCGTAGGCCAGCACCAAGCAGGGGACGTCGGCGGTGCAATGACGTCACTGCATCGCATCCACTGCGAGAATGGATTGAAGAGGAGACAGACACTGCGGAGGATGAAGTGTCTGGATTAGGTGAGTATATATTTATTTTTGGGGGACTGTGGGGGACCATCCCACTATATTTGGTGCTGTGAGTTGGACCATCATAGTATATAAGGGTCTGTGAGGTGGACCACCATACTATATAGTGTACTGTTCGGGGGACCATCATACTACATAGGGTGGCTGTTGGGGGTACCATCATAATATATAGGGGCTGTGTGGGGTACCATGATAATATACAAGGAGCTGTGGGGTTTACCATCATACGATATGGAGCTGGTGTTGGGTGGACCATCATGCTATAGAGGGGGCTGTGATGTGAACCATCATACTATATAGGCAATAAGGTGAAACATAATAATATATGGGAGGCTGTTGTGGGTTCCATCATACTACACTGCTCAAAAAAATAACGGGAAAACTCAAATAACACATCCTAGATCTGAATGAATGAAATATTCTCATTGAATACTTTGTTCTGTACAAAGTTGAATGTGATGACAACAAAATCACATAAAAATCATCAATGGAAATCAAATTTATTAACCAATGGAGGCCTGGATGTGGAGTCACCCCCAAAATGAAAGTGGAAAAACACACTACAGGCTGATCCAACTTTGATGTAATGTCCTTAAAACAAGTCAAAATGAGGCTCAGTATTGTGTGTGGCCTCCACGTGCCTGTATGACCTCCCTACAACGCCTGGGCATGCTCCTGATGAGGTTGCGGATGGTCTCCTGTGGGATCTCCTTCCAGACCTGGACTAAAGCATCTGCCAACTCCTGGACAGTCTGTGGTGCAACGTGACGTAGGTGGATGGAGCGAGACATGATGTCCCAGATGTGCTCAATCGGATTCAGGTCTGGGGAACGGGTGGGCCAGTCCATAGCTTCAATGCCTTCATCTTGCAGGAACTGCTGACACACTCCAGCCACATGAGGTCTGGCATTGTCCTGTATTAGGAGGAACCCAGGGCCAACCGCACCAGCATATGGTCTCACAAGGGGTCTGAGGATCTCATCTCGGTACCTAATGGCAGTCAGGCTACCTCTGGCAAGCACATGGAGGGCTGTGCGGCTCTCCAAAGAAATGCCACCCCACACCATTACTGACCCACTGCTAAACCGATCATGCTGAAGGATGTTGCAGGCAGCAGATCACTCTCCACGGCGCCTCGAGACTCTGTCACGTCTGTCACATGTACTCAATGTGAAACTGCTTTCATCTGTGAAGAGCACAGGGCACCAGTGGCGACTTTGCCAATCCTGGTGTTCTGTGGCAAATGCTAAGCGTCCTGCACGGTGTTGGGCTGTGAGCACAACCGCCATCTGTGGACGTCGGGCCCTCATACCACCCTCATGGAGTCGGTTTCTAACCGTTTGTGCAGACACATGCACATTTGTGGCCTGCTGGAGGTCATTTTGCAGGGCTCTGGCAGTGCTCCTCCTGTTCCTCCTTGCACAAAGGCGGAGGTAGCGGTCCTGCAGCTGGGTTGTTGCCCTCCTACGGCCCCTCCACGTCTCCTGGTGTACTGGCCTGTCTCCTGGTAGCGCCTCCAGCCTCTGGACACTACGCTGACAGACACAGCAAACCTTCTTGCCACAGCTCGCATTGATGTGCCATCCTGGATGTGCTGCACTATCTGAGCAACTTCTGTGGGTTGTAGAGTTCGTCTCATGCTACCTTGAGTGTGAAAGGACAACCAACATTCAAAAGTGACTAAAACATCAGCCAGATAGCATTGGTACTGAGATGTGGTCTGTGGTCCCCCACCTGCAGAAACACTCCTTTATTGAGGGTGTCTTGATAATTGCCAATAATTTCCATCTATTGTCTATTCCATTTGCACAACAGCATGTGAAATTGATTGTCAATCAGTGTTGCTTCCTAAGTGGACAGTTTGATTTCACAGAAATTTGAGTTACTTGGAGTTATATTCTGTTGTTTAAGTGTTCCTTTTATTTTTTTGAGCAGTGTATATGTGGCACCCCAGGGGTCTGGTTCCCACAGTGATAGCAATATTACGTCTGTGAGCAGGTGGGAGGTTTCCTGGTCAGACAGCCTATGCATGCCACACCTCCTGCCCAGTCCTGGGAGGGGAAGAACTTCCCCTATATAAAGCTGGGGCTGAGGCAGGGTTAGTGAGTAGAGAAAGAGCAGAGAACACAGACAGAGACACAGTCTGGTCTGTAGTGGAGCAGCTATCGGAAAGAAAGATCAGGAGCTCAGTGGGAGCTGTGCTAAAAGAGGTCAGGGCTGGAAGCTGTAGAGCTCGCCCTGATTGAAGAATTCTTACCGGACCCGGAGTCCGAGGCTGTGGGGACTAATCCTTACCCCGCAGCAGAAACCGCCCGGCAGGGGATTTCAGGTCCTCTGGCCAAGAAACCCGAAGGCACGGTCACACGCAAGGGACCAGCACCGCAACGTGGAGCGGAAGCTACCAAAAGGCCCCGAGTCACCGGCCATACGGGTGAGCACCACACGGTACACTCAGGGACGTGGGCTACTTTTACCAGCCTCTAGCAAGGTAGCCAGAAGAGTACGATTAGTTGGGGAGGCCTACAACTCCGCCTGGCCAGGGGAGATTCCATCTGCTCACGGACTGACCAGGCCCCGATCGCTAGCCAGTACTCCGGGAGGGTCTACCTTTGCCACCAGTAAAGACCCTGAACTACACCGCACCGTCTCTGAGTGTTTCATCATCCACGTCCGCTGCCCTGAGGCCATACCCCTCCCGTTGGGGGTTATACCATCCCCGCTGCACAACCGTATCACCGGCCTCAGCGGTCTGCCCTGCAGCGGCGGTCTCATGACCGCATTCAACGGGTGGCGTAGTCGAACATTCTAACATCTACTGCTAAAGACTGCCACTCAGCTTGACTCCCTGGGCACGGACCGGGTCACCGCCACGAGACTACTACCCCTATCTGATCCGGCTCCGGGTAGGCTCCCGCGTGCGCAACGCTACTCAGCACAGGTCCAGGGGAGCGTCAACTTTTGGCGTAGTCGGCAGGATTTCGTGCCCGCAACCACCGGGTACTGCGTGCCTGAAAAAGAGACTTTTCAACTTACCTGTGGTGAAGATTCCCGCCATCCGACGCCATCTTCTACCTTCTTCCCGCCATCCGTGGAGTTTTCCCGCCGTTGGACGCCATCTTGAAGACGCCACGCGGGAAGAAGAGGGGCGTGGACTCCGAAAAGCCCCCGAGAACTGAAGCCCCGCCTCACGTCCGGACGTTGCGTAAGGTCCTGGAAGGAGCCCAGCAGACGCCGACGTCATAGGAGCGCGACGGAAGGTCCTCGACCCTGACGATCCACTGCGGAGCCGCGGCCTACGGAAGAGGATCATCGCAAGGTAGGCCACGGTCCACTAGGGGGGAGGAAGATGTCGGATACGGAGGAGAGCTTCACTGCCGCAGCCACCGCCAGCGCCACCGCTGCTGCGGTCATGCCTTTCACTATGCCCTATATCCCGGGGGCAGCCTGGCTACCCCAGTACTCAGGGTAGTCACATACCCTGAATGACTTTAGAGAAAAGCTGGATAGCCTCTTCCAGGTGTACCCCCTCACAGAAGAGCAAAAAGTGAGCATCCTGGTGGCCCAACTAACCGGGGCAGCCCAAAGGGAGGTAAAGTCCTGGCCACCTGGGAGGAGGACTGTCGCAGGGATATTAACCCGGCTGAAGGACACCTTTGATACCCGCACCTCAGCTGAGATTAAGCTTAGATTCTACGGGTGCAAACAGCGAGCACATGAGAATATAAGGGACTATGCACTAAACCTACAAGAGGCCCTGAGAGCCATTAAGCAGACCGACCCTGACGGCGTGGGAAACGAGGACAGGCTGTTGACCGAACAATTTATAGAGGGACTATATTGCAATGCCCACCGAACCCAGTTGCGGGCAATGGCCTTACAGGATCCTCATCTGGACTTTGCACAGTTCAAGGACAGAGCCATCCGGGTGCTCCGAGAACCGGCACCGGGTGGCGTTGTGACCCACAGGCGCCCTACTACCGCTTACCACCAGGAGGCGGCGCCCTTGTCGGCAGGGCCTGTGGGGGCTGATGCGCAGGCTTTGAACAATGACCCGGCTCCAGACCTGCACCATCAGGTCCAAGAGCTAGCTAAAAGCGTTGCTGCGCTAACCCGAACTGTGCAGTCGTTACAGGTTTCTGCTCCAGGGAAGATCCAGCTGGCATCCGGACCGGAGGACATCCCGTGGCGTCGACCAAGGAGGACCCCACCGGCCAGAGGAAGACCCAGCGACCGATACAACGAGGACGGACAACCCATCTGCCGCCGCTGCAATCAACCCGGACATATGGCAAGGTACTGTCCTTTAAACTGGCACAACCTGGGGTAGAGGGCCGACCCCTAGGAATAAGATCACCAGGCCCATCGAACTGGCGTGACAAATACGTGGGAGGACGTCCAGTCTTGCCTGTAGTACTGGATGGCATTCCTATGAGTGCCCTACTTGACACCGGGTCACAGGTCACCACCATCCCGTACGTGCTCTTTAAGCAGTACTGGAATGACTCGGATATAACCCGCTACCCTGACGACGACTTGAGTATCATCGCCAGCAATGGTCAACCCGTGCCACAGATCGGATTCAAAGAGATGACCATTAAAATCTGTAGAGTCGAACTGGCAGCACAGGGACTGATCATTGTAGACATTGACAAGCGCGAGAGTCACCCAAAGATAACGTTAGGAACTAATGTGATTGAAAATTGTCTTGCAGAGGTGATTTTCATTTTACAGCAGGTTGCCAAGAACGCCAGCTCCGGCCAGCAGCGAGTGCTCCAAAAAGAGATCCGGGCACTGATGCGACGGCAACAGGTGGAACTCTCCGGTGGTGAGATTGGAAGCGTGAGAATGTGTGACCCTTTCCCTATTGCCATGCCCCCAAAAAGTGAAATGATGATTTGGTGCCGGGCAGCTATTGGTCTAAGAGGTAGAGACTACCAAGCAATGGTAGAACCCGTCTACTCAGACAGTAGGCCCACCATTTTGACAGCACGGGGGGTGGTTGATGTACGCCATGGGAGGGTGCCCGTTCGCATAATAAACATCGGGAAGAGAGAAGTACACCTGCCCCGGTATGCCACGCTAGCTAAATTGTTCACCATAAACCAGAATTCTGTACAGGCCGTGGAACCCTTGCCTCCATCTCAACCAGAGGAAGGTAACGGCTCTAAGAAAACAATAGAGGACTGGTGTCAGCAACTACATTTGGGTACTGACTCCACTCCCTCACACCAGAAACAGGGAGTCTATCGGGTGGTTCAAGAGTACGAGAGAGTGTTTAGTAAACACCCGTTAGACTTCGGGCGAGTAAAGGGGGTAGAACACCACATCCCCACGGGAGACCATCCTCCCATAAAGGAGAGATACCGACCCGTACCTCCTGCACACTACCAACACGCCAAGGGGATGCTTAGAGACATGAAGGAGGCTGGGGTAATCAGGGATAGCTGTAGCCCCTGGGCAGCTCCACTAGTCTTGGTTAAAAAGAAAGACAACACCATGAGAATGTGTGTAGATTACCGGAAAATCAACCGTATCACACACAAAGATGCGTACCCCTTACCAAGGATAGAGGAGTCTTTGGCTGCTTTAAAATCTGCTAACTTCTTCTCTACTTTGGATCTCACTAGCGGGTACTGGCAGGTTCCTGTAGCAGAGGCGGACCGGGAGAAGACCGCATTCACCACCCCGATGGGACTTAGCGAGTTTACCTGCATGCCGTTCGGACTCTGCAACGCACCCGGAACCTTCCAACGGTTGATGGAATGCTGTCTGGGACACCGAAACTTCGAGACGGTCCTGTTATACCTGGACGATGTCATCGTCTACTCCAAGACCTACGAGGACCACCTGAAACACCTGGCAGAAGTGTTCGAAGCCCTGGCAAACTACGGCCTAAAGGTGAAACCCTCCAAGTGTCACCTCCTGAAACCAAAGGTGCAGTACCTGGGACACGTGGTGAGTGCTGACGGAGTGGCTCCCGACCCTGATAAGATCACCGCAATTAAGGAATGGCCAAGCCCCTCCAGCGTAAAGGAAGTGCGGCAGTTCCTCGGGTTGGTAGGCTACTACCGAAGATTCATTCCCGGTTTCACCAAAAAGGCAGCTCCTATGCAGGACCTCCTGATAGGCCAGTCCAGGAAGGCCAAGAACCAGAAGCCACCCTTCAGATGGGAGAAGCTGGAAGAAGAGTCCTTCCGCCAGCTGAAGATGGCCCTCACGGGGGATGAAATCCTGGCGTACCCTGATTACAGCCAGCCCTTTATCCTCTACACCGACGCAAGTAACATCGGGCTAGGAGCCGTACTGTCCCAGATCCAGCAGGGGAAAGAACGAGTAATTGCTTACGCCAGCCGAAAACTGCGACCCACCGAAAGAAACCCTGAGAATTACAGCTCATTCAAGCTAGAGTTCCTGGCAGTGGTGTGGGCAGTCACCGAACGCTTTAAGCACTACCTCGCCTCTTCCCGGTTCACCGTGTACACGGATAACAACCCGTTGACACACCTGGACACAGCAAGACTCGGTGCCCTGGAGCAGAGATGGATGGCCCGCCTGTCCAACTATGAGTTCACGATCAAATACCGGGCAGGACGCTCCAATACCAACGCGGATGCCCTGTCCAGAATGCCAAACCTACCGGACGTAGGGGAAGATCCAGAGGAATTGGAAGAAGTTGAACTCCCCGCGTTCCACCGTCATGGGACTATCCAGTATTCCCACCGTGTAAGGGGTAAGCAATCCGCTACGTTCAACCCCTTACCTCATTACAACTGGGCGGAAACGCAAGACAGTGACCCCGCCGTCCGACTGGTGAAGGAGATGCTGACTCAGCCAGATGCCCGCCTTGACCCAGACGCTCCGGAAGAGACCAAGCAACTGTGGGCTGAGAAGAGTCGACTGTTCCTTTACAAGGGGAAGTTGTGCCGCAGAATGGTTAACTCCCGGACGCATGAACTGATCTGGCAAGTAGTGGTGCCAAGAAGAGACGCGGCTATGGTACTGGAGGCATACCACGACGGAGCTGGGCACTTCGGGTGGAAGAAGCTGGAGTTCCTGCTGCGCGGGCGGTTCCACTGGGTAGGCATGAGGGGAACCATCGAGAGGTGGTGCAGAGACTGTGGACCGTGCCACCTAAGAAGGAAGGACCGTGCCAGCCAGAAGACTCCCTTGCAGCCCATCATCACCCGACAGCCACTGGAACTGGTAGCCCTGGACCATGTGAAACTGGCTCCAAGCAGATCTGGGTATGTCTACGCCCTCACAATTGTAGATCATTACTCCCGGTTCCTTGTGGTGGTCCCGGTCAAGGACTTAACGGCTCAAACAGCAGCTAGAGCCTTCCAGCAGCACTTCTGCCGTCCACACGGATACCCGGAGCAGGTGCTGACGGACCAGGGACCTGCCTTTGAAGCGGAAGTCTTCCAGGAGTTCTGTAATCTGTATGGCTGCCGGAAGATAAGAACAACACCCTATCATCCGCAAACCAATGGGCTCTGCGAGAAAATGAACCAGGTGGTGATAGATCTTCTGAAAACATTGCCCCTGGAGGAACGCAGTCTGTGGCCTGAGAAACTGCCTGATCTGGTGGACCTATACAACCACATCCCGGTAGGTTCTACCAACTGTACCCCGGCTTACCTAATGAGAGCAAGACCTGGTAAGCTCCCTGTTGATCTGGAGATGGGAGTCCTGACACCCGAGAACACTTCACCAGAAGCAGACTGGGACACAGAAAGGCAGCAGCAGTACCGGAAAGTACAGGAGAGCGTGGAGCGAAGTCTCTGTCAAGCTAGAGAAAGACAGGAGAAGACTTACAACCAGTATGCTCCCGCTGTTCCCCTGGAACCTGGAGAGCAGGTCTTGAAGAGGAAGAGATGCCTCCACAAGTTGGACGACCAGTGGGAGAAGGACCCGTACACCATACTGCCCTCAAGCCATGAGAACCCGAAAGTCTGCATAATCAGTAAGGATGGAGGAGAAACCACAGCCATTGTATCCCGAGATCACCTGAAGAAGTGTCCCGAACAGCTACGAAGCCCTGAAGAAGAACAAGAAGACCCTCGACCCGCAGAGGAAAGGGAAGATATGGTTAGTACTGTACTCGGAGACTTCCCTCGGTCTTGGACTCAAGTCAACGGCGCTGTTGTGGTACCCGTCCTCACCTTCCTCCAACCAGCATCTCAAGTACCTACGGAGAAACAAGTAGAGCTGGAAGAGCAGCCGGTCCAGGAGGCAGAAGACCCCACACAAGCAGACCAGGAGGATCAACCCTCTGCTTATAGTGAGCCTGCCGTACCCCTAGTGAGCCAAAGAGCCCGTAGACAGCTGCCCAGTTTATCTTTGACAGCTCCTACACCCCGTAGCTCAGGACCAGTCAGTCAGCTCCATAGGTCCACTAGAGCCACTAGAGGCCAGTTGCCCGTACGTTGGAGGATCTAAGTGTTTAGACTGTTTATTTGTATTTACCTGTTTTCTGTTACTTGTAAATAATTGTGTATTTTTAGTTATTTTATAGGTGTCGTTTAGGGATTATCCGGAATCCTTTGTACATATGTTGGAGCGTAACCCAGGAAAGGACTAAGACTGTTAAAGACTCGGGGTAGGGCAGACCCCTACCTGGTTACGGCTCCCGGTCTCTTGGTGAAATGGACACCTTTGTTTTCTTCAAAGACTGCACCCGGTTGCGGACATGCCGTGACCATCCTAATGTGTTTTTCTTTATTGTACTGTTTCTGTTTTTACTTGTTATGTTTTACAAAAATATGTTTAGTCCCGGAGTACTAAATTTCACTAGGGGGGAATGTGGCACCCCAGGGGTCTGGTTCCCACAGTGATAGCAATATTACGTCTGTGAGCAGGTGGGAGGTTTCCTGGTCAGACATCCTATGCATGCCACACCTCCTGCCCAGTCCTGGGAGGGGAAGAACTTCCCCTATATAAAGCTGGGGCTGAGGCAGGGTTAGTGAGTAGAGAAAGAGCAGAGAACACAGACAGAGACACAGTCTGGTCTGTAGTGGAGCAGCTATAGGAAAGAAAGATCAGGAGCTCAGTGGGAGCTGTGCTAAAAGAGGTCAGGGCTGGAAGCTGTAGAGCTCGCCCTGATTGAAGAATTCTTACCGGACCCGGAGTCCGAGGCTGTGGGGACTAATCCTTACCCCGCAGCAGAAACCGCCCGGCAGGGGATTTCAGGTCCTCTGGCCAAGAAACCCGAAGGCACGGTCACACGCAAGGGACCAGCACCGCGACGTGGAGCGGAAGCTACCAAAAGGCCCCGAGTCACCGGCCATACGGGTGAGCACCACACGGTACACTCAGGGACGTGGGCTACTTTTACCAGCCTCTAGCAAGGTAGCCAGAAGAGTACGATTAGTTGGGGAGGCCTACAACTCCGCCTGGCCAGGGGAGATTCCATCTGCTCACGGACTGACCAGGCCCCGATCGCTAGCCAGTACTCCGGGAGGGTCTACCTTTGCCACCAGTAAAGACCCTGAACTACACCGCACCGTCTCTGAGTGTTTCATCATCCACGTCCGCTGCCCTGAGGCCATACCCCTCCCGTTGGGGGTTATACCATCCCCGCTGCACAACCGTATCACCGGCCTCAGCGGTCTGCCCTGCAGCGGCGGTCTCATGACCGCATTCAACGGGTGGCGTAGTCGAACATTCTAACATCTACTGCTAAAGACTGCCACTCAGCTTGACTCCCTGGGCACGGACCGGGTCACCGCCACGAGACTACTACCCCTATCTGATCCGGCTCCGGGTAGGCTCCCGCGTGCGCAACGCTACTCAGCACAGGCCCAGGGGCGCGTCATATATAGGGGCTGTGATGTGTACCATCAAAATATATAAGGAGCTGTGAGGTGTGCCGTCATACTATATAGGGGGTGTTGAGGGGATGGTCATACTATATAGGGGGCTGTTGGAGGGACTATCATACTATATGGTGGGCTGTGATGTGTGTTACGGATCCAAGTGGTGGAAACTCTGTGCTGCGGTGCAAGGAGGGACCCAGAGGGGCGTAACTAAGTATCAACTCGGACCGACCCTGGTCGTACGGCGGCTAACGACTCCGTGACCAGGGAGGGACCGAGCAGAGGGACCATGTGCTACTCTGGAGACGACCTTGTAAGAGAGCAGGTGACTCCCACGGGTCAGATGGCAGAGACTGACCGGTACTGCAGATGGGCACAGCAGGCAGGCTGACGAGAGGTCTGGGTAGATGAACTGGCAGAGACAGCAGACGACAGGCGGAAGTCTCTAGGTAGGCTGTCAGGTGGTCACGGCAAGTGACGGGCAGGAGCCTCTGGGTAGGCAGACATGTGGTCACGGCAAGTGACAGGCGGGAGCCTCTAGGTAGGCTGTCAGGTGGTCACGGCAAGTGTCGGGCAGGAGCCTCCGGGTAGGCAGACAGTTGGTCACGGCAAGTGACAGGTGGGAGCCTCCAGGTAGGCTGACAGGTAACAGGCAGGTGCTCCCCGGTAAGTTGGCGGGCGAAGCCTATAGACAGACTGGCGGACTGAACGGAAGACAGACTGTCAGGCTGGAGAGTAGTCAGGCTGGCGGACTGGACTGATAGTCAGGCTGGCGGGCAGGACTAGTAGTCAGGCTAGCAGCGGGACCTGAGGGCTGAAGCAGAGGTAAGTACACTGTGCATCAACTATTGCTCGGGCACCTCCATTTTGGAGGAGGTGCCTAATATATGGGAGGACCTCCGGCAATTGGCCGGAGACTCCTTAGGGCGGTGCGCGGCCCCTTTAAGAGGAAGGGGGCGCGCGCCCTAAGCACAGTACCCGGGAAGCTGTGCGCGCCGGCAGCAGAAGCAGGAAGAGGAGCGCTGGCGGACGCCAGGTGTGGAGCGCGGCGGTGAGAGGGACGGCATCTCTGCCTGGCAGAGGGCAGAGACGCCGATGCTACAGTACCCCCCCCTTACACCCCCTCTATTTTAGGCCATAAAGAAATTTTTAAATAAGAAACGGGGCATGAATGTTCTCCCTGGGTTCCCAAGTTCTCTCCTCTGGGCCAAACCCCTTCCAATCCACCAGAAAAACGGTTTTTCCTCTTACCCTCTTGGTGACCAGAATGTTCTCTCCCTCAAAAACGTCCTCAGCGGAAACCGGAGCAGGGGGAGTACCTGGATTGTTGGAAAAAGAATTAAACACAACTGGTTTGAGGAGAGATACGTGGAAGGAGTTGGGAATCCGTAAGGTGGTCGGGAGTTTTAACTTGTAGGTCACTGGGTTGATTCGTTTGAGGACTTCAAATGGACCGATGAACCGAGGACCCAACTTGTAGGAGGGTATTTTAGTTTCATATTCTTTTATTTGAAAAGGAACAATAAATTTGGTGACAATTACCCCACGCAGGGGGAGTATAATACTATTCATGTCCATTTGTCCCTTCGCTTTTTATATTTTTACAGTAACACATCAAACAAATACAAATAAGACTCCACATGGGAAGGGGGGAAGGGGAGGGAATGGATATCCAGAGGTTACCATGTCAATCACATTTCCTAAATCTCATTGTCCACCTTTAATTTGTTACAGATGGATAGGCAAGCTCAAAGTAACCCTAATGACACATAATATGATGTCCTTTAATTAAGCCTACCAATCATGCCCATTTTTATATACAAACTCCATATCAAGGGGAAATACGTAGGGCTGCAGCTAGCTGTGTGTCCGTGTGAAAATCTATCCAGGGGGTCCAGGTGTCAAAGTATGTTATCAGACTGTCAGTTCTTGTGGCTTCTATTCTTTCGTGTAACATTATTGTATTAATTCTGTTTTTTACTTCCATAAGGGATAATGTTGTTGTTTTCCATTTGGATGCTATATGGATCCTCGTCGCCATGGTGATATAATTAAGGAGTTTAAAAAAAGTGTTAGAGATTTCAGAAAGTTTATCTCTTAGTAGCAAAACTGTTGAAGATATCTGGACAGATGTCCCAAGTAGTCTCATGATCAAATCTCCAATATCTTTCCACAAGGCTTGCACCTTGGAACACGTCCACCAGATATGTTTAATGTCTCCCTGGGCATCACATCCTCTGAAGCATTTTTCCGAGACCCCCGGGTACATTCTGTGCAGTCTAGTTGGGACATAGTATGTTCTGTGTAGTAGTTTTATTGAGCTTTCTGTCAATGAAGTTTGATTGCTACCCTTTGAAATTGTGTCACAACAGCATTGCCATCTTTGGGGGGTCATTGTTACATTGAGGTCTGTTTCCCAGTTTAGCATGAATTTTTGTTTTCTATTATGTGTTGGGGTGTTAAATATAGAATATAAGTGTGAGATGATTCCCCTACCGAACGGGTCGTAGATACATTTTTGTTGAAAACTCGTTGGATGTGAGAGAATTTTCTTTGGGACTTGTCTTCCTACAAAATGTAGTACCTGGTTGGTGTGCATTGCTTCTCTATATGGAGGGGTGTGTGTGTCTATGAATTCCTGTCTAGTGATCAGTTTATAGGACGGGCAAAATTCCTTCAAACTTATAAGCCTCTTTAGCTTCCACCATTGGAACGCTTGTGGTTCTAATCCAGGGGGGAACATCGGATTATTAAGTATCCTCAGCAACGGGGAGGGTTGAGATTGTAGATGGAACTTAAATCTTACTTTCTTCCAGATGCTCAGAGACTGGAATGAAAATGGGGAAAATATAGTCACATTTTTAGGTAATTTGCCCACTGACCACAGGAGCCCTGGGAGTGAGTATGGCTCCAATAGTGAAGACTCAATTCCTACCCATCTGGGCCCATCAGATTGAGCAGACACATTTGACAGCTGAGCCACTTGAGCTGTTTTGTAGTATAAGGAAAAGTTTGGCAACGACACTCCTCCCAGGCTCCTGTGTAAAAACATAGTTTTTTGAGCGATTCTGGACCGCTTGTTGTTCCATATGAATTTATCTATCAGCGAATGTATCATGGAAAAGGTCCTATGAGGTATATTTATAGGGATGGTTCTAAAGAGGTAAAGAAATTTCGGGAGTGTGACCATTTTGATTGCGTGTACTCTACCTAACCAAGAAAGCGACGGGGTGGACCATCTATTTAGGTCAGCTTTAAAACTTTGTATAAGAGTGGCGTAGTTCCATTTATAGTGTACCCTTTTCTTTCGTGAGGTTAATTCCCAAGTATGTAATGTAGTGTTCTTATTTAGTAAAGCCAAAGTTTGATGTAATTTGTTCTTGCTGTGTTTGGGTCATATTGATGAATAGTGCTTCGGATTTCTATATATTGATTTTGAGTCCTGAGATTTTTTCAAACGATTTGAGGAGGGAAAATAAATTGGGCAGGGATATTAAGGGCTGGGTAATGGATAGGAGAAGATCATCTGCAAATAGACTCACCTTGTATTCATCGTAGGAGAGCTTAAAACCACTTATGTCAGGGTGGCCTCGGATTGCTTCAGCCAGGGGTTCCATCGCCAGTGCAAATAGCGCAGGAGAAAGTGGACAGCCTTGGCGTGTACCTCTGCATATATTTATAGGGGTCGGTTTGGTTGTTGGGAGTTTAAGATAAGCGGAGGGTTTATCATAAAGCAATGCAATGGAGTCGATGAACGAGCGGGGGAATCCATACTTACTCAAAATGTTGAAAAGATAGGGCCAGGATATCGAATCAAACGCTTTTTTAATATCTAAAGTGAGCATCATTAGTGGTGTCTTTTTCGTTGTTGCGGCATGTATAATATTTAGGTTACGCCTAATATTGTCTGGCGCTTGCCTAGTGGGGATAAAACCTACCTGATCTCTATGGATTAGAGATGGCAAAAGTTTGTTTAATCGTCTGGTGATGATAGATGTGTAAATCTTAAGGTCAATGTTAAGTAGGGATATTGGTCTATAATTTTTGATCATGAGGGGGTCTCATTTGGGTTTGGGTATTACCGTAACTTGAGCAGTATAAAATTCTGTCGGCATTTGTTCACCTAAAAGTAAGGCATTAGAGTATATTTTGATGTGTGGGAGAAAGGTGTCAATATATTTTATATAGTACATGGCTGTCAGCCCATCGGGTCCTGGAGCCTTCCCTTTCTTAAGCTGTTTTATCACCATAGTGATTTCCTCTTCCGTTATCTCAGATTGCAAAACTTTACTTGTATTATTGTCAATTTTGGGGAGGTGTATCGTTTGTAGGAAGGACTCTATCTGGTTTTGAGGCAAGGGTTGGGGCTTTGAATATACAATACAGACCAAAAGTTTGGACACACATTCTCATTTAAAGATTTTTCTGTATTTTTTTATGACTTTGAAAATTGTACATTCACACTGAAGGCATCAAAACTATGAATTAACACATGTGGAATTATATACTTAACAAAAAAGTGCGAAACAACTGAAAATATGTTTTATATTCTAGGTTCTTCAAAGTAGCCATCTTTTGCTCTGATGACTGCTTTGCACACTCTTGGCATTCTCTTGATGAGCTTCAAGAGGTAGTCACCGGAAATGGTCTTCCAACAATCTTGAAGGAGTTCCCAGAGATCTTTAGCACTTGTGGGACCTTTTGCCTTCACTCTGCGGTCCAGCTCACCCCAAACCATCTCGATTGGGTTCAGGTCTGGTGACTGTGGAGGCCAGGTCATCTGGCGTAGCACCGCATCACTCTCCTTCTTGGTCAAATAGCCCTTACACAGCCTGGAGGTGTGTTTGGGGTCATTGTCCTGTTGAAAAATAAATGATGGTCCAACTAAATGCAAACCGGATGGAATAGCATGCCGCTGCAAGATGCTGTGGTAGCCATGCTGGTTCAGTATGCCTTCAATTTTGAATAAATCCCCAACAGTGTTATGAGCAAAGCACCCCCACACCATCACACCTCCTCTTCCATGCTTCACGGTGGGAACCAGGCATGTAGAGTCCATCTGTTCACTTTTTCTGCGTCACACAAAGACACGGTGGTTGGAACCAAAGAACTCAAATTTGGACTCATCAGACCAAAGCACAGATTTCCACTGGTCTAATGTCCATTCCTTGTGTTCTTTAGCCCAAACAAGTCTCTTCTGCTTGTTGCCTGTCCTTAGCAGTGGTTTCCTAGCAGCTATTTTACCATGAAGGCCTGCTGCACAAAGTCTCCTCTTAACAGTTGTTGAAGAGATGTGTCTGCTGCTAGAACTCTGTGTGGCATTGACCTGGTCTCTAATCTGAGCTGCTGTTAACCTGCGATTTCTGAGGCTGGTGACTCGGATAAACTTATCCTCAGAAGCAGAGGTGACTCTTGGTCTTCCTTTCCTGGGGCGGTCCTCATGTGAGTCAGTTTCTTTGTAGCGCTTGATGGTTTTTGCAACTGCACTTGGGGACACTTTCAAAGTTTTCCCAATTTTTCGCACTGACTGACCTTCATTTCTTAAAGTAATGATGGCCACTCGTTTTTCCTTACTTAGCTGCTTTTTTCTTGCCATAATACAAATTCTAACAGTCTATTCAGTAGGACTATCAGCTGTGTATCCACCAGACTTCTGCACAACACAACTGATGGTCCCAACCCCATTTATAAGGCAAGAAATCCCACTTATTAAACCTGACAGGGCACACCTGTGAAGTGAGAACCATTTCCGGTGACTACCTCTTGAAGCTCATCAAGAGAATGCCAAGAGTGTGCAAAGCAGTCATCAAAGCAAAAGGTGGCTACTTTGAAGAACCTAGAATATAAGAGATATTTCCAGTTGTTTCACACTTTTTTGTTAAGTATATAATTCCACATGTGTTAATTCATAGTTTTGATGCCTTCAGTGTGAATGTACAATTTTCATGGTCATGAAAATACAGAAAAATCTTTAAATGAGAAGGTATGTCCAAACTTTTAGTTTGTACTGTAGTTGTTGATAGAAAGAATGAAATGTGGCATAAATTTTGTCAGGGTGTGATGTTACGCTACCTGAGGTATATTTTATGGAGAATACTGTGTTTAGTAGTTCTTTTTTACAGAGTTGTCTAGCTAATAGCTTACTGGGTTTGTTCGCTTGTTTATAGAAGTATGTTTATGTCCATTTCATAGCCTTCTCCGTTTTTGTAGTTAAAAGGGCATTTAATTGTAGTTTTGTGTCTAGGATGCGTTTTATTAGATATTTCGATGTTTGCGATTGGTTCGCTACTTCATATCTAGCTAGTTGGGTTTCTAGATTCCTTTGTATTTGGGATCTTTCTTTTTTTCTATGTGCCGCCAATTTAATTAGTGTTCCTGTTATGTATTTTTTGTGAGCCAGCCAAATGGTTCCAGGGCTAATGTCTTCCGTACAATTTGTGGAAAAATAAATATCCAGTTCTTCCTTAATTTGAGCTGCTATTGTTGGGTCTGTAAGGATAGCCTCATTTAGTCTCCAAGAGAAAAGCCGTGTTGTTGGAGTATTAAGTTTGAAAACCGTTAAAACCGCATCATGATCTGACCAGGAGGAAGGGATATGTCTAGAGTATAACATTATTGGTAACGTACATGAGTTTGTTAGGATCAGGTCAATCCTAGAGTAGGTTTTATGCACTGGGGAGAAGAACGTATACCCTCTGATAGAGCTATTGGAGTCTCTCCAGGTATCAGTTAGTTTGTTGGATTTAATAAGGTAATTGATCCTTTTACGTTCTATTTTGGATAAATCCGCTCTGCCAATGGCGGAGCTGTCCAGGCTAGGGTTTAAGGTCAGATTAAAATCCCCGCACCATATTAAATGTTTGAAGGTGACGTTATTGAGCTTAGTAAGAATTATTCGGAATAGTGAAAGCTGTTGACCAGCTGGGGTGTAGCTATTAATTAGACATAGGTCTAAGCCCTGCAATGTTCCCACTAGGATAACAAAACGGCCCTCTTGGTCAACTAGGGTATCGCTCAGTTGGAAAGGTAAGCTATTTTTAAGGAATATTGCCACTCCTCTATTTTTTTTGTCATTAGTTGCCAAATAAACCCTATTGTATGCAGAATAAAAATATGAAGGGAATGACGTGTTAGAGAAATGGGTTTCTTGAAGGCAGATAATATCAGGATTATGCTTAGCATAGTCAATGAATGGCTTTCTTCGTTTTGACGGGGAATTAAATCCCCGGACATTATGCGATAAGACCCTACACATGGTTATGGTGTGTGGGGGTGTAGAGTGGGTTACCTATTACATATCACCTTATATTCAATGTTCGTGTCGGTGGTTCCAAATTGGCATGGTATATCAGGAAAGGAGCTGTGGACATGGTCAGAGAATCTGGATCATAGGAATAAAAATACATATATAGGGTGAATAAGACAAAAAATAACATAAGTACAAGTTGGGAGATTAACCCAAACAGGTTGGTAACATAGAGGTTCCTAACACACTTGGAATTCCTCCTCATTACCATGGTGGGCAACATACAGTATCCCGGGTCGCCTAACACAGCTAAATATATGGAAATTCACTGTAAACAGGTGAAAAAAAAAAAAGAAACAATCTAATATGCGCCTTATGATGTATCCGTCTTCCCATATCAAATACATGTGTTTTCACATGTATATACCACATATGTACCTTTTTTTTTTTTTTTTCTAACAATTTTTATTAATAAAGGCTTATGTGGTATAATTACTAGGGTCAGAGGGATATCATAAGAGTAAAACTGTCCCATTTCTGGGTTGTAGGTACACGTTACCGTTTAATCTCAGTAAACAAAAAGAGCATAGGCAAACATCTTAAAAAGAGACCTATGTAACTTCTCAAGTTCCAAAACCCATCTCAGAATCGAGGGCATAAGAAACCATAGAAGGTCTCTGTAATTTAAGTTCAGGTCGTTGATACTCTGGTCTGTTGTCTCCTTCTTATGTTGGCTTCGGTCCATTTTTTCACTGGATGGGATGAACGTTGGTTTGGAACTGAGTCATCTGGGAGCTGGATACCTGCTTTTCTGAGAGCGGCTCTCCCCTCTTCCAGGGACCGTATAACATAAGATTCACCTTTATAGAAAAATGATAGCGCAAATGGAAAGCCCCATCTGTATCCCATCTGTATTTTATATTTGAATCCTGTAGGGACAAGGTGATGGGTCGGACAGACCTTCTCCTGAAAAGTGTGGCTGGGGAGATGTCAGCAAAAAGGTGGACGCTATATGGGACTCCTGGGAGATCCGGGTATTCTCGTGCTGCAGTCAAGATGAGATCTCTTATATCCTCATGATGTAATTTGAGAACTACGTCTCTTGGGATATCTTCTGACCTTGGTTTCCCTAGGGCTCTGTGTATCCTTGTTATACGTAGCAGAGCTGGGTCTGTGTCAGGCAGGAGTGCAGTAAATAGGTCCATAACAGTTTCTTTCAAGGAAGTAAATCTTTCTGGCAATCCTTTTATTCTTATGTTTCCTCTCCTGGACCTATTCTCCAGATCCTCATATTTAAGATCTAATAAAGCAAAGTGATCTGCATGGCTTTTAATGTGAGCCTGGTCTTCCTCTAGAGCCCCAGCTGTATAATCCATTTTTTTTTTCAAAATCACAGGTCCTCTGCTCTATCTCTTGTAATTGAGCAGAAAAGTTATCTACAGCAGTTTTTAATTCAGTTCTGAAGGTCTCTTGCAGCTGCTTCAGTAAATACGAGCAGTTGATATCACTGAGCCTGCTGGGACGTGTTGGGGGGGAAGGGTGTCAAAGTCCTGCTGAGAGGCTGAGGACTCCAGGGCCATTGTTGGTTTCCCGCCCCCCTGCTGTGCTGATAAGAGATCAGTGATAGAACAGGACCTTGCTGGTGTGCTGACTCCTTTCTTAGGCATTCTGCCCTCCCCACACTTTGCTGTTATCTTTCAGGGCTTTGGTAACTTAAATACCTGCTGAGACCCTGTAAAGTGCTGTGTTCAGCGATGCCAGGACAGGAGCTCAGGCAGACATGTCCTCTCACTCCGAGGTCCACGCATGCTCCCCATAGGAGGGTATTTTGAGCCGAACATGTTTGGAGGAGAGCCAAACCTTGTCGCCCGGACGGAATTGAGGCGGATCCAGACGTCTCTTGTCAGCATATCTCCTCGTCCGACCAGAGGACTGAAGAAGTGCGGACCTAGTATTCTCCCAAATGGTGGAAAATTTGCTGACCAGAGACTCCGCGGCAGGTTTGTCCACAGAAGCGGAGACGGGAAACGGAATCCGGGGATGTTGACCATAGACTACAAAGAACGGGGACTTGGAAGTCGATTCGCTCTCATGGTTGTTGTAGGAGAATTCGGCCCATGGTAGTAGGTCCCCCAATCGGTATGGTGAGCATTAACAAAGTGCCGGAGGTAGCTGGTAAGGATCTGGTTGATACGCTCCACTTGGCCATTGGACTGTGGATGGTAAGCGGAGGAGAAATCCAGGGTGACATCCAGCAGCTTACACGTAGCTCTCCAGAAGCGTGAGGTGAATTGAACTCCTCAATCCGACACAATGTGGAGGGGTAGGCCATGGAGACGGAAAATGTGAAGAAGAAGTCCTTAGCCAGCTCAGATGCAGACGGGAGACCAGGCAGAGGGATGGAGTGGGCCATTTTAGAAAAGCGGTCGGCGACCACCCAAATGACTGTACAGCCGGCAGAAACAGGGAGATCTGTAATAAAGTCCATACCAATGTGTTGCCAAGGGGCAGCAGGTACAGGAAGAGGCAGGAGGTGACCGGGTGGAACATGTCTGGGAACTTTGTTGCGGGCACAAGACGAACAGGCCGAGACGAAGTCTACTACATCCTTGCGCAGGGTGGGCCACCAGTAATGCCGGGTAATGAGCAGGAAAGTCTTCTTCTGACCGGCACGGCCAGCTAGTTTAGATGAATGACCCCAGTGAGAATCTTCTCCCGATCTGGAACTGCTACAAATGTCTTACCGGGTGGGAAACGAGTCAGATTTAAGGGGGCCATACTCATTACTTTGGAGGGGTCGATGATGTGCGTAGGCTCCTCCTCTAGATAGGAGGACAGGAAGGATCGGGACAAGGCATAAGCTTTAACATTCTTGTCCGCCGGGCGGAAATGTAGGATAAAGTCGAAGCGAACAAAGACCACCGGGCCTGACGCGGATTGAGTCTTTGGGCATTCTGGAGATATGCAAGATTTTTGTGATCAGTATAGATGATCACTGGGTATAGAGCTCCTTCAAGCAGATAACGCCACTCCTCCAGCGCCAATTTGATGGCTAGCAGTTCTCGGTCTCCTATGGAGTAGTTGCGCTCAGATGAGGAGAAGAGTTTGGAGAAGAAGCCGCAGGTTACCATTCTCCCGGATGAAGATTTTTGGGTGAGCACCGCTCCGGCTCTGGAGGAGGAAGCATCAACCTCCAGGAAGAACTGTTTGTTGCAGTCCAGATGGTGCAGCACTGGGGCAGAGGAGAAGGCTTGCTTTAAGGAAAGGAAGGCCTCCTCAGCTTTCGGCGGCCATACCTGGGAATTTTCTCCCTTACGGGTGAGCGCAGAGATGGGAGCAGTCCGAGAAGAGAAGTGCGGGATGAAGAGACGGTAGTAGTTGGCGAAGCCCAGGAATCGCTGAATCGCCTTCAACCCCTCCGGACGGGGCAATTTTAAGACGACAGAGAGCTTCTCGGGGTCCATTCGTAGACCTGTCTGGGAGATAATATAACCCAGGAACAGAAGGGAGGTCTGCTCGAAGAGACACTTCTCAAATTTGGCATAGAAGTGATTCTGCCTGAGCCTAAGCAGGACCTGACGAACATCCCTCCGGTGTGTGGGAAGGTCCGGAGAGAAGACCAAGATGTCTTCCAGGTACACCACCACGCAGGAATATAGAAGATCACGGAAGATGTCATTGACTAATTCTTGGAATACGGCGGGGGCATTGCAGAGACCGAAGGGCATAACACGGTATTCATAGTGACTGTCCCGGGTATTGAATGCCGTCTTCCACTCGTCTCCTTGACGGATCCGGACCAGGTTATACGCCCCACGTAGATCCAGCTTGGAAAAGATCCTAGCGCCCTTAAGGCGGTCAAACAACTCGGAGATGAGTGGCAGGGGGTATTTGTTTTTTACGGTGATTTGGTTAAGACCTTGATAGTCTATACAGGGGCGTAGTGAGCCATCCTTCTTCTTGACGAAGAAGAATCCGGCTCCAGCCGGGGAGGTAGATTTCCGGATGAATCCCCTAGCCAGATTCTCCTTAATGTATTCCGACATGGCCCGGGTTTCGGCCGATGACAATGGGTAAATACTCCCACGGGGTGGAGTGGCACCGGGTACTAGGTCGATCGGGCAATCATATGGCCTATGAGGTGGCAGTGTCTCTGCTTCCTTTTTGTCGAAGATATCTGCATAAGACCAGTAAGGTGCCGGTAAACCGGGCAGATTAGCCGGGGTGAGGGGCGGACGAACCGGGCGGACCGGGACCAGGCAGGTCTCATGGCAATCCTGCCCCCAACGGAGAACTTCACCGGATTGTCAGTTCAGCACGGGTTCATGTCTCTGAAGCCAGGGTAGACATAGCAATAGGGAGTGAGAGAGACTGGAAAGCACATGGAAGGAGATCCTTTCAGAGGAGTGCAGCATTCCCACCTGCAGGGTTATAGGTTCTGTGATGAGCAGGATGGTCACCGAAAGGAGTCTTCCATCCACAGAGGCGACTGCCAATGGTTCAGCCAGAGGCTTGGTGGGAATGTGATATTTCTCTACCAGGGACTGGGAAATGAGGTTCCCAGCAGCTCCGGAATCTAGGTGTGCAATTTCAAAGTAGCGGTTCTCTCCCCAGGAGATGGAGACAGACAAAGTCAGGGAAGGAGAGGGCTTACTTTTGCCTAGGACGACCTCTCTGAGCGGTCCTAGGTACTGGCGTTTCCCGGCTTCACCGGGCAGGAACGGACGAAGTGCTCCTTACTGCCACAATAGAAACAGCTCCCCTCGGCTCGGCGTGACTCTTGGCGAGATTTGACCATCTTGGTCTGGTCGACTTGCATAGGTTCGGGCGAGCGTGCCCGGGGAGTAGCTAATTGAGAGACAGGTCTCTGGAAAGTCGGAGCAAGGCGAGGAAATCTTCGCTCCCGGGTAGTCTCTATAGCACGTTCCAGGAAACGGATGTTATCCAGGATGGTAGGAATGTCCCGGCCGGCCAACTCATCCTTAATCCGGCCGGAAAGGCCCTCCCAGAAGATGGACACCAGGGCCTCGTTGTCCCAGGCAAGTTCAGAAGTGAGGGTATGGAACTGTATGGCATACTGGCCCACGGTGAGACTCCCTTGGCGGAGACGGAGCAAAGAGGAGGCAGTAGAGGATTTTCGTCCTGGTTCATTGAAGACTTTCCGGAAAGCAGCGAGGAAAGACGATAGATCAGACACCAGGGGATCCCCTCTCTCCCACAGGGGATTAAGCCATGCCAGTGCTTCCCCAGTGAGGTGAGACATGATGAACGCCACCTTGGCCCGGTCGGAGGGAAACTGATGTGCCAAAAGTTCAAAGTGCAGGGTGCACTTGTTTATGAAACCCCGAGCAAGAGCGGGGTCGCCTCCAAAACGAGGAGGTGCAGAAAGCCGGGGACCTGGGTTGGATGCCGTGGTATTGGTGGGCAGCGGCGCTGCCGGAGCGGGAGTCGCACGACTCGAGGCGGACACAGGTGGAACAGGCAGTGTGTCCAGGCGGGAATTGACACTCCGCAGGAAGTTCAGGATGGTTTCCTGTTGGGATCTCTGACCAGAAACCACCTGGTACAGGTCAGAGAGCGAGGGGGCTTGGGGGCCACCGGGTTCCATGGCCCGAGCAAACTGTTACAGATCCGGGTGGTGGAAACTCTGTGCTGCGGTGCAAGGAGGGACCCAGAGGGGCGTAACTAAGTATCAACTCGGACTGACCCTGGTCGTACGGCGGCTAACGACTCCGTGACCAGGGAGGGACCGAGCAGAGGGACCAGGTGCTACTCTGGGGACGACCTTGTAAGAGAGCAGGTGACTTCCAGGGGTCAGATGGCAGAGACTGACTGGTACTGCAGATGGGCACAGCAGGCAGGCTGACGAGAGGTCCGGGTAGATGAACTGGTAGAGACAGCAGGCGACAGGCGGAAGTCTCTAGGTAGGCTGTCAGGTGGTCACGGCAAGTGACGGGCAGGAGCCTCCGGTTAGGCAGACAGGTGGTCACGGCAAGTGACAGGCGGGAGCCTCTAGGTAGGCTGTCAGGTGATCACAGCAAGTGTCGGGCAGGAGCCTCCGAGTAGGCAGACAGGTGGTCACGGCAAGTGACAGGCGGGAGCCTCCAGGTAGGCTGACAGGTAACAGGCAGGTGCTCCCAGGTAAGCAGGCGGGCGAAGCCCATAGACAGACTGAGATAATAATCATGCTCAAATACATGGTCTAAATTGATACGGGCTCACTACAAGCAGCAGTGCTGGCAGCCATTACCCAATATGAACATGACTTTAAATATTTTGATGCAATGAATGTATACTGATTGTTTTTCTACCACTGCCTTTAATTATTTGGATAATCCTCTTTGCACAAAACTCTGTCTGTGTGCCTTTGTGTATGTGTGGCACTTCATGGTTTTAATTGAATATGAATAAAATTGATTATTTTTTAGTATTATAGCCTTCTGTCAGTGTTTTTTTCTGGATACTTTGTACCCAGATGCAGGTATATACATATAGTAACCCACTGCTGACTAATTTATGGGGAGACTGACTTTATCATGACTCCAGCCAGATTGGACAATATAGGTATTTTGAACATTTTTATGATTATGTACGGTGGTTGTGGTGGACATCATACTGTGTGGGATGTCTGTGGTGGACATTATACTGTGTGGAAGTCTACGAGGTACATTATACTATGTTGGCGGCTGTGCTGACCATCATACTGTATGTATGTTATGGGGGACATCAAAATATGGGGGCTGTGGGGTCTTCATACTGTATGGGGGGCTTTGGTGGACATCACACTTTATATAGGGGCCTGTGGTGGACTTCATACTGTATAGGGGTCTGTAGTGCCTCTCATATTGTATATTGGGGGCTGTGGTGGATGCCATACTGTATGGAAGGCTGTGGTGACAATCTTACTGTGCAGTGTGCTGTGGAACATCATACTTTGTGTAAGGTTTGTGGGGCAATCATGCTGTGTGGGGGCATAATACTCTACGGGGGTCATGAAAGGGGTCTCATAGTGAGTGAGACCACTTAGGGGCTCCAGTAAGGCCAAAATAACTGTCTAAGTTCTGCAATACATTTCCTTCTCCGTTTCTTAAAATGTTGGGAGATATGCTCTTCTTTGACTGTGACGTGATTGGACTTTTTCTATGGGGCGCCTGTTATTTCTATGTACGCCTCTGCTCAGGAGCATTATTACAAAAAAGTGGCACTGAGGGTCATTATTATAAGGAGGCACAATGGGGGGTGGGGGCATTGTTATCATTTTAGGGGAAGCTAGGAGTCATTATTATTAATATAAGAAAGCACAAGGGAAATTTTTATTATTATACGGAGGTACAGGGTCATTATTATATGAAGTCAAGGGGGAGCATTATTAAAGGAGGCACAGGGGAATTCTTATAAGGTGTTACAAGTTGTGGTTTTTGTAGATGTGGTAGAATGTGAGGAGGATCCTGGAAAATTAGTAAAGTGAAGATGTTTGTATGTTACATTTTGTAGGGAGGAGTCATGGATGGAAGTAGAGGTCAGGGTGGTCTGGACTGAATGCAATGGAAAAGGGAAAATAAATTACAACAATCAGCGAGAACGTCACTGCTAAGAACCTGCATAATATACCACTGCAGAGCACTAGTGTAAAACTGATATTACCATTAAATAGTCACTGTATGGTGGTAATATCAGTCTTAATACAGTGTTTTTGGTTAAAGTAGTTGTCGAAGCTTGAAGTTAAAGTCTGCAGTGACTCTATATGACTGCGGACTTCTGAATCCTCACAGAACTCGCATGCTGTGAGGATTCTCCGGTTCTAGCCCTGGGAGTTTTATTGCAAGTCTTTAGTAGCATTGGTCTTTTCATATACGCCAAGGGGACTTTGGGGCCTCCTAGGCTCCAGGGCCTAGGTGTGATTGCAACCCTCACACCTACTGTAGTTACACCCATGATCATGTGACCGCAAGTATGCGATTTGCATATATGCGGTCACGTGCTAGCTAGACGTGCACGGCCTCACTCAATACAAGTGAAATTTGCAAAGCCGAGTACAATTAGTCGGAATGTGGCCGGAGGTGTGAAAATCGCATACTTGCAGTCACATGATGGCCGCTCCCAGTGCCGGCACCAGAGAATCCTCAAAGTGTGCGCTATGAGGATTCAATAGTCTGAAGTTACATTGACTTTCACCTCAACCCATTTAACAATCAGCATGGTGGCATTATCAATACTGTATATGCTGCCAATATTTGGTTATGGTTTGTTGGTATTTGCCTGTAATATTGCAATGTTATTATTTTGATATTATAATTATTTAATCTTACATAGCAATATTAATGGCAGTATTAGAAATATTGGTCTTGTAGTAAATCTTGATTTCCTCCAGGCAGGGTAATATTAGTAATTTATCCCCATCTGGTGCTTGGGGATGGGGACAGCATGGGCCTGTGTGATTTGAAATGCCAGGACTGAATTTCAGTCTCAGTCCGTCCCTGGTTGCAGTATACTTCTTTAAGCAGGCAAGTTGCGGGACCTACAGCAAGAAACTTCTAGGAAGGTCTCTAAGGGACCATTGTGAACATCTTATTATTGGCCAGACCTTGGAAGTTGCGGTCAGAGAGACAGAGTCAGCAAGGCTGGGGCATATTTAGTAAGGTAACAACCAGAGATGTGTCCTTACGTGATTCTCAAAAAGTGTAGCTGAATTATAGAGGTCACAACAAAAAGCACTGCTTTAGGTGGTGCTATACTGGGAAAGGATGGAGGTCTTCCACTTAACCTTCAATTCTACAGTAATCTCCATTTCACCAACTGTGACGCTGTCCACAACCATCAGGAATGTGCCTCTGTATTGTACAGAAGAACATGGCGAGCTCACCTCCTGTTACTCTCTGTATATAAGTTTGGTGGACAGTAAAGATGACTTTTTTTTACGAGCTGGTGTGGTTTTTTCTTTATCGTAGATTCAAAAGGGCCCGGCACCGCTCAAAGTGTGGCAAAGCTGAACTGGGAAGTGTCTGCAACGGAAATACGACTGCACACACACACCGAGTCAGGACCCCTTTTTTCTGTAGCGTGCCAAGACATGGAAGACGAGAACCTTGCCCACGGCTATTGCTCCGCACCATGTTACATTTGGCAAAGTCGGCAGGATTATTTTTGTGAGGAGAAGACCCGTGGCACAGATGAGAGGGCACCTGAAGTTAAATGGCCCAAGATGGCAGCCATAATTAGGTGTCTAAAGATGGCGATGGCTGGTGAGCTGAAGAGAAGAAGGACCACCCATCATGGGAGTGGATGGCGCCGAAGAGCATAAAAATGTGTCCAGACCACTGGAGTGTCGGCTTGGAAGAGGGCATGCTATGCAGCCAGGACCCGGCCTAGGATGAGAGGTGCGTACCGGAGGATGGAGCAGTGCAAAATGAAGTGGGCCCATCGGGTGAGAAACGGTGAGTACAGGGGGCGTGGATAAAGGCGGAGTTGCTGAGACTGACGCGTGATGCGGTGGGCGCGTCAGAAGACCGACCCCGGAAGAGGTGGAGCCGAACAGACAGGAAGTGCGTGGTGAGTTAGAGGCCAGTGACATTTTCTCTGCAGCTTGCAGAGGGAGGAGCTCGGGAAGATGCCTGTTGTGATGGCCTACAGTGACCATGAGACAAGTGCGCAGCCTGCCTGTCAAATGGACATTAGTGAGGATTAAGGGGAGGTGGTGGAGATGCCGCAGATCGAGATGCCGGGAGCTGAGGCAGGATGCCGTCACCCAGAGGGGACTGCACAATAACGGCCTCCCCCGATACAGCTTATGATGCAGAGGTCTACCACTTCACAGCCAGAGGTAGGCCTGCTCGTCCACAAATTACGTGTGTGGTGCTGGAGCCGGATACGGGGAGAAGAGGCGTCCACCGGTGAAGCAGAGATGCAAATGGCAGCCGGGCAGCAGTCCACAAGGAAGCCTGAGGAGACACCCCTCGGGGCAGCCGAGCCACCAGTGCCACCCCTCGGAGATGCCACACCGACTACGGCAGGAAAATCCACAGTTAAGGATGTTGCGGTCCCTGAGGAAGGAGTAGGCTTTAAAGGGGGGGAAGCTGGATTGTCTGCGGAAGGGGCAATAACCCCAGAAATAGAAATAAACTGGTTGAGAATGTGGTTTGATTCGGCATTGGTTGAAGGTCCCCCTAGGACTTCGCCAAGAAGCCTATGGAGTGGACAAGCAGCTGAGACAGAAGACATTGTTGAGGAGAGGAGTTGGGCCAATATTTACTTGAGGGGATGGCTGGAAGGATCTAATACTGCCCATCATTTTGTAGCGGAGAACACACAGACAGAGGGGTGTGTCCTTGAGTTCAATATCGAACGAGTGTTTGGGTTCTTGGAGGAAGAGGGAACCAAGGACTGGGTCTACATCAACCGCAGCATGGTGAAGAGGATGTACCTCCCCCTGTAACTCTACATTTTATACCCTGATGAGGTGATGGATTTCATTAACCTCTGGTGCTGCAAGGGCTGGTATTGGACAACTCCTTCTCAATCCCTATGTTACCCCCTTATAAAAAAATATAAAATCAGACATCTGTAGGAAGTGAGAGAGCAGCCACAGCTCTCACACACCCTGGAATTCAGTTACGTCTGAAGGAGGGGAGAGTGAAGCGGCCACCGATGGCCACTGGGATCACGTCACATAATGTCACACGAGCCCCGGGATAGCCAGTGCTGACACCACTGGAGTGGTGCTGGCACTGGAGGGGAGTATAGGTGTTATTATTTTATAAGGATTGGACATAATGATTGAGAAAGGGTTGTCCGAGTAGTGGACATCCCATTTAATACATGTATATTACAAAATAAAATAAAATTAGTTTTGTCATTTTAAGTTTCAGTTAGCTGTTTCTGCATAGAAAACACAATGAAGCTTGTACATTTATTTTAAAGCATATTACAGTTTGAAACAAAATATCACAACCTCCACTTTAAGCATAATGTGGCAGCAATACTGCAATATACCCCAATGAGAGTTTTCCAAAGAAACACATCTAGTTTATATTTAGCCTTACTTTTTCTTAGAAAGTACCGAGGAATTTAAACGTCCTAGCAGGTTATTTTCTTGTCATTTGCTCCAGTCATATTATACAACTTCCTGGCGCCTGGCAGTAGTATCATAAAATTGCCTCCACTTCTGCCAAGAAAGTGAAATCCACGACCAACTGATCCAAAGAGCAGAAAGGTGTTTGCCAGTGTTGTGCAGAATGTACATATTAATGACAAGGGGCTTTTATCATCAAACACTGTGTTTGTACTTGAAGAACTCATAAAGGCATAGTTGGGCCAGGGTAAACTGTGCCACTACTGCATCAAAATCACATAAAAAGGTTTCAAAAATGATTTTAGGAAAATGTTGACACTTATTTTGGGGAGGGTAGGGGGACCTGAGTCCTCTAATACCTGTAGATGGATGTTTGGACAGAAGGTTTTACCTAAGCATTGGACCTCACAACTTCATCCCTTAATGTTTACTCTATGGACAGCATGGTGGCTTTTTAGTGCTGTTGCTTTGCAGTGCTGGGGTCATGGGTTCAAATCCCATCAAGGACAACCTCTGCAAGTTTGTATGTTCTCCTCGTGTTTGTGTTGGTTTCCTCCAACATTCCAAATACATATTGATAGGGAATTTAGATTGTGAGCCCTAATGGTTGCACTGATGATGATGTCTGTAAAGTGCTGTAGAATGAATTGTGCTATATAAGTGACTAAAAAAATAAATAAACTGTATGGTAGAAGGACATTTTTAGCAAGGACAATGCACCATGCCACAATGGTCATGTAAAAATGGATTGGTTCCAGAAACATAACAGCAAGTTTTTCTTGCTTCCCTGACCTTCAAAGTCGAAGATCTTAATCCGTTAGGGCACCTCTGGGATAAAGTTAGCATGGGCTGTTTAGATAATGGTAGTAGCTCCATCTAACTTCCAGAAACTGCGAGAAGCTAGCCTGTCTGTATGCCAAAAATTTCTGCAGAACCAGATTAAAATCTAATGGAATATATGCCATGATGAATTGTTACGGCTCTAAAAAGCCAAAGGAGGTCTAATAAAGTAACCATTTAGTGAATGTCTCTCTTAAAGACTTTGATAGCAATATAACTGCCAAAATTTTAGATTTTTTATTCCAATTATGTTGAAAATAAAGTAATTTTAGTGATATATTGCTTATTCAGTCATACAGTACAGACCAAAAGTTTGGACACACCTTCTCATTTAACCCCTTAACAACATTAGACGTACTAATACGCGTCTGTGCTCTGGGACTTAAGAGCCAGACTCGTATTAGTACGTCATATCTTTAATGCGGCACCGCGACTTAAGTCGCGGTGACAGCATTGAAGTTATGGTGCCATCTTACCTCTGGGTAGATGGCGTCATCATCCCAGGGGGTGTCGCCGCCCCCCCCCGCACCAGCGATCGCTGTGATTGGCTGCTCAAATCTGAACAGCCAATCACAGCATTTCTCACTGTTTCCGGCAATGTGATTGCCGGAAACAGTGATCTGCAGCCTAGGATCGGTGCTCCTAAGAGCACCGATCCTAGGCTGTTGCTAGGACACCCCAGCCCTGGCCCCAGACTGCTGTGATCGGTGCGATCGCCGATCACATCGATCGCACCGATCGTAGCGCGGCCGCGCGGTGACAGGTCGGTCATGGGGCGGTGACCGGCTTGTGACCAGCCTGTCACCGCCCCATGACCCCCTGTAATGTGATTCAAGCCCTCAGACTGCTGTGATTGGAGCGATCGATGATGAAATCGATCGCTCCAATCAGAGTACCTGAATACAGGTGACCGGCGGTCACAGGGAAGTGTCACCTCTCTGTGACCCCCTGTGGTGCGTGCTCTGCTCCAGCTATGTCTAAGGTGCAATCAGTGTCACCAATCAGATGGCTGGGGCACAGCATGCACCACAGGGGGTCACAGAGAGGTGACACCTCACTGTGACCGCCTGGTCACCTGTATTCAGGTACTCTGATTGGAGCAATCAATGTCATCAATGATTGCTCCAATCAGATTACCTCCACCTGTCACCACCCCATCATCACCCTGTGACCGCCCTGCAAACCCTCACACTTGGTGAGGATTTCTACAGAGTGGTCACATCTGATGTGTCTGTGCTGGGCCTTGTAGTGCCACAGAATATTCTGTGACACCACAAGACCATCTTCTCACCCATTCCAGTCGCTGCTGCTGCTGCCGCTGCTCCTGGATCTTCTGCTCCAGCGTCCTGGATCTTCTGCTCCTGACCTGCTGTGGTTCCTGCTCCAGAGCCTGCTGCTGATCCTGCTGCTGATCCTGCAGAGAAGACTTTGGTAAGTCTGTTCTCCCCTCATACACCCCAATCCCCCCTCCCCCCTCTTTTTACCCCCACTTACCTTTTTTTCTGCGTCCTGCAGTGGTCTCCAGCTCTGGTCCGAGTCTCCAGCTCCGCTCCCGGTCACCAGCGCCGGGCTCCCAGTCTCCTGCTCCGGGCTCCCGGTCTCCTGCTCCGGTCTCCTGCTCTGGGTCTTCTGTTCCAGTCCTGCTGACCCTTTGGTAAGTCCATCTCTGATCTCCCCTCATCCACCCCAATCCCCCTCTTCCCACTCCCATGTCTTTTTACCCCTCTTCCCACTCCCCTGTCTTTTTACCCCTCTTCCCACTCCCCTGTCTTTTTACCCCCCTTCCCACCCCAATCCGCCTCACCCCAGTGTCCCTGTTAATTCTTTTGGTTCTGATCTCCAGCTCCAGTACCGGTCTCCTGCTCCGGGCTCCTGGTCTCCTGCTCCGGGCTCCCGGTCTCCTGCTCCGGGCTCCTGGTCTCCTGCTCCGGGCTCCTGCTCCGGGCTCCTGGTCTCCTGCTCCGGGCTCCCGGTCTCCTGCTCCGGGCTCCCGGTCTCCTGCTCCGGGCTCCCGGGCTCCTGCGCCGGGCTCCTGGTCTCCTGCTGCGGGCTCCTGGTCTCCTGCTGTGGGCTCCTGGTCTCCTGCTCCGGGCTCCCGATCTCCTGCTCCGGGCTCCTGCTCCGGGCTCCCGGTCTCCTGCGCCGGGTTCCCGGTCACCAGCGCCGGGCTCCTGCTCCGGGCTCCCGGTCCTGAAAGAAGAACAGAGAGGACTTTGGTAAGTAATCTCTGATCTCCCCTCATCCAACCCAATTCCCCTCTTCCCACTCCCAACACATCTGTGCGCACATCCAGCAGCCGCCGAGTATTGATCGGTGACATAGTTCACCAATCCACACTCGTGCTCGCTGTTTGCACCACATACAGTATTTCCTTTGTCCACACACTCTAAATAAAGTACTGACACACACACACACTCTCAATAAAGTATTGACACAAACGCACCACATACATAACAAACAATGTCCTGCTCATCCCAAACTCAGTATTCAGCGGAGGAGGCATACGCTATTCTTGCCTCCGACACTGACAGCGAGGGTGAGGATCCCACATTTCTTGGTTTTTCCGACTCCTCATCGTCTTCCTCCTTCTCTTCTTCCTCCTCTTCTTCAGGTTCTGCTGGCCCGCCCCGCCGTCATCGCAGGAGAGATGTTCCAGCGCCCCCCACTACTGAGCCTATATGGACTTCGCCCCCCGAAAATTATGAGCCGCTGATTCCTGATTTCGTGGCGGAATCAAGAATCAAGTTTGACACCACCGGCCTCACAGAAATAGACTTTTTCAAAGTCTTTTTCTCTGAGGATTTTATAAACCTCATGGTGGGCCAAACTAATTTATACGCTCATCAATTTTTAGAACAAAACCCCTCTTCATCATTTTCTAACTGGTCTCCTGTAGACGCAGTAGAAATCATGAAGTTTTGGGGCCTGGTCCTTCTTATGGGGATCTTGAAGAAGCCCGAGCTTCGGCAATACTGGAGTGTTGACGTTTTGTATAACACTCCAGTGTTCCGAATGGTCATGCCCCGGACACGCTTTCAGGCCATCTACAAGTTCTTGCATTACCAAGATAATGCAAGGTGTCCTGCACGCGATGACCCGAACTTTGATCGTCTTTTCAAAGTTCGGCCGGTCATCGAACACTTCAACAACAAGTTTGGTGAAGTGTACGTGCCCCAAAGGGACATCTGTGTGGATGAGTCCTTAATTTCTTTTAAGGGGCGGCTTGGATTCCGGCAGTACCTGCCCAGTAAGAGGGCAAGGTACGGGATTAAGCTGTATAAACTTTGTGAGAGTACCTCAGGATACACTCACAAGTTTAGAGTTTATGAAGGGAAGGACTCCCGGATTGAACCCCCTGAATGCCCCCCTGTTCTGGGAGTGAGTGGGAAAATTGTGTGGGACTTGGTGCACCCACTGCTTGATAAAGGTTATCACCTCTACGTGGACAACTTTTATACAAGTATCCCGCTCTTCAAGTCCCTCTCTGCGCGACGTACCGCAGCCTGCGGTACTGTCCGCAAAAATAAGAAAGGCCTCCCAAAGACGCTAATTGGGCAGCTACTCAGAAGGGGTGAGAGCAGAGCCCAATGTAGCGACCACCTGTTGATGGTCAAGAACAAGGACAAAAGGGATGTCCTTTTCTTGACCACCATATATGGTGATGGCAGCACACTCAGCACTGTACGAGGTTCCACTACACAGGTCGTCAAACCAGACTGTGCAGTGGGGTACAACAAGTACATGGGGGGAGTTGATCTCTCTGATCAAGTCCTCCAGCCGTACAGTGCTTTGAGAAAGGCCAGAGTGTGGTACAAGAAGCTGGCCATGCACATTGTACAGATGGCAATGCACAACGCTTTCCTTCTGTCACAATGTGCAGGCCAGACATCTGCGTCGTATCTTCAGTTTCAGGAAACAGTTATCAAGGCCCTGATATTTGGCAGCGGTGACAGAGCGGGCCCCAGTACTTCTGGAATTAAAGGACTGAGAATTGTACCAGGCCAGCATTTCCCAGGGCAGATCCCTCACAGCGGAAAAAAAGGAAAGTCACAAAAGAGGTGCCGAGTGTGTTATAAAAGTGGAATACGCAAGGACACCATTTATGTGTATGAAAGACTGCTTCAAAAGGTACCATACTTCGATGGACTATTAAATTAATTTCTGACGTGTGACAACCTGACGAACACTACACAGCTGACGTAGTGTTCGTCAGGTTGTCATACGTCAGTTGTGTAGTGTTCGTCAGGTTGTCCTACACAACTGATGTATAACACTACATTACAAAATTCCAAAATCAACTACCACAACCAAAAAGGGGGCACTTGTTGGGCATTTCACTGTTTAGGCACATCAGGGGCTCTGAGAACATGACATGACGCCCGCAGACCATTCCATCAAAGTCTGCGTTCAAAAGCGTCACTCCTTCCCTTCCGAGCCCTTACATGCGCCCAAACAGTAGTTTTTTCCAACACATGGGGTATATGCGTACTCAGGAGAAATTGCACAACTACTTATGGGGTGCAAATTCTCCTGGTACCCTTGTGAAAATATTTTTTTTTGCATTTTTGTGGAAAAAATGTTTTTTTTTCATTTTCACAAGTCAACATGATTTTCTGTGAAGCACCTGGGGGTTCAATGGGCTCATCACACATCTATACAAGTTCCCTGGGGGGTCTAGTTTCCAAAATGAGGTCACTTGTGGGGGAGCTCCAATGTTTAGACACACGGGCTCTCCAAACGCGACATGGTTCCAATTTGTTAGGGGACACCATGCTGCGTTTGGAGAGCCCCTGTGTGCCCAAACATTGGAACTCCCCCACAAGTGACCCCATTTTGGAAACTAGACCTCCCAAGGCACCTATCTAGATGCATAGTGAGCACTTGGAACCGCCAGGTGCTTCACAAATTGATCCATAAAAATGAAAAAGTGTTTTTTTTTTTCACTTTTTCATTTTTACGAATCAATTTGTGAAGCACCTGGGGGTTCCAAGTGCTCACTATGCATCTAGATAGGTGCCTTGGGGGGTCTAGTTTCCAAAATGGGGTCACTTGTGGGGGAGCTCCAATGTTTGGGCACACAGGGACTCTTCAAATGCAACATGGTGTCCGCTTACAAATTGTCGGCTCAAATTGTTAGCGGACACCATGTTGCATTTGGAGAGGCCCTGTGTGCCCAAACATTGGAGCTCCCCCACAAGTGACCCCATTTTGGAAACTAGACCCTCCAAGGCACTTATCTAGATGCATAGTGAGCACTTGGAACCCCCAGGTGCTTCACAAATTGATTCATAAAAATGAAAAAGTGAAAAAAAAACACTTTTTCATTTTTATGAATCAATTTGTGAAGCACCTGGGGGTTCCAAGTGCTCACTATGCATCTAGATAGGTGCCTTGGGGGGTCTAGTTTCCAAAATGGGGTCACTTGTGGGGGAGCTCCAATGTTTAGACACACAGGGGCTCTCCAAACGCAACATGGTGTCCGCTAACAATTTGAGCCGATTTTCCATTCAATTTGTTAGCGGACACCATGTTGCATTTGGAGAGTCCCTGTGTGCCCAAACATTGGAGCTCCCCCACAAGTGACCCCATTTTGGAAACTAGACCCCCCAAGGCACCTATCTAGATGCATAGTGAGCACTTGGAACCCCTAGGTGCTTCACAAATTGATTCGTAAAAATGGAAAAGTATTTTTTTTTCCACTTTTTCATTTTTACGAATCAATTTGTGAAGCACCTGGGGGTTCCAACTGCTCACTATGCATCTAGATAGGTGCCTTGGGGGGTCTAGTTTCCAAAATGGGGTCACTTGTGGGAGAACTCCAATGTTTGGGCACACAGGGGCTCTCCAAACGCAACATGGTGTCCGCTAACAATTTGAGCCGATTTTCCATTCAATTTGTTAGCGGACACCATGTTGCATTTGGAGAGTCCCTGTGTGCCCAAACATTGGAGCTCCCCCACAAGTGACCCCGTTTTGGAAACTAGACCCCCCAAGGCACCAATCTAGATGCATAGTGAGCACTTGGAACCCCTAGGTGCTTCACAAATTGATTCGTAAAAATGAAAAAGTGAAAAAAAAAACACTTTTTCATTTTTACGAATCAATTTGTAAAGCACCTGGGGGTTCCAAGTGCTCACTATGCATCTAGATAGGTGCCTTGGGGGGTCTAGTTTCCAAAATGGGATCACTTGTGGGGGAGCTCCAATGTTTAGGCACATCAGGGGCTCTCCAAACGCAACATGGCGTCCGCTAATTATTCAAGCAAATTTTACAATCAAAAAGTCAAATGGCGCTCCTTCCCTTCTGAGCCCTGCCGTGCGCCCAAACAGTGTTTTTTCCCCACATATGGGGTATCTACGTGCGCAGGGGAAATTGCACAACAAATTTTGGGGTCCATTTTTTCTTGTTACCCCTGTTAAAATAAAAAAAATTGGGTCTAAAGTAACATTTTTGTGAAAAAAGTTAAATGTTCATTTTTTTCTTCCACATTCCAAAAATTCCTGTGAAGCACCTTAAGGGTTAATAAAGTTCTTGAATGTGGTTTTGAGCACCTTGAGGGGTGCAGTTTTTAGAATGGTGTCACTTTTGGGTATTTTCTGTCATAAAAACCTCTCAAAGTGACTTCAAATGTGATGTGGTCCCCAAAAAAATGTTTTTGTAAATTTTGTTGGAAAAATGAGAAATCGCTGGTCAACTTTTAACCCTTTTAGCTCCCTAACAAAAAAAAAATTTGGTTCCAAAATTGTGCTGATGTAAAGTAGACATGTGGGAAATGTTATTTATTAACTATTTTGTGTGACATACAGTACAGACTAAAAGTTTGGACACACCTTCTCATTTAAAGATTTTTCTGTATTTTCATGACTATGAAAATTGCACATTCACACCGAAGGCATCAAAACTATGAATTAACACATGGGGAATTATATACTTAACAAAAAAGTGTGAAACAACTGAAATATGTCTTATATTCTAGGTTCTTCAAAGTAGCCACCTTTTGCTTTGATGACTGCTTTTCACACTATTGGCATTCTCTTGATGAGCTTCAAGAGGTAGTCACCAGAAATGGTTTTCACTTCACAGGTGTGCCCTGTCAGGTTTAATAAGTGGGATTTCTTGCCTTACAAATGGGGTTGGGACCATCAGTTGTGTTGTGCAGAAGTCAGGTGGATACACAGCTGATAGTCCTACTGAATAGACTGTTAGAATTTGTATTATGGCAAGAAAAAAGCAGCTAAGTAAAGAAAAAAGAGTGGCCATCATTACTTTAAGAAATGAAGGTCAGTCAGTCCGAAAAATTGGGCAAACTTTGAAAGTGTCCCCAAGCGCAGTTGCAAAAACCATCAAGCGCTACAAAGAAACTGGCTCACATGAGGACCGCCCCAGTAAAGGAAGACCAAGAGTCACCTCTGCTTCTGAGGATAAGTTTATCCGAGTCACCAGCCTCAGAAATAGCAGGTTAACAGCAGCTCAGATTAGAGACCAGGTCAATGCCACACAGAGTTCTAGCAGCAGACACATCTCTACAACAACTGTTAAGAGGAGACTTTGTGCAGCAGGCCTTCATGGTAAAATAGCTGCTAGGAAACCACTGCTAAGGACAGGCAACAAGCAGAAGAGACTTGTTTGGGCTAAAGAACACAAGAAATTGACATTAGACCAGTGGAAATCTGTGCTTTGGTCTGATGAGTCCAAATTTGAGATCTTTGGTTCCAACCACCGTGTCTTTGTGCGACGCAGAAAAGGTGAACGGATGGACTCTACATGCCTGGTTCCCACCGTGAAGCATGGAGGAGGAGGTGTGATGGTGTGGGGGTGCTTTGCTAGTGACACTGTTGGGGATTTATTCAAAATTGAAGGCATACTGTACCAGCATGGCTACCACATCATCTTGCAGCGGCATGCTATTCCATCCGGTTTGCGTTTAGTTGGACCATCCTTTATTTTTCAACAGGACAATGACCCCAAACACACCTCCAGGCTGTGTAAGGGCTATTTGACCAAGAAGGAGAGGGATGGGGTGCTACGCCAGATGACCTGGCCTCCACAGTCACCAGACCTGAACCCAATCGAGATGATTTGGGGTGAGCTGGACCGCAGAGTGAAGGCAAAAGGGCCAACAAGTGCTAAGCATCTCTGGGAACTCCTTCAAGATTGTTGGAAGACCATTTCCGGTGACTACCTCTTGAAGCTCATCAAGAGAATGCCAAGATTGTGCAAAGCAGTCATCAAAGCAAAAGGTGGCTACTTTGAAGAACCTAGAATATAAGACATATTTTCAGTTGTTTCACACTTTTTTGTTAAGTATATAATTCCACATGTGTTAATTCATAGTTTTGATGCCTTCAGTGTGAATGTACAATTTTCATAGTCATGAAAATACAGAAAAATCATTAAATGAGAAGGTGTGCCCAAACTTTTGGTCTGTACTGTATCTCTCTGATTTAAGGGCATAAAAATTCAAAGTTTGAAAATTGCAAAATTTTCGCCAAATTTCCGTTTTTTTCACAAATAAACGCAAGTGATATCAAAGAAATTTTACCACAATCATGAAGTACAATATGTCACGAAAAAACAATCTCAGAATCAGGGGGATCCGTTGAAGCGTTCCAGAGTAATTACCTCATAAAATGACAGTGGTCAGAATTGTAAAAATTGGCCTGGTCATTAACGTGCAAACCACCCTCGGGGGTTAAGGAGTGAAAGATTTTTCTGTATTTTCATGACTATGAAAATTGTACATTCACACTGAAGGCATCAAAACTATGAATTAACACATGTGGAATTATATACTTAACAAAAAAAAGTGTGAAACAACTGAAAATATGTCTTATATTCTAGGTTCTTCAAAGTAGCCACCTTTTGCTTTGATGACTGCTTTGCACACTCTTGGCATTCTCTTGATGAGCTTTAAGAGGTAGTCACCGGAAATGGTCTTCCAACAATCTTGAAGGAGTTCCCAGAGATGGTTAGCACTTGTTGGCCCTTTTGCCTTCACTCTGCGGTCCAGCTCACCCCAAACCATCTCGATTGGGTTCAGGTCTGGTGACTGTGGAGGCCAGGTCATCTGCCGTAGCACCCCATCACTCTCCTTCTTGGTCAAATAGCCCTTACACAGCCTGGAGGTGTGTTTGGGGTCATTGTCCTGTTGAAAAATAAATGATGGTCCAACTAAACGCAAAGCGGATGGAATAGCATGCCGCTGCAAGATGCTGTGGTAGCCATGCTGGTTCAGTATGCCTTCAATTTTGAATAAATCCCCAACAGTGTCACCAGCAAAGCACCCCCACACCATCACACCTCCTCCTCCATGCTTCACGGTTGGAACCAGGCATGTACAGTCATGGCCAAAAGTATTGAGAATGAGACAAATAGTAATTTTTCCAAAGTTTACTGCTTCATTTTTTTTAATGGCAATTTGCATATACTCCTGAATGTCAAAGAGTGATCAGCTTAACAGCAATTACTGTACTTGCAAAGTCAATATTTGCCCAGAAAATTAACTTTAACCCCCAAAACACATTTCAACATCATTGCAGTCCTGCCTTAAAAGGAGCCGCTAACATCGTTTTAGTGATTGATCCATTAACACAGGTGTGGGTGTTGATGAGGACAGGGCTGGCGATCAAACAGTCATGATTAAGTAAGAATGACATCACTGGACACTTTAAAAGTAGGCT
Source organism: Phyllobates terribilis (assembly GCF_046119375.1). Taxonomy (NCBI): domain Eukaryota; kingdom Metazoa; phylum Chordata; class Amphibia; order Anura; family Dendrobatidae; genus Phyllobates; species Phyllobates terribilis. The sequence goes on along the minus strand of NW_027362761.1, from coordinate 175,589,098 downwards.
GGATCTTGGTATCATTGTTTCTCTTCAGTTAACCATGGTTATCTCTAAAGAAACACGTGCAGCCATCATTGCACTGCAGAAAAATGGCCTAACAGGGAAGAGTATCGCAGCTACAAAGATAGCACCTCAGTCAACAATCTATCGCATCATCAAGAACTTCAAGGAGAGAGCTTCCATTGTTGTCAAAAAGGCTCCAGGGCGCCCAAGAAAAACCAGCAAGCGCCAGGACCGTATCTTAAAACTGTTTCAGCTGCGGGATCGGACTACCAGCAGTGCCGAGCTTGCTCAGGAATGGCAGCAGGCTGGTGTGAGTGCTTCTGCACGCACTGTGAGGCGGAGACTCTTTGAGCAAGGGCTGGTTTCAAGGAGGGCAGCAAAGAAGCCACTTCTCTCCAGAAAAAACATCAGGGACCGACTGATATTCTGCAAAAGGTACAGGGAGTGGACTGCTGAGGACTGGGGCAAAGTCATTTTCTCTGATGAATCCCCTTTTCAATTGTTTGGGACATCTGGAAAACTGCTTATTCGGAGAAGAAGAGGTGAGCGCTACCACCAGTCTTGTCTCATGCCAACTGTAAAGCATCCTGAAACCATTCATGTGTGGGGTTGCTTCTCAGCCAAGGGAATCGGCTCACTCACAGTCTTGCCTAAAAACACAGCCATGAATAAAGAATGGTACCAGAATGTCCTCCAAGAGCAACTTCTCCCATCCGTCCAAGAGCAGTTTGGCGCCCAAAAATGCCTTTTCCAGCATGATGGAGCACCTTGCCATAAAGCAAAGGTGATAACAAAATGGCTCATGGAACAAAACATAGAGATTTTGGGTCCATGGCCTGGAAACTCCCCAGATCTTAATCCCATTGAGAACTTGTGGTCAATCATCAAGAGACGGGTGGACAAACAAAAACCAACAAATTCTGGCAAAATGCAAGCATTGATTATGCAAGAATGGACTGCTATCAGTCAGGATTTGGTCCAAAAGTTGATTGAGAGCATGCCAGGGAGAATTACAGAGGTCTTGAAGAAGAAGGGGCAACACTGCAAATATTGACTTGCTGCATTAACTCATTCTAACTGTCAATATAACCTATTGGTACTCATAATATGATTGCAATTATATTTCTGTATGTGATATAAACATCAGACAAACACTAATAAAAACCAGAGGCCAGCAGATCATGTGAAAATATAATTTTGGTGTCATTCTCAAAACTTTTGGCCATGACTGTAGAGTCCATCCGTTCACCTTTTCTGCGTCGCACAAAGACATGGTGGTTGGAACGAAAGATCTCAAATTTGGACTCATCAGACCAAAGCACAGATTTCCACTAGTCTAATGTCCATTCCTTGTGTTCTTTAGTCCAAACAAGTCTCTTCTGCTTGTTGCCTGTCCTTAGCAGTGGTTTCCTAGCAGCTATTTTACCATGAAGGCCTGCTGCACAAAGTCTCCTCTTAACAGTTGTTGAAGAGATGTGTCTGCTGCTAGAACTCTGTGTGGCATTGATCTGGTCTCTAATCTGAGCTGCTGCTAACCTGCGATTTCTGAGGCTGGTGACTTGGATAAACTTATCCTCAGAAGCAGAGGTGACTCTTGGTCTTCCTTTCCTGGGGCGGTCCTCATGTGAGCCAGTTTCTTTGTAGCGCTTGATGGTTTTTGCAACTGCACTTGGGGACACTTTCAAAGTTTTCCTAATTTTTCGGAATGACTGACCTTCATTTCTTAAAGTAATGATGGCCATTCGTTTTTCTTTACTTAGCTGCTTTTTTCTTGCCATAATACAAATTCTAACAGTCTATTCAGTAGGACTATCAGCTGTGTATCCACTTGACTTCTGCACAACAGAACTGATGGTCCCAACCCCATTTATAAGGCAAGAAATCCCACTTAGTAAACCTGACAGGGCACACCTGTGAAGTGAAAACCATTTCCGGTGACTACCTCTTGAAGCTCATCAAGAGAATGCCAAGAGTGTGCAAAGCAGTCATCAAAGCAAAAGGTGGCTACTTTGAAGAACCTAGAATATAAGACATATTTTCAGTTGTTGTTTCACACTTTTTTGTTAAGTATATAATTCCACATGTGTTAATTCATAGTTTTGATGCCTTCAGTGTGAATGTACAATTTTCATGGTCATGAAAATACAGAAAAATCTTTAAATGAGAAAGTGTGTCCAAACTTTTGGTCTGTACTGCATGTCTTCACTGGAAAACATTTGTTCTTCAGTTCACTGGAGCAGTGATGTTGGGAGAGAAGTATACTTGGGCCTCTTTTAGACGTCCATTTTTCATGTACATGTTCTATCAGTGTTTTTTTACGGATAGAACATTTACCCATTAAAGTTTATGGTGTCATTCACATGTCCATGTTTTTTTTCAGACCGTGTGTCCGCAAAGAATCATGAAGACATGTCCATTTTTGATCAAAGTCATGGATAAAAACCAACCATACAAGTCTGAGTCAGTGAAAATCACAGACAGCACAGGGATGGCATCAGTGTACAATCCTTGTGCTGTCCATGACAAAAACTGGAATGTATAATAGAAGCTTTGGTTGATTTTTTTCATACATGAAAACCACTGATGAAACACTGATGGTAAAATCTGACCAAACACTGATGAAACTTGTGTTACACGCACGCCACCTAAGTTCAGATAGGGGCGAGACCAGTTACATGAATTCTTTGGAATCCTGGGGGAACCGTTACTCAGGGCGACCATAGGCTGCAGCTTCGCTCAGGCACACAATAGATTCAGTTGCTGACCAGACACATCTGACAAGAGTCTTCATAAACGGTAGAAGAGTAACATTTAATGAGGCATGGCCAGTGCAATGCAAATGTCTCTTTGAGCAACAGGCTCCAGTAATAACAGTACAATCTCCTTTGCAGCACAGCAGTACACAGTCTATTATCCTGTAGCACAGTACAGAACAGTTTTAATGCATACACAACCACAGGCTTTTCCTTCACAAGGACTCATTAGTACACAGCCTTCTTTATCCTGCATGGAGATGGAGGGAGGAAGGGTGTGATGAGGGAGATGATCCCTATGACAGGATTCCTTTCAGTTCTTATCTTCCTGGCCGACAATACTCCACACTGTTAGCTCAGGGAGTCTAACTCTCCTTTGTTTATCTTCCCTCCTGACCTGAATTCTGTTCCCTTGCCTTCTGTGAGATACAGATCATAAGCCGCCTTTCTCTTCCGCTCTGGCCAGACAGAAAACAACTTCCCCACAATCCCCAGGGGCTCCGCTAAAACACTCCAGTGACTGTATTAACTCCTCTAGTTGCTGGATGCTTCTGGAGCACAACACTTCTGTCTCCTGTGCTTGTGTTACTTCTAATAGTTGCTGAATGCTTTTAAAGCAACAGCACTACTTCGGCATGTCACACTTGGATTTAAAACACTGATGAACAACGATCTGTGTTTTTATGGACGTTAAAAATCACTGATGTCTGAATGAGGCCTTAGAATGTATGACTTATATTTCAGAGTTTCTCATCTCAAATTCAATTGAAGTCTGCAGCCATACCATAAAGTTAAGAATCTTTCAAAGGACTGACCACTACTAAGTTAAAAGTGCCCCATTTTATATAACCACCAAACTGCGCAACTCTATAAAACAAAGACATTATGGACATTTATTATGAAAAGTAAAAATGTTGTGGTCTACACCTTTAGGGGGGAGTCACACGGTGATATAACTTGGACGAGGATCGCAACGCAATGCTCGGACTGAGTTATACGGATGTGTGACTCTCCCCGTAACCCTAGAACGCATACCTGGGGCCTCGCAGGCCCGCCCTGTTAATTGTTTTCTATTTTCTGCAAGATTTCTTTAGTTAGAATTTTGAAACTCTAGATATTCCTCAGGTATATAGTTGTTTGTCATTTCCAGTTGGTCATTTATTTATTATTTGCACAGGGGCCTAAAAGGCCCCAGGTATGTGAAAGTGTAGATTTTTATGGTCATACGTTCTAGGGATTTCCTGGCTTTGAAAAACATTGCTGCTTTCCTTCAAAAACAGTGAAGCACCTTTTTAAAATTTGCATTTGATATTGCATCTCAGCCCCATCAACACTACCCACTACCTAGAAGAAAGAAGCCATAGATTCCTAATCCTGTACAAACCCTCTACACTGTGTTCCAAATTATTATGCAAATAATATTTTCTCAGATTTTCCCAAATTACCTATATGAATTGCAGTCATCAAAAGGAGTGTCTATGATGGCGGGAGGCAGTTCACATCTAAGCAACAGCTCTGGGAGGGTATTCTGTCCTCATGCAAAACAATTGAAGCAGAAACCATCCAAAACCTGACAAATTCAATGGACGAGAGAGTTCAGAAGCTCCTTTCGAACAAGGAGTCCTATGTGCAAATGTAACATCACCTAGAATAAAGTTTTGAGTTGAAAACTGATTTCAGTTTGTAATAACCTGCTAATGCTTATAATTTCAAAAATGACCATTTTTTTGTTCTTTATTAAAATGAAAAGGTTGAAAACTCTGCTGTGCATAATAATTTGGAACATGCATTTTGAGTGCAGTTTGAGTTTTTAATTTTTTAAAAATATACTGTTATCATAGGCAGTTTGTACAAAAACCTTTCAATTGTACTCTAATAGTTATTTGACTGGAAAATTAAAATGACTGCAATTCATATAGGTAATTTGGGAAAATCTGAGAACATATTATTTGCATAATAATTTGGAACACAGTGTAAAGGGATTTTCCACTACATTTTTTTTCAATCATAATTTTGTTCACTTTGCCTTATATTTGTCCTCCCAAACACTTACCAACCCAATTTTTAAATATTGTGGGATTCTACAAAAGTCAGAAATAGATACATCTTGGTAAAGAAAAAAAACCCAAAACTTACAACACTTCAATCATGGACAAATTCTTCACCTTTGCGTCAAAAAAACGGATAATAAATTTCTCTTTTTTAAGATCTTGCGATTTAAAGGGAATCTGTCAGCAGATTTTTCTATGATCTGAGAGCTGCATGATGTAGGGGCAGAGAGACTGATTCCAGTGATTGCATCACTTATTGGACTGCTTTGTGTAGTTTTGATAGAATCCCTATTTTTCTTGCTGCAGAAGTGGTCAGAATGCTGAGCTGTCCACACCACACCCTTGATTGGTAGCTTCCTGTGCACAGTCTACATTGTCAGCAAGGGGTTACATGGCGGTCTGGCTTGCAAGGGACATCTAGTGTAGCAGTGATAATTTCTTGCTGATAAAACACTGATTGTATTGAAATTAAAGCAAGCTGCTGAGCAAGTGACACATCCGTGGAAACAGGCTCTCTGCCCCTACATTTTGCATCTTTCAGATTAAATAGTGAAAACCTACTGACAGATTCCCTTTAAGACCCTGAACTTACAATGTGTTTCTGAGTGATATACACTGGAATCGGTCTGTAACTGCAGCACAATTCTCACCACAACAATTTGTAATGTCGTTTGTTTGAACTTGATTTTACATTTCAAAAATCCAATTAGTTTTGCTCATTATAACTGCGGTTCCATAATGCTGACAGAGTGTATTACATTTTGAATGATTTGATTCACATAAACTGACACATTAGTCATTTCTGTTTCAGGAAATGTAAGTGCATTAATCTGTATTATTCTTTAAAATACATGGAAAGAAATCAGAAAACATCTCTTACAAAACATACAGCAAACGATCCTAAACTTAGCTGGTCCCATTCCAATAATGTCTGTAGGTAGCTGGGCTGCTAGGTGGCGATACGAGAAGTGTGTGGCATCACATCTGGGCAAACATACTAATTAAGAAATCTTACTTAGGGTAGCCATATACACCTGGTATATTTTGGCCAAAACTGTCAATTTCAGCAGAGACTGGTCACCCATCTAATGTGCATCGAGGTCACCAGACTTTCCCCAACATCTGCTGGACATCGGCAGAAGCAGGGGCTTTGGAGTCAACATTCACGATCCTTTTTGTCTCCAGTAAGATAAGCCACCACCAGAAATGGCTGGCATCGACGTATTCCCTTTCCTCTATTGAGAACACATGCATGAGCCAACCATGGTTGGGGCTGTTGGGTACATAGCCTAGCCACTGTTTGGCCAGCATCTAAGTTGTGTGGGTTCTCTAAAGGAGTTATCCAAAATCTACATTTTTTTGTTTTTCTAAATGCATGTAATCCTTTAAAATAAAAATAAAAATCCTTACAATATCTAAATGTTTTGGAACTTTAATGAGTTTTTCTAAAGCCTTCTTTTCGTTTTTTTTTTCAGCTACTCTTCGTGTATAGAACTTGTCTTCAAGTGGTACTTAAAGGAGTTTTCTGAGATTAGAAGTAAAAAAGGGTCAGCTTTTATTCTAGAAACAGCACAACCCTCATCCATGGGTTGGGTCTGGTATTACAGCTCATTCCCTTTAAGTGAATAGGGCGAAACTTCAGAGGTGGACACGAGAGAGGTGCTGCTTTTGAAATGAAACAGATCCTATTTCTAACCCCATAAACGTTTAATCATTAGGCCCACTACAGAAAGGGCCCCCTACCAAGCTATCAAAGCCACTAGCACATTACATTTTTTTGTATCTGCATTTTATCCTATATTTCAAGGCTTGTTCTACCTTACCACTTACAAGGGAGGAACAGGTTGTTATAGCAGCAGGGGTAAAATAGATGGTGGCCTATCACTGGTATATGAGGCGTCTGTGCTTGTCACTGTGATAAGGGACATCTCTTGCTGTGAATGTTATGAATCACACCTGTGGCTGGCACAAGCTGTAACTGGGTATCTTTGGCTGGCTCAGGGACATTTTCACCTGGCACATGTTATAGGGCAAGATTCTAGGCATTATACACACTGTAACGCCTGTGGATCGTGGACCCACTGTGCTACGGCCGGGCTTACCCTGGAAAGGTGTAACTAAGCAGCTACCTGGTGTTCACTGGAACCTCTGATAGGGAGGTTAGGCTTGTGCGGCAGGTAGCTGCCAGGTACCACTTCAGGAGAGTGGTACCTGGCAGAGAGAGTCAGAGACGCTGGTTAGGATTGTGTGTCCCAAGCAGGACATGTTGACCTCTGGTACGGGTTCAGACTGTGGGGTTCCTGGTTAGCAGATAGGACAGCCACTAGCATGGGTTCAGACTGCTGCTTCTGGATAGAAGACAGGACGGCCACTGGTACAAGTACAGACTGTGCGTCTTCAGGATAGTAGACAGAGCAGCCACTGGAACTGGTTCAGACTGTGCAGCTTCAGGATAGCAGACAGATGGCCACTGGTACAGGTTCAAACTGCGCAGCTTCAGGATAGATGTCAGGACGGCCACTGGAACTGGTACAGACTGTTTGGCTTTAGGTTAGCAGACAGGTCAGGAATGCAAGCGGGATACAGGTGAGACAAAGCAGGGTCAAGATCAGGCAAAGCAGACAAGGGGACCTAACAGCAGGCAGGCAAGTATGAACTAACTTTGACAAACGTTGCTCAGGCACCTCCCAACAGGTGGAGGTGCCTTAAGTAGTGTCTCTAAGCTATTGGCTGGGGACACATTAGGAGAGTGTGCGTGGTCTCTTTAAGAGACAGGGAGCACGCATGCCCTAAGCATGCGGCCAGTAGATCTGCCAGACTTGGGCAGACCCTCGGTAGCAGGAGACGAAGGCAGTAGACACGGACCGGCGGTGAGTGAGTCAGCGTCCTTGCTAGGGGGATGGAGTGGAGGCAAGCAAGGACGTCGGCGCTACACACTCAGTCTCATCAGGTCCAATAATAGCGTACAACAGATATATTGCCCTGCTTAGCAAATTTGTTGTTGAGCACTCCATGCACCACATTGCTTGTCCCAACATTCTGTCTTCGGGAGCAGACGTGGCTTTGCCAGAGAATACGAGCTGATCACTGTGCTGACTCCATTCAAAAATGGGGTTGTCTTCATGAGAGAACCCATGTAAAAAAATATGATGGAAAATACATCATAGTATCAACAGGCCTTTTTTTCAGTTGCTAGGACTCTAAGATTAGAGGGAATCAGGATCAGCAGCTTATCGGTAACATTACTTTTTACGTATAGTTACTTATGGTTGTATAGTCACGGGTTGCCGATCCCAGATTTGAGCATTTTCAGTGTACAGTAGCCCCTATTGTATGTGAGGCTGGTCTGAATTATATTGGAATTGTGACATCTGTAATATTTTACTTCGAAAGTAAATGTTTAGAATTGTAAGACAGTGGATTGGCAGGGAGACATTGCGCCAGCGCCAATCAGGACAGCAGCAAGACAAAACAAAAGATAAACAGGCGAAGTAACCAACCAAGGAATCTGGCAAACAAATATCAACAGATCTGAATGCTACTGCTGGAAAATAATAGCTCACAAATGGACATCCGGGGGCGGCGGCAGCTGTTCGGAGCAGTTGTTCAACTCTGAGGAGCAGTTTATGCTGAATACATGATGGAAACCAAAGCAGAAGCCAAATTAAATAGGTTCATGCTACGCTGCTTTGTAAAAAGCATTCCACAATGAAAAAAAATAACAGGACTGCTACTGCGACATCCGACAAGCTGTTCTGGATTATTCAGATTACCAAACGTGACTGAGAGTTTTACTGGATATCTGCAAATTAATATTTGTAAAATAATAGATAACTCTGCACTGCACATCTTGTATATTTAGGTGCTGATAATAACAGTAAGCTCCTAAAGATTTTGATTTGTCCATATATTAAAATATTAAAACTATTTCAGAATATGTGTAGTATTAGTTTTAAAGTAGCTGTCCAGTTGTGGGTATAAAACTTCTACGCAAAGATAGACAGACATCTGAGATATGTGTATGTTAAGATGGCAATTTTGGAGTGATTGTCCAACAACCTAATATGTTGGGCCAACCAGTCTTCCCATGGATGTTGGGGGAAACAAGGATCAGTCCTACTGGATTTCATTATGTCTGATCCTTTGTTCTCACAGGAGGTAGGCTGCTAAAAGGGCTGTCAGACAGAAGCTTTTTCTCTCCCTCTATTTAAATCAGTTCACAACCTTTTTTGGCCCAAGGGCCATATTGTCATACTGAACCAATCTGGGGGCCACACTAAAAATTAAAGGGGTATTAACTTCTTTGACATTTGTGGCATATCGAAAGTATATACCAAGAATGTCTATTTACAGAATTCTTACCCCCAAAAATCAGCACTCTAATGGTACGTTCACACTGAGTTTTTTTACGAGGATTTAGAAGTAGATTATGTTCTTAAATCCGCAATCAAAACTGCGTCAAATACTCTCTGAATAAGTTTCCGACTGATTTTAATGGGAAAAGCTCCATTAGTGCACACAGTGCTGTTTTTTTCATGTTACTTTGAACATTTCACAGTAAAACTATTAGGAAGCTTATTCACAGAGTATTTGAAGCATTTTTAATGTGTATTTGTTGTAAAATCCACTTCCAAATCCTCATAAAGAAAACTGTGTGAATAAAGAGGGCCTAAAGAGGAAGCGGTCATGCATGCACATGTCTCTCTACAATAGATCATGGTTTTTTTTGCCACCAGTCTAATTCACATACTACTTTGTGGAGCCAAATTGGTCTGGAGACCCTATTCTCCTGATATATGAGGCATCCAGTGCTGCTCAGCCACTACTCTTCTGTGTGTGGCTGCCCACATATAGTTAACCTGTTAGTCAAGCATTTTTCTATCCATATGGTTGGGGACCTCACAGAATGACATTGCGGCTGTATGTGGCCCTGGGGACGCAGGTTTTGCACCCCTGATTTAAATACACAGCTGGTTTGGAAAGGTGTATGCGAGCTTTCCTGAACCCTTCCCAATGTATACAAGACTCTAATGTGATGTGCAGAGAGCGTCACTGCAGCTACACGGGGTTATTGTTAAATTCTTTCACTTGTAAATGGGGCAATTATGACGACAATATGTAAGGGAATGGATAGTACCATCGTACGGTATTAAAATCTTCAAACTTTCTGCAAACTAGATCTTGATTGTAAGAACAAAATCACTACAGCCAGAGTAAAGTAATATTTTCCCCCCACTGGAGCCTACAGTATCTGAATAATGCGGCTGCACTTTGAGTGAGTGCTGTGTCAGACGACTTATCAGCCCATGAAGGGTAAATTTATGGCCTATATGCAGTGCCAAAGTAGTGCGAGACAGTGGGAGGAAATCAGGACATGCTCAGCTTACATTATCAACAGAAGGTCAGACACAGCATTCTCAAAGTGTTTTCCATCTTTATTACGTTTCTCCATGTATATGCAGCCATTCCTTTTTCCACAGTCTTCTCCTCAGCTGCCCTCTCACAGAAGCTCTTTATCATGACTTTGTCTGGTTTTCCTGTTTTGCCGGCAATCATTTTTCTTCTCTTCATGCCAGTATGAACATCTGCACTGGCGGAATGGCTCGTGGCAAGCTCTGCTCAGCACTGGAATTCCTGTGGGTATTATTCAAAGCTGTCTGCTCCTGAGACTTCTTTCACAACACAGTCCTGAATTCAGGGGGTTTTACAACTGACACATTGAAATGTAGTGGGTTCATTTTCTCTCTTTTTCTCCATAGGTGCCATGATGAAGATATAATATCTGACTTAATTCTTCTTATTTCTATCCAAAGCTTCTATTTGGGATATTCTCCCCCCGAAAAAAAATCCTACAAACAAGCAGTTGGTATGCTCGAGCAAGAATATTCACAAAGGGGTTAATTATTCTATTTGCTGTATTCACTTTGCTGTATTCTATACCTGTGAAAATTTGGAAAAGGTCTACACTTATTTGTGTAATGGAAAATTAAGTTCTACCCTCATCTAGCAATGTCCAAGAGGATAGCAGTCTAAGGCTTTATTCACACAGTTTTCTCTTACGTTCACTGCTTCTGTCTGCGCTTACGCCCAACCCCACCCCCACAAAACGGGATGGCCGACAGGGCCATTGATTATAATGATGCATATGGAGTCACTCTGTCATGCATCATTTGTGGCTATATACGTCTATCAGAGACGGATAGCAAGCGTAGCAAACTATGTCTTAATGCCCGCCTCCAATAGTAAGAATTTTTGGAAAAAAATAGAAAAGTGTTAATAGTTTATTTTTATGAAGTAAAAATATTCAAAGTGAAAGAACAAAAGAGAAATATAAATCCAAACACTATTTAGTGTGACCACTCTGCCCATAGAGCCCTGATCTAAACATCAAATCTGTCTGGGATTACATGAAGAGACAGAAGGATCTGTGCAAGCCTATGTCCATAGAAGATCTGTGGTTAGTTCTCCAAGATGTTTGGAACAACCTCCCTGCAGAATTTCTTTAGAAACTATGTACAAGGTGCAAGTATACCTAGAATAATTTATGCAGTTTTGAAGACAAAGGGTAGTGACACCAAATATTGATTTTTGAAGCATTCTTACTCTGCAGCCTTTTTTCCACACCTGACTAAAACGTCTGCACAATACTGTATGTGATGGTGACTGCTTGAGTCACAGTTTGTGATTTATTGTAAATGACAACCACCCTTCAAAAGTAATGTCTTGGATTGGAAAAATAATTTGATCTCGACTTTTCAACCGACACCACTTTTAATGCAGATCGTAGTCTGTCAATTCACTCTTAGCCCCAGCAACGCAATCACATGAGTAAATTGGTTAAATCAGTCAGCCCTAGGCCTAACAGCCTTCTCAGAGTGTCTGTTAGGGCAAACCTCATTTATATAATTCATGTAAATTAAATGGTACCACGTACTTAGTTACTGTAGCCAAAATGATGTCTTGACTGGTCTAGTAAAAAGGCCTTAAACTGCAATGTAGCCTTAAAAATAAAAAAGTATTTTAGTGTTTAAGGCCAAATTGGCTTGGTTATTAAGGGATTAAAGACTTTGTGTCATCAAGGCAACCCCTGTCCAAATGCTTTATAAAAGCTTCTCAACATTATACAAGGAATTCTCTGCTTCTGACTGCTATAAACTAAGTAAATCCCTTTAAATGGTTGGATATTCATTTGATTCTTGTTATGCATCTGTCAGATCAAAAGGGTCACCATTGATAACTTGGCACTAACAACTCCACTTAGCAGGTCTGAAAAGATCCCTGCTGTTTTTACTGCTATACAGGAATTTAGACTTTGCAGCAAAGGCTCTTAAGTTTTGTCCAAGGAGAAACGGCTGGCCGGTGGTGTGAGTAGAAGGAAAAAGTGTCAAGAAGCCCGGTCAGAACAAGAGAAGAGGGGACAATCACAAAATCCTATCCAAAAGCATAGTCGGAGGAATAGATGGGTAGAAGTCCAGGGCGGGGTAGGCAGAGACATTTTGCAAAAAGAGTAAACAGATGATCCAGGGGTCAAGTCCAGAAGAGCATCCAAAGGGTGGTTGAAACAAAGATCTGACAGGTTGGATTATTTCTGTTCCGATAAGATCTGAGCACGCTTTTACATGCAGTACGTACTTTTGTAGCCATTATTAGCAGTGGTTTGTATTACACAAGATGACCTCTGGATCTGTCTCTTAAGATAAATACTGTTTACTGAGAGAGGAAGATTTCTTTTTCTTATTTCAATATTAGCACATGACTGACTTAAAATTTCCATTATTACATCCTTTTGTTTATTAAACTCAGCAATAATATGTTCAGATTTAGTCTTGTTTAAAGCACACCATATGATTAACATAGCTCTCCTGATGTGACTTCTCCACCGAGAAGCTGGGATAACGGCTGAAAAATCACTTAAAGGGAACCTGTCATGTCCTGTGTACTATGTAAACTGCCCCCATTGGGTTATTAGTGATGCAATGTGCATCACTAACACGCTTTTTTCATTAAAATCGGAGCTAATATAATGTGTAAAATCCACTTTATATGTTTATATCATACCTGCTCATTTAGTCATATGGATGTGATTCTTTGCATTTAGTCAGGGTTGGTGCCGCCCATGCATTTTAATTCTGTTCCCGGCTTGCGCTGATGTAAGTATGGGGAGCTTGCGCAGTATGTCATGGCCTTGTAGCACTGGGAGCTGCGCATGCGCAGTGAAGCTGTGTTGTCCCCAGCTTACCATAACAATTGTCACATACATAAACTGCCTCGTATATGGTCCTCAAGTTTCATACTTTTTCTTTTAGAAACTGTTTTGTATTTCCTTGTATATAAGCGAGGGCACTCTTTTGCTTGTAGGGCCACCATATACCACCATTTGTCTAATAAAGGTACTTTATTCTTCCAAACTCATGTTTTACATTTCGTTGAACCATGTGTTTGGTATTTTCTTCTTTGTTTTTTAATGTATGTAAATAGCAGGCTTCTGCACCATCCACTATGCAGACTAGCAACAGAGCTGGACACTGAGCCAGTCACGTGTATAATTTGGTGATATGACTGGTCTGCAAAGGTCAGCATTTGTCTGAAAAAAAGAGGACAAGAACAGAAAACAGCCCAGAGTTGAAGCAAAATAGAAGCATTTTTAATGATTTCCAAAGACTTTGAAGCTTCCCATTCAATGAATTTGCTCATTTTTTCATCTGACAATTTTCCTAATTTCTGTAGAATTTCCATAGCGATATATGAATATGTTTTATCTTCACAGATGTGGTGTGATGGGGCAGGTTGGTTTAAACACCTTCTGTCTCACTTCTCTATTGGTATATATGCCACTTTCATCTTGCCAAGTGTTTCTCCCATGCCTTCTGTAGTCCGCTGTGTCTGTAAATTGGGAATGGCACTTTTTGAAGGCAGAATAGTTTGGAACTTCTGGAACTTTCTGAATTTCAAAACAATATAGACAAACATGATTTTAATTACACATGATGCTGTACAATAAATGATCTGTAAATGTATTCTTTTAACACGCAGAAGAAAAGATTACAGAAGGTTGCTGACTGAAAGGCTGTGTGCCCACGATGCGTTTTTTAAGCGTTTCCACAGCGACAAAAACGCTGCCACGTTCCCCAATGATAATCCGCATGTGCTGTGCAGATGCTGCGGAAATTTCCGCTGCGGATTATCATTGCGGAAAAAAAAGCAGCACTACCAATTATTTTGCGGAAGCGCTGCGTTTTCACCGCCATTGACTTGCATTGGAACGCATGGATTACGCATCACTGCATATGTAGATGCGCATTCCAATGTGCGGATGGTACCCGGGTGTGGAGGACAGTAGACTGTCTCTGGACCCGGGTACCATAGAACCTGTGAAAAAAAGAATAAAATAAAAAATAAATGTTATATTTACCTTCTGGCGGCCCCCGCTACGCTCGTCCTCCCATGCCGGCAGATCACGGTGGACTGAAGGACCTGCGCTGACGTCACAGTCATGTGACGGGTCACGCGATGCTGACGTCGGCAGGTCCTTCAGTGTACCGCGATCTGCCGGCAGCCAGGACGGAGCGAAGCAAGACTGCGGGGGCCATCGGAAGGTAAGTATAGATTTATTTTTTTATTTTTAACCATTCTTTGGGGTCACACTATATAAATCCATGCTGTTTGCATGGATTTATATAGTGTGACCAAGTTGACAAGCACTTTCCAAGTAATGCTAAAATCGCTTGGAAAGCGCTTGTTAACCCGCATGCGGAAATGCATGTGAAGAACGCTTCACATCCGCATGTCCCTGGCAGGAAAATGCATGTACAATCTGCATGTACAATCCGCATGTACAATCCGCATGCACAATCCACATGCGTTTTTTCTGCCAGGGAGATGCAGAAACGCTCAGGAAAAATCCGGAGCATTTCTGCATCGTGGGCACATAGCCTAAGACTGAAATTTGTCGGACCCAGACTCTCCACTAACATTATTCCTCTACTATCCAGTTATGTATTGAGGTGTACTACTTAGTTACTATGTTACACATACAGCTCCTTTATCTTGTATTTTTAAAAGCAAATTAATAAATTACCGTATACGATGCACCCCACATTTTGGGGAGGAAAATAGGAAAACATTTTTTTTAATAAAATGGTGGTGCGTCCTATAATCTGCTTTTAAGGTAGCTTATTCAGGAGCCGAGATCTCAATCTGCACATGCGCTACCTCCGGTGGCCATTTTCCCGAAGTCCATTTTCCGCTGACATTTTCTGAAAGCCTGGAGCCCGCCGCAGCCGCCTCACACCAAAGAACACCCCCCCTGCAAGCCCCGGGCCCGCAGCATCGCCCCGCTCCTGCCACCACCAGCTTTCTGCAGCAGCGACCTTGCCTCTTGGAACCCCGCTCCATTGCACCCGCTCCCCCAGTAAGCTACATTCGGATTATAAGACACACTACCATTTTCCCCAAGAATTTTGGGGAATAAAAGTGCGTCTTATAATCCCAGAAATACAGTATATTTTTATAAATATTTTCTTGCGGTTGCTGAATTCTACGCATCTACACTATTATTCCAAATTTCTGCCATTGAAAAATACTATTCATACCATAAACAAGACCTCAGTGATAGAAAAAGTTATTCCTAAGTGGTAAAGAGTAATAATATTTCAAAATGTGACCACAGATTTATTCCCACAGTTTTGGGGAATTGTATATACACTGTGTGCAGAATTATTAGGCAAGTTGTATTTTAGAGGATTATTTTTATTATTGATCAACAACTATGTTCTCAATCAACCCAAAAGACTCATAAATATCCAAGCTTAATATTTTTGGAAGTCAGAGTGTTTTTTTTTTAGATTTGGCTATCTTAGGAGGATATCTGTTTGTGCAGGTAACTATTACTGTGCAGAATTATTAGGCAAGTTAATAAAAAACAAATATAATCCCATCTCACTTGTTTATTTTCACCAGGTAAACCAATATCAGTGCACAAAATTTAGAAATAAACATTTCTGACATGCAAAAACAAAAACAAAAAAATGAGTGATCAATATAGCCACCTTTCTTTATGATGACACTCAACAGCCTTCCATCCATAGATTCTGCCAGTTGCTTAATCTGTTTTCGATCAACATTGCGTGCAGCAGCCACCACAGCCTCCCAGACACTGTTCCGAGAGGTGTACTGTTTTCCCTCCCTGTAGATCTCACATTTTATGATGGACCACAGGTTCTCTATGGGGTTCAGATCAGGTGAACAAGGGCGCCATGTCATTATTTTTTCTTCTTTTAGACCTTTACTGGCCAGCCACACTGTGGAGTAGTTGGATGCATGTGATGAAGCATTGTCCTGCATGAAAATCATGTTTTTCTTGAACGATACCAACTTCTTCCAGTACCACTACTTGAAGAAGTTGTCTTCCAGAAACTGTCAGTAGGTCTGGGAGTTGAGCTTCACTCAATCCTCAACCCGAAAAGGTCCCACGAGTTCATCTTTGATGATACCAGCCCATACCAGTTCCTCACCTCCACCTTGCTGGCGTCTGAGTCGGAGTGGAGCTCTCTGCCCTTTATTGATTCAGCCTCTAGCCCATCCATCTGGCCCATCAAGAGTCACGCTCATTTCATCAGTCCATAAAACCTTTGAAAAATCAGTCTTAAGATATTTCTTGACCCATTCTTGACATTTTATCTTATGTTTCTTGTTCAAAGGTGGTCGTTTCTCAGCCTTCCTTACCTTGGCCATGTCCCTGAGTATCGCACACCTTTTGCTTTTTGATACTCCAGTAACGTTGCAGCTCTGAAATATGGCAAAACTGGTGGCAAATGGCATCTTGGCAGCTTCATGCTTGATTTTCCTCAATTCATGGGCAATTATTTTGTGCCTTTTTTGGCCAACACGCTTCTTGTGACCCTGTTGGCTATTTGCCATGAAACGCTTGATTATTCGGTGATCACGCTTCAAAAGTTTGGAAATTTCAAGACTGCTGCATCCCTCTGCAAGACATCTCACAATTTTGGACTTTTCAGAGCCCGTCAAATCTCTCTTCTGACCCATTTTGCCAAAGGAAAGGAAGTTGCCTAATAATTAAGCACACCTTATATAGGGTGTTGATGTCATTAGTCAACACCCCTCCTCATTACAGAGATGAACATCGCCAGATTTACTTAATTGGTAGTTGGCTCTCAAGCCTATGCAGTTTGGAGTAGGACAACATGTATAAAAAGTATCAAAGTGATCAAAATACGCATTTGCCTAATAATTCTGCACGTGGTGTATTTTATAGTCAATTGAATATGGCTCATGAATTTACTGAAATCGATCTGTTCTAAACCCTTTTTTCACCATCTTCTAACAGACGTGATATATACTCTGTGTTCCAAATTATTATGCAAATAATATTTTCTCAGATTTTCCCAAATTACCTATATGAATTGCAGTCATTGTAATTTTCCAGTCAAATAACTATTAGAGTACAATTGAAAGGTTTTTGTACAAACTGCCTATGATAACAGTATATTTTTTAAAAAATAAAAAACTCAAACTGCACTCAAAATGCATGTTCCAAATTATTATGCACAGCAGAGTTTTCAACCTCGATGGTCCAGATGGATGGAGTGGAGGATGGCTGGTTGATGGACACCCCATGCAAACACGGCTACGGCGCTAACAAGGAGGAGGTGGAGTAATGTTTTGGGCTGGAATCATGGGGAGAGAGATTGTCGGCCCTTTAAGGATACCTGAAGGGGTAAAGATGAACTCCATAATGTATGTTGAGTTTCTCAAACAGCACTTCCTTCCATGGTTCAAGAAGAAGAACCGTGCATTCCGCAGCAAGATCATTTTCATGCATGATAATGCCCCGTCTCATGCTGCACATAACACATCTGCATCTCTGGCTGCTATGGGAATTAAAGGGGACAAACTTAAGGTGTGGCACCCATGCTCCCCTGACCTCAACCCCATTGAGAACCTCTGGAGTATCATCAAAAGGAGTGTCTATGATGGCGGGAGGCAATTCACATCTAAGCAACAGCTCTGGGAGGGTATTCTGTCCTCATGCAAAACAATTGAAGCAGAAACCATCCAAAACCTGACAAATTCAATGGACGAGAGAGTTCAGAAGCTCCTTTCGAACAAGCGGTCCTATGTGCAAATGTAACATCACCTAGAATAAAGTTTTGAGTTGAAAACTGTTTGATTTCAGTTTGTAACAACCTGCTAATGCTTATAATTTCAAAAATGACCATTTTTTTGTTCTTTATTAAAATGAAAAGGTTGAAAACTCTGCTGTGCATAATAATTTGGAACATGCATTTTGAGTGCAGTTTGTACAAAAACCTTTCAATTGTACTCTAATAGTTATTTGACTGGAAAATTACAATGACTGCAATTCATATAGGTAATTTGGGAAAATCGGAGAAAATATTATTTGCATAATAATTTGGAACACAGTGTATATACAGTACAGACCAAAACTTTGGACACACCTTCTCATTTAAAGATTTTTCTGTATTTTCATGACTATGAAAATTGTACATTCACACTGAAGGCATCAAAACTATGAATTAACACATGTGGAATTATATACTTAACAAAAAGTGTGGAACAACTGAAAATATGTCTTATATTCTAGGTTCTTCAAAGTAGCCATCTTTTGCTTTGATGACTTCTTTGCACACTCTTGGCATTCTCTTGATGAGCTTCAAGAGGTAGTCACCGGTACTGGTTTTCACTTCACAGGTGTGCCCTGTCAGGTTTAATAAGTGGGATTTCTTGCCTTATAAATGGGGTTGGGACCATCAGTTGTGTTGTGCAGAAGTCAGGTGGATACACAGCTGATAGTCCTACTGAATAGACTGTTAGCTGCTTTTTTCTTGCCATAATACAAATTCTAAGTAAAGAAAAACGAGTGGCCATCATTACTTTAAGAAATGAAGGTCAGTCAGTCCAAAAAATTGGGCAAATTTTGAATGTGTCCCCAAGTGCAGTTGAAAAACCATCAAGCACAACAAAGAAACTGGCTCACATGAGGACCGCCCCAGGAAAGGAAGACCAAGAGTCACCTCTGCTTCTGAGGATAAGTTTATCTGAGTCACCAACCTCAGAAATCGCAGGTTAACAGCAGCTCAGATTAGAGACCAGGTCAATGCCACACAGAGTTCTAACAGCAGACACATCTCTACAACAAATGTTAAGAGGAGACTTTGTGCAGCAGGCCTTCATGGTAAAATAGCTGCTAGGAAACCACTGCTAAGGACAGGCAACAAGGATAAGAGACTTGTTTGGGCTAAAGAACACAAGGAATGAACATTAGACCAGTGGAAATCTGTGCTTTGGTCTGATGATTCCAAATTTGAGATCTTTGGTTCCAACCACCGTGTCTTTCTGCGACGCAGAAAAGGTGAACGGATGGACTCTACAAGCCTGGTTCCCACCGTGAAGCATGGAGGAGGAGGTGTGATGGTGTGGGGGTGCTTTGCTGGTGACACTGTTGGGGATTTATTCAAAATTTAAGGCATACTGAACTAGCATGGCTACCACAGCATCTTGCACCGGCATGCTATTCCATCCGGTTTGCGTTTAGTTGGACCATCATTTATTTTTCAACAGGACAATGACCCCAAACACACCTCCAGGCTGTGTAAGGGCTATTTGACTAAGAAGGAGAGTGATGGGGTGCTACGCCAGATGACCTGGCCTCCACAGTCACCAGACCTGAACCCAATCGAGATGGTTTGGGGTGAGCTGGACCGCAGAGTGAATGCAAAAGGACCAACAAGTGCTAAGCATCTCTGGGAACTCCTTCAAGATTGTTGAAAGACCATTTCCAGTGACTACCTCTTGAAGCTCATCAAGAGAATGCCAAGAGTGTGCAAAGCAGTCATCAAAGCAAAAGGTGACTACTTTGAAGAACCTAGAATATAAGACATATTTTCAGTTGTTTCACACTTTTTTGTTAAGTATATAATTCCACATGTGTTAATTCATAGTTTTGATGCCTTCAGTGTGAATGTACAATTTTCAGTCATGAAAATACAGAAAAATCTTTAAATGAGAAGGTGTGTCCAAACTTTTGGTCTGTACTGTATATACACTGTGTTCCAAATTATTATGCAAATAATATTTTCTCCGATTTTCCCAAATTACCTATATGAATTGCAGTCATTGTAATTTTCCAGTCAAATAACTATTAGAGTACAATTGAAAGGTTTTTGTACAAACTGAGATGTTTTGAAAATTGCGTTTCCATTTTTCATGATTTGCATCTTTTATAACATGTGTATCAATTCTGTGACTTCTATAATTGCAAGATTTTTCCTTCTCAATGTTGAGAAGTCTATGTATACCTCTTTAAATATATAACAGTTGTAAGGTGGCTGCCGGACAGGTTGTGGACGGGAGGTATGTGTCCCCGAAGTGCCAAGCTTCGGGGATGTAGGACCCGGAGAAGCAGGCTCCAGCACACATAGTGCTGAGAGGAATTTAATGGGCCCGGATTACAGGACCGGGTTTTACGAGCAGCTGAATGAGCTGGGGGGGGAACAGCTGCTCTGTAACATCCCTGGCGGTGTGCTTTCATAGTGCACCACCTCCCACTATGCAAGACCGCAATCTTACCCATCAGTCCAGCCTACAAACCTTGCTCCGTGCATGTCTCTTGTCTGATTGCTTAGGGCGGCGGCCCGGTTACTTCCTGATTCTTATAGCTGCTGTGAGCGCGCTCCTAATGCGTCCCCAGCCAATTGCTGTGAGTCACTGGATATTTAAACCCCCTCCACCCAGAAGGAGGTGCCTGAGCAACACCTTCACTCAGTTTGTCTTTGCAACTGAATTGCCAGGTCCTGTCCTGTATCTAGTCTGTTTCCGCCACTCTGGGGGCTACATACCGAGACCTGTTACCTGTGACTTCTAGTTTGTTTCTGCCACCCTGGGGGCTGCATACCCAGACCTGTTACCTCTGACTTCTAGTCTGTTTCCGCCACTCTGGGGGCTGCATACCCAGACCTGTTACCTCTGACTTCTAGTCTGTTTCCGCCACTCTGGGGGCTGTATACCCAGGCCTGTTACCTGTGACTTCTAGTCTGTTTCTGCCACTCTGGGGGCTGTATACCCAGGCTCGTTCTTGTATTTAGTTGCAGTATCAGTTCCTGTCTGAACTGTCTCCTAGCCTGTTACCTGTTTGTCTCTATGTTCGTACTGTAAGGCAGCGCTTTTCATTATCCTTGGGGATACTCGCTTCGCTGCGTAAATCAACTCACATATGATAAGCTTTCTGTTTTTAAACAATGCTCAGCAGTTTATTACACTTCATAAACAGCTTATTTCCGGGTCCAACTCCGTGGCCCGCCAACACACTGATAAAATCCACGAGCCCAAGTGGCAGACCGGCCCACTTGGCTCTAATTACAGCCTTCCGCAAGGAAATACTAAAACAATGTCCACTTAAATGTCCATAACACACGAGTATTACCTTTGCCGACTTCAGCTGTGATAGTCCTTTTCATACGCCACCACTGTGGCTCTACGGCTTACCACACGTGGTCTCCAGCCGTCACTCCCTTTAAGGCTTACTGGCATATTACACATATCATACCCAGGCTTCACCCTTCAGGACGCTTGTGTGGCACTCCGAGGCTTACTGGCATCCCCCATACTCTCACACAGGGATCCAGGCTTCACCTCCCAGGAGTCCACCAGGCCTCACACGAGCGGTGTCCCCCCCCCCAGACACAGGGAACAGCCTCGTGCTTCTCACACGGTCGGTGTCCCACACACACGGGAACAGGCCTTACGCCTCTCTCACAGAACACACCTGTCTCCCATCAAGCAGGGTTTATATATCCATCCCGTGCACACACACACACACTGACAGGACCTTGCTGATGTCACAGTCATGTGATCAGACAGACATTCTGTGTGCGCAGGACCTGTGCTATGTCACAGTCATGTGACCAGTCACCTGAGG
Source organism: Phyllobates terribilis (assembly GCF_046119375.1). Taxonomy (NCBI): domain Eukaryota; kingdom Metazoa; phylum Chordata; class Amphibia; order Anura; family Dendrobatidae; genus Phyllobates; species Phyllobates terribilis. Next base: position 175,567,340 of record NW_027362761.1, on the reverse strand, counting down.
GGGAAGGTACATGGTCAGGTAAAACACATCCTGGACCATTACCGTAATGCCAGCAAGTCGCTGCATTACAGTACCTTCCCTTTTCTTGCAGTGTCTGAACCTGCACCTAACTCCAACTCGTTGTCTCTGTACTTCTGTTTGTGAGTTTTGTGTCCACTCGCTACTTCATAGTAAGTACCTTGTATGTATCTGGTTCTGCTTGTCCCTTTTCCCTTCCTCCGTATCTACCTCCTGTGTTCTAGCCATCTTCCTGTATTTTCCAGTCTGTTCCATGTGAACAGAGTCCTGTCCTCTCTGCCTGCACCTTCAGCCCTGTTCGGCTCTGCTTGCTCACTGCGCCAGCGGTTTCCCTCTGCTCTGCCTTGCCCACCGCTCCGGCGGTTCCGCTCTGCTCTGCCTTGTCCACCGCACCTGCGGTTTCACTCTGCTCTGCCAGTGCCCACCTGTCTACATACCAGCCGTGCTTGCCAGTACCCACCTGTCTGCATACCAGCCGTGCCTGCCAATACCCACCTGCCTGTATGCCAGTCTAACCTGCATGTTCCTGCATTCCCCGGTGTGGGTCAACAGCTGTGACCGGGGTCTGACCTGGAGTAGCACCTGGTCTCTCTCCTTGGTTTACGGAGTCGACTGAGCTGCCGTGCGACCTTAGTCGGATCGGGTTGATACTTAGTTACGCCCCTCCAGGCACTCCTCGGTTCATGGTACTGTGGGATCACTAATCACGGTCACGCCAGTCAGTCCGGGCGCGAGCATAACATGCTCACTTACCTCCAGTCCAGGTCTTGGAAGGCTGATTTAAGACAGCTGCGTCTGTCTCAGTCTGTCTGTGTGTGTTGGGCAAGGTGAGCAGACCTTGCATGTGTTTCTTAGACTCTGCAGGAGACAGAGAAAAGCACTTTGTTTAAACGGCTGAGGCCGTGCTGAATGGACTTATTTTGCTTTGTTTTTGTTATTTTGAGCTTTGTTCTGTTATTCCTTTTTTTGTGCCAGGAAAAGGCTGTTACTTTTGTTTCCTCACTGATGTATGGACACTAAATAAACCACCAGTTTGTTTGAACCTGCGGACTGCATCACTGTGTGAACCTGTGCCTACCTCCAACGCGGCTCAGTGAGTAAAAACCCCTACAATTGGTGCTAGAAGCACGGGCACAGATCCCAAGCGGCAGTGTGACTGCTACAAGAAGACGTATATGTCCTGGGTGAAGTCAGCCATAAGCCAGCAAGTGTCGCCGGACAAAATGGAGGACCTGCTTAAACATCTGTTGCAGGCACAGCATGCGCAACAAGCGCAGCACCAGCAGCAGTACCAGCAGAGCCAGCAGATCATGCAGCAGCAGCAGGAAACAAATAAACTTCTGATGCAGCAGATCCAACAGCAGCAAAGACAAATGGAAATCTTGACAGAGCAGATCCGTGGCAGGACGACCACCACATCCTCAGATTCAGGTGATGACTCACACGTCAGGAAGACGGTAAGAAGAGCATAACAAAAGATGACCCCGGGTGATGACGTTGAGGCGTTCCTGACGGTCTTTGAGAGGGTGGCAAAGCGGGAGAAATTGCCTTCAGAGCAGTGGGCGGAGGTACTGGCGCCATATTTGACAGGCGAGCCGCAGAAGGCCTATTATGACTTGGCCTTGCAGGACGCGAAAGAGTACGCAAAGTTGAAAACTGAGATTTTGGCACGCTTGGGAGTGACTGACTGTCAGGGCGCAACGGGTGCACCACTGGGTCTATTGCAGTGACAAACCTCCCCGGTCTCAGATATTCAACCTCCTACACCTGGTCCAAAAGTGGTTGCAACCTGAATCTTCCTCCCCAGCACAGATGGTGGAGAAGGTCGTTATAGACAGGTTTATACACTCTCTCCCGAAGTCGGTGAAATCCTGGGTTGCCCAGGGAGATCCCCATAATTCCGATGACTTGGTGGGGTTGGTGAAAAAACCCCAGGCGGTTGAGAGTCCTTTGGGAAAATAAGGGGTCGTAGCCTCTCAATACTGGGGTTCCCAAAAGGCGGCAGACACCCAAAAGAAGGGAGCTAGAGCCACACCTGGGGGGCGTGCTAGAGTTCAGGAGGGGTCTGAGTTGCTGCCCAAGGTCCCACCCCATAATATAGTGTGTTGGAGATGTCATACCCCTGGCCATATTGCCGCCCGGTGTCCCATAAACTCTGAGCCAATGGATTGCAACATGGGCAGGCGTTGCTCCTATTTTGCCTATCCCGCCTGCAGCACGGTTCCTCAACATGGCGAGGGCAATCAGGCATGCTCAGTGTCAGTAAACGGGGTACAAGTCTCTGGACCATTGGACTCAGGAAGTTTGGTGACCCTGATAAGGGCCACACTCCCTCATCGACTGGTTCCTGGGAAGGTGGTGGGTGTCCGGTGTATCCATGGGGATGCTAAGAACTATCCTGTGTCCCAGGTGGATGTAAACACGGACTATGACACCACATCTCATGAAGTGGCGGTCATTAAGGACCTATTTCATCCCATAATAATTGGACGTGACTTTGCATTATTCTGGGAAATGTGGAAGAAAGCGGGGACACCTGGTTGCTCGGACGACAGCCAGATCGCCCCTAAGGAAACTTACCCGCAGAACATGGTAGATGAGTTTCCCATGTGTGTGTTTGTGGGCGGTGAGGATGAGGCAACATCCCCTGAGGCCAATATCCCTGAGCTGGAGGTGTCCAAGGGAAACTTTGGAACTGCCCAACTCAGGGATTTAACTCTGAAAGGGGCCTTTGAAAATGTTACTGTGTTAAATGGGGTGCCTCAGGAATCGGGGGCTGATACTCGGTTCCCTCATTTTGCTGTTAATGGGGATTTGCTGTACAGAGTAACCAAGCCAAGGGGTGAAGTAATAGAACAGTTGCTGGTTCCAGGACCCTATAGATGCAGGGTGTTAGACATGGCTCATTCTCATGTGTTGGGTGGTCACCTGGGTGCAGACAAAACTCAGGAACGGATCCTCCAGAGATTCTACTGGTAAGGTTGCTATAGAGAAATAAAGAGTTATTGTCGTTCCTGCCCCACATGCTAGATAACCTCCCCAGTGGCCCACTTCCGCAGTCCCCTAGTGCCCCTACCCGTCATCGAGGTTCCATTCAAACGCATAGAAATGGATCTAGTGGGGCCTCTGGTCAAGTCCGCCCGAAGGCATCAGTATATTCTGGTGGTATTAGATTATGCTACACGGTATCCGGCGGCTGTACCACTTCGAAACTCCTCCGCCAGGTGTATAGCCCGGAAGTTAGTCCACATGTTTTCAAGAACGGGGTTGCCTAAGGAGATCCTAACAGACCAAGGAACTCCATTTATGTCGAAGGTCATGAGGGAATTGTGCAAGACATTGCAGATTGCACAACTGAGAACCTCCGTGTACCATCCCCAGACGGACGAACTGGTCGAGAGGTTTAACAAAACCTTGAAAGCAATGTTGAGGAAAGCAGTGGAAAAGGATGGCCGAGACTGTGACTGTCTGCTTCCCTATCTGTTGTTCGCCATCAGGGAAGTTCCACAAGCTTCCACAGGTCTCTCCCCATTTGAACTACTCTATGTTATGATCCGCAACAAGTGCTAAGGAAAGAAAGGGGAAAGCTATCCCTACAGTAAGACTAAGCTGAATCCCTACGATGTAGCGGACTGCCTGTTTCTTGCGAACAGACCCGCCTTAGTCCTCGGCTAGTCTGAACGAAGACCTAATGCATAAAGGGAAGGGGTCCCTAAAAGAACTAAGGACTGGAACAAAAATGGGACACCTCCTAAACAGAGAAGATTGTTGCAGAACACAAAAAGATAAATTGACAAAAAGGTACTAAAGGTCCCAGAAGGACCAAGAAAACTGACAGAGAAAGGCACAGAAGCACCTGGCTAGCAAAACAGTCAACACTGAAATCCAACACAACCAAACGGGCGGAGCTGGAATATATAGGCAGATGGTCACGTGACCGCAAAGCACAAGATGGAAAAAACAAACAGGAGGGTTCTAACACCCTATGGACGACACCCTCGAGGACTCCTGGATGTGGCGAAAGAGTCCTGGGAAGCTGAGACCACTCCCTATGGGAGCGTGGTGGAGCACGTTGCCCAGATGCAAGAGAGGATTGCCCACGTGATGCCCATTGTGATGGAGCACCTCCTCAAGGCACAAGAGGCACAGTCCAGGGTGTATAATAGGTCGGCCAGGGTGAGATCGTTCAACCCAGGAGATCGAGTGCTTGTGCTAGTGCCCACAGTGGAGAGCAAGTTCATGGCCAAGTGGCAGGGCCCCTATGAGGTGGTAGAGAAAGTGGGGGAAGTCAACTATAAAATCCACCAACTGGGGAAGAGGAAGCCCTACCAAATTTACCATGTTAACTTGATTAAGCCATGGCAAGATTGAGAGCCCGTGGAAGCTCCCTGTTTAGTGGCTGAGGCTGAGGCCGATGTGAAAGAGGTCAAGGTGGCAGAGTCACTGTCACGTGCCCAAAAGCAACAGTGCAAAGAGTTGCTACAGCGAAATAAAGACCTGTTTTCGGAGTTGCCAGGACTCCGGTCATAGAGCATGAGGTTCTCACAGAGCCTCATGTTCGCATCAATCTAAAACCATACCGGATCCCCGAGGCCCGCAGAGAGGTGATCTCAAAAGAAGTGAGGCGGATGCTTAACCTGGGAGTCATTGAAGAGTCCAAAAGTGGATGGTCCAGTCCTATAGTCTTAGTGCCAAAACCAGAAGGGGGAATGCCGGTTTTGCAACAACTATAGGAAGCTGAACGAGGTCTCGAAGTTCAACGCCTACCCAATGCCTAGGGTAGATGAGCTTATCGAAAGGCTAGGACCCGCTCGGTACATCACCACTCTGGACCTCACCAAAGGATATTGGCAAATTCCCCTGTCCAAAGAGGCCAAGGAGAAGACAGCCTTCTCGATGCCAGACGGATGTTATCAATACGTCAGGATGCCGTTTGGGTTGCAGGGAGCTCCGGCCACCTTCCAGAGAGCCATGGACCGGATCTTAGCACCCCACAAAAAGTATGCAGCGGCCTACCTAGATGACATCGTCATATTCAGCCAGGACTGGGAAAGTCATCTGGACAAAGTTCAAGTCATACTTGATGCCCTAAGGAAGGCGGGCTTTACTATCAACCCGAAGAAATGTGCCATGGGCATGGAGGAAGCCAAGTACCTAGGGTACGTGGTTGGTAGAGGGGAAATAAAACCACAAATAAATAAGGTTGAGGCGATGTTGAACTGGCCATAGCCCCTCTCGAAGAAGCAGGTCAGGGCGTTTCTAGGCATTGTGGGCTACTATCGAAGATTTGTCCCTAACTTTGCCCTGATAGCAGCCCCGCTGACGGATCTTCTCAAAGGGATGAAGTCAGCTATGGCCAAGTAGTCCCCGGAAGAAGAAGCGGCCTTCCAAGAATTGAAACAGGTCCTCTGTAAACAGCCAGTCTTGGTGGCGTCCAACTTCTCCAAGGAGTTTGTGGTCCAGACGGATGCATCAGATGTCGGGCTGCGAGCAGTCTTGTCCCGGGAGATTATACTTCAGTCGGAAGCTCTCCACTTGTGAGAAGAACTACTCCATTGTAGAAAAAGAATGTTTGGCCACTAAGTGGGCGTTAGACACTCTGAGGTATTACCTGTTAGGTAGAAGGTTCAGGTTAGTGACAGACCATGCCCCACTGAGGTGGATGCGAGAAAAGAAGGATAACAATGCCAGAGTGACTAGGTGGTTCCTGGCTCTACAAGATTTTAGTTTCTGGGTAGAGCATAGGCCTGGGAAACAACATGGGAATGCTGATGCCTTGTCAAGGGTTTATTGTATGGTGACAGAAGGTGCCAAGCCCCCTGGCTTTGGGCAGAGGGGGGGTATGTAAGGTGGCTGCCGGACAGGTCATGGACGGCAGGTATGTGTCCCCGAAGTGCCAAGCTTCGGTGATGTAGGACCCGGAGAAGCAGGCTCCAGCACACATAGTGCTGAGAGGAATTTAATGGGCTCGGATTACAGGGCCAGGTTTTACGAGCAGCTGAATGAGCTGGGGGGGAACAGCTGCTCACTTACCTCCAGTCCAGGTCTTGGAAGGCTGATTTAAGACAGCTGCGCCTGTCTCAGTCTTCCTGTGTGTGTTGGGCAAGGTGAGCAGACCTTGCATGTGTTTCTTAGACTCGGCAGGAGGCAGAGAAAAGCACTTTGTTTAAACGGCTGAGGCCGTGCTGCATGGACTTGTTATTTTGAGCTTTGTTCTGTTATTCCTTTTTTGTGCCAGGAAAAGGCTGTTACTTTTGTTTCCTCACTGGTGTATGGACACTAAATAAACCGCCAGTTTGCCAGTTTGTTTGAACCTACGGACTGCATCACTTTGTGAACCTGTGCCTACCTCCAACACGGCTCAGTGAGTACAAACCCCTACAATGTATGTATAACACACACACACACACACACACACACACACACACACACACACACACACACACACAGTGCTGGGCATACATGAGTACACCCCCTTTGAAAGGTAAGATTTTAATCAATATCTCACTGAATACAAGAACAATTTCCAAAATTTTGACAATACTGAGTTTCATAGAACATTTTTTCAACTCATAACACGAAAGTAAGGTTAATAATCTAAGTTGATGTAAAAATTAATATACCCCACATCAAAAACTGCTACATCTAGCATTTTTGTCTGACCTCCATGACTTTTAAGGACAGCACCAAGTCTTTTAGGCCTGGAATGAACAAGTTGGCGACATATTGCAACATCTTTTTCTATTTTTCAATAACAATCTCTAATAACCTCTGTTTAGAGCCTGGGTGTCGGATGGAGAGTTATGGTCCACTTTCCTCCACAGAATTTCCCGTAGTTGTTCGATTGGGTTCAGATCAGCAGACATACATGGCTACTGAATCACTTTCACGCTGTTCTTCTTCAAACATGCATCAGATGTGTGTTTTGGATCATTGTCATGTTGGAAAAGGGCACGTCTATCAAGGAAGTGATGGTAGCATCTTCTCTTTCAATATAGAGCAGTACATCTGTGAATTCATGATACCATGAATGAAATGTAGCTCCCTGACACCAGCAGCAATCTCGAAGCCCCACATAAGGAAACTGCCACCACGTTTCATTGTAGACACCATGCATTTAGAAAAGTTAATTGAGAAAAATTATGAAAGTTATATACTATTAACCTTACTTTTGTGGTATGGGTTAAAAAAATGTTCTATGAAACTCCGTGCTCTCAAAATTTTGAAAAGGATCTATGCATTCAGTGAGATTTTCATTGAAATCTTACTTTTCAAAGGGAGTGTACTGATTTATACTGAACATTGTGTGTGTGTGTGTATATATATTATATATATATATTGTGAGGTGGCAGCTGGACAGGTCGTGGACGGGAGGTATGTGTCTCCGAAGGGCCAAGCTTCGGTGATGTAGGACCCGGAGAAGCAGGCTCCAGCACACACAATGCTGAGAGGTGTTTAATGGTTCCGGATTATGGGTCCGGGTTTTCCGAGCACCTAAAAGAGCAGGGTGGGATCAGCTGCTCACTTACCTCCAGTTCAAGTCTTGGAATGCTTGATTTAAGGAAGCTGGTGCTGTCTCACTGTGTATTTGCAAGGTGAGGAGGCCTTGCATGTGCTACTCAGACCTGCTGAGGTCTGTCAGAAAAGGACTAATGTTTGAGAAAAAGCACGGCACTTCTGGATCCAAGTAGGATCCTAATCGGTAGTTTGAGTTGCAAGAGACACTTGGCACTCATGAAATGTATTCAGAATGAATTAATTTATTGTGGAAAATCCAGAAAATAATAAGAGACGTTTCGGTCAAAACAAGACGTTCATCAGTCCTCTGGATGGTGAAGTGCTGCTTACAACAGCGCTGGGTGCAACTTTCTCGGGAGCTGCTCCACATCTTCTCTCTGTTGTGCTCGCGCCCAGACTGACTGGCGTGAGCGTGATTAGTGATCCCACTGGACCATGAGGAGTGCCTGGAGGGGCGTAACTAAGTATCAACCCGGTCCGACCAAGGTCGCACGGCGGCTCAATCGACTCCGCAAACCAGGGAGGAACCGAGCAGAGGGACCAGGTGCTACTCCAGGTCAGACCCCGGTCACAGCTGTTGACCCACACCGGGGAATGTAGGAACAGGCAGGTTAGCTGGTATGCAGACAGGTGGGTACTGGCAGGCACGGCTGGTATGACGGCAGGTAGGTACTAGCAGGCACGGCTGGTATGAAGGCAGGTGGGTACTGGCAGGCACGGCTGGAATGCAGACAGGCAGATACTGGCAGGTATGAACGCAGGCTGGATAGGGACCAGTACAGACTGGGATACAGGAACAGAGCCGCAGGTGCGGTGGACTAGCAGAGCAAAACCGCAGGTATGGTGAACAAGCAGAGCGGAGCAAAACCGCAGGTGCGGTGAACAAGCAGAGCGGAGCATAACTGCAGGTGCGGTGAACAAGCAGAGCGGAGCAAAACCGCAGGTGCGGTGAACAAGCAGAGCGGAGCAAAACCGCAGGTGTGGTGAACAAGCGGAACAGAGCAGAACCGCCGGGGCGGTGAACCAGCAGAGCGGAACCGCCGGAGCGGTGAACAAACAGAGCAGAGCGGAACCGCAGGTGCGGTAAACAAGCAGAGCAGAGCGGAACCGCCGGAGCGGTGAACAAGCAGAGCAGAACAGAGCAGAAGATGCAGACAGACAGGACAGGGCTCTGTTCACATGGAACAAACTGGAAAATACAGGAAGATGGTTAGAACACAGGAGGTAGATACGGAGGAAGGGAAAGGGGACAAGCAGAACCAGATACACACAAGGTACTTACAATGAAGTAGCGAGTGGACACAAAACTCACAAACAGAAGTACAGAGACAAGGGTGTCGTATCAGACAGGACATTCAGTGTCTCCCACTCACACACCACCTCCTCATCTCGCCCCCTATCTGTTGGTGTCCCCCAAGGTTCAGTTATAGGACCTCTGCTCTTCTCCATCTACTCCTTTGGCCTGGGACAGCTCATAGAGTTTCACTGCCTTCAGTATCACCCCTATGCTGATGACACACAGATCTACCTCTCCGGACCCTACTAACCAAAATCCCACAATGTCTGTCCTCTATTTCATCCTTCTTCTCTGCTAGATTTCTAAAACTTAACATGGATAAAACTGAATTCATCATCTTTCCACCATCTCATTCACCCCCCCCCACCTGACATATCTATCAACGTCAATGGCTGTTCACTCTCCCCAGTCCCGCAAGCTTGCTGCCTTGGGGTAACCCTGGACTCTGATCTCTCCTTCAAACCACATATCCAAGCCCTTTCCACTTCCTGCCAACTCAAAAATATCTCCCAGATCTGCACATTCCTCAACCACGAATCTGCAAAAACACTAGTGCACACCCTCATCATCTCCCACCTCGACTACTGCAACCTCCTGCTCTGTGGCCTCCCTTCCAACACTCTCACACCCCTCCAATCTATCCGAAGCTCTGCCGCCCGACTAATCCACCTGTCCCCCCGCTATTCCCCCGCCGCTCCTCTCTGTCAATCTCTTCACTGGCTCCCCATTGCCCATAGACTCCAGTTCAAAACCCAAACCACGGCATACATACCTACACGCAACCTCCGATCCTTACAAGATCTCCTGCTCTACTCCCCTCTTATCTCCTCTTCCCACAATCGCATACAAGATTTCTCCCGTGAATCCCCCCTACTCTCGAACTCTCTACCCCAACATATCAGACTCGCCTACCGTGGAAACCTTCAAAAGGAACCTGGAGACCAACCTCTTCAGACAAGCCTACAACCTGCAGTAACCCTCGCCCCACCATACCACTGCACGACCAGCTCTACCCCCTTGTAGACTGTGAGCCCTTGCGGGCAGGGTTCTCATTCCTCCTGTACCAGTCGCAGTCACATTTTGTTCAAGATTATTGTAATTGTTTTTGTATGTATACCTCTTTTTCACATGTAAAGCGCCATGGAATAAATGGCGCTATAAAACAATAAATAATAATAATAATGACTTCGTGATCTACAGCCACGATTGGGGAAGTTTTCTGAGCAAAGTCCAGGCGATACTTGATGCTCTACGGAAGGCGGGGTTTTCCATAAAACAAAAAAAAATGTGCCATGGAGGAAGCCAAATACTTGGGCTATGTCATAGGCAGAGGTGAAATAAAGCCCCAAATAAATAAAGATGAGGTGGTCCAGAGTTGGCCACAACCTCTCTCAAAGAAGCAGGTCAGGGCGTTCTGGGACATCGAGGGTTACTACTGCCGGTTCATCCCTAACTTCGTCATGATAGCCGCCCCTCTGACAGACCTCCTTAAAGGGACAAAGTCGGCTATGGCTAAATGGTCTCCAGAAGCGGAGACGCTCTTCCAGGAACTGAAGCTAGCCCTTTGTAAACAGCTAGTGTTGGTGGCACCAGAAGAGCAGCCCATAATGTATCCAAGTTTGAAACTGTCATCCTGCGAGAAGAATTACTCCATAGTGGAGAAGGAATGTTTGGCCATCAAATGGGAATTGGACACTCTAAGGTACTACCTCCTAGGCAGGAAATTCAGGCTAGAGTCAGACCATGGTAAGCTGATGTGGATGAGGGAGAAGAAGGGGAACAATGCCCCAGTGACCAGGTGGTTTCTAGAATTTCAGGATTTTAGCTTCCACGTAGAGCATAGGCCTGGTAAAACTGCATGGCAATGCTAACACTCTGTCAAGGGTAAACTGTCTAATGGTGGAAAGTGCCAAGCCCCCTGGCTTTGGGCTGAGGGGGGGTATGTAAGGTGGCAGCTGGACATGTTGTGGACAGGAGGTATGAGTCCCCAAGGTGCCAAGCCTCGGTGATGTAGGACCCAGAGAAGCAGGCTCCAGCACACATTGTTGAGAGGTGTTTAATGGGCCTGGATTATGGGTCCAGGATTTCAGAGTAGCTGAAAGAGCTGGGTGGGATCAGCTGCTGACTTACCTCCAGTTCAGGTCTTGGAATGTCGGATTTAAGGCAGCTGGTGTTGTCTCACTGTGTCTGTGTCTTTGCAAGGTGAGGAGGCCTTGCATGTGCTGCTCAGACCTACTAGAGTCTGACAGAAAAAGACTGACATGTAAACGGCTGAGCCCGTGCGTTATATGGACTGGTTGTTTAGTTCCATTTTTGTGTTGTTATACCTTTTCGCACCTATTTGATTTTGTTAACCCTGACGGTTTATGAATTTTTAATAAGCCGCCTGTTTGTTTTGAAACAATGAACTGAATCCTGTGTGTGAACCAGCGTCTACCACAGAGCCGATCTCTCTGTTTGAAATGTGGGCAACGTTCCAGGAAAACGTGTAGCTGCTATGTCCTAGGTAAAGACGGCTATAGGAATGGAACAGTGGGTAAACAAAATGGAGGAGCTGATAAAGCACCTGATCCTAAGCCAACAGCAGCAACATCAGCAGTAGCTACAGCAGCACTGAGAGCAGCAGCAGCATGCCCAGCAGGAGACAAACTCCTGACGCAACAGATGGAATTCCTGGCAGGGGATGTCCACAGCAGAGGAAGCGCCCATCCCCCAAGTCTAGGTGAAGACACCAACGTCTGGAAGGCAGTAAGATGGGTCATGCAGAAGAGGACACTCACAATATTTATTATATATACATATAAATACACACAGGGCTGGCTATTTAAAGCCCAAACACTCCCCTGATTGGGAGGGATGGTGGATAATGTCCCACCTTGCACTTTTGTTATCCACTAAAAACATTCCCTTGTAAATGTGGTTCTATTAACTCTCTCTGCACCTACTTGTGCAGGAGAACTTGCATGTTTTCACATCACTGAGCTTAAGAGTCTCAGCGACACATACCTCCCTTCTGACACACAACCAGTGACTTTGTCACATATTCCCCCCCTCTGCCAAAAGTCGGGGGTTTTGGCACCTTCACTCACTAGACAGGGAAGTCTGGACAGGGCATCGGCATTAGCATGCAGTTTCCCTGGCCTGTGCTCTACCAAAAAACTAAAGTTCTGGAGGGCCAGGAACCACCTGGTCACCAGGGCATTTTTTCCCATCCTTTCCCTCATCCATCCCAGAGGGGCATGGTCTAAGACCAGTCTGAATTTGTGGCCTAACAGGTAGTACCTAAGAGTATCAACCGCCCACTTGACGGCCAGGCAGTCCTTTTCCACGATTGCATAATTCTTTTCGCAGGCCAAGAGTTTTCTGCTCAAGTACAGAATGGGGTGTTCCTCCCCATTTACTTCCTGAGATAAGACGGCTCCTATGCCGACGTCTGAGGCGTCTGTCTGGAGCACAAACTCTTTCCGGAAGTCAGGTGCGATCAAGACTGGCTGGTTGCAAAGGGCGTGTTTCAGCTCCTGGAACACTATATCTGCTTCAGAAGACCACATAGCCATCGCAGTCTTCGTACCTCTAAGTAAGTCGGTTAGGGGTCCCGCTATTGTGTTGAAATTCGGGATAAAGCGCCGATAATACCCCACGATACCCAGAAAGGCCCGTACCTGTTTCTTGGAGGCCGGTTGCGGGCAATTCTGGATGGCCTCCACCTTGTTCATTTGCGGTTTTCTTTCGCCCCTTCCAACCACGTAACCAAGTATTTCGCCTCTTCCTTTTCTATGGTGCATTTTCTTGAGTTTATGGTAAACCTTTCTCAATGCATCCAGTACTGCCTGGACCTTCTCCAATCTGGGCTGAAAATCACGATGTCGTCCAAGTAAGCGGCAGCGTAATTTTCATGTGAGCCCAGAATCCGGTCCATGGCCCTCTGAAAGGTAGCTGGGGCCCCCTGTAGCCCGAACGGCATTCTAGTAAATTAAAAACATCCGTCGGGTGTGGAGAAAGCCGTTTTCTCCTTGGCTCCTGGGGCCAGGCGAATCTGCCTGTATCCTTTTGTTAGGTCCAGGGTAGCGATGTACCTAGCAGGCCCTAGCCTCTCAATAAGCTCATCGACCCAGGGCATCGGGTAGGCGTCGAACTTGGACATGTCATTCCTGTAATCATTACAGAACCGCCATTCTCTGTCCGGCTTAGGCACAAGGACAATCGGGCTGGACCAGCTGCTCTTAGATTCCTCGATAACGCCCAGGCTCAACATTCTCCTCACCTCCTTGGAGATCACCTCACGGCGGGAATTCGATACGGCCTTTGGTTCACCCGTACATGCGGTTCCGTCAGGATTTCATGCTCCACAACTTGTGTACATCCGGGTAATTCTGAGAACAGGTCTCGGTTTCTCTGCAAGAGTTCTCGGCACTGTTGTTTCTGGGCCGGTGACAGTGTCTCTGCCACTGTAACATCCTCGACCCTGGCTTCAGTATTTGCCCCTAGGGATGGAGCTTCCACCAGTTCCCTGTCTCGCCACAGCTTCAGTAAGTTGATGTGGTAGATCTGATATGGCTTCCTTCTCTCTGGCTGGTGGACCTTGTAGTTGACTTCACTCAGCTTCTGAACTACTTCTTACGGTCCAACACCAACACCCGATCTCCCGGGTTGAATTGTCTCAGCCTTGCGACCCAATTGTAGAGCTTCTTGTGCCTGTAGAAAGCTCTCCTTCACTGTCATAACCCTTTCGATCCGGTCCTGCATTTGGGCCACATGCTCGATGACACTCCGGTGGGGTGTAACCTCTGCTTCCCAGAAGTCTATGTCCAGAAGTCCGCGAGGGTGTCGTCCGTATAGCAGTTCAAACGGCAAGAATCCTGTAGAGCTCTGGGGAACTTCCCTAATGGAGAACAGCAGGTACAGCAGCAGGCAATCCCAGTCTCATCCATCCTTCTCCACAACTTTCCTTAACATCGACTTTAAGGTCTTGTTGAACCTTTCTACCAGTTCGTCCGTTTGCGGGTGGTATACCGACATTCGGAGTTGTGTAATTTGGAGGGCCTTACACAATTCTCTCATCACCTTTGACATGAACGGAGTTCCCTGGTCCATCAGGATCTCCTTTGACAGACCTGTCCGGGAGAAAATGTGAACCAGCTCTCTGGCGATACTTCTGGTGGAGGAATTTCTTAATGGTACTGCCTCCGGATATCGCATAGCATAGTCCAATATAACCAGAATGTATTGGTGTCCCCGGGCAGACTTCACCAGGGGTTCGACAAGGTCCATGGCGATCCGGTCAAATGGGACCTCTATGAGAGGTAACTGCACTAGGGGGCTCCGGAAATGGGACACGGGAGCCGTTCGCTGACAGGTGGGACATGACCGGCAGTAGTTCACAATCTCCCAATGACATCCAGGCCAGCAGAACCTTTGTTGGACCCGATCTCGAGTCTCATCTACCCCTAGATGCCCACCAAGATGTGAGAATGGGCTAGGCCTAAGACTCTACGCCTATAGGGTCCCAGCACTACCAACTGCTCTATTACCTCCCCTTTTGGGTTAGTGACCCTATAAAGAAGCTCCTCATTGAGTGCAAAACATGGGAACCTGGTGTCAGCCCCCAGCTCCTGGGCAACCTCATTGATCACAGACATATTGTCAAATGCAAATTTCAAGGTGAGATCCTGCATCTGCACAGTCCCAAAGTTCCCCTAGACACCCCCAAGTCTGGAATCTCCTCTTCCGGGGTAACCACCTCGTCTTCATCCCCCGCAAAGACACACAGGGGAAAGTCATCTGCCTCTGACTGCGACGGTGATGCATCATGGGGTGACCGGCTCTCAGTTGAGACACTTGGCACCCCCGCTTTCCGCCACAAGTCCCAAAACAGACTGAAGTCCCGCCCTTTTATCACCGGGTGGAGCAGATTCCTAACCACGCCCACCTCATGGGACTCAGCTCCAGTCAGTATGTATTGTCACTCTGGCAATAGGGTAATCCTTTGCGTCCCCGTGGATGCACCGCACACCCACGTTTTTCCCGGGGATCAACTGGTGTGGGAGCTCTCTGAGTACAGGAGTCCTGCCACCAGTACCCCATTAACAGTCACCGGACATGACAAAATTCCAGCTTTTAATTTTGCATATTCTCGGGCATCCTGCAAGGCTAAGTCATAATATGCTTTCTGGGGTTCCCTCATCAGGTATGGCGCCAACACCTCTGCCCCATGCTCTGGAGGCAGCTTCTCCCTCTCGGCGACCCTCTTGAACACCATCAGAAAAGCTTCTACGTCATCACCAGGAGTCATTTTCTGCAGCGCTCCCCTTACTGCCGTTCTGACAGAAAAGTCGTCCACTGACCTTATCGTTGGAGCTGTTGCCGAGCCACGGATCGCCTCTGCAAGCAAATCGAACTGCTGCTGCTGTTGTCGGCACTGGTCCTGGAGGGCCTGCTGCTGGAGCTGGAGCTGCTGCATAAGCAGTTTGGTGGTCTCCTGTTGCGCCATCTGCTGCTGCTGTTGCATCTGCTGGTGCTGTGTTTCTTGCTGTTGGTGCTGCGCATTCTGCGCGTGCTGTGCCTGCAACAATTGTTTAAGGAGGTTCGCCATCTTGTCCGGTGTCACTTGCTGGCTCACAGCCGACTTCACCCAGGACATGCAGGTCTTCCTGTGACAGTCACACGTGTTCGCTGGGAGTGTTGCCTGCAATTTTAACACCATGATATAGCGACAAGTTCGGCTGTATGCGGAGGTAAAACACGGGATACTGTCTTTTTAAATTTTCGGGTTAGTTTATTTCGCAGTCATAAACTACCCTGTAGTCCAAAAAGAAAACACAGCCCATTCGGCTAAAGAGACAAAATAAAATACAAAACTTGCAGCACAGTCCGTATCTCGGCCAAGGTCTGGCCACACACAGTTAGCCACGCACAGGTTCAGCACAGCACGTGCTAGCTCCTTCCTGAAACAAAGTTTCCCCAGGTACTGAACACACCTGAGTGTCAGGGCTGGCTATTTAAAGCCCGGACACTCCCCTGATTGGGAGGGATGGTGGATAATGTCCCACCCTGCACTTTTGTTATCCACTAAAAACATTCCCTTGTAAATGTGGTTCTATTAACTCTCTCTGCACCTACTTGTGCAGGAGAACTTGCATGTTTTCATATCACTGAGCTTAAGAGTCTCAGCGACACATACTTCCCTTCTGACACACTACCAGTGACTTTGTCACAATACATACACACACAGTGGGGAAAATAAGTATTTGATACACTGCCGATTTTGCAAGTTTTCCCATCTACAAAGCATGTAGAGGTCTGTAATTTTTATCGTAAGTACACTTCAACTGTGAGAGACAGAATCTAGAAGAAAATCCCCCAAAAATCACACTGTATGATTTTTACATAATTAATTTGCATTTTATTGCATGAAATAAGTATTTGATACAATAGAAAAACAGAACTTAATATTTGCAATTACAGAGGTCAGACGTTTCCTGTAGTTCTTGACCACGTTTGCACACACTGCAGCAGAGATTTTGGCCACTCCTACATACAGATCTTCTCCAGATCTTTCAGGTTTCGAGGCTGTCACTGGGCCACTCCTTAGTTGCCCTGGCTGTGTGTTTCGGTTCATTGCCATGCTGGAAGACCCAGCCACGACCCATCTTCAATGCTCTTACTGAGGGAAGGAGGTTGCAAAAATCTTGCGATACATGACCCCATCCATCCTCCCTTCAGTACTGTGCAGGCGTCCTGTCCCCTTTGCAGAAAAGCAACCCCAAAATATGAGGTTTCCCCCACCATGCTTCTCAGTTGGGAGGTTGTTCTTGGGGTTGTACTCATCCTTCTTCTTCCTCCAAACAGAGAGAGTGCAGTTGACACCAAAAAGTTCTGTTTTGGACTCATCTGACCACATGACCTTCTCCCATGCCTCCTCTGGATCATCCAGGTAATCATTGGTGAACTTCAAACGGGCCTAGACATGAGCTGGCGTGAACAGGGGGACCTTGGGTGCCCTGCAGGATTTTTAATCCATGACGGCGTAGTGTGTTAGTAACAGTAATGTTTCAGACTGAGGTCTCAGCTCTCTTCAGGTCATTGACAAGATCCTCCTGTGTTATTCTGGGCTGATTCCTGACCTTTCTCAGAATCATCCTTACCCCACGAGGCGAGATCTTTCATGGAGCCCCAGACCAAGGAAGACTGACAGTCATCTTGTGATTCTTCCATTTTTTAATGATTGCGCCAACAGTTGTTGCCTTCTCAACAAGCTGCTTGCCTATTGTCCAGTAGCCCATCCCAGCCTTGTGCAGGTCTACTATTTTGGCCCTGGTGTCCTTAGACAGCTCTTTGGTCTTCGCCATTGTGGAGAGGTTGGAGTGTAATTGATTGTGTAATGAATTCAAACAAGTGCAGTAATACAGGTAATGAGTGCAGAGTAGGAGGGTTTCTTAAAGAAAAACTAACAGGTCTGTGAGAGACCGAATTCTTGCTAGTTGGTAGGTGATCAAATACTTATTTCATGCAATAAAATTCAATTTAATTATTTAAAAATCATACACTGATTTTCTGGGTTTTTTTTTAGATTCTGTCTCTCACAGTTCTTGAAGAGTATCTACGATGAATATTACAGACCTCTCCATTTTTTGTAGGTGGGAAAACTTGCAAAATCGGCAGGGTATCAAATACTTATTTCCCCCACTGTATACAGTGCTGTGCAAGAGTTTTAAGCAGATCTGCATAAAGCAGTTATCTCAACATCTTTGAGTGTGGTTAAGATTCTGGAAGAGACTGAAGGATTTGTGCAAGTCTACATCCAAAAAGATCTGTGGTTGGTCCTCCGAGATGTTTGGAACAACCTCCCTGCCAAGTTCCACCAAAAACTGTAACAAGGAAAATTGATGCTTTGATGCTGTTTTAAAGGAAAAGTGTGATCACACCAAATATTGATTTGATTTAGGTATTTCTTTAGCTCATTAACTTTCCATTTTGTTACTTGATAAAAATATACTATTAAACACTTCTACTTTCGAAAGAATTTATACTTTTACAGCATTTTTCCACACCTGTCTAAAATGTTTGCATAGTACTATAAATATACTTTATACATATGTGTGTGTGTGTGTTTATGTGTGTACATATGTGGACAAAACTGTTGGTACCCTTCTGGTAAAGTAAGAAAAACCCACAATGGTAACGGAAATAGCTTGAAGCTGACAAAAGTAATTTTCAATTTAAACTTACTGAATATAAACTAATGAAAATCAGCAATTACTTTTGAATTGTGGCTCAACATAAAAAAAACAACACAAACTAATTAATGAAAATGGTCTGGACAAAAATCATAGTGTCTTCAATTTAAAGGGGTTGCCGGTCTTAAGCTACAAATCTGCAGTCACTCTAGGTGACTGCAGACTTGTGAATACTCATGACGCACACACTGCAAGCTTTGATGATTCTCTGGTGTCGGCGCCGGGCAGTCATGTGACTGCAAGTATGCGGTATGCATTCTCCTGGCCACATTTCGACTAGACTTTCTGGCCTCGCTCAATATACTTGCATTGAGCGAGGCCACACCCATCTAGACAGAATGTGGCTGGGAGTATGCATATCACATACTTGAGGTCATATGACTGCCCGCTACTGGCGCTGGCAAATCCTCATTGCATGCAGTGCACGCATTGTGAGGATTCAGAAGTCTGCAGTCACAGAGTGTCTGCAGACTTGTAGCTTAAGACTGGACAACCCCTTTAATATTTTGTTGCACAACCCTTTGAGGCAATCAGTGCAAACAAACGATTTCTGTAACTCTCAGTGAGACTTCTGGACCTGTCCATGGGAATTTTGTCCCACTCATTGCGAGTAAACTGCTCCAGCAGTCTCAGGTTTGAAAGGTACCTTCTCCAGACAGCATTTCAGCTCCTTCCAGAGATGCTCAATATGATTTAGATCAGGGCTCCTAGAAGGCCACCTGACAATAGTCCAATTGTCATGGCACTGTTTTCGGATATTTCGGGGCTAGGGGCTCCTTCCCTATCTCTAAAGCGAGGGGCGCCCTAGCTATACCTGCTCCCCGGATTACTTTTAATGGTGAAGACGCTGGTGCCACGTTCCTTGCTGAGCTCCTAAATCAGCCCTTATCTGTCCTCTCCGTCACCCAGGGAAGTGGGGAGTAATAGTGTATAAGAATACACAAACCAGACTAAGAAGAGAAGATGTACAGGGATAAATAAAAATACCAATCATACGAATATGCACTCACAAACAACAGAGTGGAACACCGGGAAGTAAAGGAAGGAAAACCCAAATAGGAGAGGATGAGGATATGCACACAGACAATTCTCGAAGCAATAGCCTTTAGAACAACATTCCAAGCACCTTCTCAAACAACCAACACCTCCAACTCCAGAACTAGGCAGTATGAAACTAACACTGGCAATCCCTGATTGCCAGAGGCAAGTATATATAGCAGAGGGGAGTGACCAATACTGAACAGCTGAGAGCATCAAAGTAAGAAAGCTCCAGAAGCTCTTAACTGAAAAGATTAACCCCTGCACTGTTTAACATTATGGTGTAATGATTCTAATCTCCGTCTTCTGGCTCCTCTCTGTCGCGGTAAACCCATGACACCAATGCTTTCCTCTTAGCAATTCTTGGATGATGAAAGGCTAACCCCAAGAACTGCTACTCTAACTAAAACTTTTTGACACTGTGTTGCACATTGTACTTCAGAATGCCTTGATAGTCTTGAACCCTGCACAGATTCAAGACACTGTGTGTCAGATGCAGCAAGGCAGCCCCAAAACATAATCACATTTTTCACAGTAGACACTATGTTCTTTCTTCATTTTTGCATCTGTGAATTTAGAGCTGATGTAACTTGCCAAAAAGCTCCAGTCTTGTGTTAGATGTCCAAAAGACATACTCCCAGAAGCTTTGTGACTTATATGCATTTTACCAAATTCCAGTCTTGCTTTTTTATGATTTGCTTTCAAAAGTGGTTTCCTCCTCAGTCATTTTCCATGAAGTCCACTTTTGCCACGACAGTGATGGATAATGCGATTTGACACTGATGTACCTTGACCTTGGAGTTCACTTCTAATCTCTTTGTAAATTGTTCTGGGCTCCCTGGTTATCACTGTTATGATCTGTCTCTTCAATTTGATTACAGTCCCATAGACCGTCAATTTCTGAATAATATGTGCAACTGCAGTAATAGGAACATCAGGCTGTTTGGAGATGGTCTCATAGCCTTTACCTTTTGTCTATAATTTTCTTTCTAATCTCCTGAGACAACTCTCTCCTCTGTCTTCGGTCCATGTTCAGTGTAGCCATGATGCCAAATAGAACAGTGGCTACTTTTCACCTATTAAATAAGCAGACTGACTGATTACAAGTCTGAAGACACGTGTGATGTTAATTACAGGATGCACCTTCCTTTAAGATGTCCAAATAGTCAAAGTATTTTCAATCTTTTATAGGGGTACCATAATTTTGTTCAGGCCATTTTCATTAGCTTGTTGTTTTTTTACATTTTTCTGTTGAACAACAATTCAAAAGCAATCTCTGATTTTTATTAGTTAATTTTCAGTTCTCATAGCCATAGGCTGTGTGCCCACGATGCGTTTTTAATGCGTTTCTGCAGCGTTTTTGCAGCAGCGGAAACGCTGTGGAAACGCATTAAAAACGCATAGTAGAAGGCCTGCCATGTTCCCCAATGATAATCTGCATGTGCTGTGCACACGCTGCGGAAATTTCCGCTGCGGGTTATCATTGTGGAAAAAAACGCAGCACTACCAATTATGCTGCGTTTTCGCCGCCATTGACTTGCATTAGAACGCGCCAATACCGCAAGACTGCATCTGTACTTGTGTAATTGGCGCGTTCTAATGTGCGGATGGTACCCGGGTGTAGAGGAGAGTCTCATCCACACCCAGGTACCATTAAAAAAATCGGTAAAAAAAGAATAAAATAAAAAATAAATGTATATTTACCTTCCGGCGGCCCGCGGTGCGCTCCTCCTTGCTTCCCGACACTTCACAGTGGATTGAAGGACCTGCGCTGACATCAGAGTCATGTGACGGGTCACGCGACGCTGACGTCGGCAGGTCTTTCAATCCAACGCTGCCGGCAGCCGGGACCGAGCGAAACAAGCCAGCGCGGGCCATCGGAGGGTAAGTATATATTTATTTTTTTATTTTTAACCACTCTCTCGGTCACACTATATAAATCCATGCCGTTTGCATGGATTTATATAGTGTGACCTAGTTGTCACAAGCACTTTCCAAGTGATGCTATCGCCTGGAAAGAACTTGTCAATCTGCATGCGGAAATGTCAGTGAATAACGCTCCATTTCCGCATGTCCCTGGCAGGAAAACGCATGTACAATCCGCATGTACAATCCGCATGTACTATCTGCATGCGTTTTTTTCTGCCAGGAAGATGCAGAAACGCTCAGGAAAAAATCCTGAGCATTTCTGCATCGTGGGCACATAGCCTTACAGTGAAAAGTGACCTCCTGCTCACCCAGCAAACACTGAAGTGATGTGGCAGGTCATAAATTGCAGAAGACACTGGAACGGCACTGATAGCAGGAGAAGATGGTGACAAGTAAGTACATTGCACAAAAAATATAAATGCAACACTTTTGTTTTTGCTCCCATTTTTCATTAACTTAACCTGTTAACGACCGCTGATATGCCTTTTTCATAGCGGACGTTAAGGGTACTTATTCCTCAGCGCCGCTCTATCACGGCGCTGAGGAATAATGGTATAGTGCCGCCCGGCGGCAATTCCCGCGTGTGTCAGCTGTCTGTGACAGCTGACACCCTGCAGTATCGGCCATGGCCGGTTTCGATGCCGATTGGGGCCGATTAGCCCCTTAAATACCGCTGTCAATCATGACAGCGCTATTTAAGTGGCTACAAGGGGGTCGTTGCGAGTCCCGATGGTTACCATGGTACCCTGAGATCATGTGAAATCACTAAAATCCGTTTTGCCACTCAAAACGCAGCGTTTGAGATAAAACAAAAATAAACTAAAAAACGTACACATAATTGGTATTGACGCGTCAGGAACGACCCGCTCTATAAAACTGTCACGTTATTTATTCCGTTTGGCGACCGCTGTAAAAAAAATATAAGAACACGCCAAAAATGTCGCTTTTTCATCATAGTGACTCACAAAAAAGTGAATAAAAATCAATCAAAAAGTCATATGTAAAACAAAATATAGAAATAAAAACGCCAAACCATCCTGCAAAAAACAAGCCCTAATATAGCTCATTCGGCAAGAAAATTAAAAAGTTACAGCTCTGAGCATATGATGATGCAAAAACAAATTCATTTTTGTAAAATGTTGTTTTAGTCTATAAAAATAGTAAAGCATAAAAAAAATCTATATATCTGGTATCGCTGTAATTCTACCGACCCGATGGACAAATCACCTTTAACGCACAGTGAACGGCGCAAAAAATAATTCATTCGGTGTCTTAAAATGTGAATGAAAAGTGATCAAAAAATATTAGGTGCCCCAAAATGGTACCAAAAAAATCTGCAACTTGACCCGCAAAAAATAAGCCCTCATGCAGTTCTGTTCGCCAAAAAATAAAAAAGTTACAGCTCTCAGAATATGGTGACGAAAAAAAAATACTTGTTATAAAAAAGGATTTTTACTGTGTGAAAGCAGCAAAACAAAAAAAGCATGTAAATATGGTATCGCTATATTCGCACTGACCTGAAGAACAAATTCGCCTTATCACTAGAGATGAGCGGTGTTCGACTAGAACTGTTCGCCAATCTCAAATTCGAGCTGTTTTGGGCGGTGTTCGAGTTGTTCGACGAACCCGAACGATTTGCAAAAAATTCGGCTGTTCGAGGTTATGTTCGATAACTGTTCGTGCACCAAAAGCGTGTCCTGCATGTCTGGCGCTATTTAGAGCACCAATCATGCAGGGATTGTCTGCCACTCACTGTAATGCCACAGCCATGGTGGTTGTGGCATTAGAGTGATTGCCCAAATCGATGGGAACTGTGCTCACAGTGAAACATGAAAAGCGGCAATTCAGCAGCGGCGTACACCGGTACCCGACAATTTAGAACCGAAAGAATAGAGCTTCACACATAGATTAGATAGATAGAAACATGTCAGTCACATATATAAGAAGTACAGTGACAGTGTTGATTACTGTACTTGTCATTTAGTGTAAAGGATTTATAAAAAAAATATTAGTGTTTTCATGCACCGTCTCTTTAAAAAAGCCGGCCGGCAATTCAGCAGCGGTACCCGACAATTTAGAATAGAAAGAATAGAGCATCACACATAGATTAGATAGATAGAAACATGTCAGTCACATAAATAAGAAGTACAGTGACAGTGTTGATTACTGTACTTGTCATTTAGTGTTAAAATAAAGGATTTATTTAAAAAAAAATTGGCGTGGGGTCCCCCATAATTTTAGTCTCTAGCGGAGGTTAAGCAGACGGCTGGGGCAGATGTTTGAAGCCTGGGAAGGGGTAATACCCACGGAGCTTCCCAGGCTACTAATATCAGCCCCCAGCTGAATGCCTAGCCTTTACTAGCAATTAAAATGGGGGACCCCCCAAAAAAATGACGTGGGGTCCCCCCTATTTTAATAGCTAGCAAAGGCTAGGCAGACAGCTGGGGGCTGATATTAATAGCCCAGGAAGGGTGCCATGAATATTGGCCCCCTCCCAGGCTAGAAACACCAGCCGTCAGCCACCCCAGAAATGGCACATCCATAGGATGCGCCAATTCTGGCACTTAGCCTCGCTCTTCCCACTGCCCTGTAGCGGTGGCAGTGGGGTAATAGGGCTGGGGTTGATGTCAGCTTATAATGCCAGCTGACATCAAGCCCAGGTTAGTAATGGAGAGGCGTCTATAAGACACCCCCATTACTAACCCTATAGTCAAAGTTAAAAAAAAACACAAACACCCAGAATAAAGTCATTTAATTGAAATAAAGACACAATTCTTTATTGTTCTAAATTAAACCATACTTACGATTACGCCCATTCCAGCTGAAGCCAACGATCCCCTGCAATAAAAGAAAAATAATAAAGCAACATAATCCTTACCTTCCCATGGTTCCCACGACAGCTTCAGCTCTGCTACATCGAGATGACAGGCTGGACCGCAGCAGTAAGCTGCCATCCAGCCTGTCATCCCGCAGACACTGAGAAGCGCAGGCTTGCTTGCGCTCCTCAGCGTCTCTCTGTGACGGCATCCAGATGAGCCGAGTTCATGTCCAATGAACTCGGCTCACCTCATGCACGTCACTGACAGCGTGGGAAAATTCTCACGCTGAAGCGCTGAGTGCAGGAGAATTCTCCCACGCTGTCAGTGACGTGCATAAGGTGAGCTCATGTCCAATGAACTCAGCTCACCTCCTGCACGTCACTGACAGCGTGGGAGAATTCTCCTGCACTCAGCGCTTCAGCGTGAGAATTCTCCCACGCTGAAGCCTGAGTGCAGAATTTTCCCACGCTGTCAGTGACGTGCATAAGGTGAGCTCATGTCCAATGAACTCAGCTCACCTCCTGCACGTCACTGACAGCGTGGGAGAATTCTCCTGCACTCAGCGCTTCAGTGTGAGAATTCTCCCACGCTGAAGCGCTGAGTGCAGGAGAATTTTCCCACGCTGTCAGTGACGTGCATGAGGTGAGCCGAGTTCATTGGACATTAACTCGGCTCATCTGGATGCCCTCACAGAGAGACACTGTGGAGCGCAAGCAAGCCTGCGCTTCTCAGTGTCTGCGGGATGACAGGCTGGATGGCAGCGTTCTGCTGCGGTCCAGCCTGTCATCTCGATGTAGCAGAGCTGAAGCTGTCATGGGAACCATGGAAAGGTAAGGATGATGTTGCTTTATTATTTTTCTTTTATTTCAGGAGATCGTTGGCTTCAGCTGGAATGGGCGTGACGGTAAGTATGGTTTAATTTAGAACAATAAAGAATTGTGTGTTTATTTCAATTAAAGGACTTTTTTCTGGGTGTTGTGTTTTTTTTAAATACTTTACTAGAAATTCATGGTGGTCATGTCTAATATTGGCCTGACCCCATGAATTTCGGGCTTAGGGCCAGCTGATAATGCCAAGCTGGCCCTAACCCCTTTATTACCCAGTGAGCCACCGCATCAGGGCCCTGGATGAGTTGGGTACAGCGCCAGAAGATGGCGCTTCTATGAACGCGCCATTTTCCGGGGTGGCTGCGGACTGCAATTTGCAGCGGGGGTGGCCCAGAAAGCTTGGGCCTCCCTGCGCTGCGGATTCCAGCCCCCAGCTGCCTAGTTGTACCTGGCTGGACACAAAAACAGGGCGAAGCCCCACGTCAATTTTCTTTAAATTATTTCATGAAATAATTAAGAAAAAAAGGGCTTCCCTATATTGTTGTGTCCGGCCAGGTACAAATAGGCAGCTGGTGGTTGGGGGCAGCCCGTTCCTGCCTGCTGCACCTGACTGGACACAAATATAGTGCGAAGCCCCACGTCAATTTTTTTTAAATTATTTCATGAATTTCCTGAAATAATTTAAAAAATTGAAGTGGGGCTTCGCACTATATTTGTGTCCAGCCAGGTACAGCAGGCAGGAACGGGCTGCCCCCAACCACCAGCTGACTATTTGTACCTGGCCGGACACAACAATATAGGGAAGGCCTTTTTTTCTTAATTATTTCATGAATTTCATGAAATAATTTAAAAAAATTGAAGTGGGGCTTCGCACTATATTTGTGTCCAGCCAGGTACAGCAGGCAGGAACGGGCTGCCCCCAACCACCAGCTGCCTATTTGTACCTGGCCGGACACAATATAGGAAAGGCCTTTTTTTCTTAATTATTTCATGAATTTCATGAAATAATTAAAAAAAATTGAAGTGGGGCTTCGCACTATATTTGTGTCCAGCCAGGTACAGCAGGCAGGAACGGGCTGCCCCCAACCACCAGCTGACTATTTGTACCTGGCCGGACACAACAATATAGGGAAGCCCTTTTTTTCTTAATTATTTCATGAATTTCATGAAATAATTAAAAAAAAAATACGTGGGGCTTCGCCCTATTTTTGTGTCCAGCCAGGTACAACTAGGCAGCTGGGGGCTAGAATCTGCAGCGCAGGGAGGCCCAAGCTTTCTGGGCCCCCCCGCTGCAAATTGCAGTCCGCAGCCACCCCGGAAAATGGCGCGTTCATAGAAGCGCCATCTTCTGGCGCTGTACCCAACTCATCCAGGGCCCTGGTGCGGTGGCTCACTGGGTAATAAAGGGGTTAGGGCCAGCTTGGTATTATCAGCTGGCCCCAAGCCCAAAATTCATGGGGTCACGCCAGTATTAGACATGACCGCCATGAATTTCTAGTAAAGTATTTAAAAAAAACACAAACACCCAGAATAAAGTCCTTTAATTGAAATAAACACACAATTCTTTATTGTTCTAAATTAAACCATACTTACCATCACGCCCATTCCAGCTGAAGCCAACGATCTCCTGCAATAAAAGAAAAATAATAAACCAACCTCATCCTTACCTTTCCATGGTTCCCACGACAGTTTCAGCTCTGCTATATCGAGATGACAGGCTGGACCGCAGCAGAAAGCTGCCATCCAGCCTGTCATGCCGCAGACACTGAGAAGAGCAGGAATGCTTGCGCTCCTCAGTGTCTCGCTGTGACGGCATCCAGATGAGCCGAGTTCATGTCCAATGAACTCGGCTCACCTCATGCACGTCACTGACAGCGTGGGAAAATTCTCACGCTGACGTGCTGAGTGCAGGAGAATTCTCCCACGCTGTCAGTGACGTGCATGAGGTGAGCTCATGTCCAATGAACTCAGCTCACCTCATGCACCTCACTGACAGCGTGGGAAAATTCTCCTGCACTCAGCGCTTCAGCGTGAGAATTCTCCCACGCTGTAAGTGACGTGCATGAGGTGAGCCGAGTTCATTGGACATGACCTCGGCTCATCTGGATGCCGTCACAGCGAGACACTGAGGAGCGCAAGCATGCCTGCGCTTCTCAGTGTCTGCGGGATGACAGGCTGGATGGCAGCGTTCTGCTGCGGTCCAGCCAGTCATCTCGATGTAGCAGAGCTGGAGCTGTCCTGGGAACCATGGAAAGGTAAGGATGATGTTGGTTTATTATTTTATTTTTATTACAGGAGATCGTTGGCTTCAGCTGGAATGGGCGTGATGGTAAGTATAGTTTAATTTACAACAATAAAGAATTGTGTCTTTATTTCAATTAAAGGACTTTATTCTGGGTGTTTGTGTTTTTTTTAACTTTGACTATGGGGTTAGTAATGGGGGTGTCTTATAGACGCCTCTCCATTACTAACCTGGGCTTGATGTCAGCTGGCATTATAAGCTGACATCAACCCCAGCCCTATTACCCCACTGCCACCGCTACAGGGCAGTGGGAAGAGCGAGGCTAAGTGCCAGAATTGGCGCATCCTATGGATGCGCCATTTCTGGGGCGGCTGACGGCTGGTGTTTCTAGCCTGGGAGGGGGCCAATATTCATGGCACCCTTCCTGAGCTATTAATATCAGCCCCCAGCTGTCTGCCTAGCCTTTGCTAGCTATTAAAATAGGGGGGACCCCACGTCATTTTTTGGGGGGGGTCCCCCATTTTAATAGCTAGTAAAGGCTAGGTATTCAGCTGGGGGCTGATATTAGTAGCCTGGGAAGCTCCGTGGGTATTACCCCCTTCCCAGACTTCAAACATCTGCCCCAGCCGTCTGCTTAACCTCCGCTAGAGCCTAAAATTATGGGGGATCCCACGCCAATTTTTATTTTAATAAATCCTTTATTTTAACACTAAATGACAAGTACAGTAATCAACACTGTCACTGTACTTCTTATATATGTGACTGACATGTTTCTATCTATCTAATCTATGTGTGAAGCTCTATTCTTTCTGTTCTAAATTGTCGGGTACCGATGCTGAATTGCCGGCCGGCTTTTTTAAAGAGACGGTGCATGAAAACACTAATATTTTTTTTAATAAATCCTTTACACTAAATGACAAGTGCAGTAACCAACACTGTCACTGTGCTTCTTATATGTGTGACTGACATGTTTCTATCTATCTAATCTATGTGTGATGCTCTATTCCTTCTTGTCTAAATTGTCGGGTACCGGTGTATGCCGCTGCTGAATTGCCGGCCGGCTTTTTTAAAGAGAGTGTCTTCTGAGCAGTTTGTCAGCTTTTGGACACCTTTGCAGGTGTTTTCTATGTGTTTCTATGTGTTTTTGTTTGCCTGCCATTGGTTTTAACGGTGTTCGACGGTGTTCTAAGGTGTTCGACGAACAGTTCGACGAACAGTTCCTCGAACATCCCGGTGTTCGACGAACTGAACCGAACCCGAACACTACGGGGGTGGCTCAACACTACTTATCACTTATACCGCACAGTGAATGGCGCAAAAATAAAAATAACTATGATTGTACTGCTGTCTATCTGTTCATTCTGCCTCCAAAAAAATCGGAATAAGGCTCGGCTCACATTTATCCTGCACTCTCCGCTGAGCGCTTACGTCAGGGTTTCCGAGTAAATTCTCCAAAACCGTGATTCAGACAAAACCCCAAACGGAACCACTCACTTATGAGGCAGATGGAGTAATTTTGGACTGGTCTCTGTTCCGGCGGTGTCCCATCATTTTAGGCTTTTTTTTTAGCGAACAAGTGTGGGCGACCACAAATCTGTGCACGACTAAAAAGATGGATACCACCGGAGCAGATGCCAAACAATGTACAAAGTGTCTCCATCTGCTTCATTATGGTGGGTAATTCCGTCAGGGGTTTCCCCTGAATCACATTTTTGTGGGATTTACACAGAAACCCAGACGTAAGTGCTCAGTGTAGACTGGCAATCCAGTCTTATTCTGGAAGCAATCGAAAATTATGTACCCCAAAATATTACAAATAAAATCCCTATTTTATCCCACAGAAAACCAAACTATAGGGGGTTCCATGTTACGGGTAGAACAAAGACTCTGAAAATGTGTCAGCTCCCACCCTCTCAAATAAAATCCAGTGAATTATGCGCTTCCAAATCCAAATGCCCCCCTCCTTCTGAGCCCCTCTGTGCCTAAACCACAGTAAGCGGCCACATGTTTGGCATTAATGTAGCGGGGAGAACACACTTAACAATTTACAGGGTGTGTGTTATCAGGAGAAATGTATGAGGGCTCTACAATATATGTGGGCACTACACTTTATGGGGGCACAATGTATGGGCATTAAACTGGCATATTTGCAATTCTCCAGAATAAAGCCTGGCGTGGATGTTACATAATAGTCACTGCAGCCGTAGATGAATTCATTGAGATGTATAATTTCTATAATGGGGTCACTTTTGGGGTTTTTCTGCTGTTCTAACATCTCCGCAAATGTCGCCCACAAATTATTCTACCAAAATCTATGCTCCAAAAGCCAA
The DNA here is from genome assembly GCF_046119375.1 of Phyllobates terribilis. Taxonomy (NCBI): domain Eukaryota; kingdom Metazoa; phylum Chordata; class Amphibia; order Anura; family Dendrobatidae; genus Phyllobates; species Phyllobates terribilis. Next base: position 175,538,086 of record NW_027362761.1, on the reverse strand, counting down.
ATAGTGCTCCTTCATTCTCAGCCCTGATGTGTGGCCTAACAGTAATTTCTGATGACATATGGGGCATCATCGCGTTCGGGAGAAATTGAATAACAAATTATGGGGTCCGTTTTCTCCTATTATCCATTGCAAAAATTACAAATTTGGGGCTAAACTACATTTTCGTGAAAAAAATGAAAATTTTCAATGACGACCTAATGTTATCAAATTCTGTGTAGTGCCTGTGGGTTCAAAATGCTCACTATAACCCTGGATAAAATCCTTGAGGGGTGTAGTTTCCAAAATGGGGTAACTTGTGGGGGTTTCCACTGTTTAGGCATATCAGGGGCTCTCCAAACGCGACATGACGCCCGCAGACTATTCCATGAAAGTCTGCGTTCCAAATGTCACTCCTTCCTTTCCAAGCCATGCCGTGTGCCCAAAAAGTAGTTTTCCCCTATATATGGGGTATCTCCATACTCAGGAGCAATTGCACAACAAATTTCAAGGTCCATTTTCTCCTGTTACCCTTCTGAATATAAAAAAATTAGGGCTAAAAGTACTTTTGTGTGGGAAAAATGTAATTTTCAAGGTTCTACTTTATAAACTTCTGTGAAGCACCTGGGGATTCAAGGTGCTCACCAGATATATAGATACATTCCTTGAGGGGTTTTGTTTCCAAAATTTGGTCACTTGTGGGGGGTTTCTACTGTATAGGCACATTAGGGGCTCTACAAACGCAACATGGCATTCACTTTCGATTCCAGCCATTTTTGCATTCAAAAACTCAAACGGTGCTCCTTCCCCACTGAGCCCTGCCGTGTGTCCAAACAGTAGTTTTACCCCATATATGGGGTATCAGCGTACTCAGGAAAAATTGCACAACTAATTTTGTGGCCCATTTTCTCTCATTACCCTTGTGAAAATAAAAAGATTTGGGTCTGAAGTAAACATTTTGTGAAAAAAAGTTAAATGTTTATTTTTTTCTTCAACGTTGCTTCAGTTCCTGTCAATTTTTTTGTAAAAATGAGAAATCGCTGGTCAATTTTTAACCCTTATAACTTCCTAGCAAAAAAAAAAATGTTGTTTCAAAAATTGTGCTGATCTAAAGTAGACATGTGGGAAATGTTATTTATTAACTATTTTGTGTGACATATCGCTCTGATTTAAGGGCATAAGAATTCAAAGTTTGAAAATTGCTAAATTTCTGCCAAATTTCCATTTTTGTCACAAATAAACATAAGTCATATCGAAGAAATTTTACCACTATCATGAAGTATAATATATCACAAAAAAACAAACAATCTCAGAATCAGTGGGATCCGTTGAAGCATTCCACAGTTATTACCTCATAAATTGACAATGGTCAAAATTGAAAAAATTGGCTTGATCATTAAGGACATAATTGGCTCAGTCACTAAGGGGTTAAAGATCTAAGACTTTTTATATGTCCACAAAAAGCCTTTCTCTCTCTCAAATATTGTTCACAAATTTGTCTAAATCTGTGTTAGTGAGCACTTTTCTTTTGCCGAGATAATCCATCCACCTCACATGTGTGGCATATCCAGATGCTGATTAGACAGCATGATTATCGCACAGGTATGCATTAGGGTGGTCACAATACCTCTAAAATGTGCAGTTTTATCACACAGCACAATGCCAAAGATGTTGCAAGTTTTGAGGAAACGTGCAATTGACATGCTGACTACAGGTATGACCACCAGATCTGTTGCCTGTGAATTGAATGTTAATTTCTCTACCGTAAGCCTTCTCCAAAGGCGTTACAGAGAATTTGGCAGGAGATCCGACCGGCCTCATAACCGCAAACCACGTGTAACCACACCAGCTCAGGAGCTCAACATCCAGCATATTCACCTCCAAGATCGGCTGAGATCAGCCAACCGGACAGCTGCAGGAACAATCGGTTTGCATAACCGAAGAATTTCTGCACAAACTGTCAGAAACCATCTCAGGGAATCTCATATACATGTTTGTTGTTCTAATCGGGGTCTCCACCTGACTGCACTTTGTCGTTGTAACCGAGTTGAGTGCAAATGCTCACATTCGATGGCGTCTAGCATGTTGGAGACGTGTTCTCTTCATGGATGAATCCCGGTTTTCACTGTATAGGGCAGGTGGCAGACTGAGTGTATGGCGTCGTGTGGGTTGAGCAGATTGGTGATATCAACGTTATGAATAGAGTGGCCCATGGTCGCAGTGGGGTTATGGTATGGACAGGCACATGTTTTGGACAATGAACACAGTTGCGTTTTATTGATGTCATTTTGAATGCACGGAGATAATGTGACGAGATCCTGAGGCCCATTGTTGTGGGATTCATCCATGACGACCACCTCATGTTGCAGCATGAAAAAGCATGGCCCCATGTTGCAAGGATTTGTACACAATTCCTGGAAGCTGAAAACATCTCAGTTCTTGCATGGCAGCATACTCACCGAACATGGCACCCATTGAGCATATTTGGGATTCTCTGGATCAGCGTTTACCACAGTGTGTTCAAGTTCCTGCCAATATCCAGCAACTTCGCACAGCCATTGAAGAGGAGTGGACCAACATCACACAGACCTCAACAACCTGATCAACTTTATGCGAAGGAGCTGTGTAGCACTGTGTGAGGCAAATGGTGGTCATACCAGATACTGACTAGTTTTATGACCCCCCCCTCCCGCACCCTACCAATACTGCAAAACTGCAAATTTTAGAGTGGCCTTTAATTGTGGTCAGCCTAAGGCACACCAGTGCAATAATCATGCTGTTTAATCAGCATCTGGATATGTCACACTTGTGAGGTGGATGGATTATGTTGGCTCACTAACATAGATTTAGACAAATTTGTGAACAATATTTGAGAGAGAAAACCCTTTTGTGTACATAGAAAAAGTGTTAGATCTTTGAAAGCAGCTCATGAAAAATGGGAGCAAAAACTAAAGTGTTGCATTTATATTTTTGTTTAGTGTATATTACTGGGGGGCAAGGAACATATATTAGTGGCACCAGTCCAGCGGTAAAATAAAAAAAATAAAACATTGGAATGGCGCTTTAAAAAACAGAATACTTATCCTGAGAGCATGGACTGCACTGAAGAATATTTCATTAGAGATTATTTATAGAGCCTTGTCTAATGAGCAAAAATATGAAATCTGATCCAGCAGTCTGTGTGGTCCAGAGAATGTGCACAATCAGTCCTTGTGTGCAAACATCACGTAGATACAAATTGTGAAGTTTTCCGAATAAGAAGATAATTGTCTGGAAGTTGCTCAGAAGTAAGATAAATAGCTATATAGCTCCTTGTAATATTTTGACTGAACACACAAACTTTCAGTTGTGTTGCAAATAATCATTTATTTTTCCAGCATGCTACTATTTGGAATGCTTAAGTGTACCGTAAGCTATGGGTACTATTGCAACATCTGTCAATATATAAGGTCACTTTTACACAGCAATATTTTAGTCACTATTTTGAATCAGTATTAGTAAGCAAAAGCAAGGAGTAGGTCTCAAAGATGGCAGATATATAAATCTTCCCATTATTTCTTTCTCTGTGCAGGCTCCATTCGGCTGCGTGCCCACGTTGCGTATTACAAGCGTATATGCTGCGGAATTTCCGCAGCGTAAACGCTTGTAAAACGCATGTATATCCGCACCCCATGGTCCCCAATGGCATTCCGCAATGACAATGCCCATGCTGCGGATTTTTCCACAGCGTATATGCTGCAGTCAAAAATCCGCAGCATGTTCATTAATTCATTAATTTTGCGGAAGCACAGCGGAATCAATGTGCGGATGGTACCCAAGTCTGGATGAGAGGAGACTCTCATCCAGACCTGGGTACCAAAGAACCTGTAAAAAAAAGAATAAAATAAAGTTTATACTTATCTTCTGATGTTTTCCCTCCGTCGCGCTGTTGTGTGAAGGACCTGCCACGTCATTGAGTCATGTGACCCATCACATGACTCAATGACTTCACCGCAGGTCCTGCACACAACAGCGTGAGCCGCTCAAGACTCCAGACGGGGCAGAGAATGCATCAGAAGGTGAGTATAAACTTTATTTTTTTATTTTTTACCATTCTGATTCTTTTTTTTTAACTATTACTTGGTCACACTATATAAGTCCATCCCGGTTGCATGGATTTATATAGTGTGAACAAGTTGTCAAGCACTTTTCCAAGTGCTTGATAACCCGCATGCGGAAATGCATGCAAAGACGCTGCAAAGACGCCTCACAAACGCTTCTACCTGGCGGGAAAACCGCATGTAAAATCCGCATGTGATTTTCCCGCCAGGGAGAAGCGTAAAAAATATGCTTCAGTTCCGCAACGTGGGCACATAGCCTTCCTAGTTTTAGCTTACAAATGCAGATTTAAAGTAACAATAAAAAATAAATAAAAATCATAATTAATGCTTTATGCATAATTAAAGAAGCATTCCTGACAAAAATGTTATCCCTTAAACCTTTGTAAAGATATATGACATCTAGCGTAGTTGTATTAAAAAAGTTACTGATCCGAATAGTTCCTGGTTTTCAGCATTGCTCTGGTCCTCAACTGGGTCATGTGAGTACGCCTATCCTTTGCCGGCTCATACAATGACCATTGGTTCATTCGGCCAATAGCAGTCTCTCCCATAGATATGAGCGCTCACGCAGCCAAGTGCTTCTGTGTTCTATATGAGAAAGCCACCGACATATCTCTGGCGGCGGGTTATCTCTAGGAGAACAAAGAGATTGGCAGTTCAAATTTTGGACATGCCTGATCAACATCTACTCTTATGATCAGTTGCCTGGCGCTCCCATACACCTTTGTTATTATTTTTTTACTTTACGCACTTATATAGCACCATTAATTCCACAGTCTTTACAGACATCAGTATAGGTGTTCCCATTAGGGGCTCACAATCTAGATTCTCCATCAGGATGTCTTTGTAGTGTGGGAGGAAACAAGAGAACCCGGAGGAAACCCACGCAAACACGGGGAGAACATACAAACGCCTTGCCGATGTTGTCCTTGGTGTGATTTGAACCCAAGACAGAAGTGATGCAAAGCAACAGTGCCAAAACACCTGGTACCCCTTTTGAAGTGAACAGAATGTATTCTTTGACTCAGCTTAAGTTGAAAATGTGAATCATTAGAAAGCAGCCTTAGGCTATGTGCCCACGATGCAGAAATGCTCTGGATTTTTCCTGACCGTTTTTGCATCTCCCTGGCAGAAAAAACGCATGCGGATTTTACATGCATTTTTTCAGCCAGGGACAAGCGTTTTTCACGCGTTTTGCACATGCGATTTCGCATGCGGGTTGTCAAGCGCTTTCCAAGCGATTTTAGCATCACTTGGAAAAGTGCTTGACAACCTGGTCACACTATATAAATCCATGCAACCGGCATGGATTTTATAAAGTGTGACCAAGTTAGTTAAAAAAAAGAATAAAAATGGTAAAAAATAAAAATAAAACATTATACTCACCTTCCGATGCTCCCCGATCTTCATAGCGATCCGTCCGGTCTTCCCGGTGTCTCACGGTGGTGTAAAAGGACCTTCCATGACGTCATTTAGTCATGTGACAGGTCACGCGACCGCTGACGTCAGCGGTCGCATGACCTGTCACACGACTGAATGTCATGGAAGGTCCCTTTACTCCATCGTGAGCCAAGACGTAATGGATAGAAGACCAGTGGACATCAGAAGGTGATTATAATGTGTTTTTTTATTTTAAATTCTTTCTTTTTTACAGGTACTATGGTACCCGGGTCCGGAGGAGAGTCTCCTCTTCTCCACACCCGGGTACCATCCGCACATTGAAGCGCATGGATTCCGCATGTACAGATCCAGTGATGCGGAATCCAAGCGTTCCAATGCAAGTCAATGGCGGCGAAAACGCAGCGCTTCTGCAAAATAATTGGTAGTGCTGCGTTTTTTTCCGCAATGATAATCCGCAGCGGAAATTTCCGCAGCATGTGCACAGCACATGCGGATTATCATTGGGGAACATAGCAGGCCTTCTACCATGCGTTTTTTAAGCGTTTCTGCAGCGTTTTTGACGCTGCGGAAAAGCTTAAAAAACGCATTGTGGGCACACAGCCTTATGTGCAGATTTTTCCCATGCAATTGAATTAGATGAAGAAAACCTGCATATGACTGTATCAGTAATTTTTTGTCAAAGACAAATACCAGGAAATATCAAAAAGAAAGCACCTTCATTTAAAGCATGACATACCAAAAAGAGACACAAAACACAACAGCGTCAAAAATGCATGTAAAAAAACGTATGTAAAAAACACAAGGAAGAAATACAAGTAACCTAATTTATCTAATAGGTGTAGAAAATCTGCAACATCAAAAACTCTCCAAGTACTCATTGTGGGAACTTAGCCTTATGGTACGTTCACACTGAGTTTTTTGATGAGGAATTATAAATAGATTCTGCCTATATCTACATCAAAAACTACTGCTCCAAATACTCTTTCAATAAGTTTCTGACTGATTTAAATGGGAAAAGCTCCTTTAGTGCACACAGCGCTGTTTATTCACGATATTTTGAACAGTTCCCAGTAAAACTAATACGAAGCTTATTCACAGAGTATTTGAAGCATTTTTCTTTTTTTGGGGATTTGCAGTAAAATCCGCTTCCAAATCCTCGTACAAAAAATATGTGAAGAGGCCCTAAAGAGGAAGCGGTCATGCATGCACATGGATCTCTACAATAGTTCATGGGTTTTTTGCTCCTTGCTTAAAGTGTCAGAACTTCCATAAACTACAGTGGAGCCACAGACATGAATGACCACCTGTCTAATTCACATACTGCTCTCTGGAGCCAAACTGGTCTGGAGACGCCATTCTCCTGATGTATGAGGCATGCAATGATTTCTACACCGTGCACCATTAGTACTTTCCAGTCCCTCTCCTCAGCTGCTTGCTACCATTCTTCCATGTGTGGTTACTCACATATAGGTAACCTGTCAGTCAAGCATTTTTCTATCCATATAGACAGAACAGAATGGAATTGAGGGCCACATGTGGCTCCAGGCCACTTACTGTGCACCCCTGCTCTAAGATATACATACTGGCCTTTATCTCAATTATGATTCCTTACCAAGGGTAGTCTACTTTTCAATCCCTTGTAGTACAGTCCGGACAAACATACACAAATCCTGCTATATCTTCACTCACCCTGCCATTTTTACCTCCCATTCACTCCCCTACTCTCCCCGTTATGAGTGACAGTTACTGTTATTTGTATGTCTTGTTTGCAGATGTTGCCTTGATATGTATCTTTATCCAAAGATGCTCTATGCAACACTACATCTCATCTTATTAACTTGGGCCTACCCCTAAATGTTCTTTAGGACTTCTAATCTAAAATGGCCAATAACTCACTGTATATGAATTGTATTTGTATTGTTTAAATGTCTTTACATTTTTTTTTTTAATTAAGTTCTATTTAAAATGAATTTAGACAAAAATCTCTGATGCCCTTTTTAATCTTTTTGGTGAGGTCCCTCAGCTCCCCAGTTCCCTCTTCATTTCTGTAAAATGGCTATCAGCCTCTAAAAACTACTCTGTGCACGCTGTGTACTCCTGATTCTTGGTTGGCCCTATCCAAGGGCAGCCGGCAGCATCCTTGACTACACTACTACGCTGAGTTTTAGTAGGATGAACTTAGCCCCCTCTCTTGGTTGGACTGGGTACAAGCAAGGAGAAGTATCTTACAGTATCAAAGCACATAGAGTAGTGTTGGAAGCTGTTATCTGATTAACGGAAATTTAGAGGGAACTGAGAATTAGATGAACCATGCCAAAAAGGAGGGCACAAGATATATAAACTATGAATTTCTTCAGAAATTTTTATTACCGTATATTCCGGCGTATAAGACGACCTGGTGTATAAGACGACCCCCCTACTTTCCTGTTAAAATATAGAGTTTAGGATATATTCACCGTATAAGACTACCCCTTTTCCAACGCATACCAAACACCGGTAGAAATTAAAAAAAAACAGATTTGAATTTAACATGGTCCTTTTTTAATTTAAATTCTTATGACATGCAGGTATATAGCAGGAAAACTGTCACTCATAAACATATTAAAATAGGGGGGACCCCACGTCATTTTTTGGGGGGGTCCCCCATTCTAATAGCTAGTAAAGGCTAGGTATTCAGCTGGGGGCTGATATTAGTAGCCTGGGAAGCTCCGTGGGTATTACCCCCTTCCCAGACTTCAAACATCTGCCCCAGCCGTCTGCTTAACCTCCGCTAGAGACTATAATGATGGTGGATCACACGCCAATTTTCTTTTTAAAAAATCCTTTATTTTAACACTAAATGACAATTGAGGGGTTAATAAAGATGCAGTCCCTAAATTATTATTAATTTTGTAATTAATTTTTCCCAAAAATGTTGACGTGTGCTTCGCCATATTTTTGTGTCCAGCCAGGTACAGCAGGCAGGAACGGGCTGCCCCCAACCACCAGCTGCCTATTTGTACCTGGCCGGACACAACAATATAGGGAAGCCCTTTTTTTTTTAATTATTTCATGAAATAATCAAAAAAAAAAAACGTGGGGCTTCGCCCTATTTTTGTGTCCAGCCAGGTACAACTAGGCAGCTGGGGGCTGGAATCTGCAGCGCAGGGAGACCCAAGCTTTCTGGGCCCCCCCCGCTGCAAATTGCAGTCCGCAGCCACCCCGGAAAATGGCGCGTTCATAGAAGCGCCATCTTCTGGCGCTGTACCCAACTCATCCAGGGCCCTGGTGCGGTGGCTCACTGGGTAATAAAGGGGTTAGGGCCAGCTTGGCATTATCAGCTGGCCCTAAGCCCGAAATTCATGGGGTCACGCCAATATTAGACATGACCGCCATGAATTTCTAGTAAAGTAATTAAAAAAAACACAACACCCAGAAAAAAGTCCTTTAATTGAAATAAAGACACAATTTTTTAATGTTCTAAATTAAACCATACTTACCATCACGCCCATTCCAGCTGAAGCCAACGATCTCCTGCAATAAAAGTAAAATAATAAAGCAACCTCATCCTTACCTCTCCATGGTTCCCAGGACCGGTCCAGCTCTGCTACATTCACATGACAGGCTGCACCGCAGCAGAACGCTGCCGTTCAGCTTGCCATGCGGCAGACACTGAGAAGCGCAGGCATGCTTGTGCTCCTCAGTGTCTGACTGTGACGGCATCCAGATGAGCCGAGTTAATGTCCAATGAACTCGGCTCACCTCATGCACGTCACTGACAGCGTGGGAAAATTCTCCTGCTCCCCGCATGCGCAGTAGAAGTTTCCCACGCTGTCAGTGACGGACGTCCAGGAGGTGAGCTGAGTTCATTGTCGGCTCATCTGGATGCCGTCACAGCGAGACACTGAGGAGCGCAAGCATGCCTGCGCTTCTCAGTGTCTGCGGGATGACAGGCTGGATGGCAGCGTTCTGCTGCGGTCCAGCCTGTCATCTCGATGTAGCAGAGCTGAAGCTGTTGTGGGAGCCATGGAAAGGTAAGGATGAGGTTGCTTTATTATTTTTCTTTTATTGCAGGAGATCGTTGGCTTCAGCTGGAATGGGCGTGATGGTAAGTATGGTTTAATTTAGAACAATAAAGAATTGTGTCTTTATTTCAATTAAAGGACTTTATTCTGGGTGTTTGTGTTTTTTTTAACTTTGACTATGGGGTTAGTAATGGGGGTGTCTTATAGACGCCTCTCCATTACTAACCTGGGCTTGATGTCAGCTGGCATTATAAGCTGACATCAACCCCAACCCTATTACCCCCTGCCACCGCACCAGGGCAGCGTGGAAGAGCGAGGCTAAGTGCCAGAATTGGCGCATCCTATGGATGCGCCATTTCTGGGGCGGCTGACGGCTGGTGTTTCTAGCCTGGGAGGGGGCCAATATTCATGGCTCCCTTCCTGGGCTATTAATATCAGCCCCCAGCTGTCTGCCTAGCCTTTGCTAGCTATTAAATTAGGGGGGACCCCACGTCATTTTTTTTGGGGGGTCCCCCATTTTAATAGCTAGTAAAGGCTAGGTATTCAGCTGGGGGCTGATATTAGTAGCCTGGGAAGCTCCGTGGGTATTACCCCCTTCCCAGGCTTCAAACATCTGCCCCAGCTGTCTGCTTAACCTCCGCTAGAGCCTAAAATTAAGGGGAACCCCACGCCAATTTTTTTTTAAATAAATCCTTTATTTTAACAATAAATGACAAGTACAGTAACCAACACTATCACTGTACTTCATATATATGTGACTGACATGTTTCTATCTATCTAATCTATGTGTGAAGCTCTATTCTGTCTGTTATAAATTGTCGGGTACAGATGCTGAATTGCCGGCCGGCTTTTTTAAAGAGACGGTGCATGAAAACACTATTATTTGTTTTAATAAATCCTTTACACTAAATGACAAGTGCAGTAATCAACACTGTCACTGTACTTCATATATATGTGACTGACATGTTTCTATCTATCTAATCTATGTGTGAAGCTCTATTCTTTCTATTCTAAATTGTCGGGTGCCGGCTTATGCCGCTGCTGAATTGCCGGCTTTTCATATATTGTCACAGAAGCGATGCGAACTTCCCTGCTCCGGACACAGCGCACCGCTTCTGTGACAAGTGAAAGCTGTCGGCACAGAAGCCCTGCGCTGTGTCCGGAGCTGGGAATACGCAGCGATGTGTCAGTTTCAGCACAGAAGCGCTGACTGTCTGGACCTACCGCCGCCGTATTTTAACTCCCTCCACCTTATATTAACTCCGACATGGCAGGGATACGGCCACGGCAGCTTATTAACACCCCCAGAGTATCCCCGCATGTCAATTTCTGAAAGTTCAAAAGCATTACCGGCGTATAAGACGACCCCAGACTAGACAGAAGATTTTTCAGTCTTCAAAAGTCGTCTTATACGCCGGAATATACGGTATTTACAATGGGGTGTAGGTCACCTAAATACTGGTGACCTACATAATAATAAATAAAATCACCACTGTGAAAGGACATGATGGAAGTCCAGATAGCAGACCTCCAGTATATACAGTAATTTCTAAGGCTGCTGGTGATGGGCATTTTGTACCTTAGAGAAGGAACTTGTATACTGTAGTTGTGGGTACATGCAGAAAACCCATGTAATGAGGAGGAAAGCGTGTGACATGGTATTCAATAATGATGAAACGGTTCTGTCTCTTTCTCTTAATTAGGCCTGAAGTCCTTTTAATACGTACAGCGGAGATTGGTTCATGGCATAGATATTGTACAAGTCAGATTGCTCTCTGCAATAGGATGTGTTTCTAGGGACATCATCTCTGAATATAAATATTTTGAGATTAATAAAAAAAAACAAATGGTACTTACGGGAAATGTTGTATACCGAAAAGGGACCATATAGTCAATTCCATAAGTTGTTATCAGATGCCTAAAAGAGATGGCGATAAGTGAGGTAACCCAGTAAAAAAATATATATAATGGGGGAAGGGGCAATTTATCGAACTGTTTAACACCATTTCTGGCAATATAAGTCACAAACTTTTGTCCAAAGTGTAGTTCTTAAGAGTGGATTATAAATATGGATCATCTTCAATTACAAGTTATGTAGACCTTTTTCCAACTTGCTTTTATCAAAATCGAACTACAGTATTATGGTTTCAATACATTGCACTGATGATAGCTAAAAAGTCAGAAACAGCTGTAATAAAGTTGGAATAAGTGGCTCTATAGATATGATACAGCATAGTTGCTATACACAAGCAATGGATGCATACAGTAGTGTGCATACAATAACGCAATAAGAAACTTCTTACATATTACATAGTTTGCCCAACTCCTCCATAGGCATCCACATTTAAATGAGCAGATTATGACATGTAAAGCTCCATTTCTCTGAAGGATAAAGGATGGTCGTGGACTCATCTTGGGTAGCGTGTACAAGCTCTTTTACTCCCTACAAAAGCTTTTTTATTGGTTTTGACATGGGCATGTCTGGAACACGAAACCAGCTGCAAGACATGCTAGGAGTTTAGAGGTCTAAATGCAAGTGGCAGGTTTTCGAGACCAGAGGTGGGCAATTAATTTTCCTGAGGGGCCACATGAGAGACCGTGACTGTTGTGAAGGGCTGAACAAATAGGCTGAAATTAATTCTGCTTAATATTAAAATATTAATTATAATTATTTATATTAATATTAATTGTATCACTTAATATGGAGCAGAACTGAGTATGCTGACATCCCCCTATATACCATATAAGCCCGCACAAAGCCCCCCTATACACTGTATGATCCCTGCAGACAGCCCCCCTACATACCATAAGAGCCCACACACAGCCCTCCATATACTGTACAGTATGAGCCCCCACATAGCCTCCTACATACAATATAAGCCCCAACATAGACCCCATATACAGTATGAGCTCCCACATAGTCTCCATACATACAGTGTGAGCCCCCCATAGACTCCATATATACAGTGTGAGCCTCCCATAGCCTCCATATATACAGTGTGAGCCCCACATAGCCTCCATATATACAGTCTTAGCTTCCCACATAGCCTCCTATATATAGTGTAAGCCCATACATAGCTTCCATATATACAGTGTGAGCCCCATATAGCCACCATATATAGTGTGAGCCCCACATAGCCACCATGCATACACAGTGTGAGCCCCACATAGCCTCCTATATGCAGTATGAGCCCCCACATAGCCTCCTATAGACAGTGTGAGTTCCACACAGCCTCCATATATACAGTGCGAGTCCCACATGGCCTCCATATATAGTGTGACATCCATATAACCTCCACATATAGAGTGTGAGCCCCACATAGCTTCCTATACACATACAAATATCCCATACACATGAAAAAAACAAACACATACCTAGCTCCCCTGGCGCTCTGCTCATATCTCCTGTGCACTGAATTTCAGCAGCAGCGCGATGAAATGACGTCATCGCATCTGCTGTCTCACACGCTGATTGGTGAAAGATGGACCCGGCAGCCCCGTCCTCCACCAATGTATTCACCAGTGTCTGCATCCTGAGTATGCAGATAGTGGTTACAGTGGCGGAAGAGAGCATGGTGCGGCCTGTGGGACACTGTTTCAGCCTTTCGGCTGTCTTGGTCCACGTGCCGGATGGAACAGCCAGAGGGCCGGATGTGGCCTGTGGGCCACAGTTTGCCCAGGTCTGCTTTAAACCATATTTTTATTATTTCGGGAGGTATAAGGATCTAATGTATATTCCTTTTCTGGTCTACATATTAAAGCGAATTAGGGAGTATCCTCAGGATTTGATGGGACAAAACTAATAAAGGCTTTTGCACTTTTAATTTGTTCTTCTGTGAACAGTACATTTTCCCTTCATTTTTATATTCTGCTCACATGCATGGGATTGACTTGTTTAATAAAGATTGTCAATTTCCATAATTTAGAACATAATGATTCGTCAATCGATATAGGTTTTATTATTTTGATATGCTGCTGTGTTGTAAGAAATGTTAAAAACATAACTATTGCCCTTTGATACTAATCCTCAGTCACATATGATCTACACATCTATAAATATATTTTATTTGCAGATATTAAAACTATCTGTATGACTTGTAACGGATGATGAAAATTGTACATTTATATTGTCTTCAATTAATCTGTCTTGCAGGTAACTTTTATTATAGGAGATCCGGCACTAATTAATTTTGATATGTATAATGAGTTTTTTTTTTAATAATCAGCAATAATTGGATATACATGATTCACCATAACTATGTTTATTTAAATAATTACTTCAGGAGGGTTCCATGCTGTTGTTTTATGCCAAAATATTAAGGTAATAAAATATTTTGATAGCACAAACCTATACAATACAAAATAATCAGATTAAATACATTAACCCCTTCACAGTCAATTTTCATTTTTATGCTTTTTTTCCTCCCCTTCTTCCAGGAGCCATAACTTTTTCTATTTTTCCGTCCACATAGCCATATGAGGGCTTGTTTTTTGCAGGATGAGCTGTAGTTTTGAATAACACCATTCATTTTAGCATTCAATGTACTGAAAAACAGGGGGAAATTTCAAGGGTGATGAAATTGGGAATAAAAATGCAATTCTGACATGTTTTTTTGTGTTTTGTTTTTATGTCATACATTATGTGGTAAAAATGACTCAGAAAAATTATTTTCAGTACAATTCCAGCGATATGAAACTAGTATAGATTTTTTTTTAATTTATGTGGCGAAAAAAAAAAACCTTGAAATTTCTAAAAAGTACATTTGTGGTTTGTATTGCCACATTTCGAGACAAGTAAAATTTTTCTTTTTCTATTGATTGAGCTGGGTGAGGGTATGTCTGTTTTCGGCATGACGGGGTATTTTATTGACACCATTTTTGACTATATACAACGTTTTCATTTATTTTTACTTCGTTTTTTTGGGAGGAGTAGTGGCCAAAACCCCCCCACATTTCTGGGGTTTTAATTTTCTTTCTGGTTACGGCTTTTACTGATTGGGTTACTTAATTTTATATTTTGATAGATTGGACTTTTCTGAATGTGGCGTTACCAAATATGTTTATTATTTCTTATCTTTTTATTTTCAGTGGGGAAAAAAGGGGGTGATTTGAACCTTTATATTTTTTTTATTTTATACTTTATTTTTTAGTCTCCTTAGGGGACTTTAAACTGTGATTGTCCGATCAGTTATACTACAGACTGCAATAGCACAGTATTGTAGTATGCAGTGTAGTGTAAATCTCGGTCTTCAGCATTCAGCAGGCCCCCTGCTGCCACAGTAGCCCATTGATGCCTCTCAATATCATTACAAGTGCCAATGAAAGCCAATAAGTGCGAGCAACAGCGATTGACAGAGATTGACAGCCGTGCTCCGGTCGTGGCTGTTAGAGGCAGATTCCGGATATTTAAAGGAGGTTGTCCACTACTTTTTCATTGATGACCTATCCTTAGCATAGGTCATCAATGTCTGCTCGGTTAGGGTGCGACACCCGGCACCCCCGCAGATCAGCTGTTCTAAGTGGCCGCAACTGCTCAATTGTGGAGCTGCTCCGCCTTCTGACAGTGGCTATGGCAAGGTACTGCACATCCGCCTCCTATTCAAATCAATAGGAGGCGGATGTGTAGTATCCTGCCGCGGCCACTATCAGAAGGTGGAGCAGCTCCGCAATTGAGCAGTACCAGCCGGCGGCCACCGATACCGGGAACAGCTGATCACCAGGGGTGCCGGGTGTCGGACCCAAACCGATCAGACATTGATGACCTATATCCTAATGCTAGGTCATCAATGAAAAAGTAGTGGACCACCTGTTTAATATAGCTGGAATCTGCCTCATGTGGAAAGAGTTCAGCTCATGAGCCCTCTCCTCACGCAATCACGCACATGTACTTGATATTGTGTTAAGGGGTTAACAATCAAAACAACTTCTTCTGTAGCTTTTCTAAGCAACTAATCACGTTATTCCTACAGACCATTTACCTGCCTTAGCATGAAACCTATATTTCCGCTAATTTAGCAGATATTAACCCAGTGAATGTGTCATTGAGGTTATGATCATACACATAGCTTGATTACTTTTACTAATATAAAGGTAGAAACACATGTAGACCTTTAACCCCTTCCCACTGCGGCCATTTTTTTGTTTTTGTGCTTTAGTTTGTCCTACTTTTTTTTTTTTTAAGCGTCACTTATTTTTCCATTTACAATTATAAAAGTAACAAAATCAGCTATACTCACCCACCCCTTTTTCAGTGCCATATCTCTGCCGATCTTTGTTTTTAGGCTGCAGCGGTGATGTCACAACTACAGTACACGTGATCTCTACAGCCAATCACTGGACTCACCTGAAATAAACGGCACAAACCTTTGAGTTTAATGATTGGCTGCAGCTGTCAAGTGTGCTGTAGTTGTGATGTTACCGCTGCAGCCTGTCAAGAAAGCATAGAGCAGCAGCGGAGAGCTGGCACCGGAACAGGGGCTGGTGAGTATAGCTGATTTCATTATTTTTATCAACAGCAAGCCAATGCAATTAAAAAAAAAGGTATAGATGGAAAACCCCTTATTTATCTTACATTTTATCACTTACATTTTGTTGTGAGGTTTATTATGATGTGGCAAAACAGCTCCAAATCCACTGTCAGGAAGTCCAGTCTGCCTACAAGGAAATACACAGAAAACATTACACATTTTACTTAGTGTCACTTTCTGGATGAACGTTTGTCAGGTACCAGCACTCCTCTCCCTCCAGTCATCAGGACAATCACATAATTGATTGACGTTTGATGGATGAGGCCACGGCTGCTTTCGCTACCAGGCAGGTTATTGTCAGCTTCCCCGTGAACGTACAGTATATATACACCAGATTCCAATGCATGGAATCTATATATACAGTATATTTAAACCTTGGAAATAAGGCCTTCTTCATATACCTTGCATTTCCAAATGTGCCTGTGAGCGGCGCCATCGCTGTCCGCTCATCTCCATGACATGACGCCCGGCTGCAGCTGTCTCTGATGTTCGGTGATTTCACGTCAAGTTCCGGAATTGGAAGCTGACCTGGCATCACCGAGGCGGGACCCAGTGTCCCTGAGTAACTGGGCTGTGGCAGAGTTTCACCGGACGTCACAGTCCAGCATCGCGTGAGATCTCTCCTGCACTGCTTTCATTAACAGAGAGATGCAAGTCCGCGAGATCCTGGGCTGTGACGTGACATCACTGGTCATCAGAGGCAGCTGCAGCCGGGGTCACGTGATGGGGATGAGCGGACAGCGATAGCACCGCTCACAGGCACATTTGGAAACGCAAGGTACTTGCATATTCGCAAGGTTTAAATCGATCTGCCCACTTCACATTGTAGTGGACAACCTCTTTAACATAGAAATGTTCGCCACCCGGGCGTAGAACGGGTTCAGTAGCTTCTTATACAATGCTGGTCGCATCCTTCTGTCCGAATCCTGGATGGGTGGTGCCTGCGCAGTGTGGCGTCAGTCAGCGCATACCGCACTATTTTATTGAAGACACTGTGCATGTGAATTCGCTTTATAGTCAAACCAGCACTCTGGACCCGCATGAGCACCGGTCCCAGATGCCCCGGGTGTTTCTCCCAGGTTGAACTGAAGTTGTTAATGTCATCCAAGTAAGCGACAGTAAACCCATCTAGTCCGTCGAGCAGCTGATTGACCAGTCACTGGAAGGTGGCAGGAGCATTTCTCATGTCAAAAGGGCATGACGAGGGATTCAGACCGGATGGGGTGATGAAGACAGACCTTTCCTGTGCCTCCATGTACATGGGAATCTGCCAGTACACCCGACTCAAGTCCATGATGATCAAATAACGGGCAGCAGCTCATCGATGCGTGGCACTGGGTACGCATGTGGGGCTGTGATGGCATTTAGCCTCCTGTAGTCCACGCAGAACCGGGTTGTCCTGTCCTTTTTCGGGACCAGGACTACAGGCAAGGCCCATGCACTTTTGGACTTCTGGATAATCCCCGGGCATAGCATTTCGTCTATCTCCCTTTTGATGTCTTTTTTTCGCATCCGCACGACATACTCGATGACG
This sequence comes from Phyllobates terribilis, assembly GCF_046119375.1. NCBI lineage: Eukaryota > Metazoa > Chordata > Amphibia > Anura > Dendrobatidae > Phyllobates > Phyllobates terribilis. The sequence continues at coordinate 175,520,544 of NW_027362761.1, read as the reverse complement.
GACACTTCGGGGGTGATTAGTTCAACTTCCCAGGATTCCCTTACCAGACCAAGGGGCCTCCTCGAACTTGTCTGACGTACAAGGAGACAAGTCCCCCAAGGAGCTCGAAGGGGGAGAACCCTGTTGATGCCTGTGACACCTCTCTGTAAGCAAACAGGAGGTGTGGGAGGGAACGCTCCCAGTGGCACCCATGGGACTCCACCAGCATCAGAAGTATCTGCTTAAGGGTACCACTGAATCGTTCACACAAACCATTAGTCTGTGGGTGATATTAAATTGATATCAGTTGCTGCACCTGCATTTTCTTACAGAGGGCCTGCATTTAAAGAGACATGAACTGAGTCCCCTAATCTGTAAGCATCTCCCTGGGAAATGCTGCTGAAGAAAATATGGCCAAAAGGGCATCTGCCACCTTATCGACCCTAATTGAGGACAGAGCCATTGCCTCTGGGTACCGGGTAGCATAGTCAACAACAGTAAATATAAAACATTTTCCAGAGCTGCTGGGGATGGCCAGTGGCCCAACGATGTCTACAATAATCTTCTGGAAAGGCTCCTCTATCAACGGCAAAGGGATCAAGGGAGCCTTGGGGACAGACCCCGAATTCCTCACCCTTTTACAAGAGATAAAGGAGTGGCAGTTGTTGGCAACATCTGTCCACATTTTTGGCCAACAGAAGTGGTGGGACAGCTGGGCCTTGGTTTTGCTGACCCCCAAGTGTCCAGCCAGCAGGGTCTGATTGGCAATCCGCAGCAACTCCTCCTTAAATCAATACGGCACGACCAGCTGTCTTTCTCTCAGCCATTCCTGTTGAGGGTTAAAGGGAAACATTCTCCTGATACAACATCCCCTGGTCCTAGAACACTCTCTCCTTGTCGAACTCGGAGATGGGAAATATTACTCCTAGATATCGGTCTGACGCCTCTCATCCAGCCAAACCAGAACTCACACTTTGCACTGACGAGAGGCAGTACCCCGAAACACAGTGTCTGTAAATTGAGTTTCTGGTCTTGGCTTTTATCCTATGTGATAAGGCTCGTTAAAGGGTCACTATTGACTTTTAGGATTGCTACTTCCTGTAGGTGGCACTAGAGTTCTAGTCCTCTTCCTCTCTGAAGAGACAATTTGCACAGTCCATCATGACACTTGCCAGCTGCATGTGACAACCTTCCTCATGGTCTTCGTGCCTGTCTCCATCACCCTTTGCACTGATTCTCACTTTTAGGGGATCCTCAGCAACATCACCTGGCAGCAGGACATGGCTGAGTTCTCCTGTACAATAAAAGACATCATCATCCTGCAAAACATTGACATCCATATTATCAATATTTGGATTACATGAAGTACCAGATCTGGGTGGGTTGTCAGGAACGTATTGAGTGACCAACAGTCCCAGATCAGCCCCCAATAAAACATTTGTGGGGAGGTTCTTGGACACCCCCACTTTCCTCAAACCCCTCCCGGTACCCCTGCCTGGGAAAATTCGGGCCATCGGCAAAGGTGGGAGAACACCCCCAATTCCGATGACAGTCAGGGTGTTCCCAGGGATAAGGTCTTCAGGGCACCCCAATTCAGGGGGGATGAGGGTTTGTTAAGTACCAGTGTCCTTGAGCCTTACATTGACTGTATCTCTCACAGTAAACGGTTGCAAGTTGACACAGGCTCTTCCAACAGCCCCACCCACAATAAGAACAGCTGCATTAGGCTCCTAGGCCTTGGATGGATGTGGGGTTTCTGTTCTGCCTCTCCAGACAGGCGGTACTAATGTGTCTAGTCTGGTTGCCAAATAAAAGATAAAACAGAAAAACGAGAGTGGGGAGGGGTGTAACTGCTACAAGTACATTAAATTAAACACTGAGTCTGATCCTCAAAACTGTGCACAAAATCCTCAAAAGAACCGAGGTAGTTTTTAGTGATGGGAATGATAGCTCAAACCAGGTCACTAACGCTCTAAATCCAACTGTTTGCCACCAATTTGTCAGGAACCAGCACTCCACTGCCTCCAATCGTCAGGACAATCACACAATTGACTGATGATTGATGGACTAGGCCACGGCTGCTTTCACTACTAGGCAGGTTATTGTGTGCTTCCCAGTGAACGTACAGTATATTTATACCCCATTCCAAAGCACGGAAATGAGGGTAATAACATTGCTATGATAGGAGTTGTGGATAAGCTTCATATTGTAATTGCCTAAACACCTCTCAATATAAAATTGTCAGTATTTGGCTCGCTCACACCAGCGTATACATTGGATGAGTGCCATCAGATTTTTTATTGGATAGCACTCAGACCAATGTTATGCAATGGGGCAGTACTGATGCATGATTTTTTTCACTGACAATCTGAGAAATATAGTTGCAGCATGCTGCGATTTCACTTTGAAATCGATTGCCACTTACCCATTCAAATCTATGGGTGTATGGAACTCATCTAACTGCACTAGGATGACATCCGAGTGCAGTCTGATTTCCACGGACTCACACAATGAAAAAGATAGAAACATTTTTGTTCTCCATCTTCTCCTCACAGTGTGCTCCGATTCTCTCATCTGGGTATGCTGACACTCAGATCAAACTCTGATCAGAGTTTCATCAAAGTGTCCTTTGCATAATCGGGCCGATTCTCTTGGATGAAAGAATCTACGGCCATCTGACTGTAGCCTTTGGGGGAGAAAATGGCACAAAAACGTGTTATTCTGTCTTCCTATTATTATAGCACTGACGTCCCCAAGGCTGAACATTGATTTTGCTAAAAAAAAAAAACAACAACACCACGTTATTCCTGTATCAGATATGTGAAAGTTTCAGGGCTCTCAAGTGGTGGGGGTCTCAGAGGAGAGACCTCTTACCTACTAGGTATTTATGGCTCATCCAGAGAAGAGCAAACCGTTTAGTTATTTTAGAGCATGCACAAAATACAGTACAATGCAAACGACTTAGAATTACCCATATGCCCGCCTTTAGCTATGTGCGACTGGAGCGGTCGCACAGGGCGCCGCAGGACATGCATCAATGGGGGCGCCGCAGGGAGTCACAAAGTCTGAAACTTGCTGTCTGCCACCGCCACCTATCTTTGTTTTTGCTCACCGGGCCTCAGGGGCAACAGTTCAGCAGCGCCGCTGCCGCACGCCAGATGCATTACGCACCTGGTGGACGGAAATGGGAGCCGTACCTCCGGGTGCATCATGGTCCTGACTCCGGTCACGTGACACGCTGCGATTTCATCTTGATTCCTGAGCAGAGCAGCGTGCCTCAGAGGCAGCAGTGGGCAGTGTATGAGGAGGAGGTTGCGGAGTCTGGTGCTGAGGGGAGGCTGGTGGTGAGAAAAGGCTGATGGTGAGGGGGAGCTAATGCTGAGGCGGACCTTGTTGTGAGGGTAGGCTGGTGCTGAGGGGGGCCTGGTGCTGAGGAGGAGCTGGTGGTGAGGTGGGCTTGGTGGTGAGGGGGGGGGCCTAGTGCTGAGGGGAGGCTGCGTCCGTCAGGGTGAGGCTGCTGAGAAGAGGTTGCATCAGGCAGGGTGAGGCTGAGGACGCGGCGAGAACGACCAGGGCTAGTAGACGAGGAGCAGGGGCGCCAATTGCGTTTCAAGAGGGTGCCAACCTCCGCGGACAGGTATGAAGAACAAGAGTAGTTGACAAATAGGGTGATTTCCCCTTTCCTTTTACTCTTGACTACTTGATATATATATTTTTTTTATATGATCACTTTTTGAGTTAAGTTTTGAGGTGTGTTTACAGTACAGACCAAAAGTTTGGACACACCTTCTCATTTAAAGATTTTTCTGTATTTTCTTGACTATGAAAATTGTACATTCACACTGAAGGCATCAAAACTATGAATTAACACATGTGCAATTATATACTTAACAAAAAAAGTGTGAAAACTGAAAATATGTCTTATATTCTAGGTTCTTCAAAGTAGCCACCTTTTGCTTTGATGACTGCTTTGCACACTCTTGACATTCTCTTGATGAGCTTCAAGAGGTAGTCACCGGAAATGGTCTTCCAACAATCTTGAAGGAGTTCCCAGAGATGCTTAGCACTTGTTGGCCCTTTTGCCTTCACTCTGCAGTCCAGCTCACCCCAAACCATCTCGATTGGGTTCAGGTCTGGTGACTGTGGAGGCCAGGTCATCTGGCGTACCACCCCATAACTCTCCCCCTTGGTCAAATAGCCCTTACACAGCCTGGAGGTGTGTTTGGGGTCATTGTCCTGTTGAAAAATAAATGATGGTCCAACTAAACGCAAACCGGATGGAATAGCATGCCGCTGCAAGATGCTGTGCTAGCCATGCTGGTTCAGTATGCCTTCAATTTTGAATAAATCCCCAACAGTGTCACTAGCAAAGCACCCCCACACCATCACACCTCCTCCTACATGCTTCACCGTGGGAACCAGGCATGTAGAGTCCATCCGTTCACCTTCTCTGCGTCGCACAAAGACACGGTGGTTGGAACCAAAGATCTCAAATTTGGACTCATCAGACCAAAGCACAGATTTCCACTGGTCTAATGTCCATTCCTTGTGTTCTTTAGCCCAATCAAGTCTCTTCTGCTTGTTGCCTATCCTTAGCAGTGGACCATGAAGGCCTGCTGCACAAAGTCTCCTCTTAATAGTTTTTGAAGAGATGTGTCTGCTGCTAGAACTCTGTGTGGCATTGACCTGGTCTCTAATCTGAGCTGCTGTTAAACTGCGATTTCTGAGGCTGGTGACTAGGATAGACTTATCCTCAGAAGCAGAGGTGACTCTTGGTCTTCCTTTCCTGGGGCGGTCCTCATGTGAGCCAGTTTCTTTGTAGCGCTTGATGGTTTTTGCAACTGCACTTGGGGACTCTTTCAAAGTTTTCCCAATTTTTCGCACTGACTGACCTTCATTTCTTAAAGTAATGATGGCCACTTGTTTTTCTTTACTTAGCTGCTTTTTTCTTGCCATAATACAAATTCTAACAGTCTATTCAGTAGGACTATCAGCTGTGTATCCACCAGACTTCTGCACAACACAACTGATGGTCCCAACCCCATTTATAAGGCAAGAAATCCCACTTATTAAACCTGACAGGGCACACCTGTGAAGTGAAAACCATTTCCGGTGACTACTTCTTGAAGCTCATCAAGAGAATGCCAAGAGTGTGCAAAGCAGTCATTAAAGCAAAAGGTGGCTACTTTGAAGAACCTAGAATGTAAGACATATTTTCAGTTGTTTCACACTTTTTTGTTAAGTACATAATTCCACATCTGTTAATTCATAGTTTTGATGCCTTCAGTGTGAATGTACAATTCTCGTAGTCATGAAAATACAGAAAAATCTTTAAATGAGAAGGTGTGTCCAAACTTTTGGTCTGTACTGTATATGCAATATTATATACTGTTTACATTTATTAATTCGATGATCGCAGGTGAGGTGGTGGGCAGGCTGAGACGGCCATTAGATTCTTCTTGACTGGGCGGCGGCGGTGCCACTGGCTGTGTGAGTAGCTAACAAGTCCATGTACCATCTCAGTACGTAATTGTATGATACAATCATTCCCTCCCCTTCTGGAAGGGGGAGGGAATGATTGATGCAAGTGGGTATATATGATTCGGAAACATCTTTATTATTATTGTATGGCAGTATAATTATTGGAAGGGGGAAATTGGTCTGCGCTCACACTGCAGTGCATGGACTGGGCGTCGATCTCCTGACCAGCATCCTCATACATGTTGTGAGGCTGCTGAGTTTAGGTAAGGAGACCCACGGCCAGGGCCAGTCCATGCACTGTGGTCCGAGCACAGACCGATATTCACCAATGGCTGAATGAGACTTAAAAAGGGGTTGTCCAGTCTAAATCCACAAGCCTGCAGACCCTCTGTGTCACTGACTACAGACTTGTGAATCATCATATCGTACGCACTGTGCGCTGTGAGGATTCACCAGTATCCGAGCCGGGAACGGCGGTAATGTGGCTTCAAGGATGTGAAATGCAGACTCCCGGCCAGAATCCGACTATATGGGTGTAGCCTTACTCAATATACTTACAGTGAGCGAGGCTGTGTTCCTCTAGTCTGATTCTGGCTGGAAATAATACAGAGTAATGGCCCCACATAGTGCTCCATACTGTATAATGGGCCCCACATAGTGCTCCATACTGTATAATGGGCCCCACATAGTGCTCCATACTGTAGAATGGGCCCCACATAGTGCTCCATACTGTAGAATGGGCCCCACATAGTGCTCCATACTGTATAATGGGCCCCACATAGTGCTCCATACTGTATAATGGGCCCCACATAGTGCTCCATACTGTATAATGGCCCCACATAGCTTTTCATACAGAATAATGGGCCCCACATCGTGCTCCATACAGTATAATGGGCCCAACATAGTGCTCCATAAAGTATAATGGCCCCATATGATGCTCCATACTGTAGAATGGTCCAACATAAAAAAAAAATTTAAAAAAAGTACTCATCTCTGCCAGTTCCAACGTTAATCTGGTCTCTTCATATATCACAGTCCTACATGTGGGCACGTGCACCATCTCCTCAGCAATGCCACCGCAACTCTCCTCAGCCTGCGCACCAGCGGCTTCATCACTAGCGTCGCCACTCTCACCCTCCCCTCCTCAGTATGCGCAGACTGATGGGAGAGCGCATGGCCAGATGGGATGGCGCACAACCTGATGGGACGGAGCGCGTGCAAAGGAGAGTGGCCGCGGTGCTATTGATGAGAGAGATGACGTGCGGCCTGAGGAGAGTGAGGGCAGTGGCAGTGCTGTTGACTTGCAACTATTTAGCATATGATTAGTTATGCAGGTTCTTCTCATGTTACTGCATTGTTACTGTTTTGCTCCTAGAAATCAAAATTTTAATTTTTATTATTTTGTTGGTATTTTGCAAATCCAACTTTGGCTTTCAACACTGCCTGAATCCTTCTGGGCATGCTCTAGATCAGATTCAAACATGTCTTGACCGACATCTGATCCCAGGTCATCTTCCTAAAGTTGGTGCACACTGGTCGCTTCACTTGGTACATATACAGATTTTCCTTCAACTCTACCCACAAGTGTAGAGGGTAATTTAAATCAGCAGATGGGTCAAGCAGAAAACAGAAAAAAAAACAAAATAATGAAATTCCACCAAGGGAAGGAGGAAGTATTCATCTGAAGGAACCTGACAGCTAAGGAAAGTTTTGGCTGAGATGCACAGCAGTTAATTCAGAAAATAAATATAAAAGTCAAACTTAATTTCTTCTGAACAACCTTTATGGGGTGTGCTACGATATAAAGGAGGACATCGTGCATGAATATGTTGTGTAACCGGGGGACAACTTATTTTATTACTTAATGATGATTTAAAATACTTCCCACTACAAACACAATCTATACAAAATATAAATGAACCACAGCCAGAAACAGTTTATGTCTGATTATTCCCTGGAAATTCACCACATTGTATGTCCTTATGCCCTTGAAATAAGACAGAGAGAAATCAGCCCCCACTCCAGCAGATTCATTACATGCTTGCTCCTTATTTAAATGCAGGACATATGAGCACAGAGCTGATGATTCGCTGATCCCCAGGGAGGTCTCAATCTAATGGTGCATTTAGACAAGCTAATAATCAGGCCTCCAGAGTTGTTAGAAACACTTGTTCCAGACTATCAGCCCATCTAAACAGGCCATCAATAACCCGACAAAAAAAGTAAAATGCTCGTTCATCGGGTGCAATTATTTTTAAGCTGGCTTAAAAATCATTATATATCAGCATCACAGTGCCATCATGTAAACGGAACATGTGCTACCGATAACATGACATTTTATAAGCACAGAATGCTCGTTGGCCTATCTAATCAGGCCAGTAAACAATCGCTGGCAAAAGTATTCACCCACTTGGCATTTTTCGTGTTTTGCTACCTCACAACCTGGAATTTCACAGTTTTTTTTTGAGGGTTTGCATCAGTTCATATAAAGAACATGCCTATAACTGTGAACATTTGTTTTTCTTTTTATTGTGAAGCAAACAACATATAGGACAAAATAACTGAAAACTTTGTAGAACCTCCTTTTGCGGCAATTACAGCTGGAAGTTGCTTTGGATAAGTCTCTGAGCTTTCCTCATCTTGCCACTGGGATTTTTGCCCATTTCTCAAGGCAAAACTGCTCCAGATGCTTCAAATTGCAAAACATTTCCAAGTTTCCTGCTCACATAAAACATCTCCACAACATGATGCTGCCACCACTATGTTTCACTTTGGGGATAGTGTTTGGAGCCAGACATAGCGTTTACTTTGGGGGCCAAAAAGTTCAATTTTGGTCTCACCTTACCACAGCACCTTCCTCCATACATTTGGGGAGTGTCCCACATGTCTTTTGGCAAACTCAAAATGAGCCTTACAAATTTTGTGTAAGTAAAGCCTTTTTTCTGTCCACTCTTCCATGAAGGCCACCTCTATGGAGTGTACGGCTTATTGTGGTTGTATGGACAGATACTCCAGTCTCTACTTGGGAACTCTGCAGCTCCTTCAGGGTTACCTTTGGTCTCTGTGCTGCCTCTCTCATTAATGCCCTACTTGCCTGGGCTGAGAGTTTTGGTGGTCGGCCCTCTTTTAGCAGGTTTGTTGTGGTACCATGTTTTTTCCATTTGATAATGGATTTAATGGTGCTCGGGGGATGGGGGGGGGTCATCAGATATTGGGATATTTCTTTTTTCTAATAACCCAACCCTGACTTGTACTTCTCAACAACTTTGACCCTGACTTGTTTGGAGATCTCCTTGGTCTTCATGGTGTTGTTTGGTTAGTGGTGCCTCTTGCTTAATGGTGTTGCAGCCGCTGTGGCCTTTCAGAAAAGGTGTGTATATACTGACAGACCATGTGACACTTAGATTGCACACAGGTGGACGTCCTTTCACTAAGCATGCAAATTATGAAGGTAATTGCTTGCAGCAGAAAATTTTAGGGGCAAGTACATATGCGCATGCCAATTTTTAGTTATTTGATCGCATAAATTTAAATTTATGCCTATATATTTTTCTCACTTCACTTCACCAACTTAGACTATTTAGTGCTGATGCATCGCACACAAATTGGATTACAAAAATATTTAAACACAGGTTGTAATGTAACAAAATAGGTAAAAAGCCAAGGGGGTGAATACTTTTACAAGCTACTGTATATAACCAATTGGAAGATGTTTAAGGGCCTCGATCTATAGGGGCCTTTAGGTTTTCACATCTGTGTTGTTGTTTCTGTTATGAACAAAAACCAATCTCCAGTGTCAGATTCCTCACCCAACAGACCTCACTAACACCTTAAGAACCCCACTATCTTATAATATAATCCATTTGGCTGTATATTTTTTTTTCTTCCAAATATGATGGAATCTACAACAAGGGCTTTAATGTAGATGAAAACAGTCTTAGAAAAAGATGAAGAAATAGACTTAACCCCTTCTAAAGCCTGAGACAGTAGACAATAAAAAAGTAAAAGAACACAAAGACGTGCATTTAAAGGGGATGTCCACTACATTTAATGTTCCTCTATTAAACTACCTACTATATTCCTAATGTGCTCTCAACTGCCCTATGAGGATAGCCTTTCACTTCTGTTAGTGAGAAGGCGGGGGAGCCGTAAGGAGAAAGCTTCAGACTGGAGACAAGAAAATACGAAAGAGGGAGTTATGTGATAAGAAGGGACGGAGCAGGAACAATTTGTATTTATAAAAGGTAATGAATTGTATTTGCAAAAGAGTTTATTTTAACAATCTATATTAGGAGTCAAATATTTGAATGCAGTGAACAACCTCTTTAATGTTTTTAGGTATTTATTACACAGTATAATAAATTGCAGGCAAGCTAACACAATTTCTAAAACCTTGGGGTTGTACATCTCAATTTACCTGTAAACTTACCTTTTAAGATTGAGAGTATCAAGGTTGTCCTCATTGACCATTTGTTTGCCAACATCTCGGCCTTCATAGTCACCTTTAAGATGAACTTGAGACAGCTGATGTTCCGTTGTGGTATGCCAGTCCTGAATAAAATAATAGAAATTATGACACTTAGTCACATTTTGTAGATTTTAATAAAAGACTTGTTTTTTCAGCTTGTATTTTGTCTATGTTCAAACTCACCGAATTGTAACTTATAATACTGAACATTTTTAAAAGATTTATCCAACTTCATTTAGTTTAGAAAGTCATGACTCAAGTCAAATATGTTTTTAGTGCTGATAATGACAAGAAGGCAGTTCCTCTGTCACTCGAGAGGGGTTCTCCAAGAATGAAATTCATACGTCCTAGTCACATGTCAGGGCGTGCTACAGTCAGAAAACCAGTAGCGTAAGCACACATACCTCAGTGAGCCGAGGAGAACGTCTGTGACAGGAGAATAAATAAATCTTTCCTGCTCAGTCATGTGAGAAGATTTATTTCTTCTCCCATCCAAGCCCTTCTCCTCATCTCACTGAGATATGTGTGCTTACAATAATGGTCTTCTGACGGCAGCCTGTCCTGACAAGTGACTAGAAAGGGCTGCAGTTTGAAATGCATGACGGAGGCCATTTTATTACATTCTTGGAAAACACCATTAATAAAGGATTTTATGGTTTAAACAAGCCAAACTATTAGTAGGAACACTTATTACCAATTTTGGCCCATGCAAATATGCCAGAAATAATCCAACCAATGAGCAAAATGTTCATTTATCAGGTGCAATCATTTTTATACATGTATAAAATTCATTGTTATTGGCAGCACACCGCCCACTGTAAACTGGTGAAGTGCTGTACATAACATGATACTGTAAGGGACTTGAACAATCATATTAGTAATCATCCTATTCACATCACTGTTCCATTGGCCTGTTTAAACACTGCAGTAAACAACCAAAAATCAGCTTGTTTAACAGTTTGTAGGCTTATTTTCCACTCAGACTTGCCAATCCAAACTACACTTTCCATGATTCTTCTTTTCCTCTCAATTACAGTGTACAGACCATCCCTCATCTGACAGATCTCTGCAACTATACCCTTTACATCAGGGACGGGGAACCTCAGGCCCATGGGCCGTTTACAGCCCTCAATGACCTTTAATCCGGCCCCTGGGCAGATTCCTAGAGACAGCAGTGCTTGGGCCGGCAGCTGTATTTTGACGGCCACTGGCCCATTAATTTCTTCTTGCTCTGTGATCATGCGTATGCAGTGTTCACTACTGAGCGCTGAGTTGCGTGCAATGTAAGATTACGATCTTACACCAGTGCAGAATGTACTTTGTGGGCGGAGTTTGCGCGCGATTTGTACGGCCCTGAAGATGTTAAAAATATCCAAATGGCCCTTGGCAGAAAAAAGGTTCCCCCTCGCTGCCTTACATTATCTTCATTTTTTGTATAATGGTCACTCTCCCTGTGACGGAGCAATTGATGCATAGGAAATGTTACATGACGTGATGTTTCATTCATGGGACTGGGTCATGTGAAGAATATTTTATATTTTTGGTGCTTGGAATTATCAAAATATGATCATGTATAATCACGGTCACATGACTGCATTACATAGCGGCAAAAAAGTACTTCTTTGAGACATAATAGTATAATAGTCTTAACACAATATTAACAGAAGATAAAAACTTCTCAATAAAACGTTAGGTCATTATATGGTGTGGAATGTCCATACAGAATCAGAGAAAGCACATGCATATAGAGATTAATTATTTACTGTATCAATCCAGTATGCATCAAGCCCAGTAAGTTCCCCCTTCATAAAGTTAGTCCAAAGTGCATTTACTGGTTTAATGCATCTCTCATAAATTAAGTTACAATGAATAATTAGAAAAGGCAAGGCCTATATAAAGATCTAAGACGCAACGGCAAATGCGACAGGCTGTACGCAGTCTTCTGTCTGCAATGAGTCATGTAGGAGGTGTCAGAACTATAGTATAATGGAGAACTGTCAGTAAAGGGCTGTCAGTTCTTAAAAGGTCTTCAATAGACAGGCTTTGTGCAAGTCACTTCACCTAGTAGGTCCCAGGGGAACCTTGGCCTTCACCTTTTAACCATTATACAGAGATCTGGACCTATATAAAGCTTCCTGGCTGCTCAGGGTGGGCTGGTAGAAATTAGTCAAAATGTCGAGCCAGATCCAGAAAATCAAAGTCAGAAACAAAATCAAGAGGTAGTTGGGTCGTCATAACACAAGTTGAGGTCAAAGATGGGAATAAACAGGCAGAATCAGAGCAGAGAAGCAGGAATGAACCAGGGTAAGTAGGACCTACAACTGGCAGCCAGAGACTGAATGCTAGGGGTTTAAACAGGAAGGAGCCCCGACAATAGATCCCAATAAAATTTAGAATGATAATCAGCCCTCTTTTGCAAAACACAGGAAATGGAGGAATGAAAACAAGTCCTTGGGATCTTAAGCTTAAAGAGGTTTTTCCAAGAAAAAAAGTTCATTTTAATCAATAGATCTTGGAATAATAATAAGTTCCATAATAGAATGTATTTAAATAAAATGTTCCTGTGCTGAGATAATCTTATAAATGTGCCCCTGCTGTGTACTGTGTAATGGCTGTGTCTGACCGTGCAGGGACATGGTCTGATCATACCACAGCTCCTGGCCAGGGGTAGACAGACACAGAAGAGTATACAGATATTACAGTAGGGGATTGCTGATTTTTTCTTTGAAGTAAAACATTGTTTAAAAACAGGCAGACAAATGCTTTACTTCACAAAAATAATCAGCTGTGATCCCCTGCTGTAATGTCTGTATGTTCTTTTCCTTCCTACCCAGGAGATGTGGTATGATCAGACCGTGTTGCGTACACAGTCAGACACAACCATTACACAGTACAGAGCAGGGGCACATTTATAAGATTATCTCAGCACAGAAACATTTTATTTAAACACATCCAATTAAGGAACTTATTATTATTCCAAGATAAATTGATTAAAATCAACTTTTGTTTGTGGGAAAACCCCTTTAAGCTGAAACACGCTACTGTCGCCCAAGAGCATCTTCAGCATTAGCGTGACACTGCCTAGTGATAAGGGTAGAGTTAGTAGGAGCTGTTCAGACATAAATGCTACATATATTATGGCTATTATGGAGGTTTGAGAATACTTAACAGGCGGGATTCCTTGTACATTGCATCAATTCTGAGGCAGTAAAGTGTGCTCGAGCTGATGTTGATGTGTAATTAGGTTATGTAGTAGGATGGCGACGTAAAAAATCATTACTAGACCATAAAAAAAAAAAAGACAACAGCATAATGTGACAACTGCAAGTAAACAAATGTTTGTCCTATAGATAAAAGGATAAAAAGGTATGCAAACAATGGCAAACATGACATAGTAATGTATGCTAGAAATTGCAGCATCTGAGTCACGTATTTTTTCCCTCACACCTAGCATTTCTTAGCTATAAAAAGTGCCTTGTTGTTTAACGTGTAACCATCATTTTAATTGTTTCTTCATAACTATAGTCCACATTAAAATAAGCAACTTTGTCAAATATATATATTATATATATATATATATATATATATATACATACACACAGTTATATGAAAAAGTTTGGGCACCCCTATTAATCTTAAGCTTAATGTTTTATAAAAATTGGTGTTTTTGCAACAGCTATTTCAGTTTGATATATGTAATAACTGTTGGACACAGTAATGTTTCTGCCTTGAAATGAGGTTTATTGTACTAACAGAAAATGTGCAATCTGCATTCAAACAAAATTTGACAGGTGCATAAGTATGGGCACCCTTATCATTTTCTTGTTTTAAATACTCCTACCTACTTTTTACTGACTTACTAAAGCACTTTTTTTGGTTTTGTAACCTCATTGAGCTTTGAACTTCATAGCCAGGTGTATGCAATCATGAGAAAGGCTACTTAAAGTGGCCACTTGCAAGTTGTTCTCCTGTTTGAATCTCCTCTGAAGAGTGGCATCATGGGCTCCTCAAAACAACTGTCAAATGATCTTAAAACAAAGATTATTCAACATAGTTGTTCAGGGGAAGGATACAAAAAGCTGTCTCAGAGATTTAACCTGTCAGTTTCCACTGTGAGGAACATAGTAAGGAAATGGAAGAACACAGGGACAGTTCTTGTTAAGGCCAGAAGTGGCAGGCCAAGAAAAACATCAGAAAGGCAGAGAAGAAGAATGGAGAGATCAGTCAAGGACAATCCTCAGACCACCTCCAGAGAGCTGCTGCATCAACTTGCTGCAGATGGTGTCACTGTGCATCGGTCAACTATACAACGCACTTTGCACAAGGAGAAGCTGTATGGAAGAGTGATGCGAAAGAAGCCATTTCTGCAAGCACGCCACAAACAGAGTCGGCTGAGGTATGCAAAAGCACATTTGGAGAAGCCAATTTCTTTTTGGAAGAAGGTCCTGTGGACTGATGAAACCAAGATTGAGTTGTTTGGTCATACAAAAAGGCGTTATGCATGGCGGCAAAAAAACACAGCATTCCAAGAAAAACACTTGCTACCCACAGTAAAATTTGGTGGAGGTTCCATCATGCTTTGGGGCTGTGTGGCCAATGCCGGCACCGGGAATCTTGTTAAAGCTGAGGGACGCATGGATTCCACTCAGTATCAGCAGATTCTTGACAATAATGTTCAAGAATCAGTGATAAAGTTGAAGTTACGCAGGGGATGGATCTTTCAGCAAGACAATGATCCAAAACACCGCTCCAAATCTACTCAGGCATTCATGCAGAGGAGCAATTACAATGTTCTGGAATGGCCATCCCAGTCCCCAGACCTGAATATCATTGAACATCTGTGGGATCAGTTGAAGAGGGCTGTCCATGCTCGGCGACCATCAAACTTAACTGAACTGGAATTGTTTTGTAAAGAGGAATGGTCAAAAATACCTTCATCCAGGATCCAGGAAATCATTAAAAGCTACAGGAAGCGACTAGAGGCTGTTATTTTTGCAAAAGGAGGATCTACTAAATATTAATGTCACTTTTCTGGTGAGGTGCCCATACTTATGCACCTGTCAAATTTTGTTTGAATGCAGATTGCACATTTTCTGTTAGTACAATAAACCTCATTTCAAGGCAGAAACATTACTGTGTCCAACAGTTATTACATATATCAAACTGAAATAGCTGTTGCAAAAACACCAATTTTTATAAAACAATAAGCTTAAGATTAATAGGAGTGCCCAAACTTTTTCATATAACTGTATATATATATATATATATATATATATATATATATATATACACACAGTACTGACCAAAAGTTTGGACACACCTCATTTAAAGATTTTTTTGTATTTTCATGAATATGAAAGTTGCACATTCACACTGAAGGCATCAAAACTATGAATTAACACATGTGGAATTATATACTTAACAAAAAAGTGTGAAACAACTGAAAATATGTCTTATATTCTAGGTTCTTCAAAGTAGCCACCTTTTGCTTTGATGACTGCTTTACACACTCTTGGCATTCTCTTGATGAGCTTCAAGAGGTAGTCACCGGAAATGGTTTTCACTTCACAGGTGTGCCCTGTCAGGTTTAATAAGTGGGATTTCTTGCCTTATAAATGAGGTTGGAACCATCAGATGTGTTGTGCAGAAGTCAGGTGGATACACAGCTGATAGTCCTACTGAATAGACTATTAGAATTTGTATTATGGCAAGAAAAAAGCAGCCAAGTAAAGAAAAACGAGTGCCCATCATTACTTTAAGAAATGAAGGTCAGTTAGTGCGAAAAATTGGGAAAACTTTGAAAGTGTCCCCAAGTGCAGTTGCAAAAACCATCAAGCGCTACAAAGAAACTGGCTCACATGAGGACCGCCCCAGGAAAGGAAGACCAAGAGTCACCTCTGCTTCTGAGGATAAGTCAATCCGAGACAACAGCCTCAGAAATCGCAGGTTAACAGCAGCTCAGATTAGAGACCAGGTCAATGCCACATAGAGTTCTAGCAGCAGACACATCTCTTCAACAACTGTTAAGAGGAGACTTTGTGCAGCAGGCCTTCATGGTAAAATAGCTGCTAGGAAACCACTACTAAGGACAGGCAACAAGCAGAAAAGACTTATTTGGGCTAAAGAACACAAGGAATGGACATTAGACCACTGGAA
This sequence comes from Phyllobates terribilis, assembly GCF_046119375.1. NCBI lineage: Eukaryota > Metazoa > Chordata > Amphibia > Anura > Dendrobatidae > Phyllobates > Phyllobates terribilis. The sequence goes on along the minus strand of NW_027362761.1, from coordinate 175,504,460 downwards.
ATCTGTGCTTTGGTCTGATGAGTCCAAATTTGAGATCTTTGGTTGCAACCACCGTGTCTTTGTGCGACACAGAAAAGGTGAACAGATGGACTCTACATGCCTGGTTCCCACGGTGAAGCATGGAGGAGGAGGTGTGATGGTGTGGGGGTGCTTTGCTAGTGACACTGTTGGGGATTTATTCAAAATTGAAGGCATACTGAACCAGCATGGCTACCACAGCATCTTGCAGCGGCATTCTATTCCATCCGGATTGCGTTTAGTTGGACCATCATTTATTTTTCAACAGGACAATGACCCCAAACACACCTCCGGGCTGTGTAAGGGCTATTTGACCAAGAAGGAGAGTGATGGGGTGCTACGCCAGATGACCTGGCCTCCACAGTCACCAGACCTGAACCCAATCGAGATGGTTTGGGGTGAGCTGGACTGCAGAGTGAAGGCAAAAGGGCCAACAAGTGCTAAGCATCTCTGGGAACTCCTTCAAGATTGTTGGAAGACCATTTCCGGTGACTACCTCTTGAAGCTCATCAAGAGAATGCCAAGAGTGTGCAAAGCAGTCATCAAAGCAAAAGGTGGCTACTTTGAAGAACCTAGAATATAAGACATATTTTCAGTTGTTTCGCACTTTTGTGTCCAAAAGTTTGGACACACCTTCTCATTTAAAGTTTTTTCTGTATTTTCATGACTATGAAAATTGTACATTCACACTGAAGGCATCAAAACTATGAATTAACACATGTGGAATTATATACTTAACAAAAAAAAGTGAAGCAACTGAAAATATGTCTTATATTCTAGGTTCTTCAAAGTAGCCACCTTTTGCTTTGATGACTGCTTTGCACACTCTTGCATTCTCTTGATGAGCTTCAAGAGGTAGTCACTGGAAATGGTTTTCACTTCACAGGTGTGCCCTGTCAGGTTTAATAAGTGGGATTTCTTGCCTTATAAATGGGGTTGGGACCATCAGTTGTGTTGTGCAGAAGTCAGGTGGATACACAGCTGATAGCCCTCCTGTTTGTTTTTTCCATCTTGTGTTTTGCGGTCATGTGACCATCTGTGTTTATATTCCAGCTCCGCCCTTTTGGCTGTGCTGGACTTCAGTGTTGTTTGACTGTTTTGCTAGCCAGGTGCTTCTGTGCCTTTCTCTGTCAGTTTGCTTGGTCCTTCTGGGACCTTTAGTACCTTTTTGTCAGTTTATCTTTTTGTGTTCTGCAACAATCTTCTCTGTTTAGGAGGTGTCCCATTTTTATTCCAGTCCTTAGTTCTTTTAGGGACCCCTCCCCTTATGCTATAGGTCTTCGTTCAGACTAGCCGAGGACTAAGGCGGGTCTGTTTGCAAGGAACAGGCAGCCCGCTACATCGTAGGGATTCAGCTTAGTCTTACTGTAGGGATAGCTTTCCCCTTTCTTTCCTTAGTACTTGTTGCAGATCATAACAACTGAACAGTGAATGATTCAAAAGGCTGGCTATTTATAGCTCAGGCGACACCTTGGGGTGGAGATATGGTGAATAGCCTCCCACCCGCTCTACAGCTGTTCACATAAATACTGGGCCATTAAAAATGGCTGATTAACGCTCTCAGCACATAGCATGCAGGAGAAGACTTCCAGGTTTCACAACACTGAAGCTAATAGCCTCAGTGAAAAATTATCTCCCCTCCAGCACTCTACCAGTGACTTTGTCACATTTCCCCCCCTTCTGTCCAAATCCGGGGGTTTTGGCACCTTCATTCACTAAACAAGGAAGTCTGGACAGGGCATCTGCATTACTATGTAGTTTCCCGGGCCTGTGGTCCACATGAAAACCAAAGTCCTGAAGCGGTAGAAACCATCTAGTCACCAGGGCATTCTTTCCCTTTTTTCCCTCATCCATCTCATGAGTGTATGATCTGACACTAGTCTGAACTTCCGGCCTAAAAAGTAATACCTCAGGGTGTCAACTGCCCACTTGACAGCCAAGTACTCTTTTTCTACGATGGCGTCGTTTTTTTCACAGGCAGAGAGTTTCCTGCTTAGACACAGGATGGGATGTTCCTTCCCGTTCACTTCTTGGGACAACACGGCTCCCAACCCAACCTCCGAGGCATCCGTCTGGAACACAAACTCCTTATTGAAGTCAGGAGCAATCAAGACTGCCTGCTTACACAGGGCAAGCTTCAATTCCTGGAACGCTCCCTCCACTTCAGCAGACCATTTGGCCATCGCTGTCTTCGTTTCTTTCAGCAGGTCGAAACCTGTTTCTTGGAGGCTGGTTGCAGCCTATCTTGGATTGCCTCTACCTTATTCACTTGCGGCTTGATTTCGCCTCTTCCGATGATGTAGCCCAAGTATTTCGCCTCTTCTATCCCCATGACACACTTTTTTGGGTTTATTGTAAACCCGGCCTTCCTCAGTGCTTTAAGTACCGCCTGGACCTTCTGCAGGTGACTTCCCTAATCCGGGCTGACTATCACAATGTTGTCCAGTTAAGCGGCGGCGTATTTCTTGTGCGAGGCTAGTCCATGGCCCTCTGGAAGGTAGCTGGGGCTCCCTGCAGACGAAACGGCATCCTGGTGTACTGAAAGCACCTGTCAGGTGTAGAGAAGGCCATCTTCTCCTTGGCATTTGGTGACAGGAGAATTTTCCAGTACCCTTTTGTCAGCTCCAGGGTGGTGATATATCTGGCTGGCCCTAGCCTCTCAATAAGTTCATCGACCCGGGGCATCGGATATGTGTCAAACCTCACCTCATTTAGCTTACTGTAGTCATTACAGAAATGCCACTCTCTATCCGGCTTCGGCACAAGGACAATGGGGCTGGAATAGCTGCTCTTTGACTCCTCTGTGATGCCCAGGCTCAACATTCTCTGCATCTGCTTCTAAATCACCTCACGGCGGGCTTCGGGAATCCGGTATGGCTTTTGGTTCTCCCTTACATGTGGTTCCGTCAGGATTTCATGCTCCCCCACCTGTGTACGTCCTGGCAACTCTGAAAACAGGTCCCGGTTCCGCTGAAGCAGCTCTCAGCATTGTTGCTTCTGGGCCGGTGACAATGCTCTGCTACTGTGACATCCTTGTCCCTGGCTTCAGGATGGGCCCCCAGGCACGTAGTTTCCTCCGGTTCCCTATCTCGCCATGGTGTGAGCAGGTTAATGTGATACACCTGGTATGGTTTTCTTCTCCGTGGTTGGTGGACCTTGTAGTTGACGTCACTTAACATTTCGACCACCTCGTATGGCCCATGCCACTTGACCAGTAATTTACTTTCCACTGTGGGGATTAACACCAACACCCGGTCCCCCGGGCTAAACTCTCTCGATCTCACCGATTGGTTGTAGACCCTGGCTTGAGCCTCTTGGGATTGGAGGAGTATAGTTACGTCCAAGGCAGTCTCCCTCCCTTTGATGCGGGCTCCGGCGCATGACAGCTGATATGATCAGCTGTCATGTGCTCCTAAAAGCCGCGGGTGGAATTGCGATCCATCCGCGGCTGTTAACATGTTAAATGCCGCTGTCAAACTCCGACAGCGGCGTTTAACATAGCTGCGCCGGAAGCGCATCATAAGACCCGCCCATTGGCGCGCCGCTTCACATGATCGTGGGTCGCCAATTGAAGCAAGTAAAAGAAAATATAGTTTTTAAAAATATAAAAAAAATATATAAAAAGTTCAAATCACCCCCCTTTTGCCCCATTCAAAATAATGCAATTAGAAAAAAAATCAAAAATACACATATTTGGTATCGTCTCAGTCAGAAATGCCCCATCTATCAATATATAAAAAGGATTAATTCGATCTGTAATTGGTGTGATGAGAAAAAAAAAATCGAAACGCCAGAATTATTTATTTTTCGCCGCCGCAACATTGCAATAAAATGCAATAAAGGGCGCTCAAAACATTGTAGCTATCCTAAAATGGCATCAATAAAAACGTCTGCTCGTCGGGCAAAAAAATAGGCCCTCACTAAGCCCCAGATCCCGAAAAATGGAGACGCTACGGGTCTCGGAAAATGGCACTTTTTTTTTTTTTTTTTTTACAAACTTTGGATTTTGTTCACCGCTTAAATAAAAAAATAACCTATGATCTCATAAAGACCTGGAGTATCATAATGGCAGGTCAGTTTTAGCATTTAGTGAACATGGTAAAAAAAAAATGAAAATAATTGTGGAATTGCAGATTTTTTTTGCAATTTCACCGCACTTGGAATTTTTTCCGTTTTCCAGTACAGGATATGGTAAAACCAATGGTGTCGTTCAAAAGTACAACTCGTTCCGCAAAAAACAAGCCCTCGCATGGCCATATTGACGAAAAAAATAAGAAAAAGTTATGGCTCTGGGAAGAAGGAAAGCAAAAAGCGAAAACACAAGGTGGTGAAGGGGTTAAGCGGTTAAACAGCAGCAATCATAGCTAGCTCTGCTCACTGCTATTAGAAGCAGGTGCTGGCTGTGTATCCAATCTGGCACCCACCGCTTAGAGTCGGTTCAACCTCTGAGCCTACTCCATACACCTGCACCCGGCATAGGACGTATCAATAAGTTCTATGTCAGGAAGAGAAGGGGTAAGGCTATTAAACAAAATTCAAATGAAGATTAATTAAACAACATTTTTTTAATTTTGCCACGGACTTCCCCCACAGATGGTAAAGCCCAGGAACCATCTTGGTCATCTGACCCAGTAGAAAAAGTTTGAAAAGCCCTGCTATAGAATAAAGTTATAGTGACTCCACTGTTATTTGTGCATATATGAAAGGACAGAGAATCCATATTAATAGCATTTGTCGCCTGGCTCCAGGCTTTGGTTGTGCAATTCAATATTGATGAATATGATAAATTTCCATTGACAAGTAATAAACCATTTATAAGCCATTGATTTGAGTACAAAAAAACAAACAAATTAATCTGCTTTGGATGTAATTTTCATGAGAACCATAAGTGATCGCTCAAATGGACAGTTTCATTCTGATCCACCAATTCATTTCTTCAGTGCCAATACCTTTCACTTTGTATTTTGGATTGTTATCAGCCTGGGGGTTTAACTCTAATACATGCAAGAGACAATGCAAGTTCCATAAAGGGAAATGAAAACTGAACGAGAAATTAAACTGTCGAGTCTTGTTTTCCTGGATGCTGAAACTTACTTGCTGGTACTTAATAAGGTATTACTGCTGGCTATAAGAAAACTTCTGTGCACTATCTGGCCAAAATATTAAAGTAGACCAAAAATATTTAGGAATATTGGATGCTGATTAAACATTACCAGGGTTGGTTCCATTTCTTTTGAGAGTAAATAATAGAAATATTTGGCCAATAATATTGTGTAACGATTATACATTTACGGGACCAGCGGATGTTCTTAGTACCATAATTGTGGGCAGCACAGTGGCTCAGTGGTTAGCACTACAGCCTTTTAGCGCTGGGGTCCTGGGTTCAAATGCCACCAAGGACAACATTTGCAAGGCATTTGTATGTTCTCCCCGTGTTTGCGTCTGTTTCCTCCGGGACTCCGGCCTCCTCACACACTCCAAAGACATACTGATAGGGAATTTAGCCTTTGAGCCCCAATGGGGACAGTGATGAAGGTGTCTGCAAAGCGCTGTGGAATATGATGGCGCTATATAAATAAGCATAATAATTAGTACAATGGTTGTCTTTAGCTCTTTGCCTACTGCAACAGACCTATTACACATGGTTAACTACTTTACTCCATTATCCCATTGCATCTTCAATTCTTTAGATCCTAAACTTTGGGCAAGTTTGACTACAAATTGATAATTTGCCTCCATGTATATTCAAGAGCTGTTAGCTGATGATCATTTGGCTAACAGCCATCTCTTCCCATACTCAAGAACGTTTGGCTCAGCTCCTGTGTTCTCTAAGGCAGTGACTTTTCTCAGCACTGAACATAAGGATCAGTCGTTGTAAATTCAACAATTCTGTCCACCAAAATAATCTATTGAGAGGCCTCCATAAACATAGGCAGTAAGCTGATCCTGCCGAAATCGGCGGGTTCGACCAATTTGTATCTAATGTGTTTGGGGGCCATTTAATTAGAAAGAACATTTTTATAAATGAAAGACACAGAGTAGCAGGGGATAACCAGGTACCAGGTAAGTCATCTTGTTGTGCAGTCAGGAACTAGAGATCTATGACAACGACCAAGAGTGGACACTGACAGAAGAGGCCCCTTTGCAGAGCAATGAAGTGGGAATAGCAACAAACTACATGGCAGGTTGTTATTACTGTCATAAGGTTAGAGAGGAGAAAAACTAGAGTAGACAAACGGAAGCTCTGACAAATGTATTAGAAAGGTGTACGAGGAATGAGAACTCTAGACTTGTTACCAGTATGACCAGAAGTGACTGATCTGAACAACCTCTGCCTAATACTGGTCCAGTGAAAGCAGGACTTTTTGCTATGATGAACATAAAATCCCATAAATATTGGGGCAGATTTTCTTGTCATGTCCTAAATTTAGACAGTTTAGAATGATAAATTTGGTGCATCTTTCTAACTTTATACCGCCTCTTGGTTTTTCGCTGTCTATAAGGCAGTGTGCCCATGATGCGTTTTTAAGCGTTTCCGCAGCGGCAAAAACGCTGCAGAAACGCTTAAAAAATGCATGGTAGAAGGACTGCCTTGTTCCCCAATGATAATCCGCATGTGCTGTGCACATGCTGCGGAAATTTCCGCTGCGGGTTATCTTTGCGGAAAAATCCGCAGCATGTCCATTAATTTTGTGGACACGCAGCGTAATTGCCGCCATTGACTTGCATTACATTTGCACACACGGATAATATGCGTTTCTATGTGCGGATGGTACCTGGGTCTAGAGGAGAGGAGACTCTCCTCCGGACCCGGGTACCATAGAACCTGTGAAAAAAAAGAATAAAATAAAAAATAAAATAAAAAATAAATAGCTCGCGAATAATGGGCCACCCATAGTCCTCCATACAGAATAATGGGCCCCCCATAGTCCTCCATACAAAATAATGGGCTCCCCATAGTCCTCCATACAAAATAATGGGCCCCCCATAGTCCTCCATACAAAATAATGGGCCCCCCATAGTCCTCCATACAAAATAATGGGCCCCCCATAGTCCTCCATACAAAATAATGGGCCCCCCATAGTCCTCCATACAAAATAATGGGCCCCCCATAGTCCTCCATACAAAATAATGGGCCCCCCATAGTCCTCCATACAAAATAATGGCTCCCCCATAGTCCTCCATACAAAATAATGGGCCCCCCATAGTCCTCCATACAAAATAATGGGCCCCCCATAGTCCTCCATACAAAATAATGGGCCCCCATAGTCCTCTATACAAAATAGTGGGCCCCCCATAGTCCTCCATACAAAACAATGGGCCCCCCATAGTCCTCCATACCGAATAATGGGCCCACATAGCCCTCCATACAGAATAATGGGCCCCCCATAGTCCTCCATACAGAATAATGGCCAAGCATAGTCCTCCATACAGAATAATGAGCCCCACATAGTCCTCCATACAGAATAATGGGCCACCCATAGTCCTCCATACAGAATAATGGGCCCCCCATAGTCCTCCATACAAAATAATGGGCCCCCCATAGTCCTCCATACAAAATAATGGGCCCCCCATAGTCCTCCATACAAAATAATGGGCCCCCCATAGTCCTCCATACAAAATAATGGGCCCCCCATAGTCCTCCATACAAAATAATGGGCCCCCCATAGTCCTCCATACAAAATAATGGGCCCCCATAGTCCTCTATACAAAATAGTGGGCCCCCCATAGTCCTCCATACAAAACAATGGGCCCCCCATAGTCCTCCATACCGAATAATGGGCCCACATAGCCCTCCATACAGAATAATGGGCCCCCCATAGTCCTCCATACAGAATAATGGCCAAGCATAGTTCCCCATACAGAATAATGAGCCCCACATATTCCTCCATACAGAATAATGGGCCCCACATAGTCCTCCATACAGAATAATGGGCCCCCCATAGTCCTCCATACAAAATAATGGGCCCCCCATAGTCCTCCATACAAAATAATGGGCCCCCCATAGTCCTCCATACAAAATAATGGGCCCCCATAGTCCTCTATACAAAATAGTGGGCCCCCCATAGTCCTCCATACAAAACAATGGGCCCCCCATAGTCCTCCATACCGAATAATGGGCCCACATAGCCCTCCATACAGAATAATGGGCCCCCCATAGTCCTCCATACAGAATAATGGCCAAGCATAGTTCCCCATACAGAATAATGAGCCCCACATAGTCCTCCATACAGAATAATGGGCCCCACATAGTCCTCCATACAGAATAATGGGCCCCCCATAGTCCTCCATACAGAATAATGGCCCCGCATAGGGGTGGCGGTTCTGGTGTCGCGGGCCAAATATAACTACCTTGCGGGCCAGATTTGGTACACGGGCCAGAGTTTGACATGTATGTTCTAGACCATTGTATTTTATTTCACTGAAGTGAAAAGTAATGAGGACCTTTCTCTAAATTTTTCATGTTGAACTGGACACACAATGTACAGTAATAGTGGCTATAGTGGGGAATAAAACTTTTTTTTTTTTCCCCATTTCGCCTCTGTTGCGGGGAAATACTAGACATCTAAGTATTTGGCACCAACTGAGTTAAGTTTTGTTAAGTCCAATTGGAGTTTATTAGGTACTTTTCAATGGGGGCTCCCACTTCTTCTCCCTGTAGGAGTTGCTATCTGACAACCACAAAAGTTAACTCGTTGGGTGGCAAATATTTTCATATCTAATATCTCCAGAACATCGAGGCAAAATTTAAAAAACAAAACAAAACCCAAAAATATTTTATTCCGCTCTGCAGCCACTATTACATTGTGTCTGGTTCAACATGAAAAATTTGGTGAAGTGTCCTGAAAGATTATTGTGAATGATCATTCTTAATATGACTCGTTTCACTATAACCTTTCAGTGTAAACAGATCGCCGATCACCTGATGAACCAGCAAAACGCTCTTTCATTGGGTGAACTGATCTTCTGTGCAGCGAAAAAACAGAGTTCTCAGTGGTGTATCATCCTGTGTAACTGCCGAGAACTATGGCAGCCTATATGCACTGAACGATCTATTGATGATCGCTCCTTGCGCATTGCTTACCGCGGTCGGCCTGTGCAAACAGGCTTTTAAACAACCACCAATTAGTAAATGTTATATGATCAGCTGTGGTTTAGTGCTACTGGTCTGTCCACGTAAACAGACCCCTATATGGCCACAGCGTGTAATGCAGTAAAGGGGTATTCCCATCTCCAAGATCCTATCCCAAGGACTTTAGGTATCCATGGTTAGGACCACTAGCAACTAGCTGTCATTATATCAGTGGTGGTAACCATGGAAACCTAAGGTTCTGCGATGCCTGCACATGAGGTAAGTGGCATAGCGAATCAGAAAAAATATACTACATTTCTAATTGGAGGAATTTGCTAATATTATTATTGTTACACCTACTACATACTGGGATAGGATCTTGGAGATGGGAATACCCTTTTAAGTGTCTAACAGCAGAACAATGATGTTCATGGGTATTGTATACAGGACAAGGTCGGCTGTGTTCACAACAGTGCCCCCAACAGACCTATTCCTTTCAGGGGCATACATAGAAATCATGTAACCCTATAGCAGAAGTCCTAAATCAATTTTCCCCCCTTTCTCCCACACACACACACAAAAAAGAAGAGCATATCCCATTACTTTGTATGGGCTGCAAAGTTATTTTGCCCCTATTGAAGCCCCTTAGTGTCCCCACACACTAATATGCCCCTTTCTTGGCATTCATAAAGTATGATACCAATGGGCCCCCCAAACACAGTAAGATACCCTCTCAGTGAATTCCTCCACACGCACAGTATGACGATTCTACAGTACCCCCGCAAAGTATGATATTCCCATAGTGACTCCAACACAGTATGATGGCCCCTATAGTCTCCCACACACAGTATGATTATGATGGTCTCCGACACAACCCTCTACACGATATGATGTCCCCCACAGACCCTTCCATACAGTGATGACCTGCATACATTATAATGGCTCCCACTAACCCTCAAAACAGTAACACTTCTCCCCCCATAGCCCTGCAGACAGTATAATGGCCCCCACACAACCCACCATACAGTATAATTGGCCCCCACACAGCCCTCCAAACAGTATAATTGGGCCCCACCTAGCCCTCCAAATAGTATGATGCCCCCCCCACATACAGTGGTGGCCAAAAGTATTGGCACCCCTGCAATTCTGACAGATAATACTCGGTTTCTTCCTGAAAATGATTGCAATCACAAATTCTTTGGTATTATGATCTTCATTTAATTTGCTTGCAAGGAAAAAAACACAAAAGAGAATGAAGCAAATATCAAATCATTGATCAATTCACACAAAACTCCAAAAATGGGCCAGACAAAAGTATTGGCACCCTCAGCCTAATACTTGGTTGCACAACCTTTAGCCAAAATAACTGCGAACAACCGCTTCCGGTAACCATCAATGAGTTTCTTACAATGCTCTGCTGGAATTGTAGACCATTCTTCTTTGGCAAACTGCTCAAGGTCCCTGATATTTGAAGGGTGCCTTCTCCAAACTGCCATTTTGAGATCTCTCCACAGGTGTTCTATAGGATTCAGGTCTGGACTCATTGATGGCCACCTTAGAAGTCTCCAGTGCTTTCTCTCAAACCATTTTATAGTGCTTTTGGAAGTGTGTTTTGGGTCATTGTCCTGCTGGAAGACCTATGACATCTGAGGGAGACCCAGCTTTCTCACACTGGGCCCTACATTATGCTGCAAAATTTGTTGGTAGTCTTCAGACTTCATAATGCCATGCACACGGTCAAGCAGTCCAGTGCCAGAGGCAGCAAAGCAACCCCAAAACATCAGGGAACCTCCGCCATGTTTGACTGTAGGGACCGTGTTCTTTTCTTTGAATGCCTCTTTTTTTTCCTGTACACTCTATGTTGATGCTTTTTCCCAAAAAACTCTACTTTTGTCTCATCTGACCAGAGAACATTCTTCCAAAACGTTTTAGGCTTTCTCAGGTAAGTTTTGGCAAACTCCAGCCTGGCTTTTTTATGTCTCAGGGTAAGAAGTGGGGTCTTCCTGGGTATCCTACCATACAGTCCCTTTTCATTTAGATGCCGACGGATAGTACGGGTTGACACTGTTGTACCCTCGGACTGCAGGGCAGCTTGAACTTGTTTGGATGTTAGTCGAAGTTCTTTATCCACCATCCGCACAATCTTGCGTTGAAATCTCTCGTCAATTTTTCTTTTCCGTCCACATCTAGGGAGGTTAGCCACAGTGCCATGGGCTTTAAACTTCTTGCTGACACTGCGCACGGAAGACACAGGAACATTCAGGTCTTTGGAGATGGACTTGTAGCCTTGAGATTCCTCATGCTTCCTCACAATTTGGTTTCTCAAGTCCTCAGACAGTTCTTTGGTCTTCTTTCTTTTCTCCATGCTCAATGTGGTACACACAAGGACACAGGACAGAGGTTGAGTCAACTTTAATCCATGTTAACTGGCTGCAAGTGTGATTTAGTTATTGCCAACACCTGCTAGGTGCCACAAGTAAGTTACAGGTGCTGTTAATTACACGAATTAGAGAAGCATCACATGATTTTTCAAACAGTGCCAATACTTTTGTCCACCCCCTTTTTTTGGTTTGGTGTGGAATTATATCCAATTTGGCTTTAGGACAATTCTTTTTGTGCTTTTTTCATTGAAGACAAATTAAATGAAGATAATAATACCAAAGAATTTGTGATTGCAATCATTTTCAGGAAGAAACTGAGTATTATCTGACAGAATTGCAGGGGTGCCAATACTTTTGGCCACAACTGTAGCTTTCCAAATAGTATGGAGGTTACCCAAACAGAATGATGGCTCCCCACATAGCCCTCCAAATAGTATATCTGGATACACAAATGGTATGATGGCCCACAAGTAACCCTCCAAATGGTATGCTGGTCCCACAAATAGCCTTCCAAATAGTATGATGGACAAACAAATGGTATAATGGTCCCCTAATTAGCTCTCCAAATACTATAATGGCCCCTCACATAGTATGAAAGCCCCCCTCATAGCATGATGGCCCACTACACAGCCCTCTAAATAGTATGATAGCCCCCACATAGCCCTTCAAATAGTATGATGCGACCCCCCATAGCCTTCCAAATAGTATGGTGGTCCCCCCCATAGCCCTCCAAATAGTATGATGGACACACAAATAGTATGATGGCCCAAAAGTAGCCCTCCAAATGGCATGCCAACCCCATAAATAGCATGATGGCCCCACAGATAGTGTGGACACACAAACAATACGATGGACACCAAAGTAGCATGATGGACCCCCAAGTATGCCTCCAAATAGTATTATGGCCCTACAAGTAGCCCCCCAAATAGTATGATGGCCCACACATAGTGCTCCATGATTTTAAAAAAATTACTCTCCTTTCCCCATTCCCCCGTTGTTCCTGTGTCTGCAGCGTGCGGTCGGCACTGCTTGGCACAGCGGTTGTGATGTAATGACGTCATCGCCCCAGCTGTGCTGTGACATCAGATGCATAGGGTGAATGAGGGAGGAGGGAGCATCAGCTAACAGCTCCCTTTACATCATTGCTTTCAAATGTATCTGAACCCAGGATACTGTTGAAAGTTGGGTGGGGGAAAAACAGGAGCTGGCACTGGGCCCCCAGACTCAGCAGTGAGCTACTGCTTACAATAAAGATTGTGGGCTTCCATCATGGTGCACATTGTTTGATGGCAGGAATAGCACTATGTGCAGCACTATTCCTCTCGTTAATAGAACTGACAATGCAGGCTACAATCCTTATCTTTAGTAATTTCAATCCAGAATTTGTGAAAACCCCATTAAAAGGGGCAGGTTACTGGTATCAGCAGCAATGCTGACATCTGGGCAGAGTCAAATGTAGCTTTATTTACATAAAACTAGAAAAAAACCTTAATCTACTGGTAGCATAAACGATACTCACTTCACTGGTGACGTTTCCAAATCGTCTATAGGTAGATTGAGACAAATTCTTCTTACCTAGGGGAGCTTCATTGACATCATAATCTTTAGGTTCAGCTTCACGACTCTGATGCCTAAGCAACAATAAAAAAAAAATACAATTGACAAACATTACTTATTTCTTTAAAAAATACTGTGCAGTTGTAAAGATCTCCAGTTACTGCCATAAAACATCATATATATCAAATAGTATAGTTTTGTCTGAATAAAGCACTGGATATAAATATGGTGAGCACCTCATGCCCCCCAGCCCTCCCAGTGATGTCTATGCCCCCTAGCCCTCCTCATTGATGTCTATGCCCCTACAGCCCTCTCAGTGATGTCCATGCCCCCCCAGCCCTCCCCAGTGATGTATATGCTCCCCAGTGATGTCTGTGCCCCCCCAGCCCTCCCCAGTGATGTCTATACCCCCCAGCCCTCCCCAGTGATGTCTATACCCCCCAGCCCTCCCCAGTGATGTCTATACCCCCCAGCCCTCCCCAGTGATGTCTATGCTCCCCAGTGATGTCTATGCTCCCCAGCCCTCCTCGGTGATGACTATGCCCCCAGCCTCCCCAGTGATGTACATGCCTTCAAGGCCTCCCCAGTAAAATGTATGCACACAGCCCTCCCCAGTGATGTCTATGCCCCCAGGCATCACCCAGTGATGTCTATGCCCCCCAGCCCTCTCCAGTGGTGTCTATGCTCCCGTCCCCTATGTGATGTATATACAGCAGTCCCAGAATCTCCTATGTGATGTATATACTTTACAAAACTTATTAACACAAAGAGACTGCCGCAAACCTGGAAAAGCAGTTGTGAGAAGCATGCTCAACATTACCCAATATCAAAGCCGCACCAAAGAGAAGCAGCTCCAGCCACCACATTAGCAGTGAGTTAATTAATTGCTTGACCAAATTACTAGGGTAATTTTCAAGTTGATAATTTTGTGCGGTAGATGGTAGAAATTTCCAAATGGCCCTTGGCAGAAAAAAGGTTCCCCAACTCTAGTCTAAGCGATTAAACAATCACAGGTTTGAGTCCCCTATGGGGATTAAAAATCAAGAAAAAATAAATAAAAAAAAAAAAGAGAAAAAAAAAACTTCAAATCACCTCAAGTTAATAATATTTGGTATCGCCAATCGTAAAGGTCTACAGTGGGTAGGGAAAGTATTCAGACCCTTAAAAATTTTTCACTCTTTATTTCATTGCAGCCATTTTGTAAATTCTAAAAAGTTCATTTTTTTTTCTCATGAAAGTACACTCTGCACCCCCTCTTGACTGAAAAAAAAAACAGAAATGTAGAAATTTTTGTAAATTTATTAAAAAAGAAAAACTGAAATATTACATCGTCATAAGTATTCAGACGCTTTGCTCAGACACTCATATTTAAGTCACATGCTGTCCGTTTCCTTGGGATCCTCCTTGAGATGGTTCTACTCCTTCATTGGAGTCCAGCTGTGTTTAATTAAACTGATAGGACTTGATTTGGAAAGGCACTCACCAGTCTATATAAGACCTCACAGCGCACAGTGCATGTCAGACCAAATGAGAATCATGAGCTCAAAGGAACTGCCCAAGGAGTTCAGAGACAGAATTGTGGCAAGGCACAGATCTGGACAAGGTTACAAAAGAATTTCTGCATTACTCAAGGTTCCTAAGAGCACAGTGGCCTCCATAATCCTTAAATGGAAGAAGTTTGGATTACCAGAAGTCTTCCTAGACCTGGCCGTCCAGCCAAACTGAGCAATCGTGGGAGAAGAGTCTTGGTGAGAGAGGTAAAGAAGAACCCCAAGATCACTGTGGCTGAGCTCCAGAGATGCAGTAGGGAGATGGGAGAAAGTTCCACAAAGTCAACTATCACTGCAGCCCTCCACCAGTCGGGCCTTTATGGCAGAGTAGCCTGACGGAAGCCTCTCCTCAGTGCAAGACATATGAAAGCCCGCATAGAGTTTGCTCAATAACACATGAAGGACAAGACTATGAGAAATAAGATTCTCTGGTCTTATAAGACGAAGATAGAACTTTTTGGTGATAATTCTAAACGGTATGTGTGGAGAAAACCAGGCACTGCTCACCACCTGCCCAATACAATCCCAACAGTGAAACATGGTGGTGGCAGCATCATGTTATGTGGGTGTTTTTCAGCTGCAGGGACAGGACTACTGGTTGCAATTGAAGGAAACATGCAAGTACAGAGATATCCTGGATGAAAACCTCTTCCAGAGTGCTCTGGACCTCAGACTTAGCCGAAGGTTCACCTTCCAACAAGACAATGACCCTAAGCACACAGCTAAAATAACAAAGGAGTGGCTTCAGAACAACTCTGTGACCATTCTTGACTGGCCCAGCCAGAGCCCTGACCTAAACCCAATTGAGCAACTCTGGAGAGACCTGAAAATAGCTGTCCACCAACGTTCACCATCCAACCTGACGGAACTGGAGAGGATCTGCAAGGAAGAATGGCAGAGGATCCCCAAATCCAGGTGTGAAAAACTTGTTGCATCATTCCCAAGAAGACTCATGGCTGTACTAGCTCAAAAGGGTGCTTCTACTCAATACTGAGCAAAGGGTCTGAATACTTATGACCATGTGATATTTCAGTTTTTCTTTTTCAATAAATTTGCAAAAATTTCTACATTTCTGTTTTTTTTTCAGTCAAGATGGGGTGCAGAGTTTACATTAATGAGAAAAAAATAGAACTTTTTATTATTTACCAAATGGCTGCAATGAAACAAAGAGTGAAAAATTTAAAGTGGTCCGAATACTTTTTGTACCCACTGTATCTATCAAAAGCTAAAATGAATTAACCTGAATGGTAGATACCGTGATGAGAAAAAAAAATCTAATTGTGATAACTTTTTTTTAAATTACAAGTCTCAGAAAATATATATATTTTGGTTTAATAATATTCCATTTTTTTCACCAAAATAAACATTTACATTTTTGGTACCTCTAATCAAACTGACATGGAGAATCCTGATGTCATTTTTACTCAACAGAAACCAAAAGCAATGAACTGGGATATAAGTTGGTGTGCATGCAACGTGTAGGCGCATGTTCACACTGGCCACTAAACAGACAAAACCCAAGATAAAAACAAAATGAGCAAATACAAATACCCTGCAGTAAATAAATAAATAGCAAAAGTGTATGCAAATATAGGGTAAAATTTTGATTAAAAAAAGCCATTCCACCACGTCACAGTGACCCGATTCAGGATGGTTCTAACCTCTAGTATTAAAACCTTACCATATGTCAAACAACATGTGACTAAGGGCTGAGAAGGACCCGACTAATGGACACCCAGGAGTGGGGAGTGTTTTAGAGGTTAAGCGAGAGGATTGGAGCACAGAGCACTGATACTTGGTTCATGCTCGCAGCAGAGCTGGAGCAGAGTGTCATTAGCATATCACATCCGATGCTCTAGCATCGGTTGCCATATGCTAATGTGACTCAGGCCTTAAAAAGCTCCCCACTGCTGGGTGTCCATTAACCAGGGTTTCAGTCCTTCTCAACCCTTATGTGATTATACACATGGTAAGGTTTTAATACTAGAGGTCTGTCTCGAATAGGGTCACCGTGACGTGGTGGGATGGCTTTTAAGTTTTTTTGATCAAAATTATGTTAACCATGTACCCAATATTATTTTCAGCACTATTGCTATTTATTTACTGCAGGGTCATTTGCTCATTTTGTTTTCGTATTGGGTTTTATCAATTTTACTCAACATTAAAGACTGAAAGAATCAAAGTCCACAAAACAATGGCAGAATCACAATTGTTTCTTTGCAATTTCACCGCACATGAATTTCTTTTCCAGTATTCCAACACGTTGGTGAAACAGGATGCAAAAATAAACTGAAGAGCAAAAAATATATAAATAAATCGCCAAGCAACAAAGGGGTTAAAAGTATTTAGAAATGTATTTATAATGACACCAGATGGTGGCCCGATTCAGACGCATCGGGTATTCTAGAATATGTATGCGGCCGGCCGCGACCAATCAGCAAAGCGGTGTTTAAATTTGGCGCCAATATCGCGACCAATCAGCGAATCGTATTAGTGAGGACCGGGGAGCGGCGCTGCCTGTGCGGGTACTTCCGCTGCGAGCAGGCGGGAGATGACCGGCTGCTCGCAGCAGAAGTATCCCGACTGGCGGCGCCGCTCCCCAGTCCTCCCTTCACACTTGCCGTTGGGAGATCAGCAGCCCTAGCCGCTGATCTCTCGACGGTAGCCACATGGAGGTCAGCGACGACGCAGGTCGGGGTACTTGTGCTGCGAGCAGCCGGGAGATGACCGCCTAGCGCCGGTCAGCTCCCGGCTGCATCGCCGCTGACCTCTGTGCGGCAGATGAGCCGCTAACGGCCGCCATCTTTTTCTGAAATCCCGCGTCGCTGATTGGTCCGGCCACAGCCAATCAGCGACGCGGGATTTCCTGGACAGAAGGACAGACAGACAGACAGACAGATGGGATAAGACGATTATATATATTAGATATGCTTTATTTTTTTTTATTCATGGAGAACGCCAGCGAACTATAGAACCCCCGTAGATAGTTGCTTGTTGATGGGCCGAGTCTGCTATCTTTGTATTATTATGAAACACTGCAATGTAAGGTGGTGGGTTCAAGTCATCTAAGTAGAACTAAAAATAAGCAAATACACAATGAGAAAAAAAAGTAAAAGGAAACCACAAAATTCACAAATTTAAATCCTCTTTTTCCTATTCATTAAATAATAATAATAAAAAAAAAATGTACAAAATAAAAAAAGATACTTGTCGTAGTCACGGCCATACAAAATTAAGCTATTAAAATATTATGCCACTTATCATTAAATGTCAAAGGCTGCATAATTTTTTTTTTTTTTTTAATTAAAAAAAAAAAAAAATCGAAATGCTATTGTTGCTGGTTTTCGGTCATGTGATCACACATTGTCCCAATAAAAATCAAATCGCTTTTTATTCTGTTTTTTTGTGCATTTTTTTGTTAATTAAGGCATTCAAAGCTACAAAAACAAAAAAACGCCTCATGTGGCAATGTTGATGAAAAAATAGAGAAGCAGAAAAAAGAAACAATGTCTTCATTGGGAAGGGGTTAAAGTGACTTGTAGGGTGCACTGAACTGCTGTAATAGGATAATAGACTGTATATGGGTGAATATGGAGACTGTTCGCTTGCGCCACCTATCTAGAAAAAAAAAGAAAATTGTGTACCTCGTGGGGCAATATATTATAATTATAATAATCTTTATTTTTATATAGCGCCCAACTTATTCCGCAGCACTTTACATACATTATCATATATTCCTACTTATAGGGTATTTTTGGAACGCTACATAACCTTTTTTTAGGCATTTGTCAACACACAAGTCCTTGTATCGCAGAAGACATTGATAACAGAGCAGAAGCTGGAGAACTTTACTTCCTATACAGACCCCATTATGAATCCCACCATGCTGTCTCTTACCAGCCAGACACCTTGGTGGGCTTGTCATAGTGCATGTGATTGGAGCGCAGGTACAAGGAGCCCTTCCTCTCCATGCCCCTGCTGATGATAGAGTCGTCCATTACATATATCGCCATTTGTGTCTGTCCCACTGTGCTTACAAGCTACTCTCTCGTGTTCTTCCGCGCTGGAACTCTTTTCTCTGAGAGAACTATGAGAAGCGTGCTCCCGCTGCCATAGTAACACCGACGCCTGGAGCCGCTGTGCTATCGGATCAGTCCGCCATGTTACATTCCTGCATTCCTCGGAGTAGATGTGGTCAGTGTCGTCCGTGCCTTTATGAAAGTCACTAGAGACACTATGGAGCTGGGCTGTATTTCTGTGGCAATGTAATTCCTTTAATACTGTGGAAAACATTAGTGGCATAGCATACAGCACTGAGATATCAGCTGAGGCTTAGACATATTTAGCCACTGGGTGGCAGTATTAATTAGGGACAGATCTGATGTTCTGTGTGATTATATGGTAACATTGCCAGCAGATGTGTCCCTAATTAATACAGCCACCCTGTGTCTAAATAACTGTGACATACAACTTTAACATAGCAACACAATAAACATGACTTATTGGATTATTTACATCACTTTGTTTTCCTGGAGCTTCTTCCGCTTCCCAGAAGTGTCCCAATATTAGCAGTGGCATTATGTAATATAAGAAGTGTAATCGCTGCGTGTAAATTATGCAAATGACCTTGTATGAGTAGTAAAGGTGGAGCCATGTTTGCTTGGGTTTCCTCCAATTACTCTGGTTTCCTCTCACACTCCAACTACATCATGGGTGTGTGAATGACTAGGACCCTGCTGTGGCCACTACACAGTTAACGGTGCTGTTCTGTTCCGAAACTGATCAATTCTGGCCGCACTGGAACAGAGAGTTACCCCCCCCCCCCAATCTGATATTCATGAGTCATCCGAAGGATAGGACATCAATCAGCGGAGTAAATAGAAATCATGGGGCCCCATAGCAGAAGTTCTATTTGCCCCCACCCCCCCACCCCCCCCCCCCCCCCACACACACACACACAAAAAACACCTTAATATTCGTCAGGGTCACAGAAGAACATATCTCACAACTTTGCAGCCCATACAAGGTCATTTTCCTACATACAGTATAATGGACCCATATATTGCTCCATACAGTATAATGGCCCCACGTAGTCCTCCATACAGAATAATGGCCCCACATCGTCCTCCATACAGAATAATGGCCCCACATAGTGCTCCATACAGTATAATGGCCCCACATAGTCCTCCATACAGTATAATGGGCCCCACATAGTCCTCCATACAGTATAATGGCCCCACATAGTCCTCCATAAAGAATAATGGCCCCACATAGTGCTCCATACAGTATAATGGCCCCACATAGCCCTCCATACAGAATAATGACCCCACATAGTCCTCCATACAGTATAATGGCCCCACATAGTCCTCCATAAAGAATAATGGCCCCACATAGTGCTCCCTACAGTATAATGGCCCCACATAGTCCTCCATACAGTATAATGGGCCCATATATTCCTCCATTCAGTATAATGGGCCCCACATAATCCTCCAAACAGAATGAGCCCCACATTGTCCTCCATACAGAATAATGAGCCCCACATAGTCCTCCATACAGAATAATGGGCCCCCCATAGTCATCCATACAGAATAATGGGCCCCCCATATTCCTCCATACAGAATAATGGCCCCACATAGTCCTCCATACAGAATAATGGGCCCCACATAGTCCTCCATACAGAATAATGAGCCCCACATAGTCCTCCATACAGAATAATGAGCCCCACATAGTCCTCCATACAGTATAATGGGCCCCACATAGCCCTCCATACAGAATAATGGGCCCCACATAGTTCTCTATACAGAATAATGGGCCCCACATAGTCCTCCATACAGAATAATGGGCCCCACATAGTCCTCCATACAGAATAATGAGCCCCACATAGTCCTCCATACAGTATAATGGGCCCCACATAGCCCTCCATACAGAATAATGGGCCCCACATAGTCCTCCAGACAGAATAATGAGCCCCACATAGTCCTCCATACAGAATAATGAGCCCCACATAGTCCTCCATGCAGAATAATGAGCCCCACATAGTCCTCCATACAGAATAATGAGCCCCACATAGTCCTCCATACAGAATAATGAGCCCCACATAGTCCTCCATACAGTATAATGGGCCCCACATAGTCCTCCATACAGTATAATGGGCCCCACATAGCCCTCCATACAGAATAATGGGCCCCACATAGTCCTCCAGACAGAATAATGAGCCCCACATAGTCCTCCATACAGAATAATGAGCCCCACATAGTCCTCCATGCAGAATAATGAGCCCCACATAGTCCTCCATACAGAATAATGAGCCCCACATAGTCCTCCATACAGAATAATGAGCCCCACATAGTCCTCCATACAGAATAATGAGCCCCACATAGTCCTCCATACAGTATAATGGGCCCCACATAGCCCTCCATACAGAATAATGGGCCCCACATAGTTCTCTATACAGAATAATGGGCCCCACATAGTCCTCCATACAGAATAATGGGCCCCACATAGTCCTCCAGACAGAATAATGAGCCCCACATAGTCCTCCATACAGAATAATGAGCCCCACATAGTCCTCCATACAGAATAATGAGCCCCACATAGTCCTCCATACAGAATAATGAGCCCCACATAGTCCTCCATACAGAATAATGAGCCCCACATAGTCCTCCATATAGAAAAAATAAACAAACACCTCAGCACAGAGGGCGCGCTGTAGTGACGTCATCACGCCCTCTGCGCTGAGACTCTGACACAGAGAGTGAATGATGTTTGATGGAGCTTGTTTGGGACACAGAAACAGTTGAAAGTACGATATGATGGGGTCCTCGATGCTGGCACCGAGCCCCCTTGACTAAAGGGCCCCATGGTGGCTGCGTGGTCTGACGCCTTTGGCGGTACACCTCTGCCATCAATATAAAGTACTGGACAACCTCTTTAATCCCTTCCTGACGTGGCCATTTTCTATTTTTGCGTTTTCATTTTTTTCCCCCTTCTTCCAAGAGCCATAGCTCTTTTATTTTCCTGCCCACATAGATGTAAGAGGGCTTGTTTTTCTACCTTGACGAGTTGTACTTTTGAATGACACCATTAGTCTTACCCACATAGTTTACTAGAAAAAGGGAAAAAAATTCCAAGTGCAGTGAAATTGCGAGAACCCCCCACCCCCCACACACAATTCTGACGTTGTTTTTATGGCATACATTATGTGGTAAAAATGACCTTGCAATATAATTCTACCCATCAGTACGATTACAGCGATGCCAAAATTGTCCAGTTTTCTTATTTGTTTAGTGGTGAAGAAAAATTGGAAATTTGTAACTTTTTTTTTTTTTGAGTTGTGTCGCCATTTTCCAAGACCCGTAACGTTTTCATTCGGCCAATGGAGCTGGGGGGGGGGGTTATTTTTTGCAGGGTGAGACAATAATTTTATTGATAGCATTTTGAGATAGATATGACATTGTTAGCTTTTTACTGCATTTGTTTGCGGTTTTGCGGCTATCAAAAAAGCACAATTTTGGCATTTTCAATCTTTTTCTGTTTACCCATCAGGTTGATTATTTTTTTATTATTTTGAAAGATCAGACTTTTCTGGACACGGCGTTACCACAGATGTGCATTTTTTTTATTATCTTTAATTTCTATGGGAATAAGGGAGCGATTTGAACTTTTATATGTATTTTTGTTTCTTTTTATCATATTTATTTGTCTCCTTAGGGGACATAAACCTGCGATCGTCTGATCACTTGTACTATATACAGCAATACCACTGCTGTATATAATAATACTGCTGTATATAACAAAAATCATGGTTTCCTTTGAAGCTCAGAGATAGACTGTGTTTCAAAGGAGCTCTGTGATGACAGGCACGAAGGTCTTCAGCAGACCCCCGGCAGTCATAGCAACTCATCGGTGCCCCGATATTGCGTCACGGGGCGTAGATTGGCACATGAAATGACATGCCCCCATGCTGGTGCGCTTTTAATGCCACTGTCACAGTTTGACAGTGCCATTTAACAGATTAACAATCAAGGGCAGAGCTCTGCTTCACCCGCAGCTGTTATAGGCATGTCCAGCCACAATTTTCCAGGTATGGGGCACCCACTGATGATTTGCGCCGTACATCTACGGCGAATGTCGATAAGGGGTTATTAATGGATTAATATAAAACAGATTAAACATGGATAAAAAACTGAAGTAAAAAGTATGTCTTCTGTTTTTCATCCATTTTTAACAGAAATTAATCCCCACAGACTTTAATGGCCGAGTACCATAAATTGGAGACCTGGATCCGTTTTTAATCTGATGTGCGTGTGGCTCAATGGAACTTTATGGATCAGTGTGCAGTTGGTTTAATAATCAGACAGTACAAAGATGTGTCACACGGATGTGTGAATATAGTGTGTAGGAGAGTCTTTTAGTATTAGGTTCCCATCGAAGAAGAGGTTGCCTTTTTTAATTTGATCAAATAGTTTCAAATGTTTTAATGTATGTAGCAATAAGAGAATTCATGTATTTTATGTTTGCAGAGTGCTGTTGCACAGTAATTGTCACGACTGACTCTGTTGTCTGGTATCCCGGGAGCAGAGGCTCCTTCCTTGTCCCTAAAGCTATGAGGCACCCTAGCTATCCCTGTTTCTGGATTACTTCTAAAGGTGAAGACAACGGGGCCACATACCTTGCTGAGCTCCTGAAACCACCCTCACTCTGTTCCCTCCCCCCACCCAGGCAAGAGGGGAAGAGTGGTGTATGGTAATACACCAACCAGACTAACAAGGTAATACGTACAGGGATAAAGGAAAATACCAATCATACAAATATGCTCTCACAAACAACAGAGGAAAATATCGGAGAGTGGAGGATGAGGGAAAACCCAAAGTAGCAGAAGGAGAGTATTTGCACACAACCAAAACCACACAACAGTCTTAGAAAAATCCACCAAACAACAACTCTCTCTTCTCAAACAACAACTCTCCACCAGCTCCTGAACCATACAGCAATGAAGCTAGCTCTGGCAATGCCTGCTTGCCAGAGTCCAGTATATATAGGAGAGGGGAGTGGCCATCAGTGAACAGCTGAGAGCCTTAATGCAGGTAAGCTTCCAGGAGCTTACAACTGAGCAGATTAACCCCTGCATTGCTAGAAGAAACCTGCATCATTTAATATGAAGAAGTGCTTCTAGTCAGTGCAGGAGTAGGAGAAAACAGATGGCGCAGTCTTCTAGCTCTTCTTTGTCGCGATAAACCCATGACAGTTGTTGTATATATATTTGTATAGCAGCCATAGACAACTTCCACCTGCTTCTTTAATAACAAGGGCCTGTCAGCACAAAACGTCTGTTCAAACCAAAGACAGCACGTTGTACGGGTCATAGCCCATAATCTTGCTGACTGAGGCTGAAGAAAAATATCCTTTGTGCTCAGTCAGCAAGAAGAAGATTTATTTCATCTCATGTCACAGCCCCACTCCTGCAGCTTACTGAGGTATGTGTTTTTACAATCCTTCTCCTCTGACACAGATTATACTGCAACCTTTCCTGACATGTAACTAGGATAGGCTGACATTTTAATTATGTGACGGAGCCATTTTATCACATTTTTGGGGAACTGCTTTAAGAGTGATGTCCTTCCAGGATCTTAGAACATGAGAAAATACCAACTGATATCATTAGCTGCAGTAGGTTACCACTGTGATCTGTGATTGACTACATGTCTCATGTCCATGTTGGCATGTCATCACTGAAGCAAGAAGTAGAGACCAGTGGGGGACCCAGGAAATGCCGGAACTGCATTGAAAGGAGTTTTTTTTATTTTATATTATTCCAAACCGTTTTCAAAATATTTTTTTCTGGCTGATTCAAACCATTTAATTTTGATATACTTCAATAAATGTTGAAACCTGTGTTAGTATATTTAATAATTTTGCTAAAGTTACAGCTAAAATGATAAGACTTGCCACAAATATACTATACAGTATGTCATTAAGAAATCAGATTATTCCCTCCAGTATTATAGGAATACAGATTTTACTCACAAATCTTGTGGGATTCTCTTCTCTGGAATGACCCCTATCTTCTCAGAGAGCATAAAAAAGGGACTTTCCAACCAGAAGATGTAAGAATTACAAAGGAGACCAGCACAGTTGAAGGCTGGGCCAAAGAAACTCCAGTGCCATTAACCAGTCAGTAGCAGGGGTGAGTAAGCACTAGCCATTAAGGTGCCACTCTAGGGCTTAGATGAGGTGATAGAGGAGGAAGAAGGAGCTCCAGCATGAGCTGTAGCATGATAGGTCTGTCTCAGGAGAAGACCAGCCCACCTGCACAAGAGAGAGTAATAGTAGAGGGTAAGGATGGTCACAACAGAAGGGATAGTGGAGACTTAAAGGAAGCCTTTCATCTAAGTACATATGAGGGAGAGACCTGTCAATCACCTGCAGCAGTGCTGGGAAAAGCCAGCTGGGGTGAACCTGACTCTCATCTATGGTCTCCAGCTGAATCTTTAATGTTTGTTCTCTCTGAAACGCTGTAGCATGTTGGAGAAACTTATATACCTGGCTGAAAACATGCAGCCAGGCTCTGTTGTATACTGCCCACATTTTGGGCAGTAGGAATCAGATGACCAGTTCAGTACATCCACATCTAAGGATAGTCTGGAAACTGATGCCTCAGGCTAAAGGGGAGTGCTACAAGAATGGTTAGGAGAAACAGAAAAACGGCGATTGACAGTCCAGAGAATATGTAAAAATAGCAAATTTTATTAGTCAATTGTTAATACAGGATGGAGAAATGGGGAGCAGATGTGTGGGGAAAACTGTACAAAGGGGGCGCACAAACTGGGAGCAATATAAGTATGTAACTATGCACATAAGAACTTCAATACATGATATAATAAAGTATCCTGCCATTTATCTATAGTAAATATGTGGAGTGACAGGGCAGCATATGATCATCAACATAGGCCAAGGCAATTTTGTCCGGCAATGCAGAATATAGAACATGTAAATTACCTAGATCACTCTCACATGCAGGAGCTCCCAATGTTTGCGCATCCGGAAAAAGGATAGTTGGGAGCAGGGCCAGTACAAGGGGTAGGCAGGGTATGCACCTGCCTTGGGCGCTACCTCCTGCCTACCCGGGGGGGAATGCATTTCAGAGAAAAAAAACCCTGACATTGCTGAATGCCTATGGCCGCCCGTCAACTTCATCCGGCCGCAGGCATTCAGCACAGTGACATCCAGGGTGCAGGCACACAGGGGAGCAGTGTCAGTCACTGACACCGCTCACCCCTCTCTCTAATGCGTCCGACGCTCCTTCCCCACACTCAATCGTATTCGCGTCTGTAAGGCACAAATACAATTGATGTTGGCGCCACCTAGCACTGGAACAAGGGAGCTGAAATCAGCTCTCTGCCAGGAACTCCACTGCATGCACAGGACGTCGGACATCACGATGCAGTAACATTATTGCGCCATCCAATGCCCACTGCTGCACCAGATGGTAGAGGAGACCGAGCTGTGATGGACAGGGAGCCTGGATTAGGTGAGTATAATTTTTTTTTTCATTTTAATTCTATTTTTCTAATGAATGGAGGCTATTATACCTAGGGCCTGTGGGGACATTCCAAGAGTGACTGGCTATGGGGACATAAGAGGGGCTGGCTATGGGGACATAAGGAGCTGACTATGGGGACATAAAGAGCTGGCTTTGGGGACATTACAAGAGGGGCTGTGGGGACATAACAGGAAGATGAACATACTGAATTGGGTGCTCTTGAGGACCTTATATTGGGGACAGTGATGACCATACTGTTTTGGGGCTGTGGGGAACATTATACTGTAGATTGGTGGGCTGGAACATAGTAACATAGTTTGTAAAGCCGAATAAAGACTTGCGTCCATCAAGTTCGACCTGTTAGTTCTGTAATTGCTAAAGTTGATCCAGAGGAGGGCAAAAACCCCAAATGATTTAGCCAATCTTCACCTGAGGAAAAATTCCCTCCCGACTCCGAAACCAGCAGTCAGAATAAATCCCTGTATCAACCTACTATTTTATTTTATTTTTAAGTATATGCTAAAATCTGCCTGGTATCTAGAAATGCATCCAGTCCCCGCTTGAACTGGTGTAGTGAATCCGACATTACCGTCTCCTCACTCAGTGAATTCCATATTCTCACTGCTCTTACCGTAAAGAACCCCTTCCTATGCTGGTGCTGAAACCTTTTCTCTTCCAGTCTTAGTGAATGCCCTCTTGTTACCGTAATATCCCTCCTTTTGAACAAATCCCGGGCAAGATCTCTATACTGTCCCCTCACATATTTGTACACATTTATTATGTCCCCCCTCAACCTTCTCTTTTCCAGGCTGAATAGTCCTAGTTTTGCCAACCTCTCTGGGTATTGCAGTCCCTCCATTCCCTTTATTAATTTTGTTGCCCTCCTTTGCACCTTTTCAAGCTCATTTATATCCTTTCTATATATTGGGGCCCATAACTGAGCACAGTATTCCAAGTGTGGTCTGACCAGTGCTTTGTACAGTGGAAGAACAATGTTCTCATCCTTTGCAGCTATACCACTTCTGATACATCCCATTACCCTGTTTGCCCTTACAGCAGCGGCCTGACTTTGGGCACTCCAATTTAGTTTGCTATCAATCAAGATGCCCAAGTCCTTCTCCATCTCTGAATTCCCCAATCATTTCCCATTCAGTGAGTACTGGTGACTTCCATTTTTCCTTCCCATATGTATGACCTTACATTTCTCCTCGTTAAACCTCATTTGCCATTTAATGCTCCACCTACCCAGCTTATCCAAATCCCTCTGTAGGTCTGCACTGTCCTCTTTTGTATTAATTGTTTTACATAACTTTGTGTCATCTGCAAATATTGATATTTTACTATTTATCCCGTTGACTATGTCGTTAATAAAGATATTAAATAACATTGGGCCTAGTACAGACCCCTGTGGTACCCCACTAGTGACGCTTACCCAATCTGAGTATATTCCATTTATAACCACCCTCTGCCTTCTATCCCTTAGCCAGTTAGCTACCCACTTGCAGACATTTTCCCCCAGCCCCATCATTCTCATTTTGTATACCAACCTATTATGTGGCACGCTATCGAACGCTTTTGAGAAGTCGAGATACACGACATCCACTGGTTCCCCCTGATCTACTCGAGAGCTAACCTCCTCGTAGAAGTCAATCAGGTTTGTTTGGCAGGAGCGATTCCTCATGAATCCATGTTGGTTCGGGATTAAAAGATTATTAGCATCAAGATGCTCCGTAATTGCCTCTTTAATGAAACCTTCAAAAATTTTGCCCACAACGGACGTCAGACTCACCGGCCGATAGTTTCCAGCGTCACTTTTCGCTCCCTTTTTGAATATTGGCACTACATTCGCCTGTCGCCAATCAAGTGGCACAGACCCAGTCTCAACAGAGTCCTTAAATATAAGATATAACGGTCTGTCTATCACATTACTTAGTTCCCTTAGTACCCGTGGGTGTATGCCATCAGGTCCTGGTGATTTGTTTATTTTAATGTTACTGAGGCGTTTCTGTACCTCAACTTGGGTTAGATTTGTCATACTTAGTGGAGGATTAAGCTTGTCACTTCTCATTTCTCCTGTTAGTTCTACTTCCTTTGTGAAAGTTGTCGAAAATAAATTATTTAATAGATTAGCTTTATCCTCATCTTTCTCTATGATTTTGCCTTCCTCACTTTTTATCGGTCCAATATTATCCGATTTAATCCTTTTACTATTTATATACGTAAAGAACAGTTTGGGATTTGATCTACTTCCCTAGCAATACGTTTCTCTGTTTCCTCCTTCGCTATTTTTATTTGTTTTTTACAGGTTCTCGTTTTTTCCTTGTAACACATTAGTGCCTCCTTACTGTTTTCCTGTTTTAATCTCTTGAATGCCTCTTTTTTGCTATTTAACGCCCCTTTTACGTTCTTGTTCAACCATATTGGTTTCCTCTTATTTCTGGCCCTTTTATTCCCATACGGTATATACCTCTCGCACTGAGTATTCAGAATTCTTTTGAAGGTTTCCCATTTACTATTTGTATTCCATTGATTAAGTACTTTGTCCCAGTCAATAAGTTGAAGGTTTTCTATCAGCTGATCAAACTTCGCCCTCCTAAAGTTTAATGTTTTTGTTGTTCCCTTATTGATAACCCTACTGAAGGGCATTTTGAAGTCGATAATATTATGATCGCTATTACCTAGGTGCCCCCCTATCTGTACCTCAGTTATTCTATCAGGCCTATTAGTCAATATTAAGTCCAACACGGCCTTCCCTCTCGTTGGTTCCTGCACTAGTTGGGAGAGATAATTATCCTTAATATTTGTCAAGAACCTTTTTCCTTTCTGAGATCTACAGGTTTCTGTTTCCCAGTCAATATCCGGGTAGTTGAAATCCCCCATTACAATCACTTCATTATGTTTTGCTACTTTGCCTATTTGTCCTAATAGCAGATTCTCATTCTCCTCTGTTATATTTGGTGGCTTATAGCAGACCCCCAGTAATATTTTATTATTATTTTTTGCCCCCTCTATCTCTACCCACCCCCTCTTCTCCCTCTCCTATATCTTCCCTTAGTCTGGGTTTTAGACATGACTTTACATATAAGCAGACTCCTCCGCCTTTCCCCTGTTTCCGGTCCCTTCTAAATAAACTATAATCTAATAAATTTACCGCCCAATCGTAGCTATCGTCTAGCCAAGTCTCTGTTATACCTACGATGTCATACCTCTCCTCCGATATAAGCGCCCACAGCTCATCCGCCTTATTGGTCAGGCTTCTTGCGTTGGTCAGCATGCAAGATAAAACTTTGGGGTTATTTAGCATCCTATTCTTCTCTAACGATCTAACTGTACTATCCCCACCCCCCTCTCCACCCTCATTATATTCACTTCTCCCCTTCCCCCTTGCTTGCCTCACATCCCACCTATTTCCTTGGTTTCCCCCCCCCCGTCTCTAGTTTAAAAACTCCTCCAACCTATTAGCCATCTTCTTCCCCAGCACCGCTGCACCCTCCCCATTGAGGTGCAGCCCGTCCCTACGGTAGAGCCTGTAGCCGACCGCGAAGTCGGCCCAGTTCTCCATGAGCCTAAACCCTTCTGCCTTGCACCAACTCTTTAGCCACTTATTCACCTCCCTAACTTCCCGTTGGCTCTCCTGTGTGGCTCGCGGGATTGGTAGTATTTCTGAGAAAACTACCTTGGAGGTCCTTGCCCTAAGCTTCCTACCTAGGTCCCTGAAATCATTTTTAAGGACCCTCCATCTACCACTCACTTTGTCATTGGTGCCGATGTGGACCATGACCGCTGGGTCTTCGCCAGCCCCACCCAGTAACCTGTCAACCCGATCCGCGATGTGCCGGACTCGAGCGCCAGGGAGGCAGCACACCGTTCGGCGATCCCGGTCTTTGTGACAGATTGCCCTGTCTGTCCCCCTAATAATAGAGTCACCCACTACCAGAACCTGTCTTGCCTGCCCTACACTTCCCCCCTCCCCCTCATTACTGGAGCATACACTCCCCCGGCGGTCAGAAGATCTGTCGTGCTCCAATAATGCCGGTTCTGAACCAGCCTTCCTATACTTCTTCCCTCTATCCCTCCTAACTGTTATCCAGCTCCCTGCCTGTTCAGCCTGCACTTCCCCTCTATGCTCCACCCCCAGTATTGACCCATTGAGTGTCTGCTCGGTGAGCAGCAAACTCCGTTCCATGTTGTCGATGCTCCTCAGTATCGCTATCTGAGCACTTAGATCCAGAATTTGGGCTTCCAAGTGCACAATATGCTCACATCTCTCGCAGCAGTATGGATCCTCGAGCGGTTGCTCACGGAATGCATACATTGCGCAAGATGTACACTGCACGGCTCCGGCCAACATGGACGTCATTCTAAATATGGGGATACAGTCAGTATATATATACAAGTACAAAACACAATTATTTATATATAGGTGTATGGACGGGGATCAATTAGGGATGTGCAAGTGTATCAATTAGATATCGGCGGGGGATCAGTTAAGTATGGACGGGGGATCAATTAAGTATCAAGTATGGACGGGGGAATCAGCTAAGTAGGTCAGGTGGATTAATTAAGTAAAAAGTAAAGTAAAGAAAGAATGAAATACAGTCAGCAATTCAGTCCTAAGTCCTCCCTTCCAAACTCCCTGAATCCAAAGTCACTGAAAAACAAGTCACACACTTACTTTCGTTCGCACTTACGCTCCGGACACACGCAGCTCATTCACACTCGCAAACTAAGAGATTTAAAGAGGTTATGACCCGTTCCCCTTAATTAACCCCTTGTGAGTAAATCTACACCTCAGGATTTTAGTGCAATGTAGTTAACCCTTAAATACACAGGTAGTAAACTAAGAAACTAAAACTGTAGTGAGAAAATAGGTTTTAAAAAGCCCAATAAATCTAAACAGGTAGAAAAGCACTCAGCAGGTCACAATGCAGCACTCACCGCAATTCACACAGGTATTTTCTGCAGGATTCCCAATACCTCTTCACTGAAAAACAAGTCACACACTTACTTTCGTTTGCACTTACGCTCCGGACACACGCAGCTCGTTTACACTCGCAAACTAAGAGATTTAAAATTTTTTTTTTTTTTTTTTTCCTTTTCCAGCAATGTACCCTTCACCTCAATGCACTTCCAAAAGGTGGATATCATACTGCATGGAGGGCTGTGATGGACATCATAGCGTATATTGGGGACTGTTGTGGATATTATACTGTATGGGCGGCTGTGTTGACCATCATACTGTGTAGGAGGACAATGTAAGGTAGGGCTACCATTTGGAGAGGACCACATGGTGGGCAAGATGAGGACATAGTGTGAAGAAGGGGCACAGTATAAATATGGAGAGGGGGCAGTATGAAATGGGGGCACATTATGGAGAGAGGTTAGCATGGCGGGGGGGAAGTTGGATAGAGTTGTATAGAGAGTGAAGTGAAAGCAGTGGAGAGGGGACAACCATGGTATAGGCCATGGTTCATTTGGGCTGACGGTGTGGCAGTTATAGTTGATAATGGCAGACAGTGGGGCAGTTACAGCTAATAATGTCAGATATTAAGCCATAATATGGTCAGATATTTTGATGCAAAGGGCAATTTAATAACACTCTTATTTTTAAGGGCACCGTGTTGGGATGTGCTGCAGCAAACAAGAGAAGAGGGAAGTTTGCAGAAAAGAGCTGTGGATGTGAAAAGTCACCATGGCATCTGGTCTAGATGGAGACGAAAAGAAAGAAACTACTCAATCAGAGAAGATGTCACCAATAAGGTACCTGGATGTAAATGTTTACTTCATTATACTGACTACGTCTCATCAGTACCGTGGTTTCTGTATGGTCTACAGTCTGATAATTACTGATAATGACAAAAACTCCCAGCTTCTCCTTACCATTGTTAAGGACATACTGGGAGTTGTAGGTTCATGAGATTCAAATGTATATGTCCCTAATTTGACATTACAATTGATTGCTGTACTAAACTTGGTGATGTATTCATGTACTGATGGTGATTCTGGTGATGTATTCATGCACTGATGGAGGTTCTGGTGATGCATTAATGTAATGATAGTAGTTCTGGTGATGCATTTATCTACTGATGGTGGTTGTGGTGATGTATTCATGTACTGATGGTGGTTTTAGTGACCTATTAATTTAGTGACAATGGTTCTGGTTCCGTTTTTATGTACTCTGGATGGCTTTGGTGATGTATTTATGTATGATGATTTTGGTTTTTGTAAAGATCTGAGGTTGTGGGTTGTAAGTAATCACCTAGGCAGGTTAACGATGCAACAATATTTTATTGATCACAGGCATGGTAATAAAGCCATTCCAGGTAAATGGCCAAAATACAGTTCTCTCAGTCCTCAAATTCCCAATCTGGGTTCAGTAGTTCCACTTGCATTGTATAAGGCCATACTCACTGTCTCCCAACTTTTGGATGGCCCACAGATTTCGTATCTCCAGCCAGTATAGTCTGTAGCCACAGTCCATGACCCTCTAGATGGCAGATAATACGATGAAAGCACAGATATCCAGTAGCAGCAGTCCTTTTAAGAAAGTGTAAATCCAAACGACATAATCCATAATGGTAACATGTTTATCCATTCATCCTTCCAAGTCCACGGTCTCCATCGTCTTCCTTCAATCCTTCGACACAACTCTCTAAAACATGTCTCCACTTTCTTCCACTGGGATCAGTCCCCTCCCAGGTCAGAAGTGATCACACCCTCCCCCTTAAACATTCACTGTTCGCTAAAACAATGAAGAATATTCTAGAAGCCTTCACCTGAGACTTCCTGTAAGACCCCCTGTGGTGACGGCTCCACTGTGACTCAATCTACACTCACCTAATGAGATTATTGGCTGTTGAAACAATGGACTCCTGGGATAAAGATGAGATTAGTGGAATTCTGGACATTTTACAAGTGAATCTTACATACTGACAAGTAAGCAGAACTATAAAAAACATAACAAGTAAATCACTAATAATACACAATAATAATATTGACGAAAATGGTGGTCCATGCTGGAAAAGTATCATCGTCTTTAGTAAGGGGGCAGCTCCTCACAGTTTTATATTCATGTACTGATGATGGTTCTGGTGATGAATACAGCACCAGAACCATCATGACTACATGAATACATCACCAGAGCCATCATCAGTACATGAATACAGCAACAGAACAACCATCACTACATGAAGATGTCACCACAACCACCATCAGTACAGGAATACGAGACCAGAACCATCAACAGTACATGAATACATCACCAGAATCACTATCCATATAGGAATATAGCCCCAGAACCACCATCTGTTTTGTTGCAAATTGTATTTGTTGCATGATGGATATAAAAACCACCGTACGTATCCCTTTATAATGCGGTCTGGAGTCTGAGGGTTCATGTGTTTGTAAGGGGGCGCCATCGGCTTCATCTGCCTAGGGCACCAAAATTCCTTGTCCCGATCCTGGTTAGGAGACTGATGCCTCTGGTTGAAGTACTGTAAAGAGTAAATAAGAAGGGTAGGTCAAAAGTGTGTGCTAAGTGCCAGGCAAGCTACTGAAGCAGATTGCTGCCAGAGACAGGTGACTGATAGGGACTATGACCTACACAGAGTCTGTGTGATGCTGTTGTAGTGACACAGAGACTTGCTAAGTGACCGAGGAGTGTGCCAATAGACATTTGCAAATGTCAGCAGATTATCGGATTATCGAAAATGTCAGCAAAGTGTCAAACCAGATGTGCCAAGCCTCAACTATCTTCTTCCATTCCTCTAAGTCAAACTGTTGTCTCATGTAATGCTGTCTATCATCAAGCTTGCTGCCTTCTTAAAGGGAGTCGGTGACGTCAAAATTGCTTCCTAAACTAAGCACATTGCGATTTAAGACAGTTTGCCCTAAAAACAATACTTTTCATCGCCATGTCTATTTTTTGTATGTCCAGTACAATTACTTTAATGCATGCAAATTAGGTGCTCAGTACACTTTGCAGTCTGGTGCAACTTCTCT
Organism: Phyllobates terribilis; assembly: GCF_046119375.1. Taxonomy (NCBI): domain Eukaryota; kingdom Metazoa; phylum Chordata; class Amphibia; order Anura; family Dendrobatidae; genus Phyllobates; species Phyllobates terribilis. The sequence goes on along the minus strand of NW_027362761.1, from coordinate 175,470,338 downwards.
AACTCAGTTATGCCATCCAGCTCCAAGTGTCCTTGATTGACAGTGCTGTCTTCACTTTGGCCAGCCCTGTAATCTAATGTATGTGCAGAGACAAATTTATCAATATTGCAATATAATTGTTTAAACTTGTCAGATCGTAAAACGCTATTAACCTGCAGATATTGGGTTAATCTGTAGGTTAATAGTGTTAGAAAGGTGCCCGGCTGCCGTACTGAACAGAAAATGAACAGAAGGTGGCCATTTTGGCCCAAAGACGACTCGGTTTTGTCTTTGCTGAGGTTTTGCCATGTGGTGTAAGGTAATTAAAATACCACTAAAATTATTGTCTAGAAAAATATACCTTCCAGATTTGCCGTGCTGCAAGTTTAAAGGGCCTATCAGCACAGAATGACTGTTCTAACCAAGTCCTGCCGCTCGGGACATCATTGTGAGGCCAATCATTTAAATACACCTTCCCACATACTTGTTTTGCCTCTATCTCCACTATTAACAAATAATTTTATCAAATGATGTTAATTTTACACAAACAGCGTAAAGTTTATAACGTAAAAACAGTGGCAGAATTGTTGTTTTGTTTATATTCCATAAGAGTTAATACAAATTTCTGAATAAATGCTATGAACCTCAAAATGATGCCACTGAGAAATACAACTCATCTCAACAAAAAAAAAGTTCTCATATGACTATGTCACCAATAAAAAACAAAAGAAACCCTATAACGCGACAATAGAAAAATAGCAAAAAAATTGTCTAGCATAAAGGCCAAAAACTTCATCCTAGGTTTCACTGAGATTTGAACTCAGATTGCAGGATTCAAAGTCCAGAGCTAACCATTACACCATGGAACCTTTTATGATGCAATCTAGTTACAGCATTTACTAATCTCATAATGATACATTTGGCTACCTGACTCAGTTTTAGGTGGAGTAGAAAGTAATTATAGATCTAAACATACATACTACTGGTAATATTGGTACTTGCAAGAAAATGAGGACACATTAAGTAGGTGGTGTTATGAATTTATCACCTATAGGAGTGCTTTGGTTTACATACATTATAAACTATCCACTAGATAGGTGATAATTGTTAGATCTGTGTGGATCCCACCTCTTTGACCACTGCTCATCACTGATTTAAGGGATCCCTACAAATGACTCTTGAAATGGCAATAAAATAAAAAGTTTAGTCTTATTAAATTGGTGTGGGTACCAGCACAAGGAACTCCACAAAATGCCGGAACAGAGGATTTGTGAGTTGTGACCCATATTCTACTCATGGCTAAAAGAACACATCCATGGGGAATGGAGTGCTAGGTCGCCTTTCAAGGCTATTGCATGGATGAAGCTAGCTGAGCATACTGCTACCTTTGTTTGTAACTTCAGTGTCAAAGGTTTTAAAAAGAGCAGCAGGGGGCAATTGTCACCTGACACTCCATTCATCTCCTCCTGTGAACAGAGGAGAATGAGGGACACAAATTCCCTGTTTTAGTGATTAGTGGGTTTCTTAGGGGACCCACACTTATCTAACAGTTATCACTAGTGTTGAGCATTCCGATACTGAAATATCGGGTATCGACCTATATTCGCAGTATCGGAGTTCCGATACTGAGTTCCGCTACTTTTAGAATATCGAATACCGGAATCGGAAGTTCCCATAATGCCTGCGCTCTGCAGTGTCTCTGAAGGATGACAAGCTGGATGGCAGCGCTCAGCTTACTGTACTTGTCATTTAGTGTTAAAGGATTTATTTAAAAAAAATAATAGTGTTTTCATGCACCGACTCTTTAAAAAAGCCGGCCGGCAATTCAGCATCGGTACCCGACAATTTAGAATAGAAAGAATAGAGCATCACACATAGATTAGATACATAGAAACATGTCAGTCACATATATAATAAGTACAGTGACAGTGTTGATTACTGTACTTGTCATTTAGTGTTAAAATAAAGGATTTATTAAAATAAAAATTGGCGTGGGGTTCCCAGTAATTTTAGTCTCTAGTGGAGGTTGAGCAGACGGCTGGGGCAGATGTTTGAAGCCTGGGAAGGGGGTAATACCCACGGAGCTTCCCAGGCTACTAATATCAGCCCCCAGCTGAATACCTAGCCTTTACTAGCTATTAAAATGGGGGACCCCCCAAAAAAATCCCCCCTATTTTAATAGCTAGCAAAGGCTAAGCAGACAGCTGGGGGCTGATATTAATAGCCCAGGAAGGCTGCCCTGAATATTGGCCCCCTCCCAGGCTAGAAACACCAGCTGTCAGCCGCCCCAGAAATGGCGCATCCATAGGATGCGCCAATTCTGGCACTTAGCCTCGCTCTTCCCACTGCCCTGTAGCGGTGGCAGTGGGGTAATAGGGCTGGGGTTGATGTCAGATTATAATGCCAGCTGACATCAAGCCCAGGTTAGTAATGGAGAGGTGTCTATAAGACACCCCCATTAATAACCCCATAGTCAAAGTTAAAAAAAAAACACAAGCACCCAGAATAAAGTCCTTTAATTGAAATAAACACACAATTCTTTATTGTTCTAAATTAAACTATACTTACCATCACACCCATGCCAGCTGAAGCCAATGTCTTCTGCAATAAAAGTAAAATAATAAACCAACATCATCCTTACCTTTCCATGGTTCCCACGACAGCTCCAGCTCTGCTACATTCACATGACAGGCTGGATCGCAGCCAAAAGCTGCCATCCAGCTTGCCATGCCGCAGACACTGAGAAGCTTTATTATTTTACTTTTATTACAGGAGACATTGGCTTCAGCTGGAATGGGCGTGATGGTATGGTTTAATTTAGAACATTAAAAAATTGTGTGTTTATTTCAATTAAAGGACTTTATTCTGGGTGTTGTGTTTTTTTAAATACTTTTTGGAAGTGCATTGAGGTGAAGGGTACATTGCTGGAAAAGGAAGAAAAAAAAACAAAAACTCTTTAAATCTCTTAGTTTGCGAGTGTGAACGAGCTGCGTGTGTCCGGAGCGTAAGTGCGAACGAAAGTAAGTGTGTGACTTGTTTTTCAGTGACTTTGGATTCAGGAAGTTTGGAAGGGAGGACTTAGGACTGAATTGCTGACTGTATTTCATTCTTTCTTTACTTTACTTTTTACTTAATTAATCCACCTGACCTACTTATCTGATTCCCCCGTCCATACTTGATACTTAACTGATCCCCCGCCGATATCTAATTGATACACTTGCACATCCCTAATTGATCCCCGTCCATACACCTATATATAAATAATTGTGTTTTGTACTTGTATATATATACTGACTGTATCCCCATATTTAGAATGACGTCCATGTTGGCCGGAGCCGTGCAGTGTACATCTTGCGCAATGTATGCATTCCGTGAGCAACCGCTCGAGGATCCATACTGCTGCGAGAGATGTGAGCATATCGTGCACTTGGAAGCCCAAATTCTGGATCTAAGTGCTCAGATAGCGATACTGAGGAGCATCGACAACATGGAACGGAGTTTGCTGCTCACCGAGCAGACACTCAATGGGTCAATACTGGGGGTGGAGCATAGAGGGGAAGTGCAGGCTGAACAGGCAGGGAGCTGGATAACAGTTAGGAGGGATAGAGGGAAGAAGTATAGGAAGGCTGGTTCAGAACCGGCATTATTGGAGCACGACAGATCCTCTGACCGCCGGGGGAGTGTATGCTCCAGTAATGAGGGGGAGGGGGGAAGTGTAGGGCAGGCAAGACAGGTTCTGGTAGTGGGTGACTCTATTATTAGGGGGACAGACAGGGCAATCTGTCACAAAGACCGGGATCGCCGAACGGTGTGCTGCCTCCCTGGCGCTCGAGTCCGGCACATCGCGGATCGGGTTGACAGGTTACTGGGTGGGGCTGGCGAAGACCCAGCAGTCATGGTCCACATCGGCACCAATGACAAAGTGAGTGGTAGATGGAGGGTCCTTAAAAATGATTTCAGGGACCTAGGTAGGAAGCTTAGGGCAAGGACCTCCAAGGTAGTTTTCTCAGAAATACTACCAATCCCGCGAGCCACACAGGAGCGCCAACGGGAAGTTAGGGAGGTGAATAAGTGGCTAAAGAGTTGGTGCAAGGCAGAAGGGTTTGGGTTCATGGAGAACTGGGCCGACTTCGCGGTCGGCTACAGGCTCTACCGTAGGGACGGGCTGCACCTCAATGGGGAGGGTGCAGTGGTGCTGGGGAAGAAGATGGCTAACAGGTTGGAGGAGTTTTTAAACTAGAGACGGGGGGGGAAACCAAGGAAATAGGTGGGATGTGAGGCAAGCAAGGGGGAAGGGGAGAAGTGAATATAATGAGGGTGGAGAGGGGGGTGGGGATAGTACAGTTAGATCGTTAGAGAAGAATAGGATGCTAAATAACCCCAAAGTTTTATCTTGCATGCTGACCAACGCAAGAAGCCTGACCAATAAGGCGGATGAGCTGCAGGCGCTTATATCGGAGGAGAGGTATGACATTGTAGGTATAACAGAGACTTGGCTAGACGATAGCTACGACTGGGCGGTAAATTTATTAGATTATAGTTTATTTAGAAGGGACCGGAAACAGGGGAAAGGCGGAGGAGTCTGCTTATATGTAAAGTCATGTCTAAAACCCAGTCTAAGGGAAGATATAGGAGAGGGAGAAGAGGGGGTCGAGTCCATGTGGGTAGAGATAGAGGGAACTAAAAATAATAATAAAATATTACTGGGGGTCTGCTATAAGCCACCAAATATAACAGAGGAGAATGAGAATCTGCTATTAGGACAAATAGACAAAGTAGCAAAACATAATGAAGTGATTGTAATGGGGGATTTCAACTACCCGGATATTGACTGGGAAACAGAAACCTGTAGATCTCAGAAAGGAAAAAGGTTCTTGACAAATATTAAGGATAATTATCTCTCCCAACTAGTGCAGGAACCAACGAGAGGGAAGGCCGTGTTGGACTTAATATTGACTAATAGGCCTGATAGAATAACTGAGGTACAGATAGGGGGGCACCTAGGTAATAGCGACCATAATATTATCGACTTCAAAATGCCCTTCAGTAGGGTTATCAATAAGGGAACAACAAAAACATTAAACTTTAGGAGGGCGAAGTTTGATCAGCTGAAAGAAAGCCTTCAACTTATTGACTGGGACAAAGTTCTTAATCAAAGGAATACGAATAGTAAATGGGAAACCTTCAAAAGAATTCTGAATACTCAGTGCGAGAGATATATACCGTATGGGAATAAAAGGGCCAGAAATAAGAGGAAACCAATATGGTTGAACAAGAACGTAAAAGGGGCGTTAAATAGCAAAAAAGAGGCATTCAAGAGATTAAAACAGGAAAACAGTAAGGAAGCACTAATGTGTTACAAGGAAAAAACGAGAACCTGTAAAAAACAAATAAAAATAGCGAAGGAGGAAACAGAGAGACGTATTGCTAGGGAAAGTAGATCAAATCCCAAACTGTTCTTTACGTATATAAATAGTAAAAGGATTAAATCGGATAATATTGGACCGATAAAAAGTGAGGAAGGCAAAATCATAGAGAAAGATGAGGATAAAGCTAATCTATTAAATAATTTTTTTTCGACAACTTTCACAAAGGAAATCGAAATAACAGGAGAATTGAGAAGTGACAAACTTAATCCTCCACTAAGTATGACTAATCTAACCCAAGCTGGGGTACAGAAACGCCTCAGTAACATTAAAATAAACAAATCACCAGGACCTGATGGCATACACCCACGGGTACTAAGGGAACTAAGTAATGTGATAGACAGACCGTTATATCTTATATTTAAGGACTCTGTTGAGACTGGGTCTGTGCCACTTGATTGGCGACAGGCGAATGTAGTGCCAATATTCAAAAAGGGAGCGAAAAGTGACGCCGGAAACTATCGGCCGGTGAGTCTGACGTCCGTTGTGGGCAAAATTTTTGAAAGCTTCATTAAAGAGGCAATTACGGAGCATCTTGATGCTAATAATCTTTTAATCCCGAACCAACATGGATTCATGAGGAATCGCTCCTGCCAAACAAGCCTGATTGACTTCTACGAGGAGGTTAGGTCTCGAGTAGATCAGGGGGAACCAGTGGATGTCGTGTATCTCGACTTCTCAAAAGCGTTCGATAGCGTGCCACATAATAGGTTGGTATACAAAATGAGAATGATGGGGCTGGGGGAAAATGTCTGCAAGTGGGTAGCTAACTGGCTAAAGGATAGAAGGCAGAGGGTGGTTATAAATGGAATATACTCAGATTGGGTAAGCGTCACTAGTGGGGTACCACAGGGGTCTGTACTAGGCCCAATGTTATTTAATATCTTTATTAACGACATAGTCAACGGGATAAATAGTAAAATATCAATATTTGCAGATGACACAAAGTTATGTAAAACAATTAATACAAAAGAGGACAGTGCAGACCTACAGAGGGACTTGGATAAGCTGGGTAGGTGGAGCATTAAATGGCAAATGAGGTTTAACGAGGAGAAATGTAAGGTCATACATATGGGAAGGAAAAATGGAAGTCACCAGTACTCACTGAATGGGAAATCATTGGGGAATTCAGAGATGGAGAAGGACTTGGGCATCTTGATTGATAGCAAACTAAATTGGAGGGCCCAAAGTCAGGCCGCTGCTGTAAGGGCAAACAGGGTAATGGGATGTATCAGAAGAGGTATAGCTGCAAAGGATGAGAACATTGTTCTTCCACTGTACAAAGCACTGGTCAGACCACACTTGGAATACTGTGCTCTGTTATGGGCCCCAATATATAGAAAGGATATAAATGAGCTTGAAAAGGTACAAAGGAGGGCAACAAAATTAATAAAGGGAATGGAGGGACTGCAATACCCAGAGAGGTTGGCAAAACTAGGACTATTCAGCCTGGAAAAGAGAAGGTTGAGGGGGGACATAATAAATGTGTACAAATATGTTAGGGGACAGTATAGAGATCTTGCCCGGGATTTGTTCAAAAGGAGGGATATTACGGTAACAAGAGGGCACTCACTAAGACTGGAAGAGAAAAGGTTTCAGCACCAGCATAGGAAGGGGTTCTTTACGGTAAGAGCAGTGAGAATATGGAATTCACTGAGTGAGGAGACGGTAATGTCGGATTCACTACACCAGTTCAAGCGGGGACTGGATGCATTTCTAGATACCAGGCAGATTTCAGCATATACTTAAAAATAAAATAAAATAGTAGGTTGATACAGGGATTTATTCTGACTGCTGGTTTCAGAGTCGGGAGGGAATTTTTCCTCAGGTGAAGATTGGCCAAATCATTTGGGGTTTTTGCCCTCCTCTGGATCAACTTTAGCAATTACAGAACTAACAGGTCGAACTTGATGGACGCAAGTCTTTATTCGGCTTTACAAACTATGTTACTATGTTTACTAAAAATTCATGGCGGTCATGTCTAATACTGGCGTGACCCCATCAATTTCGGGCTTAGGGCCAGCTGATAATGCCAAGCTGGCCCTAACCCCTTTATTATCCAGTGAGCCACCGCACCAGGGCCCGGGATGAGTTGGGTACAGCGCCAGAAGATGGCGCTTCTATGAACGTGCCATTTTCTGGGGTGGCTGCGGACTGCAATTTGCAGTGGGGGGGCTCAGAAAGCTTGGGCCTCCCTGCGCTGCGGATTCCAGCCCCCAGCTGCCTAGTTGTACCTGGCTGGACACAAAAATAGGGCGAAGCCCCACGTATTTTTAATTGTATGCCAGCCAGGTACAGCATCCAGGAACGGGCTGCCCCCAACCACCAGATGCCTATTTGTACCTGGCCGGACACAACAATATAGGTAAGCCTTTTTTTTTTTATTATTTCATGAATTTCATGAAATAATAAAAAAAAAAATACGTGGGGCTTCGCCCTATTTTTGTGTCCAGCCAGGTACAGCAGGCAGGAATGGGCTGCCCCCAACCACCTGCTGCCTATTTGTACCTGGCCGGACCCAACAATATAGGGAAGCCCTTTTTTTTTAATTATTTCATGAATTTCATGAAATAATTTAAAAAAAAAATATGTGGGGCTTCGCCCTATTTTTGTGTCCAGCCAGGTACAATTAGGCAGCTGTGGGCTAGAATCCGCAGCGCAGGGAGGCCCAAGCTTTCTGCCCCCCCCCCCCCCGCTGCAAATTGCAGTCCGCAGCCACCCCAGAAAATGGCGCGTTCATAGAAGCGCCATCTTCTGGCGCTGTACCCAACTCATCCAGGGCCCTAGTGTGGTGGCTCACTGGGTAATAAAGGAGTTAGGGCCAGCTTGGCATTATCAGCTGGCCCTAAGCCCGAAATTCATGGGGTCAAGACAATATTAGACATGACCGCCATGAATTTCTAGTAAAGTGTAACATACCTGGTGGCGGGCTTGCATGGTGCACCATCTCTCACTATGCAAGACCGCAAACTTGATCTTCAGTCCAGTCTGCTAGCCTGGCTTCTATTCATGCTGTCTGTTTGTCTCTGTTCTGACTGCTTAGGGCGACGGCCCGGTTACTTCCTGTTTCTTGTAGCTGCTGTGGGCACACCCCTAATGCATCCCCAGCCTATTGCTGTCTGTCACTTGATATTTAAACCAGCTCCACCTTGGAGCTGATGCCTGAGCAACTCTATCATTCAGTGTGCTCCTTTACTCTGAATGTGCCAGGTCCTGTTCTGTTCTTGCCTGTCTGCCAACCTGGGGGCTGTATTCCCAGGCCTGTCTGAACTATCTCCTAGCCTGTTGTCTGTCCGCCTTCCTGGAGGCTGTATTTCCAGGCCAGTCTGAACACGCTCCTAGCCTGTTCGTCCCGCCTTCTGGGGGCCGCATACCCAGACCCGCTCCTGTATCTTGCTGCAGTGTCAGTTCCTGTCTGAACACTCAGTTCCTGTCTGAACACTCTCCTAGTCTGTTACCTGTTTTTCTCTATGTCCGTACCTTCCCTTTTTCTGCAGAGTCTGAACCTGCACCTAACTCCTACTCGTTGTCGCTGTACTTCCGTTTGTGAGTTTAGAGTCCACTCGCTACTTCATTGCAAGTATCTTGTGTGTATCTGGTTCTGCCTTTCCCTTCCAGTCTGTTCCGTGTGAACAGAGCCCTGTCCCCTCTGCTCTGCCTTTGCTCACCGCTCCGGCGGTTTATCTCTGCTCTGCCTTGCTCACTGCTCCGGCGGTTCCTGCCTGCTCTGCCTTGTTCACCGCTCCGGCGGTTTCTGCCCGCTTTGCCTTGCTTACCGCTCCGGTGGTTTCTCTCTGCTCTGCCTTGCTCACCGCTCCAGCGGTTTCTGCCTGCTCTGCCTTGCTCACCGCTCCGGCGGTTTCTCTCTGCTCTGCCTTGCTCACCGCTCCGGCAGTTCCTGCCTGCTCTGCCTTGCTCACTGCTCCGGCGGTTCCTGCCTGCGCTGCCTTGCTCACCGCTCCGGCGGTTCCTGCCTGCTCTGCCTTGCTCACCGCTCCGGTGGTTCCTGCCTGCTCTGCCTTGCTCACCGCCCCGGTGGTTCCTGCCTGCTCTGCCTTGCTCACCGCTTCGGCGGTTCCTGCCTGCTCTGCCTTGCTCACCGCTCCGGCGGTTTCTCCCCGCTCTGCCTTGCTCACCGCTCCGATGGTTTCTCCCCACTCTGCCTTGCTCACCGCTCCGGCAGTTTCTCCCCGCTCTGCCTTGCTCACCGCTCCGGCGATACCTCTCTGCTCTGCTTGTCTACCGCATCTGCAGTTCTATTCCTGAATCCCAGTCTGTACTGGACCCTATCCAGCCTGTGCTCCAACCTGCTAGTACCTCCCCGTCTGCACGCCAGCCATACTTGTCAGTACACTCCTGTCTGCATACCAGCCGTGCCTGTCAGTACCCTTCTGTCTGCATACCAGCCGTGCCTGCCAGTATCCTCCTGTCTGCACTCCAGCCGTGCCTGCCAGTGCCCACCTGTCTGCATGCCAGCCGTGCCTGCCAATACCCACCTGTCTGTGTGCCAGCCTAACCTGCCTGTTCCTGTATTCCCCGGTGTGGGTCAACAGCCGTGTCCGGGGTTTGGCCTGGAGTAGCACCTGGTCCCTCTGCTCGGTTCCTCCCTGGTGCACGGCGTCGTAGCCGTCATGCGACCTTGGTCGGATCGGGTTGATACTTAGTTACGCCCCTCCAGGTACTCTCCGGTTCATGGCACAGTGGAATCACTAAATCACACACACGCCAGTCAGCCCGGACGTGTGCATAACATAAAGTATTTAAAAAAACACAACACCCAGAATAAAGTCCTTTAATTGAAATAAACACACAATTTTTTAATATTCTAAATTAAACCCTACTTACCATCACGCCCATTCCAGCTGAAGCCAATGTCTTCTGCAATAAAAGTAAAATAATAAAGCAACCTCATCCTTACCTTTCCATGGTTCCCACGACGGCTCCAGCTCTGCTACATTGACATGACAGGCTGGGTCGCAGCCGAAAGCTGCCATCCAGCTTGCCATGCCGCAGACACTGAGAAGCGCAGGCATGCTTGCGCTCTGCAGTGTCTGGCTGTGACGGCATCCAGATGAGCCGAGGTCATGTCCAATGAACTCAGCTCACCTCATGCACGTCACTGACAGTATGGGAAAATTCTCCTGCGCTTGCAGTGAGCGTGAGAGAATTCTCCTGCTGAAGCGCTGAGCGCAGGAGAATTTTCCCACGCTGTGGATTAATACTTTTTTTAGTTGTTCCAGTGGAAATCAGATGAATTTTTACCATTGAAGTAAGCTGCTTGGTTCCAGTCATCTGGGCAGCACTGCTCAGTGACTGCTGTACTCAGTGTCTGGTCTGTAATCAAAGCCACTGTTAAGGGCCCCATATACATTAGACCAAAGTCAGCCGGAACAGATGATATCAGCAGGATTAGCTGACAGTTTAATTTGTATGGGGTCCTCTATAGATGATGTCAGGGGAGAGAAGGATCTAGATACAAAATTAAGGTAGGCTCCTCCATACCCTGTTCCGGTTGTAAGCTGCAAACGTTAAGGATGTCCCACTGAATGTTGTCGCTGCTGTCTTCATACTGCTTTCTGCCGCTGTTAATTGTTTGATCAGACTGCTCTGTTTCCTGAATGACCCTTGGCCCACTGGCCACAAACTGGCCCTTCACCCTTATTCCTTCTGATCACCCTCACTCTTCTACTTCACAAAGAAATGCTTTTTCCTAATATAGCCTAGCTCCCTCTCCTAACAGGGAGTGCCCCTATAGCTGTTAACCCCTACCTTACTCTAACTTATATATACCACCAGTTCCTTCCAGGAAAGTATATATACCTCCGTCCAGCCACCCTCAAACCACAATATCACATAAATACACCGTATGCTGCCACCACCGATCGCTTAACAGGTGGATCGGGTACCCAATAGGTAACGTGAATTAGAAGGTGAGGAACGTGTTTGCTCGACATAGGACAAGAAGAACGAAGCTGGTAAATAATAATGATTTACTCCCGAAAGTGGGCAGTGTTTACAAAAGATATACAAGATATTATAAAAGAGACAATTTACATATATGCATAAAACAGTTATTAAAATAAAAGGGGTAAATAATAGCAAAACCTGCGCCACGAGGTGATGGTCTCAGATTCTGTGGGGGGGACTGCTCTCCGGAAATTAGATGTGATTCCTCCATGCAGCGAGGAGTGCTTGCGTCTGACATCCCTGGGTAAGAATGAGCTAAAATGGCCGTTCTGGTTTTTAGTAAGACGCCAAAACACTAGGAGACCCCCATGTTGTTTACCTCACACGGGGGCTCGGTTTTGTGAACCCACCCAGCTGCACAAGACATAAAAATCCTTCATATTTCATATCTTGGTATGGGGGGGTCCCACATCCAAGATGGATACATCATGTTTGCCGTCACCAGTATTCATGAAGATGGATATCAAATATGAGATTTCTATGACGTTCAGAAGCTCAGAACCCATTCCCTGGGTTTCCGGTGGTTTCTCAGTTATGCAAGATATACCGTCATAATTGGAAAAAGGTGAACATCCCAAAAATGTGGTCCACGTGTTTGTGACAGTCATGTGCATTATTAAACTCGACATTAAAAGTTTGTACAGTTACACAATAGGATTGGAGGGAATTCCAGTTTAGACCAGAATGCTTGTTCTTTGGCTGAGGTTTATGGCGCTAATAAAAATTCCTTGTTTGGGGGAAGCAAGAGTGAGTTCTATCTAGGACCCTTCTAAATGGACAGGGGGCGGAGATTGAAGACATCTCTGGCTGTCCTTTCAACATTTTTAAACTAGGCCAAAAATATATTTTGCCCTTTTTAGACTGCGCTCTGAAGGTAGGACCTTCTGGTACTCCTCCAGGCGTATCTCTGGAGGCTCCCCTCGCCGGGAAAATCCATCGGCATTGCCATGCTCGCTGCCTTTAGGGTGTTGAACGATAAAGTCGTACTGCTGGAGGGTGAGGCTCCAGCGTAACAACCTTCCGTTGGCACCGGACATGGTGTGCAGCCAACTCAGGGGGTTGTGGTCAGTCACGACAGTGAAGGGCCGCTCGTACAAGTAAGGCTGTAAACGGTTGAGGGCCCATACAATGGCCAGGCACTCCTTTTGTATGGTGGAATAGGCCACTTCCCTCGGCAGCAGTTTCCGGCTTAGGTACAACACGGGGTGTTCTTGGTTCCCCGAGTCGACCTGGCTGAGTACAGCACCGAGGCCAAACTCACTGGCGTCGGTCTGTACGAAGAATGGCCGTGTGCCGTCGACCGCCTTTAACACAGGAGAGCTGCTCAGGGCAGTCTTCAAAGCCCGAAAGGCCGCCTCGCATTCATCTGTCCATTTGACTGGATGGGGTAGGCTCCTCTTTGTGAGGTCGGTCAAGGGCTTCGCAAGGCTACTATAGTCTCGTACAAAGCGTCTATAGTACCCTGCGGTGCCCAAGAAGGACTGCACCTGCTTCTTGGTCCTGGGGGTGGGCCAGGACACGATAGCATCCACCTTCCCAGGCTCTGGCTTCAGAGTACCCCCACCTACCCGGTGTCCCAGGTAGTGGATCTCGTTCATGCCCATCTGGCACTTTCCTGGCTTGATGGTCAAGCCCGCCTGGTGAATGCGCCCGAGCACCTGCTGCAGATGCTCGAGGTGATCCTCCCAGGTGCGACTGAAGACGGCAATGTCATCCAGGTACGCCACTGCGTACCTCTCCAGTCCCTGGAGCAGGTGGTTGACCATTCGCTGGAAAGTGGCAGGGGCATTTTTCATGCCAAAAGGCATGACCGTGGATTCATACAATCCGAAGGGGGTGATAAAGGCGGACTTCTCCTGGGCCCCGGGCTCAAGGGAATCTGCCAATATCCCCGACTCAGATCCGTAATGGAGAGATAGCTCACGTTGGCTAACCGCTCCAGTAGCTCCTCAATGCGTGGCATTGGTTGTGCATCAGAGGCTGTGATAGCGTTGAGCCCAGGTAGTCGACACAGGACCGGGTGGTCCGGTCCTTCTTTGGCACCAGGACTACAGGTGAGGCCCACGCCCTCTTGGGCCGCTGAATCACCCCCAACTTCAGCATCTCCTCGACCTCCTGGCGCATGACATGCTGCACCTCGTCTGAGATTCGATAGGCTGTCCGCCGGAGTGGGGCATGATTCCCGGTGTCCACTTCATGGACTGCCACTTCAGTCCTGCCAGGCAGGTTGGTAAACACTGCTTGGAAGGGTTTCAGCACTGCTCGCATCTGAGACCTCTGGTCTGCGGATAGCAAGGCGCTTATCTCTACATCCTCTAGGGACCCGCTGGCCTTCGCTTGGGCCAGCATGTCCAAGTGGGGGTCGTCCTCCCCATCCTCGGGCAGGCTGCAGACCGGTAGGACGCAGGCTCCATGTTCTTGATGTGCCTTCATCATATTAACGTGAAAAGCCTTCCGCCTACCCCGCGCGTGGTCAAGAGTGATCCCGTAGGTGACCGGGTTGAGCTGTTGGTGAATGACGTACGGGCCTTCCCAGGCCGCCTGAAGCTTGTCCTTTGGTACGGGGACCAGTACCCACACCTTCTGACCCACCTGATAGGTCCGCTCTCGGGTGTTCTGGTTGTACCAATGCTTCTGGGCAGCCTGGGCTTGCGCCATGTTGTCATGCACCAACTGCGTCAAGGTCTGCATCTTGTCACGGAAGCGCATGACATACTCCACGATGGACACTCCTGAGGAGCTCGGCTCTTCTTCCCAGAATTCCCTTATCAACCCAAGGGGTCCTCGGACACGCCTGCCATACAGGAGCTCAAAGGGGGAGAACCCCGTCAAGGCCTGTGGAACCTCTCTGTAAGCAAATAGCAGGTGTGGGAGGTAACGCTCCCAGTCGCGTCCCTGGGTCTCAACCAGCATTTTTAACATCTGTTTAAGGGTACTGTTGAATCGCTTACACAAACCATTGGTTTGGGGATGATACGCGCTCGATACTAGATGCTGCACCTGCATTTTCTTACATAGGGCCTCCATTAAGCGAGACATGAACTGGGTCCCCTGGTCGGTAAGCATCTCCCTGGGGAAGCCTACTCGCGAAAAGATGGCCAAGAGGGCGTCCGCCACCTTATCTGCCCTAATTGAGGACAGGGCTACTGCCTCCGGATACCGGGTAGCATAGTCTACCACGGTAAGGATGAAACATTTTCCAGAGCTGCTGGGTATGGCCAGTGGTCCCACAATGTCCACAGCAATCCTCTGGAAAGGCTCCTCTATCACTGGCAAAGAGATCAGGGGGGCTTTGGGAGCCGGCCCTGACTTTCCCACTCTTTGACATGTGGTACAGGTGCGACAGTAGTTCACCACATCCGTCCCCATTTTGGGCCAATAAAAGTGGTTAGACAGCCGGGCCTTGGTTTTGCTGACCCCCAAGTGTCCAGCGAGTGGAATTTCATGGGCAATCCGCAACAACGGATCCCTGAATTGGTAGGGGACGACCAGCTGTCTTTCCCTCAGCCACTCCTGTTGGGGTGTACAGGGGACTGTCTCCCGGTACAACCTCCCCTGGTCCCAGAATACCCTCTCCTTATCCGACTCGGAGGTGGGTTTCTCAGCGAGGCTCCTTAACGTCTCTAGGCTAGCATCTGAGTGCAGAGCTGCTTGAAACTCCTGGCTGGAGGAAGCCAGAAGTGAGGTTAAGACCACGTCCTCACTGGGACCCTCTGGGACCGGCTCTGGGTCCATACCTGATTCCATTATTCCTCTGTCCGAGGAGAGTCCAGAAGGCAGGGCATTACTTGCGTTCTGGGCACTCTGACTGCGGGTAACAGCGGCTATATAGGCCGTCTCCCCGGGGAATAACACCGTCCCATCAGCCTGCGCGGTTATGAGTACTACTTCCCCATCCTCCTCCATTACCTCAGGCACAGTGCTACGTATGGGGCAGCTACCATCAGCCAGGTCACCATCTGTTGTGACACTGGTCACTGGCACAGCACCATCTGCTTCATGGTCCTCGTGCCTCTGCCCATTACCCTTAGCACTGACACTTGCTCCTGCTAGGGGATCCTCAGCAATATCACCTCGCAGCGTGACATGGCTGAGTTCTCCTGTACCTTTCAATACATCATCATCATCAGGTAAAGCATTGACATTCACATTATCAGCATTAACCTTACCAACCGTATCAGATCGGGGAGGGGGATCAGGGACATAATAAGCAAACATCCTCCCCAAATCAGTTCCCAACAAAACATTTGCAGGTAGGTTTTCAGATACTCCCACTTCCTTCACCCCACTCCCCGCACCCCAATCAATATAAACCCGGGCCATGGGCAAGGGGCATTGGACGCCCCCAATCCCGGTGACAGTCAGGGTCTTTCCCGGAATAAGCTCTTCAATGGACACCAGTTCGGGTCGGATGAGGGTTCGTTCGGCCCCAGTGTCCTTGAGGCCTACAGTGACAGTGTCCCCCACCATGACAGACTGCAAGTTTTCACAGCCCCCCCCCCAACTTGCCCACCCACCAAAAGAACTGATGCATTAGGCCCTGGGGCCTTGGATGGGGGGTTCTTCCTCTGCTTCTCTGGGCAAGTGGCGCTGAGATGACCAGTCTGGTTGCAGAAATAACACCTGCGGGCATCAGATGCAGGCCGGGCATTGGTAACGGGGAAAAGGCCTCCGGAAGGTCGGCTGGCATGGGCAGGGATGGTGGTTGATGGCTTACCCCCTTTCCAGATGGCGACGACGAGCTTCCGCAACTCTGGTCTCCGGTTGGCCTTGTAGGTGTCTGCGATCTGCGCTGCTTTATTGGCATCTGGTGGCTCCCGATCCATCACGAACTGCCGTACCTCAGTCGGACACAGATGAAGGAACTGGTCTTTCACCATCAGATCCTTTAGCTGCTCAAAGGTGGTCGCTGACAGTCCTTGGATCCACTGCTCAAAGTTGGTTCGGAGACCATGCACCACATCGCTGTAACTGTCGTGCGGTCCACGTTGGAGGTTCCGGAACTTTTTACGGTACACCTCAGGAGTCAGTTGGAACCTCTTGATTAGGGCCTGCTTAATGGCATCATAGTTCCCATCGAGGCTCGGAGGAAAAGCCACAAACACATCCAGAGCTTTGCCTCGCAGCCCTGCAGTTAAGTATCGAGCCCACTGGCCCTCAGGCAGCTGGTACTGTCTGCACGTCTTTTCAAAACCCCTCAGAAAGGTGTCGAGGTCGCCGTCCTTTTCCATCACAGGAAAACGCTCTGGACGGGGTTTAAACAGAGTCGCATTGTTGGTCTCACCATTCCGTGACGTGGATGTTGAGATCCCGAGTTGGGCCATCTGCAGTTCATGGGCCCTCTGAGCTTTGGCCTCTGCTCGCCGCTCAGCAGCCTCTCGCTGGGCTCTCTCGGCCTCTCGCTCGGCTCTCTCGGCCTCTCGCTGGGCTTGGGCCTCCGCTCGCCGCTCGGCAGCCTCCTGGTGCTGCTGAATTACTTTCAGCCGTCCTTCATGTTCCTCTGCAGGAAGTTGCTGTAGAGCCATCTGCAGATAGGGGTCCACGCTGCCCTGGTCGCTGACGCGGCGTGCGTCTACAGGTGGGACCCCTGCAGCAGTACTGTCCATATCTCGGCTGACCCCTGGCCCTGCTGAGGTCTGGAGAAGGGCTTGCTCTGCCTCCAGTTGCACCAGTGCAGCAGCCATTTGTTCTTTGTTTTTGCCGAGGGGGTCAATGCCTTTGGTTATACATATTCAATAAGAGTGTCCTTTTTCTGCTGGCTGTACCAGAGCTCCCCAACTACGACCATGATCACCAAAATAAAGATAGAAAAGAAAAAATGAAGAAGGGTAGGGGTAACTGCTACACATACAGTATTGTCTCAGATCTAATAAACACTGAGTTCGATCTTCAAAACTTTTGTGCAGGGTCCAGGTAAGAACCGTGCAAGTTTTTAGTGAGAGGAATGATTGCTCAAACCAGATCACTAATGTCCTATGATCCCACCGCTGCCACCAATTGTCACGAAAACACTTGGTCACACCTTGCAGCCCTCTGGCACCCCCTTATCCTGCCAGTCAAACATGGTATTGACCGAGGATAAACAACAGGGCGCAGCTGCTCTCATTTATGTCGACTATTGTGGCACGTGATGTGACAGGACGTATATATACCACCAGTTCCTTCCAGGAACGTATATATACCTCCGTCCAGCCACCCACAAACCACAATATCACATAAATACACCGTATGCTGCCACCACCGATCACTTAACAGGTGGATCGGGTACCCGGTAGGTAACGTGAATTAGCAGGTGAGGAACGTGTTTGCTCGACATAGGACAAGAAGAACGAAGCTGGTAAATAATAATGATTTACTCCTGAAAGTGGGCAGTGTTTACAAAAGATATACAAGATATTATAAAAGAGACAATTTACATATATGCATAAAACAGTTATTAAAATAAAAGGGGTAAATAATAGCAAAACCTGCGCCACGAGGTGATGGTCTCAGATTCTGTGGGGGGGGACGGCTCCCCGGAAATTAGGTGTGATTCCTCCACGCAGCGAGGAGTGCATGCGTCTGACATCCCTGGGTAAGAATGAGCTAAAATGGCCGTTCTGGTTTTTAGTAAGGGGCCAAAACACTAGGAGACACCCATGTTGTTTACCTCACATGGGGGCTCGGTTTTGTGAACCCACCCAGCTGCACAAGACATAAAAATCCTTCATATTTCATATCTTGGTAAGGGGGTGTCCCACATCCAAGATGGATACATCATGTTTGCCGTCACCAGTATTCATGAAGATGGATATCAAATATGATATTTCTATGACGTTCAGAAGCTCAGAACCCATTCCCTGTGTTTCCGGTGGTTTCTCAGTTATGCAAGATATACCGTCATAATTGGAAAAAGGTGAACATCCCAAAAATGTGGTCCACGTGTTTGTGACAGTCATGTGCATTATTAAACTCGACATTAAAAGTTTGTACAGTTACACAATAGGATTGGAGGGAATTCCAGTTTAGACCAGAATGCTTGTTCTTTGGCTGAGGTTTATGGCGGTAATAAAAATTCCTTGTTTGGGGGAAGCAAGAGTGAGTTCTATGTAGGACCCTTCTAAATGGACAGGGGGCGGAGATTGAAGACATCTCTGGCTGTCCTTTCAACATTTTTAAACTAGGCCAAAAATACATTTTGCCTGACATCAACGGTCTGTGTACATATGCCATCTGTATGCGAGATCTGTGTGGCATACGTGTGACATCCATGTATCCGTATGTCCGTGTAACACTTCCGTTTGTCGTTCGTGTGACATGTACCGGCGCATGAGTAAAGCATTACAGTTTGTGCTGATCCCAGGCGCCGGATGCTGAAGGCAGCTCTCATCATTGTCCCCTGTTCCCCCCTCTGAGATCAGCGCGAACAGGAGACAATGCTGGGAGTTGTATTCAGCACTTTATGTGCATGCTGTGTAAAATGAAGAATGAAATTAAATAAATGGTGTGAGCCCCGCTGATTATTCACAGGAGAGGGAAAGCCGCCCGCTTGGAGCTGATATTACTAGCCAGGGAAGGGGCTATTAGGCCCAAAAATTATCCCTGGCTATTAATAACAGCTCACAGCTGTTTCATTAGCATTTACTGGCCAGATTACAGGGGGATCCCAGAAAAAAATTGACGTAGGGTCCCCTTATAAATTCAAACCAGCAAAGGCTAAACAGACAGCTGTGAACTGATATTAATAGCCAGGGAAGGGGCTATGGATACTGGCCCCCTCCAGGGCTAATAACATCAGCCCTCAGCGGCCTCAGAAATGGCGCATAAATAAGATGCGCCAAATCTGGCGCTTAGCCTCAGCTCATCACAATTGCCCTGGTGTGGTGACAAGTGGGGTAATAGGGTTGGGGTTCATGTCAGCCTTGCATTGGCAGATGACATGAAGCCCAAGGGTTAGTAATGGAGAGGCGTCTATAAGACGCCCCCATTACTAACCACATAGTAAAAATTGGGAAATAAACACAGAGCCTGAATAAAATCCTTTATTTGAAATTAAAGTCCACCCTGTTTTACACATTTATTTAAAAAAAAAAAATTATATTCACCTTACGTCTATTCCTCTGAAGCCCATGTCCCCTGTAAAAGACAGAAAATAATAAACAACAAAAATACTCACCTGGCTTACACCTAATCCATCAAAGCCCTTGTCCCCTGTGAAAAAAATACAAAAATAAAAAACAACCGTATCCTTCACCTGTCCGACATACTGTCACACGCCGTAATCCATTTCTGTGATAATTGGTTTACAACCTGAAGAGTGGCATGATGCTACCGTCCAGGCTGCAAACCATGCGACAATGAGCTGCTCCGAGCGCAGCTTCAGTGACTAGCAGTGGCGTCATAGAGGGTACTGCCGGTCACTGAAGCTGCGTTCCCACGGGCAGTTCACTGCGAGCTGGGATGATGCACTGCTGTGACCTGTACTGCTGATTCCCAGGCTCTAGTACGTGTCACGATGATGACACACGGATGTCATCCATGTGTCATCAGTGTGCAAGTGTGCAGCATGCACTTTGTGCTGCACAAAAAAAACCTGACATGTCTGTGGGTTTTTCAAATGGACCTTGTGAAACATGACATGTGCGCACACCCACTGCATACAATTGGTGTGCGTACAGTATGTCCGTATTTGCGGCCGCATACGAAACATATAAAACGGACGTGTGAAGGGGGCCTTACATAGAGAACACATGAGTGCTGCAATATGTGGGGGTTGAGGGAGATAGTTGTTCGCCGAGAGCTCTCTGATATGTATGGAAGCCTTTACTTGACTGAATGTGCTTAGTGGGGTGTCAATAAAGGAACAGTGGGCACTATTACAGCCATAATCAGCGCTGCAGTGACATTTGCAGGCTTGTATATTTTTCAGGATGAATTGTGGTTTCTATTGGTTCCACTTTGTGGTATATATAATTTATGGAGGAATTTCATTAATTTAAGTGAAGAAAAAAAAGCCATCTCTTTACAGGATTTTTTTAGGCTGTGCGATATAAACATTTGTCTACCTTTTTACAGGATGCCAGCTTAAGAGACCACGGCCTTGGTTGAAGGAATACAGATCTGCTCCATTGACTATCACAGAACCCATGGATACATTTGGGGAAGCCAGGTTGGGACCCTCTGGTCACCTGGTCCCATGGAAATATTTGTGGTAGCCAGGTTGGAACCCTCCGGTCACCTGGAACCCATGGATACACTCGGAGAAAGCCAGGTTGGAAACATCCGGTCACCTGGTTCCAAGGATATGTTCAGAGAAGCCAGATTGGGCCCTTGGGTCTCCTAGCTACGTACCTCAACGGACTGTCAGCTTCCTAAGCTTGTTGTTACCTCTTCTCTGTGGGTGCCCGCCAAAAGCGGGGTGCCACTGGTTGGGGTAGACGGCCCTGGAAGCCCCTCGGAGTCGGTGCTGCTCTAATCCCGGCGAGTCATCGGAAGAGTGAGACTCTGTAATTTTGCTCCATCTTGGGTATTTTGCTGTGACTGTTCTATATGTCATTGTCTGTTTGGTGGTTCAATAAAGTATTGCCACACTGTTTTACTCTCACCTTGTGTTGTCTGAGTAGTATTATGCCCACGGGAAACCCCCGTGTCTTCACAGTATGTCAGCGTCCCTGAATGTAGTGGGAAGGGAAACCATGCAAAGGCGCCGGCATAAGTGTTACACTGCCTCAATTGCCATGAAAACCCATGGCCTGAAGAGAGTGCTATGGTATTGTCTCCTACAGCTCGGATGGCAAATGACTGCAGCAGCCAATCAGTGTCCTAAGCAGTCACATAACGATTCCGCCGGTAGACCAGCAAGAAAGATGGCCAGCAGTACTCAGGAATGGTTATGTTAAGTAGGTGAGTGTGTGTTTATTTTTATTTATTTATTGAGAACACTTACCCAAAGAAGTTTCATGCCTTACTAGGCCAGTTGGCATAGTTGTCTTTGCCAGCACAACACAGTCAGAGGTTAGGGTGCAGGTTGCATGGTGAAGGTGTAGGCAAAGATCCATTCCCCACAGCCCCTCTAGAAGGCGAGTATCAATCTTGATAAGTTTGTCTTTGGATTCCAAAAAAAGGCAGAAAACACGAGGAGAAAAATGCCTTCCAATAGAGATAAGCGAATTGATTTGCTGCAAATCAAATTTTATGAAATTTGCAGGTCCCCCCAAATTCAAACTATTTGTAATTTGATTTGCGCAAATGACCAAAAAAAGTCGGCTGTATTTTTGCACACTGCAGGACATTGCATCAGCCACAAAAGGCTGACATGTCCTCTGCCGTGACTGCGGTTGCTTCCCCATAATGCCTTGCAGCTATTTCATCACAAAGTATAGCTAAGCCAGTCAAAATGGATTAATACTGCCTGTATAATGGCCTAGGCAGGGAATGTAGCAGCCATTGTAGGGTGATTTAAAATAGTTAGAGTACATCAGAACTCATAGCTCAGCAACAGAAATAGGAAGAGAAAGCCCTAAAACATAAGACAGATACGCCAGACAATAATGTGTTGTACAACTGCAGCAGTGAAGAAAATGAGTATAGCAATCTGTGAATAATACAGAAATGCAATTGCTGGTGGAGAGAGAGAGGTAGAAGTGCTACAAGCAGCAGCGCAGACTCAGTGTAATTGATTATTAATATGTTGTACCTGGCATCTGTCCTAATGCATTACAATTACACGTCTTTTGGGCTATATGCACACTGTGCATTTTTGATGCGTTTTCTCCATGCGGAAATGCACCAAAAACACTAGGTAATCCATCTGGGAGCTAATGCAATGACAATCCTGATGTGCTGTGCACATGATGCGGAATTTTCCGCTCAGGACAGTCATTGCGTTTAAATCCGCAGCATGTCCATTCTTTGCAGCATTTCTGCAGCGCAAAAAGGCACAAAGAATGGTATCGGGGCCGAGGAAGAAGACTACTTCTCCCATCATCCGACCGCTGCTCCCGCTTTGGCTGAAGGGAAAAGTAGTCTCCTAAGCCAAGCCGGCGTCTGTGCGCGGTGGTTAAAAGAAAAAAAAGTAAAAATCTATATTAAAATAAAAAAACACCTTATTCTCACCTGTCCGGCGTCCTTCGGGTGTCCCCCGGCGACCCGATCACCCAGCGGCTGGCAATACACTGATGGGAGCGCGCTCGCTCCTGGCAGTGTACATCACTGTGCTGCTGGCCGAGTTCACCGAAGTTCACCAGCTGGAGATCAGCTGACGAGCACCGGGTGTTAGAACTCTCCTGTTAGGTTTTTTCTATTTTGCTGGTCACATGACCTTTTTGCCTATTTAATCCTGCTCCGCCCTTCTGGCCATGCTGGACTTCATTGTAATTTCTACTCTTAAGCTAGCCAGGTGCTTTGTAACCTTTCTCAGTCAGTTTAGCTAGGTCTTTTGACCTTTATGTTCTATGTTGTGTGTTTTTCTTTTTACAGCTACAATTTCTGCTAGGAGGTGTCCATCTTTCTCCCAGTCCCTAGTTCTTGTAGGGATCCCTCCCTCACATCTATAGGTCTAGCTGAGGACTTTAGCGGGTCTGATCGCAGGATCAGGTTCCCCGTTACATCGTAGGGATCTAGGTTAGTTCTATTGTAGGGACAGATCTCCTGTCTTTCCTTAGTGCTTGTAGCCTATCATAACACCGGGACCTCACTTCACGGCAGCGGTGTTGCGTGGGAATCTTCTCAGGAATTTTTCCACCAACACTGATGCAGTTTATGAGGTCACTAGAGCTGATCAACTGATCTTCAGCTGATGAACTCAGGTGAACTCAGTCTGCAGCATAGAAATGTACACTGACAGGAATGATTACACTCCTGTCAGTGTATAGTGCTGTCTTCTACAGCAGTGACATCAGTGATTGATGTGACTGCTGTAGAAGTGAGCCGGATTGCCGTGGGACACTCGGATTAAGTCATGATGGCAGATAGGTGAGGAATATGGCTGTTTTTATTTTTGTTTTTTTTACAGGAGATGAGGGATTTGGGTATTAGGAGAATAATAAAAAAATTATTAAAACCGTGTGTAATTTTATTTCAATAAAAGACTTTATTCTGGCCGTGTCTTTATTGAAAAGCGTCAAACCCCTTTACTATGGGGTTAGTAATGGGGGCGTCTTATAGATGCCCTCCATTACTAACCTGGGCGTCATGTCAGCTGCCAATACAAGGCTGACATGAGCCCCAACCATATTACCCCACTCGACACCCTGCTACACGGCAGTGGGAAGGGCGGAGGCTAAGAGACAGATTTGGCGCATCTTATGCCACTATTACCATGTGCATGGACTGGTAATCCTATTTATTAATTGGCTGCTCCGATTATGAATTTTTCTATATACTACCCGGATATGCGCTCTGTTTTTAAATGGTTTTAAAATATGTTTTATTTTTATCATTGTTTGCTATCCATTTGTCTGTCACCTGTAATTAATAAATAAAAAAAAATTCACTACATTTGACGTTTGGGGCTTTATGGTCGGGTTTTCCCTCCTGCTTTTTTCGTTTGGTTATGAAAATGACGCGGGAGCCCACGCCATTTTTTATTAATATATGTGCCCACGATCCAGATGTAGCAGCGCTTTGGACGCAGCATATTTTTTCTGTGTCCAAAATGCTGCGTTCTATTGAACGCAGGTAAATCCACATGTGTTCACTGAACCATGCTAATTACCGCATTGAATACATTCTAGTGGTCAAATTTCTGTTGCAGAGACTAGCGACTCTGCAAGAGAATTTGACATGCTGGGTCCTGAAAGATGCGCATGTCAGTGTCCACGGGTGATCCACAGCCTCGGATGCATGCATAGTGGACATGGGATTTCTAGAAATTCCATCTACTTTGCTGTAAAATCTGGACACTGCGGGTTTGATACTGCATAAATACACAGCTTCAAACCTGCAGCAGCTCCTGATTGTGGCCATGTACCCAAACTCACCCGCAGCATGTCAATTTCTGTAGCGGAGACACTAGTCTCCGCTGCAGATTTTGACCGATTGAAGTGTCATTATATGCGGTGGATCTGTATATATTGACAACAAAAGTGTGGCATTAGAACACAGCGTTTTGGAAGCAGCAAAAATACGCTGAGTCCAAAGCACTGCTGGTTGCTGATCATGGGGATGTAGCGGCTAACCAAACAGCTGTGAGCTGTTATTAATAGCCAGGGAACATGTTTGCCTAATGGCACCTTCCTAGGCTAAAAATAGCAGCTCTCAGCTGCCCCAGAAATGACTAGAGTGGGAATGCTAATGAGATTAGGATTTTTGGATTAGCTGACACCTAACCCTTTTGTTTAGTGATGTTAGTGATGACAAGCTGTCAATCAGACCCTTTCATTACTACACCTAAGTAAACTAAAGTAAAGAGTTAAATAAACACACACAGAGTAAACAACTATTTGAAATACAACAGACACATTATTTAATCATTTAAATTAACCAATATACTCACCCCAGGTCTGATGGTAATCCAAGGGTTAAAGCGATGTCCCACGTTTCTTTTTTAAAATATCTTTATTTAGCTCCAAAAAGCATTCATTGATGTACAAAACTGCATTAAAAACGCATTAAAATCACAGCAAAACGCGCGTTTTTTCAGCAGAGTTTTTCCTGCCAATAGATATAGAAGCACTGCAGAAATTTCTGCAATCAAATCCTGAACGTGCACACATAGCCTTAGTTCATTCATAATTCACTAGAAGCTAGCAGTAAGGCAGCACAATATTTTTTACAGGAAAGAAAAATACATATCATGTTTTGGTAAAGCTGGGGGGTTGCTTTTCCTTGCTATTTTTTTTGTCAAGGTCGGTGTCCGAATCACTGTTTGGCACGTGTGGGGGTGGGGTTAACATATCACATTTTGGTAAAGCTGGGGAGATGTGTTTTTCATTGCCATTTCTTTGTCGGGGTCAGTTTCCGAATCCAGTTTTGGCTCCTCTGTGGGGACATTTTAACATATCACGTTTCGACAAAGCTGGGGGGGGGTGTTTTTTCGTTGTTGGGGTCAGTTTCCGATCAATTTTTGACAATGGTAAGTTTTTTTTTTCCAGATGATTTTTTAGATCCTGTGTAATATTTTTTGCCTTTTTGACAAAGGTTTTTTTTTCTGGACCACTTCTTGGCTCTTGTGGAGGTGTTTTAACATACGTTCTTGCAAAGCTGTGGGGGAATGTTTCCTCGCTATTTTTTGTCAGCATCGGTTTCCCAATCACCATTTAGCAAAGGCGTTTTCTTTTATCCCTCGGATCACTTCTTGTCTCCTCCTGCAGGGGGGTGCTTTAACATGTCATGTCTTGGCAATTCAGGGGCGGGGGGGTCCCTTACTACTTTTTGTCAGGGTCGGTTTCCGGATCACTTTTTGGCTCCTGTAGGGGGTGAAGGGTGAGGTGTTTTAACATATTAAGTTTCAGCAAAGCTGTGGGTGTGTTTTTCTTTGCTATCTTTTGTCATGATCAGTTTACGGATCACTTTTTTGCAAAGGTGTTTTTTTTCCCTAGATCGTTTCTTGACTCCTGTGGGGGGTGTTTCAATATATCATGTTTTGGCAAAGCCAAGAGGATGTTTCCTTGCTATTTTTTGTCAGGGTCGCTTTACGGATTACTGTTTGTCTCCTGTGGGAGGGTGCTTTAACATATTACGTTTTGTCAAAGCTGGGGGTGTTTTTTCTTGCTATTTTTTGTCAGGGTCAGTTTCCAGATCTCTTTTTGACAAACAGTGAGTTTTTCTAAGATCAATTTTTGGCTCTTGTAGGGGTGGTGGTGTGTGTGTGTGTGTGTGGGTGTGGGGGGGGTTGTTTTAGTATATAACATTTTGGCAAAGCTTGGGGACTGTTTTTCCTTGCTATTTTTTGTCAAGGTCGGATTCCAGATCACTTTTTTGGCAAAGGTAGGGTTTTTATTTCCCAATCACTTTTTTGGCTCTTGTGGTGAAGGGGGTGTTTTAACATATAATGTTTTGGCAAAGCTGAAGGAGGAATGGGTGTTTTTCCCTGCTATTTTTTTTGTCAGAGTTGGTAAACAGACCACTTTTTGCAAATGTGATTTTTTTTTCCTGGATCATTTTTGGCTTCTGTTTGGGGGTGTTTTAAGATATCACGTTTTGACAAACCTGGGGAAGGTGTCGGATTCTGGATAATTTTTTGGGAAAGATGTTTTTTTTTTCACATCACGTTTTGGCTTCTGTGGCAGTAGAAGGTGTGGGGTGTTTTTCACAAAGCATGTTTTGGAAAGCTTGGGGGTGTTCTTTATTGCTATTTTTTGTCGGGGTCAGTTTCCGGATCACTTTTTTGACATAGGTGTTTTTTTTTACTTTTTCACTCCTGTGAGGTGGTGTACTAACATATCATGGTTTGCCAAAGCTGAGGTGTTGTTTTTCCTTGCTATATTTTTGTGTTGATCGGCTTCCGGATCACTTTTTCATACAGTTGTTTTTTTCAGATCACTTTTTGGCTTCTGGGGGGGAGGTATTTTAATATATCACCATTTGGCTAACATGTAGCTGCCTCTTTTTAAAGGGACCAAAAGTAATTAGACAATTATCTCAAAAGCTCTTTAATTGGCTGCATGGTCTGGTGCTGATTCCAGGTGTGTCATTTGCATTTGGACGCTGTTGATGTAAACCCACAACATGTGGTCAAAGGAGCCCTCAATAAAAGAGAAACAGACCATCATTGGGCTGAAAAAAAGAAGAAGTCCATCAAATAGATAGCAGAAATGTTATGAATGGCCAAATCAACAGTTTGGCACATTCTGCAAAACAAGAGCCCACTGGCAAGCTTGGGCATTCAAAAAGGCCTGTACATCCATGGAAAACAACAGTGGTGGATGATCGCAGAATCCTTTCAATGGTGAAGAAAAACTCCTTGACAACATTCAACCAAGTGTAGAAAAGTGGTTTTCTTTGTTTGTTTTTTAAATAAAGTATTTTTTGTAACACTTTCTTATGGAGCTATCTTACAAACACCTTTAAATTATTCTTAGTTTAGAGTTTAGTCAGTGTTGTTTTGTTGTTGACACCCCCTCACTAATTCACTGCCTAATGCACTATGTGATCTGGGAAGGAGTTGGGTACCCCCAGAAGCAGACAACCCAATGTGATAGTTTGTGCCTTGATCGACTGCAAGCCATCTAAGAATCTTCCCATGCCAAGAAGATCAGTTTACTCATAAAAAAGGAGTAAATAAAGTAGGTTATTTCACATATTAACATTTTATCCCGTGTTAGCTTGAAAACATAACCAAGGGCTCCAGAAAGCAAAAATTAACTGCTTTATTCAAAAGAAATAGAAATAAATGGCCCCAGTGTAGTGGATACAGACTGCTCGATTCTACATATATGAATAGTTAGAATACAAAAATAACATGGGTTCCACTTATTCTACATGGCTCACCAAGGTAAAAATGACAGCAGCAAACTGATACACTCGGGACTGGAAGGTCCATGGATATTGGTCCCTTCACACCATAAAAACACCAGCCAGCAGTGACTCCAAAGGTGACCTGTCACATTGAATGATCCAATTCTGAGGGTAACCCGGCTCTTCTCAATACAACGTGTTTGCGTAGTTGGAGAGGTTATCCAGGATTTTTTTTTACTATGGGCCTAAAAACTAACAGGCAGGTGGTTGCTACTGTAAATTCCAGGATGAAGTACATATATACCAGGATTGGGGACATACATACCAGGATGGGGGTTATATACAGTATATATACAGTACAGACCAAAAGTTTGGACACACCTTCTTATTTAAAGATTTTTCTGTATTTTCATGACTATGAAAATTGTACATTCACATTGAAGGCATCAAAACTATGAATTAACACATGTGGAATTATATACTTAACAAAAAAAGTGTGAAACAACTGAAAATATGTCTTATATTCTAGGTTCTTCAAAGTAGCCACCTTTTGCTTTGATGACTGCTTTGCACACTCTTGGCATTCTCTTGATGACCATCAAGTGGTAGTCACCGGAAATGGTTTTCACTTCACAGGTGTGCCCTGTCAGGTTTAATAAGTGGGATTTCTTGCCTTATAAATGGGGTTGGGACCATCAGTTGTGTTGTGCAGAAGTCTGGTGGATACACAACTGATAGTCTTACTGAATAGACTGTTAGAATTTGTATTATGGCAATAAAAAAGCAGCTAAGTAAAGAAAAATGAGTGGCCATCATTACTTTAAGAAATGAAGGTCAGTCAGTGCGAAAAATTGGGAAAACTTTGAAAGTGTCCCCAAGTGCAGTAGCAAAAACCATCAAGCGCTACAAAGAAACTGGCTCACATGAGGACCGCCCCAGGAAAGGAAGACCAAGAGTCACCTCTGCTTCTGAGGATAAGTTTATCCGAGTCACCAGCCTCAGAAATCGCAGGTTAACAGCAGCTCAGATTAGAGACCAGGTCAATGCCACACAGAGTTCTAGCAGCAGACACATCTCTTCAACAACTGTTAAGAGGAGAGTTTGTGCAGCAGGCCTTCATGGTAAAATAGCTGCTAGGAAACCACTGCTAAGGACAGGCAACAAGCAGAAGAGACTTGTTTGGGCTAAAGAACACAAGGAATGGACATTAGACCAGTGGAAATCTGTGCTTTGGTCTGATGACTCCAAATTTGAGATCTTTGGTTCCAACCACCTTGTCTTTGTGGGACGCAGAAAAGGTGAATGGATGGACTCTACATGCCTGGTTATCACCGTGAAGCAGGGAGGAGGAGGTGTGACGGTGTGGGGGTCCTTTGCTGGTGACACTGTTGGCAATTTATTCAAAATTGAAGGAATACTGAACCAGCATGGCGACCACAGCATCTTGCAGCGGCATGCTATTCCATCCGGTTTGCGTTTAGTTGGACCATCATTTATTTTCAACAGGACAATGACCCCAAACACACCTTCAGGCTGTGTAAGGGCTATTTGACCAAGAAGGAGAGTGATGGGGTGCTACGCCAGATGACCTGGCCTCCACAGTCACCAGACCCGAACCCAATCGAGATGGTTTGAGGTAAGCTGGACCGCAGAGTGAAGGCAAAAGGGCCAACAAGTGCTAAGCATCTCTGGGAACTCTTTCAAGATTGTTGGAAGACCATTTCCAGTGACTACCTCTTGCAGCTCATCAAGAGAATGCCAAGAGTGTGCAAAGCAGTCATCAAAGCAAAAGGTGGCTACTTTGAAGAACCTAGAATATAAGACATATTTTCAGTTGTTTCACACTTTTTTGTTAAGTATGTAATTCCACATATGTCCATTCATAGTTTTGATGCCTTCAGTGTGAATGTACAATTTTCATAGTCATGAAAATACAGAAAAATATTTAAATGAGAAGGTGTGTCCAAACTTTTGGTCTGTACTGTATATCAATCAGGATGGGTCTAGGATAAGGGACATATATACCAGGTTGGGCCCAAGATGGGGGAAATATATACCAGGATGTGTCCATGACAGGAGACATACATTGAAGGAAACAATTATTTGATCCCTTGCTGTTTTTGTACGTTTGCCCACTGACAAAGACATAAACAGTCTATAATTTTAACCCCTTTACCCCTGTGGGTGGTTTGCATGTTAATGACCGGCCAATTTTTACAATTCTGACCACTGTCCCTTTATGAGGTAATTACTCTGGAATGCTTCATCAGATCCCACTGATTCTGAGACTGTTTTTTCGTGACATATTGTACTTCATGATAGTGGTAACATTTCTTTGATTTCTTCGATATCACTTGTGTTTATTTGTGAAAAAAATGGAAATTTGGCGAAAATTTTGAAAATTTCGCAACTTTCAAAATTTTAATTGTTATGCCCTTAAATAAGAGAGATATGTCACACAAAATAGTTAATAAATAACATTTCCCACATGTCTACTTTACATCAGCACAATTTTGGAACCAAATTTTTTTTATTAGGGAACTATAAAGGTTAAAAGTTGACCAGCGATTTCTCAATTTACAACAAAATTTACAAAACCATTTTTTTTAGGGACCACATCACATTTGAAGTCACTTTGAGGGGTCTATATGACAAAAAATACTCAAAAGTGACACCATTCTAAAAACTGCACCCCTCAAGGTACTCAAAACCACAATCAAGAAGTTTATTAACCCTTCACGTGCTTCACACTAATTAATTGAACGTGAAAGGAAAAACTGAACATTTAACTTTTTTTTCACTAAAATTTTACTTTAGACCCCAATTTTTTTATTTTCACAAGGGTAACAGGATAAATTGGACCCCAAAAGTTGTTGTGCAATTTCTCCTGAGTACGCTGATACCCCATATGTGGGGGAAAGCTATTGTTTGGGCGCACGGCAGGGTTCGGAAGAGAAAGAGCACCCTTTAACGTTTTCAACGCAAAACTCGCTTGAATTGACAGCGGACGCCATGTTGCATTTGGAGAGCCCCTGATGTGCCTAAACAGTGGAAACCCCCCACAAGTGACCCCGTTTTGAAAACGAAACCCCTTAAGGAACTTATTTAGATGTGTGATGAGCACTTTGAACCCCCAAGTGTTTCACAAAAGTTTATAACGTAAAGCCGTGAAAAAAAAAATCTTTTTTTTCCCACAAAAACGATCTTTTAGCTGCAATTTTTTTATTTTCACGAGGGTAACAGGAGAAATTGGACCCCGAAAGTTGTTGTGTAATTTCTCCTGAGTGCGTTGATACCACATATGTGGGGAAAAGCCATTGTTTGGACACACGGCAGGGCTCGTAAGGGAAGGAGTGACACTTTGGAATGCAGACTTTGATGGAATGGTCTGTGGGCATCATGTCGCGTTTGCAAAGTCCCTGATGTGCCTAAACAGTGGAAATACCCAACAAGTACCCTCTTTTTGGAAACTAGACCCCCAATTGAATTTATCTAGATGTGTTGTGAGCACCTTGAACACCCAGGTGCTTCACAGAAAATTATAATGTTGACTTGTGAAATTAAAAAAAAACATTTTTTCCACAAAAATGTTAAAAAATATATTTTCATAAGGGTAACAGGAGAAAGTGGACCTCAAATCTGTTGTCCAATTTCTCCGGAGTACGCTGATACCCCATGTGTTGGAGAAAACTACTGTTTGGGCGCATGTCAGGGCTCGGAAGGGAAGGAGTCACGCTTTGGAATGCAGACTTTGATGGAATGGTCTGCGGGCGTCATCTCACGTTCTCAGAGCCCCTGATGTGCCTAAACAGTGGAAATGCCCAACAAGTGCTCCCCTTACCTTTTTTTCCTGTATGAGGGACCTCCCCCGGGAAATGCTGGCATGGTACAATTCGAGGTCCTTCAGTTCCGGAAGTACTGGGGCCCTCTCCGTCTCCACTGGGCAACATCACAGGAGGTCACAGGGAGGTGACACCGCTCTGTCACCTGTGTTCAGGTACTCTGATTGGAGCGATCAATGTCATCGTCGATCGCTCCAATCAGAGCTGTCTGGGGCCTCTGATCACATCACAGGGGGTCACATGAAGGTGACCGGCAGGTCACAAGCCGGCCACCGCCCCGTGACCACCCTGTCACCGCGCGGTCCCGCAATGATCGGTGCGATCGATGTGATCGGCGATCGCACCGATCATAGCAGGTTGGGGCCAGGGCTGGGTTTCCTAGGCAACAGCCTATGATCAGTGCTCTTAGGAGCACCTATCCTAGGCTGCACATCACTGTTTCCGGCAATCTCATTGCCGGAAACAGTGAGAAATGCTGTGATTGGCTGTTCAGAATTGAACAGCCAATCACAGCGATTGTGGTAGCAGGGGGGCGGCACCACCCCCGGGATGACAGCGCCATCTACCCGGAGGTAAGATGACGCCGGAAACTTAATGTGATCACCGCGACTTCGGTCGCGGTGCCGCATTAAAGATGGCATGTAATAGTACGTAGCTGCTCCATAAGGCCCAGGGCACAGCTACGTACTATTACTGACATCGTCATAAAGGGGTTAAGGGTAGGTTAATTTTAACATTGAGAGATAGAATATGCAAAAAAAAAAATCAAGAAAATCACATTGTATAAATTAGATAAATTTATTTGCATTTTGCAGTGAGAAATAAGTATTTGATCCCCTACAAACCATTATGAGTTCAGGCTCCTAAAGACCAGTTAGACGCTCCTGATCAACTTGTTACCTGCATTAAAGACAGCTGTCTTACATAGTCATCTGTATAAAAGACTCCTGTCCACAGGCTCAATTAATCAATCAGACTCTAACCTCTACAACATGGGCAAGACCAAAGAGCTTTCTAAGGATGTCAGGGACAAGACCTGCATAAAGACATATCTTGTGGGGTATCCTTGATCATGAGGAAGGTGAGAGATCAGCCTAAAACTACATGGGGGGAACTTGTTAATGATCTCAAGGCAGCTGGGACCACAGTCACCAAGAAAACCATTGGTAACACATTAAGCCTTAAAGATTTAAAGTCCTGAAGTGCCCGCAAGGGTCCCCCTGCTCAAGAAGGCACATGTGCAGGCCCGTCTGAAGTTTGCCAATGAACACCTGGATGATTCTGTGAGTTATTGGGAGAAGGTGCTGTGGTCAGATGAGACAAAAATTGAGCTCTTTGGCATTAACTCAACTCGCCGTGTTTGGAGGAAGAGAAATGCTGCCTATGACCCAAAGAACACCGTCCCCACTGTCAAGCATTGAGGTGGAAACATTATGTTTTGGTTTTTTTTCTCTGCTAAGGGTACAGGACTACTTCACTGCATCAATGGGAGAATGGATGGAGCCATGTACAGTAAAATCCTGAGTGATAACCTCCTTCCCTCCGCCAGGACATTAAAAATTGGTCGTGGCTGGGTCTTCTCACAAGACAATGACCCAAAACATACAGCCAAGGCAACAAAGGAGTGGCTCAAAAAGAAGCACATTAAGGTTATGGAGTGGCCTAGCCAGTCTCCAGAGCTTAATCCCATAGAAAACTGATGGAGGGAGTTGAAGCTCCGAGTTGCCAAGCCACAACCTCAAAATCTTAATGATTTAGAGATGATCTGCAAAGAGGAGTGGACCAAAATTCCTCCTGACATGTGCGCAACCCTCATCATCAACTACAAAAAAAGTCTGACTGCTGTGCTTGCCAACAAGGGTTTTGCCACCAAATATTAAGTGTTGTTTGCCAGAGGAATCAAATACTTATTTCTCACTGCAAAATGCAAAAATATTATCTAATTTATACAATGTGATTTTCTTGATTTTTTGGGGGGGATATTCTATCTATCAATGTTAAAATTAACCTACCCATAAAATTATAGACTGTTCATGTCTTTGTCAGTGAGCAAACTTACAAAAAACAGAAATGGATGAAATAATTATTTCCATCACTGTATATACCAGGATGGGCCAAGGATGGGGGTCAAATTGTTAGAACCCTCCTGTTTGTTTTTTCCATCTGGTGTTTTGCGGTCATGTGACCATCTGCCTTTATATTCCAGTTCCGCCCTTATGGCTGTGCTGGACTTCAGTGTTTGACTATTTCTCTAGTCTGGTGCTTTGGTGCCTTTCTCTGTCAAGTTCGCTTGGTCACCTTGGACCTCTAGTACATTTTTGTCAGTTTGCCTTTTTGTGTTCTGCAACAACCTCTCTGTTTAGGAGGTGTCCCATTTTGTCCCAGTCCTCAGTTCTTTTAGGGACCCCTTCCTTAATTCTATAGGTCTTCGTTCAGACTAGCCGAGGACTAAGGCGGGTCTGTTCACTAGGAACAGGTTGCCCGCTACATCGTAGGGATTCAGCTTAGTCTTACTGTAGGGACAGCTTTCCCCTATCTTTCCTTAGTACATGTTGCAGATCATAACAGTAAGTCCAGCCCAAAATACTAAAAGGAAAGAATTTCGGGGATCAGTATGGTTTCCGTCCAGGATTTTGCTCAACGCCTGCAGGGATTGTCTCTGGAGGTGGTCGAGCTTCAGCAACACGTGAGTAGCTGTTCTGGAGCGCATTTTGTCGAACCCAAGGTAGGACTGCCTGATGTTTTTTATGGTAAACAGCAAGATTTTTTTTCCTTTAAAAATGCTTGTTTGTTATATTTTCGTTTGAGACCAAGGTCCTCTGGGAATGAATCACAGAGCATTGTTTTTATGATGTCACTTTTGCGCAATGAACCACAGAGGTGGGCCTTTTCTCTCCAACTTAATGATCCGTGTTTAAGGTCTGTTGAAGAATTTTTTTCTGCTATGGGGCTATTATATGACGATCCTGATTGAATCTCATCTGCTGAAGCAGAACTCAGGCGTTCGATTCAGGGGTCAGATGATGTTGAAAATTATTGCACACACTTCAGGAGATGGGCTTCAGAAGTTAAATGGAATGATCCTGCACTGAGATGTTTATTTCTTGCTGGTCTGAGTGAAATGGTTAAGGATTTGCTAATTGCATTCCCTGCACTTGAGACTCTGCAGGATGCCATGCAGTTAGCTGTTCGTGTAGACAGGAGACTGAGGTGCAAGCTTAATGAGGTAAAGACTCCTGTAATGTCAGTTCCTAGTCTCCAGAAAATCTGCTCTGACGGCGGAGAAACGATGGAGGTTGGGACGATGTCACTCCGCTCTCAGGAAAGAGACCGGAGGTTTACCGAGGGATTGTGTCTTTATTGTGGTAAAGCTGACCATTTGATTGAGTATTGTGAGCGTCATTTAAGTAAAGAAAAAAAAAAGGTCAGTTACACCCATATAGCTTGTTTACGCGCTGCAGGAGTATTTCTTTCTGGGAGTACTACTTTGCAGGGACATTTGATTGAATTTTAGGTATTTGTGGATTGTGGTTCAACACTTAATGTGATTGATAAAAGGTTTTTGGAAAACCTTAAATTGAAATCCAAACCTTTGTCATCACCTATTTCTGTGATTGCAATTAATAACTAGAGATGAGCGGTGTTCGAATCGAACTGTTCGCCAATCTCAAATTCGAGCTGTTTTGGGCGGTGTTCGAGCCGTTTGACGAACCCGAACGACTTGAAAAAAATCCGGCTGTTCGAGGTTATGTTCGATAACTGTTCGTGCACCCAAATCGTAACTGGATTTTTTCACAGTAATGCTGATAATCAATGTTAATACACAGTTTGAGTGTACAGCGGGGCGGGGGGAGGGGCATGGGATGGATCTCTGCAGAAATAATGAAGATCTCCATTTTTTTTTCTCTTTCCCGCATTTACAGTGGGGAGCTGCAGTCTGTCAGCCTATCAGCAGCGCACACACGGAGCGAAGTGCTTTTTTTCACACAAGCAAAGGCATGTGTCATTGGCTGTGTATGTCACATGTCCTTGCCCTATAAGCCCCTGCCATTTTCCCCGTCGCCACCATTTTCTCACTGCTGCAGCTGAGTGTTAGACGGCACTGCTGCTGCTGTTAGCGCTATATTGTGTAACAATTTTGGGCTTAGTAGCAGTGTGTGGTACTCATTGTATTAGGCCATCTATACCAAGCTCCACCAGCTTTGAAATTAATAATAATTTTTAGCTGCATCTTGCCTGGAAAATAATTTTGGGCATAGTAGTAGTGTGTGGTACTCATTGTATTAGGCCATCTATACCAAGCTCCACCAGCTATGAAATTAATAATAATTTTTAGCTGCATCTAGCCCGGAAAATAATTTTGGGCTTAGTAGCAGTATGTGGTACTCATTGTATTAGGCCACCTATACCAAGCTCCACCAGCTTTGAAATTAATAATAATTTTTAGCTGCATCTTGCCTGTAAAATAATTTTGGGCATATTAGCAGTGTGTGGTACTCATTCTATTAGGCCATCTATACTAAGCTCCACCAGCTTTCAAATTACTAATAATTTTTAGCTGCATCTTGCCTGGAAAATAATTTTGGGCATAGTAGCAGTGTGTGGTACTCATTGTATTAGGCCATCTATACCAAGCTCCACTAGCTTTGAAATTAATAATAATTTTTAGCTGCATCTTGCCTGGAAAATAATTTTGGGCATAGTAGTAGTGTGTGGTACTCATTGTATTAGGCCATCTATACCAAGCTCCACCAGCTTTGAAATTAATAATAATTTTTAGCTGCATCTAGCCCGGAAAATAATTTTGGGCTTAGTAGCAGTGTGTGGTACTCATTGTATTAGGCCATCTATACCAAGCTCCACCAGCTTTGAAATTAATAATAATTTTTAGCTGCATCTTGCCTGTAAAATAATTTTGGGCATATTAGCAGTATGTGGTACTCATTCTATTAGGCCATCTATACTAAGCTCCACCAGCATTCAAATTACTAATCATTTTTAGCTGCATCTTGCCTGGAAAATAATTTTGGGCATAGTAGTAGTGTGTTGTACTCATTGTATTAGGCCATCTATACCAAGCTCCACCAGCTTTAAAATTAATAATAATTTTTAGCTGCATCTAGCCCGGAAAATAATTTTGGGCTTAGTAGCAGTGTGTGGTACTCATTGTATTAGGCCATCTATACCAAGCTCCACCAGCTTTCAAATTACTAATAATTTTTAGCTGCATCTTGCCTGGAAAATAATTTTGAGCATAGTAGTAGTGTGTGGTACTCATTGTATTAGGCCATCTATACCAAGCTCCACCAGCTTTGAAATTAATAATAATTTTTAGCTGCATCATGCCTGTAAAATAATTTTGGGCATAGTAGTAGTGTGTGGTACTCATTGTATTAGGCCATCTATACCAAGCTCCACCAGCTTTGAAATTAATAATAATTTTTAGCTGCATCTTGCCTGTAAAATGTTGGGCATATTAGCAGTGTGTCGTACTCATTCTATTATGCCATCTATACCAAGCTCCACCAGCTTTCAAATTACTAATAATTTTTAGCTGCATCTTGCCTTGAAAATAATTTTGGGCATATTAGCAGTGTGTGGTACTCATTCTATTAGGCCATCTATACTAAGCTCCACCAGCTTTCAAATTACTAATAATTTTTAGCTGCATCTTGCCTGGAAAATAATTTTGAGCATAGTAGTAGTGTGTGGTACTCATTGTATTAGGCCATCTATACCAAGCTCCACCAGCTTTGAAATTAATAATAATTTTTAGCTGCATCTTGCCTGTAAAATAATTTTGGGCATATTAGCAGTGTGTGGTACTCATTCTATTAGGCCATCTATACTAAGCTCCACCAGCTTTCAAATTACTAATAATTTTTAGCTGCATCTTGCCTGGAAAATAATTTTGAGCATAGTAGTAGTGTGTGGTACTCATTGTATTAGGCCATCTATACCAAGCTCCACCAGCTTTGAAATTAATAATAATTTTTAGCTGCATCTAGCCCGGAAAATAAGTTTGGGCTTAGTAGCAGTGTGTGGTACTCATTGCATTAGGCCATCTATACCAAGCTCCACCAGTTTTGAAATTAATAATAATTTTTAGCTGCATCTTGCCTGGAAAATAATTTTGGGCATAGTAGTAGTGTGTGGTACTCATTCTATTAGGCCATCTATACCAAGCTCCACCAGCTTTCAAATTAATAATAATTTTTAGCTGCATCTAGCCCGGAAAATTATTTTTCTTCCCAATAGTGGTAGCAATAGAAATATGGGGCGCGCGCCTGGCTTACAAAAATATACGCTTCATATCAAAAAACAAAGATGGCATCAATGTCTCTCCTACTACGCCGGCTAGCATTCCTGTGCCTAAAACACAATGTATGGGTCCGCGCTAGCCACGATGCTGAGGGGTCTAAAATTGCTGCTAACGCTTTATCACAATTCAATTGGCAGATTTTCACAGAGCTCCTCCCCAAAGCCCACCCATCGGGCAACAGTTGCCCACCCTCCCTATGGGATCTAGTGGCGAATAGTTGATGCCATTAATCAGAGCGTCAGTTGGCCCGTCGACGTGACAAGCATACGGTAAGGCATGGGAAGAGTGGACATGACTAGTAGCAGGCAAACGGGTTGACCAATGTGAACAAGCTAGATTACAAGTCACCATAGAATTTCTCCACCAGCTAATGATGAGGGGCATATCAGGGGCGTCAGCGCAGCGATGTCTGACCGGAGTAGCATGTCACTTCCAACTACTGAATTGGGGAGATGTGACAGAGATTCATCATCAGACAATCCATAAAAGGGTGGAAAAGGGGTCAGCCAAGTCAGGAGTGTAGACGTCCCATCCCGTGTCACTAAAACTGATTTCTCACATCATATCCCTAACACCATTAACATGACACTCACAATTTGAAGCAATACTACTGTCTACTGCATTTGCGATTGCCTTCTTCGGGGCGCTATGCATAAGCGAATTAGTCCCTCAATCCAAAATTACCACCAGTGGAGGCTTATTACACCAGGACGCAGTCATAGCCAATAATGCAATACGTCTACGCATACGCCAATCGAAAACTTCTACAACCCACAAACGGTACACTGAGTCGGGTAACAATAGTAAAAACATATATAACCATCAGATCACAAAGTAATTTCCTCCTATCACACATTGATGGAATACCATTATCAAGATACCAGTTCCAAGCTATATTTAATAAATGCATAACATCGGCAGGGAACCACCCCAAAGATTACGGGACACACTCATTCCGCATAGGCACGGCCACGGAAGCAGCAAGAGCAGGACTGTCAGAAACGGAAGTTCAGAGGATAGGTGTTACGGGTCCGGGTGGTGGAACCTCTGTGCCGAGGTGCAAGGAGGGACCCAGAGGGGCGTGACTAAGTATCAACCCGAACCAACCCTGGTCGGACGGCGGCTAACGACTCCGTGACCAGGGAGGATCCGGGCAGAGGGACCAGGTGCTACTCTGGGGACGACCTTGTAAGAGAGCAGGTGGCTCCCACGGGTCAGATAGCTGGGACTGACCGGTATAACGGATGGACACGGCAAGCAGGCAGAAGTCTCTGGTTAGCTGACAGGTGGTCATGGTACGTGACAGCAGAGCGAGTAGTAGTCTCTAGGTTTACCAGGCAGGTGGTCACAGCAAGTGACGGCAGAGTCTCCAGGCAGGCTGGCAGGACACAGGCGGGTGCTCCCAGGTGAGCGGGCAGACAGACAAGGCAGGTAACAAGCAGGCAACAGGTGGGCGCTCCAAGGTGAGCGGGCTGACGGACACAGCAGGTAACAGGCGGGCGCTCCCAGGTGAGCGGACTGACAGCCAAGGCAGGTAACAGGCAGGTAACAAGTGGGCGCTCCCAGGTGAGCGGGCTAACGGACACAGCAAGTAACAGGCGGGTGCTCCCAGGTGAGCGGACTGACAGCAAGGCAGGTAACAGGCAGGTAACAGGTGAGCGCTCCAGGAGAGCAGGCTGGCAGGCTTGGCAGGTAACGGGCAGAAAACAGGCTGGCAGGCAGGACGAGGAGTCAGGCTAGCAGCGGGACCTGAGGGCTGAAGCAGAGATATGAAACCGTGCAACAACTTTGCTCGGGCACCTCCATTTTGGAGAAGGTGCCTTATATATGGGAGGTCCTCCGGCAATTGGCCGGGGACTCCTTAGGACAGCGCGCGCAGTCCCTTTAAGAGAGGGGGAGAGCGCGCGCGCCCTAAGCACAGTGCCGGGGAAGGAGCGCGCGCCGGCAGCAGCGGGGAGAGAAGCGCTGGAGGACGCCGCTCCAGGAGCGGGAAAGTGAGAGGGACGGCGTCTCTGCCTAGCAAGGGTCAGAGACGCCGATGCTACAGTACCCCCCCCCCCTTTAGGCCCCCTCTGTTTTTGGCCTGAAAGAAATTTTTCAAGGAGAAGCGGGGCGTTGATGTTCTCCCTGGGTTCCCAAGT
The DNA here is from genome assembly GCF_046119375.1 of Phyllobates terribilis. Taxonomy (NCBI): domain Eukaryota; kingdom Metazoa; phylum Chordata; class Amphibia; order Anura; family Dendrobatidae; genus Phyllobates; species Phyllobates terribilis. The sequence continues at coordinate 175,430,284 of NW_027362761.1, read as the reverse complement.
TCTCTCCTCAGGACCAAACCCCTTCCAATCTACCAGAAAAAATGTCTTTCCTCTTACCCTCTAGGGGGCCAGAATACTCTCTACCTCAAAGACGTCCTCAGCGGAAACCGGAGCAGGGGGAGTACCTGGATTGTTGGAAAAAGAGTTAAAGACAATGGGTTTGAGGAGAGATACGTGGAAGGAGTTGGGAATCCGTAAGGTGGCCGGGAGTTTTAACTTGTAGGCCACTGGATTAATTTGCTTGAGGATTTCGAAAGGGCCGATGAAACGAGGACCCAACTTGTAGGAGGGTATCTTGAGCCGCACATGTTTGGAGGAGAGCCAAACCTTGTCTCCCGGACGGAATTGAGGCGGATCCAGACGCCTCTTATCAGCATATCTCTTCATCCACTCGAAGGACTGAAGAAGTGCGGATTTAGTACTCTCCCAAATGGTGGAAAATTTGCTGACAAGAGACTCTGCGGCAGGGCTGTCCACAGAAGCGGAGACGGGAAACGGAATCCGGGGATGTTGGCCATAGACTATGAAGAACGGGGACTTGGAAGAGGATTCGCTCTCGTGGTTATTATATGAGAATTCGGCCCATGGTAGGAGGTCCACCCAATCAGAATGGTGGGCATTAACGAAGTGCCGGAGGTAACTGGTAAGGATCTGATTGATCCGCTCCACTTGACCATTGGACTGAGGATGGTAAGCGGAGGAGAAATCCAGGGTGACATCCAGCAGTTTACATGTGGCTCTCCAGAAGCGTGAGGTAAACTGAACCCCTCGATCCGACACGATATGGAGGGGTAGGCCATGGAGACGGAAGATATGGCGGATAAAGTCTTTAGCCAGCTCAGATGCAGACGGGAGACCAGGCAGGGGAATGAAGTGGGACATTTTAGAAAAGCGGTCCGCGACCACCCAAATGAGTGTACACCCAGCAGAAACAGGAGATCGGTAATGAAGTCCATGGCGATGTGTTGCCACGGGGCAACAGGTACGGGAAGCGGCAGGAGATGACCGGCTGGTAAGTGTCTGGGAACTTTGTTGCGGGCACAAGATGAACAGGCAGAGACGAAGTCTACCACATCCAGTAATGCCGGGTAATGAGCAGGAAGGTCTTCTTTTGGCCAGCATGGCCAGCTAGTTTAGAAGAATGACCCCAGCGAAGAACCTTTTCACGGTCAGGAACCGCTACAAACGTCTTGCCGGGTGGAAGACGAGTCAAATTCAAGGGGGCCACATTCATCACCTTGGAGGGGTCGATGATGTGCATATGTAGCACCCCGAGGGCTCGGCTGCTACAGGGGTATTGCACCTCAAACCCCTCAAACCAAAGGTGTGATATTCCACTCCCGGGTAAGGATGGCGTGTGGACTAGGGCTCGTTAGGCTGCATGCACCACACACACCCCATTTCCGAGGGACAGCTCAACGGTGCTCCCACAGAAGTGCAGGCACGACAGCTTCTGTCCCTGGCTGGAGTGGGGAGGGGGAGGAAAACCCAGTGGTGTAGGAGCAGATAGGGGTGGGTCTCTGGGCATAGGTAGGAGCCCATTGGTTGCTAGTCACCTGGGCTTGGGTGCTAGAGGGAGGTATATAACGTGGGCACCATCTTAGAGTGGAGAGTTCAGTTCAGTTCAGTTCAGTCCAGTCAGGAGAAAGAAGAAGAAGTTGAGTCTGAGAGAAGTGACAGGGAGCAGAGCTGCTGCATGGGCTCTGCTCCACGGGCAGGCCTTGTCAGGAGGCCGGGGCCTGAGAGAGAGAGAGAGGAGAAGGAACAGCAAAGGAAGTAAGAAAGGAAACAAGGAACTGGAACACAGAGAAAGGCCCAGAGACACGAAGGCAGAAGGAACCCCAAAGGCCCAGGAGATTGCGGGTGACGGGTTGGCAGAGCAGGGTACCGGGACCCAAATTGGTGGAGGCAACAGATTCCTCAGCCAAGGACCGGAGGTTGTGACCACATCTTGGTGCGACCCCTCACTACATCCACCAGGAAAGCATACTATGTAGGGTCGGGGAAACCGGAGATAGGTTTCGCCAAGAGAAGGCCCGAGGAAGCTGGACAAAGGTGGGTCACTGGAGAGGACGGCCAGAGAAGGGAAAAGAAGGGAGCCCTGTGCCACGCTCTGGAATTGCCTGGGAGTTGGTCGAGCCCCTTGCCTGGTGAACGCAGCACGGCTCAGGCGGTCCTTCATGTGCACAAGTGACCTGGATGAGAACTGTGAGTAAAGCATTGGAAACTGCACCACACGTCTCTGTGTTTCATCGCCGCACCAGTACCATTAGTACTGGGACGCTCACACCATCACTCCCATCATCCACACTAGCTGCCCTCAGGCAATACTTCTCCCGTGGGGAGTTATCCCATACTCGGCTGCGCAAACAACATCAGCCTCAGCGGTCTGCAGCGCAGCGGCGGTCCTCACTGACCGCAATCCACGGGTGGCTTAGTCGGACAATTATCATAATACTAAGACTGCCACTGAATTGACCACCCTGGGCACGGACCGGGTCAGCGCCACGGAGGCTACATCCCACCAGAGGCCCGGTTCCGGGTTCCCCACGCGGCCCAGGGGGCGCGTCACATAGGCTCCTCCTCTTGATCGGAGGACAGGAAGGATCGGGACAAGGCATCAGCTTTGACATTCTTGTCCGCCGGGCGGAAATGCAGGATGAAGTCGAAGCGGGCGAAGAACAAAGCCCACCGGGCCTGACGCAGATTAAGTCTCTGGTCATTTTGGAGATATGCCAGATTTTTGTGATCTGTGTAAATGATCACCGGGTATAGAGCCCCTTCAAGCAGGTAGCGCCACTCCTCCAGCGCCAATTTGACAGCTAGCAATTCTCGGTCTCCTATGGAGTAGTTGCGCTCAGAAGAGGAGAAGATTTTGGAGTAGAAGCCGCAGGTTACCATTCTGCCGGAAGAAGATTTTTGGGTAAGTACTGCTCCGGCTTCGGAAGAGGAGGCATCAACCTCCAGGTAGAATTGTTTATTGCAGTCTGGACGGTGCAGAACTGGGGCAGAGGAGAAGGCTCGCTTTAAGGAGAGGAAGGCCTCCTCGGCTTCGAGCGACCATACCTTGGGATTTGCCCCCTTGCGGGTGAGCGCAGATATGGGAGCAGTCCGGGACGAGAAGTGTGGAATGAAGAGACGATAGTAATTGGCGAAGCCCAGGAATCGCTGTATCGCCTTCAACCCCTCCGGACGGGGCCACTTAAGGACAGCAGAGAGCTTCTCAGGATCCATTCGTAGGCCGGTCTGGGAGATAACATAGCCCAGGAATGGAAGAGAGGTCTGCTCGAAGAGGCACTTCTCGTATTTTGCGTAAAGGAGGTTCTGCCTGAGCCTAAGCAGGACCTGACGAACATCCCTCCGGTGTGTGGGAAGATCCGGAGAGAAGACCAAGATATCGTCCAGGTATACCACCACGCAGGAGTAAAGAAGGTCATGGAAGATGTCGCTGACCAGTTCTTGGAAGACGGCGGGAGCATTGCAGAGGCCGAAGGGCATCACACGGTACTCATAGTGTTCGTCCCGGGTATTAAGTGCCATTTTCCACTCGTCTCCTTGACGGATACCGACCAGGTTATACGCTCCACGTAGATCCAGCTTGGAAAAGATCCTGGCGCCTTTACGGTGATCAAACAACTCGGAGATGAGTGGCAGGGGGGATTTATTTTTTACGGTGATCTGATTGAGTCCTCTATAGTCAATACAGGGGCGTAGCGAGCCATCCTTTTTTTTGACAAAGAAGAATCCGGCTCCTGCCGGGGAGGTAGACTTCCGGATGAACCCTCTAGCCAGATTCTCCTCTATGTACTCTGACATGGCCCGGGTCTCGGCTGCAGACAACGGATAAATACGCCCATGGGGTGGAGTGGCGCCAGGTACCAAGTCGATCGGGCAATCATATGGCCTATGACGTGGTAATGTCTCTGCCTCCTTTTTACCGAAGACGTCTGCATAGGGCCAGTAAGGAGCCAGAAGATGGGGTAAATTAGCTGTAGTGGGTAGTGGACGAACCGGGCAAACTGGAACCAGGCAGGTCCTATGGCATTCCGGGCCCCACAGGAGTACTTCACCGGATTGCCAGTTCAACACAGGTTCATGCGTCTGGAGCCAAGGTAGGCCTAGCAGTAGGGAGTGAGAGAGTCCGGGTAGCACATGGAAGAAGATCCTTTCAGAGTGCAGCATTCCCACCTGCAGGGTTATGGGTTCCGTGACGAGCAGGATGGTCACCAGTAGGAGTCTTCCATCCACGGAAGCGACAGACAAAGGTTCAGCCAGAGGTTTGGTGGGAATGCGGTATTTCTCTACTAGGGACTGGGAAATGAGATTTCCAGCAGCTCCAGAATCTAGCTGAGCGAGTACAAAGTGACGGTTCTCTCCCCAGGAGATAGAGACAGACAGAGTCAGGGATGGAGAGGGCTTACTTTTGTCTAGGACGACCTCTCCGAGCGGTCCTAGACACCGGAGTTTCCCGGTCTCTCCGGACAGGAACGAATCAGGTGCTCCTTACTGCCACAATAGAAACAGCTCCCCTCGGCTCGGCGTGACTCTTGGCGAGATTTGACCATCTTAGTCTGGTCGATCTACATGGGCTCGGGTGAGTGCGCCCGGGGAGTGACAGATGAAGAGACAGGTCTCTGGAAAGTAGGAGCAAGGCGGGGAAACCTCCTCTCACGGGTGGTCTCTTTGGTACGTTCCTGGAACCGAATGTCAATCCGGGTAGCTAGTGTCACCAAGTCATCCAGGGTGGTTGGAATGTCCCGACCGGCAAGTTCGTCTTTAATCCGACCGGAAAGGCCCTCCCAGAACATGGACACCAGAGCCTCGTTATCCCAGGCAAGCTCAGAAGCAAGGGTACGGAACCGTATGGCATATTGGCCCATGGTGAGACTCCCTTGGCGGAGACGTAGCAGAGAGGAGGCTGATGAGGTCTTTCGTCCTGGTTCATCGAAGACTTTCCGGAAAGCAGTGAGTAAAGCTGACAAGTTGGATACCAGGGGATCCCCTCTTTCCCACAGGGGATTAAGCCAAGCCAGTGCTTCCCTAGTGAGATGGGACATGATGAAGGCCACTTTGGCCCGGTCGGAGGTAAAATGATGTGCCAAGAGTTCAAAGTGCAGGGTGCACTGGTTAATGAAACCTCGAGCCAAGGCGGGGTCTTCACCAAAACGAGGCGGTGCAGAGAGCCGGAGACCAGGACCGGGTACCATGGTATTGATGGGCAGCGGCGCTGCCGAGGCGTGAGTCGTGCAACTGGAGGCAGGTCCTGGTGGAGCAGTCAGTGTGTCCAGGCGGGAGTTGACATTACGCAGGTGGTTCAGGATGGATTCCTGTCGGGATCTCTGATGGGAGACTTCATGGAATAGGTCAGAGAGCGAGGGAGCTTGGGTGCCACCGGGTTCCATGGCCCGAGCAAACTGTTACGGGTCCGAGTGCTGGAACCTCTGTGCCGAGGTGCAAGGAGGGACCCAGAGGGGCGTGACTAAGTATCAACCCGAACCGAGCCTGGTCGGACGGCGGCTAATGACTCCGTGACCAGGGAGGATCCGGGCAGAGGGACCAGGTGCTACTCTGGGGACGACCTTGCAAGAGAGCAGGTGGCTCCCACGGGTCAGATAGCTGGAACTGACCGGTATAACGGATGGACACGGCAAGCAGGCAGAAGTCTCTGGTTAGCTGACAGGTGGTCACGGTACGTGACAGCAGAGCGAGTAGTAGTCTCTAGGTTTACCAGGCAGGTGGTCACAGCAAGTGACGGCAGAGTCTCCAGGCAGGCTGGCAGGAAACAGGCGGGTGCTCCCAGGTGAGCGGCAGACAGACAAGGCAGGTAACAAGCAGGTAACAGGTGGGTGCTCCCAGGTGAGCGGGCTGACGGACACAGCAGGTAACAGGCGGGCGCTCCCAGGTGAGCGGACTGACAGCCAAGGCAGGTAACAGGCAGGTAAAGGGTGGGCGCTCCCAGGTGAGCGGGCTGATGGACACAGCAAGTAACAGGCGGGTGCTCCCAGGTGAGCGGACTGACAGCCAAGGCAGGTAACAGGCAGGTAACAGGTGAGCGCTCCAGGAGAGTAGGCTGGCAGGCTCGGCAGGTAACGGGCAGAAAACAGGCTGGCAGCCAGGACGAGGAGTCAGCCTAGCAGCGGGACCTGAGGGCTGAAGCAGAAATAAGAAACTGTGCAACAACTTTGCTCGGGCACCTCCATTTTGGAGGAGGTGCCTTATATATGGGAGGTCCTCCGGCAATTGGCCGGGGACTCCTTAGGACGGCCGTGCGGTCCCTTTAACAGGGGGAGAGCGCACGCGCCCTAAGCACAGTGCCGGGGAAGGAGCGCGCGCCGGCAGCAGCGGGGAGAGAATCGCTGGAGGACGCCGCGCCAGGAGCGGGAAGGTGAGAGGGACGGCGTCTCTGCCTAGCAAGGGGCAGAGACACCGATGCTACAGTAGGGAGATGGCGATCCACGTGTTTGGCGAGATACATAAGACAGGACTTGTTATCCTAACGTGGTTTGTTTCTTTTACAGGTGACGCTAAGCCAACAGTGTGGGTGATAGGCCACTCGTATATATATTGGGCAGAAAAAAGGGCGAAAGTCCGCCCAGGTGGGAGGAAATTAGAGTTTCATAACACATATTTCAACTGGAGAGGTATTAGAGGCCTGCTATGGCCACAGGTACTAATGGAGGTAATCAAGGTAGGGAGAGAGGCAAGAGGTCCGGTCATCTTAGTTATACAGGCCGGGGGAAACGACCTAGGTCATCACAAGAGCGCATAACTAAGGGCAATAATGAAACTAGACACTGAACGCTTCAGAGAATTTTTCACAAAACTAACTATAGTATGGTCAGAGATTGTGCCGATAGCGGTATGGCAAGGTGCGCGAGACATCACGGCCATCGAACGGACAAGGCGGGTAATAAATATTCGGATGGCAAAATTTAGAAGAGACAGAGGCGGTGTAGTGATACAACACCGACAACTGGAAGGAGATAAAGCAGGCCTCATACGGCCCGACGGTGTTCACTTAATGGATATTGGACTGGACATATTCCTGTCAGGACTCCAGGACGGAGTGGAACAAGCGTTAAGAGTGATGGATGGGGGTCAGAGTCCTGCATACGAGTACGCAGGATCCTCCGTGGCTTGGAAATAGAAAGGACATGTTGGAGAGTTACACTTGTTGGCCAACTTGCCGGTGTTATGATAGGCTACAAGCACTAAGGAAAGACAGGAGATCTGTCCCTACAATAGGCACAAACAACCTCCCATGGGGAGTGTTAGATGGGGCATTCTCCTGTGCTTTAAGAATCTCATCTTCCAAAACGGAGTCCAATGCAGCAATCACAACACCTTCTTGTAAAATGCTCTCCTCCTCCTCAGCACCGACCATGGGAGAAAAGCTGCGAGACAACGCATCAGCTTTAACATTCTTGGTACCCGGGATGTAAGTAACGGAAAAATTAAACCGCGAAAAAAAAAGAGCCCACCTAGCCTGACGGGCATTCAAGCGCTTGGCAGCATCAAGATAGATCAGATTTTTATGATCAGTGAAAACCTGAATGGGAAATTCAGCACCTTCCAAGAGATGACGCCAGTGTTCAAATGCGAGTTTAATAGCCAGCAATTCCCGATTACCAATATCGGAATTAAGTTCAGTCTCAGAAAAAATTTTGGAATAAAAGGCACAGGGATGTACTCCATCCTTGTTTTCCTGAGACAACATCGCACCGACCCCCACAGAAGAAGCATCAACCTCAACCAAAAACGGCTTAGTCACATCAGGCTGCATAAGGATGGGGGCAGAGCTGAACCTTTCCTTTAGAAACACAAACGCTTCAATGGCCTCAGTAGTCCACTGAACCGTATTAGCACCTTTCCTGGTGAGATCGGTCAGTGGTTTAACAATAATAGAAAATTTTTTAAGGAATTTTCTGTAATAATTGGCGAAACCCAAAAACCTCTGTATCGATTTCAAACCAATAGGCCTAGGCCATTCCTGCACAGTTTGAACTTTCACCGGGTCCATCTCAAAGCCCTCGCTGGAGATAATGTAGCCCAAAAAACTAATTCTCTGTACAGCGAACTCACATTTCTCTAGCTTAGCAAAAAGCGAATTGTTAATTAATAACTGTAATACCTCACGTACGCTCTGCCAATGGGACTCAAGATCTGGTGAATAAATCAAAATGTCATCCAAATACACAACCACATTCTTACCAATCAAAGGTCTAAGGATGTCATTAATAAGATTCAGAAAAAATGCTGGTGCATTGGTAAGACCAAAAGGCATAACCAGATTCTCAAAATGACCCACAGGAGTGTTAAAAGCAGTCTTCCATTCATCACCCTCCTTCATGCGCAACAAATTGTATGCCCCCCGGAGATCAATTTTAGAGAACCACTTGGCCCCCACTAACTGGTTAAACAAATCAGGAATCAATGGCAGTGGGTAGGGATTACGTACAGTAATTTTATTAATCTCGCGAAAGTCCAGACAAGGACGTAAACCGCCGTCCCTTTTTTTAACAAAAAATAATCCAACAGCCACAGGTGACTTAGAGGGTCTGATATGACCGGCGGCCAAGCTCGTCTGTATGTATTCCTCCAAAGCCTTTCTCTCAGGAATAGTAAGATTAAATAAACGACTTTTAGGAAGAGTCGCTGCAGGAACAAATTCAATGGTACAATCATAGTCTCTATGGGGAGGCAAAGTTTGTGACTCCTCCTCAGAAAAAACTTTCCAAAAATCCTGAATAGGTACAGGTAATTCCCCTTTATCCACAGCAGCAATGCGCCCGTTACAACACTTGTCATAACACTTAGGGCTCCAGGACTTAATTTCATTAGTACACTAATCCAGTACAGGATTGTGCAATTTTAACCAGGGTAACCCCAAAATTACTGGAGAAGGCAAATTATTTAATACTACCAAATCCAAATTTTCTTGGTGAATACCATTAATAGTGAGGGGAAATTCATAAACCTTGTGAGTAACACATTTCAAGGGAGAGCCATAGACAGAAACCACGGCAATAGGGGATGACAAAGGTTTGGGTTTTAATTTAAGTTTTTCCAAGAATCCCCCATCAATCACATTCAGAGTAGAACCACAATCCACAAATACCCGAAATTCAATTAATTCTTCCTGAGCTGCAGTAGTAGCAGAAAGAAATACCCCCTTAGTGTTTAAACAGGCTATACGGGCGTAACTGACCTTTTTTTTTTTCTTTGTTCATACGAAGCACACAGTTCTTAATGAAATGGTCAGATTTTCCGCAATAAAAGCACAAACCTTCAGAAAACCTGCGGTCTTTTTCCTGAGAGCGGGGTGACATCGCCCCAATCTCCATCGGCTCTCCAATGTCAGTACAGACCCTCTCAAGACTAGGAGCTGACATGGCAAAGGATTTACTCTCATTAACCCTTGCACGCAGTCTCCTGTCCACCCGTATAGCTAATTGCATTGCCTCCTGCAAGTTTCCAGGAGTAGGATAAGCAATAAGCAGATCCTTAACCCTTTCACCTAGCCCAGCAAGAAACAAACTTTTCAGAGCTGAATCGTTCCACCCCACCTGAGCAGACCACTGACGGAAGTGAGTACAATAATTTTCCACATTACCTGATCCCTGTCTCAAAAGTCTCAATTCCGTCTCAGCTGATGAGACACGATCAGGATCATCATACAACAACCCCAAAGCAGAAAAAAAACTATCCCCTGATCTAAAGCACGGATCACTAGATTGGAGAGAAAAGGCCCATCCCTGAGGTTCTTTGCGCAAAAGTGACATTCATCACCAGAGGATCTGGGTCTCAAACGAAAATACAATAAACAAGCATTTTTAAAGGAAAAAAAATCTTGTTGTTCACCAAAAAATAAATCAGGCAATCGTACCTTTGGCTCCACAAAATGCGCTCCAGAACAGCTACTCACATGTTGTTGGAGCTCGGCCATCTCCAGAGAGAGTCCCTGCAGGCGTTGAGCCAAATCCTGAACCGACACCATGATGGAAACTGGAGGTCTTTCCTTAGAGATATTTTTGGGCTGGACTTACTGTTATGATAGGCTACAAAAACTAAGGAAAGACAGGAGATCTGTCCCTACAATAGAACTAAGCTAGATCCCTACGATGTAACGGGGAACCTGATCCTGCGATCAGACCCGCTAAAGTCCTCAGCTAGTCTGAACGAAGACCTATAGATGTGAGGGAGGGATCCCTACAAGAACTAGGGACTGGGAGAAAGATGGACACCTTCTAGCAGAAATTGTAGCAGTAAAAAGACAAACACACAACATAGAACATAAAGGTCAAAAGACCTAGCTAAACTGACTGAGAAAGGTTACAAAGCACCTGGCTAGCTTAAGAGTAGAAATTACAATGAAGTCCAGCATGGCCAGAAGGGCGGAGCAGGATTAAACAGGCAAAAAGGTCATGTGACCAGCAAAATAGTAAAAACCTAACAGGAGAGTTCTAACAGCCGGTGTGGAGACCCAGGGCATGCTGCAACAAGCTGAATTATTTTAGAAATAAAATGCCTTTCTAATGGAATGAGTATAAAGAGTTAATAAAGCTGTGACCGATCCTCACCCATCCAGTTGTAAGAGTTACATTATTGTATTGTCAAGGAAAGGGGGGCGGTAGGGGGGCTGAGCGTCTGGGTTTGGTTGGGGGTCCCCACAGTCTGCCTAGGCTAGATGCATTTAAAAATTCATATTAGATACACAGGCGGTGCAGCTTGCTTTGCAGCTGGGCTACTACGCCCAAAGTATTGCCTAGGCTAGATGCAGTTAAAAATTCTACGCTGACTAGCAGACACTGAAGCTTTGGAGCAGACCTCTGAGTAAACAGCTCTTCAGACTCAACCATCTGTGTTACCCCAAGCCATAGTGTATGTAGTTTCTTACAGTTAAAAGGGGGGGAAGCGACCCAACCCACCTGGAATTGACGATGCCAACGTCACGTAAAACACAGCAAGGGGACTCCAAAAAGAGTCTCCATTTTTTCCAAAAATTGTGGCACAGACACCACTTAAGTGGGATCAATTGCCCCAGAGTTGCTTAAAATGGTTGGTGAGGTGATTTTACCAAATCCTCAAGCTTTTAGTCTCCCCAGGATGACACAGGGGTAGAAAAGTCCTTGCGGATCCATGATTTGTTCATCTTTATGAACGTGAGTCTGTCTACATTCTCAGTGGACAGCCGCGTGCGCTTATCTGTCAGCACACCACCAGCAGCGCTGAATACACATTCAGAGAGAACGCTGGCTGCAGGGCATGACAAGATCTCCAAGGCGTGAGTGGCGAGCTCAGGACATTTTTCCAGATTGGAATCCCAAAATGAGCAAGGGTCCAGTGACACAGTCATGGCTTCGATGTTCACTTGGAGATACTCCTATACCATCCTCTCTAGGCGTTGATTATGTGTCAGACTTCTTGTCTCCTGTGGCCTTGCAAAGGATGGTCTAAAAAAGTGGTGAAACGATTCCACAAAATTGCTGTTACCAGCAGATACTGTGTTACTGTTACGGTTTGAGTGATGAAGACTCGACAGTCCCACGGTTTGCAAGTTAGAACTGTGAGATTCACTAAATGCACCACTGGTGTTTTGTGGAAAAGCACATCTAAGATTCTGCAACAGCCTCTGCTGATACTCCTGCATGCGTGAATCCCTTTCTATGGCAGGAATTATTTCGGCAAATTTACTTTTGTACCGGGGATCAAAGAGTGTGCCAACCCAGTAGTCGGGATTACTTTGAATTCTGACAATCCAAGGGTCATGTTGCAGGTAGTGCAGCAAGAAGGCACTCATGTGTCTTGCGCATCCAGGAGGACCAAGTCCTTGTTGTGTTGGTAGCGAGGTAAGAATCATGCTTCCTTCCTCTGCCCTCTCCCCCAACCTCACACAACAGAAATGTGATCAAGGTCTCCCTCATCTGATGAGTCTTACATGCCCATCGCCAGTTCGTCCTCCACTTCTTCCTCAGCTCCTGCACCTTCCTCAACAGTTTGGCTGCTACCATGCGCCCTGGTTAATCCCTCTCCCCCACCCTCCCATGCCTGCCGCCTTGGTGCTGCCGACCGTCTGGACCTTGGAGATGTTATCCCTTCCGCATACGACTCCTCCTCTACTTCCTCCACCTCCTCTTGTCCCACCACCTGACTCTGAATTCTGTTTAACGTGTGCTCCAGCATGTAAATCACCGGAATAGTCATGCTGATAATGGCATCATCAGCACTAAACATCTTTGTCGCCATTTCAAAACTGTGCAGAAGGGTGTGTGGCGCCCCTGAAGGTTCAGTCGCCACAGAGGTACTGCATGTCACCCAGAGGTGTGGTATCTCACCCTCAGGTAAGGATGGAGTATGGCTCGGGACCCTAACACCTGCATCCAACACATACCCATAGTGGGGGTAGGGCGAGATTGCTCCTAAGGGAGAGCACAGTCCCAGGTCCCTAGATGGCGGGAGGGTCCTATGTAGTGGGTGTGGGTGGAGAAAGCAGCTTAGGGGAGCACATGACAGGGAGAGTATAAATAGGAAGCCATCTTAGAAAGAGCAAGCCAGTCAGAGGAGGAGAAGTGACAGGAGCAGAGGCTCTGCATGAGCTCTGCTTCGGAGGCGGGCCTAGCCTGGGAGGCCCAGGACTGAAGGAGAGAAGAGAGGAGTGGGAGCAGGAAGGCTCCAGGAACCGAAGGGACCCTAGGGGTACGGGCCGTGCAGAAGGCCACCCGTAAGCCCGCTGCTACCAGGAGGTAGAGGGGTCAGGCCAGATAAGAGGAACCGGTCCCTCAACTAGCGGAGAAACAGCAAGGCTCAACTAGAAACCAGAGGCTGCAGCATTTCATGTACTGCAGGCCAAAGTCCACACCAGTCTCACTAAGAAGGTAGCCACATAGGACCCAGGGGACGGAACACACGTCGCCCGCCAAGGCCCGAGGATACCGGACAGAAGTGTCACTGGGTGTGAGGTGCAGGGAGAAGGCCAGAGAAAGGACACACAGAAGGGGGTCCTGCTAAGTACTCCGGAGCTATCTGGGGGTGGACTGATACCCTCACTGAGTACGCACAGCACGACGGGGGAGATTGCTCTGGTACCTGTAATCTGGACTGCAACATCTGTGAGCAAAGATCTTGGGACTGCATCACACGGACTCTGTGTTCATTACTGACTCCCTGCACTACAACCACCATCATCCACCCACACTGCCCTGAAGCTACACTCTTCCTGTGGGGAGTAATAATACCATTGCTGCAAAACCACCAGCTTCAGAGGACTGTTCCGCAGTGGCGGCCCCTTTGGCCGCACTCCACAGGTGGCGTAGTCGGACATTATAAAACCCATATATACAAATTACCCTTGGATTGACCGCTCTGGGTCACGGACCGGGTCACCGCCACAGTGACTACAACCCCCAGCGTCTACCGGCCCGGCTCCGGGTACCCCACGGCCCAGGAGGCGCGTCAACTTCATAGGTCCCTGATCTGAGACCACTCCTGCAGAGTGATTTGCCCCACCTCTGGATCTCGTTGGCCCAGGCTATACGTCAGAACGTATTGCACCAGGGCTTGTCGGTGCAGCCACAGTCGCTGCAACATGTGCAGAGTTGAATTCCACCGTGTCGGCACATCGCATTTCAGCCGGTGAACTGGCAGGCCCAAAGACTTCTGTAGAGATGTAAGTCATTGAGCTGTGGGATGCGAACGGCGGAAGTGAGCACACAGCAACAGTACCCTCTCCAGAAGGCAATCTAGTCCGGGATAGTGGGCTAAAAATTGCTGGACAACCAGGTTCAACACGTGAGCCATACAAGGCACGTGTGTGACATTGCCCCGGTGAAGGGTCGCACCCAGGTTTGCAGCATTGTCGCACATGGCCTTCCCTGGTTGCAGGTCCAGTGGAGACAACCATTCATGAAACTGGGTCTCCAGAGCTGACCACAACTCCTCAGCTGTGTGACTCACATTTCCCAGACATTTCAAAGTAAACACCGCCTGATGCCGTTGAGCCCTGCTGCCAGCATAGAAAGGAGGTGTGCAGGATTCCTTCTGCGCAGTTAGAAAGCGGGTGGCATTACCAGACAGGCTTTGGGTGCAGGTGGAGGACCGAGAGGAGGTTGAGGAGGCAGAAGCAGTGGAGGAACTTCTAGATAAAGAGGATTGACGCACAACTCGTGGGGACGACAAGACTTGGACAGCAGCCCCTTGTCCTGCTGTCACCATAGTTACCCAGTGCCCAGTCAGCGACATGTAACGCCCCTGTCCATGCCTACTCGTCCAAGTGTCTGTGGTGAAATGCACCCTGTCACACACAGAGTTTCTCAAAGAAGCGGTGATGTTGTGTGCGACATGCTGGTGTAGCGCAGGCACACCTTTCTTTGAGAAGTAGTGCCGACTGGGCATCTGGTACTGGGGCACTGCGACGGACATAAGGTCTCGAAAATCCTCTGTGTTCACCAGGCAGAAAGGCAGCATTTCTGTAGCCAACAGCTTGCAGATGGTGAAATTCAACCTCTTAGCTTTGTCATGGCTAGGAGGAAATTGTCTTTTACTTGTCCACATCTGACGGACCGAGGGCTGGCTGTTGTGCTTAGACGGGGTTGAGTAGGGTGTCCCCGGCAAACTGCCGGTCTGTGAGGAAGATGCAGGCGGAAAAGTTAGGTTGCCTTGATCCAAAGGTGGTGCTCTCGATGTCGGAGAGAACTCAACACCAGCTGGTGTTTCCACTTCCAAATGAAATGATGACCTGCCAATCACACTGGCTGTTGCGGGTAAAGAGGTGGCAGGTCTGCGTCCAAAAATATGTGTGACTGCTGTCCCCCCAGTCACAGAGGATGAAGAGGCCACGGATGCACAAGATGGGGCAGACGGTGGTTGGCCCGGCCCGCTAGGCCGCATTGTAGCACAGTGAGCTTCCCACTGCAACTTATGCTTCATATCCATGTGACGGTTCATGCATGAAGTACTCAAACTATGGATTTTTTGGCCTCTACTTAGCTTTTGGTGACAAATATTACAGATAACACGAGTTGGGTCATCCTTATCGATCTGAAAAAATGCCCAGGCTATGCAAGGCTTAGAGCCCATGCGACCTGAAGAGCCACCACGACTTGTGGTCAGACGCAGAGTTGTGGTTGAGGATGCAGTTGTTGACGTGCTTCCAGTATCCGTCTCTGTCCAGGAAGGCGCAACCTAACCTCGTCGTCAATAGCATCTGTGACGCCCAGCTGCGCTTGGTATCACAGATCCTAGAAGAGTGCATTGATGGAATCCTCCACAAGAGGCCCTCATAAACATTCACACATCTCCACCTTCCACCTCAGACCAGCAGAGGGAGCCCGTTAGGGATATAAATAGGGAACGTGGAGCTAGGCAGTTCAGTTCCTCTGAAGAGTTCCTGCAGTAGAGAAGCCTAAGAGAGGTCAGTCTGCAGTGGAGCTCAGTCTAGTCTAGAGAACTCAGTTAATAGTTCAGCAGTGGAGCACGAGGCTCCTGCTAGCTAGATTCAGGGAGTCCAGTTAGAGCTTAAGGTGTGCCGGTGCCATAAGATCGGTGAAGCACGGCAAGCTGCCG
The DNA here is from genome assembly GCF_046119375.1 of Phyllobates terribilis. Classification (NCBI taxonomy): domain Eukaryota; kingdom Metazoa; phylum Chordata; class Amphibia; order Anura; family Dendrobatidae; genus Phyllobates; species Phyllobates terribilis. The sequence goes on along the minus strand of NW_027362761.1, from coordinate 175,414,723 downwards.
TTAGTGTATATAGCGTAGTGAGGGCCCAAGTAGGCCAAAGGCGAGTGGAGAGTTAGTACATAGGGGGCAGAGGAGCTTAACCAGCTCACCCCGAAGCATTTACCAGACACCGGATCCGAGCTTACCGGGATCTCTATGACCCAGTAAGGCATAACCGGAATCCCTGGAGAACTACAAGTCCCAGGATCGCTAAGGTACTGATACGTAACAGAGCCAGGAGACGCTTAGGACCCGCATACTGGGAGCGTGAACTCCAAGACAAGGCCCTACCACAAGGTCAGCCTGCGCAGGACAGAGACAAAGTTAGGCCTAGCTCCAGGCAGGTCAGAAACTTACTACGCTGAGGCAAGAAACAGGAGGCCCTACACCCGCTCATTGGGGAGGATCCTGATATGCACCCTTCACCCTACAGTGCTCCGGGATGTGCCTGAATTTCCACCAGTAAAAGGTACTGAAGTGACTATCGTGTCCGTTCCCGTTCTTGCTCTGACCCAGCTGGGTCTCGCCTGTCCTGCATTCCCCCTGCATACGCTGCCCTGAGGCCTAGCTCCACCTGTGGGGAGCTATACCATCGAGCTGCCTTATCACCGGCCTCAATGGACTGCTGCAGCGCTGGTGCTTCTCACCAGATACCACAGGTGGCGTCACAAACTCTTATAAAATTAGCAATTATCCACCCTTTTAAAGAGTGACCCCAGGGTACGGGCCCGGGAGCCGACCACCGCGACATCCCAAAGGCCAGGCAAAGGCCTGGGTACCGAGTCATCCCCATCCCCTGGGCTAGTCACATCCTCCTCCACCTCCTCTGCTGACCTCATCAACTGGCTGACTGTGGGTTTACAGTAAGTGGGATCTCCAACCTCGTCATCATCACCCTGTGTGTTCTCACACCCGTCGTCCTCAGAGCCAACCTCTTCCTGCCCTGACCGAAAAGTCAAGTTGTCGCTCCAATCAGGTATTTGAGTCTCATCATCGTCTTCATCATTGTCTCCACCAACAGGAGTTACAGTTTGGGAACGAGGGTCTACATTATGCTCAGAACCTTCTTCATCTGGTCCTGGATCCGACTCATAAAGATTCTGGGCATCAGTGCAGATCATTTCCTCCTCTGGATTAACAGAAGCTATGGAGCAGACCTCCATTTCCCAGGCTATAGTATGAGTAAACAGCTGTGCAGACTCAACCATCTGTGTTACCCCATACTCAGACGGGCAGCTGGAGACTTGGGAGCTGTGAGGAAGCAAGTGTGATTGGGGTGACACCTCTGAGGACTGAAGTATTTGTGATGTTGAAGTTGAGGTGGAGGAGAGCCCACTTGAAGGAGCACTTGATATCCGTTGAAGCACCTGCTGTTTTTGTGCCTCATCTGGAATTTGTAGCGATGGACGTGTCCGTAAGAAAGGGATCGTATCACATTGTCCATGAAAAGAAGTAGACATCTAAGTTTGGCTGGAAGATGGTCTTTCTTCTGCAGATGTTACTCCCCCCCACCGCGGGGGGGCTCGACCCACCAGCGGACAGGCACCAGTATTGGGAGAGGGGGGGCTGGCGGTCAGGGTCCACCGCGGCTCTGGCACAAACCCGGCGACACGGAGGTCGCACGGGCAGGAACGGACTGACTGTGTCGGCTTCGCACTCCAGAGTAGTCCCTCTGCACGCTCGCGCCCGTAACCTCAAAGGGATGCTCAAGCAGCTTTTCTTCCCAGGGCTGTTCCCCGCCCAGCAGGAACGTGGGGGAGCTCAGGTCGGCCTTCCACTGTACTCCCTTACCTCCCTCGCCCTCTTTCCTTCTTCCGTTCTCCATCTAACCCCTCGGCTCTGTGGTGTCCCCTCTCCCTCCAGCTCTCTCCTTCTCACAGGTGGACTACCGCGTGTATTCACACTGTGGCGAATCTTTTGGGCCCAGGCATAAGAAGTTGTCGAGGTAATGGATAATATGTGCCCCCTTAGAAACGTCTATTACAACCCATTCGAGGAAGCAACTAAACACCTCAAATAGTGAGCAGGATCTGGAGCACCCCATGGGCAAACAGCAATCTATATAGTATGCTCCTTCCCAGAAGCAGCCCAATAGGTGGACACTATTCGGAGGCACAGGTAGTAAGTAACCGGAATGCCGCATCAATGTCTGTTTTGGCCATTAGGGTGACCCTTCCCAACTTCTTGATCCGCCTGATTGCCTTGTCAAAGGATGTACAGTATATACTACTGTACTTGGTTCCGCGTCGATGTTGTCGTTTACTGACCTGCCCCTTGGATATGACAAATGGTGGATTAGTCCGAATGTATTGGGTTCCGTTTTTGGCACAACTCACAAAGGGGATACCACTACGTCTAGTAAGGAAAATGTTCTGAATGGAACCGCCATTCTACCTAAAGATATTTCTTTTTTTAATTTTCTTGTCATGACGTCTGGGTGTTGGTAGGCTGATTTTAGATTTTTACTCCAGCCTTTCTTGATTTTAGAAGGGCATTACATGCATATATCTGTGTCTCCCACTCATTTTACTCCTCCACCTCTTTTCTTTTCGCATGATTATATGTACTTGTCACTTTTCCATGTGTTAGTTGTGTCTTCTGAGCAGTTTGTCAGCTTTTGGACACCTTTGAAGTGTTTTCTATGTGTTTTCTATGTGTTTCTATGTGTTTTTGCTTGCCTGCCATTGGTTTTAACGGTGTTCGAAGGTGTTCGACGAACAGTTCGACGAACAGTTCGGCGAACATACGGGTGTTCGACGAACCGAACCGAACTCGAACACTACGGGGGTGGCTCAACACTATTAATAACACTCCTTTGAAATGTATTACTCACAAGACTGCTGCATTTCCCCTCACTATCAATGGAGTTCACCAAGAAATTTTGGACTTGGTTGTTTTAGATAATTTATCCTCTCCAGTTGTTCTAGGATTGCCTTGGTTAAAACTGCACAATCCTTTATTGGACTGGTCTACTAATGTGATTACATCTTGGAGTTCGAAGTGCTATGATAAATGTTGTAATTGTCGCATTGCGGCTGTGGAAAAAGGGGAATTACCTGTACCTATTCAAGATTTTTGGAGGGTTTTTTCGGAGGAGGAGTCGCAAGTTTTACTTCCTCATAGGGATTATGATTGCGCCATTGAGTTTGTTCCGGGAGCTACTCTTACCAAGAGTCGCTTGTTTAATCTGACTATCCCTGAAAGAAAGGCCTTGGAGGAGTACATACAGACTAGCCTGGCTGCTGGTCACATTAGACCTTCTAAGTCGCCTGTGGCAGTTGGATTTTTCTTTGTTAAAAAAAAGGACGGCGGCTTATGTCCATGTCTGGATTTTCGTGAAATTAATAAGATAACCGTACGCAATTCCTACCCATTGCCATTAATTCCTGACTTGTTTAACCAGTTAGTGGGGGCCAAGTGGTTCTCCAAAATTGATCTCCGGGGGGCATACAATTTGTTACGAGTGAAGGAGGGTGATGAATGGAAAACTGCTTTTAACACTCCGGTAGGTCATTTTGAGAATCTGGTGATGTCTTTTGGCCTTACCAATGCACCTGCATTTTTTCAGAACCTTATTAATGACATCCTGAGACCTTTGATTGGTAAGAATGTGGTTGTGTACTTGGATGACATTTTGATTTATTCACCAGATCTGGAGTCCCATTGGCAGAGTGTACGTGAAGTTTTGCAGTTATTGAGTGATAATTCACTCTTTGCTAAACTGGAGAAATATGAGTTCGCTGTGCAGAAAATTTGTTTTTTGGGCTACATTGTCTCCAGTGAGGGCTTTGAGATGGACCCTGTGAAAGTTCAGGCTGTGCAGGAATGGCCTAGGCCTATTGGTTTGAAATCTATACAGAGATTTTTGAGTTTTGCCAATTATTACAGGAAATTCATTAAGAATTTTTCTGTAATTGTTAAACCTCTAACCAATCTCACCAGGAAAGGTGCGAATACGGCCCAGTGGACTACTGAGGCCATTGAAGTGTTTGAGTATCTCAAAGAGAGGTTCAGTTCTGCCCCTATCCTTATGCAGCCTGATGAGACCAAGCCTTTTTTGGTCGAGGTCGATGCTTCATCTGTGGGGGTCAGAACAGTATTGTCTCAGGAGAACAAGGGTGGAGTACATCCTTGTGCCTTCTTTTCGAAAAAAATTTCGGAAACAAAACTGAATTATGATGTTGGAAATCGGGAGTTGCTGGCTATTAAACTTGCGTTTGAACATTGGCGTCATTTTTTGGAAAGCGCTAGATTTCCTATTCAGATTTTCACAGATCATAAGAATTTGATCTATCTGGATGCTGCCAAGCGCTTGAATGCCCGTCAAGCTAGGTGGGCACTTTTTTTCTCGGTTTCATTTTTTTGTTACCTATATCCCTGGTACTAAGAATGTTAAAGCCGATGCTTTATCTCGCAGCTTCTCTCCTACGGTCGGTGCCGAGGAGGAGGAGAGCATTTTACAGAAAGGAGTTGTGGTGGCGGCTTTGGACTCCGTTTTGGAGAATGGGATTCTGAAAGCTCAAGATGATGCTCCATCTAACACTCCCCATGGGAGGTTGTTCGTGCCTAGAGCCTTTAGGAGAGATTTGTTTGTGGCGTGTCATGAGTCTCGGTTGGCAGGTCATCCAGGAATTTCGGAGACTAAGAGACTTATCAGTCGCAGTTTTTGGTGGCCTGGATGGTAGAAGGAAGTCATCAAGTGGGTGCGTCAGTGTACTGTGTGTGCTAGGTCAAAGGCTTCACATACTCCTGCTGCGGGGTTGCTTTGCCCTCTGAAGGTTCCTAGTGCGCCTTGGACGCATCTCACAATGGATTTTATTACTGATCTTCCTGTGTCCGAGGGTTTTACTGTCATCTGGGTTGTCGTGGACCGTTTTAGTAAGATGTGTCATTTGGTTCCATTCATTAAGGTGCCCTGCGCCAAGACACTTAATAAGGCGTTTGTTAAGGAGATTGTCAAGCTTCATGGCGTTCCCATGAATATTGTTTGACAGAGGACCTCAGTTTGTGGCTCGCTTTTGGCGTGCTTTTTGTGACAGGTTGGGAGTCCATTTGTCATTTTCGTCTCGGTATCATCCTGATTCTAATGGACAGACTGAAAGAAAGAACCAGGATGTTGAACAGTTTTTACGTTGTTTTGTGGCGGACAATCAAGAGGTGTGGTCTGAGTTTCTGCCTCTCACAGAATTTGCTCTTAACAATCATACATCATCCTCTGCTGGGTGTTCTCCTTTTTTTTGTTGTACTGGGAGACATCCGTCTTTTGGTTCGTTCTCCAAATTGGGGTCGGCGGTGCTGGAGGAGGAGAATTTTTCAGGTGATTTGGAGAGAGATTGGACTAATGTACGTTACAACCTTCAAAAGGCTAACAAGAAGTCCAAGAAGTATTTTGACAGGAAACGTAAGGAGGTTTTGTTTACTGTGGGTGACATGGTTTGGTTGTCCTCAAAGAACCTGCGGTTGAGGATTCCCTCTAAAAAACTGGGTCCTACGTTTGTGGTTCCATTTAAAGTGCTTCAGGTTGTTAACCCGTCTGCTGTTAGGTTGGATGTCCCTACTTCCTGGAAGATTAATCCTGTGTTTCATATTTCCTTGTTGAAAATGGCTGATGTATCTGATAGGGACGCCACTGTCACAGTTCCTCCTGTGGTGGAAGACGGCGAATATGAAATTTCTTGTATCTTGAATTCTAGATGGCATAGAGGGAGATTACAGTATCTTGTCTCCTGGAAGGGTTTCGGTCCCGAAGACAACTCCTGGGTAAGGACGGATGATGTCTCTGCTCCTAGGCTTGTTAAAGCTTTTCACAGGAGGTTTCCGGAGAGGCCCGGGCCTGGAGGATCCGGAGGATCCTCATAAAAGAGGGGATACTGTTAGAACCCTCCTGTTTGTTTTTTCCATCTGGTGTTTTGCAGTCACGTGACCATCTGCCTTTATATTCCAGCTCCGCCCTTATGGCTGTGCTGGACTTCAGTGTTTGACTGTTTCTCTAGGCTGGTGCTTCGGTGCCTTTCTCTGTCAAGTTCGCTTGGTCCTCTGGGACCTCTAGTACATTTTTGTCAGTTTGCCTTTTTGCGTTCTGCAACAACTTCTCTGTTTTGGAGGTGTCCCATTTTTGTTCCAGTCCTTAGTTGTTTTAGGGACCCTTTCCTTAATTCTATAGGTCTTCGTTCAGACTAGTCGAGGACTAAGGCGGGTCTGGTCACTAGGAACAGGTTGCCCGCTACATCGTTGGGATTCAACTTAGTCTTACTGTAGGGACAGCTTTCCCCTATCTTTCCTTAGTACATGTTGCAGATCATAACACATATATACCAGGGTGGGTCCAGGTTGGTTAATATACAGTGAAAAAGTGTTTGCCCCCTTCCTGATTTCTTATTCATTTGCATGTTTGTCACACTTAAATATTTCAGATCACAACACAAATTTAAATATTAGACAAAGATAACACATACTAGACAAAGATAACACAAGTAAACACTATATACAGTGACTGATGAGCAGTATATACAGTGACTGATGAGCACTATATACAGTGACTGAGGAGCAGTATATACAGTGACTGATGAGCACAATATACAGTGACTGAGGAGCAGTATATACAGTGACTGATGAGCACTATATACAGTGACTGATGAGCACTATATACAGTGACTGAGGAGCAGTATATACAGTGACTGATGAGCACTATATACAGTGACTGAGGAGCACTATATACAGTGACTAATGAGCACTATATACACTGACTGATGAGCACTATATACAGTGACTGATGAGCACTATATACAGTGACTGATGAGCAGTATATACAGTGATTGATGAGCAGTATATACAGTGACTGATGAGCAGTATATACAGTGACTGAGGAGCACTATATACAGTGACTGATGAGCACTATATACAGTGACTGATGAGAAGTATATACAGTGACTGATGAGCAGTATATACAGTGACTGATGATCAGTATATACAGTGACTGATGAGCACTATATACAGTGACTGATGATCAGTATATACAGTGACTGATGAGCAGTATATACAGTGACTGATGAGCACTATATACAGTGACTGATGAGCACTATACAGTGACTGATGAGCACTATACACAGTGACTGATGATCAGTATATACAGTGACTGATGAGCACTATATACAGTGACTGATGAGCAGTATATAGTGACTGAGGAGCACTATATACAGTGACTGATGAGCACTATATACAGTGACTGATGATCAGTATATACAGTGACTGATGAGCACTATATACAGTGACTGATGAGCACTATGTACAGTGACTGATGAGCAGTATATACAGTGACTGATGAGCAGTATATAGTGACTGAGGAGCAGTATATACAGTGACGGATGAGCACTATATACAGTGACTGATGAGCACTATATACAGTGACTGAGGAGCACTATATACAGTGACTGAGGAGCACTATATACAGTGACTGATGAGCGCTATATACAGTGACTGATGAGCACTATATACAGTGACTGATGAGCACTATACACAGTGACTGATGAGAAGTATATACAGTGACTGATGAGCACTATATACAGTGACTGAGGAGCAGTATATACAGTGACTGAGGAGCACTATATACAGTGACTGATGAGCACTATATACAGTGACTGATGATCAGTATATTGTGACTGATGAGCAGTATATACAGTGACTGATGAGCACTATATACAGTGACTGATGAGCACTATACACAGTGACTGATGAGCAGTATATACAGTGACTGAGGAGCACTATATACAGTGACGGATGAGCACTATATACAGTGACTGATGAGCACTATATACAGTGACTGATGAGTACTATATACAGTGACTGATGAGCACTATATACAGTGATGGATGAGTACTATATACAGTGACTGATGAGCACTATATACAGTGACTGATGAGTACTATATACAGTGACTGATGAGCACTATATACAGTGACTGATGAGCAGTATATACAGTGTCTGAGGAGCACTATATACAGTGACGGATGAGCACTATATACAGTGACTGATGAGCACTATACACAGTGACTGATGAGCAGTATATACAGTGACTGATGAGCACTATATACAGTGACTGATGGGCGCTATATACAGAGACTGATGAGCACTATATACAGTGACTGATGAGCACTATATACAGTGACTGATGAGCACTATATACAGTGACTGATGGGCGCTATATACAGTGATGGATGAGTACTATATACAGTGACTGATGAGCACTATATACAGTGACTGATGAGCACTATATACAGTGACTGAGGAGCACTATATACAGTGACTGATGAGCACTATATACAGTGACTGATGAGCAGTTTATACAGTGACTGATGAGCACTATATACAGTGACTGATGAGCAGTATATACAGTGACTGAGGAGCAGTATATACAGTGACTGATGAGCACTATATACAGTGACTGATGAGCAGTTTATACAGTGACTGATGAGCACTATATACAGTGACTGAGGAGCAGTATATACAGTGACTGATGAGCACAATATACAGTGACTGAGGAGCAGTATATACAGTGACTGATGAGTACTATATACAGTGACTGATGAGCACTATATACAGTGACTGAGGAGCAGTATATACAGTGACTGATGAGCAGTTTATACAGTGACTGATGATCAGTATATACAGTGACTGATGAACAGTTTATACAGTGACTGATGAGCACTATATACAGTGACTGATGAGCAGTTTATACAGTGACTGATGAGCACTATATACAGTGACTGATGAGCAGTATATACAGTGACTGATGAGTACTATATACAGTGACTGATGAGCACTATATACTGTGACTGATGAGCAGTATATACAGTGACTGATGAGTACTATAAACAGTGACTGATGAGCAGTATATACAGTGACTGATGAGTACTATATACAGTGACTGATGAGCACTATATACTGTGACTGATGAGCAGTATATACAGTGACTGATGAGTACTATAAACAGTGACTGATGAGCACTATATACTGTGACTGATGAGTACTATATACAGTGACTGATGAGCAGTATATACAGTGACTGATGAGCACTATATACAGTGACTGATGAGCAGTATATACAGTGACTGATGAGCAGAATATGCAGTGACTGATGAGTATTATATACAGTGACTGATGAGCACTATATACAGTGACTGATGATCAGTTTATACAGTGACTGATGAGCAGTTTATACAGTGACTGATGAGCAGTATATACAGTGACTGATGATCAGTATATACAGTGATGGATGAGCAGTATATACAGTGACTGATGATCAGTATATACAGTGATGGATGAGCACTATATACAGTGACTGATGAACACTATAAACAGTGACTGATGAGTACTATATACAGTGACTGATGAGCAGTTTATACAGTGACTGATGAGCACTATATACAGTGACTGATGAGTACTATATACAGTGACTGATGAGCAGTATATACAGTGACTGATGAGCAGTTTATACAGTGACTGATGAGTACTATATACAGTGACTGATGAGCAGTGTATACAGTGACTGATGAGCAGTATATACAGTGACTGATGAGCAGTTTATACAGTGACTGATGAGCACTATATACAGTGACTGATGAGTACTATATACAGTGACTGATGAGCAGTATATACAGTGACTGATGAGTACTATATACAGTGACTGATGAGAACTATATACAGTGACTGATGAGCAGTTTATACAGTGACTGATGAGCAGTATATACAGTGACTGATGAGCAGTTTATACAGTGACTGATGAGCACTATATACAGTGACTGATGAGTACTATATACAGTGACTGATGATCAGTATATACAGTGACTGATGAGTACTATATACAGTGACTGATGAGCAGTATATACAGTGACTGATGAACACTATATACAGTGACTGATGATCAGTATATACAGTGACTGATGAGCAGTTTATACAGTGACTGATGAGCACTATATACAGTGACTGATGAGTACTATATACAGTGACTGATGATCAGTTTATACAGTGACTGATGAGTACTATATACAGTGACTGATGAGCAGTATATACAGTGACTGATGAGCAGTATATACAGTGACTGATGAGCAGTTTATACAGTGACTGATGAGCACTATATACAGTGACTGATGAGTACTATATACAGTGACTGATGATCAGTATATACAGAGACTGATGAGCACTATATACAGTGACTGATGAGCAGTATATACAGTGACTGATGAGCACTATATACAGTGACTGATGAGCAGTATATACAGTGACTGATGAACACTATATACAGTGACTGATGATCAGTATATACAGTGACTGATGAGCAGTTTATACAGTGACTGATGAGCACTATATACAGTGACTGATGAGTACTATATACAGTGACTGATGATCAGTTTATACAGTGACTGATGAGTACTATATACAGTGACTGATGAGCAGTATATACAGTGACTGATGAGCAGTTTATACAGTGACTGATGAGCAGTTTATACAGTGACTGATGAGCACTATATACAGTGACTGATGAGTACTATATACAGTGACTGATGATCAGTATATACAGTGACTGATGAGCACTATATACAGTGACTGATGAGCAGTATATACAGTGACTGATGAGCACTATATACAGTGACTGATGAACAGTATATACAGTGACTGATGAACACTATATACAGTGACTGATGATCAGTATATACAGTGACTGATGAGCAGTTTATACAGTGACTGATGAGCACTATATACAGTGACTGATGAGTACTATATACAGTGACTGATGATCAGTTTATACAGTGACTGATGAGTACTATATACAGTGACTGATGAGTACTATATACAGTGACTGATGATCAGTATATACAGTGACTGATGAGTACTATATACAGTGACTGATGAGCAGTTTATACAGTGACTGATGAACACTATATACAGTGACTGATGAGCAGTTTATAGTGACTGATGAGTACTATATACAGTGACTGATGAGCACTATATACAGTGACTGATGAGCACTATATACAGTGACTGATGAGCAGTTTATAGTGACTGATGAGTACTATATACAGTGACTGATGAGCACTATATACAGTGACTGATGAGCAGTTTATAGTGACTGATGAGTACTATATACAGTGACTGATGAGCACTATATACAGTGACTGATGAGCACTATATACAGTGACTGATGAGCAGTTTATAGTGACTGATGAGTACTATATACATTGACTGATGAGTACTATATACAGTGACTGATGAGCAGTTTATAGTGACTGATGAGCACTATATACAGTGACTGATGAGTACTATATACAGTGACTGATGAGCAGTTTATACAGTGACTGATGAGTACTATATACAGTGACTGATGAGCACTATATACATTGACTGATGAGTACTATATACAGTGACTGATGAGCAGTTTATAGTGACTGATGAGCACTATATACAGTGACTGATGAGTACTATATACAGTGACTGATGAGCAGTTTATACAGTGACTGATGAGTACTATATACAGTGACGGATGAGCACTATATACAGTGACTGATGAGCACTATATACAGTGACTGATGAGCACTATATACAGTGACTGATGAGCAGTTTATAGTGACTGATGAGTACTATATACAGTGACTGATGAGCACTATATACAGTGACTGATGAGCACTATATACAGTGACTGATGAGCAGTTTATAGTGACTGATGAGCAGTATATACAGTGACTGATGAGCACTATATACAGTGACTGATGAGCAGTTTATAGTGACTGATGAGTACTATATACAGTGACTGATGAGTACTATATACAGTGACTGATGAGCACTATATACAGTGACTGATGAGCAGTTTATAGTGACTGATGAGTACTATATACAGTGACTGATGAGCACTATATACAGTGACTGATGAGCAGTTTATAGTGACTGATGAGTACTATATACAGTGACTGATGAGCACTATATACAGTGACTGATGAGCACTATATACAGTGACTGATGAGCAGTTTATAGTGACTGATGAGTACTATATACAGTGACTGATGAGCACTATATACATTGACTGATGAGTACTATATACAGTGACTGATGAGCAGTTTATAGTGACTGATGAGCACTATATACAGTGACTGATGAGTACTATATACAGTGACTGATGAGCAGTTTATACAGTGACTGATGAGTACTATATACAGTGACGGATGAGCACTATATACAGTGACTGATGAGCACTATATACAGTGACTGATGAGCACTATATACAGTGACTGATGAGCAGTTTATAGTGACTGATGAGTACTATATACAGTGACTGATGAGCACTATATACAGTGACTGATGAGCACTATATACAGTGACTGATGAGCAGTTTATAGTGACTGATGAGCACTATATACAGTGACTGATGAGCAGTTTATAGTGACTGATGAGTACTATATACAGTGACTGATGAGCAGTATATACATTGACTGATGAGTACTATATACAGTGACTGATGAGCAGTTTATAGTGACTGATGAGCACTATATACAGTGACTGATGAGTACTATATACAGTGACTGATGAGCAGTTTATACAGTGACTGATGAACACTATATACAGTGACTGATAAGCAGTTTATACAGTGACTGATGAGCAGTATATACAGTGACTGATGAGTACTATATACAGTGACTGATGAGTACTATATACAGTGACTGATGAGTACTATATACAGTGACTGATGATCAGTATATACAGTGACTGATGAGTACTATATACAGTGACTGATGAGCAGTTTATACAGTGACTGATGAGTACTATATACAGTGACTGATGATCAGTATATACAGTGACTGATGAGCACTATATACAGTGACTGATGATCAGTATATACAGTGACTGATGAGTACTATATACAGTGACTGATGAGCAGTTTATACAGTGACTGATGAACACTATATACAGTGACTGATGATCAGTATATACAGTGACTGATGCTTACAGAGGATTATGCCCATTATTTCTGCAGCCCATACATTGGAACCCTCCACTGCACAGCAGCAGTATTAGCACAGTACACGCAGAACGTCCATAAGCCCCGTCCCTTTCCCACCTGCTGACGTCACAATACCACTCGCTGACGTCACAACAGACTCCTTACCGATATGATCCGAAACTGGGCAAGTTAGCAGCCACACCGCGGAGGAGGCGCAAGCGAGAGGTCCTGACCCAGGGAGGAGGAGCCATTACCCAGAGCGACTGGAGAAGCAGCAGATGTAATGGGAAACTGCCTAGTAATTCGAGGTCCAGAGATCGTCTATTTATACAGAGGCTCCATCTTGTGGCCACTGTGAATTATAGCAGCTTCCTGACACCATGCTTTAAGTTACCATGTAACTTCGGAAGGAAGGACTCAAATGAGTAAAGGTGACATGTAACTATAATACCATGGGGAAACTGTGGCCCATAGCAACTAATCAGCACTAAGTACAACGTTAATTCTATACAAAATGACAGCAGTGCAGCGATTGGTTGCTTTGGGCAACAATTAAGTTACATTTAGATGGTTTTAGAAATCTCTATTTCTAGGTGCGTATAGAGATCCATGTGTCTGTGTGGGTATATATATATATATTTGTGTGAGTACATGAATATATAAATGTATGTGTATGTATGTATATTTGTAAGTATATCTATATAGGTATATATGTGTATGTAAGGATGTTTATTAGTGTGAGTACATGTATGTGTATGTACGTATAATTTATGCTTTCATTCCGAAATATCCATCTATAGATATACACACATATGTCTCTCTATATATAGAAAATATACTGTAGATGCATACACACAAATGCTTGTGTATGTTTGTACAGTATATTTGATATATATAGAGGTGTATACATATGTATGTATACGTGTATATATAACTGCATACTTGTGAGCATCAATGCATACATTTATGTGTATATGTTGTGCCTAGTTGTGTTTTATGAAGTTCTGCAGCAGCTGAGGTATGTATTATGAGGTTCTGCAGCAAAAAGGTGTGTATTAAGAATAATGTATGGTATAATTTGGACAACCCCTTCTCATTCATCATGTTTGGCTTCATTAAAACACCTATATTTACCTCCCTGCCGGCACTGCTCCAGAGATCATGGCACTCGCGCTTCCGGGGCTCACGTGAGATTGTTATGTCACGTGAACCCTGAACCTAAACATCACTGACGTCACTGTACACATTGATTTCTTTGCCTGTGTGGATTGGATGGATTGTTCCCGACTTCTGGTGAGAATTTCATGTCAATAGCACCTTTAGAAATTTACTTAGAATATTAGTGACATGTTCAATACATATTTCACAAGATGTAGATGACAAAAAAATTTTTACATGAAAAATGTACTTATGTTTTCTGAGCCACTGGATTTCCTGTACCATCTGAACCCTCTGTACTGAAGACTAATATACATGTTAAATTTTTTAAAAGCCTGATGGTTCAGAATATTTACACGCTTGTCAATCGGTGAGATGGCTAATCTCTTTGATTCATATTCATGTTGTACCCTAAGGATTTCATACAATGTGAGTTTAGAATAGTACCTTTTGGTGATAGTGATGCAGAACTCAAAATTTGGACTGTATTGCGAGATATTTAGAAAGCTCTGTACAGTACCTATATCCATTCACCTTTAAAAGAATGTCCATTTCTTCAGCAAGATCAAGTTTTTAAAAGATTTGCTGGAAGCTGGGGTACTGTGATGAGACAATGGAAGAATGTCTCTCTCACCAATGGATAAAAAGGAAGATGACACAACCTGCAACTGTTGGACTTTGGAGAGACACGTTTATTAAGTTCTGCACAATACCTATTTGTATGTCTAGAACTGAAAGAGTGTCCGGTTCCCCACCAAGATAAAGTTCTCAAAGGTGCCTTGATATTTAGTTTTGGTTTTAGACATGTAATTACTATGTTTCTTCAACTGTTGAATTTTCTGTATCATCAGGCTCTTTTTTTTAACCTTATAGGCTGTGTGCCCACTATGCGCTTTTTAAGCGTTTCCGCAGCGGCAATTCTGCTGCAGAAGTGCTTAGAAAATGTTTGGTAAAAGGCCTGCCATGTTCCCCAATGATAATCCACATGTGCTGTGCACATGCTGCGGCAATTTCCGCTGCGGATTATCATTGCAGAAAAATCCGCAGCACTACCAATTATTTTGCGTAATCGCGGCGTTTTTGCGCCATTGATTTTCATTGAATCGCTTAATGTTCGCATGACTACATGTGCACATGCGGATATTAAGCGTTTCAATGTGCGGATGGTACCCGGGTCTGGAGGAGAGGAGACTCTCCTCCAGACCCGGGTACCATAGTACCTGTAAAAAAAGAAGGAATTGGAAATAAAAAAAATACATTATACTCACCTTCTGATGGCCCTCGGTCTTCATAGCGATGCATCCTGGCTTCCCGGCGGCTCGCGATGGTCTAAAAGGAGCTTCCATGACGTCATTTAGTCATGTGACGGGTCACACGACCACTGGCGTCCATTCTTTTACTATAACTTGGTCACAATATATAAATCCATGCCGTTTGCATGGATTTATATAGTGTGACCAAGTTGTCAAGCACTTTCCAAGTAATGCTAAAATCGCTTGGAAAGCGCTTGACAACCCGCATGCGGAAATGCATGTGAAGAACGCTTCACATCCGCAAGTCCCTGGCAGGAAAACGCATGTACAATCCGCATGTACAATCCGCATGTACAGTCCGCATGTACAATCCGCATGTACAATCCGCATGTACAGTCCGCATGTACAATCCGCATGTACAGTCCGCATGTACAGTCCGCATGTACAATCCGCATGTACAATCCGCATGCGTTTTTTTAATCAGGGAGATGCAGAAACGCTCAGGAAAAATCCGGAGCATATCTGCATCGTGGGCACATAGCCTTATAATAGGAAATATTGGTGTGAAAAATTGCACAAATTTTGGAGATGGAATGGCCAGCTAAAGAGTTTGGAGGAGGCTGGATTTTTTAACACCATGTGTTCATGCCTTCAATACTAACACACATGGTGTTAAATTAATTTTAAGCAGCCTGATGGTTCAGAATATTTACACGCTTGTCAATCAGTGAGATGGCTAATCTCTTTGATTCGTATTCATGTTGTACTCTAATTTCATACAATGTGAGTCAGAATAGTACCTTTTGGGGGAATGAAGATAAGTGGTATCCATTGATGAGATATGGGAAGAACGCACCGATTAATGGATGAAAAGAATAGTGACGTAGAGATCAAAATTTGGACTGTATTGCGAGATATTTAGAAAGTTCTGTACACTACCTATATCCATTCACCTCTAATAGAATGTCCATTACTTCAGCAAGAAAAAGTTTTTAAGAGATTTATCCGAAGCTGGGGTACTTTGATGAGACAATGGAAGAATGTTTCTCTCAACAGTGGATAAAATTAAAGATGACACAACCTGCAACTGTTGGACGTTAGAGAGACACATTTATTAAGTTCTGCACAACACCTATTTGTATATCTAGCACTGAAAGAGTGTCCGGTTCCCCACCAAGATCAAGTTCTCCAAAGGTGCCTTGATATATATTATTGCTTTTATTCATGTAATTACTATGTTTCTTTATCCGTTAAATTTTCTGTATCATCTGGCTTTTTCTTCTTTTTAACCTTATATAATAGGAAATATTGGTGTGAAAAATTGCAAAAATTTTGGAGATGGAATTGACGCGCCCCCTGGGCCAGTGTTGTTTGGGGAATACCCGGAGCCGGATCAGATGGGGGTTGTAGTCTCCGAGTGGCGGTGACCCGGTCCGTGCCCAGGGTGTCAAGCTCAGTGAGTGGCAGTCCTACAGATGTTGCTGGATGTTCTTTAGTGTCGACTACGCCACCCGTTGATTTGCGGTCAATACGGCCGCCGCTGCAGCAGGGTCCGCTGAGGCTGATGGTGTGTGTGCAGCTTCTGATAGTATAACCCCCAACGGGAGGGGTATAGCCTCAGGGGGTCAGTTGTAGAGGGTGGTGGTTGTGGTGGTGCAGTGAGGGTGGTATTAAGACTCAGAGTCGGGCTGTGCAGTTCAAGGTGTTTACTTACTGCTGTTGTTCTGGTCACTCCGGCCTTGAGTGACCGCCCGAGCCGTGCTGCGTCCACCAGGTCCTGGACTCGGCCAACCCCCAGGTAATTCTGGAGCGTGATCCTGAGCTCCCTCTCTGACGTTCCTTTTCTCTGGCCTTCCCCACCAGGGATCCACCTATGTCCGGCTCCCTCGAGTCTCTTGGTGGGTACACCTCCTCTGGGTTCCCTGACCCTATACTTGGTCTGCCTTCCTGGTGGATATAGTGGGGGGTCGTGGCAGATCCTGCCCACAACCTCCGGTCTCTGGCTGAGGATTAGTGCCCTCCACCAGCTTGGGATCCGGTACCCTTGTGCCAACCCTTCACCCTGTTGCTTGTATTTGGGTTCTTGGGGTTCCCTCTTCTTCCCCTCTGGGTCCTTCTGACTCCTCTCTCTCTTCTTCCAGGACTGCTTGACCCTCTACAACAGGCTGACTAGTAGCTGTCTGCCTGTCTGACCCTGATCTAAGATGGTTCCCACCTTATATACTCCCTCTATGTGTGAGCTCAGGTGACCAGCACCCAATGAGCTCCTAGCATTACCCAGACTGCTCCCCCTATCTGCCCCTACACTACTGGGATGTTCCACCCCCCTCCCACTCCAGCCAGGGACAGACACTATCGTACCTGCACATAAACTGGTGGGAGTACCGTCGATCTGTCCCCCGGAAATGGGATGTATGTAGTGTATGCAGCCTACTGAGCTCAGTTCCACACTCCATCCTTACCCGGGAGTGGAATATCACACCTCTGGCTTGAGGTGCAATACCCCTGTAGCAGCCGAATCCTCAGGGTGCTACAGAATAATCAGCTGAAGGGGTTGGAGGAGGCTGGACTTTTTAACACCATGTGTTTATACCTTGAAGACTAACATACATGTTGGTAAATTAATTTTAAGCAGTCTGATGGTTCAGAATATTTACACACTTGTCAATCGGTGAGATGGCTAATCTCTTTGATTCGTATACATGTTGTACCCTAACTCGTTCACACACTATAGGTCAGAATAGTACCTTTAGGTGGAAAGAAGATAAGTGGTGTCCATTGATGAGATATGGGAAGAACGCACCGATCAATAGATGAAAAGAATAGTGACGCAGAGCTCAAAATTTGGACTGTATTGCGAGATATTTAGAAAGCTCTGTACACTATCGATATCCATTCACCTCTAATAGAATGCCCATTTCTTCAGCAAGATCAAGTTTTTAAAAGATCTGTTTGAAGCTGGGGTACTTTGATGAGACAATGGAAGAATGTCTCTCTCACCAGTGGATAAAAAGGAAGATGACACAACCTGCAACTGTTGGACTTTGGAGAGACAAATTTATTAAGTTCTGCACAAAAAACCTATTTATATATCTAGCACTGAAAGAGTGTCAGGTTCTCCACCAAAATCAAGTTCTCCAAAGGTGCCTTGATTTATATTATTGGTTTTAGACATGTAGTTACTATATTTCTTCAACCGTTGAATTTTCTGTATCATCAGGCGCTTTCTACTTTTTAACCTTATATAATACGAAATATCGGAGTGAAAAATTGCACAAATTTTGGAGATGGAATGGCCAGCTGAAGGGGTTGGAGGAGGCTGGATTTTTTAACATCATGTGTTCATGCCTTGTAGACTAACATACATGTTGTTAAATTAATTTTAAGCAGCCTGATGGTTCAGAATATTTACACAATTGACAATCGGTGAGATGGCTAATCTCTTTGATTCGTATTCATGTTGTACCCTAATTCTTTCATACAATGTGAGTCAGAATAGTACCTTTTGGGGGAAAGAAGATAAGGGCTGTCCTTTGATGAGATATGGGAAGAACGCACTGATCAATGGATGAAAAGAATAGTGACGCAGATCTCAAAATTTGGTCTGTAGTGTGAAATATTTAGAAAGCTCTGTACAGTACCTATATCCATTCACCTCTCATAGAATGTCCATTTCTTCAGCAAGATCAAGTTTTTAAAAGATTTGTTCGAAGCTGGGGTAATTTGATGAGACAATGGAAGAATGTCTCTCTCACCAGTGTATAAAAAAGGAAGATGACACAACCTGCAACTGTTGGACTTTGGAGAGACACATTTATTAAGTTCTGTACAACACCTATTTATATAACTAGCACTGAAAGAGTGTCAGGTTCTCCACCAACATCATGTTCTCCAAAGGTGCCTTGATATATATTATTGGTTTTAGACATGTAATTACTATGTTTCTTCTGTAACGGGTCTGGGAGGTGGAACCTCTGAGCAACTATACAAGGGGGCAGTCCTTGTAAGGAAGCGGGTGGCTCCCAGGGAAGGCGGGCAGGTAGTCACGGCTAGTGACGGGGACAGTCTCTGGGTAGAAGGGCAGGAGGACACGGCAGGTGACGGGGACAGTCTCTGGGTAGAAGGGCAGGAGGTCACGGCAAGTGACGGGGACAGTCTCTGGGTAGAAGGGCAGGAGGTCACGGCAAGTGACGGGGACAGTCTCTTGACAGGCGGGTGGTCACGGCAAGTGATGGCAGAGCCTCCAGGTAGGCTTGCAGGCAGGTAACAGGTGGACGCTCCCAGGTGAGCGGGCAAGAGTCTCTGGACAGGCCGGTGGTCACAGCAAGTGACGGCTCCAGGTAGGCTAGCAGGCAGGTAGCAGAGGAGCGCTCCCAGGTGAGCGGGCAAGAGTCTCTGGACAGGCAGGTGGTCACGGCACATGACGGCAGAGCCTCCAGGTAGGCTAGCAGGCAGGTAGCAGGTGAGCGCTCCCAGGTGAGCGGGCGAGAGTCTCTGGACAGGCAGGTGGTCACGGCAGGTGACGGCAGAGCCTCCAGGTAGGCTAACAGGCAGGTAGCAGGTGAGCGCTCCCAGGTGAGCGGGCAAGAGTCTCTGGACAGGCAGGAGGTCACAGCACGTGACGGCGGAGCCTCCAGGTAGGCTAACAGGCAGGTAGCAGGTGAGCACTCCCAGGTGAGCGGGCAGACTGATCCATAGACAGACTGACCGGGCTGGTAGGCAGACTGTCGGACTGCAGATAGATATGTAACAGGCAGGAATCTGGCAGGTGACTGGCAGGTAACTGGCAGGTAACTGGTAACGGGACCTGAGGGCTGAAGCAGAGTTGAAAGGCTTTGCAACAACATTGCTCGGGCACCTCCATTTTGGAGGAGGTGCCTTATATATGGTGAGGTCCTCCGGCCATTGGCCGGGGACTCCTTAGGACGGCGCGCGCGGCCCCTTTAAGAGAGGGGGAGCGCGCGCGCCCTAAGCACAGTGGCCGGGAAGCAGCGCGCGCTGCCAGCAGAGCGGGAGGACGCCGGGCACGAAGCGGAGAGGTGAGGGGAACAGCGTCCCTGCCTAGCAGGAGGCAGGGACGCCGACGCTACAGTACCCCCCCTTTAGGCCCCCGCTTTTTTAGGCCAGACAGAAATTTATCAAGGATGAGAGGGGCATGGATGTTCTCCCGGGGCTCCCAAGTTCTCTCCTCAGGACCAAACCCCTTCCAATCCACTAAAAAAAAGGTCTTTCCTCTTACCCTTTTGGTGGCCAGAATGTTCTCTACCTCAAACTCGTTTTCAGCGGAAACCGGAGCAGGAGGCGTACCTGTAGACTTGGAAAAAGAGTTAAGTACCACGGGTTTGAGGAGAGATACATGGAAGGAGTTAGGGATCCGCAAGTTGGCCGGGAGTTTCAATTTATAGGCCACTGGGTTGATTTGTTTGATAACTTCCAGTGGGCCGATGAACCGAGGCCCTAACTTGTAGGAAGGAATCTTGAGCCGGACATACTTGGACGAGAGGCAGACTTTATCTCCAGGACGGAATTGTGGAGGATCCAGGCGTTTTTTGTCATCGTGTTTTTTCATCCACTCGGACGACTGAAGGAGTGCGGATCGGGTACTCTCCCAAATGGAGGAGAATTCGCTAACGAGAGATTCCGCAGCCGGATTGTCCACCGAGGTGGAGACGGGAAATGGGATCCGAGGATGCTGACCGAAGACTACAAAAAACGGGGATTTGGAGGAAGATTCGCTCTCGTGATTATTGTAAGAGAACTCGGCCCATGGTAGGAGATCCACCCAGTCCGAATGGTGGGCATTAACGAAGTGCCGGAGGTAACTGGTCAGGATCTGATTGATCCGCTCCACTTGACCATTGGACTGTGGGTGGTAAGCGGAGAAGTCCAGGGTGACGTCCAGCAGCTTACATGTGGCTCTCCAGAAGCGTGAGGTGAACTGAACCCCACGATCCGACACGATGTGGAGGGGCAGGCCATGGAGACGGAAGATGTGGCGGATAAAGTCTTTAGCCAGCTCGGGTGCAGACGGGAGGCCCGGCAGGGGAATGAAGTGAGCCATCTTGGAAAAGCGGTCAGCGACCACCCAAATGACCGTACAACCGGCAGAGACAGGGAGATCCGTTATAAAGTCCATAGCTATATGCTGCCACGGGGCAGCAGGTACTGGAAGAGGAAGGAGGCGTCCGGCTGGCAGATGTCTCGGAACCTTGTTGCGGGCGCAGGGCACACAGGCTGAAACAAAGTCTATTACGTCCTTGTGCAGGGTAGGCCACCAGTAATGCCGAGTAATAAGCTGGAGGGTCTTTTTCTGACCGGCGTGGCCAGCTAGCTTAGACGAGTGACCCCAGTGTAGGATCTTCTTCCGATCAGGTACTGTTACGAACGTCTTACTGGGAGGGAGACGATTTAGATTCACGGGGGCCACCTGCATTACTCTGGCGGGATCAATGATGTGCTTAGGCTCCTCCTCTAGATCAGACACCAGGAAGGATCGGGACAAGGCGTCAGCTTTGATGTTTTTGTCTGCCGGGCGAAAATGAAGAACGAAATCAAAGCGGGCAAAAAACAAGGACCACCGGGCTTGGCGCGGGTTAAGTCTCTGGGCGCTCTGGAGGTAAGCCAAGTTCTTGTGGTCCGTGTAAATAATTACCGGGTGAAGAGCCCCCTCGAGCAGGTAACGTCACTCCTCCAGTGCCAGCTTAATGGCCAATAACTCTCGGTCTCCTATAGAATAATTGCGCTCAGAAGGGGAGAAGAGTTTGGAGAAGAAGCCGCAAGTTACCATTCTTCCGGAAGACAACTTTTGGGTAAGTACCGCTCCGGCTCCAGAGGAGGAGGCGTCCACTTCCAGGAAGAATTGTTTGTTGCCGTCCGGACGATGCAGCACCGGGCCGGAAGAGAAAGCCTGTTTTAAGGAAAGAAAGGCTTCCTCTGCTTCGGGCGGCCATTCTCTGGGATTAGTGCCCTTACGGGTGAGCGCAGAGATTGGGGCAGTCCGGGAAGAGAAGTGCGGTATGAAGAGGCGGTAGTAGTTGGCGAAGCCCAGGAACCGCTGAATAGCCTTCAACCCCTCTGGTTGGGGCCACTTCTGGATGGCAGACAGTTTCTCAGGATCCATTCGTAGGCTGGTCTGAGAGATTATGTAGCCCAAGAACGGAAGCGAGGTCTGCTCAAAGAGGCATTTCTCATATTTAGCGTAGAGGTGGTTCTGCCTGAGCCTGAGCAGGACCTGACGAACATCCCTCCGGTGAGTGAGAAGATCCGGAGAGAAGACCAAGATGTCGTCCAGGTACACCACTACGCAGGAGTAGAGAAGGTCCCGGAAGATGTCATTGACCAACTCTTGAAAGACGGCGGGAGCGTTACAGAGACCGAAGGGCATTACCAGATATTCATAGTGGCCGTCCCGGGTGTTGAATGCCGTCTTCCATTCATCCCCCTGACGGATACGGACAAGGTTATACGCCCCACGGAGGTCCAGCTTGGTGAAGATTCTAGCCCCCCTCAGACGGTCAAATAATTCCGGAATGAGCGGAAGGGGGTATTTATTCTTCACCGTGATCTGGTTAAGGCCTCTATAGTCTATACAGGGACGGAGTGAGCCGTCCTTCTTTTTGACGAAGAAGAAGCCTGCTCCCGCCGGGGAGGTCGATTTCCGGATAAATCCCCGGGCCAGATTCTCCTCAATATATTCAGACATGGACCGGGTCTCAGCAGTGGACAAAGGGTAAATACGCCCACGGGGAGGAGTAGCGCCGGGCATCAGGTCGATTGGGCAGTCGTATGGTCTATGAGGGGGTAATGTCTCTGCCTCCTTTTTATTAAAGACGTCCGCATAAGACCAATAGGGAACCGGAAGACCAGGTAGATTGGCTGGGGTAGGAGAAGGACGGACAGGATGGACGGGAACTAAACAAGTCTTATGGCAGTCCTGTCCCCAGCGAGGACTTCTCCGGTCTGCCAATCAAGCACGGGTGCATGTTTCTGAAGCCAAGGTAGGCCTAGCAAGAGGGCGTGAGAGAGTCCAGGCAGAACATGAAAGAAGATGCTCTCAGAGTGCAGCATTCCCACCTGCAGGGTTATGGATTCGGTGATGAGTTGGATGGGATGTGGTAAGAGGTCCCCATCCACAGCAGTGACAGATAAGGGTACAGCCAGAGGTTTGGTGGGAATGCGGTATTTCTCTACCAGGGACTGAGAAATGAGATTTCCGGCAGCTCCAGAGTCAAGTTGGGCTAGTTCAAAATAACGGTTCTCCCCGCAGATGATAGAGACCGACAGCAACAGAGATGGAGAGGGTTTACTCTTGTCTAGGACGACCTCTCTGAGCGATCCTAGACACAGGCGTTTCCCGACCTCTCCGGGCAGGAACGGATCCGGTGCTCCTTACTGCCACAGTAGAAGCAGCTCCCCTCGGCTCGGCGTAACTCTTGACGGGTCTTGACCATCTTGGTCTGGTCGACCTGCATAGGCTCGAGTGAGTGCGCCTGGGGATTAGCGGGAGAAGTGACAGGTTTCTGAAAGGTAGGGGCTAGACGTGGAAACCTCCTCTCACGGGTGACCTCTTTGGCGCGTTCCTGGAACCGGATGTCAATCCGGGTGGCAAGAGTTATTAAGTCGTCGAGAGTGGTAGGTATGTCCCGACCGGCGAGTTCATCTTTAATACGGCCGGACAGACCCTCCCAAAAGACAGACACCAGGGCGTTGTTATCCCAGGCCAGCTCCGAAGCAAGGGTACGGAACCGTATGGCATATTGGCCCACGGTGAGATTTCCTTGATGGAGGCGTAGCAGAGATGATGCGGATGAGGTCTTCCGTCCGGGTTCGTCGAAGACTTTCCGGAAAGCCATGAGAAAGGCTAGCAGGTTGGACACCAGGGGGTCTCCTCTCTCCCATAGAGGATTTAGCCAAGCCAGTGCCTCCCCGTGAGATGGGACATGATGAAGGCTACTTTGGCCCGGTCGGAGATAAAGTGGTGGGACAGGAGTTCTAAGTGCAGGGTGCACTGGTTTATGAAGCCCCGAGCTTGAGCGGGGTCGCCTCCGAAGCGAGGAGGTGCAGAAAGCCGGGGTCCGGGGCAGGATGCCATGGTATTGGTGGGCAGCGGCGCTGCCGGGCTGCGAGTCATGACACTAGCGGTGGTTGCTGGTGGAGCAGTCAGAGTGTCCAGGCGAGAGTTGACATTCCGCAGATGACTCAGGATGGACTCCTGTTGGGACCTCTGACGGGACAGTTCATGACATAGGTCCGAGAGCGAGGGAGCTTGGGTGCCACCGGGTTCCATGGCCCGAGCAAACTGTAACGGGTCTGGGAGGTGGAACCTCTGAGCAACTATACAAGGGGGCAGTCCTTGTAAGGAAGCGGGTGGCTCCCAGGGAAGGAGGGCAGGTAGTCACGGCTAGTGACGGGGACAGTCTCTGGATAGAAGGGCAGGAGGACACGGCAGGTGACGGGGACAGTCTCTGGGTAGAAGGGCAGGAGGTCACGGCAAGTGACGGGGACAGTCTCTGGGTAGAAGGGCAGGAGGTCACGGCAAGTGACGGGGACAGTCTCTTGACAGGCGGGTGGTCACGGCAAGTGACGGCAGAGCCTCCAGGTAGGCTAGCAGGCAGGTAACAGGTGGATGCTCCCAGGTGAGCGGGCAAGAGTCTCTGGACAGGCCGGTGGTCACAGCAAGTGACGGCTCCAGGTAGGCTAGCAGGCAGGTAGCAGAGGAGCGCTCCCAGGTGAGCGGGCAAGAGTCTCTGGACAGGCAGGTGGTCACGGCACGTGACGGCAGAGCCTCCAGGTAGGCTAGCAGGCAGGTAGCAGGTGAGCGCTCCCAGGTGAGCGGGCAAGAGTCTCTGGACAGGCAGGCGTCACGGCAGGTGACGGCAGAGCCTCCAGGTAGGCTAACAGGCAGGTAGCAGGTGAGCGCTCCCAGGTGAGCGGGC
This sequence comes from Phyllobates terribilis, assembly GCF_046119375.1. Classification (NCBI taxonomy): domain Eukaryota; kingdom Metazoa; phylum Chordata; class Amphibia; order Anura; family Dendrobatidae; genus Phyllobates; species Phyllobates terribilis. The sequence continues at coordinate 175,389,410 of NW_027362761.1, read as the reverse complement.
AAGAGTCTCTGGACAGGCAGGAGGTCACAGCATGTGATGGCGGAGCCTCCAGGTAGGCTAACAGGCAGGTAGCAGGTGAGCGCTCCCAGGTGAGCGGGCAAGAGTCTCTTGACAGGCAGGAGGTCACAGCACGTGATGGCGGAGCCTCCAGGTAGGCTAACAGGCAGGTAGCAGGTGAGCGCTCCCAGGTGAGCGGGCAGACTGATCCATAGACTGACTGACCGGGCTGGTAGGCAGACTGTCGGACCGCAGATAGATAAGTAACAGGCAGGAATCTGGCAGGTGACTGGCAGGTAACTGGTAACGGGACCTGAGGGCTGAAGCAGAGTTGAAAGGCTTTGCAACAACATTGCTCGGGCACCTCCATTTTGGAGGATGTGCCTTATATATGGTGAGGTCCTCCGGCCATTGGCCGGGGACTCCTTAGGATGGCGCGCGCGGCCCCTTTAAGAGAGGGGGAGCGCGCGCGAGTGCCCTAAGCACAGTGGCCGGAAAGCAGCGCGCGCTGCCAGCAGAGCGGGAGGAGGACGCCGGGCACGGAGCGGAGAGGTGAGGGGAACAGCGTCCCTGCCTAACAGGAGGCAGGGACGCCGACGCTACATCTTCAACCGTTCAATTTTCTTTATCATCAGGTTTTTTCCTTTTTTTAACCTTATATAAGAGGAAATATTGGTGTGAAAAATTGCACAAATTTTGGAGATAGAGTGGCCAGCTAAAGGGGTTGGAGGAGGCTAGATTTTTTAACATCATGTGTTCATGCTTTGAAGACTAACATACATGTTGTTAAATTAATTTTAAGCAGCCTTATGGTTCAGAATATTTACACACTTGTCAATCGGTGAGATGGCTAATCTCTTTGATTCGTATTCATGTTGTATCCTAATTCTTTCATGCAATGTGAGTCAGAATAGTACCTTTTGGTGGAAAGAAGATAAGTGGTGTCCTTTGATGAGATATGGGAAGAACACACTGATCAATGGATGAAAAGAATAGTGATGCAGAACTCAAAATTGGGTCTGTAGTGTGAGATATTTAGAAAGCTCTGTACACTACCTATATCCAATCACCTCTCACAGAATGTCCATTTCTTCAGCAAGATCAAGCTTTTAAAAGATTTGTTCGAAGCTGAGGTACTTTGATGAGACAATGGAAGAATGTGTCTCTCACCAGTGGGTAAAAAGGAAGATGACACAACCTGCAACTGTTGGACTTTAGAGAGACAAATTTATTAAGTTCTGCACAATACATATTTGTATATCTAGCACTGAAAGAGTGTCCGGTTCCCCACCATGATCAAGTTATCCAAAGGTGCTTTGATATATATTATTGGTTTTAGACATGTAATTACTATGTTTCTTCATCCGTTGAATTTTCTGTATCATCAGGTTCTTTCTTCTTTTTAACCTTATATAATAGGAAATATTGGTGTGAAAAATTGCACAAAATATGGAGATGGAATGGCCATCTGAATGGGTTGGAGGAGGCTGGATTTTTTAACACCATGTGTTCATGCCTTGAAGACAAACATACATGTTGTTAAGTTAATTTTAAGCAGCCTGATGGTTCAAAATATTTACATGCCTGTCAATCGGTGAGATGGCTAATGTCTTTGATTCATTTTCATGTTGTACCCTAATTCTTTCATACAATGTGAGTCAGAATAGTACGTTTTGGTGGAAAAAAGATAAGTGGCGTCCATTGTTGAGATATGGGAAGAACGCACCGATCAATGGATGAAAATAATAGTGACAAAGAGGTTAAAATTTGGACTGTAGTGCGAGATATTTAGAAAGCTCTATACACTACCTATATCCATTCACCTCTAATAAAATGTCCATTTCTTCAGCAAGATCAAGTTTTTAAAAGATTTGTTCGAAGCTGGGGTACTTTGATGAAACTATGGAAGAATGTCTCTCTCACCAGTGGATAAAAAGGAAGATGACACAATCTGCAACTGTTGGACATTAGAGAGACACATTTATTAAGTTCTGCACAATACCTATTTGTATATCTAGCACTGAAAGAGTGTCCGGTTGCCCACCAAGACCAAGTTCTCCAAAGGTGCCTTCATCTTTACTTTTAGTTTTAGACATATAGTTACTATGTTTTTTCAATCGTTGAATTTTCATTATCATCAGGCGCTTTCTTCTTTTTAACCTTATATAATAGGAAATATTAGTGTGAAAAATTGCACAAATTTTGGAGATGGAATGGCCAGCTGAAGGGGTTGGAGGAGGCTGGATTTTTTAACATCATGTGTTCATGCCTTGAAGACTAACATACATGTTGGTAAATTGATTTTAAGCAGCCTGATGGTTCAGAATATTTACACGATTGACAATCGGTGAGATGGCTAATCTCTTTGATTCGCATTCATGTTGCACTCTAATTATTTCATACAATGTAAGTCAGAATAGTACCTTTTGGTGGAAAGAAGATAAGTGGTGTCCATTGATGAGATATGGGAAGAATGCACCGATCAATGGATGAAAAGAATAGTGACGCAGAACTCAAAATATGGACTGTAGTGCGAGATATTTAGAAAGCTCTGTACAGTACCTATATTCATTCACCTCTAATAGAATGTCCATTTCTTCAGCAAAATCAAGTTTTTAAAAGATTTGTTCGAAGCTGGGGTACTGTGATGAGACAATGGAAGAATGTTTCTCTCAACAGTGGATAGAAAGGAAGATGAGACAACCTGCAACTGCTGAACTTTAGAGAGACACATTTATTAAGCTCTGTACAATACCTATTTGTATATCTAGCACTGAAAGAGTGTCCGGTTCCCCACCAAGATCAAGTTATTCAAAGGTGCCTTGATACAGTTATATGAAAAAGTTTGGGCACCCCTATTAATCTTAAGCTTAATGTTTTCTTAAAATTGTTGTTTTTGCAACAGCTATTTCAGTTTGATATATGTAATAACTGTTGGACACAGTAATGTTTCTGCCTTGAAATGAGGTTTATTGTACTAACAGAAAATGTGCAATCTGCATTCAAACAAAATTTGACAGGTGCATAAGTATGGGCACCCTTATCATTTTCTTGTTTTAAATACTCCTACCTACTTTTTACTGACTTACTAAAGCACTTTTTTTGGTTTTGTAACCTCATTGAGCTTTGAACTTCATAGCCAGGTGTATGCAATCATGAGAAAAGCTACTTAAAGTGGCCACTTGCAAGTTGTTCTCCTGTTTGAATCTTCTCTGAAGAGTGGCATCATGGGCTCCTCAAAACAACTGTCAAATGATCTGAAAACAAAGATTATTCAACATAGTTGTTCAGGGGAAGGATACAAAAAGCTGTCTCAGAGATTTAACCTGTCAGTTTCCACTGTGAGGAACATAGTAAGGAAATGGAAGAACACAGGGACAGTTCTTGTTAAGGCCAGAAGTGGCAGGCCAAGAAAAACATCAGAAAGGCAGAGAAGAAGAATGGTGAGATCAGTCAAGGACAATCCTCAGACCACCTCCAGAGAGCTGCAGCATCAACTTGCTGCAGATGGTGTCACTGTGCATCGGTCAACTATACAACGCACTTTGCACAAGGAGAAGCTGTATGGGAGAGTGATGCGAAAGAAGCCGTTTCTGCAAGCACGCCACAAACAGAGTCGGCTGAGGTATGCAAAAGCACATTTGGAGAAGCCAATTTCTTTTTGGAAGAAGGTCCTGTGGACTGATGAAACCAAGATTGAGTTGTTTGGTCATACAAAAAGACGTTATGCATGGCGGCAAAAAAACACAGCATTCCGAGAAAAACACTTGCTACCCACAGTAAAATTTGGTGGAGGTTCCATCATGCTTTGGGGCTGTGTGGCCAATGCCGGCATCGGGAATCTTGTTAAAGCTGAGGGACGCATGGATTCCACTCAGTATCAGCAGATTCTTGACAATAATGTTCAAGAATCAGTGATAAAGTTGAAGTTACACAGGGCATGGATCGTTCAGCAAGACAATGATCCAAAACACCGCTCCAAATCTACTCAGGCATTCATGCAGAGGAACAATTACAATGTTCTGGAATGGCCATCCCAGTCCCCAGACCTGAATATCATTGAACATCTGTGGGATCATTTGAAGAGGGCTGTCCATGCTCGGCGACCATCAAACTTAACTGAACTGGAATTGTTTTGTAAAGAGGAATGGTCAAAAATACCTTCATCCAGGATCCAGGAAATCATTAAAAGCTACAGGAAGCGACTAGAGGCTGTTATTTTTGCAAAAGGAGGATCTACTAAATATTAATGTCACTTTTCTGGTGAGGTGCCCATACTTATGCACCTGTCAAATTTTGTTTGAATGCAGATTGCAAATTTCTGTTAGTACAATAAACCTCATTTCAAGGCAGAAACATTACTGTGTCCAACAGTTATTACATATATCAAACTGAAATAGCTGTTGCAAAAACACCAATTTTTATAAAACATTAAGCTTAAGATTAATAGGGGTGCCCAAACTTTTTCATATAACTGTATATATTTTTGGTTTTAGACATGTAGTTACTATGTTTCTTTAACCGTTGAATTTTCTGTATCATCTGGCGCTTTCTTCATTTTAACCTTATATAATAGGAAATATTACGTCTACAAGGAGAAAATTAAGTTTTATTCTTCCTGCAGCTGCTTGCTTTCAGTCATCACTGATTGCCAGCACAGCAACATTGAAATGGTTAAACAACAGAGACTGGTGGTAGCTCTTGTTGCTGCTATTAGATGAACATGCTGACTGTGAAATACAGTTGGCAACACCCCATATGTGATCTGTGACAAAAAAAATTGTCACAGGATGTTAAGGGTTAAAGGAGATCCTTCACTAATTTTTTCATATTGACATGGACTCACAATGCAACAGTGACTTCAGAGACAAATATTTTTTTTACTGCTTTCTGACATAGGACATACTGGTATGCCCTATGTCAGCTCCCTGACTTTTCTGAGAGCTCGTGACTCGCCCCCTGGGCCGTGGGGCACTCGGATCCGGGCAATTAGGGAAACGATGGGAGTAGTAGTGGCAACCCGGTTCCGTGGCTCAGGGTGGTCAGGCCAGTGGTAGTCCGTTATATTGATTATGTCCGACTACGCCACCCGTGGATTGCGGTTATTAGGAACCGCCGCTGCATGCAGACCGCTGGGGCTGATGAGGTGTGCAGCTATGGTAGTGTGACTCCCCACGGGAAGAGTGCGGCCCCAGGGCAGTATAGTGGATGGTGGGAGTGATGGTAGTGCTGGAGGAGCAAGGAGCACACAGACAACAGGTTGCAGTCCAGGGTCTTTACTAAACAGGTAAACTGACCCACAAACAGTCCCAGCTAGGAGGGGACCTGGATGTCTGAGAGCAAAGGGGAAATTGGCCCTGGTCAGGGTGAGGGTGTAGGCCTACCGTGCTTTCTGCGCTCCTTCTGGCTATCTCCTTCTTATAGGGTAACAGCCCACGTTTCCGAGCTTTCCGTGTTTTCTCGCCTGTATGGCCTGCGACGTGGGTTCCTTTCTGCTCCCAGCCTTGTACGGCTTTACTGGTCCCTTCGGTTGTGGCAGGGCCTCCAGGCTTCTTAGGCCAAGGAATGTACAGTCCCTTGCGGACTGGTTCTCTGCTGGGGGATGTGGAATCCTTCCAGCCTCAGACACCAAAGTCTGGTAAAGCTAAGTCTTTCTCTGCCAAGACAGGCTCTCTTCGCCTCTTGTCTCTGGCTTGTGGCTCTCCTCTTGCCACACTTCCTCTTAGGTGCAATCAACTGTCTGTCCCTGCTCCACTCTGGGACACGTCTCAAAGCTGAGACAGGCAATCCAGTTCTCTCTAACCCTGTCCCCAGTACCAGCTTTTATAGGGGCAGCCTGCTCCCCCTACTGGCCTGAGACAGGAGGCATTGCATGCTAATGTTCCCCTGACCAGAGAACCTCCCCCTTGCTCTCAGACACAGCTTTAATTACACTTGTGGCATCCAGGCCTGGGTGACACATTCCCCCCTACTGAAATTTAGTACTCCGGATCTAAACAATAAACAAAGACAATATGCACAACAATAAAACATTAATAGACAGACGACGCACAAATTGAGTTCTTAAGGTCACAGTGTGGCCTGTGACCGGGTGTCCATATCACCAAAACAACGGGGAGCCTTAACCAGGTGGGGGTCTGTCCTACCCCAAGTCCTTCACAGTCTTAGTTCATTCCTGGGTTAAGCTCCGAACGCAGTCCATACAAGGTCCCGGTTATAAAAAGTCCATAACCTGTGAGTCCTTACGGTAGCTGCAAGAAACTGAAACACACTATTAATAAACATGCAGGTAACTTTGGCAAACATTTTAACATTTGGCAATAGGGTTATTTACAATTTAGTGCACCCTATATTCTCCAGCGAGCGGGTATCTGTCCCTTTGTGCTCCTGGTTGACCTACGTAGCCCACTGTCTGGTGGTGGACCAACCTGGCTTTCCCCACTAGCGTTAGGGGTACAGCTACCAGCTGGGTGTACAGGTAGGGCAGGCAGCTGTCTGCGGGTTCTTTGCCTTACCGCAGGCATGGCAGGCTCACTGTCAGCAGAGGGTTGACTCTCCTGGGCTGCTGGTACAGGCTCTTCTGCCTCTGAAATCGCTTGCTCACCTTCCGGCTCTGGTGTTGGTTGTTGCTGTGCCGGTTGCAGGACAGGTACCACTATGGCATCATTTATGCGAGTCCAGGACTGAGGGAACTCTCCGAGAACGGTGCTGATCATTTCTTCCTTGTCCTCTGTGGGTTCAAGGTCACTCTGATCCTCTTCTGCACTACGGAGTTGCTCGGGGCATCTTTTGAGGTGGTCTCTGGAGACGACACTAGTGGTTTCTCCTCCGTCCTTGGTGATTACGCACACCTTTGGGTTGTCGTAGTCAGACTGCAGTACGGTGTAGGGTTCCCTTTCCCACTGGTCGTCCAACTTATGTAGCCTTCTTTTTCGCTTTAGGACTTGCTCACCAGGTTCTAGGGGACTAGCAGGGGCGTGTTGATTGAAGAGTCTTTCTTGCTTCTCTCTCACCTGGGCCAGGCTCTTCTCCACACTCTCCTGTACCTTCTTGTACTGCAGTTGCCTTTCGGTATCCCAGTCCGCATCCGGGGAGGTGTCCTCAGGTATTAGGACTCCCATCTCCAGGTCTACGGGCAGCTTACCTGGTCTAGCTCGCATCAGGTAAGCCGGGGTGCAGTTTGTAGCGTTCACCGGGATATTGTTGTACATGTCTACCAGGTCCGGCAGTTTTTCTGGCCACAGGCTGCGTTCCTCCAGGGGCAACGTCTTCAGGAGATCAATGACTATATTGTTCATCTTCTCACACATCCCGTTGGTTTGGGGGTGGTAAGGTGTTGTCCGAATCTTCTTACAGCCATAGAGGTTGCAGAACTCCTGGAAGATTTCAGCTTCAAACGCTGGACCCTGGTCTGTCAGGACCTGTTCCGGATACCCGTGTGGACGGCAGAAGTATTGCTGGAAGGCTCGGGCCGCTGTTTGGGCTGTCAAGTCCTTTACCGGGACCACCACTAGAAAACGGGAATAGTGGTCCACGATTGTCAGGGCATAGATGTATCCTGACCGGCTGGGAGCCAATTTGACATGGTCCAGAGCTACCAGCTCAAGAGGCTGCGTGGTGACGATGGGCCTCAAGGGTGTCTTCTGGCTGGCACGGTCCTTCCTCCTCAGGTGACAAGGGCCACAGTCTCTGCACCATTTTTCTACTGCTCCTCTCATGCCGACCCAAAAGAACCTTCCTCTTAGTAGGAACTCCAGTTTCTTCCAACCGAAGTGTCCCGCTCTGTCATGGTAAGCCCCCAGGACCATAGCTGCATCCCGCCTTGGGACCACGACTTGCCAGGTCAGCTCGTGCGTCCGGTGGTTGACAATCCTTCTGCACAACTTGCCTTCGTAGAGGAACAGCTTGCTCTTCTCCTTCCATAGCTGCTTGGCTTCCTCTGGGGCATCTGGATCTAGGCGGGCGTCTTCCTGGGTCAGCAGATCTTTCACCAGGCGGACTGCAGGGTCACTATCTTGGGTCTCGGCCCAGCTGTGGTGAGGTAGGGGATTCATCATCACAGTTGTTAGATCCTCCTCCTTCACGCGGTGAGAGTGTTGAGTGGCTCCATACCGGTGAAACGCAGGGAGTTCTACCTCCTCCAGCTCTTCTGGGTCTTCGTCACCTTCAGGTAAGTGAGGCATCCTTGATAGGGCGTCCGCGTTGGCGTTGGTTTTGCCTGCCCGGTACTTGATCACGAAGTCATAGTTGGAGAGACGGGCCATCCACCGCTGTTCCAGGGCACCCAGTCTTGCATTGTCCAGGTGTGTCAACGGGTTGTTGTCCGTGTACACGGTGAACTTTGCGGAGGCCAGGTAATGGTTGAAGCGTTCCGTCACGGCCCACACCACCGCCAAGAATTCTAGCTTGAAGGAGCTGTAATTCTCCGGGTTCCTCTCGGTGGGCCTCAGCTTCCGACTGGCGTATGCGATCACCCGTTCTCTGTCCTGTTGGTTTTGGGACAGTACGGCTCCCAGTCCCACATTACTGGCATCTGTGTGGAGAATGAAAGGCTGGCCGTAATCAGGGTAGGCCAGGATCTCATCCCCAGTGAGGGCCAACTTTAGCTGGCGGAAGGACTCCTCTTCCGGTTTATCCCACTTGAAGGGTGGCTTTTGACTTCTGGACTTGGACTGTCCGATCAGGAGGTCCTGCATAGGAGCTGCCATCTTGGTGAACCCGGGGATGAACCTTCGGTAGTAGCCTACCAACCCGAGAAACTGTCTCACCTCTTTGATGTTCGAGGGGCTTGGCCAGCTCTTGATTGCCGTGACCTTGTCAGGGTCGGGGGCCACTCCTTCCGCGCTTACCACGTGCCCTAGGTACTGGACCTTTGGTTTCAGCAAGTGGCACTTCGATGGTTTCACCTTCAGGCCATAGCCTGCCAGGGCTTCGAACACCTCGGCCAGGTGCTTGAGATGGTCCTCGTAGGTCTTCGAATAGACGATCACGTCGTCCAGGTAAAGGAGGACCGTCTCGAAGTTTCGGTGCCCTAGACAGCATTCCATCAGCCGCTGGAAGGTCCCTGGTGCGTTGCAGAGCCCGAAAGGCATACAGTTGAATTCGCTCAGTCCCATCGGGGTGGTGAAGGCGGTCCTCTCCTTGTCAGCCTCTGCCACAGGAACCTGCCAGTACCCGCTAGTAAGGTCCAAAGTAGAAAAGAAGTTAGCAGATTTTAGTGCGGCTAAAGACTCTTCTATTCTAGGCAGCGGATATGCGTCTTTGTGAGTGATACGGTTGATTTGTCTGTAGTCCACGCACATTCTCATGGTGCCGTCTTTCTTTTTGACCAGAACCAAGGGGGCTGCCCAGGGGCTACAGCTGTCTCTAATGACCCCAGCTTCTTTCATCTCCCTTAGCATACCCTTGGCGTTCTGATAATGTGCAGGGGGTACAGGTCTGTGCCTCTCTTTTATTGGTGGATGGCTCCCTGTGGGGATGTGGTGTTCTATCCCTTTTACTCTGCCGAAGTCTAGCGGGTGCTTACTAAAGACTCTCTCGTACTCCCGTACCACCCGGTAGACTCCTTGTTTTTGGTGCAGGGGAGTGGAATCAGCACCCACGTGGAGTTTCTGGCACCAGTCCTCCTTTTGTTTCTGGGAGCCATTACCCTCCGCCTGAGGAGATGGAGGCAAGGGTTCCACAGCCCTGATAGCTTTGTGTTCGACGACAAACAGTTTGGCGAGTGTAGCGTACCTGGGTAAGTGTACCTCCCTCTCCCCAATGTTGAGGATGCGGACGGGCACCCTCCCATGACGGACATCAACCACCCCCCGGGCTGTCAAAATGGTGGGCCTGCTGTCTGAGTACACGGGTTCTACCATGGCTTGGTAGTCTCTACCTCTCAACCCGATTGCAGTCCGACACCAGATCATCATTTCACTTTTGGGAGGCATGGAAATGGGGAATGGATCACTGAGTCTTACGCTACCGATCTCACCACCAGACAGTTCTACCTGCTGCCGTCTCATAAGGGCTTTTATCTCCTTGTTGAGGACTCTCTTTTGGCTGGAACTAGCATTCACCGCCACCTGTTGTAGAATTACAATTACTTCTGAAAGACAATTTTCAATGATGTTAGTACCCACAGTTATTTTAGGGTGACTTTCATGACGGTCAATGTCCACAATAATCACTCCCTGTGCCGGCAGTTCAACTTTACCAATTTTAATGGTCATCTCCTTGAACCCCATCTGCGGCACGGGTAAGCCATTACTGGCGATGATGCTCAAGTTACTGTCTGGATACCGTGTGATATCAGCATCAGTCCAATACTGCTTAAAAAGTACATAAGGGATTGTGGTTACTTGCGACCCAGTATCCAGCAAGGCGCTCATGGGGATACCGTCCAGCACCACGGGTAAAACCGGGCGCCCCCCAACGTACTTATCACGCCAATTATAAGGGCCTGGTGATCTTATGCCTGGGGGTCGGCCCTCTGCCCCAGGTTGGACCCGTTTAAATTACAGTACCTGGAAATGTGTCCGGGCTGGTTGCATCGACGGCAAATGGGCTGTCCATCCTCTGCGTAGCGGTCTGTGGGCCTCCCTCGGAACGACGGGATCCTCCTCTGTCGACGCCACGGGACATCCTCCGGACTTGAAGCCAGCTTGATGGGTCTCGACGGGTCCACTTGCAACGCCTGGACGGTCCTGGTCAACGCCGCGACGCTCCTGGTCAGCTCCTGGACTTGGTGGTGCAGGCCTTTCGACGGGGCTTGGTTCAGGGCCTGTGCATCAGCCTCCACGGAGTCCATAGAGGAGGGCGCCGCCTCCTGGTGGTAGGTGATAGCAGGGCGCCGGGGGTTTATAGTGCCACTGGTTGCAGATTCACGGAGCACCCTTATGGCCCTGTCCTTAAATTGGGCAAAGGTCAGGTCGGGGTTCTGGAAGAACATGAGGCGCAGCTGGGCCCTGTGGGCGCTGGACAGCAGACCCTCTATGAATTGTTCTGTTAGCAGCTTATCGGTTTCCTGCACACTGCCAGGGTCAGTTTGTTGAATAGCCCTCAAGGCTTCCTGCAGATTTAGGGCATAGTCTCTGATGCTGTCCTGTGCCCGCTGCTTACATCCATAGAACCTCATTTTAATTTCAGCGGAGGTACGTGTATCAAAGGTACCCCGCAGCCGGGCCAGAATACCCTTCACAGTCCCTTTCTCCTCAATGGGCCATGATTTTGCCTCCCTTTGGGCTGCGCCAGTTAACTGCCCTGTCAATATGCTGACCTTCTGTTCCTCTGTCAGGGGGTAAACTTGGAACAAACTATACAGTCTTTCCTTGAAGTCAGTTAGGGCATGGGGCTCCCCTGAGTATTTGGGCAGCCAGGCCGCTCCAGGGATGTAGGGCAAGGAAAAGGGCATCACCGCTGCTGCAGCTGCGTTAGTGGTAGTGGGCGCCTCTGTGTCCGACATCTTTCTACCCCCCTAGTGGACCGTGGCCTACCTTCAGACGATCCTCTTCTGTAGGCCGCGGCTCCGCTGCTGCTGCTATGGACGAGGACCTGGCGTCGCGTCCTGATGACGTCAGCGTCGCTCTCTCTCCCTTCCAGGACCTTGCGCAGCGTCGGTGCGTGGGGCGGAGCTTCGGATCTCGCGCGGTTTTGACATCCACGCCCCTCTTCTTCCCGCGCGGCGTCCTGAAGATGGCGTCCGATGGCGGGAAACAACTGCAGATGGCGGGAAGACGGCAGAGGACGGCGGGAAAAGGTCCAAGATGGCGTCTGATGGCGGGAATCGGCTCCGGATGGCGGGAAACGACTCCACAGGTAAGTTACAAAAGTCTTTTTCAGGCACGCAGTACCCGGTGGTTGCGGGCACGAAATCCTGCCGACTACGCCAAAGCTGACTCGCCCCCTGGGCCGTGGGGCACTCGGATCCGGGCAATTAGGGAAACGATGGGAGTAGTAGTGGCAACCCGGTTCCGTGGCTCAGGGTGGTCAGGCCAGTGGTAGTCGGTTATATTGATTATGTCCGACTACGCCACCCGTGGATTGCGGTTATTAGGAACCGCCGCTGCATGCAGACCGCTGGGGCTGATGAGGTGTGCAGCTATGGTAGTGTGACTCCCCACGGGAAGAGTGCGGCCCCAGGGCAGTATAGTGGATGGTGGGAGTGATGGTAGTGCTGGAGGAGCAAGGAGCACACAGACAACAGGTTGCAGTCCAGGGTCTTTACTAAACAGGTAAACTGACCCACAAACAGTCCCAGCTAGGAGGGGACCTGGATGTCTGAGAGCAAAGGGGAAATTGGCCCTGGTCAGGGTGAGGGTGTAGGCCTACCGTGCTTTCTGCGCTCCTTCTGGCTATCTCCTTCTTATAGGGTAACAGCCCACGTTTCCGAGCTTTCCGTGTTTTCTCGCCTGTATGGCCTGCGACGTGGGTTCCTTTCTGCTCCCAGCCTTGTACGGCTTTACTGGTCCCTTCGGTTGTGGCAGGGCCTCCAGGCTTCTTAGGCCAAGGAATGTACAGTCCCTTGCGGACTGGTTCTCTGCTGGAGGATGTGGAATCCTTCCAGCCTCAGACACCAAAGTCTGGTAAAGCTAAGTCTTTCTCTGCCAAGACAGGCTCTCTTCGCCTCTTGTCTCTGGCTTGTGGCTCTCCTCTTGCCACACTTCCTCTTAGGTGCAATCAACTGTCTGTCCCTGCTCCACTCTGGGATACGTCTCAAAGCTGAGACAGGCAATCCAGTTCTCTCTAACCCTGTCCCCAGTACCAGCTTTTATAGGGGCAGCCTGCTCCCCCTACTGGCCTGAGACAGGAGGCATTGCATGCTAATGTTCCCCTGACCAGAGAACCTCCCCCTTGCTCTCAGACACAGCTTTAATTACACTTGTGGCATCCAGGCCTGGGTGACACACTCGCACACCAAACTTGCATCCCTCCCGGCTGATGATGGCTGAAGTATTCAGCTATCATCTGCATCTAACAGCCGCGAGTGGAGCGGAGCAGAGCTCGTGGCTGTTATCATGTTAAATGCTACTGTCAATCTCTGAAAGCAGCATTTAACACGTGGAAGAAGGGAGGTGCATCATTCTACGCTCTGTTCGACGCGCCCGTGACATGATCGCATGGTGCTGATGGGTTCCAATGACAGCCAGGGTATTGCTGAAGAACTCTATGCCTGTCATGACGGTACTCCTCTAAAAACCAGCCCGTTGCAGGCGTTCATAGCAAATCTTGATTCCTGCTACATACAGCAATGCTGTTGCATTCTGTATAGAGCAGAAGCAATCAGACGATCGTAGCTTCAAATCTCCTAAGGGGATTAACGAATACAGTGAAAGTGAAAAAAATGTTTTAAAATTTTTTTAAAAAAAAGTTCAAATCACACCCTTTTCCCTCATTAAAAATTGTTAAAAAATGCACATACAGTTGAAAATAGAAGTTTACATACACTATATAAAAATATACATATGCATGTTTTTCTCAATATCTGACATGAAATCAGAATAAACCTTTCCCGTTTTAGGTAATTTAGGATTACCATAATATTTAATATTTGCCAAATGCCAGAATAATGAGAGAGAATGTTTTAAGTCAAAAGTTTACATACACTAAGATTACTATGCCTTTAAACAATTCTGGATTGCTCATATGATGATGTCATGTGTTTGGAAGCTTCTTTTTTGGCAACAGATGAGTTAATTAGAGACACACCTGTGGATGTATTTTAATGCAAACCTGAAACACACTGCTTTTTTGTGTAGCATCATGGGAAAGTCTAAAGAAATCAGCCAAGATATCAGGGAGAGAATTGTGCAAGTCTGGCTCATCTTTTGGTACAATTTCAAGATACCTGAAGGTGCCTTGTTCATCTGTACAAACAATTATATGCAAGTACAAACAAGATGGGAATGTCCAGCCATCATACCGCTCAGGAAGGAGACAGGTTCTGTGTCCCAGAGATCACGTGCTTTGGTCCGACATGTGCATATCAACCCAAGGACAAAAGCAAAAGACCTTGTGAAGATGATGGCGGAAGGTGGTAAGATTGTGTCAATATCCACAGTGAAACAAGTACTGTATCAACATGGGCTGAAAGGCCACTCTGCCAGGAAGAAACCATTATTCCAAAAGAAACATAAAAAAGCCAGATTAAAGTTTGCATATTGCCAGGTCATTTTTACTATAAAAATGAATGCTGTAAATAAAAAAAATAAAAAAAGAATTTCAGCATTGCGATTTCTTCGCCGCACTTAGAATTTTTTTCCAGTACATCACATGGTAAAATGGATGGTGTCATTCAAAAAAACAACTAGTCCCGCAAAAAAACAAGCCCTTACAAGGCTATGTTGACCGCAAAATAAAAAGATTATGGCTCTTTGAGTAGCAGTAGGAAAAAAATAAAACTCAAAAATGGAAAATCGCCCAGTTGGGAAGGGGTTAATTCCGCCTCTGATTGCCTAATATCTTCGCAATGCAAAGTATTTACCACCTAATAAGTTGACTTTTTTTTTTAAGTCCAAATGGGTGTTATCAGACAGTTTTCACTGTGGGTATGCGCTTCTTGTAGGATGCTGACCAATAATAAACAGGCAACAACCCTCAAAGAAAAGAACAACATAGTTACATAGGTTGAAAATAGACCTAGGTCAATCAAGTTCAACCTTCCTCCACCAATTGTACATGTTGTCACTAATTTAACTATAACCCACAATGTCATGTGTATCGAGGAAATCATCCAGCCCTTTTCTGAAAGCTGTTATAGTGTCTGCCATCACTACCTCTTGTGGTAGGGCATTCCACAGTCCGACTGCTCTAACTGTAAAGAAACGTTCCTATTTAGCTGCTGGAATCACTTTCTTCCACCCGTAATGAGTGCCACCTGGTCCTTATTATTGTCTTTCGAAGGAATAAGTCATGTGCCAGTACTTGGTACATGGAAATGAGATCTCCTCTGATGCGTCTTTTTTCTAAGCTAATCAAACCCAACTTTTTCAGCCTCTCATCATATGACAGGCCTTCCATCCCTTGTTATAATACATAGTAACATAGTAATGTAGGTTGAATAAAGACCTAGGTCCATCAAGTTCAACATTTCTTCCCCAATTGTACCCCCTACATTAACACTACACTAACTTACTGGGACTAGGCCTCACAAATGTATTACGATTTTCATTATTACTGCACTATTACAATTACAAATGAACACATTTTTTTAATTAGTTATAATTTTTGTATTACTCTTATGATTCTAATAATGGTATTAATAAAATCCCTATACCTAAAGCTGTTGATCCAGAAGAAGGCAAAAACCCCAGGACACATTCAGCCAATTTGCATCACAGGGAAAAATTCCTTTTTGGCCCTGAGAAAAGGCGATCAGTCCTAGAACCCTGGATCAAATGTACTGCTATAGGTGTAACATTTTGTCTAATTTAACTGTAATCCACAATGTTACCTGTATCGAGGAAATCATCCAGCCCTTTTTTGAAAGCTGTTATAGTGTCTGCCATCACTACCTCTTGTGGTAGGGCATTCCACAGTCCGACTGCTCTGACTGTAAGGCTATGTGCCACCGATGCAGAAATTCTCCAGATTTTTCCTGAGCGTTTCTGCATCTCTCTGGCAGAAAAAACGCATGCGGATTGTACATGCGGATTGTACATGCTTTTTTCCTGCCAGGGATATGCGGATGTGAAGCGTTCTTCACATGCATTTCCGCATGCGGGTTGACAAGCGCTTTCCTAGCAATTTTAGCATCACTTGGAAAGTGCTTGTCAACTTGGTCACACTATATAAATCCATGCAAACGGCATGGATTTATATAGTGTGACCGAAAGAATGGTTTAAAATAAAAAAATAAATCTATACTTACCTTGCGATGGCCCCCGCAGTCTTGCTTCGCTCTGTTCTCCCTTGTCTGCAGCTCGCGGTACACTGAAGGACCGGCTGACGTCAGCGTCGCGTGACCCGTCACATGACTGTGACGTCAGCGCAGGTCTTTCAGTCCACCGCTATCTGCCGGCAAGGGAGGACAAGCGCAGTTTCTATGGTACCCATGTCCGGAGGAGAGTCTACTGTCCTCCACACCCGGGTACCATCCGCACATTGAAACCCGTGGAATGCGCATCTACATAGATACATACGCAGTGATGCGTAATTCATGCGTTTCAATGCAAGTCAATGGCGGAGAGCAGCACTTCCGCAAAATAATTGGTAGTGCTGCATTTTTTTTCCGCAATGATAATCCGCAGCGGAAATTTTTGCAGCATGTGCACAACACATGCGGATTATCATTGGGGACCATGGCAGGCCTTCTACCATGCGTTTTTTAAGTGTTTCTGCAGCGTTTTTGCCGCTGCGGAAACGCTTTAAAAACGCATCGTGGGCACACAACCTGAAGAACCCTTTGCTGTTTAGGTGTCGGAATCACCTTTCTTTCACACGTAATCTAGTTGCCTGCCTTAGAACTGACTCGGACTTCTGAATATCTTTTTTAAAATGTTACCAGTGATTTATCAAGGGTTAACAAAACGTTGGGATCACGAGATTTTATTTATCTTTTTATACATCCTAAAATCTTATTTGCTTTTGTGGCTGTTGGTTGACATTGAGTACTGCTGATTAGCTTACTTGTAAGCAGAATACCCAAGTCCTTCTTCTGTTCTGTAGTCCCGAGTATACTCCCATTTAATGTACACTGCTCAAAAAAATAAAGGGAACACTTAAACAACAGAATATAACTCCAAGTAAATCAAACTTCTGTGAAATCAAACTGTCCACTTAGGAAGCAACACTGATTGACAATCAATTTCACATGTAGTTGTGACACCCTCAATAAAAAAGTGGTTCTGCAGGTGGGGACCACAGATCACATCTCAGTACCAATGCTTTCTGGCTGATGTTTTGGTCACTTTTGAATGTTGTTTGTGCTTTCACACTCATGGTAACATGAGACGGACTCTACAACCCACAGAAGTTGCTCAGGTAGTGCAGCTCATCCAGGATGGCACATCAATGCGAGCTGTGGCAAGAAGGTTTGCTGTGTCTGTCAGCGTAGTGTCCAGACGCTGGAGACGCTACCAGGAGACAGGACAGAACACCAGGAGACGTGGAGGGGGCCGTAGATGGGCAACAACCCAGCAGCAGGACTGCTACCTCCGCCTTTGTGCAAGGAGGAACAGGAGGAGCACTGCCAGAGCCCTGCAAAATGACCTCCAGCTGGCCACAAATGTGCATGTGTCTGCACAAACAGTTAGAAATTTACTCCATGAGGGTGGTATGAGGGCCCGACGTCCACAGATGGGGGTTGTGCGCACAGCCAAACACCGTGCAGGATGCTTGGCATTTGCCACAGAACACCATGATTGGCAAAGTCACCACTGGCGCCCTGTGCTCTTCACAGATGAAAGCAGGTTCACACTAAGCAAATGTGACGTGACAGAGTCTAGAGACGCCATGTAGAGCAATCTGCTGCCTGCAACATCCTTCAGCATGACCGGTTTCACAGTGGGTCAGTAATGGTGTGGGGTGGCATTTCTTTGGAGGGCCGCACAGCCCTCCATGTGCTCACCAGAGGTAGCCTGACTGCCATTAGGTACCGAGATGAGATCCTCAGACCCCTTGTGAGACCATATGCTGGTGCGGTTGGCCCTGGGTTCCTCCTAATGCAAGACAATGCCAGACCTCATGTGGCTGGAGTGTGTCAGCAGTTCCTGCAAGATGAAGGTATTGATGCTATGGACTGGCCCGCCCATTCCACAGACCTGAATCCGATTGAGCACATCTGGGACATCATGTCTTGCTCCATCCACCAATGTCACGTTGCACCACAGACTATCCAGGAGTTGGCGGATGCTTTAGTCCAGGTCTGGGAGGAGATCCCACAGGAGACCATCCGCAACCTCATCAGGAGCATGCCCAGGTGTTGTAGGGAGGTCTATAGGCACGTGGAGGCCACACACAATACTGAGCCTCATTTTGACTTCTTTTAAGGACATTACATCAAAGTTAAATCAGCCTCTAGTGTGTTTTTCCACTTTAATTTTGGGGGTGACTCCAAATCCAGGCCTCCATTGGTTAATACATTTGATTTCCATTGATGATTTTTGTGTGATTTTGTTGTCAGCACATTCAACGAGAATATTTCATTCATTCAGATCTAGGATGTGTTATTTGAGTGTTCCCTTTATTTTTTTTGAGCAGTGTATATGCAGCAATAGGATTACTCCGTCCTATGTGCATTACTCTACATTAAACATCATCTGCCAAGTGTTTGCCCATTCAGACATCTTATCCAGATCGTTCTGCAATATCGTAATGTCAAGATCAGATTTTAATATCCTACATAGTTTGGTATCGTCAGCAAAAACTGACACTTTACTTTCAATCCCATCCCCATCGTCATTAATAAAGAGGTTAAAAAGAATCGGTCCTACCACAGATCAATGGGGCACCCCACTGCTGACTATGTCCCATTTAGAGAATGTACCATTTATGATGACTCTTTGCTTCCTATCATTTAACCAATTCCTTACCCATCTGCCTATAGTACCCCCAAGTCCTTGCTTCTGTAGCTTCAGTATAAGGCTGTTATGTGGTACAGTATCAAATGCTTTTGCAAAGTCCAGATAAATCACATCAGCCGCATTACCAACATCCAGATTTGCACTTACCTCTTCATAGAACCCCAATATGTTGGTTAGACACGACCTATTTTTCATGAATCCGTGCTGATTATCATTTATTATATTATTGTCTGTGATATAACTCTGCAGGTCTTCTCTTATGATGCCCTCAAAAACTTTGCACACTACTGATGTCAGACTTACCAGGCGGTAGTTACCTGGATCCAGCGTCTTACCTTTCTTAAATATCGGTACCATATCAGCTATCCTCCAATCCTGTGGCACTATCCCCAGTTTGTTAGGCAATCCCTGCATGTGTCGCAGCTGTCTAACAACCATGACACATGCAGCCGCGGAAGGATCAAACATAGATGCCGAGCACGCCGAAAATACTCGGCGAACACCCGAGCATGTTCAATTAATGGGTTAAATGAGCATGTTCACTCAACACTAGTAGTGTGCTTTATCTGCTGTGCTGTTGGCTAGTTATGATTGGGCAACTCACACAGGCAGAAAAAGTACAATATATACAAGACAGAAGTTTAGCACAAGCAATTACTTGAGTGATTAAGGTTTCAAATGGTGTGAATTCATGTCAGAGATATGTGAGAATTTATAGATGACGTGAGATGGAAATATGCCAGTCAGGATAGACGTCTACCTGGACAAGAGCCACCAAGTTCTGTAAAGGAAGGAAAATAGCCTGATCCCATGAGAACGTGTCTCAATCTAACCCCAGTGGATTTGTCCCAGATTAGAAATGAGGTTAAGGAGAATAGGCGTGCACACAGTAGTGGAGGCGAGGTGCAGGTGAAAGGGGGTTCTAAGCCCCTACACATCTGGTCAGGAATATTCACCACACATCTCTCATACAATGTGAAAAAAATTAGCTCTGATCTATATGATTATTTATAATAGGAGAAAGAGATATCTATTTTTTTCCTTTACCCTACTAACACTAAATTTAGTGCACAGTGACTTAACCCCTTAAGGACCGAGCCATGATCGGGCCAATTTTTTCAATTCTGACTATTGTCACTTTATGAGGTAATAACTCTGAAACGCTTCAACGGATCCCGCTGATTATGAGACTGTTTTTTCCTGACATATTGTACTTCATGATAGTGGTAACATTTCTTTGATATGACTTGTGTTTACTTGTAAAATAAACAGAAACATTTCCCACAAAATAGTTAATAAGTAACATTTCCCACATGTCTACTTTACATCAACACAATTTTGGAACCAAAATTTTTTTTTTGTTAGGGAGCTATAAGGGTTAAAAGTTGACCAGCGATTTCTCATTTTTCCAACAAAATGTACAAAACCATTTTTTTTAGGGACCACATCACATTTGAAGTGACTTTGAGGTGTCTATATGACAGAAAATACCCAAAAGTGACACCATTCTAAAAACAACACCCCTCAAGGTGCTCAAAACCACATTCAAGAAGTTTATTAACCTTTCATGTGCTTCACAGGAACTGAGGCAACGAGGAAGAAAAAAATTAACATTTTTTTTTTCACAAAAAATTAAATTTAGACTATTTTTTTTTTATTTTCACAAGGGTAACAGATAAAAATGGACTCCAAAATGTATTGTGCAATTTCTCCTGAGCACGCTGATACCCAATATGTGGCGGAAAACCACTGTTTAGGCGCATGGCAGGGCTCGGAGCGCCATTTGACTTTTTGAATTAAAAATTTGCTGGAATAATTAGTGGATGCCATGTCGCATTTGGGGAGCCCCTGATGTGCCTAAACAATGGAAACCCCCCCACAAGTGACCCCATTTTGGAAACTAGACCCCTTAATGAACTTATCTAGATGTGTGATGTGCACTTTGAACCCCCAGGTGTTTCACATAAGTTTATAACATAGAGATGTGAAAAAAAAAAAATCACAAAAATTTTCTTTTAGCCCCAATTTTTTTTCATTTTCACAAGGGTAACAGGAGAAAATGGACCCCAAAAGTTGTTGTGCAATTTCTCCTGAGCACGCTGATAAACTATATGTGGCGGAAAACCACTGTTTTGGCGCACAGCAGGGCTCGGAAGGGAAGGAGCGCCATTTGACATTTTGAATTCAAAATTTGCTTGAATTTAGAGTGGACGCCATGTCGCATTTGGAGAGGCCCTGATGTGCCTAAACAGTGGAAACCCCCCACAAGTGACCCCATTTTGGAAACTAGACCCCTCAATGAGCTTATCTAGATGTGTGGTGAGCACTTTGAACCCCCAGGTGATTCACAGAAGTTTATAACGTAGAGCCATGAAAATACAAAAATCATAAACATTTTCTTTTAGCCCCAAATTTTTTATTTTCACAAGGGTAACAGGAGAAAATTGAGATCTCATTTTGTTGTGCAATTTCTCCTAAGTAAGCCAATACCCTACATGTAATTGCAACTACTTTTGAGGCACAGTGCAAAGGTCAGAAAGGGAGGAGCACCATATTATAGTACAGAATTTACTGTTATGGTTTGAGGGTGCCATGACCCACTAGGAGATCCTCTGAGGTGCCAGAACAGCAGATTCTCCCATAAATGACCCATTTTATGAACTACACCTCTCAATAAATTCATCTATGGGTGCAGTGATCATACTGACACCAAGGGTGTGTCACAGAAATTTATACCATTGGGCAGTGAGGAAAAATAATTACATTTTTCCCACAAAAAAATTGTTTTAGCCCCAGATTTTACATTTTCACACTGCGATAATAGATAAAAATAGCACCAAAATTTGTCCCATAATTTCTTCTGAATGTGGCAATACCTCATATGTGGCTGTACAGTACTGCTTAGCCATACCGCGGCACTCGTGAGGGACGGAGCGCTATTTGCCTCCTGGAGCGCATATTTTCCTAGAATAGTTTGCGGACTCCATATACAGATACCCTAAATGCTAGAAGACCTGAATCCCCCCTCAAGTGACCCCATTTTGGAAATTATACCCCTGCCAAACATGTGGACACTAAATGTGGTTTAGACACACTGCGGTGCTCAGAAGGGAGGGGGGATTTGGATTTGGGAGTGCAGAATTTGCAGAATTTCTTTTGGGGGTGCGAGGATCCATTTAGCTTTTCCAGAGCCTTTGTACTACCCATAACGTGGAAGCCCTCTATATTTCCATTAACACATGACAGACCTGAGTGGGGGCTTTTATGTGAGTGAAGCTTTTATTGGGAACATTTTACATTAAATTTTATATCACATTTATCTGGCGCTCTACGCTGAGCACTTACTTTGGGGTTTCCATCTAAATCTCCGAATGACGTGATTCAAATGAAACCCCTGAGTGACCTATTCACTATAATGAGATGAGACAGCAGAGATACTCTGGACTCCGTATGGCCTCTGTTCAGCGTTATCCTTTTCAGAGGTGCACAAAACTGTGGCTGACCGCGCTTTTATTTACGCCTAAAAAGATGGACACCACCAAATCATAGGTCAGACGGTGTCCACAGTGCCTCCATCTGCCTCATTCCAGGGAATCTTCCGTAAGGGGTTCCCGTCTGAATCACTTATTTCAGAGATTTACACGGAAACCCCAGTGTAAGCGCTCAGCGCAGAGCGCAGGATAAATGTGAGCCGAGCAATCTTTGAGAGGCAGAATAAACAAATCAGCAGCAGGTGGAGAATTGGTTTTATTTATTTTTTACGCCGTTCCTCGTGCGGTATAAAAGTGATTAGGCGACTTTATTCTTCGGGTCGGTGCGATTACAGCGATGCCAGATTCATATAGAGTTTTTATGACTGACAGCTGTCACACACTAAAAGACGCTTTTTTTTTGCAAAAACTAATGTTTGCATTGCCATATTTAGAGAGCTATAATTTTTCCATATTTTGGCCGACAGAGTCATGTGACGGCTTGTTTTTTGCGGGACGAGTTGACGTTTTTATTGGTACCATTTTCGGGCACATTACGTTTTTTGATAGCCTTCTATTCTGATTTTTGGGAGGCAGAGTGAACAAAAACCAACAATTCAGGATTTTTTTGTTGTTGTTGTTGTTACTTGTGTGGTAAAATTGATAAGGCAGCTTTATTCTGTGTGTCAGTACATTTACAACGATACCAAATTTATGTAATTTTTTTATGTTTTTGCGCTTTTACATAATAAAACTTTTATAGAAAAAATAATTATCTTTGCATCACTTTATTCTGAGCGCTTTAACTTTTTAAATAAGCTGTATGGTGGCTTGATTTTTGCAGGACAAGATGATGTTTTCAGTGGTACCATTTTTATTTACATCCGTCTTTTTGATCGCGTTTTATTCCACTTTTTTCCGCGGTACTGAAAACTTGCCTGACCTTAACCCCATAGAGAATCTGTGGGGTATTGTCCAGAGGAAGATGAGAGACACCAGACCCAACAATACAGATGAGCTGAAGGCTGCTATCAAAGCAACCTGGGCTTCCATAACACCTCAGCAGTGCCACAGGCTGATCGCCTCCATGCCACGCCGCATTGATGCAGTAATTGATGCAAAAGGAGCCCCGACCAAGTATTGAGTGCATTTACTGAACATACACTTCAGTAGGCCAACATTTCAGATTTTAAAAACATTTTTCAAGCTGTTGTTATAAAGTATTCTAATTTACTGAGATAATGACTTTTGTGTTTTCATTGGCTGTAGGCCATAATCATCAACATTAACAGAAATAAACACTTGAAATAGATCACTGTTTGTAATGACTCTATATAATATAGGAGTTTAACTTTTTGTATTGAAGAACTGAAATAAATTAACTTTTTGATGATATTCTAATTTAGTGAAATGCACCTGTACATGATGATGATGCTGCGATTTAATTCCAATTGGATGGGTGCGGGGAAAAAATTTGGATGCCATACGGACCATCAGTATGACATCTAATTTTTATGGATATATTACAATTCTGTAACATAGGAAACTGTATATGGTCTTATAAATGATTAATAACTGCTGAGTAAAAAAACAGATTGGACACAGACAGCACATGGATGACAAATGAGAAAAATAGTCCCACTTTTCGATTTTTTTTTATACGCTCGTGTGATGCCAGCCTAAAAGGAACAGCCTTACCAACACCAGGTCAGAATACCAATACACTAACAGGAGGAAGCTCCGATCCACACATGGGGACCCATTCCCAGAATGTTAATTCATGTCCTATTGCGGGTTGATCTGTTTAGCCAGTTAGAAAACAGAAGATGCTTGTGCAGAAAGCTGACAATGTCATCTGCTATTCTGCAAAGTGTGCATTATAACACTTCACCAGCATTTGTTGTGCTGGGATGTTTTTTGGTGAAGGTGTTAGTCCATTGACCTGAAATGAACTATTTAGCAGGGACAAAGTGAAGCAGAATAAATTTTACCATAAAGTTATAATTAATGACAAAATTGTTCCTTAGAACAGTATCTGCCAGCAAGAAAGGTCCCACCGAGATTTGAACTCGGATCGCTGGATTCAAGGTCCAGAGTGCTAACCATTACACCATGGAACCCAATACATTAACCCTATAAAATACTATTTACAACATTGACTAATCTTCTCTAATTATATATTTGTACAACAGGTCTGGTGTTGGGTGCGGCAGCAGAAGCCGCAAATTATTATAGATCTGAGCATGCTATTTCAAGTCACCTGTGATGTCAAATCTTCCTTACATACTTTTTTTTATCAAAGTCATCCCAAATATCCATATAATCAATTAGCTGTTCACTAAGTGTAAATATAGTACTGACAACTAACATAATATTAATAACAAGTGCCGAAAATATTAAAAAACTAATGTAAATTACAAATAAACAATAATAAATTAATTTAATATATAAAAAACAAGTTTAAAATCTCTGAAGCAGCAGAAACTCTCGTTCCTGTTAAAGTATTTCTGTAACTCAATACATTTTCAATGTGGTCCCAACAATTTGTGAGAGCACCTATGCAAATTGCCTCTTCAGAGAAAAAGAGGACTTGAACTCTATAGCGCCACCTGTTGGAAGCAGCGATCCTACAAGCCACAATCAACCCTTTAACGAGTCGTGCAATAAGACTTAGGATAAAAGCCAACTCAGAATCAGAATGAGAGTATCTAGAAATCTGGAGTAGGCTACAATCACTCATCTGTTTCCATTTTAACATCCATCAAAAACAGTCATGTTTCTCACATGTGTTATCCGTTTTATGAAAACTGCAGGATGTAAACTGTCTCTAAACTTTCTTTCTCCATTCACTCTTAGCAATGGAACAATGAAAAACTGATGCAAGTCTTTCATTTGTTATTCATATGTATGTAAAAAAGGTCCAATTTTCATCAATGTTTCGGATCAGATTTTCATCATTAGTAAGTTTTTTCCATCAGTGATTTTCATGAAGTGAATGAAAAAAAATTGCAAAGCATCTCCTATCGTTTACTATTAATCACGGACTGTATTAACCACCCATTGGCGCCCCCATGACACGGTCAGCTTGGGGTCTTCTGAAGACGCCCATACTTGACATGTCCATACGACAGCACATGGCTAGCGTCCATTTTCATAATTGTTTAGTAAGTTTTTTCCATCAGTGATTTTCGTGAAATGAATGAAAAAACAATTGCAAAGTTTCTCCTATCCATTACAATTAATCACGGACAGCTTCCGGATTGCACCCAGATGACAGTGTGTGCTGCCAGAGATTTTCAAGGACCCATTGACATGGGTAATTTTGATCCATGGCACAGATGAAAAACAAACATGTCTTCTTGATTTATTGTAGTCACACAGACCACGAAAAAACACGGACATGTGAACGGCTCCATAGATTATAATGGGTTATGTATTCTAACCATGAAAAATGCTGATAGAGCATTTACAGTATGTCTGAATTAGGTCTTATTAAGAGTAAACTTTAACAAACACATGGAGAACATAGAAATGTTGCTTGTAGTAACCTGTAATCCCAGCACTGCAAAGTAATTGCACCAGCCATCTTTGATTAATAACCCATTCCTGGCAAATTTCGTACTGTTACATCTTGGATTCGCTTCTTTGATGCGGACTCAGGATCCTCCAGCCTTCATCTGCCTTTAAGGCCGGTTTCACACGTCTGAATATTTCCGAAAAAAACAGTACCGAAGATATCTGTGTCCATGTGCTTCTGTGTGGTACACGTGTGGCATACGTGTGCCACATCAGGATCTCACGTACCGGCGCCTGGGAATCAGCGGTACAGTTAGCACTGTTCCCAAGCGCTGAACGCTGCCCTCATCATTGTCCCTTGCTCGTGCTGTGATCAGTAGGTTGCTGGAAATGACGGAGTTATGGTAAGAAGTATGGTAAAATACTTAGAAATTTTGATACATAGTGCTTTTATGGACACAACAGTACCAAATATGTTGATTTTTAATTTTTTTAATGTCTGTATGCTACAGCAGTAACACGCATGTGTTTCCAGTGTCGTGCTACTCATTGTGTTCGCCACTCTAATAACAGCATACTATGTGGCCGCTATGGGGCCTGTGAGTCAGTTGAATGCAATGTGATAAAGGAGAGAGCGGCAGCCTCACCGCAGGCGTAATGACGTCACCTCATCGAACCTGTGCTGGGCAATTGGCAATGGAGTTGCTGAGTAGACCAGAGCACAGACCAGAGCAGCGAGGAAACAAGGAGAGGTAAAATATTGTATTTATATATATATACAGTACAGACCAAAAGTTTGGACATACCTTCTCATTTAAAGATTTTTCTGTATTTTCATGACTATGAAAATTGTACATTCACACTGAAGGCATCAAAACTATGAATTAACACATGTGGAATTATATACTTAACAAAAAAGTGTGAAACAACTGAAAATATGTCTTATATTCTAGGTTCTTCAAAGTAGCCACCTTTTGCTTTGATGACTGCTTTGCACACTCTTGGCATTCTCTTGATGAGCTTCAAGAGGTAGTCACCGGAAATGGTCTTCCAACAATCTTGAAGGAGTTCCCAGAGATGCTTAGCACTTGTTGGCCCTTTTGCCTTCACTCTGCGGTCCAGCTCACCCCAAACCATCTCGATTGGGTTCAGGTCTGGTGACTGTGGAGGCCAGGTCATCTGGCGTAGCACCCCATCATTCTCCTTCTTGGTCAAATAGCCCTTACACAGCCTGGAGGTGTGTTTGGGGTCATTGTCCTGTTGAAAAATAAATGATGGTCCAACTAAACGCAAACCGGATGGAATAGCATGCCGCTGCAAGATGCTGTGGTAGCCATGCTGGTTCAGTATGCCTTCAATTTTGAATAAATCCACAACAGTGTCACCAGCAAAGCACCCCCACACCATCACATCTCCTCCTCCATGCTTCACGGTGGAAACCAGGCATGTAGAGTCCATCCGTTCAGCATTTCTGCGTCGCACAAAGACACGTTGGTTGGAACCAAAGATCTCAAATTTGGACTCATCAGACCAAAGCGCAGATTTCCACTGGTCTATTGTCCATTCCTTGTGTTCTTTAGCCCAAACAAGTCTCTTCTGCTTGTTGCCTGTCCTTAGCAGTGGTTTCCTAGCAGCTATTTTACCATGAAGGCCTGCTGCACAAAGTCTCCTCTTAACAGTTGTTGTAGAGATGTGTCTGCTGCTAGAACTCTGTGTGGCATTGACCTGGTCTCTAATCTGAGCTGCTGTTAACCTGCGATTTCTGAGGCTGGTGACTCGGATAAACTTAACCTCAGAAGCAGAGGTGACTCTTGGTCTTCCTTTCCTGGGGCGGTCCTCATGTGAGCCAGTTTCTTTGTAGTGCTTGATGGTTTTTGCAACTGCACTTGGGGACACTTTCAAAGTTTTCCCAATTTTTTGCACTGACTGACCTTCACTTCTTAAAGTAATGATGGCCACTCATTTTTCTTTACTTAGCTGCTTTTTTCTTGCCATAAAACAAATTCTAACAGTCTATTCAGTAGGACTATCAGCTGTGTATCCACAAGACTTCTGCACAACACAACTGATGGTCCCAATCCCATTTATAAGGCAAGAAATCCCACTTATTAAACCTGACAGGGCATACCTGTGAAGTGAAAACCATTTCCGGTGACTACCTCTTGAAGCTCATCAAGAGAATGCCAAGAGTGCGCATAGCAGTCATCAAAGCAAAAGGTGGCTACTTTGAAGAACCTAGAATATAAGACATATTTTCAGTTGTTTCACACTTTTTTCTTAAGTATATAATTCCACATGTGTTAATTCATAGTTTTGATGCCTTCAGTGTGAATGTAAAATTTTCAAAGTCATGAAAATACAGAAAAATCTTTAAATGAGAAGGTGTGTCCAAACTTTTGGTCTGTACTGTACATATAAATATATATCTAAATATATATACATATATATACACTACCGTTCAAACTTTTGGGGTCATTTAGAAATTTCATTATTTTTGAAAGAAAAGCACATTTTTTTTCAATGAAGCTAACATTAAATGAATCAGAAATCCACTCTATACATTGTTAATGTGGTGAATCACTATTCTAGCTGCAAACGTCTTGTTTTTATTGCAATATCTACATAGGTGTATAGAGACCCATTTCCAGCAACCACCACTCCAGTGTTTTAATGGTACATTGTGTTTGCTAACTATGTAAGAAGGCTAATGGATGTTTAGAAAACCCTTGCACAAGTATGTTAGCCCAGCTGAAAACTGTTTGGCTGATTTGAGAAGCTATAAAATTGACCTTCCTTTGACCTAGTTGAGAATCTGGAGCATTACATTTGTTTGTTCTATGAAACTCTCAAAATGGCCAGAAAAAGAGAATTTTCATGTGAAACTCGACAGTCTATTCTTGTTCGTAGAAATGAAGGCTTTTCCATGAGAGAAATTGCCAAGAAACTGAAGATTTCCTACAACGGTGTGTACTACTCCCTTCAGAGGAGAGCACAAACAGGCTCTAACCAGAGTAGAAAGAGAAGTGGGAGGCCCCGCTGCACAACTGAGCAACAAGACAAGTACATTAGAGTCTCTAGTTTGAGAAATAGACGCCTCACAGATCCTCAACTGGCAGCTTCATTAAATAGTACACGCAAAATGCCAGTGTCAACGTCTACAGTGAAGAGGAGACTCCGGGATGCTGGTCTTCAGGGCAAAGTGGCAAAGAAAAAGCCATATCTGAGACTGGCTAATAAAAGGAAAAGATTAATATGGGCAAAAGAACACAGACATTGGACAGAGGAGGATTGGAAAAAAGTTTTATGGACAGACAAATCAAAGTTTTAGGTGTTTGGATCACACAGAAGAACATTTGTGAGACGCAGAACAACTGAAAAGATCCTGGAAGAGTGCCTGACGCCATCTGTCAAGCATGGTGGAGGTAATGTGATGGTCCGGGGTTGCTTTGGTACTGGTAAAGTGTGAGATTTGTACAAGGTAAATGGGATTTTGAATAAGGAAGGCTATCACTCCATTTTGCAATGCCATGTCATACCATGTGGACAGCGCTTGATTGGAGCCAATTTCATCCTACAACAGGACAATGACCCAAAGCACACCTCCAAATTATGCATGAACTATTTAGGGAAGAAACAGGCAGCTGGTATTCTATCTGTAATGGAGTGGCCAGCGCAGTCACCCATTGAGCTGTTGTGGGAGCAGCTTGACCGTATGATGCACAAAAAGTGCCCATCAAGCCAATCCAACTTGTGGAGGGGCTTCAGGAAGCATGGGGTGAAATTTCTCAAGATTACCTCAGCAAATTAAAAGCTAGAACGCCAAAGGTCTGCAATGCTGTAATTGCTGCAAAGGGAGCATTCTGTGACAAAAGCAAAGTTTGAAGGAGAAAATTATTCTTTCTAATAAAAATCATTATTTCTAACCTTGTCAATGTCTGGAATATATTTTCTAATCATTTTGCAACTCATTTGATAAATAAAAGTATGAGTTTTCATGGAAAACACAAAATTGTCTGGGTGACCTCAAACTTTTGAACGGTAGTGTATACTGTATATGTTGTGGAATACCTACACTAACTATGAAGAAGCAAATCGCTCCCTGACGCAGAAGCACCTCTCCCTACACTGCCTGGTTCCGGAGTAGACTGTGATGAGCATGGCGGCGCCCGGTCTTATATAGACCTGATGACGCTGTGCGGCCAGCCAATCACTCTAATGCCCACAACCAACATAGCTACGTCATTACAGTGCATGGCAGGCAATCCCTGCATGTTCATTGGCTCTCTAAAGAGCGCCAAACATACAGGGAGGGGACCCGAGTTCCCGCCCGAGCAACCTGGAAATACTCGCCGAGCACAGTGATGCTCGGGCGAGTACCGAGCAGTGGCGAGCATGTTCGCTCATCACTAGTAGAGATACCACATATGTGTATTCATTATTTTTATATTCTCTAATATTTTTAAAGACATTTTTTTATTTTTACTTTATTTTGTAGTTTCCTTAGGAAACTTGACCCTGTGGTTGTCTGATCTGAACTACACAAAAATACTGTGTGTAGCAAAAAATCCCGATCTCATATAGACGACAGCCATGTACGTCTTTCTTATGAGTATGGACATGTCAGGTATGGGCGTCTTCAGAAGACCCCCAGCTGACCGTGTCGTGGGGGCGCCGATGGGTGGTTAATACAAGGTGCTGTCTGTGATTAATAGTAAAGGATAGGAGAAGTTTTGCAATTTTTTTCCATTCATTTCACGAAAATCACTGATGGAAAAAACTTACCAATGATGAAAATCTGATCCGAAACATTGATGAAAATCGGACCTTTTTTACATACATATGAATAACAAATGAAAGACTTGCATCAGTTTTTCATTGTTCCATTGCTAAGAGTGAATGGAGAAAGAAAGTTTAGAGACAGTTTACATCCTTCAGTTTTCACAAAACGGATAACACATGTGAGAAACATGACTGTTTTTGATGGATGTTAAAATGGAAACAGATGAGTGATTGTAGCCTACTCCAGATTTCTAGATACTCTCATTCTGATTCTGAGCGGGCTTTTATCCTAAATCATATTGCATGACTCGTTAAAGAGTTGATTGTGACTTGTAGGATTGCTGCTTCCAATAGGTGGCGCTATAGAGTTCAAGTCCTCTTTTTCTCTGAAGAGGCAATTTGCATAGGTGCTCTCACAAATTGTTGGGACCACATTGAAAATGTATTGAGTTACAGAAATACTTTAACATCAGTGAGGGTTTCTATTGCTCCAGAGATTGTAAACTTGTTTTTTATATATATTAAATTAATTTATTATTGTTTTTGTGTAATTTACATTAGTTTTTTAATATTTTCGGCACTTGAGTCTAATATTATGTTAGTTGTCAGTACTATATTTACACTTAGTGAACAGCTAATTGTTTATATGGATATTTGGGATGACTTTGATAAAAAAAAGTATGTAAGGAAGATTTGACATCACAGGTGACTTGAAATAGCATGCTCAGATCTATAATAATTTGCGGCTTCTGCTACCGCACCCAACACCAAACCTGTTGTACAAATATATAATTAGAGAAGAATAGTCAATGTTGTAAATAGTATTTTATAGGGTTAATGTATTGGGTTCCATGGTGTAATGGTTAGCACTCTGGACTTTGAATCCAGCGATCCGAGTTCAAATCTCGGTGGGACCTTTCTTGCTGGCAGATACTGTTCTAAGGAACAATTTTGTCATTAATTATAACTTTATGGTAAAGTTTATTCTGCTTCACTTTGTCCCTGCTAAATAGTTCCTTTCAGGTCAATGGACTAACACCTTCACCAAAAAACATCCCAGCACAACAAATGCTGGTGAAGTGTTATAATGCACACTTTGTAGAATAGCAGATGACATTGTCAGCTTTCTGCACAAGCATCTTCTGTTTTCTAACTGAATAAACAGATCAACCCGCAATAGGACATGAATTAACATTCTGGGAATGGGTCCCCATGTGTGGATCGGAGCTTCCTCCTGTTAGTGTATTGGTATTCTGACCTGGTGTTGGTAAGGCTGTTCCATGTAGGTTGGCATCACACGAGCGTGTAAAATAAAATTGATTTGATTTTCATCCAGAAAAGTGGGACTATTTTTCCCACCTGTCATCTGTGTGTTGGCTGTGTCCAATCTGTTTTTTTACTCAGCAGTTATTAATCATTTATAAGACCATATACAGTTTCCTATGTTACAGAATTGTAATGTATCCATAAAAATCGGATGCCATACTGATGGTCATATAGAGTCCAATTGTTTCCTGTACCCAAGTGAAATCACATCATCATCATATATATCTGCATACAATGGGGGCTTTTTTTGACATGTTGTGAGTATTATGATTTAAGTCACTTTGAATTAGATTTAGTGTTAATAGGGTAAAGGAAAAAATAGACATCTCTTTCTCCTATTATAAATAATCATATACATCAGAGCTCACTTTTTTCACATTGTATGAGAGATGTGTGGTGAATATTCCTGACCAGATGTGTAGGGGCTTAGAACCCCCTTTCGCCTGCACCTCGCCTCCACTACTGTGTACACGCCAATTCTCCTTAACCTCATTTCTAATCTGGGACAAATCCACTGGGGTTAGATTGAGACACGTTCTCATGGGATCAGGCTTTTTTCCTTCCTTTACAGAACTTGGTGGCTCTTGTCCAGGTAGACGTCTATCCTGACTGGGATATTTCCATCTCAGGTCATCTATAAATTCTCACTTATCTCTGATATGAAGTTACACCATTTGAAACCTTAATCACTCAAGTAGTTCTTTGTACTAAACTTCTATCTTGTATACACAAAGCAACACATAGGGACACCTGCAATGAACATCTACCCTTTAGTGGGTCGTGGGACAGGGAACTGGGCAGCCAATTTCTTGGAGGAAGACTGGCAAAAAGAGGTGTGGCGGTGCAGCCGGGTCTATGTTACATATATGGTGGGAATGCCCATTGGTTTATGGGTTATGGAATTCAATTTTCACACTGTACAATAGCCTCACTGGTAGCAGAGTCACATCCTCCCCCCAAATAGCCCTACTTTCCATTACTCCGGATTCAATCGCAAATGCAAAGAAAGATATCCTTAGGCTCTTTCTAACAGCTATTAAGTCAATTATTCCACGTCACTGGAAATCCACAAAAACTCCCACTTTGGGCGAATGGGAGGAAGAGGTTAACAATATTATGAAAATGGAAAACATGATTGCACATGATATCAATCGCCTCAAGGCTTTTCATTGCCAATGGACATGTTGGATATTATTTAGTGAGGGGAATGACCTGGCAATTTGGAAAATAATACTTAAAATAGAATGTCGTGGTAGATGCGGTCTCCTAAGAAGTGCTGGTTTCAATAAGTCGTGATTTTGTTTTTGTTTTTTTTTGTATTCTCCCCACCTCCTTTTCCTTCCAGTTCTTTCTCGTTCTACCCTCCTATCTTCTTTACATTCCTCTAGCACACACATAATTATTTGTTTCATGTAAAAGCATATATTAATACTTCATCAACCTGATTATAGTTATATTATAATGTTTAACGATAACTTAATATTATCAACTGTCAGCTTTTTTATTGTTATTATTTTTTTCCGACCATAAGACGCACTTTTTTCCCACCAAATTTGGGAGGAAAATGTGGGGTGCGTCTTATGGTCTGAATGCAGAGCTTACCTGATAGTTGCAGTGGTGGTGGAGCGGGATCGCAGAGCCCTCCGTTCCCTCCCTCCTTTATCAACCCGGCGGCGGCAGTAGAGGTGAGATGCTGCGGGCCGGTGAGCGGTGTGGCAGAGCAGAGCGGCGTGGCAGAGCAGAGCGGCGCGACCATCTTCCTGAAGCTGTGATCTACAGGAAAATGGCTGCTCGAGCCGGCGCATGCGCAGACTGGTAGCTTATGTGGCCATTTTCCTGTAGAGCAAAGCTTCAGGAAGATGGCCATACGCACCGTAAAGCCGCGCACGCCGCTCTGCAACGCCGCTCACCGGCCCCCATCCACACACCGGCCCCCATCCACACACCGGCCCCAGGCCTCAGCCAGGCACCAGCCCCCATCCAGGCACCGGCCCCCATCCAAGCACCGGCTCCCATCCAGACATGAGACCCAGGTGACTCGCCTCCGGGGCCGTGGGGCACTCTTTGGGAGCAATCACGGTGGCTGGCCCAGGGCGGTCAGTGCACAAAAGGGGTATCACTTATTAGTAAAAAGGTTCAGAGAGTTCGTGACGCCACCTGTGGTGTCTGGTGAGGATCACCAGCGCTGCGACAGTCCACTGAGGCTGATGTTAGGGGCAGCTATGATGGGACGGCTCCCCACAGGGGGAGCGGGCCTCAGGGCAGTGTAAGATAGATGAATGGTGCGCTGGGCGTTGTAGTGCGGTGAGGAATAATGGCGCCGGTGACTGTTCGATGCAGTCGTTCAAGGTTTTACTTACAGTTCTTAGGCAATTCACAAGTGCACTTTACAGGTGAAGGCCTCCCTCGTCGCGCTGCGTCCACCGGGCAGGGGTTCAGTCCTTCTTCAAGCAGCTTAGGAATGCCTGGCGGAACCCCACTTTCTCGTGTTCCTACTTTGACCATCCACACACTTGGTCCTTCTCACCGCTGCCCTACGCTGCCCACTCTCAATCCCGCTCGGGTATGCTGAAGTCCTTCCTGTACGTCGGATCCGGGACCAACCTGACCCCCTGGAGATTAGAATGAAGCAACCGATCCCTCCTGACACCTGGCAGGAGCAGGGCGTACGGGTGCCGTCCTGCACACGCCGTACCCCCTGGAATCCTTTCCTTAGAACTGAGCCTACTCCCTGCTCCCCTCCGGGGCCTCTATCCTGGGCCCTAACTTGTGGAGCAGAGCTCTGACTGAGCCTCTGCTCCCGGACTGGTCTCCAACTACTAGACTCACTACTCTGAACATGGCTTCCCTTTTATATCTACTGTATAAGTGCTTCCTGTATCTGCTTCCTCCACCCACACCCGCTATTGGTTCCCCCCACCTCTGGGTTCCCCCCTACTCCAGCCAGGGCCAGGGCTCAGCAGAAAACTACATTGCGTCTTGCCCCCCCGGCTGGCCTGGAGCAGTGAGGTGTTGGGTGCAGGTGTTTTGGGGTTCCGTGCAGCACTCCCATCTTACCTGAGAGAAGGGAGACACCACACCTCAGGTGAGGTGCAGTACCTCTGTGGCGACCGAACCCTCAGGGGCGCCACACAGGCACCAGGCTTCAGCCAGGCACCAGGTCTGCGCCATCTCACCCCTCCTGCTGCAGCCGCCAGGTTCCTGTGGGAGGGAATGGAGGTCCTGCGACCTGCGGCACCACCGCAACTCCCGGGTGATGGAGCACCGGCTTCCTGAAGGACCCTGCCTCCTGTGACCCTCGCTCCACTGACCCCCAGGTAAGATACCTATTCAGACTATAAGACAGACCCCCATCTTATAAAAAAAATTTGGGGTGCGTCTTATGGTCCGGTGCGTCTTATAGTCCGAAAAATACGGTAATTGGAATGTTCTGTTTTCATATCAATGTTGTTAAAACCCAAAAATAATATTTAAAGTAAAAAAAGAAAGATTCACCAGGTCAGTACGCTTATGGCAATCCCAAATGTTTTTTTTTTTTCATTTACTAATTCACTGGTTTAAAAAAGTGAATAGTTAAGTAGTAGTTAGCTTATTACATTAAGGGGGACATGTCACTAAATTGTTTTCTCATACAGGCCAAAAATAAGCAACTGTTAAGGGATTAAAAACATTTAAAACAACAAGCTTTACAAATCAATAAAGAAATACTGAATGTACTAATACGTACAGGAATACAAGAAAACCATGCTTAATAAGAGTCCCACAAATCCAAGAATAGTAATAAGGTGTATCTACTTAGATTTAATTAAACATATAAAAAAGGTAAGTGAAATGTTGTGCCCACCAAATGGTGTATAGAATTGTTGAAAATATAAGTTCCAAGTTCCCTGGATAAGTGATGCCCCACAGTCTCCACACGACAGCTGCACTGGGTAAATCCTCGGTGTAAGGAAATTGGTACAGTCTCCATAATTCCCCGATGCTTACAGAGACACTAGATATAGACTGTCTCAAGCTACATTAGCCCCCATACAGTATAATGCAGCTCCCCCCATAAAGTTTAATGCAGCCACACCGTCCTGAAGTATTATGGCCATCACGTACTGATATATACAGTGGGTACAGAAAGTATTCAGACCCCTTTAAATTTTTCACTCTTTGTTTCATTGCAGTCATTTGGTAAATTCTAAAAAGTTCTTCTTTTTTTTCGTTAAAGTACACTCTGCACCCCATCTTGACTGAAAAAAAACAGAAATGTAGAAATTTTTGCAAATGTATTAAAAAAGAAAAACTGAAATATCACATGGTCATAAGTATTCAGACCCTTTGCTCAGACACTCATATTTAAGTCACATGCTGTCCATTTCCTTGTGATCCTCCTTGAGATGGTTCTACTCCTTCATTGGAGTCCAACTGTGTTTAATTAAACTGATAGGACTTGATTTGGAAAGGCACACACCTGTCTATATAAGACCTCACAGCTCACAGTGCATGTCAGACCAAATGAAAATCATGAGCTCAAAGGAACTGCCCAAGGAGCTCAGAGACAGAAATGTGGCAAGGTACAAATCTGGCCAAGGTTACAAAAGAATTTCTGCATTACTCAAGGTTCCTAAGAGTACAGTGGCCTCAATAATCCTTAAATTGAAGAAGTTTGGGACCACCAGAAGTCTTCCTAGATCTGGCTGTCCAGCCAAACTGAGCAATCGTGGGAGAAGAGCCTTGGTGAGAAAGGCAGAGAAGATCACTGTGGCTGAGCACCAGAGATGCAGTAGGGAGATGGGAGAAAGTTCCACAAAGTCAACTATCACTGCAGCCCTCCACCAGTCGGGCCTTTATGGCAGAGTGGCCCGACGCAAGCCTCTCCTCAGTGCAAGACATATGAAAGCCCGCATAGAGTTTGCTCAAAAACAAGATAGAAGTTTTGGTGATAATTCTAAGCAGTATGTGTGGAGAAAACCAGGCACTGCTCATCACTTGCCCAATACAATCCCAACAGTGAAACATGGTGGTGGCAGCATCATGTTATGGGGGTGTTTTTCAGCTGCATGGACAAGACGACTGGTTGCAATTGAAGGAAACATGAATGCGGCCAAGTACAGAGATATCCTGGATGAAAACCTCTTCCAGAGGGCTCTGGACCTCAGACTTGGCCGAAGGTTCACCTTCCAACAAGACAATGACCATAAGCACACAGCTAAAATAACAAAGGAGTGGCTTCAGAACAACTCTGTGACCATTCTTGACTGGCCCAGCCAGAGCCCTGACCTAAACCCAATTGAGCATCTCTGGAGAGACCTTAAAATGGCTGTCTACCAACGTTCACCATCCAACCTGATGGAACTGGAGAGGATCTGCAAGGAAGAATGGCAGAGGATCCCCAAATCCAGGTGTGAAAAACTTGTTGCATCATTCCCAAGAAGACTCATGGCTGTACTAGCTCTAAAGGGTGCTTCCACTGAATACTGAGCAAAGGGTCTGAATACTTATGACCATGTGATATTTCAGTTTTTCTTTTTTAATAAATTTGCAAAAATTTCTACATTTCTGTTTTTTTCAGTGAAGATGGGGTGCAGAGTGTACTTTAATGAGAAAAAAATGAGCTTTTCAGAATTTACCAAATGGCTGCAATGGAACAAAGAGTGAAAAATTTAAAGGGGTCTGAATACTTTCCGTACCCACTGTACATATATACACTGCTCAAAAAAATAAAGGGAACACTCAAATAACACATCTTAGATCTGAATGAATGAAATATTCTCATTGAATACTTTGTTCTGTACAACGTTGAATGTGCTGACAACAAAATTACACAAAAATCATTAATGGAAATCAAATTTATTAACCAATGGAGGCCTGGATTTGGAGTCACCCCAAAATTAAAGTGGAAAAACACACTACAGGCTGATTCAACTTTGATGTAATGTCCTTAAAACAAGTCAAAATGAGGCTCAGTATTGTGTGTGGCCTCCAAGTGCCTGTATGACCTCCCTACAACGCCTGGGCATGCTCCTGATGAGGTTGCGGATGGTCTCCTGTGGGATCTCCTCCCAGACCTGGACTAAAGCATCCGCCAACTCCTGGACAGTCTGTGGTGCAACGTGACGTTGGTGGATGGAGCGAGACATGATGTCCCAGATGTGCTCAATCGGATTCAGGTCTGGGGAACGGGTGGGCCAGTATATAGCTTCAATGCCTTCATCTTGCAGGAACTGCTCTTCACGGCGTCTCCAGGCTCTGTCACGTCTGTCACATGTGCTCAGTGTGAACCTGCTTTCATCTGTGAAGAGCACAGGGCACCAGTGGCGACTTTGCCAATCCTGGTGTTCTGTGGCAAATGTCAAGCATCCTGCACGGTGTTGGGCTGTGAGCACAACCCCCATCTGTGGACGTCGGGCCCTCATACCACCCTCATGGACTCGGTTTCTAACCGTTTGTGCAGACACATGCACATTTGTGGCCAGCTGGAGGTCATTTTGCAGGGCTCTGGCAGTGCTCCTCCTGTTCCTCCTTGCACAAAGGCGGAGGTAGCGGTCCTGCTGCTGGGCTGTTGCCCTCCTACGGCCCCCTCCACATCTCCTGGTGTACTGGCCTGTCTCCTGGTAGCGCCTCCAGCCTCTGGACACTACGCTGACAGACACAGCAAACCTTCTTGCCACAGCTCGCATTGATGTGCCATCCTGGATGAGTTGCACTACCTGAGCAACTTCTGTGGGTTGTAGAGTTCGTCTCATGCTACCATGAGTGTTAAAGCACAACCAACATTCAAAAGTGACCAAAACATCAGCCAGAAAGCATTGGTACTGAGATGTGGTCTGTGGTCCCCACCTGCAGAACCACTCCTTTATTGAGGGTGTCTTGATAATTGCCAATAATTTCCATCTATTGTCTATTCCATTTGCACAACAGCATGTGAAATTGATTGTCAATCAGTGTTGCTTCCTAAATGAACAGTTTGATTTCACAGAAGTTTGATTTACTTGGAGTTATATTCTGTTGTTTAAGTGTTCCCTTTATTTTTTTGAGCAGTGTATATATCTATCTGAACTAACAGTCCTTCTGAGGACTAATCAAGCTGCATATATTCAGTGGTGATAGCAGGAATTAGACAGGCAGGCAGTGTATGTGGCAGACTGCAGTGCATATACTGCAAGAGGGTCCATTGAACGTTCCTGCTGCTGCTGTTCTTACATATATTTGTAGACATAGCCTCAGATATCAGGGGCCAGGGAAAAAATTTTTTTGATCTTAATCCTGGTTATTTGCTTAAAAAGCAATCCAGAGTACACCATTTTTCTGCTCCATTTGCTTGTTCTCACTGCAGAATAAAGCCAGATCTTTTCCATATTTCAGCGCTAAAATCCAGAAGTTTAAACTGAACGTGGAAAATATTGGCCTCCTTTTACACTCTGTTGCAGTGTGTCGGTCAAGCTATTGACACTAGGTGTCTGTGAAGGATAGTATTAGCAAATTACAGGCCTGCTATTTAAAACCGTGGCTCTCTGTCAGACATAACACCTATAAGAGTGTTCCAAAATCTGACATTTCTTCCATTTTCATTCCATTGCAGTGTGTCGGTCAAGCTATTCACACTAGGTGTCTGTGAAGGATAGTATTAGCAAATTACAGGCCTGCTATTTAAAACCGTGGTTCTCTGTCAGACATAACACCTATAAGAGTGTTCCAAAATCTGACATTTCTTCCATTTTCATTTCGTTGCAGTGTGTCGGTCAAGCTATTCACACTAGGTGTCTGTGAAGTATAGTATTAGCAAATTACAGGCCTGCTATTTAAAATTGTGGTTCTCTGTCAGACATATCACATATAACTACGTTCCAAAATCAGTCATTTCTCGTGAACGTGGAAAATATTGTCCTTCCATTAAAAATGGGCAAGGTGCGTGGCAAGGGACAGGGAAGTGGACGTGATGGTGATGGTGCATGCAGAGGCCGAGGACGTGGCCGTGGGCAAGCTGAAATTGTGCCACAACAAACACCCACATCTTGTCGCTCGACCTTCCTGTCTCAATTAATAGGGGACCGCAGAACACCACTCTTGAACACAGAGCAGTGTCAAAAGGTTGCTGGTTGGATAGAAGATAATGCTTCCAGTCACTTAGCCACCACCACCACTCTGTCTTCCACACAGTCAAGTCTCAGTAGCCGTGAGTCTGGACCGCATATTCCTCACCCTGATCCTCCTTCTTCCCACCATGCCGAGTGCCCGGAGTCAACTGATCCCACACTTGGACACTCAGAAGAGCTGTTCACTTTTCCATTTGTAGGTTCAGGCCTCTCGCCCGGCCAGCTTCAAGCGAGTCAAGAGGAGAACGCGTGTAGCGATGCCCAAATATTGGAGCAGCCACGGTCACACGAAGGCGACGGTGGGAAAGTGCAATTACTGTCGCAAGAGGTGGATGATGATGATGAGACACAATTGCCAGAAAGTCAGGAGGAGGCCAGGGTGCGGAAGTGGAAGACGAGGTGGTGGATGATATAGTAAGTGACCCAACCTGGCAGGGGGACATACAGGGTGAGGACAGCAGCACACAGGGGGAGGGAAGTGTAG
Source organism: Phyllobates terribilis (assembly GCF_046119375.1). Taxonomy (NCBI): domain Eukaryota; kingdom Metazoa; phylum Chordata; class Amphibia; order Anura; family Dendrobatidae; genus Phyllobates; species Phyllobates terribilis. The sequence continues at coordinate 175,349,248 of NW_027362761.1, read as the reverse complement.
CACCACAACAGGCAGGAAAAAGCAGCGTGGTGGCCGCAGACACAAGGTGGAAAAGCCTTCCTCGTAACGCCAACACAACGGAAGTTGCCAGTACAACTGTTAGGTCTTCCCGAGTCTGGTTATTTTTTAAAGACTCTGCAGATAACCCCAAAAAGGCCATTTGCACCACCTGCCAGACCAGCATCAGCAGAGGTAGAAAAACTAGCAGCCTCACCACCACCAGCATGATCAGGCACATGGCAGCAAAGCACCTGACTAAGTGGGCCGAACCCCAGGGTCCAGCAACAGTGTCTGCGGGTGACACCCCTGCTTGTTCCGCTGTTGTGCGTGCACGCCAATCCCCTGGGTGTGCCAATCATCCATGGCGCATGCCAAGATGCTTCACGCCTAGCACCTGTCGTTGCACTCTCAACTAGCACCATCAGCAAGCACGTCCACGTTGTTGTCCTAGCGCAGCGTTCAGTTGTCTCTATCCCAGTCCTTGGAACAATACTAAATTCACACATTTCACGTATGCTTGCGCTCGAAATGTCACCTTTTCGGCTTGTGGAGACGGATGTTTTCCGCAACCTCGGTACTCGGTTCCCAGCCACCACTATTTCTCCCGGTGTGCCGTCCCTGCATTACATGAGCACGTGTCCCACAACATTAGACATGCCCTCAACAACGCAGTTACTGGGAAAGTCCACCTAACCACGGACACGTGGACAAGAGCTTGTGGGCAGGGACGGTACATCTCGCTGAAGGCACACTGGGTTAATATAGTGGAAGCCAGGACCCAGTCGGACCTTAGGACGGAACACATCCTCCCAACGCCGAGCATTGCGGACCCTGGGTCAATCAGGGTTGCCCCCACATTCTACAGCTCCTGCACCTCTTTCTCCTCCACTTCAGCCTCCATCTCCGAAATGACCACATCAGTCGCAAGCTGGAAGCACTGCAGCACTGCCTCGGCCAAGTGGCAACAGGCTGTGCTGAAGTTAATATGTTTAGGTGGCAAATCGCACAAAGCTGAACAGCTCTGAAAGAGCATGCAGGTCTGTGTCTGACACCGCTGAACCTACAGCCAGGCATAGTAGTGTGTGACAATGGCTGGAACCTGGTGGCGAGGCGAGCTCACACACTTACCATGCCTGGCCCATGTGCTGAACCTCGTGGTTCAGCGGTTTCTCAAAACCTACCCGGATCTGTCGGATCTGCTTGTCAAAGTAAGCCGCCTGTGTGCCCATTTTATAAAAGTCAGCTACAGCTTCCGCCGTCCTTGCAGTGCTTCAGCAGCGTTTGCAGCTTACAGCTCAACGACTGATCTGCGATGTCCCCACGCATTGGAACTCTACATTGCAGATGTTGGGAAGGATTTGTGAGCAGAAGAGGGCAGTTGTTAACTACCAGCATCAACAAGGCCGTCGGTATTCAGGTCAGACTCTACACATAAGACCTCAGGAGTGGACATGGATGTCAGACATATGTACCATTCTCCAAAACTTTGAGGACTCCACTAAGATGGTGAGCGGTGATGACGTCATAATTAGCGTCACTATCCCGCTTCTCTGTCTTCTGAATCGCTCTCTGCTCACAATTAAAGAGGATGCATTGCAGGCGGAGCATGATTAGATGGAGCAAGGAACCATACAGGGTGATTCCACACAGCCCAGCCTAATCTCATCCCAACATGGATTGGGTGACAATGAGGAAGAGGAGAAGGAAGAAAAGGAGCTAGTATCCTGCGCTATAGCCGGTACTACCTGCACAACTGTCATACCGCCTGTTCAGCGTGGATGGCCTGAGGACAGGGAGGAGGAGCATGAAGAGGAGAGCATGGTCAGTCGTCCTCTTGGTGAGGACACGGAAGTCTTGCCTCTTTGCAGTCTGGCACACATGGCTGAGTTTATGTTACGCTGCCTTTCCCATGACCCTCGCGTTCTCCAAATTTTGGGTGACAGTCATTGGTTGGTGACATTTCTAGACCCCCACTACAAGGAGAACTTTCTGTCTCTTATTCCCTTGAAGGACAGGCCTAATAAAATGGTGCAGTATGAGAAGGCCCTTGTTGCGGAATTATTAAAAAAATTCCCATCTGAAAACATTAGCGGTAGAGGTCACAGTTCGTTAGACAACCAAGGAGTACAGGCGAGAGAGACACAAATGCAATAGAACAGAGGCAGAGGAACACTGTCAAAGTTCTGGGACAGTTTTCTCAGACCCTCCCATCGCACAAGCCCTGATGCACGGGGTACTCTCTCAAGGAGGGAAAAGTTGCGGAAGATGCTGAGGCAGTACCTTGCAGACCGTACCAACGTACTCCGTGATTCCTCTGTGCCTTATAGTTATTGGGTATCCAAGCTGGATATGTGGCATGAACTGGCTCTCTAAGCCTTGGAGGTCCTGGCCTGCCCTGCCGCTAGCATTTTATCAGAGTGGGTTTTTAGTGCAGCCGGTGGAATTATAACCGATAGGCGCATCCGCCTGTCAACTGAAAATGCTGACAGGCTCCCTCTTATAAAAATGAACAAGGGCTGGATTGGGCCAGACTTCTCAACACCATCGAATGATAGCAGTGTAACATAAACTCAAGTACAGTGTCCTTTTTTTGGGAAGTCTAACTCTATTCCCATTCACCTCTGTCTTCACACCTAGACATGGGTATACGCTTCCTGATTTTGTCTATTTGCTCTTGTCCTCTTCCTTCTCCGCATCCTCATCCTCCACCACCATATCACCACCATATGTACCATATCAACATATCTACGTCTCTTGCAAGGGACATTGGAGTTCCTCCAAATTTTTGGCAGCCGTTGCTTCACTGCATAGGCAAAGAGTATGGGAGACCCACTTCCTAATGATGGGAACATTGTTTTCAGGAGGCCCTCCGACCTCTACGTCGCTTGCAAGGGGCATTGGAGTTCCTCCAAATTTTTGGCAGCCATTGCAGTCAGTGCATATGCAATAACAGTATAGGAGATCCACTCGTTAATAATGGGAACAACAAAGCATAGCCAACTACTGGCCCTTTAAGAATAGTAAGGGCCGCCTGATGGCCCTATAAAAATAGTGTTTGTGACTTTCAGAGTCCCTCCATCATAAATGAAACAGGATGTGTCTGATGATGTGTCACACACCACATGGCCAGATAAGGTAGTAAAATGTTAAAATGACACTTCCTGGTGAGTGCAAAAGTGCAAAAACGCATCAAAAGCGCTACGTGTGAACATAGCCCAAGGTGTGGAGGAGCATTTTTGTTTTTGGTTATTTATTTTGCCTTTCAGGATGGGAAACTTATATACTAGGATGGCAGACATATATACCAGGAAGGGGCTCAGGATACATGACATATATACCAGGATGGGCCCAGGTTGGGGGACATTTTGGTTATGATCTGCAACAAGAACTAAGGAAAGATAGGGGAAAGCTGTCCCTACAGTAAGACTAAGCTGAATCCCTACGATGTAGCGGGCTGCCTGTTCCTAGTGAACAGACCCGCCTTTGTCCTCGGCTAGTCTGAACGAAGACCTATAGAATTAAGGGAGGGGTCCCTAAAAGAACTAAGAACTGGGACAAAAATGGGACACCTCCTAAACAGAAGTTGTTGTAGAACACAAAAGACAAACTGACAAAAAGTACTAGAGGTCCCAGAGGACCAAGCAAACTGACAGAGATAGGCACCGAAGCACCAGGCTAGCAAGACAGTCAAACAACACTGTAGTCCAGCAAAGCCAGAAGGGCGGAGCTGGAATATATAGGCAGATGGTCACGTGACCGCAAAACACAAGATAGAAAAAACTAACAGGAGGGTTCTAACTGTACCCCCTCTTTTATGAGGATCCTCCAGATCCTCCAGGCCCAGGCCTATCCAGAAACCTCCTGTGGAAAGCTTTAACAAGCCTAGGAGCAGAGACATCATCCGTCCTTACCCAGGAGTTGTCTTCGGGACCGAAACCCTTCCAGGAGACAAGATACTGGCACCCCTGCAATTCTGTCAGATAATACTCAGTTTCTTCCTGAAAATGATTGCAATCACAAATTCTTTGGTATTATTATCTTCATTTAATTGGCTTGCAAGGAAAAAACACAAAAGAGAAGGTAGCAAAAGTGAAATCATTGATCATTTCACACAAAACTCCAAAAAAGGGCCGGACAAAAGTATTGGCACCCTCAGCCTAATACTTGGTTGCACAACCTTTAGCCAAAATAACTGCGGACAACCGTTTCCAGTAACCATCAATGAGTTTCTTACAATGCTCTGCTGGAATTGTAGACCATTCTTCTTTGGCAAACTGCTCCAGGTCCCTGATATTTGAAGGGTGCCTTCTCCAAACTGCCATTTTGAGATCTCTCCACAGGTGTTCTATGGGATTCAGGTCTGGACTCATTGCTGGCCACCTTAGAAGTCTCCAGTGCTTTCTCTCAAACCATTTTATAGTGCTTTTGGAAGTGTGTTTTGGGTCATTGTCCTGCTGGAAGACCCATGACCTCTGAGGGAGACCCAGCTTTCTCACACTGGGCCCTACATTATGCTGCAAAATTTGTTGGTAGTATTCAGACTTCATAAAGCCATGCACACGGTCAAGCAGTCCAGTGCCAGAGGCAGCAAAGCAACCCCAAAACATCAGGGAACCTCCGCCATGTTTGACTGTAGGGACCGTGTTCTTTTCTTTGAATGCCTCTTTTTTTTTCCTGTACACTCTATGTTGATACATTTTCCCAAAAAGCTCTACTTTTGTCTCATCTGACAAAGAACATACTTCCAAAACGTTTTAGGCTTTCTCAGGTAAGTTTTGGCAAACTCCAGCCTGGCTTTTTTATGTCTCGGGGTAAGAAGTGGGGTATCCTACCACACAGTCCCTTTTCATTCAGACGCCGACGGATAGTACGGGTTGACACTGTTGTACCCTCAGCTTGAACTTGTTTGGATTTTAGTCGAGGTTCTTTATCCACCATCCGCACAATCTTGCGTTGAAATCTCTTGTCAATTTTTCTTTTCCGTCCACATCTAGGGAGGTTAGCCACAGTGCCATGGGCTTTAAACTTCTTGATGACACTGCACACGGAAGGCACAGGAACATTCAGGTCTTTGGAGATGGACTTGTAGCCTTGAAATTGCTCATGCTTCCTCACAATTTGGTTTCTCAAGTCCTCAGACAGTTCTTTGGTCTTCTTTCTTTTCTCCATGCTCAATGTGGTACACACAAGGACACAGGACAGAGGTTGAGTCAACTTTAATCCATGTTAACTGGCTGCAAGTGTGATTTAGTTATTGCCAACACCTGTTAGGTGCCACAGGTAAGTTACAGGTGAATTAGAGAAACATCACATGATTTTTCAAAGGGTGCCAATACTTTTGTCCACCCCCTTTTTTTGGTTTGGTGTGGAATTATATCCAATTTGGCTTTAGGACAATTCTTTTTGTGTTTTTTTCATTGAAGACAAATTAAATGAAGAGAATAATACCAAAGAATTTGTGATTGCAATCATTTTCAGGAAGAAACTGAGCATTATCTGACAGAATTGCAGGGGTGCCAATACTTTTGGCCAGCACTGTAGAATTCAAGATACGCGAAATCTCAAATTCGCCGTCTTCCACCACAGGAGGAACTGTGACAGTGGCGTACCTATCATAAATGTCAGCCTTTTTCAACAAGGAAACATGAAACACAGGATTAATCTTCCAGGAAGTAGGGACATCCAACATAACAGCAGACGGGTTAACAACCTAAAGCACTTTAAATGGACCCACAAACTTAGGACCCAGTTTTTTAGAGGGAATCCTCAACCGCAGGTTCTTCGAGGACAACCAAACCATGTCACCCACAGTAAACAAAACCTCTTTACGTTTCCTGTCAAAATACTTCTTGGATTTCTTGTTAGCCTCTTGAAGGTTGCAACGTACATTAGTCCAAACTCTCTCCAAATCACAGGAAAAATTCTCCTCCTCCGGCACCGCGCCGACCCTCATTTGGAGAACGAACCAAAAGACGGATGTCTCCCAGTACAACAAAAAAAAGGAGAACACCCAGCAGAGGAGGATGTATGATTGTTAAGAGCAAATTCTGCGAGAGGCAGAAACTCAGACCACACCTCTTGATTGTCTGCCACAAAACAATGCAAAAACTGTTCAGCATCCTGGTTCTTTCTTTCAGTCTGTCCATTAGACTCAGGATGATAACCAGACAAAAATGACAAATGGACTCCCAACCTGTCACAAAAAGCATGCCAAAAGCGAGCCACAAACTGAGGTCCTCTATCAGAAACAATATCTGTGGGAACGCCATGGAGTTTGACAATCTCCTTAACAAACGCCTTAGCAAGTGTCTTGGCGCAGGGCAACTTAATGAATGGAACCAAGTGACACATCTTACTAAAAAGGTCCACGACCACCAAGATGACAGTAAAACCCTCGGACACAGGAAGGCGCACTAGGAACTTCCAGAGGGCAAAGCAACCCCATAGCAGGAGTATGTGAAGCCTTTGACCTAGCACACACAGTACACTGACGCACCCAGTTGATGACTTCCTTCTGCCATCCAGGCCACCAAAAACTGCGACTGATAAGTCTCTTAGTTTCCGAAATTCCTGGATGACCTGCCAACCGAGACTCATGACACTCCACAAACAAATCTCTCCTAAAGGCTCTAGGTACAAACAACCTCCCATGGGGAGTGTTAGATGGAGCATCATCTTGAGCTTTCAGAATCCCATTCTCCAAAACGGAGTCCAAAGCCGCCACCAAAACTCCTTTCTGTAAAATGCTCTCCTCCTCCTCGGCACCGACAATAGGAAAGAAACTGCGAGATAAAGCATCTGTTATGATCTGCTACAAGCACTAAGGAAAGACAGGAGATCTGTCCCTACAATAGAACTAAACTGGATCCCTACGATGTAACGGGGAACCTGATCCTGCGATCAGACCCGCTAAAGGCCTCAGCTAGTCTGTACGAAGACCTATAGATGCAAGGGAGGGATCCCTACAAGAACTAGGGACTGGGATAAAGTTGGACACCTCCTAGCAGAAATTGTAGCAGTAAAAGACAAACACACAACATAGAACATAGAGGTCAGAAGACCTAGCAAAACTAACAGAGAAAGGTAACAGAGTACCAAGCTAGCTCAAGAGAAGAAATTACAATGAAGTCCAGCAAGGCCAGGAGGGCGGAGCCAGATTAAATAGGCAAAAAAAGGTCATGTGACCAGCAAACTAGAAAAAAACCAACAGGAGAGTTCTAACAGTACCCCCTCTTCTAAGAGGATCCTCCGGATCCCCTAGGCCCGGGCTTATCAGGAAACCTCCTGTGAAACGCTCTGACAAGTCTGGAGGCAGAAACATCATCCGCCCTCACCCATGAGTTATCCTCGGGTCCGAAACCCTTCCAAGCGACGAGATACTGCAAACTCCCTCTATACCGTCTAGAATTTAGGATGCGGGAAATTTCATATTCCCCGTCCTCCACCACCGGAGGAACAGTGGCAGAGGCGTCACCAACCGACACATCAGCTCTTTTCAACAGAGAAACATGAAACACCGGATTAATCTTCCAGGAGGTAGGAACCTCCAAACTAACAGCAGATTGGTTAACTATCTGAAGCACCTCAAAGGGCCCTACAAACTTGGGACCCAATTTTTTAGAAGGAATCCTCAATCGCAGATTCTTAGAGGACAACCAAACCATGTCACCAATAGCAAACAAAACCTCTTGCCGTTTCCTATCAAAGTACCTCTTAGATTTTTTGTTATCCTCCTGAAGATTATCACGCACATCCGTCCAAACTCTCTCCAAATCACCGGAAAAACTCTCCTCCTCAGGCACAGCCGATACCAATTTGGAGAATGACCCAAAAGACGGATGTCTCCCAGAACAACAAAAAAAAGGCGAACACCCAGCAGAAGAGGATGTATGGTTGTTAAGAGCAAATTCAGCAAGTGGCAGAAACTCAGACCACCCCTCTTGATTGTCTGCCACAAAGCAATGCAAGAACTGCTCAACATCCTGGTTCTTTCTTTCTGTCTGGCCATTAGACTCAGGATGATATCCGGATGAAAACGACAAATGAACTCCCAACCTGTCACAAAAGGCACGCCAAAAACGAGCCACGAACTGAGGTCCCCTATCAGAAACAATGTCAGTAGGAACGCCATGTAGTCTGACAATTTCCTTGACAAAGGCCTTAGCGAGTGTCTTAGCGCAAGGCAGTTTGATGAAGGGAACCAAGTGACACATCTTGCTAAAACGGTCCACGACCACCCAGATGACCGTGAAACCTTCAGAGGGGGGAAGGTCAGTAATAAAGTCCATAGCCAGATGTGTCCAAGGTGCACTAGGAACCTCCAGAGGGCAAAGCAACCCCGCAGCAGGAGCATGCGAAGACTTAGATCTAGCACACACAGTACATTGAGGCACCCACTTAATGACTTCCTTCTGCCATCCAGGCCACAAAAAACTGCGACCCACAAGTCTCTTGGTCTCAGAAATTCCTGGATGACCTGTCAACCGAGACTCATGACACTCAACAAACAAATCTCTCCTAAAGGTCCTAGGCACAAACAACCTCCCATGGGGAGTGTTAGATGGGGCATTCTCCTGAGCTTTAAGAATCTCATCCTCCAAAACGGAGTCCAAAGCAGCAATCACAACACCTTCTTGTAAAATGCTCTCCTCCTCCTCCTCAGCACTGACCATGGGAGAAAAGCTGCGAGACAAAGCATCCGCTTTAACATTCTTGGTACCCGGGATGTAAGTAACAGAAAAATTAAAAAGCGCTTGGCAGCATCAAGATAGATCAGATTTTTATGATCAGTGAAAACCTGAATGGGAAATTCAGCACCTTCCAAGAGATGACGCCAGTGTTCAAATGCGAGTTTAATAGCCAACAATTCCCGATTACCAATATCGTAATTAAGTTCAGTCTCAGAAAATTTTTTTGAAAAAAAGGCACAGGGATGAACTCCATCCTTGCTTTCCTGAGACAACACCGCACCGACCCCCACAGAAGAAGCATCAACCTCAACCAAAAACGGCTTAGTCACATCAGGCTGCATAAGGATGGGAGCAGAGGTGAACCTCTCCTTTAGAAACACAAAAGCTTGAATGGCCTCAGAAGTCCACTGAACCGCATTAGCACCTTTCCTGGTGAGATCGGTCAGCGGTTTGACAATAATAGAAAATTTTTTTATGAATTTTCTGTAATAATTGGCGAAACCCAAAAACCTCTGTATCGATTTTAAACCAATAGGCCTAGGCCATTCCTGCACAGCTTGAACTTTAACCGGGTCCATCTCAAAACCTTCACTGGAGATAATGTAACCCAAAAAACTAATTCTCTGTACAGCGAACTCAAATTTCTCTAGCTTAGCAAAAAGCGAATTGTCCATTAGTAACTGTAAAACCTCACGTACGCTCTGCCAATGAGACTCCAGATCAGGCGAATAAATCAGAATGTCATCCAAATACACAACCACATTTTTGCTGATCAAAGGTCTAAGGATGTCATTAATAAGATTCTGAAAAAATGCTGGAGCATTGGTAAGACCAAAAGGCATAACCAGATTCTCAAAATGACCCACAGGAGTGTTAAAAGCAGTCTTCCATTCATCACCCTCCTTCATGCGCAACAAATTGTATGCCCCCCGGAGATCAATTTTAGAGAACCACTTGGCCCCCACTAACTGGTTAAACAAATCAGAAATCAATGGCAGTGGGTAAGGAATGCGTACAGTAATTTTATTAATCTCACGAAAGTCCAGACAAGGACGTAAACCCCCATCTTTTTTTTTTACAAAAAAAAAATCCAACAGCCACAGGAGACTTGGAAGGCCTAATGTGACCGGCGGCCAAGCTTGTCTGTATGTATTCCTCCAAAGAATTTCTCTCAGGAATAGTAAGATTAAATAAACAACTTTTAGGAAGAGTTGCTCCAGGGACAAATTCAATGGTACAATCATAGTCTCTATGGGGAGGCAAAATTTGTGACTCCGCCTCAGAAAAAACTCTCCAAAAACCCTGAATAGGTACAGGTAATTCCCCTTTTTCCACCGCAGCAATACGTCCGTTACAACACTTGTCATAACATTTAGGGCTCCAGGACTTAATTTCATTGGTAGACCAATCCAGTACAGGATTGTGCAATTTTAACCAGGGCAACCCCAAAATTACTGGAGAAGGCAAATTATTTAATACTACCAAATCCAAATTCTCTTGATGAATACCATTAATAGTGAGGGGAAATTCACAGACCTTGTGAGTAACACTCTTCAAGGGAGAGCCATCAACAGAAACCACAGCAATAGGGGATGACAAAGGTTTAGGCTTTAATTTAAGTTTTTCCAAGAATCCCCCATCAATCACATTCAGAGTAAAACCACAATCCACAAATACCCGAAATTCAATTAATTCTTCCTGAGCAGCGGTAGTAGCAGATAGGAATACTCCCTTGGTATTTAAACAGGCAATAGGTGCATGACTGACCATTTTTTTTTCTTTGCTCATACGAAGCACACAGTTCTTAATGAAATGACCAGAATTTCCGCAATAAAAGCACAAACCTCCGGAAAGCCTGCGGTCTTTTTCCTGAGAGCGGGGTGCCATCGCCCCAATCTCCATCGGCTCTCCTTTGTCAGCACAGACCCTCTCAAGATTCGGAGCTGACATGGCAGAGGATTTATTCTCATTAACCCTTGCACGCAGTCTCCTGTCCACCCGTATAGCTAATTGCATTGCCTCCTGCAAGTTTCCAGGTGTGGGATAAGCAATCAGCAAATCCTTAACCCTTTCACCTAGTCCTGCAAGAAACAAACTTTTCAAAGCTGAATCGTTCCACCCCACCTGGGCAGACCACCGACGGAAGTGAGAACAATATTTTTCCACATTACCTGATCCCTGCCTCAGATGTCTCAATTCAGACTCAGCAGATGAGACACGATCAGGATCATCATACAACAAACCCAAAGCAGAAAAAAAACTATCCACTGATCTAAAGCACGGATCACTAGGTTGGAGAGAAAAGGCCCATCCCTGAGGATCTTTGCGCAAAAGTGACATTATGAACCCTATGCGCTGTGATTCATCACCAGAGGATCTGGGTCTTAAACGAAAATACAATAAACAAGCATTTTTAAAAGAAAAAAAATCTTGTTGTTCACCAAAAAATAGATCAGGCAGACGTACCTTTGGCTCCACAAAATGTGCTCCAGAACAGCTACTCACGTGTTGTTGGAGCTCGGCCACCTCCAGAGAGAGTCCCTGCAAGCGTTGAGCCAAATCTTGAACCGAGACCATGATGGAAACTGGAGGCCTTTCCTTAGAGAAATTTTTTTTTTAGGCTGGACTTACTGTTATGATCTGCTACAAGCACTAAGGAAAGACAGGAGATCTGTCCCTACAATAGAACTAAACTGGATCCCTACGATGTAACGGGGAACCTGATCCTGCGATCAGACCCGCTAAAGTCCTCAGCTAGTCTGTACGAAGACCTATAGATGCAAGGGAGGGATCCCTACAAGAACTAGGGACTGGGATAAAGTTGGACACCTCCTAGCAGAAATTGTAGCAGTAAAAGACAAACACACAACATAGAACATAGAGGTCAGAAGACCTAGCAAAACTAAGAGAAAGGTAACAGAGCACCAAGCTAGCTCAAGAGTAGAAATTACAATGAAGTCCAGCAAGGCCAGGAGGGCGGAGCCGGATTAAATAGGCAAAAAAAGGTCATGTGACCAGCGAACTAGAAAAAAACCAACAGGAGAGTTCTAACAGCATCGGCTTTAACATTCTTAGTACCAGGGATATAGGTAACAGAAAAATTAAACCGAGAAAAAAAAAGTGCCCACCTAGTTTGACAGGCATTCAAGCACTTGGCAGCATCCAGATAGATCAAATTCTTATGATCTGTGAAAACCTGAATAGGAAATCTAGCGCCTTCCAAAAAATGAAGCCAATGTTCAAACGCAAGTTTAATAGCCAGCAACTCCCGATTTCCAACATCATAATTCAGTTCGGTTTCTGAAAATTTCCTCGAACAGAAGGCACAAGGATGTACTCCACCCTTGTTCTCCTGAGACAAAACTGCTCCGACCCCCACCGATGAAGAATCGACCTCGACCAAAAAAGGCTTGGTCTCATCAGGCTGCATAAGGATAGGGGCAGAACTGAACCTCTCCTTGAGATACTCAAACACTTCAATGGCCTCAGCAGTCCACTGGGCCGTATTCGCACCTTACTTGGTGAGATCGGTTAGAGGTTTAACAATTACAGAAAAATTCTTAATGAATTTCCTGTAATAATTGGCAAAACCCAAAAATCTCTGTATAGATTTCAAACCAATAGGCCTAGGCCATTCCAGCACAGCCTGAACCTTCACAGGGTCCATCTCAAAGCCCTCGCTGGAGACAATGTAGCCCAAAAAACTAATTTTCTGCACAGCGAACTCACATTTCTCCAGCTTAGCAAAGAGTGAATTATCACTCAATAACTGCAAAACTTCACGTACACTGTGCCAATGGGACTCCAGATCTGGTGAATAAATCAAAATGTCATCCAAATACACAACCACATTCTTACCAATCAAAGGTCTCAGGATGTCATTAATAAGGTTCTGAAAAAATGCAGGTGCATTGGTAAGACCAAAAGGCATCACCAGATTCTCAAAATGACCTACTGGAGTGTTAAAAGCAGTTTTCCATTCATCACCCTCCTTCACTCGTAACAAATTGTATGCCCCCCGGAGATCAATTTTAGAGAACCACTTGGCTCCCACTAACTGGTTAAGCAAGTCAGGAATTAACGGCAATGGGTAGGAATTGCGTACGGTAATCTTATTAATTTCACGAAAATCCAGACATGGAGGTAAACCGCCGTCCTTTTCTTTAACAACGAAGAATCCAACTGCCACCAGCGACCTAGAAGGTCTAATGTGACCAGCAGCCAGGCTAGTCTCTATGTACTCCTCCAAAGCCTTTCTTTCAGGGATAGTCAAATTAAACAAGTGACTTTTGGGAAGAGTGGCACCCGGAACAAACTCAATGGCGCAATCATAATCCCTATGAAGAGGTAAAACTTGCGACTCCTCCTCCGAAAAAACCCTCCAAAAATCTTGAATAGGTACAGGTAATTCCCCTTTTACCACAGCCGCAATGCGACCATTACAACATTTATCATAGCACTTCGGACTCCAAGACTTAATCACATTAGTAGTCCAGTCCAATAAAGGATTGTGCAGTTTTAAACAAGGCAATCCTAGAACAACTGGAGAGGGCAAATTATCCAAAACAACCAAGTCCAAAATTTCTTGGTGAACTCCATTGATAGTGAGGGAAAATGCAGAAGTCTTGCGAGTAATACATTTCAAAGGAGTGTTATCAATTGCAACCACAGAAATAGGTGATGACAAAGGTTTGGATTTCAATTTAAGGTTTTCCAAAAACCCTTTATCAATCATATTAAGTGTTGAACCACAATCCACAAATACCTGAAATTCAATCAAATCTCCCTGCAGAGTAGTACTCCCAGAAAGAAATACTCCTGCAGAGCGTAAACAAGCTATACGGGCGTAACTGACCCTTTTTTTTTTCTTTACTTAAACGACGCTCACAATACTTAATCAAATGGTCAGCTTTACCACAATAAAGACACAAACCTTCGGCGAATCTCCGGTCTCTTTCCTGAGAGCGGAGTGACATTGCCCCCACCTCCATTGGTTCTCCGCTGTCAGAGCAGATTTTCTGGGAACTAGGACCTGATGTTACAGGAGTTTTTACATCATTCACCCTGGACCTCAGTCTCCTGTCCACACGAACAGCTAACTGAATAGCCTCCTGCAGTGTCTCAGGTGCAGGGAATGCAATTAGCAAATCCTTAACCCTTTCACTCAGACCAGCAAGAAATAAACATCTCAGCGCAGAATCATTCCATTTAACTTCTGAGGCCCAACTCCTGAAGTGTGTGCAATAATTTTCAACATCATCTGACCCCTGATTCAAAGGTCTAAGTTCTGATTCAGCAGATGAGATTCGATCAGGGTCGTCATATAATAGCCCCATAGCAGAAAAAAATTCCTCAACAGACCCCAAACATGGATCATTAGGTTGGAGAGAAAAGGCCCACCCCTGTGGTTCCTTGCGCAAAAGTGACATAATAAAGCCAATACGCTGTGATTCATTCCCAGAGGATCTTGGTCTCAAACGAAAATATAACAAACAAGCATTTTTAAAGGAAAAAAAATCTTGCTGTTTACCACAAAAAACATCAGGCAGTCCTACCTTGGGTTCGACAAAATGCGCTCCAGAACAGCTACTCACGTGTTGCTGGAGCTCGGCCACCTCCAGAGACAATCCCTGCAAGCGTTGAGCTAAATCCTGGACGGAAACCATACTGATCCCCGAATTTCTTTCCTTTAGGTTTTTTTGGGCTGGACTTACTGTTATGATCTGCAACAAGAACTAAGGAAAGATAGGGGAAAGCTGTCCCTACAGTAAGACTAAGCTGAATCCCTACGATGTAGCGGGCTGCCTGTTCCTAGTGAACAGACCCGCCTTCGGCTAGTCTGAACGAAGACCTATAGAATTAAGGGAGGGGTCCCTAAAAGAACTAAGGACTGGGACAAAAATGGGACACCTCCTAAACAGAAGTTGTTGTAGAACACAAAAGACAATACTGACAAAAAGTACTAGAGGTCCCAGAGGACCAAGCGAACTGACAGACATAGGCACCGAAGCGCCAGGCTAGCAAGACAGTCAAACAACACTGAAGTCCAGCAAAGCCAGAAGGGCGGAGCTGGAATATATAGGCAGATGGTCACGTGACCGCAAAACACAAGATAGAAAAAACTAACAGGAGGGTTCTAACAATTTTACCATGAATTGGCTCAGGATGATGGACATATATACAAGTATGGGAGACATTATACCAAGATGGGTGACATATATACCAGGATAGGGGACATAAATACCAGGATGGGAACATATATACCAGGAATAGGCCCAGGATGGGTGATATATATACCAGGATGGGAGACAATTTACCATGAAGGGGCCCAAGATAAGGGACATATATATCATGATGGGGGGTATATAAACCAGGATGGGACCAGGATGGGAGACATTAGTAGAGGATGGGGGACATTACTTCATAATCAGGAGTGGGGGGGGTTAAACGTACCATATCTCCTTATAGGAATTAGAATGCTACAAGGGTAAGTATAGCTAACCAACATGAGGGAGTGTATATGAGCAGTATATACAGTGACTCATGAGCACTATATACAGTGACTGAGAAGCAGTATATACAGTGACTGAGGAGCAGTTTATACAGTGACTGAGGAGCAGTATGTACAGTGACTGAGGAGCAGTTTATACAGTGACTGATGAGCACTATATACAGTGACTGATGATCAGTATATACAGTGACTGAGGAGCACTATATACAGTGACTGATGAGCACTATATACAGTGACTGAGGAGCACTATATACAGTGACTGATAAGCACTATATACAGTGACGGATGAGCACTATATACAGTGACTGATGAGCACTATATACAGTGACTGATGAGCACTATATACAGTGACTGAGGAGCACTATATACAGTGACTGAGAAGCAGTATGTACAGTGACTGAGGAGCAGTTTATACAGTGACTGATGAGCACTATATACAGTGACTGATGATCAGTATATACAGTGACTGAGGAGCAGTTTATACAGTGACTGATGAGCACTATATACAGTGATTGATGAGCAGTATATACAGTGACTCATGAGCACTATATACAGTGACTGAGAAGCACTATACACAGTGACTGAGGAGCAGTTTATACAGTGACTGATGAGCACTATATACAGTGACTAATGATCAGTATATACAGTTATATGAAAAAGGTTGGGCACCCCTATTAATCTTAAGCTTAATGTTTTATAAAAATTGGTGTTTTTGCAACAGCTATTTCAGTTTGATATATGTAATAACTGTTGGACACAGTAATGTTTCTGCCTTGAAATGAGATTTATTGTACTAACAGAAAATGTGCAATCTGCATTCAAACAAAATTTGACAGGTGCATAAGTATGGGCACCCTTATCATTTTCTTGTTTTAAATACTCCTACCTACTTTTTACTGACTTACTAAAGCACTTTTTTGGGGTTTGTAACCTCATTGAGCTTTGAACTTCATAGCCAGGTGTATGCAATCATGAGAAAAGCTACTTAAAGTGGCCACTTGCAAGTTGTTCTCCTGTTTGAATCTCCTCTGAAGAGTGGCATCATGGGCTCCTCAAAACAACTGTCAAATGATCTGAAAACAAAGATTATTCAACATAGTTGTTCAGGGGAAGGATACAAAAAGCTGTCTCAGAGATTTAACCTGTCAGTTTCCACTGAGAGGAACATAGTAAGGAAATGGAAGAACACAGGGACAGTTCTTGTTAAGGCCAGAAGTGGTAGGCCAAGAAAAACATCAGAAAGGCAGAGAAGAAGAATGGTGAAATCAGTCAAGGACAATCCTCAGACCACCTCCAGAGAGCTGCAGCATCAACTTGCTGCAGATGGTGTCACTGTGCATCGGTCAACTATACAACGCACTTTGCACAAGGAGAAGCTGTATGGGAGAGTGATGCGAAAGAAGCCGCTTCTGCAAGCACGCCACAAACAGAGTCGGCTGAGGTATGCAAAACCCCTTTTTGGGGAAGCCAATTTCTTTTTGGAAGAAGGTCCTGTGGACTAATGAAACCAAGATTGAGTTGTTTGGTCATACAAAAAGGTGTTATGTATGGCGGCAAAAAAACACAGCATTCCAAGAAAAACACTTGCTACCCACAGTAAAATTTGGTGGAGGTTCCATCACGCTTTGGGGCTGTGTGGCCAATGCCGGCATCGGGAATCTTGTTAAAGTTGAGGGACGCATGGATTCCACTCAGTATCAGCAGATTCTTGACAATAATGTCAAAGAATCAGTGATAAAGTTGAAGTTACGCAGGGGATGGATCTTTCAGCAAGACAATGATCCAAAACACCGCTCCAAATCTACTCAGGCATTCATGCAGAGGAACAATTACAATGTTCTAGAATGGCCATCCCAGTCCCCAGACCTGAATATCATTGAACATCTGTGGGATCATTTGAAGAAGGCTGTCCATGCTCGGCGACCATCAAACTTAACTGAACTGGAATTGTTTTGTAAAGAGGAATGGTCAAAAATACCTTCATCCAGGATCCAGGAACTCATTAAAAGCTACAGGAAGCGACTAGAGGCTGTTATTTTTGCAAAAGGAGGATCTACTAAATATTAATGTCACTTTTCTGGTGAGGTGCCCATACTTATGCACCTGTCAAATTTTGTTTGAATGCAGATTGCACATTTTCTGTTAGTACAATAAACCTCATTTCAAGGCAGAAACATTACTGTGTCCAACAGCTATTACATATATCAAACTGAAATAGCTGTTGCAAAAACACCAATTTTTATAAAACATTAAGCTTAAGATTAATAGGGGTGCCCGAACTTTTTCATATGACTGTACAGTGACTGAGGAACAGTTTATACAGTGACTGATGAGCACTATATACAGTGACTGATGAGCAGTATATACAGTGACTGATGAGCACTATATACAGTGACTGATGAGTACTATATACAGTGACTGATGAGCACTATATACAGTGACTGATGAGCACTATATACAGTGACTGATGAGCAGTATATACAGTGACTGATGAGCAGTTTATACAGTGACTGATGAGCACTATATACAGTGACTGATGAGCACTATATACAGTGACTGATGAGCAGTATATACAGTGACTGAGGAGCAGTATATACAGTGACTGATGAGCACTATATACAGTGACTGATCACCACTATATACAGTGACTGATGAGCACTATATACAGTGACTGATGAGCAGTATATACAGTGACGGATGAGCACTATATACAGTGACTGATGAGCACTATATACAGTGACTGATGAGCACTATATACAGTGACTGAGGAGCAGTATATACAGTGACTGAGGAGCACTATATACAGTGATTGAGAAGCAGTATATACAGTGACTGAGGAGCAGTTTATACAGTGACTGATGAGCACTATATACAGTGACTGATGATCAGTATATACAGTGACTGATGAGCAGTATATACAGTGACTGAGGAGCAGTTTATACAGTGACTGATGAGCACTATATACAGTGACTGATGAGCACTATATACAGTGACTGAGAAGCAGTATATACAGTGACTGAGGAGCAGTTTATACAGTGACTGATGAGCACTATATACAGTGACTGATGATCAGTATATACAGTGACTGAGGAGCAGTTTATACAGTGACTGATGAGAACTATACACAGTGACTGAGGAGCAGTTTATACAGTGACTTATGAGCAGTATATACAGTGACAGATGAGCACTACATACAGTGACTGATGAGTACTATATACAGTGACTGATGAGCAGTATATACAGTGACTGATGAGCACTATATACAGTGACTGATGATCAGTATATACAGTGACTGAGGAGCAGTTTATACAGTGACTGATGAGCACTATACACAGTGACTGATGAGCAGTTTATACAGTGACTGATGATCAGTATATACAGTGACTGAGGAGCAGTTTATACAGTGACTGATGATCAGTATATACAGTGACTGATGAGCACTATATACAGTGACTGATGATCAGTATATACAGTGACTGAGGAGCAGTTTATACAGTGACTGATGATCAGTATATACAGTGACTGATGAGCACTATATACATTGACTGATGAGTACTATATACAGTGACTGATGAGCACTATATACAGTGACTGATGAGTACTATATACAGTGACTGATGAGCAGTTTATACAGTGACTGATGAGCACTATATACAGTGACTGATGAGTACTATATACAGTGACTGATGAGCACTATATACAGTGACTGATGAGCACTATATACAGTGACTGATGAGTACTATATACAGTGACTGATGAGCAGTTTATACAGTGACTGATGAGCAGTTTATAGTGACTGATGAGTACTATATACAGTGACTGATGAGTACTATATACAGTGACTGATGAGCACTATATACAGTGACTGATGAGCACTATATACAGTGACTGATGAGTACTATATACAGTGACTGATGAGCAGTTTATACAGTGACTGATGAGCACTATATACAGTGACTGATGACCAGTATATACAGTGACTGATGAGTACTATATACAGTGACTGATGAGCAGTTTATACAGTGACTGATGAGCAGTATACACAGTGACTGATGAACACTATATACAGTGACTGATGCTTACAGAGGATTATGCCCATTATTTCTGCAGCCCATACATTGGAACCCTCCACTGCACAGCAGCAGTATTAGCACAGTACACGCAGAACGTCCATAAGCCCCGTCCCTTTCCCACCTGCTGACGTCACAATACCACACGCTGACGTCACAACAGACTCCTTACCGATATGATCCGAAACTGGGCAAGTTAGCAGCCACACCGCGGAGGAGGCGCAAGCGAGAGGTCCTGACCCAGGGAGGAGGAGCCATTACCCAGAGCGACTGGAGAAGCAGCAGATGTAATGGGAAACTGCCTAGTAATTCGAGGTCCAGAGATCGTCTATTTATACAGAGGCTCCATCTTGTGGCCACTGTGAATTATAGCAGCTTCCTGACACCATGCTTTAAGTTACCATGTAACTTCGGAAGGAAGGACTCAAATGAGTAAAGGTGACATGTAACTATAATACCATGGGGAAACTGTGGCCCATAGCAACTAATCAGCACTAAGTACAACGTTAATTCTATACAAAATGACAGCAGTGCAGCGATTGGTTGCTTTGGGCAACAATTAAGTTACATTTAGATGGTTTTAGAAATCTCTATTTCTAGGTGCGTATAGAGATCCATGTGTCTGTGTGGGTACATATATATATATATATATATATATATATATATATATATATATATACTGCTCAAAAAAATAAAGGGAACATTCAAATAACACATCCTAGATCTGAATGAATGAAATATTCTCATTGAATACTTTGTTCTGTACAAAGTTGAATGTGCTGACAACAAAATCACACAAAAATCATCAATGGAAATCAAATTTATTAACCAATGGAGGCCTGGGTGTGGAGTCACCCCCAAAATTAAAGTGGAAAAACACACTACAGGCTGATCCAACTTTAATGTAATGTCCTTAAAAAAAGTCAAAATGAGGCTCAGTATTGTGTGTGGCCTCCACGTGCCCGTATGACCTACCTACAACGCCTGGGCATGCTCCTGATGAGGTTGTAGATGGTCTCCTGTGGGATCTCCTCCCAGACCTGGACTAAAGCATCCGCCAACTCCTGGACAGTTTGTGGTGGAAAGTGATGTTAGTGGATGGAGCGAGGCATGATGTCCCAGATGTGCTCAATCGGATTCAGGTCTGGGGAACAGGCGGGCCAGTCCATAGCTTCAATGCCTTCATCTTGCAGGAACTGCTGACACACTCCAGCCACATGAGGTCTGGCATTGTCCTGCATTAGGAGGAACCCAGGGCCAACCACACAAGCATATGGTCTCACAAGGGGTCTGAGGATCTTATCTCGGTACCTAATGGCAGTCAGGCTACCTCTGGCGAGCACATGGAGGGCTGTGCGGCCCTCCAAAGAAATGCCACCCCACACCATTGCTGACCCACTGCCAAACCGGTCATGCTGAAGGATGTTGCAGGCAGCAAATCGCTCTCCACGGCATCTCCAGACTCTGTCACGTCTGTCACATGTGCTCAGTTTGAACCTGCTTTCATCTGTCAAGAGCACAGGGTGCCAGTGGCGACTTTGCCAATCGTGGTGTTCTGTGGCAAATGCAAAGCGTCCTGCACAGTGTTGGGCTGTGAGCACAACCCCCATCTGTGGACGTCGGGCCCTCATACCACCCTCATGGAGTCGGTTTCTAACCGTTTGGGCAGACACATGCACATTTGTGGCCTGCTGGAGGTCATTTTGCAGGACTCTGGCAGTGCTCCTCCTGTTCCTCCTTGCACAAAGGTGGAGGTAGTAGTCCTGCTGCTGCGTTGTTGCCCTCCTACGGCCCCACGTCACCTGGTGTACTGGTCTGTCTCCTGGTAGCGCCTCCAGCCTCAGGCCACTATGCTGACAGACTCAGCAAACCTTCTTGCCACAGCTCGCATTGATGTGCCATCCTGGATGAGCTGCACTACCTGAGCAACTTCTGTGGGTTGTAGAGTCCGTCTCATGCTACCACGAGTGTGAAAGCACAACCAACATTCAAAAGTGACCAAAACATCAGCCAGAAAGCATTGGTACTGAGATGTGGTCTGTGGTCCCCACCTGCAGAACCACTCCTTTATTGAGTGTGTCTTGAAAATTGCCAATAATTTCCATTTATTGTCTATTCCATTTGCACAACAGCATGTGAAATTGATTGTCAATCAGTGTTGCTTCCTAAGTGGACAGTTTGATTTCACAGAAGTTTCATTTACTTGGAGTTATATTCTGTTGTTTAAGTGTTCCCTTTATTTTTTTGAGCAGTGTATATATGTGATTACATGAATATATAAATGTACAGTCATGGCCAAAAGTTTTGAGAATGACACCAAAATTATATTTTCACATGATCTGCTGGCCTCTGGTTTTTATTAGTGTTTGTCTGATGTTTATATCACATACAGAAATATAATTGCAATCATATTATGAGTACCAATAGGTTATATTGACAGTTAGAATGAGTTAATGCAGCAAGTCAATATTTGCAGTGTTGCCCCTTCTTCTTCAAGACCTCTGTAATTCTCCCTGGCATGCTCTCAATCAACTTTTGGACCAAATCCTGACTGATAGCAGTCCATTCTTGCATAATCAATGCTTGCATTTTGCCAGAATTTGTTGGTTTTTGTTTGTCCACCCGTCTCTTGATGATTGACCACAAGTTCTCAATGGGATTAAGATCTGGGGAGTTTCCAGGCCATGGACCCAAAATCTCTATGTTTTGTTCCATGAGCCATTTAGTTATCACCTTTGCTTTATGGCAAGGTGCTCCATCATGCTGGAAAAGGCATTGTTGGGCGCCAAACTGCTCTTGGACGGTTGGGAGAAGTTGCTCTTGGAGGACATTCTGGTACCATTCTTTATTCATGGCTGTGTTTTTAGGCAAGACTGTGAGTGAGCCGATTCCCTTGGCTGAGAAGCAACCCCACACATGAATGGTTTCAGAATGCTTTACAGTTGGCATGAGACAAGACTGGTGGTAGCGCTCACCTCTTCTTCTCCGAAAAAGCTGTTTTCCAGATGTCCCAAACAATCGAAAAGGGGATTCATCAGAGAAAATGACTTTGCCCCAGTCCTCAGCAGTCCACTCCCTGTAAATTTTGCAGAATATCAGTCGGTCCCTGATGTTTTTTCTGGAGAGAAGTGGCTTCTTTGCTGCCCTCCTTGAAACCAGCCCTTGCTCAAAGAGTCTCCGCCTCACAGTGCGTGCAGAAGCACTCACACCAGCCTGCTGCCATTCCTGAGCAAGCTCGGCACTGCTGGTAGTCCGATCCCGCAGCTGAAACAGTTTTAAGATACGGTCCTGGCGCTTGCTGGTCTTTCTTGGGCGCCCTGGAGCCTTTTTGACAACAATGGAAGCTCTCTCCTTGAAGTTCTTGATGATGCGATAGATTGTTGACTGAGGTGCAATCTTTGTAGCTGCGATACTCTTCCCTGTTAGGCCATTTTTGTGCAGTGCAATGATGGCTGCACGTGTTTCTTTAGAGATAACCATGGTTAACTGAAGAGAAACAATGATACCAAGAACCAGCCTCCTTTTAAAGTGTCCAGTGATGTCATTCTTACTTAATCATGACTGATTGATCGCCAGCCCTGTCCTCATCAACACCCTCACCTGTGTTAATGGATCAATCACTAAAACGATGTTAGCTGCTCCTTTTAAGGCAGGACTGCAATGATGTTGAAATGTGTTTTGGGGGTTAAAGTTCATTTTCTGGGCAAATATTGACTTTGCAAGTACAGTAATTGCTGTTAAGCTGATCACTCTTTGACATTCAGGAGTATATGCAAATTGCCATTACAAAAAATCAAGCAGTAAACTTTGGAAAAATGGCCATGACTGTATGTGTATGTATATATATTTGTCTCATTCCGAAATATACATCTATAGATATACACACATATGTCTCTATATATAGAAAATATACTGTAGATGCATACACACAAATGCTTGTGTATGTTTGTACAGTATATTTGATATATATAGAGAGGTGTATACGTGTTGTATGTATACGTGTAAATATACATATATATATATGCATATTTGTGTGCATCAATGCATCAATTTATGTGTATATGCTGTGCCTAGTTGTGTTTTATGAGGTTCTGCAGCAGCTGAGGTGTGTATTATGAGGTTCTCCAGCAGCTGAGGTGTGTATTATGAGGTTCTGCAGCAGCTAAGGTAACTGTGAGGTTTCGCAATAGTTGGTGTGTATTATGAGGTTCGGCACAGCTGGGGTGTATTTTGAGGTTCTGCAACAGCTGAGGTGTGTATTATGAGGTGCTGCAGCAGCTGAGGCAGCTGTGAGGTTCTGCAGCAGTTGGTGTGTATTATGAGGTTCTGGAGCAGCTGGGGTGTATTTTGAGGTTCTTCGGCAGCTGAGGTGTGTATTATGAGGTTCTGAAGCAGCAAAGGTGTTTATTAAGAACAATGTATGGTATAATTTGGACAACCTCTTCTCATTCATCATGTTTGGCTCCATTAAAACACCTATATTTACCTCCCTGCCGGCACTGCTCCAGAGGTCATGGCACTCGCGCTTCCGGGGCTCACGTGAGATTGTTATGTCACGTGAACCCTGAACCTAAACATCACTGACGTCACTGTACACATTGATTTCTTTGCCTGTGTGGATTGGATGGATTGTTCCCGACTTCTGGTAAGAATTTCATGTCAATAGCACCTTTAGAAATTTACTTAGAGATTTGGTGACGTGATCAATACTTATTTCACCCAATGTATATGACAAAAAAAAAATTCTATGAAACATATACTTATGTTTTCTGAACCATTGGATTTCCTGTACCATCTGAACCTTCTGTACTGAAGACTAACATACATGCTGTTAAATTTTTAAAAAGCCTGATGGTTCAGAATATTTACACACTTGTCAGTCGGTGAGATGGCTAATCTCTTTGATTCATATTCATGCTGTACCCTAATTATTTCATAAAATGTGAGTCAGTATAGTAACTTTTGGTGGAAAGAAGATAAGTGGTGTCCATTGATGAGATATGGGAAGAACGCACCGATCAATAGATGAAAAGAATAGTGACGCAGAACTCAAAATATGGACTGTAGTGCGAGATATTTAGAAAGCTCTGCACACTACCTATATCCATTCACCTCTCATAGAATGTCCATTTCTTCAGCAAGATCAAGTTTTCAAACGATTTGTTCGTAGCTGGGGTACTGTGATGAGACAATGGAAGAAAGTCTCTCTCACAAGTGGATAAAAAGGAAGATGACACAACCTGTAACTGTTGGACGTTGGAGAGACACATTTATTAAGTTCTGCACAATACCTATTTGTATATCTAGCACTGAAAGAGTGTCAGGTTCTCCACCAACATCAAGTTCTCCAAAGGTGCCTTGATATATATTATTGGTTTTAGACATGTAGTTACTATGTTTCTTCAACAGTTACATTTTCTGTATCATCAGGTTCACTCTTTTTTTTAACCTTAATAATAGGAAATATTGGTGTGAAAAATTGCACAAATTTTGGAGATGGAATGGCCAGCTGAGGCGGTTGGAGGAGGCTGGATTTTTTAACATCATGTCTTCATGCCTTCAAGGCTAATATACATGTTGTTAAATTAATTTTAGGCAGCCTGATGTTTCAGAATATTTACATACTTGTCAATCGGTGAGATGGCTAATCTCTTTGATTCGTATTCATGTTGTAACCTAATTATTTCATACAATGTGATTCAGAATAGTACCTTTGGTGGAAAGAAGATAAGTGGTGTCCATTGATGAGATTTTGGAAGAACGCACCGATCAATGAATGAAAAGAATAGTGACGCAGAACTCAAAATTTGGACTCCAGTGGATGAGGTATTGGAGGGAATTACGGACCCTCTGAGAATCCACCACTCTTTGAACCCCATACTCTAAGCCACCGTCGACTGAAACTGGAGGAGGCGGGATGAGGGAGACAATACCGAGGGAACAAACTCCTTTAATAAGGATTTATGGAAGACGTTAGGGATGCGAAGGGATAGAGGAAGCTTTAATCTGAATGCCACTGGATTGACCACCTCAAGGATCTCATAAGGACCAGTAAACTTTGGACCCAACTTTGCTGACGGCACTTTAAGTTTAATGTTCCTGTATGACAACCAAACCTTATCCCCAATCTTAAAAACAGGACCCACCGAACATATTCTATCAGCCTTCAGTTTTTGGAGAATCTGAGCAGTCCCAATATTCTTTTGAACCTCCTTCCAAACATCCCCAAGTCTTTGTACGGTGACTACCACCCCAGGACATTCAGAACTAATGCTAGAAAATTCACCAAAATGGGGATGAAACCCATGATTACAGAAAAACTGAGAGGTTCCAGTAGACTGATTCACTCGACTGTTAAAGGCAAACTCAACGAGAGGTAAAAACGAAGACCAGTCCTCCTGCTGAGCCTACACAAAGCACCTTAAAATTTGTTCCAAAGATTTATTTGTCCTCTCAGTCTGACCGTTGGTCTCAGGGTGGTAGGCAGATGAAAATGACAAGTCAATCCCGAGTTTACTACAAAAAGCTCTCCAGAATTTAGAGACAAATTGTACTCCCCTATCGGACACAATGTTAAGAGGAATACCATGTAACCTTACAGTATGGGAAATAAACAACCTGGAGAGTGTCTCTGCATTATGTTATCCAGACAAGGGAACAAAATGAGGTTGTTTGCTGAATCGGTCCACTACCACCCAGATAGCAGTTTTCCCATCAGACAGAGGCAAATCCGTGATGAAATCCATGGACAAATGAGTTGGCAATGGAGCCAATTCCTTGGCCGGCTGGCTATGACTGACTTTAGCGCATGTGCGGACTTCACAAGCAGATACAAAATCTTTGATATCATGGATGGCCACCAAAAAAGTCTGGCAATGGCTTTCCGTGTAGCAGTAACCCCAGGATGACCATTCAAGACGGAATCATGAAATTCCTGTAACAGACGCAATCTTAGGTACACAGGCACAAATAATTTAGTCCCAGGAGTAGCGGGAGGAGCTAATGACTGGGCATTTGCCAAAGACTGGGCATTACGGATCTCCTCCTCCAATTTTGAGGTCACCATAGAAATCACAATTCCCTGAGGAATAATGGAGGATGGAGGTTCTGGAGGAGAAACTGGATCGAGACTACGAGACAATGCGTCAGCTTTCACATTCTTAGACCCCGGTCTGAATGTAATCGAAAAATTAAACCTTGAGAAAAAAAAGGACCATCTTGCTTGTCTAGGAGTTAACCTTTTAGCTGACTCAATATAGGCTAGATTCTTGTGATCAGTGACCACAGTAACTGGATGAACCACCCCCTCCAAAAAATGCCTCAATTCCTCAAAGGCTAATTTTACAGCAAGTAACTCACGATTCTTAATATCATAATTTCCGTCGGCGAAAATTTCTTAGACAAAAAAGCACTTGGACGCAAGTTAGTCAGAGTTTTGGGCCCCTGAGACAAAACCGCCCCTACTCCGACATCCGAAGCATCCACCTCTACAATGAATGGTTCCTGGAGATCCGGTAGGATCAGAATGGGGGCAGACATGAAACACTCTTTTAATTTTTCGAAAGCCTTGATAGCACTCGGTGACCATATCTTGAGATTTGCCCCCTTACGTGTAACGTCAGTAAGAGGTTTAGCAATCTGAGAACACCCCTTGATAAATTTTCTATAATAGTTGGCAAATCCCAGAAAATGTTTTAAGCTTAAAGCCTTAAGATCACGAGGCTGAACACAGTCAATTACGGCCTGTACCTTCCCAGGGTCCATCTTAAACCCTTCTGCAGACAAGATGAACCCCAAGAACGAAATTTCCTGAACAGAAAAAACACATTTTTCCAATTTAGCAAACAAAGAGTTCTCCCTTAACCTTTGTAACACAACCCGGACATGTTCCTGATGAGAATCCAAATTTGGCGAGAAAATTAGAATATCATCCAGATAAATTACAACATATCTTCCAATGCAATCAGAGAATATATCATTCATAAAATTTTGAAACACAGCAGGTGCATTGGATAACCCAAAAGGCATGACAAAGTTTTCAAACAGACCGTCAGACGTTAAAAACGCAGTCTTCCACTCAACACCCTCCCGGATGCGTATCAAATTGCAAGGCCCTCTAAGATCAAGTTTAGAGAATACCCTGGCCCCCAGAAGCTAATTATATAGGTTGGGGATGAGTGGAATTGGGTACGTATTTTTAAACGTGATTTTGTTTAGTTCCGAGGCAAGGACGGAGACCCCCATCTTTCTTTTTTACGAAGAAAAAAACGGCAGCTACTGAAGAGGAGGAAGGACGGATATGACCCTTCCTTAAACTTTCGTTAACATATTCTTTCAAGGCGGCCCATTCAGGCCCGGACAAATTGTAAAGGCGAGCTTTAGGCAGTTTGGCATAAGGAAAAAGCTCAATAGCACAATCATAAGGACGATGGGGAGTTAGTATCTCCGCCTCTTTTTCCGAGAACACATATCCGAAGTCCTTCAGGTACCCTGGCAGACCCTTTAGACTAACGGAGCATATTTGTACAGTTTTTAGACATTTCTTGCAACAATTAGGGCCTCATTTAACATTCTCCCTCTGACACCAATCAGTGACAGGATTGTGACTCTGCAACCATGGAAGCCCCAGTACCAACCCAGTAGGTAAATTATCCAACACAAAACATGAGAAGGATTCAGAGTGGAGAGCTCCTACTTGAAGCGTGAAATCCACGATAACCTTCTTGACCAAATTCCTGGATAATGGTGTTTTGTCAAGGGCGAAGACTTGCAAGGCTCTTTCTAAACCAACTGTCCCTAACCATAACTTCAGAACCAGTCCTGAATCAATAAAGTTAGCAGCAGACCCACAGTCGAACGCCAATATTGATAACACCTGGTTCTCGAAGGATAACACAGTATTTATTAGTACCCTAGAGGAGGAAGAAAAAGGTACCTGGAAGTCTGGGTGACCTCCTCGGCCGTCACCCAGACTCAGATGTTCTCCTGATGGTTTGGTAGCCTGAGGACGAGTAGGGCAATCCTTGAGAAAATGTCCAGAGAGACCACAGTACAGACAGAGTCTGAGATCTTACCTGCGTCTTCTCTCCACAACACCAAGACTGGCAACTCTGATCTCCAATGGTTCCACCTCCGGTAAATGGCCTTGTTCCAGGGAAATATAAAAGGCAGCCATCTGTTCATCTCGTCTCTCACGGAATCTATGGTCCATTCATATGGCCTGGGTCATAGCCTCCACCAGAGAACAAGGAGCGTCATGGAGGACCAGGGCGTCCTTAAGGGTTTCAGAAAGGCCTTTGCGGAACATGCACCTGAGAGCTGCATCGTTCCACAGAACTGCAGTGGACCACTGCTGGAACTCAGTACAGTAGTCCTCAGCTGTTCGACCCCCTTGTGCCAGGTTCGTGATCTTGGTCTCAGCGACTTGGATCCTGTCGGGTTCATCATATATCAGTTCTAAACTGTCAAAGAAAGTATCAACAGATAACCGTTCTGGAGTCAGGGGGGATAAGGAAAATACCCAGGTCTGAGGACCCCTTCGCAGTAGGGACATGATTATTCCCACCAGCAGGAACTCCTTCCCTGATGATCGGGGGCGCAGGGTAAAGAATAACCTACAGCTCTCCCTGAAGACCCTAAACTGATCTCTCTCTCCAGAACATTTATCAGGGAGGTCTATTACAGGTTCTGGAGAGACCAACTGTACATCAGTGGGTACTGACGCCGCAGTGACTGCCGGCAGTGAAGGGCTATCTGAGGTTTTCATTATATTAGTTATCTGACCCTGCAGCTGACATTGTGATGACTACAGACTCTGGCATTCCTTAGCCAGATCTTGAGTCATCAGCTTCAAATTCGCCATCTGGTTACAGAGTGTGTGAACAGTTTCCATACAGGCGAAAAAGAAAAACTTATGGGCCAGACATAATGTGACGCTGAGTCACTTTTCACGGCCAGGCTGTGAGACGGGATAGTCAAGGAGTCTGAAGTCAAAGCCAGGAGGGTACGTCATAAACAGAGGGAAGAGGCAAAGGCGTAGTCAGGTAACATTCTGTAGATCAGAATACCAGGAGGAAAGCAGATCAGAGCAGAAGGGGTTAAACAGACGGATGGTCAGAACAAGGTCCAAGGTAAGGCAACAAAAGATCAATAAACAGAACTAATGTATGTCTGGAAAAGATCTGGGGGAAACAGCTCAGTTAAGTAGCCAGGCATTCAACTGGGATAATGAACACCTCAAGATAGCCAGTGCCTCCCAGTCTCAGGTTGAACAGCTGAGCTGTCAATCACCACACTGACAGCTCCAGCACGCCCCTGTACAAGATTGGACGGCTGAGCTGTCAGTAATTGCATCCCAGACACAGTGAGGGGTGAAACCATGACAATGGCACAATCTGCAACTGTAGGACTTTGGAGATACACATTTATTAAGTTCTGCACAATACCTATTTGTGTATCTAGCACTGAAAGAGTGTCCGGTTCCCCACCAAGATCAAGTTCTCCAAAGGTGCCTTGATATTTATTTTTGGTTTTGGACATGTAGTTACTATGTTTCTTGAACCATTGAATTTTCTGTATGATCAGGTGCTTTCTTCGTTTTAACCTTATATAATAGGAAATATTACGGCTACAAGGAGAAAGTTTTATTCTTCCAGCAGCTGCTTGCTTTCAGTCATCACTGATTGCCAGCACAGCAACATTGAAATGGTTAGACAACAGAGACTGGTGGTAGCTCTTGTTGCTGCTATTAGAGGAACATGCTGACTGTGAAATACAGTTGGCAACACCCCATATGTGATCTGTGACAAAAAAATTTGACACAGGATGTTAAGGGTTAAAGGAGATCCTTCACTAATTTTTTCATATTGACATGGACTCACAATGCAACAGTGACTTCAGAGTAGAATATTTTTTTAACCGCTTTCTGACATAGGAAATACTGGTATGCCCTATGCCAGCTCCCTGACTTTGATGCGAGCTTGCACACCAAGCTTGCATCCCTCCCGGCTGATGATGGCTGAAGTATTCAGCTATCATCTGCATCTAACAGCTGCGAGTGGAGTGGAGCAGAGCTCGTGGCTGTTATGATGTTAAATGCCACTGTCGATCTCTGAGAGCGGCATTTAACACGTGCAAGAAGGGAGGTGCGTCATTCTACGCTCCGTTTGACGCGCCCGTGACATGATCGCAAAGTGCTGATGGGTTCCCATAACAGCCAGGGTACTGCTGAAAAACTCTATGCTTGTCATGACGGTACTCCTGTAAAAACCAGCCCGTCACAGGTGTTCATAGGAAATCTTGATTTCTGCTACATACAGACACTAATGAAATGTATGTAAACTTTTGACTTTGCAGTAAGTAATAAAAATGCCTTAAAATATTCTCTCTCATTATTCTGGCATTTGGCAAATATTAAAAATTATGGTAATCCTAATTGACCTAAAATGGGAAAGGTTTATTCTGATTTCATGTCAGATATTGAGAAAAACATGCATATGTGTCTTTTTATATAGTGCATGTAAACTTCTGGTTTCAACTGTATTTGGTATCTCTGCATTCGTAAAAGTCTGATTTATCAAAATATAAAATTAATTAATCTGATCGGTAAACAGCATAATGTGAAAATGAATCAAAACATCAGAATTATGGTTTTTCAGCGCCGCACAACACAAAAAAATGTAATTTTAAATGTTAAATTTTAATTTTGATTTTTTTCACCACCTAAGTAAAATAAAAACTACACATGTTTGGTATAAAAAATAAAAAAGTTATGGCTCTTTGAATAGTAGTAGGAAAAAACTAAAGCTCAAAAACGGAAAATCGCCCAGTTGGGAAGGGGTTAATTCCGCCTCTGATTGCTAATATCTTCGCAATGCAAAGTATTTAGCACCTGATAAGTTGACTTTTTTTTAAGTCCAAATGGGTGTTATCAGACAGTTTTCACTGTGGGTATGCGCTTCTTGTAGGATGCTGACCAATAATAAACAGGCAACAACCCTCAAAGGAAAGAACAACACAACACTACAACATAGTTACATAGGTTGAAAATAGACCTAGGTCAATCAAGTTCAACCTTCCTCCACCAATTGTACATGTTGCCATTAATTTAACTGTAACCTACAATGTCATGTGTATCGAGGAAATCATCCAGCCCTTTTTTAAAAGCTGCTATAGTGTCTGCCATCACTACCTCTTGTGGTAGGGCATTCCACAGTCCGACTGCTCTGACTGTTAAGAACCCTTTCCTGTTTAGGTGTTGGAATAGTCTTTCTTCCATCCATAATGAGTGCCCCCTTACTATGGTCTTTGGAAGGCATAAGTCATGTGCTAGTCCTTTGTACTGACCACACATATATTTATACATCTAAATGAGATCTCCTCCTCCTCCTCCTCTCATCATATGACAGGCCTTCCATCCCTTGTAATAATCTAGTTGCCCACCTTTGAACTGACTCTAACTTCTGAATATCCTTTTTAAAATGTGGAGCACAAAACTGGATCCCATATTCCAGATGTGGCCTCACCAGTAGTGTTGAGCGATACCTTCCGATATCAGGAAATATCGTATCGGATTGGATCGGGCCGATACCCAAAAAGTATCGGATATCGCCGATTCCGATACCGGAAACCAATGCAAGTCAATGGGACACAAATATCGGAATGAAAATAAACCCTTTCTTTCCTTGTAGGTTAATTCTACATGAAGTAAAACAACTAAGAATAATGTAGAATGACATGAAAAGCCGGCAATTCATCAGCGGCATACACCGGTACCCGACAATTTACAACAGAAAGAATAGAGCATCACACATAGATTAGATAGATAGAAACATGTCAGTCACATATATATGAAGTACAGTGACAGTGTTGCTTACTGTACTTGTCATTTAGTGTAAAGGATTTATTAAAAAAAATATTAGTGTTTTCGTGCACCGTCTCTTTAAAAAAGCCGGCCGGCAATTCAGCAGCGGTACCCGACAATTTATAACAGAAAGAATAGAGCTTCACACATAGATTAGATAGATAGAAACATGTCAGTCACATATATATGAAGTACAGTGACAGTGTTGCTTACTGTACTTGTCATTTAGTGTAAAGGATTTATTTAAAAAAATAATAGTGTTTTCATGCACCGTCTCTTTAAGAAAGCCGGCCGGCAATTCAGCATCTGTACCCGACAATTTAGAACAGAAAGAATAGAGAATCACACATAGATTAGATAGATAGAAACATGTCAGTCACATATATATGAAGTACAGTGACAGTGTTGATTACTGTACTTGTCATTTAGTGTTAAAATAAAGGATTTATTTAAAAAAAAAATTGGCGTGGGGTTCCCCTTAATTTTAGGCTCTAGCGGAGGTTAAGCAGACAGCTGGGGCAAATGTTTGAAGCCTGGGAAGGGGGTAATACCCACGGAGCTTCCCAGGCTACTAATATCAGCCCCCAGCTGAATACCTAGCCTTTACTAGCTATTAAAATGGGGGAACCCCCCCAAAAAAATAACGTGGGGTCCCCCCTAATTTAATAGCTAGCACAGGCTAGGCAGACAGCTGGGGGCTGATATTAATAGCCCAGGAAGGGTGCCATGAATATTGGCCCCCTCCCAGGCTAGAAACACCAGCCGTCAGCCGCCCCAGAAATGGCGCATCCATAGGATGCGCCAATTCTGGCACTTAGCCTCGCTCTTCCACGCTGCCCTGGTGCGGTGGCAGGGGGTAATAGGGTTGGGGTTGATGTCAGCTTATAATGCCAGCTGACATCAAGCCCAGGTTAGTAATGGAGAGGCGTCTATAAGACACCCCCATTACTAACCCCATAGTCAAAGTTAAAAGAAAACACAAACACCCAGAGTAAAGTCCTTTAATTGAAATAAAGACACAATTCTTTATTGTTCTAAATTAAACCATACTTACCATCACGCCCATTCCAGCTGAAGCCAACGATCTCCTGCAATAAAAGAAAAATAATAAAGCAACCTCATCCTTACCTTTCGATGGTTCCCAGGACAGCTCCAGCTCTGCTACATCGAGATGACAGGATGGACCGCAGCAGAAAGCTGCCATCCAGCCTGTCATCCCGCAGACACTGAGAAGGCAGGCATGCTTGCGTTCCTCAGTGTCTCTCTGTGACGTCATCCAGATGAGCCGAGTTCATGTCCAATGAACTCAGCTCACCTCATGCACGTCACTGACAGCGTGGGAAAGTTCTCCTGCACTCAGCGCTTCAGCGTGAGAATTCTCCCACGCTGTCAGTGACATACATGAGGTGAGGTCATGTCCAATGAACTCAGCTCACCTCATGCACGTCACTGACAGTGTGGGAAAATTCTCACGCTGAAGTGCTGAGTGCAGGAGAATTTTCCCACGCTGTCAGTGACGTACATGAGGTGAGCTGAGTTCATTGGACATGACCTCGGCTCATCTTTATGCCGTCACAGCCAGACATTGAGGAGCACAAGCATGCCTGTGCTTCTCAGTGTCTGCGGGATGACAGGATGGATGGCAGCGTTCTGCTGCGGTCCAGCCTGTCATCTCGATGTAGCAGAGCTGAAGCTGTCGTGGGAGCCATGGAAAGGTAAGGATGAGGTTGCTTTATTATTTTACTTTTATTGCAGGAGATCGTTGGCTTCAGCTGGAATGGGCGTGATGGTAAGTATGGTTTAATTTAGAACAATAAAGAATTGTGTGTTTATTTCAATTAAAGGACTTTTTTCTGGGTGTTGTGTTTTTTTAAATACTTTACTAGAAATTCATGGTGGTCATGTCTAATATTGGCGTGACCCCATGAATTTTGGGCTTAGGGCCAGCTGATAATACCAAGCTGGCCTTAACCCCTTTATTACCCAGTGAGCCACCGCACCAGGGCCCTGGATGAGTTGGGTACAGCGCCAGAAGATGGCGCTTCAATGAACGCGCCATTTTCTGGGGCGGCTGCGGACTGCAATTTGCAGCGGGGGTGGCCCAGAAAGCTTGGGTCTCCCTGCGCTGCGGATTCCAGCCCCCAGCTGCATAGTTGTATCTGGCTGGACACAAAAATAGGGCGAAGCTCCACGTATTTTTTTTTTTAAATTATTTCATGAAATTCATGAAATAATTAAGAAAAAAAGGGCTTCCCTATATTGTTGTGTCCAACCAGGTACAAATAGGCAGCTGGTGGTTGGGGGCAGCCCGTTCCTGCCTGCTGTACCTGGCTGGACACAAATATAGTGCGAAGCCCCACGTCAATTTTTTTTAAATCATTTCAGGAAATTCATGAAATAATTAAAAAAAATTGATGTGGGGCTTCGCCCTATATTTGTGTCCAGTCAGGTACAGCAGGCAGGAACGGGCTGCCCCCAACCACCAGCTGCCTATTTGTACCTAGCCGGACACAACAATATAGGGAAGCCCTTTTTTTCTTAATTATTCCATGAATTTCATGAATTAAAAAAAAAAAAACGTGGAGCTTCGCCCTATTTTTGTGTCCAGCCAGGTACAACTAGGCAGCTGGGGGCTGGAATCTGCAGCGCAGGGAGGCCCAAGCTTTCTGGGCCCCACCCGCTGCAAATTGCAGTCCGCAGCCGCCCCGGAAAATGGCGCGTTCATAGAAGCGCCATCTTCTGGCGCTGTACCCAACTCATCCAGGGCCCTGGTGCGGTGGCTCACTGGGTAATAAAGGGGTTAAGGCCAGCTTGGCATTATCAGCTGGCCCTAAGCCCGAAATTCATGGGGTCACGCCAATATTAGACATGACCACCATGAATTTCTAGTAAAGTATTTAAAAAAAACACAAACACCCAGAAAAAAGTCCTTTAATTGAAATAAACACACAATTCTTTATTGTTCTAAATTAAACCATACTTACCATCACGCCCATTCCAGCTGAAGCCAACGATCTCCTGCAATAAAAGAAAAATAATAAAGCAACCTCATCCTTACCTTTCCATGGCTCCCACGACGGCTCCAGCTCTGCTACATCGAGATGACAGGCTGGACCGCAGCAGAACGCTGCCATCCAGCCTGTCATCCCGCAGACACTGAGAAGCGCAGGCATACTTCCACTCCTCAGTGTCTGGCTGTGACGGCATCCAGATGAGCCGACAATGAACTCGGCTCACCTCATGTACGTCACTGACAGCGTGGGAGAATTCTACTGCACTCAGCGCTTCAGCGTGAGAATTTTCCCACGCTGTCAGTGACGTGCATGAGGTGAGGTCATGTCCAATGAACTCGGCGCACCTCATGCACGTCACTGACAGCGTGGGAGAATTCTCACGCTGAAGCGCTGAGTGCAGGAGAATTTTCCCACGCTGTCAGTGACGTGCATGAGGTGAGCTGAGTTCATTGGACATGACCTCGGCTCATCTGGATGCCGTCACAGCGAGACACTGAGGAGCGCAAGCATGTCTGCGCTTCTCAGTGTCTGCGGGATGACAGGCTGGATGGCAGCGTTCTGCTGCGGTCCAGCCTGTCATCTCGATGTAGCAGAGCTGAAGCTGTCCTGGGAACCATGGAAAGGTAAGGATGAGGTTGCTTTATTATTTTACTTTTATTGCAGGAGATCGTTGGCTTCAGCTGGAATGGGCGTGACTGTAAGTATGGTTTAATTTAGAACAATAAAGAATTGTGTCTTTATTTCAATTAAAGGACTTTTTTCTGGGTGTTTGTGTTTTTTTTAAATACTTTACTAGAAATTCATGGCGGTCATGTCTAATATTGGCGTGACCCCCATGAATTTCGGGCTTAGGGCCAGCTGATAATGCCAAGCTGGCCTTAACCCCTTTATTACCCAATGAGCCACCGCACCAGGGCCCTGGATGAGTTGGGTACAGCGCCAGAAGATGGCGCTTCTATGAACGCGCCATTTTCCGGGGCGGCTGCGGACTGCAATTTGCAGCGGGTGGGGCCCAGAAAGCTTGGGTCTCCCTGCGCTGCAGATTCCAGCCCCCAGCTGCCTAGTTGTACCTGGCTGGACACAAAAATAGGGCGAAGCGCCACACATTTTTTTTTTTAATTATTTCATGAAATGCATGGAATAATTAAGAAAAAAAGGGCTTCCCTATATTGTTGTGTCCGGCTAGGTACAGATAGGCAGCTGGTGGTTGGGGGCAGCCCGTTCCTGCCTGCTGTACCTGGCTGGACACAAATATAGTGCGAAGCCCCACGTCAATTTTTTTTTTATTATTTCATGAAATTCATGGAATAATTAAGAAAAAAAGGGCTTCCCTATATTGTTGTGTCCGGCCAGGTACAAATAGGCAGCTGGTGGTTGGGGGCAGCCCGTTCCTGCCTGCTGTACCTGACTGGACACAAATATAGGGCGAAGCCCCACATAATTTTTTTTTAATTATTTCATGAATTTCCTGAAATAATTAAAAAAAAATTGACGTGGGGCTTCACACTATATTTGTGTCCAGCCAGGTACAGCAGGCAGGAACGGGCTGCCCCCAACCACCAGCTGCCTATTTGTACCTGGCCAGACACAACAATATAGGGAAGCCCTTTTTTTCTTAATTATTCCATGAATTTCATGAAATAATTAAAAAAAAAAAAACGTGGGGCTTCTCCCTATTTTTGTGTCCAGCCAGGTACAACTAGGCAGCTGGGGGATGGAATCTGCAGCGCAGGGAGGCCCAAGCTTTCTGCCCCCCCCCCCCCCCCCCCGCTGAAAATTGCAGTCCGCGGCCGCCCCGGAAAATGGCGCGTTCATAGAAGCTGGATGCTGTACCTGGCTGGCATACAAAAATATGGCGAAGCCCACGTCAAAAGTTTTGGGAAAAATTTATTAAAAAATAAATAATAATTTAGGGACTGCATCTTTATTAAGTCCTCAAATGTCATTTAGTGTTAAAATAAAGGATTTATTTTAAAAAAAAATGGCGTGGGATCCCCCATAATTTTAGTCTCTAGCGGAGGTTAAGCAGACGGCTGGGGCAGATGTTTGAAGCCTGGGAAGGGGGTAAAACCCATGGAGCTTCCCAGGCTACTAATATCAGCCCCCAGCTGAATACCTAGCCTTTACTAGCTATTAAAATGGGGGACCCCCCCCAAAAAAATGACGTGGGGTCCCCCCTATTTTAATAGCTAGCAAAGGCTAGGCAGACAGCTGGGGGCTGATATTAATAGCTCAGGAAGGGTGCCATGAATATTGGCCCCCTCCCAGGCTAGAAACACCAGCCGTCAGCCGCCCCAGAAATGGCGCATCCATAGGATGCGCCAATTCTGGCACTTAGCCTCGCTCTTCCACGCTGCCCTGGTGCGGTGGCAGGGGGTAATAGTGGTGGGGTTCATGTCAGCGCCAGCTGCCATGAAGCCCAGGTTAGTAATGATGGGTGTCTATAAGACACCCCCATTACTAACCTACAAAGTGTTAAAAAGAAAAAACACACTACACCCAGAAAAAAATAATTTATTTGAAATAAAACACCATTTTATTTAATTCTTAGTTTACTAAAAAAAAATAGTTACCTGTCCACGTTCCTGCGCTGATCTCCCATGCACAGCTGTCACATCTGGAGATGGTGACAGCTGTGCATGGCTGCTGTAAGCTCACGCTGCCGGGAACACGTCCGCTCCCGGCAGCGGGAGCCACTGACTGAGGTTACCGGAGTGCATTCAGGCAGCGCAGCTCCGGAGACCTCCTTTACGGCAGTGCTGTACCGTGGGAATTTCTCACGATACAGCAGTGCCGTAAAGCAGCTAACCGGAGCAGCGCTGCCTTAACTCTGGTGAACCCTTACGGCCCCGTCATTCTAGCGGCGGCAGCGGTTCAGAGCGGTCACATTCTATGTGGCTGCTCTGAACTGGAGATCTTCGTGGGACACTCGTGGACTGCTACGGAGGGGTAAGGATAAGGTTGTGGTTTATTATTTTATATTTTATTACAGGAGATCGATGGCTTCGGGGAATTAGGTGTCTAGGTGAGTATAGGTGTAGTTTTTTATTTTTTACTTTATTTTAGGTGACGATCGGCGGGGACAGGTAATGTATAAACTAATTTCTTTTAGGTAACCACTGGCCACCAATGACATGTATCTAACATTTATTGGGGACACAGTAGGGCAATTTATATAGCAGGATCAGGCTGATGGGAACTACTGCTCCCATCGAGCTGATCCTGCTGGCACGAGTGGACGGGGGACAGACATAGGCCGATGGGAGTAGTAGTGTCACATCGGCCTATGTCTGCCTGCACGCACAGACACCCCGCACACACACCCCGCACACACACACACCCCGCACACACACCCCGCACACACACACACCCCGCACACACACACACCCCGCACACACACACCCCGCACACACTAATCATGACGGGTCTGGGAGGTGAGGCTGACCTGTGCGGCCGTGGGAAAGTTCATGTGAGTTCATGCAGTCAAGCATGAACTCACATGAACCCTCTGAGGGCACCGCGGCTACTTCAAATGAACAGCTGATCGGCATCACCTGATACCTCAGCTGTTCATTTGAAATAACCGGCGGGAAAGCGCAGCACAGAACGGGAAAGCCGGCGGTGAAGTCTTTTCACTGCCGGCTTCCCCGCCCGGGTCCTTCGCTCCTTGGTGCTGCGCTCCCCGCCCGGTCCTAATTTACGATTGGGATTGGAGGTGGCGAGGGGAGCGGAGGATCGGGGTGGGAGGCTGCGGGGAAGCAGTATGGGGCTGTGTGATTGTTTAAAAGCCGGCGGCTTTTTACCGCCCGCCGGCTTTTAAACAATCAGCAGAATTCTCCCACGCTGGGATGGCATTCTGATGACAAGCTGGATCGCAGCTGAGCGCTGCCATCCAGCTTGTCATCCTTCACAGACACTGCAGAGCGCAGGCATTATGGGAACTTCCGATTCCGGTATTCGATATTATAAAAGTATCGGAATTAAGTATCGGAATTCCGATACAGTGAATATCGGCCGATACCCGATATTTCAGTATCGGAATGCTCAACACTACTCACCAGTGATTTATAAAGGGGTAACAATACGTTGGTATCGCAGGATTTTATTTTTCTTTTTATACATCCTAAAATCTTGTTTGCTTTTACGGCTGCTGCTTGACATTGAGTACTGCTGCTCAGCTTACTTGTAACCAGAATACCCAAGTCCTTCTCCTGTTCTGTAGTCCTGAGTATACTCCCATTTAATGTGTATGTAGTAATAGGATTACTCCGTCCTAGGTGCATTACTCTACATTTATCTACATTAAACCTCATCTGCCAAGTGTTTGCCCATTCAGTCATCTTATCCAGATTGTTCTGCAATATCGCAAAGTCAATATCAGATTTTAATATCCTACATAGTTTGGTATCGTCAGCAAAAACTGAAACTTTACTCTCAATCCCATCCCCATCGTCATTAATAAAGAGGTTAAAAAGAATCGGTCCTACCACAGATCCATGGGGCA
Source organism: Phyllobates terribilis (assembly GCF_046119375.1). Classification (NCBI taxonomy): domain Eukaryota; kingdom Metazoa; phylum Chordata; class Amphibia; order Anura; family Dendrobatidae; genus Phyllobates; species Phyllobates terribilis. Next base: position 175,309,597 of record NW_027362761.1, on the reverse strand, counting down.
CCTCACTGCTGACTATGTCCCATTTAGAGAATGTACCATTTATGATGACTCTTTGTTTCCTGTCATTTAACCAATTCCTTACCCATCTGCCTATACTTCCCCCAAGTCCTTGCTTCTGCAGCTTCAGTATAAGGCTGTTATGTGGTACAGTATCAAATGCCTTTGCAAAGTCCAGATAAATTACATCAGCCGCATTACCAACATTCAGATTTGCAATTACCTCCTCATAGAACCCCAACATGTTGGTTAGACACGACCTATTTTTCATGAATCCGTGCTGATTATCATTTATTATATTATTGTCTGTGATATAACTCTCCAGGTCATTTCTTATGATGCCCTCAAAAACTTTGCACACTACTGATGTCAGACTTACCAGGCGGTAGTTACCTGGATCCAGCTTCTTACCTTTCTTAAATATCGGTACCATATCAGCTATCCTCCAATCCTGTGGCACTATCCCCAGTTTGTTAGGCAATCCCTGCATGTGTCGCAGCTGTCTAACAACCATGACACATGCAGCCGCGGAAGGATCAAACATAGATGCCGAGCACGCCGAAAATACTCGGCGAACACCCGAGCATGTTCAATTAATGGGTTAAATGAGCATGTTCACTCAACACTAGTAGTGTGCTTTATCTGCTGTGCTGTTGGCTAGTTATGATTGGGCAACTCACACAGGCAGAAAAAGTACAATATATACAAGACAGAAGTTTAGCACAAGCAATTACTTGAGTGATTAAGGTTTCAAATGGTGTGAATTCATGTCAGAGATATGTGAGAATTTATAGATGACGTGAGATGGAAATATGCCAGTCAGGATAGACGTCTACCTGGACAAGAGCCACCAAGTTCTGTAAAGGAAGGAAAATAGCCTGATCCCATGAGAACGTGTCTCAATCTAACCCCAGTGGATTTGTCCCAGATTAGAAATGAGGTTAAGGAGAATAGGCGTGCACACAGTAGTGGAGGCGAGGTGCAGGTGAAAGGGGGTTCTAAGCCCCTACACATCTGGTCAGGAATATTCACCGAACATCTCTCATACAATGTGAAAAAAATTAGCTCTGATCTATATGATTATTTATAATAGGAGAAAGAGATATCTATTTTTTTCCTTTACCCTACTAACACTAAATTTAGTGCACAGTGACATAAATCATAATACTCACAACATGTCAAAAAAGCCCCCATAGTATCCAGATATACAGGTGCAACCTCACTAAATTAGAATATCATCAAAAATTAATTTATTTCAGTTCTTCAATACAGAATGTGAAACTCATATATTATATAGAGTCATTACAAACAGAGTGATCTATTTCAAGTGTTTATTTCTGTTAATGTTCATGAGTATTGCTTACAGCCAATCAAAACACAGAAGTCATTATCTCAGTAAATTAGAATACTTTCTAACAACAGCTTGAAAAATGTTTTCAAAATCAGAAATGTTGGCCTACTGAAATGTATGTTCAGTAAATGCACTCAATACTTGGTCGGGGCTCCTTTTGCATCAATTACTGCATCAATGCGGCGCGGCATGGAGGCGATCGGCCTGTGTCACTGCTGAGGTGTTATGGAAGCCCAGGTTGCTTTGATAGCAGCCTTCAGCTCGTCTGCATTGTTGGGTCTGGTGTCTCTCATCTTCCTCTTGACAATAGCTCATAGATTCTCTATGGGTTTAAAGTCAGGCGAGTTTGTTGGCCAATCAAGCACAGTGATACTGTTGTTTTTAAACCAAGTATTTGTACTTTTGGCAGTGTGGAGAGGTGCCAAGTCCTGCTGGAGAATGAAATTTTCATCTCCAAAAAGCTTGTCGGCAGAGGGAAGCATGAAGTGCTCTAAAATTTCCTGGTAGACGCTGCGCTGACTTTGGTCTTGATAAAACACAGTGGACCTACACCAACAGATGACATGGCTCCCCAAACCATCACTGATTGTGGAAACTTCACACTAGACCTCAAGCAGCTTGGATTGTGTGCCTCTCCACTCTTCCTCCAGACTCTGGGACCTTGATTTCCAAATGAAAATTGGAGCTCTGGGACCTTGTGGAGTGTGTCAATGACTGCCTTCTGGACATCTGTCAAGTCAGCAGTCTTCCCCATGATTGTGGAGCCTACTGAAACAGACTAAGGGACCTTTTTAAATGCTTAGGAAGTCGTTGCAGGTGTTTTTTGTTAATTATTTTAATTTACTGAGATAATGACTTCTGTGTTTTCATTGGCTGTAAGCCATAATCATCAACATTAACAGAAATAAACACCTGAAATAGATCACTCTGTTTGTAATGACTCTATAATATAAGAGTTTCACTTTTTGCATTGAAGAACTGAAGTAAATGAACTTTTTGACGATATTCTAATTTAGTGAGATGCACCTGTACATGATGATGATGCTGCGATTTAATTCCAATTGGATGGGTGCGGGGAAAAAATTTGGATGCCATACGGACCATCAGTATGGCATCTAATTCTTATGGATACATTACAATTCTGTAACATAGGAAACTGTATATGGTCTTATAAATGATTAATAACTGCTGAGTAAAAAAACGGATTGGACACAGACAGCACACGGATGACAGGTGGGAAAAATAGTCCCACTTTTCGAATTTTTTTATACGCTCGTGTGATGCCAGCCTAAAAGGAACAGCCTTACCAACACCAGGTCAGAATACCAATACACTAACAGGAGGAAGCTCCGATCCACACATGGGGACCCATTCCCAGAATGTTAATTCATGTCCTATTGCGGGTTGATCTGTTTATCCAGTTAGAAAACAGAAGATGCTTGTGCAGAAAGCTGACAATGTCATGTGCTATTCTGCAAAGTGTGCATTATAACACTTCACCAGCATTTGTTGTGCTGGGATGTTTTTTGGTGAAGGTGTTAGTCCATTGACCTGAAAGGAACTATTTAGCAGGGACAAAGTGAAGCAGAATAAATTTTACCATAAAGTTATAATTAATGACAAAATTGTTCCTTAGAACAGTATCTGCCAACAAGAAAGGTCCCACCGAAATTTGAACTCGGATCGCTGGATTCAAAGTTCAGAGTGCTAACCATTACACCATGGAACCCATTGCATTAAACAGATATATTTGTGTCTGAACAGTCAGCGAGACACTCAAAATGTTTTTTTTTTATAAAAAAAGGCAAAAAAGTGGATAATACAGAGATTTGAACCGTAGAAGAGGAAAACCACAGTTCTAGTTATCTGGCCTACACCAGACTCTTTTAAACAGATATATTTGTGTCTGAACAGTCAGCGAGACACTCAAAATGTTTTTTTTTGTGCAAAAAGGTGGATTACACCCAGATTTGAACCGTGGGAGAGGAAAACCACAGTTCTAGTTATCTGGCCTACACCAGAATCTTGTAAACAGATATATTTGTGTCTGAACAGTCAGCGAGACACTCAAAATATTTTTTTTTATTGAAAAAAGGCAAAAAAGTGGATAATACAGAGATTTTAACCGTGGAACTGCAAAACCACAGTTCTAGTTATCTAGCCTACACCAGACTCTTTTAAACAGATATATTTGTGTCTGAACAGTCAGCGAGACACTCAAAATGTTTTTTTTTATTGAAAAAAGGCAAAAAAGTGGATAATACAGAGATTTTAACCGTGGAACTGCAAAACCACAGTTCTAGTTATCTAGCCTACACCAGACTCTTTTAAACAGATATATTTGTGTCTGAACAGTCAGCGAGACACTCAAAATGTTTTTTTTATTGAAAAAAGGCAAAAAAGTGGATAATACAGAGATTTTAACCGTGGAACTGCAAAACCACAGTTCTAGTTATCTGGCCTACACCAGACTCTTTTAAACAGATATAATTGTGTCTGAACACTCAATTTTTTTTGGGGGGGGAATACCAAAAGGTTAATAAGACGGGTATTTGTACAGTCTGACTGAGGAAAAAAAAAGAGGATTTAGATGAAAAAAAAAGGATTTTTCCTGGCCCCTGAGACCTGGGGCTAAGTCTAGTAATTTGAAAAGCAGCACACAGGACTGTAATGCAGTGTTTGTTGGTATAACCACTGCGTCTCCTATACAGCCTGCCTGATATCTGGGATGGATATTAGTCCTGAGAAGGACTGTTTGTTTGATTTTGCAGGCTTTAGAGACCCTAGACTACCTATTTCGCAGTATAAATCTCTCCCTAACTCAGCAGCACTCTCCCTACACCGTCTGATCCGGAGCGACTGTGTCCAAGATGGCGGCGCCCAGTTTTAAATACTCAAGGTGACGCTGTGCGGCCAGCCAATCACTGTAATGCCCACAACCAACATGGCTGCGGCATTACAGTGACTGGCTAGCAATCCCTGCATGTTCCGCCAAACATGCAGGGCGGAGACCCGAGCTCCCGCCTGAGTAACCCGGAAATGCTCGGTGCTTGCCGAACATCCCGAGTAGTGAGATGCTCGGGCGAGTACCGAGCAATGTCGAGCATGCTCACTCAACACTAATGGACACCAATGAGCGTTCAGAACAGCGCGACCCCACTCCCCTGGATGTGCCTTATAAATGACAATGTTATAGAACGACAACGGCATTCAACAGGTTAACAGCAGAGGGTGGTGCTCCGCTCCATTTGTGGCTGTTAAAGGCAGTTCGCAATAGGCTACAGGCTCTACCGTAGCTGCACCTCAATGGGGAGGGTGCAGCGGTGCTGGGGAAGAAGATGGCTAATAGGTTGGAGGAGTTTTTAAACTAGAGACGGGGGGGGGAAACCAAGGAAATAGGTGGGATGTGAGGCAAGCAAGGGGGAAGGGGAGAAGTGAATATAATGAGGGTGGAGAGGGGGGTGGGGATAGTACAGTTAGATCATTAGAGAAGAATAGGATGCTAAATAACCCCAAAGTTTTATGTTGCATGCTGACCAACGCAAGAAGCCTGACCAATAAGGCGGATGAGCTGCAGGCGCTTATATCGGAGGAGAGGTATGACATCGTAGGTATAACAGAGACTTGGCTAGACGATAGCTACGACTGGGCGGTAAATTTATTAGATTATAGTTTATTTAGAAGGGACCGGAAACAGGGGAAAGGCGGAGGAGTCTGCTTATATGTAAAGTCATGTCTAAAACCCAGACTAAGGGAAGATATAGGAGAGGGAGAAGAGGGGGTCGAGTCCATGTGGGTAGAGATAGAGGGAACTAAAAATAATAATAAAATATTACTGGGGGTCTGCTATAAGCCACCAAATATAACAGAGGAGAATGAGAATCTGCTATTAGGACAAATAGACAAAGTAGCAAAACATAATGAAGTGATTGTAATGGGGGATTTTAACTACCCGGATATTGACTGGGAAACAGAAACCTGTAGATCTCAGAAAGGTAAAAGGTTCTTGACAAATATTAAGGATAATTATCTCTCCCAACTAGTGCAGGAACCAACGAGAGGGAAGGCCGTGTTGGACTTAATATTGACTAATAGGCCTGATAGAATAACTGAGGTACAGATAGGGGGGCACCTAGGTAATAGCGACCATAATATTATCGACTTCAAAATGCTCTTCAGTAGGGTTATCAATAAGGGAACAACAAAAACATTAAACTTTAGGAGGGCGAAGTTTGATCAGCTGATAGAAAACCTTCAACTTATTGACTGGGACAAAGTTCTTAATCAAAGGAATACGAATAGTAAATGGGAAACCTTCAAAAGAATTCTGAATACTCAGTGCGAGAGGTATATACCGTATGGGAATAAAAGGCCCGAAATAAGAGGAAACCAATATGGTTGAACAAGAACGTAAAAGGGGCGTTAAATAGCAAAAAAGAGGCATTCAAGAGATTAAAACAGGAAAACAGTAAGGAGGCACTAATGTGTTACAAGGAAAAAACGAGAACCTGTAAAAAACAAATAAAAATAGCGAAGGAGGAAACAGAGAGACGTATTGCTAGGGAAAGTAGATCAAATCCCAAACTGTTCTTTACGTATATAAATAGTAAAAGGATTAAATCGGATAATATTGGACCGATAAAAAGTGAGGAAGGCAAAATCATAGAGAAAGATGAGGATAAAGCTAATCTATTAAATAATTTTTTTTCGACAACTTTCACAAAGGAAATCGAACTAACAGGAGAAATGAGAAGTGACAAACTTAATCCTCCACTAAGTATGACAAATCTAACCCAAGCTGGGGTACAGAAACGCCTCAGTAACATTAAAATAAACAAATCACCAGGACCTGATGGCATACACCCACGGGTACTAAGGGAACTAAGTAATGTGATAGACAGACCGTTATATCTTATATTTAAGGACTCTGTTGAGACTGGGTCTGTGCCACTTGATTGGCGACAGGCGAATGTAGTGCCAATATTCAAAAAGGGAGCGAAAAGTGACGCCGGAAACTATCGGCCGGTGAGTCTGACGTCCGTTGTGGGCAAAATTTTTGAAAGCTTCATTAAAGAGGCAATTACGGAGCATCTTGATGCTAATAATCTTTTAATCCCGAACCAACATGGATTCATGAGGAATCGCTCCTGCCAAACAAACCTGATTGACTTCTACGAGGAGGTTAGCTCTCGAGTAGATCAGGGGGAACCAGTGGATGTCGTGTATCTCGACTTCTCAAAAGCGTTCGATAGCGTGCCACATAATAGGTTGGTATACAAAATGAGAATGATGGGGCTGGGGGAAAATGTCTGCAAGTGGGTAGCTAACTGGCTAAAGGATAGAAGGCAGAGGGTGGTTATAAATGGAATATACTCAGATTGGGTAAGCGTCACTAGTGGGGTACCACAGGGGTCTGTACTAGGCCCAATGTTATTTAATATCTTTATTAACGACATAGTCAACGGGATAAATAGTAAAATATCAATATTTGCAGATGACACAAAGTTATGTAAAACAATTAATACAAAAGAGGACAGTGCAGACCTACAGAGGGATTTGGATAAGCTGGGTAGGTGGAGCATTAAATGGCAAATGAGGTTTAACGAGGAGAAATGTAAGGTCATACATATGGGAAGGAAAAATGGAAGTCACCAGTACTCACTGAATGGGAAATCATTGGGGAATTCAGAGATGGAGAAGGACTTGGGCATCTTGATTGATAGCAAACTAAATTGGAGTGCCCAAAGTCAGGCCGCTGCTGTAAGGGCAAACAGGGTAATGGGATGTATCAGAAGAGGTATAGCTGCAAAGGATGAGAACATTGTTCTTCCACTGTACAAAGCACTGGTCAGACCACACTTGGAATACTGTGCTCAGTTATGGGCCCCAATATATAGAAAGGATATAAATGAGCTTGAAAAGGTACAAAGGAGGGCAACAAAATTAATAAAGGGAATGGAGGGACTGCAATACCCAGAGAGGTTGGCAAAACTAGGACTATTCAGCTTGGAAAAGAGAAGGTTGAGGGGGGACATAATAAATGTGTACAAATATGTTAGGGGACAGTATAGAGATCTTGCCCGGGATTTGTTCAAAAGGAGGGATATTACGGTAACAAGAGGGCACTCACTAAGACTGGAAGAGAAAAGGTTTCAGCACCAGCATAGGAAGGGGTTCTTTACGGTAAGAGCAGTGAGAATATGGAATTCACTGAGTGAGGAGACGGTAATGTCGGATTCACTACACCAGTTCAAGCGAGGACTGGATACATTTCTAGATACCAGGCAGATTTTAGCATATACTTAAAAATAAAATAAAATAGTAGGTTGATACAGGGATTTATTCTGACTGCTGGTTTCAGAGTCGGGAGGGAATTTTTCCTCAGGTGAAGATTAGCTAAATCATTTGGGGTTTTTGCCCTCCTCTGGATCAACTTTAGCAATTACAGAACTAACAGGTCGAACTTGATGGATGCAAGTCTTTATTCGGCTTTACAAACTATGTTACTATGTTACTATGTTTAGTGGTGCTGTTGTGTTCTTCCCTAGTAATTCGGTCAAGAACTGGGAGCGAGAAGATGTGGCAGTTGGTTGTGGCACATTTTCACCTTGGCCACGGCCCCGTCCTCTACACGCACCATCACCAGAACGTCCAGTTCCACGTCCCTTGCCACGTGCCTTGCCCATTGTAAATGAAGTAAAATAGCTTACACTCGCACTATCAATGGCAAAAGGGTAATAAAAAGGAGATTTGAACCATGGAAGAGGAAAGCCACAGTTCTAGTTATCTGGTCTACACCAGAATCTTTTAAACAGATATATTTGTGTCTGAACAATCAGCGAGACACTCAAAATGTTTTTTTTTATTGAAAAAAGGCAAAAAAGTGGATAAGACAGAGATTTGAACTGTGGAACGGCAAAACAACAATTCTAGTTATCTGGCCTACACCAGACTCTTTTAACCCCTTAAGCCCCGCGGGTGGTTTGCACGTTAATGACCGGGCCAATTTTTACAATTCTGACCACTGTCACTTTATGAGGTAATTACTCTGGAACGCTTCAACGGATCCCCCTGATTCTGAGATTGTTTTTTCGTGACATATTGTACTTCATGATTGTGGAAAAATTTCTTCGATATCACTTGCGTTTATTTGTGAAAAAAAATGAAATTTGGCAAAAATTTTGAAAATTTTGCAATTTTCAGAATTTGAATTTTTAAGCCCTGAAATCAGAGCGATATATCACACAAAAGAGTTAATAAATAACATTTCCCACATGTCTACTTTACATCAGCACAATTTTGGAACCAAAATTTTTTTTTGTTAGGGAGCTATAAGGGTTAAAAGTTGACCAGCGATTTCTCATTTTTCCAACAAAATTTACAAAACCATTTTTTTAGGGACCACATCACATTTGAAGTCACTTTGAGAGGTCTGTATGACAGAAAATACCCAAAAGTGACACAATTCTAAAAACTGCACCCCTCAAGGTGCTCAAAACCACATTCAAGAACTTTATTAACCCTTCAGGTGCTTCACAGGAATTTTTTGAATGTGGAAGAAAAAAATGAACATTTAACTTTTTTCACAAAAATGTTACTTTAGACCCAATTTTTTTTATTTTCACAGGGGTAACAAGAAAAAATGGACCCCAAAATTTGTTGTGCAATTTCCCCTGGGCACGCAGATACCCAATATTTGGGGAAAAAACACTGTTTAGGCGCACGGCAGGGCTCGGAAGGGAAGGAGCGCCATTTGACTTTTTGATTGTAAAATTTGCTTGAATAATTAGCGGACGCCATGTTGTGTTTGGAGAGCCCATGTGTGCCCAAACTTTGGAGCTCCCCCACAAGTGACCCCATTTTGGAAACTAGACCCCCCAAGGCACCTTTCTAGATGCATAGTGAGCACTTGGAACCCCCAGGTGCTTCACAAATTGATTCGTAACAATGAAAAAGTGAAAAAAAAAAACACTTTTTCATTTTTATGAATCAATTTGTGAAGCACCTGAGGGTTCCAAGTGCTCACTATGCATCTAGATAGGTGCCTTGGGTGGTCTAGTTTCCAAAATGGGCTCACTTGTGGGGGAGCTCCAATATTTGGGCACACAGCGGCTCTCTAAATGCAACATGGTGTCCGCTAACAAATTTAACGCAAAATTGGCTCAATTTGTTAGCGACACCATGTTGCGTTTGGAGAGCCGCTGTGTGCCCAAACATTGGAGCTCCCCCACAAGTGACCCCATTTTGGAAACTAGACCCTCCAAGGCACCTATCTAGATGCATCGTGAGCACTTGGAACCCCCAGGTGCTTCACAAATTGATTCGTAACAATGAAAAAGTGAAAAAAGAAACACTTTTTCATTTTTATGAATCAATTTGTGAAGCACCTGGGGGTTCCAACTGCTCACTATGCATCTAGATAGGTGCCTTGGGGGGTCTAGTTTCCAAAATGGGGTCACTTGTGGGGGAGCTCCAATGTTTGGGCACACAGGGACTCTCTAAATGCAACATGGTATCCGCTAACAAATTGAATGGAAAATCGGCTCAAATTGTTAGCGGACGCCACATTGCGTTTGGAGAGCCCCTCTGTGCCCAAACTTTGGAGCTCCCCCACAAATGACCCCATTTTGGAAACTAGACCCCCCAAGGCACCTTTCTAGATGCATAGTGAGCACTTGGAACCCCCAGGTGCTTCACAAATTGATTCGTAACAATGAAAAAGTGAAAAAAAAAACACTTTTTCATTTTTATGAATCAATTTGTGAAGCACCTGGGGTTCCAAGTGCTCACTATGCATCTAGATAGGTGCCTTGGGGGGTCTAGTTTCCAAAATGGGGTCACTTGTGGGGGAGCTCCAATGTTTGGGCACACAGGGACTCTCCAAATGCAACATGATATCCGCTAACAATTTGAGCAAACAATTTGTTAGCGGATATCATGTTGCATTTGGAGAGTCCCTGTGTGCCCAAACATTGGAGCTCCCCCACAAGTGACCCCATTTTGGAAACTAGACCCCCCAAGGCACCTATCTAGATTCATAGTGAGCACTTGGAACCCCAGGTGCTTCACAAATTGATTCATAAAAATGAAAAAGTGTTTTTTTTTTCACTGTTTCATTTTTACGAATCAATTTGTGAAGCACCTGGGGGTTCCAAGTGCTCACTATGCATCTAGATAGGTGCCTTGGGGGGTCTAGTTTCCAAAATGGGGTCACTTGTGGGGGAGCTCCAATGTTTGGGCACACAGGGACTCTCCAAATGCAACATGATATCCGCTAACAATTTGAGCCAACAATTTGTTAGCGGATATCATGTTGCATTTGGAGAGTCCCTGTGTGCCCAAACATTGGAGCTCCCCCACAAGTGACCCCATTTTGGAAGCTAGACCCCCCAAGGCACCTATCTAGATTCATAGTGAGCACTTGGAACCCCAGGTGCTTCACAAATTGATTCATAAAAATGAAAAAGTATTTTTTTTTTCACTTTTTCATTTTTACGAATCAATTTGTGAAGCACCTAGGGGTTCCAAGTGCTCACTATGCATCTAGAAAGGTGCCTTGGGGGGTCTAGTTTCCAAAATGGGGTCACTTGTGGGGGAGCTCCAAAGTTTGGGCACAGAGGGGCTCTCCAAACGCAATGTGGTGTCCGCTAACAATTTGAGCCGATTTTCCATTCAATTTGTTAGCGGATACCATGTTGCATTTAGAGAGTCCCTGTGTGCCCAAACATTGGAGCTCCCCCACAAGTGACCCCATTTTGGAAACTAGACCCCCCAAGGCACCTATCTAGATTCATAGTGAGCACTTGGAACCCCAGGTGCTTCACAAATTGATTCATAAAAATGAAAAAGTGTTTTTTTTTTCACTTTTTCATTTTTACGAATCAATTTGTGAAGCACCTGGGGGTTCCAAGTGCTCACTATGCATCTAGATAGGTGCCTTGGGGGGTCTAGTTTCCAAAATGGGGTCACTTGTGGGGGAGCTCCAATGTTTGGGCACACAGGGGCTCTCCAAACGCAACATGGCGTCCGCTAACAATTTGAGCCGATTTTCCATTCAATTTGTTAGCGGACACCATGTCGCGTTTGGAGAGCCCGTGATGTGCCTAAACAGTGGAGCTCCCCCACAAGTGTCCCCATTTTGGAAACTATACCCCTCAAGGATTTTATTAAGGTGTATAGTGAACATTTTGAACCCAGAGGTACGGCACATTATTTGTTTACATTAGGTCATCATATTGAATAAGTTGTCATTATTCTTGAGCGCAAGTGCTCGCTACTTGAGTTTGCATCGGGTACTCAGGTATGCACCATGTACAGCGTGTGCTCGAGTGACATGCTCAAGTCCCTGCTCCGCATGTTTCACGGTTATTAGACACCCAAAAAAAAACATGCGGGGATCGCTCGTGCATGGCAGGCAATCCCCGTAAAGTTTTTTGGCCGCGAAGCATATGGGGCAGAGACTCGAGCATGTCACTCAAATACCCACGATACTCAATGCATACCAGAGCACCCGATGCAAACTCAAGTAGCGAGCACTTGCTCTCAACACTAGTCGCCATATCGTCATCTTTTTTTCTTACTTTTGAAAAAAATCCCAACCCCAGCCCTAACCCTAGCACAACCCTAGCCCCAGCACAACCCTAGCCCCAGCACAACCCTAGCCCCAGCACAACCCTAGCCCCAAACCCAGCCCTAACCCTAGCCCAATCCTAACCCAAGAGTTTATTTTTGACGCCGTTCCTTGTGCGGTATAAGTGATTAGACGACTTTATTCTTCGGGTCGGTGTGATTACAGCAATGCCAGAATCATATGGGGTTTTTATGACTGACAGCTGTCACACACTAAAAGACGCATTTTTTGTAAAATCTAATTTTTGCATCGCCATATTTTGAGAGCTATAATTTTTCAAGATTTTGGCAGACAGTCATGTGACGGCTCGTTTTTTGCGGGATGACTTGACGTTGTTATTGGTGCCATTTTCAGGCACGTGACATTTTTTGATCGCTTTCTATTCCGATTTTTGGGAGGCAGAATAAACAAAAACCAACAATTCAGGAATTGTTTTTTTTTTTTTTTTTATTCTGTTCCGCGTGTGGTAAAATTGATGAGGTAGCTTTATTCTTCGGGTCAGTACGTTTACAGCGGTACCACATTTGTATCATTTTTCTATGTTTTGGCGCTTATACACAATAAAAGCTATTTTATAGAAAAAAATATTTTTTAGTATCGCTTTATTCTGAGAGCTATAACTTTTTTATTTTTCGGCTGATGGAGCTGTATTGTGGCTTGTTTTTTGCGGGACGAGATGACGTTTTCAGCGGTATCATTTTTATTTATATGCGTCATTTTGATCGCGTGTTATTCCACTTTTTGTTTGGCGGTATGGTGATAAAGCATTGTTTTTTGCTTCGTTTTTTTTTTTTTTTTTTTTTTTTTACCGTGTTCACTGAAGGGGTTAACTAGTGGGACAGTTTTATAGGTCAGGTTGTTCCGGACGCGGCGATACCAAATATGTGTACTTTTATTGTTTTTTTTTAATTTTTTTTATAATAATATTTATTGATGGGTACATTATATTTTTATTTTTGGTGTATTATTTTTTTAATTTTTTTATAATATTTTTGCACATTTTTTTTTTTTTTTTCCACTTTCACACAGTTTATACACTTTATTACTTTGTCCCACTCTGGGACTTTCACTTTTTTTTTTCTGATCGCCTGCATTGCACAGGAATGGAGCACCATCCCTATGCCATGAAGGCTGTCAGAAGTGCACAGTGTGAAGATTGCTTGGAGATGCACTGCGCATGTCCAAGCAATCTTCCTGCTCTCTGGTGACCCGGATGTTGTCATGACGACATCGGGTCGTCATGGCAACACCCGGGAAGCCTTTGCAGACTGCGCTGGAAGCCGGAAGAGGAGGTGAGTATCGCCGATCACCTCCCCTTGCCCCCGCAATGCCGCGATCGACTTCGATCGACTTCGATCGCAGCATCGCGGGGGTTAATGTGCTGGGAGCGGTGCAGGACCGCTCCCTGCACATAGTACCGGGTGTCAGCTGTGACAATCAGCTGACACCCGGCGGCGATCGCGCCCGCACAGCCTGTGTGCGCGCGCGATCGCCATGACGTACTAATACGGGTCTGGGTATTAAGTCCCAGGGCACAGACGCGTATTAGTACGTCAGATGTCAGTAAGGGGTTAAACAGTTATATTTGTGTCTGAACAGTCAGCGAGACACTCAAAATGTTTTTTTTTTCATGCAAAAAGGTGGATTACACACAGATTTGAACCGTGGGAGAGGAAAACCACAGTTCTAGTTATCTGGCCTACACAAGAATCTTTTAAACAGATATATTTGTGTCTGAACAGTCAGCGAGACACTAAAAATTATTTTTTTTATTGAAAAAAGGCAAAACAATAGATAATACAGAGATTTGAACCGTGGAACTGCAAAACCACAGTTCTAGTTATCTGGCCTTCACCAGGCTCTTTTAAACAGATATATTTGTGTCTGAACAGTCAGCGAGACACTCAAAATGTTTTTTTTTATGCAAAAAAGTGGATAATACAGAGATTTGAAGCGTGGAACTGCAAAATCACAGTTGTAGTTATCTGGTCTACACTATACTCTTTTAAACAGATATATTTGTGTCTGAACAGTCAGCGAGACACTCAAAATGTTTTTTTTTTATTGAAAAAAGGCAAAAAAGTGGATAATACAGAGATTTGAACCGTAGAACTACACCAGACTCTTTTAAACAGATATATTTTTGTCTGAACAGTCAGCGAGACACTCAAATAGTTTTTTTCATGCAAAAAAGTGGATAATAAAGAGATTTGAACTGTGGAACTGCAAAACCACAGTTCTAGTTATCTGGCCTACACCAGACTCTTTTAAACAGATATATTTGTGTATGAACAGTCAGCGAGACACTCAAAATGTTTTTTTTTTATGCAAAAAGGTGGATTACACCCAGATTTGAACCGTGGGAAAGGAAAACCACAGTTCTAGTTTTCTGGCCTACACCAGAATCTTTTAAACAAAGATGTTTGTGTCTGAACAGTCAGCGAGACACTCAAAATGTTTTTTTTATGCAAAAAGGTAGATTACACCCAGATTTGAACAGTGGGAGAGGAAAACCACAGTTCTAGTTATCTGGCCTACACCAGACTCTTTTAAACAGATATATTTGTGTCTGAACAGTCAGCGAGACACTCAAATTGTTTTTTTCATGCAAAAAAGTGGATAATAAAGAGATTTGAACTGTGGAACTGCAAAACCACAGTTCTAGTTATCTGGCCTACACCAGACTCTTTTAAACAGATATATTTGTGTCTGAACAGTCAGCGAGACACTCAAAATGTTTTTTTTTTATGCAAAAAGGTGGATTACACCCAGATTTGAACCGTGGGAAAGGAAAACCACAGTTCTAGTTTTCTGGCCTACACCAGAATCTTTTAAACAGAGATATTTGTGTCTGAACAGTCAGCGAGACACTCGAAATGTTTTTTTTTATTGACAAAAGGCAAAAAAGTGGACAATACAGAGATTTGAACCGTGGAAGAGGAAAACCACAGTTCTAGTTATCTGGCCTACACCACACTCTTTTAAACAGATATATTTGTGTCTGAACAGTCAGCGAGACACTCAAAATGTTTGTTTTTTTTATGCAAAAAGGTGGATTACACCCAGATTTGAACCGTGGGAGAGGAAAACCACAGTTCTAGTTATCTGGCCTACACCAGAATCTTTTAAACAGATATATTTGTGTCTGAACAGTCAGTGAGACACACAAAATGTTTTTTTTTATAAAAAAAAGGCAAAAAAGTGGATAATACAGAGATTTGAACCGTGGAAGAGGAAAACCACAGTTCTACTTATCTGGCCTACACCAGACTCTTTTAAGCAGATATATTTGTGTCTGAACAGTCAGCGAGACACTCAAAATGTTTTTTTTTTGTGCAAAAAGGTGGATTACACCCAGATTTGAACCGAGGGAGAGGAAAACCACAGTTCTAGTTATCTGGCCTACACCAGAATCTTGTAAACAGATATATTTGTGTCTGAACAGTCAGTGAGTCACTCAAAATGTTTTTTTTTATTGAAAAAGGCAAAAAAGTGGATTATACAGAGATTTTATCTGTGGAAGAGGAAAACCACAGTTCTAGTTATCTGTCCTACACCAGACTCTTTTAAACAGATATATTTGTGTCTGAACAGTCAGCGAGACACACAAAATGTTTTTTTTTTTATACAAAAAGGTGGATTACACCCAGATTTGAACCGTGGGAGAGGAAAACCACAGTTTTAGTTATCTGGCCTACACCAGAATCTTTTAAACAGATATATTTGTGTCTGAACAGTCAGCGAGACACTCAAAATGATTTTTTTTATTGAAAAAAGGCAAAGAAGTGGACAATACAGAGATGTGAAGCATGGAACTGCAAAAGCACAGTTCTAGTTATCTGGCCTACACCAGACTCTTTTAAACAGATATATTTGTGTCTGAACAGTCAGCGAGACACTCAAAATGTTTTTTCTAATGCAAAAAAGGCAAAAAAGTGGATAATACAGAGATTTGAACTGTGGAACTTCAAAATCACAGTTCTAGTTATCTGGCCTACACCAGACTCTTTTAAACAGATATATTTGTGTCTGAACAGTCAGCGAGACACTCAAAATGTTTTTTTTTATGCAAAAAGGTGGATTACACCCAGATTTGAACCATGGGAGAGGAAAACCACAGTTCTAGTTATCTTGCCTACATCAGAATCTTTTAAACAGATATATTTGTGTCTGAACAATCAGCGAGACACTCAAAATGTTTTTTTATTGAAAAAAGGCAAAAAAGTGGATAATACAGAGATTTGAACCGTGGAACTGCAAAACCACAGTTCTAGTTATCTGGCCTACACCAGACTCTTTTAAACAGATATATTTGTGTCTGAACAGTCAGCGAGACACACAAAATGTTTTTTTTTTTATACAAAAAGGTGGATTACACCCAGATTTGAACCGTGGGAGAGGAAAACCACAGTTCTAGTTATCTGGCCTACACCAGAATCTTTTAAACAGATATATTTGTGTCTGAACAGTCAGTGAGACACACAAAATGTTTTTTTTTATAAAAAAAAGGCAAAAAAGTGGATAATACAGAGATTTGAACCGTGGAAGAGGAAAACCACAGTTCTACTTATCTGGCCTACACCAGACTCTTTTAAGCAGATATATTTGTGTCTGAACAGTCAGCGAGACACTCAAAATGTTTTTTTTGTGTGCAAAAAGGTGGATTACACCCACATTTGAACCGAGGGAGAGGAAAACCACAGTTCTAGTTATCTGGCCTACACCAGAATCTTGTAAACAGATATATTTGTGTCTGAACAGTCAGCGAGACACTCAAAATATTTTTTTTTATTGAAAGAAGGCAAAAAAGTGGATAATACAGAGATTTGAACCGTGGAACTGCAAAACCACAGTTCTAGTTATCTGGCCTACACCAGACTCTTTTAAACAGATATATTTGTGTCTGAACAGTCAGTGAGACACTCAAAATGTTTTTTTTTATTGAAAAAGGCAAAAAAGTGGATTATACAGAAATTTTATCTGTGGAAGAGGAAAACCACAGTTCTAGTTATCTGTCCTACACCAGACTCTTTTAAACAGATATATTTGTGTCTGAACAGTCAGCGAGACACACAAAATGTTTTTTTTTTTATACAAAAAGGTGGATTACACCCAGATTTGAACCGTGGGAGAGGAAAACCACAGTTTTAGTTATCTGGCCTACACCAGAATCTTTTAAACAGATATATTTGTGTCTGAACAGTCAGCGAGACACTCAAAATGATTTTTTTTATTGAAAAAAGGCAAAGAAGTGGACAATACAGAGATGTGAAGCATGGAACTGCAAAAGCACAGTTCTAGTTATCTGGCCTACACCAGACTCTTTTAAACAGATATATTTGTGTCTGAACAGTCAGCGAGACACTCAAAATGTTTTTTCTAATGCAAAAAAGGCAAAAAAGTGGATAATACAGAGATTTGAACTGTGGAACTTCAAAATCACAGTTCTAGTTATCTGGCCTACACCAGACTCTTTTAAACAGATATATTTGTGTCTGAACAGTCAGCGAGACACTCAAAATGTTTTTTTTTATGCAAAAAGGTGGATTACACCCAGATTTGAACCATGGGAGAGGAAAACCACAGTTCTAGTTATCTTGCCTACATCAGAATCTTTTAAACAGATATATTTGTGTCTGAACAATCAGCGAGACACTCAAAATGTTTTTTTATTGAAAAAAGGCAAAAAAGTGGATAATACAGAGATTTGAACCGTGGAACTGCAAAACCACAGTTCTAGTTATCTGGCCTACACCAGAATCTTTTAAACAGATATATTTGTGTCTGAACAATCAGCGAGACACTCAAAATGTTTTTTTATTGAAAAAAGGCAAAAAAGTGGATAATACAGAGATTTGAACCGTGGAACTGCAAAACCACAGTTCTAGTTATCTGGCCTACACCAGACTCTTTTAAACAGATATATTTGTGTCTGAACAGTCAGCGAGACACACAAAATGTTTTTTTTTTTATACAAAAAGGTGGATTACACCCAGATTTGAACCGTGGGAGAGGAAAACCACAGTTTTAGTTATCTGGCCTACACCAGAATCTTTTAAACAGATATATTTGTGTCTGAACAGTCAGCGAGACACTCAAAATGATTTTTTTTATTGAAAAAAGGCAAAGAAGTGGATAATACAGAGATTTGAAGCATGGAACTGCAAAAGCACAGTTCTAGTTATCTGGCCTACACCAGACTCTTTTAAACAGATATATTTGTGTCTGAACAGTCAGCGAGACACTCAAAATGTTTTTTTTTATTGAAAAAGGCAAAAAAGTGGATTATACAGAGATTTTAACTGTGGAAGAGGAAAACCACAGTTCTAGTTATCTGACCTACACCAGACTATTTTAAACAGATATATTTGTGTCTGAACAGTCAGCGAGACACACAAAATTTTTTTTTTTTTATACAAAAAGGTGTATTACACCCAGATTTGAACCGTGGGAGAGGAAAACCACAGTTTTAGTTATCTGGCCTACACCAGAATCTTTTAAACAGATATATTTGTGTCTGAACAGTCAGCGAGACACTCAAAATGCTTTTTTATATTGAAAAAAGGCAAAAAAGTGGATAATACAGAGATTTGAACTGTGGAACTGCAAAACCACAGTTCTAGTTATCTTGCCTACACCAGACTCTTTTAAACAGATATATTTGTGTCTGAACAGTCAGTGAGACACTCAAAATTTTTTATTTTATGTAAAAAAGGCAAAAAAGTGGATAATACAGAGATTTGAACCGTAGAACTACAAAACCACAGTTCTAGTTATCTGGCCTACACTAGACTCTTTTAAACAGATATATTTGTGTCTGAACAGTCAGCGAGACACTCAAAATGTTTTTTTTTATGCAAAAAAGGCAAAAAAGTGGATAATACAAAGATTTGAAGTATGGAACTGCAAAAGCACAGTTCTAGTTATGTGGCCTACACCAGACTCTTTTAAACAGATATATTTTTGTCTGAACAGTCAGCGAGACACTCAAATTGTTTTTTTCATGCAAAAAAGTGGATAATAAAGAGATTAGAACTGTGGAACTGCAAACCAAAGTTCTAGTTATCTGGCCTACACCAGACTCTTTTAAACAGATATATTTGTGTATGAACAGTCAGCGAGACACTCAAAATGTTTTTTTTATTGAGAAAAGGCAAAAAAAGGATAATACAGAGATTTGAACCGTGGAACTGCAAAACCACAGTTCTAGTTATCTGGCCTACACCAGACTCTTTTAAACAGATATATTTGTGTCTGAACAGTCAGCGAGACACTCAAAATGTTTTTTTTTATGCAAAAAGGTGGATTACACCCAGATTTGAACCATGGGAGAGGAAAAACACAGTTCTAGTTATCTTGCCTACATCAGAATCTTTTAAACAGATATATTTGTGTCTGAACAATCAGCGAGACACTAAAATGTTTTTTTATTGAAAAAAGGAAAAAAGTGGATAATACAGAGATTTGAACCGTGGAACTGCAAAACCACAGTTCTAGTTATCTGGCCTACACCAGAATCTTTTAAACAGATATATTTGTGTCCGAACAATCAGCGAGACACTCAAAATGTTTTTTTATTGAAAAAAGGCAAAAAAGTGGATAATACAGAGATTTGAACCGTGGAACTGCAAAACCACAGTTCTAGTTATCTGGCCTACACCAGAATCTTTTAAACGGATATATTTGTGTCTGAACAGTCAGCGAGACACTCAAAATGTTTTTTTTTATTGAAAAAGGCAAAAAAGTGGATTATACAGAGATTTTAACTGTGGAAGAGGAAAACCACAGTTCTAGTTATCTGACCTACACCAGACTCTTTTAAACAGATATATTTGTGTCTGAACAGTCAGCGAGACACACAAAATGTTTTTTTTTTTATACAAAAAGGTGGATTACACCCAGATTTGAACCGTGGGAGAGGAAAACCACAGTTTTAGTTATCTGGCCTACACCAGAATTTTTTAAACAGATATATTTGTGTCTGAACAGTCAGCGAGACACTCAAAATGATTTTTTTTATTGAAAAAAGGCAAAGAAGTGGATAATACAGAGATTTGAAGCATGGAACTGCAAAAGCACAGTTCTAGTTATCTGGCCTACACCAGACTCTTTTAAACAGATATATTTGTGTCTGAACAGTCAGCGAGACACTCAAAATGTTTTTTTTAATGCAAAAAAGGCAAAAAAGTGGATAATACAGAGATGTGAAGCATGGAACTGCAAAAGCACAGTTCTAGTTATCTGGCCTACACCAGATTCTTTTAAACAGATATATTTGTGTCTGAACAGTCAGCGAGACACTCAAAATGCTTTTTTATATTGAAAAAAGGCAAAAAAGTGGATAATACAGAGATTTGAACTGTGGAACTGCAAAACCACAGTTCTAGTTATCTGGCCTACACCAGACTCTTTTAAACAGATATATTTGTGTCTGAACAGTCAGTGAGACACTCAAAATTTTTTATTTTATGCAAAAAAGTGGATAATACAGAGATTTGAACCGTAGAACTGCAAAACCACAGTTCTAGTTATCTGGCCTACACTAGACTCTTTTAAACAGATATATTTGTGTCTGAACAGTCAGCGAGACACTCAAAATGTTTTTTTTATGCAAAAAGGTAGATTGCACCCAGATTTGAACAGTGGGAGAGGAAAACCACAGTTCTAGTTATCTGGCCTACACCAGACTCTTTTAAACAGATATATTTGTGTCTGAACAGTCAGCGAGACACTCAAAATGTTTTTTTTATGCAAAAAAGGCAAAAAAGTGGATAATACAAAGATTTGAAGTATGGAACTGCAAAAGCACAGTTCTAGTTATCTGGCCTACACCAGACTCTTTTAAACAGATATATTTTTGTCTGAACAGTCAGCGAGACACTCAAATTGTTTTTTTCATGCAAAAAAGTGGATAATAAAGAGATTTGAACTGTGGAACTGCAAACCACAGTTCTAGTTATCTGGCCTACACCAGACTCTTTTAAACAGATATATTTGTGTATGAACAGTCAGCAAGACACTCAAAATGTTTTTTTTTTTAAGCAAAAAGGTGGATTACATCCAGATTTGAACCGTGGGAAAGGAAAACCACAGTTCTAGTTTTCTGGCCTACAATAGAATCTTTTAAACAGAGATATTTGTGTCTGAACAGTCAGCGAGACACTCGAAATGTTTTTTTTTATTGACAAAAGGCAAAAAAATGGATAATACAGAGATTTGAATCGTGGAAGAGGAAAACCACAGTTCTAGTTATCTGGCCTACACCAGACTCTTTTAACCGGTTCAGGACCGCCCACTGTACATAAACGTCGGCGCTGCCTGGGCTCTGTGCAGCGCCGACGTTTAAAAACGGTGGGTGGTCCCGCAGCGCTCAGGACCCCCAGGGTCCTGCTAGCGCTGCGGTACCGGTTCAGAGCGATAGCTCTGACATGTGGCATCATGGGGACCTGATTGGATCAGGTCCCCATGATGTTAACCTGTTCCTATCTTCTAGATGCCGCGATCCATAGCGATCGCGGCATTTAAAAGATAGGGACAGCCAGTGGTCGGTGATCGGGATCCCCCACATACCTGTCAGCGGCGGGGATCCCGGTGCTGTGACCTCTGACATCATCTAGACCTGATTGGCTCAGGTCTCGATGATGTCAGCGTCACACCAGCCAATCAGAGAGATCACCAGGGAAGTTTGTTTTAGCAACAAACTTTCCCGGGCGATCTGCCTGATAAATGCAGTTTCTCCTCCGATCTCAGTGAGAGAGCAGAGGAGAAACAGTGTGACAAGAGCTGTCAGCCTTGCCACTGTGAAAGTAAAAAGAAAATAAAATAAAAAAGAAAGTAAGAGTTAGGGTTAGTGAGTCTGTCAGATCAGTCAGTCCTGTCAGATCAGTCCAGTCAGATCTGACAGTCAGTCAGTCCTGTCAGATCAGTCCAGTCAGATCTGTCAGTCCTGTCAGATCTGTCAGTCAGTCAGTCCTGTCAGATCTGTCAGTCAGTCAGTCCTGTCAGATCTGTCAGTCAGTCAGTCCTGTCAGTCAGTCAGTCCTGTCAGATCTGTCAGTCAGTCAGTCCTGTCAGATCTGTCAGTCAGTCAGATCTGTCAGTCAGTCAGTCCTGTCAGATCAGTCAGTCAGTCCTGTCAGATCAGTCAGTCAGTCCTGTCAGATCTGTCAGTCAGTCAGTCCTGTCAGATCTGTCAGTCAGTCAGTCCTGTCAGATCAGTCCAGTCAGTCCTGTCACATCAGTAAGTCAGTCCTGTCAGATCAGTCAGTCAGTCCTGTCAGATCAGTCAGTCAGTCCTGTCAGATCAGTCCGGTCAGTCCAGTCCGGTCCCGTCCTTTCAGTCCGGTCCGTTCAGTCCAGTCAAAAAATATAAAAATAAAATGGCCCGTCAGACTTATACCGCAGAGGAGGTGTATGCCCTGCTGTGTTCTGACACTGATGACAGCGCAATCTCAGATGGAGATATGGATTTTGAGGGCTTTAGTAGCGGCGACACTGAGAGCTCAGAAATGAGCAGTGATTCTGTTCCATCCTCAAGCCCAAGGACCAGTACAGCAATAGGGGCAAATAGCGCTACTGGAGAAACGTCTCCAAATCAGGGAACACTGCCCAGTACAAGCGCTGTCCCTGCTACTAGTGAATTGGCGCACGCCAGTGTACAAGGGGCTTTGCCACATGATCTAGCATTTCCCAGATGGGAGGCTTCAGATTCGGCTGCTCCATTCAGCCCTGATTTCAACGCCATTCCTGGTATAAATGTGGAGGTGGAAGATTTTGGACCAATTCATTTTTTTAATTTGTTTTTTACAGACAGCTTGCTAGAGCATATTGTCGTGCAAACAAATTTATACGCGTCCCAATTCATAAGCCAGAATCCCCGATCTTACTATGCTAGGGCAAATTTATGGACACCAACTAATGTCCCGGAAATAAAAAAATTTTTAGGACTTACATTTGCCATGGGGCTTGTTAAAAAACCGAGCATTCGATCCTACTGGTCCAACCACCCTGTTCAAGCCACCCCTATGTTTTCAGTCATTCTGCCTAGGACACGTTATGAAATGCTCATGCGGTTTTGGCATTTTAACGACAATAGTCAATGCCTGCCCAGAAATGCCCCAGAACATGACAGGTTATATAAAATTAGACCCATCATAGAAAATTTGTCAGAAAAATTCTTAAGCCTCTACACCCCAACACAAAATATTTCTATAGACGAGTCCCTTGTAAAATTCAAAGGAAGACTGCACCTCAAGCAATTTATCCCATCTAAAAGGGCAAGGTTTGGAATAAAGCTCTATAAAATGTGCAAAAGTTCAACCGGATACACATCCGCTTTTCGCATATATGAGGG
Organism: Phyllobates terribilis; assembly: GCF_046119375.1. NCBI lineage: Eukaryota > Metazoa > Chordata > Amphibia > Anura > Dendrobatidae > Phyllobates > Phyllobates terribilis. The sequence continues at coordinate 175,286,266 of NW_027362761.1, read as the reverse complement.
GAAAGATAGCCAACTAAACCCACCAGGATGCCCTACTTATCTGGGGACATCTGGAAAAATTGTTTGGGAGCTGATAAGTCCATTTTTTCAAAAAGGCTACAATCTATATGTGGACAATTATTACACCAGCATACCCCTATTTAAAAGTCTGGTTGAACACAACATCGGGGCTTGTGGGACCATCCGTAAAAACCGTCAGGGGTTTCCACAACCATTGGTCAACCAAAAGTTTCAAAAGGGGCAGTCAGGGGCTGTACGCAACGGAGAGCTGCTTGCCCTGAAATATAGGGATAAGAGGGATATTTTTATCCTCAGCTCGATCCACACAGATGCCACAAGGGCCACTGTAGAACTAGGATCCACCACTCCGAAGCAAAAACCTGTGTCAGTCATTGACTACAACAAACACATGGGGGGTGTGGACCTTGCAGACCAGGTTCTACAGCCATACCAGGTATCAAGAAAGTCCTATACCTGGTATAAAAAGTTGGTTATTTATTTGTTTCAGGTGGCCACATACAATTCTTTTGTGTTGTACAAAAAAGCAGGAAATTCAGATCCTTTTCTTGATTATCAGGAAAAGGTAATTGAAAATCTTGTCTTTCAAAGTGTTAGCCCCGCTCATCCATTAGAATCTGAGGATGTGAAAAGACTCACTAAGCGACATTTTATTGCACTTATTCCAGCAACGGAAACAAGAAGGAACCCCCAGAAAAGATGTCGTGTATGTACTAAGAGAGGAATGAGGCGTGATACCCGCTACTATTGCCCACAATGCCCATCATTGCCAGCCTTATGCGTCACTGACTGCTTTAAAATCTTCCACACAGAACCACGTTTTTAAACTGTAAAAATGTATCCCAATTTGTCATTCAAACATTTGGTTCATTTAGTGAATGACACATTCGAGTAGAGCTCACTTAATTTCCAGTATGGGTTCTCCAGAATCTAAACCTTCCATTGCGTGCTTGTTTCTGGAAATCATCCATTGAGTTAAAATGGTCACTAAACCCATAGATGAATTCCTAGAGGGGTTTCATTTCCAAAATGGGGTCACTTCAGGGGGGATTCTTTAGCTCTGGTACTCTGAAAAGTGCCAGAACAGCATAATCCCCCCTGAAGTGACCCCATTATAGAAATGACACCTCTGTGGGAATTCATCTATGGGTTTAGTGACCATTTACCTATCTACTTATTTTCCCACCACTAGATTAATTTATACAGAGGAGTAGATTGTAAAATTCGGTCACTTGTTGTGGGTTTCCTCTGTTTAGGCACCTCAGGGGCTCTCCAAATGCAACATGGCGTCCGCTATCCATTCCAGTCAAATTTCCATTCCAAATGTCAAATGGCGCTCCTTATCTTCCAAGCCATGTCGTGCGCCCAAACAGTGGCTTTGCACCACATATTGGGTATCAGCGTGCTCAGGAGAAATTGCACAACACATTTTGGGGTCCATTTTTTCTGGCTGCCCTTGTGAAAATTAAAAATTTGAGGCTAAAGTAGCAGTTTTGTGTTAAAAATGTGTTTTTTTATTTTCACACTTCAACATTATAAAATTCTGTGAAGCCCCTGGGGGTTCAAGGTGCTCACCACACATCTAGATAAGTTCCTTGAGGGGTCAAGTTTCCAAAATGGGGTCACTTGTTGGGGGTTTCCTCTGTTTAGGCACCTCAGGGGCTCTCCAAATGCAACATGGCGTCCGCTATCCATTCCAGTCAAATTTCCATTCCAAAAGTCAAATGGCGCTCCTTACCTTCCAAGCCATGCCGTGCGCCCAAACAGTGGCTTTGCACCACATATGGGGTATCAGCGTGCTCAGGAGAAATTGCACAACACATTTTGGGGTCCATTTTTTCTGGCTGCCCTTGTGAAAATTAAAAATTTGAGGCTAAAATAGTAGTTTTGTGTTAAAAATGTGTTTTTTTATTTTCACACTTCAACATTATAAAATTCTGTGAAGCCCCTGGGGGTTCAAGGTGCTCACCACACATCTAGATAAGTTCCTTGAGGGGTCTAGTTTCCAAAATGGGGTCACTTGTTGGGGGTTTCCTCTGTTTAGGCACCTCAGGGGCTCTCCAAATGCAACATGGCGTCCGCTATCCATTCCAGTCAAATTTCCATTCCAAAAGTCAAATGGCGCTCCTTACCTTCCAAGCCATGCCGTGCGCCCAAACAGTGGCTTTGCACCACATATGGGGTACCAGCGTGCTCAGGAGAAATTGCACAACACATTTTGGGTCCATTTTTTCTGGCTGCCCTTGTGAAAATTAAAAATTTGAGGTTAAAGTAGCAGTTTTGTGAAAAAAAGTTAAATGTTCATTGTTTTCTTCCACATTCCAAAAATTCCTGTGAAGCACCTGAAGGGTTAATAAACTTCTTGAATGTGGTTTTGAGCACCTTGAGGGGTGCAGTTTTTAGAATGGTATCACTTTTGGGTATTTTCTGTTATAAAGGCTCCTCAAAGTCACTTCAAATAAGATGTGGTCCCTAAAAAAATGTTTTTGTAAATTTTGTTGTAAAAATGAGAAATCGCTGGTCAACTTTTAACCCTTATAGCTTCCTAACAAAAAAAAATTTTGGTTCCAAAATTATGCTGATGTGAAGTAGACATGTGGGCAATGTTATTTGTTAACTATTTTGTGTGATATATCTCTCTGATTAAAGGGCATGAAAATTCAAAGTTTGAAAATTGCAAAATTTTCAAAATTTTCGCCAAATTTCCGATTTTTTCACAATCAAACGCAAGTGATATCAAAGAAATTTTACCACTATCATGAAGTACAATATGTCACAAGAAAACAATCTCAGAATCAGGGGGATCCGTTGAAGCGTTCCAGAGTAATTACCTCATAAAGTGACAGTGGTCAGAATTGAAAAAATTGGCCCGGTCACGAAGGCAAAAACAGGCTCTGGCGCGAAGTGGTTAAACAGATATATTTGTGTCTGAACAGTCAGCGAGACACTCAAAATGTTTTTTTTTTATGCAAAAAGGTGGATTACACCCAGATTTGAACTGTGGGAGAGGAAAACCACAGTTCTAGTTATCTGGCCTACACCAGAATCTTTTAAACAGATATATTTGTGTCTGAACAGTCAGCGAGACACTCAAAATGTTTTTTTTTATAAAAAAAGGCAAAAAAGTGGATAATACAGAGATTTGAACCGTGGAAGAGGAAAACCACAGTTCTAGTTATCTGGCCTACACCAGACTCTTTTAAACAGATATATTTGTGTCTGAACAGTCAGCGAGACACTCAAAATGTTTTTTTTTTGTGCAAAAAGGTGGATTACACCCAGATTTGAACCGTGGGAGAGGAAAACCACAGTTCTAGTTATCTGGCCTACACCAGAATCTTGTAAACAGATATATTTGTGTCTGAACAGTCAGCGAGACACTCAAAATGTTTTTTTTTGTGCAAAAAGGTGGATTACACCCAGATTTTAACCGTGGAACTGCAAAACCACAGTTCTAGTTATCTAGCCTACACCAGACTCTTTTAAACAGATATATTTGTGTCTGAACAGTCAGCGAGACACTCAAAATGTTTTTTTTATTGAAAAAAGGCAAAAAAGTGGATAATACAGAGATTTTAACCGTGGAACTGCAAAACCACAGTTCTAGTTATCTAGCCTACACCAGACTCTTTTAAACAGATATATTTGTGTCTGAACAGTCAGCGAGACACTCAAAATGTTTTTTTTATTGAAAAAAGGCAAAAAAGTGGATAATACAGAGATTTTAACCGTGGAACTGCAAAACCACAGTTCTAGTTATCTGGCCTACACCAGACTCCTTTAAACAGATATAATTGTGTCTGAACACTCAATTTTTTGGGGGGGGGGAATACCAAAAGGTTAATAAGACGGGTATTTGTACAGTCTGACTGAGGAAAAAAAAAGAGGATTTAGATGAAAAAAAAGGATTTTTCCTGGCCCCTGAGACCTGGGGCTAAGTGTAGTAATTTGAAAAGCAGCACACAGGACTGTAATGCAGTGTTTGTTGGTATAACCACTGCGTCTCCTATACAGCCTGCCTGCCTGCCTGATATCTGGGATGGATATTAGTCCTGAGAAGGACTGTTTGTTTGATTTTGCAGGCTTTAGAGACCCTAGACTACCTATTTCGCAGTATAAATCTCTCCCTAACTCAGCAGCACTCTCCCTACACCGTCTGATCCGGAGCGACTGTGTCCAAGATGGCGGCGCCCAGTTTCAAATACTCAAGGTGACGCTGTGCGGCCAGCCAATCACTGTAATGCCCACAACCAACATGGCTGCGGCATTACAGTGACTGGCTAGCAATCCCTGCATGTTCATTGGCTCTGTAAAGAGCGCCAAACATGAAGGGCGGAGACCCGAGCTCCCGCCTGAGTAACCCGGAAATGCTCGGTGCTCGCCGAACATCCCGAGTAGTGAGATGCTCGGGCGAGTACCGAGCAATGTCGAGCATGCTCGCTCAACACTAATGGACACCAATGAGCGTTCAGAACAGCGCGACCCCACTCCCCTGGATGTGCCTTATAAATGACAATGTTATAGAACGACAACGGCATTCAACAGGTTAACAGCAGAGGGTGGTGCTCCGCTCCATTTGTGGCTGTTAAAGGCAGTTCGCAATAGTGGTGCTGTTGTGTTCTTCCCTAGTAATTCGGTCAAGAACTGGGAGCGAGAAGATGTGGCAGTTGGTTGTGGCACATTTTCACCTTGGCCACGGCCCCGTCCTCTACACGCACCATCACCAGAACGTCCAGTTCCACGTCCCTTGCCACGTGCCTTGCCCATTGTAAATGAAGTAAAATAGCTTACACTCGCACTATCAATGGCAAAAGGGTAATAAAAAGGAGATTTGAACCGTGGAAGAGGAAAACCACAGTTCTAGTTATCTGGCCTACACCAGACTCTTTTAAACAGTTATATTTGTGTCTGAACAGTCAGCGAGACACTCAAAATGTTTTTTTTTTATGCAAAAAGGTGGATTACACACAGATTTGAACCGTGGGAGAGGAAAACCACAGTTCTAGTTATCTGGCCTACACAAGAATCTTTTAAACAGATATATTTGTGTCTGAACAGTCAGCGAGACACTCAAAATTATTTTTTTTATTGAAAAAAGGCAAAACAATAGATAATACAGAGATTTGAACCGTGGAACTGCAAAACCACAGTTCTAGTTATCTGGCCTTCACCAGACTCTTTTAAACAGATATATTTGTGTCTGAACAGTCAGCGAGACACTCAAAATGTTTTTTTTTATGCAAAAAAGTGGATAATACAGAGATTTGAAGCGTGGAACTGCAAAATCACAGTTCTAGTTATCTGGTCTACACTATACTCTTTTAAACAGATATATTTGTGTCTGAACAGTCAGCGAGACACTCAAAATGTTTTTTTTTATTGAAAAAAGGCAAAAAAGTGGATAATACAGAGATTTGAAGCGTGGAACTGCAAAACCACAGTTCTAGTTATCTGGCCTACACCAGACTCTTTTAAACAGATATATTTGTGTCTGAACACTCAATTTTTTTTGGGGGGGGGAATACCAAAAGGTTAATAAGACGGGTATTTGTACTGTCTGACTGAGGAAAAAAAAAAGAGGATTTAGATGGAAAAAAAAAGGATTTTTCCTGGCCCCTGAGACCTGGGGCTAAGTCTAGTAATTTGAAAAGCAGCACACAGGACTGTAATGCAGCATTTGCTGGTATAACCACTGCGTCTCCTATACAGCCTGCCTGCCTGATATCTGGGATGGATATTAGTCCTGAGAAGGACTGTTTGTTTGATTTTGCAGGCTTTAGAGACCCTAGACTACCTTTTTCGCAGTATAAATCTCTCCCTAACTCAGCAGCACTCTCCCTACACCGTCTGATCCGGAGCGACTGTGTCCAAGATGGCGGCGCCCGGTTTTAAATACTCGAGGTGACGCTGTGCGGCCAGCCAATCACTGTAATGCTCATGACCAACATGGCTGCGGCATTACAGTGACTGGCTGGCAATCCCTGCATGTTCATTGGCTCTGTAAAGAGCGCCAAATATGCAGGGCAGAGACCTGAGCTCCCGCCTGAGTAACCCGGAAATGCTCGGTGCTCGCCGAACATCCCGAGTAGTGAGATGCTCGGGCGAGTACCGAGCAATGTCGAGCATGCTCGCTCAACACTAATGGACACCAATGAGCGTTCAGAACAGCGCGACTCCACTCCCCTGGATGTGCCTTGCAAATGACAATGTCACAGATTGACAACGGCATTCAACAGGTTAACAGCAGAGGGTGGTGCTCCGCTCCATTTGTGGCTGTTAAAGGCAGATGATGGCTGAATGACACCGCCATCTTCTTGCAGGACATACTCAGCTCCTGAGTCCTCTCCATTCATCTTCTGCTGACAAGCACTGTACATGTAGGTCGCTGGAAATTACGGAGTTATGCTAAGAAGTATGGTAAAATACTTTGAAATTTTGATACATAGTGCTTTTCTGGACACAACAGTACCAAATATGTTGATTTTTCAATTTTTTTTAATGTCTGTATGTCACGGCGGTAACACGCATGCATTTCCAATGTCGTTCTACTCATTGTGTTCGCCACTCTGCTCCTCCCCATGTCAGGCTACTGCGCTGAGTCCTCTTGCAGCATTTCCAACTCTGCTGCATATCCCTGTTGTCTCCACTTGGCTATAGGAAGACATGGCCAGATCCTGCAGGAATTTAACCCTGGTGTGTCCTGCAGGCAGGGCCGGCGTTAGGGGCAGGCAGACTAGGCATTTGCCTAAGGCCTTCACTCTCCCAATGGCCCCCAGTGGCGTGCCGCTAATAGCGGCATACTATGTGGCTGCTGTGGGGCCTGTGAGTCAGTTGAATGCAATGTGATAGAGGAGAGAGCGCTCTCCCAGTTGACGCTCCCTCTCCCATCATACCCCCTCTGCCTCTGACGCAATGGGCGTGATGACGTCACTTCATCACACCACGCTCTGCCGGCAACTGGCAGTGGAGATGCTGAGTAGACCAGAGCACAGACCAGAGCAGCGAGGAAGCAAGGAGAGGTAAAGTATTATATTTTTATATTTATATATATACATATATATATATATATATATATATATATATCAGTACGTGGTGGCCATAATACTGCAGGACTATGCGGCTGCATTAAACTATATGGGGGGGGCTGCATTATACTGTATGGGGGCTAATGTAGCTTGAGGCAGTCTATATCTAGTGTCTCTGTAAGCATCAGGGAATTATGGAGACTGTACCAATTTCCTTACACCGAGGATTTACCCAGTGCAGCTGTCGTGTGGAGACTGTGGGGCATCACTTATCCAGGGAACTTGGAACTTATATTTTCAACAATTCTATACACCATTTGGTGGGTACAACATTTCACTTACCTTTTTTATATGTTTAATTAAATCTAAGTAGATACACCTTATTACTATTCTTGGATTTGTGGGGCTCTTATTAAGCATGGTTTTCTTGTATTCCTGTACGTATTAATACATTCAGTATTTCTTTATTGATTTGTAAAGCTTGTTGTTTTAAATGTTTTTAATCCTTTAACACTTCCTTATTTTTGGCCTGTATGAGAAAACAATTTAGTGACATGCCCCCCTTAATGTAATAAGCTAACTACTACTTAACTATTCACTTTTTTAAGCCAGTGAATTAGTAAATTAAAAGAAAACTATTTGGGATTGCCATAAGCGTACTGACCTGGAGAATCTTTTTATTTTATTTGAAATATTTTATTGGGTTTTAACAACATTGATATGAAAACAGAACATTCCAATTACCGTATTTTTCGGACTATAAGACACACCCAAAATTTTGGGGTGGAATATAGGAAAAAAAATATTTTTTATAAGATGGGGGTTTGTCTTATAGTCTGAATAGGTATCTTACTTGGGGGCAGTGGAGCTGAGGGTCACAGGAGGTAGGGTCCTTCAGGAAGCCGGTGCTCCAGGAGCGGATAGTTGCAATGGTGGAGCAGGATTGCAGGGCCCTCCGTTCCTTCCCTCAGGAACCTGGCGGCTGCAGCAGGAGGGGTGAGATGGCTGAGGCCTGGTGCCTGGGGCTGGTGTCTGGATCAGGGCCGGTGCTTGGTTGAGGCCCGGTGCCTAGGGCCGGTGCCTGGATGGGGGCCGGTGCCTGGCTGAGGCCCAGTGCTTGGCTGAGGCCCGGTACCTGGGGCCGGTGTCTGGATGGGGGCCGGTGAGCAGCGTGGCAGAGCGGAGTACGTGGCCATCTTCCTGAAGCTGTGATCTACAGGAAAATGGCCACCCAAGCTACCAGTCTGCGCTGCGGCGGCTCGAGCAGCTTCAGGAAGATGGCCGCGTACACTGGAAAGCTGCGCCGCTCTGTCAGGCCGCTCTTCTTCCACGCCACGCCACTCTGCCACGCCGCTCACAGGCCCACAGCATCTCACCTCTACTGCCACCGCCGGGTTCCTGAAGGAGGGAGGGAATGGAGGGCCCTGCGATCCCGCTCCACCACCACCGCAACTATCAGGTAAGCTCTGCATTTGGACCATAAGACACACCCCACATTTTCCTCCCAAATTTGGGGGGAAAAAAGTGCGTCTTATGGTCCGAAAAAAATAATAACAATAAAAAAACTGACGGTTGATAATATTAAGTTATCGTTAAACATTATAATATAACTATAATCAGGTTGATAAAGTATTAATATATGCTTTAAGATGAAACAAATAATTATGTGTGTGCTAGAGGAATGTAAAGAAGATAGGAGGGTAGAAAGAGAAAGAACTGGAAGGAAAAGGAGGTGGGGAGAATACAAAAAAAAACAAAAACAAAATCACGACTTATTGAAACCAGCACTTCTTAGGAGACCTCATCTACCACGACATTCTATTTTAAGTATTATTTTCCAAATTGCCAGGTCAATCCCCTCACTAAATAATATCCAACATGTCCATTGGCAATGAAAAGCCTTGAGGCGATTGTTATCATGTGCAATCATGTTTTTCATGTTCATAATATTGTTAACCTCTTCCACCCATTCGTCCAAAGTGGGAGTTTTTGTGGATTTCCAGTGACGTGGAATAATTGACTTAACAGCTGTTAGAAAGAGCCTAAGGATATCTTTCTTTGCATTTGAGATTGAATCCGGAGTAATGGAAAGTAGGCCTATTTGGGGGGAGGATGTGACTCTGCTACCAGTGAGGCTATTGTACAGTGTGAAAATTGAATTCCATAACCCATAAACCAATGGGCATTCCCACCATATATGTAACATAGATCCAGCTGCACCGCCACACCGCCAGCACAAGTCTGACACAGAGGGGAAGATCCTATGTAGCATAGTGGTACCATCTAGATAGAGTCTTACAGTTTTTCTCCTGAGTATAGCAAGTAATAGGTAATTTGTGGGAGAATATGAACGCTTTTTGCCAGTTTTCCTCCAAAAAATTGGCTGCCCAGTTCCCTGTCCCATGACCCAGTAAAGGGTAGATGTTCATTGCAGGTGTCCCTTTGTGTTGCTTTGTGTATACAAGATAGAAGTTTAGTACAAAGAACTACTTGAGTGATTAAGGTTTCAAATGGTGTAACTTCATATCAGAGATAAGTGAGAATTTATAGATGACCTGAGATGGAAATATCCCAGTCAGGATAGAAATCTACCTGGACAAGAGCCACCAAGTTCTGTAAAGGAAGGAAAAAAGCCTGATCCCATGAGAACGTGTCTCAATCTAACCCCAGTGGATTTGTCCCAGATTAGAAATGAGGTTAAGGAGAATTGGCGTGTACACAGTAGTGGAGGCGAGGTGCAGGCGAAAGGGGGTTCTAAGCCCCTACACATCTGGTCAGGAATATTCACCACACATCTCTTATACAATGTGAAAAAAGTGAGCTCTGATGTATATGATTATTTATAATAGGAGAAAGAGATGTCTATTTTTTCCCTTTACCCTATTAACACTAAATCTAATTCAAAGTGACTTAAATCATAATACTCACAACATGTCAAAAAAAGCCTTCCAAATGCAAGCATCACACCTCAAATCAACTCCAGGCCTTTTATCTGCTTAATTGAAAATGACATAACGAAGGGATTGCCCACACCTGTCCATGAAATAGCCTTGGAGTCAATTGTCCAATTACTTTTGGTCCCTTTAAAAACAGGGTGGCACATGTTAAGGAGCTGAAACTCCTAAACTCTTTATCCAATTTTAATGTGGATACCCTCAAATGAAAGCTGAAAGTCTGAACTTCAACTGCATCTGAATTGTTTTGTTTAAAATTCATTGTGGTAATGTCTAGAACCAAAATTAGAAAAATGTTGTCTCTGTCCAAATATATATGGACCTAACTGTATATATGATGATGATATGATTTCACTTGGGTACAGGAAAAAATTGGACTCTATACGACCATCAGTATGGCATCCGATTTTTATGGATACACTAGCTGTACTACCCGGCTTCGCCCGGGTTAATAACTGCTGTTAGCAAAATAGAATGTGTTAACAAAAATGTATTCTCGACACAAAAAACACAAAACAAATAGATAGAAATGTAATTATTAAAATGCAAAAACTAAGCTAATAGAAGCATTTTACAACATATATTTCAACACCAGAGATATTCCACACAGATTTAACTAAATTGGCCAAGTAATGTGAAGTAATCTTCTACTCCTTATTCGAGAGCCTTTTGATAAACGACATTCTTAGTTCTTCCTTCAGGTGCAAACACGAACAGATTTTTGGCTGTTCCAACTCTTGAACAGACCACATAAAGTTGACCATGAGAAAAGCATGGAGATTGTATATCGATTCCAACTGCTTTCAAGGACTGTCCCTGAGCCTTGTTGATGGACATAGCAAATGCCAGTCGAAAAGGAAACTGGAGGCGTTTAAAATCAAAAGGCAAATCAGATGGAATGAGAGGAATTGTTGGAATGAAAACATCTTCTCCTGTGGCACATCCTGTCAAAATGGTTGCCTCAATTACATGTGGAAACAGGTTCTTAATCAAGAGTCTTGTTCCATTACACAGCTTTGGTGGATCCAAATTTCTCAATAGCAGAATAGGTGCTCCAGGTTTTAGAAAGAGGTTGTGAGGAGGAAGTCCTTGTGGCTCCAAGGAATTGAGGAACTCAGTTGGATAAAATAATGCTTGAGCAGGGTCTATTACTGTATCCACTGACTTGTAGGTTGTGCACACACCTGGAAGGAGATTTAGAATTTGAAGATTGATCTTGTTGACACTGTCATTTTTGGTAGCTAGAATAGCCCTTTCACACAGCCAGCCAGAATTTTTGAAGTGGAGTTGAATGTTTGGAAAAACCTTTGCTTTCAACTCCTCAATGGAAGTCACAATGCAACTTGGGAAGGTGATCTGTCCAGTGGTTGAGTTTACTGGTTCCTTGCCATCTCCAATAGTCAACAGCTGGCTCAAAAACAGTCCAGCAGAAACATCGCCTATCATGTAGACCCTCATGTTTGTGTTCAGTGACATTTTCTTTACTTTCCTCCAAAGGTACGATGCTTTGAGACAGGCATTCAGTTCGTCTGCAGGGGTTGATCTTGGAATAACAGGTAGTGTTTGGCGGAAGTCACCAGCCAAAACAACAACTACTCCTCCCATGATATATTTGTTACTACGCAGGTCTTGCAGCAGTCTGTCCACTGCTTCCAGAGCCCTTTTGTGTGACATGGTGCATTCATCACAAATGATGGCACTGCATTTTTGAAGCAATTTGCCAGTCCTGATCCCTTGGCAATATTACACACGGGGCTGCCACTATGAGACAGGTTAAGTGGTAGTTTGAATGTCGAATGTGCTGTCCTGCCACCTTTTAAAAGCGTAGCTGCAATTCCAAAAGATGCCACTGCAAGTGCAATCTTTTTTTGTTGTCGAAATTTTGCCAGGAGCAAGTTGATTACAAATGTCTTTCCTGTTCCACCTGGAGCATCAAGGAAGACAATCCCACATTTGTTGGTTTCACTGAAACTTAAAATGTAGTTATAGACGTCCCTTTGATCTGGTACCAATATTGGCTCGTTCTGAGACACAAATGCTGTCAGTTCATCAATATTGTAGTTTGTTTCTAGGAAAATCTCCCTACACATTTGGATGCCTTCAAGATTTCTTATTGGAGCAGGCAAACCAAGCAACTGTAAGGCTTTTCCTGACATTGCTATGCACTGATCTTCAAGGAGCATTAAAGTTTCATTGAACATTTCCTCAGTGAAGTTGATGAGTTGCTGAGGATTTTCCCTTCTAATCTGCATGAGGATGTCCTCACTGAGATCAGTTTTGTACTTTGTCCAAATCTCAAGAGGATTTGAAATGCTACAGGTTGTTAGAATAATAGCAAAGAGGTGTCTTAGTCGCTTTGGGGTTTGTGTGGCTGCTTCTTCACTGAGGGTCATGTCCCAGTGTCCATCATTTTCCAAAAGTCCTTTTCTTTGGCAAGCTTCCCTGAATGTTTCACACACATGGCCTCCGACGGTCTTCAGGTCAGAAAATGATGTAGGGCCTTTGACAACATGAAGTAACATGCGCAGGTAGAAGCACTCTGCATTTGACGGATGAACAGTGTAGACGCGACCAAGAGTGTCAGTTGCTTTCACCCCTGGATAGCCTTCAATATCAAGCCCCGTTTCCTCCGTTCCAGTGTTTTTCTGGAGGCATTCCAAGTGTAGTTCTTTGGTAAATCACAGTAGAGAATTGTTTTTGCAAAAGGGTCTTGTTGACACAGCTCAAAAAATGGCAAGAGGGTGGTCTTAGGTGGTGTTAGGAGCTCCTGCTGCAAGTTTGCTGGGTTAAAGTAAATTCTCTGTCCATTTTCCAAGGGCACACTCAGATGCACAACTGGTGGGTAGCGCTCATGAATGGAGAATCCTAGTATTCTCCAAACAGCTTCATTGCTGCTTATGTACCTGCCCATCTGGAATGCCTCCACATCATCAATAATAGGTCCATTTTTCTGGAGTTCAAAAACTGCTTGATCACTTCCTTTGTAGACATATTTGCAGATATACTTGATTGATTTCACAGAGTGGCAAGATTCGACATTTATGTGGGTCTGGAAGATTTTTGAGAGCAAAGGGTTGTAAGGCACTACCCACCTGTTGTCAATTTCGATCTCTTGGAGTGATGATCCAACAATTTGGAGCTTTGCTATGAAACCACCATCCCCTGGCTTTCTTCTTCAGTAAACTGGATATCCATCTTGTCCTGTTTGGGTTTCTTGGACCAGGGATCGTGGGTAATGCTTTGAACACCTGCAAACAATCATACAGGAAGAATTTTTGTTCAGACCCCCACACGGACCATGGATCATGTTTTTTGTGATGGTGTCAAACAGCAATGGGTCAATCTGAGGGTCTGGCAATTCGGCACTGATGATATTGTCAATTTCGGTAGGCTGTATTTTTTGCTTCAGCCAAATCAAGATGTGGGCGTGAGGAAGGCCTCTTTTTTGCCATTCAACTGAATGCATCCAGCACTGCGTCTCACCATAAATATGTGATTTTGTGATGAGATTAGTTATTTTTGAAAGTTTCTGTTTGAAAACTCGAGCAATAAGGTCATGGCGATTCACTGTTTTTTGGCCTGGGAACAGGTGCCCTCCAATTTCCTCCCAGGCAGGATTGCAAGTAAAGGTGATGAAAAGATCTGGATGGCCATACTTTCTCACATAAGTCATTGCATCCTGTGTGTATTCATGCATGTGTCGTGGGCTTCCAGTGACAGTTGATAACCATTTTCCCCAACTCTTTTGAATCAGCATTGTAGCATCGGCGTCTCTGCCCCGTACTAGGCAGAGACGCCGTCCCTCTCACCTCCCCGCTCCTGGCGCGGCGTCCTCCAGCGCTTCTCTCCCCGCTGCTTCCGGCACGCGCTCCTTCCCCAGCAGTGTGCTTAGGGCGCGCGCGCGCTCCCCCTCTCTTAAAGGGACCGCGTGCGCCGTCCTAAGGAGTCCCCGGCCAATTGCCGGAGGACCTCCCATATATAAGGCACCTCCTCCAAAATGGAGGTGCCCGAGCAATGTTGTTGCAAAGCCTTCACTCTGCTTCAGCCCTCAGGTCCCGTTGCCTGTTACCTGCCAGTCACCTGCCAGATTCCTGCTTGTTACCTGCCAGTCACCTGCCAGATTCCTGCCTGTTTCCTGCCAGTCACCTGCCAGATTCCTGCTTGATACCTGCCTGATATCCGTTTACCTGCTTGCAAGCCTGCGGTCCGACGGTCTGCCTTCCGACACCTGTCAGTCTGTCTATGGACCAGCCTGCCCGCTCACCTGGGAGCGGTCATCTGCTACCTGCCTGCTAGCCTACCTGGAGGCTCCGCCGTCACTTGCCGTGACCACCTGCCTGTCCAGAGACTCTTGCCTGCTCACCTGGGAGCGCTCACCTGCTACCTGTCTGCTAGCCTACCTGGAGGCTCTGCCGTCACTTGCCGTGACCACCTGCCTGTCCAGAGACTCTTGCCTGCTCACCTGGGAGCGCTCACCTACTACCTGTCTGCTAGCCTACCTGGAGGCTCTGCCGTCACTTGCCGTGACCACCTGCCCGTCCAGAGACTCTTGCCCGCTCACCTGGGAGCGCTCACCTGCTACCTGCCTGCTAGCCTACCTGGAGGCTCTGCCGTCACTTGCCGTGACCACCTGCCTGTCCAAAGACTCTCACCCGCTCACCTGGGAGCGCTCACCAGCCACCTGCCTGCTGTCCTTCTACCCATAGACTGTCCCTGTCACTTGCCGTGAGTACCCGTCCTTCTACTCAGAGACTGTCCCTGTCACTTGCCGTGACTACCTGCCCTTCTACCCAGAGACTGTCCCTGTCACTTGCCGTGACTACCTGCCCTTCTACCCAGAGACTGTCCCTGTCACTTGCCGTGACTACCTGCCCGTCTTCCCTGGGAGCCACCCGCTTCCTTACAAGGACCGCCCACTTGTATAGTTGCTCAGAGGTTCCGCCTCCCAGACCCGTTACAGTTTGCTCGGGCCATGGAACCCGGCGGCCCCCAGATGTCCGTTCTGCACCAGGAAGTCTTACGTCAGAAAACTCAGCAGGAGGTGGTACTGTCCTATCTACGGTCCGTTAACTCTCGTCTAGGCGCATTGTGTGACTTGTCTATGTCTACCTCTGGTCCAGCCGTGCCCATTCCTGCGGTACCGCAATCCAGTCCCTTCATGGTACCCGACTATGGACCTCGGCTTCTGGCACCTCCACGCTTTGCCGGCGAACCTACTTTAGCTCGGGGTTTCATAAACCAGTGCACCCTGCACTTTGAGCTATTGGCATACCAGTTCATCTCCGACCAGGCCAAGGTGGCCTTCATCATGTCCCATCTCACTGGGGAGGCACTGGCATGGCTAAATCCCCTGTGGGAGAGAGGGGATCCCCTGGTGTCCGACCTGCCGTCTTTCCTCGCTGCTTTCCGGAAAGTCTTCGATGAACCTGGACGGAAAACCTCTTCTGCCTCCTCACAGCTACGTCTCCGCCAAGGGAGTCTCACCGTGGGCCAATATGCCATACGGTTCCGCACCCTTGCTTCTGAGCTTGCCTGGGAAAATGAGGCTCTGGTGTCCGTCTTCTGGGAGGGTCTTTCCGGTCGGATTAAGGACGAGTTAGCTGGTCGGGACATTCCTACCACTCTGGATGACCTGGTGTCACTAGCTACCCGGATTGGCATCCGGTTCCAAGAACGTGCCAAAGAGACTACCTGGGAGAAAGACTTTTCTTGCTCTGCTCCTACTTCCCTGAGACCTGCCTCTCAATCAGTCACTCCGCGGGCGCTCTCGCCTGAACCTATGCAGATCGACCAGACCAAGATGGTCAGATCTCGCCAAGAATCTCGCCGAGCCGAGGAAAGCTGTTTCTATTGTGGCAGTATGGAGCACTTCATCCGTTCCTGCCCAGAGAAGCCGGGAAACGCCAGTGTCTAGGACCACTCGGAGAGGTCGTCCTAGACAAAAGTAAGCCCTCTCCGTCTCTGACTTTACCGGTCTCTATTGCTTGGGGAGAAAACCGTCACTTTGAACTCACCCACCTGGATTCTGGAGCTGCTGGAAACCCCATCTCCCAGTCTCTGGTAGAGAGATACCGTATTCCCACCAAGTCCCTGGCTGAACCATTATCAGTCGCCTCCGTGGATGGAAGACTTCTCTCGGAGACCATCCTGCTCGTTACTGAACCCATAACCCTGCAGGTGGGAATGCTGCACTCTGAGGAAATCTCATTCCATGTGTTGTCTGGACTTTCTCACTCCCTGTTGCTAGGTCTACCTTGGCTCCAGACACACGAACCCGTATTGAACTGGCGATCCGGTGAAGTACTCCGATAAGGTCCAGACTGCCAAAGGACCTGCCGGGTTCCGGTCCGCCCAGCTCGCCCTCCGCCAACTCCAGCTAATTTACCAGGTCTCCCGGCTCCTTACTGGCCCTATGCGGACGTCTTCGGTAAGAAGGAAGCAGAGACGTTGCCACCCCATAGGCCATATGACTGCCCGATCAACCTGGTACCTGGCACCACTCCTCCCCGTGGGCGTATCTACCCGTTGTCTGCAGCCGAGACCCGGGCCATGTCTGAGTACATTGAAGAGAATCTGGCTAGGGGATTTATCCGGAAATCTACCTCCCCGGCTGGAGCCGGATTCTTCTTTGTCAAAAAGAAAGACGGCTCGCTACGCCCCTGTATTGACTATAGAGGACTCAATCAGATCACGGTTAAAAATAAATACCCCCTTCCGCTCATCTCTGAGTTATTTGATCGTCTGAAAGGCGCCAGGATCTTCTCCAAGCTGGATCTACGTGGAGCGTATAACCTGGTCCGTATCCGTCAGGGAGACGAGTGGAAAACAGCATTTAATACCCGGGACGGACATTATGAGTACCATGTGATGCCCTTCGGTCTCTGCAATGCTCCCGCTGTCTTCCAAGAACTGGTCAACGACATCTTCCGTGACCTTCTTTACTCCTGCGTGGTGGTATACCTGGACGACATCTTGGTCTTCTCTCCGGATCTTCCCACACACCGGAGGGATGTTCGTCAGGTCCTGCTTAGGCTCAGGCAGAACCACCTCTATGCTAAATACGAGAAGTGCCTTTTTGAGCAGACCTCTCTTCCTTTCCTGGGCTATAGTATCTCCCAGACAGGCTTGCGAATGGATCCCGAGAAGCTCTCTGCTGTCCTAAAGTGGCCCCGTCCGGAGGGCTTGAAGGCGATACAGCGATTCCTGGGCTTCGCTAATTACTATCGTCTCTTCATTCCTCACTTCTCGTCACGGACTGCGCCCATATCTGCGCTCACCCGTAAGGGAGCAAATCCCAAGGTATGGTCATCCGAAGCTGAGGAGGCCTTCCTTTCCCTGAAAGAAGCCTTCTCCTCTGCCCCTGTGCTGCACCGTCCGGACTGCAACAAACAGTTCTACCTGGAGGTTGATGCCTCCTCCTCTGGAGCCGGAGCGGTGCTCACCCAGAAGTCTTCCTCCGGGAGAATGGTAACCTGCGGCTTTTTCTCTAAAATCTTCTCCTCCTCTGAGCGCAATTACTCCATAGGAGACCGAGAACTGCTTGCCGTTAAATTGGCGCTGGAGGAGTGGCGTTACCTGCTTGAAGGGGCTCTATACCCGGTGATCATCTATACGGATCACAAGAACCTGGCATATCTCCAAAATGCCCAGAGACTTAATCCACGTCAGGCCCGGAGGTCTTTGTTCTTTGCCCGCTTCGATTTCATCCTTCATTTCCGCCCGGCGGACAAAAATGTCAAAGCTGATGCCTTGTCCCGATCCTTCCTGTCCTCCGACCAAGAGGAGGAGCCTATGCACATTATCGACCCCTCCAAGGTGATGAATGTGGCCCCCTTGGATTTGACTCGTCTTCTACCCGGCAAGACGTTCGTGGCGCCTCCAGACCGTGAGAGGGTTCTTCGCTGGGGCCATTCTTCTAAACTAGCTGGCCATGCCGGCCAAAAGAAGACCTTCCTACTCATTTCCCGGCATTACTGGTGGTCTACCCTGCGTAAGGATGTGGTAGACTTCGTCTCTGCCTGTTCATCTTGTGGCCGCAACAAAATTCCCAGACACTTACCAGCTGGTCATCTCCTGCCGCTTCCCATACCTGTTGCCCAGTGGCAACACATCGCTATGGACTTCATTACCGATCTTCCTGTCTCTGCCGGGTGTACTGTCATTTGGGTGGTCGCGGACCGCTTCTCTAAAATGGCCCACTTCATTCCCCTGCCTGGTCTTCCGTCTGCACCTGAGCTGGCTAAGGACTTTATTCGCCATATCTTCCGTCTCCATGGCCTACCCCTCCACATCGTGTCGGATCGAGGGGTTCAGTTTACCTCACGCTTCTGGAGAGCCACATGTAAACTGCTGGATGTCACCCTGGACTTCTCCTCCGCTTACCACCCTCAGTCCAATGGTCAAGTGGAGCGGATCAATCAGATCCTTACCAGCTATCTCCGGCACTTTGTTAATGCCCACCATTCTGATTGGGTGGACCTCCTTCCTTGGGCCGAGTTCTCTTATAATAACCACGAGAGCGAATCCTCTTCCAAGTCCCCGTTCTTTATTGTCTATGGCCAGCACCCCCGGATTCCGCTTCCTGTCTCCGTTTCTGTGGACAACCCTGCTGCGGAGTCTCTTGTCAGCGAATTTTCTACTATTTGGGAGAGTACCAGGTCCGCTCTTCTTCTGTCCTCTGAGCGGATGAAGAGATATGCTGATAAGAGACGTCTGGATCCGCCTCAATTCCGTCCGGGAGACAAGGTTTGGCTCTCGTCCAAACATGTGCGGCTCAAAGTACCCTCCTTCAAGTTGGGCCCTCGATTCATCGGTCCCTTCGAAGTCCTCAGGCAAATTAACCCTGTGGCCTACAAATTAAAATTCCCGGCCACCCTACGGATTCCCAACTCCTTCCACGTGTCTCTCCTCAAACCCGTTGTCTTTAACTCTTTTTCCAATAATCCAGGTGCCCCTCCTGCTCCGGTTTCCGCTGATGACGTCTTTGAGGTAGAGAGTATTCTGGCCTCCAAGAGGGTAAGAGGAAAGACCTTTTTCTGGTAGATTGGAAGGGGTTTGGTCCTGAGGAGAGAACTTGGGAACCCAGGGAGAACATCAACGCCCCGCTTCTCCTTGAAAAATTCCTTTCTGGCGAAAAAAAGAGGGGGCCTAAAGGGGGGGGGTACTATAGCATCGGCGTCTCTGCCCCGTACTAGGCAGAGACGCCGTCCCTCTCACCTCCCCGCTCCTGGCGCGGCGTCCTCCAGTGCTTCTCTCCCCGCTGCTTCCGGCACGCGCTCCTTCCCCGGCAGTGTGCTTAGGGCGCGCGTGCGTGCGCTCCCCCTCTCTTAAAGGGACCGCGCGCGCCGTCCTAAGGAGTCCCCGGCCAATTGCCGGAGGACCTCCCGTATATAAGGCACCTCCTCCAAAATGGAGGTGCCCGAGCAATGTTGTTGCAAAGCCTTCACTCTGCTTCAGCCCTCAGGTCCCGTTGTCTGTTACCTGCCAGTCACCTGCCAGATTCCTGCTTGTTACCTGCCAGTCACCTGCCAGATTCCTGCCTGTTTCCTGCCAGTCACCTGCCAGATTCCTGCTTGATACCTGCCTGATATCCGTTTACCTGCTTGCAAGCCTGCGGTCCGACGGTCTGCCTTCCGACACCTGTCAGTCTGTCTATGGACCAGCCTGCCCGCTCACCTGGGAGCGTTCATCTGCTACCTGCCTGCTAGCCTACCTGGAGGCTCCGCCGTCACTTGCCGTGACCACCTGCCTGTCCAGAGACTCTTGCCTGCTCACCTGGGAGCGCTCACCTGCTACCTGTCTGATAGCCTACCTGGAGGCTCTGCTGTCACTTGCCGTGACCACCTGCCTGTCCAGAGACTCTTGCCTGCTCACCTGGGAGCGCTCACCTACTACCTGTCTGCTAGCCTACCTGGAGGCTCTGCCGTCACTTGCCGTGACCACCTGCCTGTCCAAAGACTCTCGCCCGCTCACCTGGGAGCGCTCACCAGCCACCTGCCTGCTGTCCTTCTACCCAGAGACTGTCCCTGTCACTTGCCGTGAGTACCCGTCCTTCTACTCAGAGACTGTCCCTGTCACTTGCCGTGACTACTTGCCCTTCTACCCAGAGACTGTCCCTGTCACTTGCCGTGACTACCTGCCCTTCTACCCAGAGACTGTCCCTGTCACTTGCCGTGACTACCTGCCCATCTTCCCTGGGAGCCACCCGCTTCCTTACAAGGACCGCCCCCTTGTATAGTTGCTCAGAGGTTCCGCCTCCCAGACCCGTTACAAGCATCATTTGCAACAGCATCTCTAAGGTGAATATATTCCTCTGCCCTGAGCTTCTTTTGAATTAGTCGGATATATAAAAGACGTTCACTCTCAATCTTTGCATACATGTCAACAATAAATTGGTGGAAGAGGTGTTTGCATTTCAAGATGTGATTTTCCTCTGCAAATCTTGTCATGATCCTATATGCATAGAAGTCCATGGCAGACACTTTTTTTCCTGAAGGGTTGCCTGTTGTAGGATCTGTCTGAGGTATTCCAAAGTGATAGCCATCCTGTCCCTGCCAAAAGATGATTGGATATTGCAGAGCATCATAGGACCTGTGAGTTTCTGCTACTCGTTGCAAACTATTGTTCCTTTTCTGAAGCACAATGTCACGGCTTTGAAAATCATTACCTACAATCAAGATGGCTACCTCATCAAATGTGGGACCATTGAAACGTCGCTGATGTTCACCTTGTGGTGTTTTGTCAGCTCGAATGACAACCTTGTAATCGTCATTTGGCATGCATTCAAGTGCAGTCTTGAAAAAGTTGAACATATAGATTGTTGGAGTGAAGGAACTGCTGCAAAATAGTGACAATATCTAAGCGAGTGTTAGGAATTAAAGAGCATCTCCGCTGAGCCTCTGCTTCTGCATTTCTCAGAAAGAGTTGAGGAAATTGAGGTTCTTCTCCTTGTAATGGAAGCAGTGAGCCAATTGAGTGGTAAACCTATCCTTGAACTTTAAATGTCGGCATAAATCCTGTTGTAAACATTTCTTTTGTTACACCAAATGATGTCATTTGGAAGCAGGAGTTGTACTTCCTAATGTTGTGCAAGAAATGCTTTGATATTGTACTGGTACCTGTCATCAGAGACTTTAGGGGATCTAGTGGTGACAGGAGAGGTGGAAGTTTTATCTTGCCATTTGCACAGCATAAACCTGGCGGTTCATCTTTCCATTTCAGGGCACTGCAGTACATGCAGACCACATCCATTTTTCCTATCTGAACTTTAGGATTATCCTGATAGTTTATGTCTGACTTGTAACAAAAGGCAGCATGTTTCAAATCTCCAACCATTTCCTGTGCCCTGGTGGAAGAAATAGCAATTCTCTTAGTGGCAACTCAGCCTTCTCTCTGCTGAGATGACTCATTGGCCCTTGAGGAAGCAGTTCTTCTTCTCTTATCTGCAAGCCTCGCTTCCCTCTCCTCAGAAAGTTCATTGGCTCTTGAGGAAGCAGTTCTTGTTCTCTTGTCTGCAAGCCTCGCTTCCCTCTCCTCAGAAAGTTCAATGGCCCTTGAGGAAGCAGCTCTTGTTTTCATGTCTGCAAGCCTCACTTCCCTCTCCTCAGAAAGTTCATTGGCTCTTGAGGAAGCAGCTCTTGTTTTCATGTCTGCAAGCCTCGCTTCCATGTCCTCAGAAAGTTCATTGGCTCTTGAGGAAGCAGCTCTTGTTTTCATGTCTGCAAGCCTCGCTTCCCTGTCCTCAGAAAGTTCATTGGCCCTTGAGGTAGCAGCTCTTGTTCTCTTGTCTGCAAGCCTCGCTTCCCTGTCCTCAGAAAGTTCATTGGCTCTTGAGGAAGCAGCTGCTGTTCTCATGTGTCAGCCTTGTTTCTCGGTCTTCACATTTTGATTGGCCCGTAATGCAGCTTTTCTTTTCGCATCAGCTGACATTTGTGCCATGAAATTCCTTTTCTTATGAGGCATTATTGTGGTAAAAATAGTCTGTAACTGGCAGTTTCTATATCCTCTCACATAGAAATAATGTGACTGACATCAGCCTTTCCACCAACACACCCTAACTGACATCTTATTACCTTACACAAGCTTTGTTATACTGAGAATGTCCTTTGTTGCCTATATTAACCAATCACAGCTCAGATTAATTAACTGTAGCAAAATAGAAGCTGAGCTGTGATTGGTTGCTATTGGCAGCCTGATACATCTTTGTGAGATGAGTTTTGTGTGTGCTGAGGGTGGTATATGTGTTCAAGCACGTGGTAGTGTGTGGCGCATTTTGTGTGTGTGTTCATATCCCCGTGTGTGGTGAGCATGAGTATCCCATGTCCGGGCCCCACCTTAGCAACTGTACGGTATATACTCTTTGGCGCCATCGCTCTCATTCTTTAATTCTCCCTTGTTTACATGTGGCAGCTGTCAATTTGCCTCCAACACTTTTCCTTTCACTTTTTCCCCATTATGTAGATAGGGGCAAAATTGTTTGGTGAATTGGAATGCGCGGGGTTAAAATTTCGCCTCACAACATAGCCTATGACGCTCTCGGGGTCCAGACGTGTGACTGTGCAAAGTATTGTGGCTGTAGCTGCAACGGTGCAGATGCCAATCCCGGACATACACACATACATACATACATACACACATACACACATACATACATACACACACATTCAGCTTTATATATTAGATTACAATTCTGTAACATAGGAAACTTTATATGGTCTTGTAAATGATTAATAACTGCTGAGTAAAAAAACAGATTGGACACAGACAGCACATGGATGACAAATGAGAAAAATAGTCCCACTTTTCTGGATGAAAATCGGACCGATTTTTTTTTATGCTCATGTGATGCCAACCTACATGGAACAGCCTTACCAACACCAGGTCAGAATACCAATACACTAACAGGAGGAAGCTCCGATCCACACATGGGGACCCATTCCCAGAATGTTAATTCATGTCCTATTGCGGGTTGATATGTTTATTCAGTTAGAAAACAGAAGATGCTTGTGCAGAAAGCTGACAATGTCATCTGCTAGTCTGCAAAGTGTGCATTATAACACTTCACCAGCATTTGTTGTGCTGGGATGTTTTTTGGTGAAGGTGTTAGTCCATTGACCTGAAATGAACTATTTAGCAGGGACAAAGTGAAGCAGAATAAACTTTACCATAAAGTTATAATTAATGACAAAATTGTTCCTTAGAACAGTATCTGCCAGCAAGAAAGGTCCCACCGAGATTTGAACTCGGATCGCTGGATTCAAAGTCCAGAGTGCTAACCATTACACCATGGAACCCAATACATTAACCCTATAAAATACTATTTACAACATTGACTATTCTTCTCTAATTATATATTTGTACAACAGGTTTGGTGTTGGGTGCGGCAGCAGAAGCCGCAAATTATTATAGATCTGAGCATGCTATTTCAAGTCACCTGTGATGTCAAATCTTCCTTACGTACTTTTTTTTATCAAAGTCATCCCAAATATCCATATAATCAATTAGCTGTTCACTAAGTGTAAATATAGTACTGACAACTAACATAATATTAGGCTCAAGTGCCGAAAATATTAAAAAACGAATAAATTACACAAAAACAATAATACATTAATTTAATATATATAAAAAACAAGTTTACAATCTCTGGAGCAATAGAAACCCTCACTGATGTTAAAGTATTTCTGTAACTCAATACATTTTCAATGTGGTCCCAACAATTTGTGAGAGCACCTATGCAAATTGCCTCTTCAGAGAAAAAGAGGACTTGAACTCTATAGCGCCACCTATTGGAAGCAGCAATCCTACAAGTCACAATCAACCCTTTAACGAGTCGTGCAATAAGATTTAGGATAAAAGCCCGCTCAGAATCAGAATGAGAGTATCTAGAAATCTGGAGTAGGCTACAATCACTCATCTGTTTCCATTTTAACATCCATCAAAAACAGTCATGTTTCTCACATGTGTTATCCGTTTTGTGAAAACTGAGGGATGTAAACTGTCTCTAAACCAGGGGTCTCAAACTCGGCTGGGTATATGGGCCGCACATGGAAAAAATTTGAATTTGGGGGGCCGCATTCTTTGTTCAATGTGACAGTTTTAGTGATACAATTTTTTTTGTATACACCTTTTGAACATTTTTTCCGTGTTTATTTTTTTATGGCTTGGGTCGTTATGGATGTGGCGATAATAAACGTGCACTTTTTTGTGTTTACTTTAGTTTACATATAAAACAACATTTTTAGTACCAATATTTTTTCATGCTTTATTTTATTTTTTATTTTTTTTACAATTTTATTTCCCCCAATTGGCCACATACAGTAATATTGTCTTACAATTAGCATCATATAGTAATAATGGAAAACATCTTGTAGTAATGTTCCCCATCCAAGTCCCCATCTTGTACTAATGTGCCCCATCCAGGTCCCCATCCTGTGGCTATGTGCCCCATCCAGGTCCCCATCCTGTGGCAAAGTTCCCCATCCTGGCGCCCATCTTGTACTAATGTGCCTCATCCAGGTCCCCATCTTGGGGCTATGTGCCCCATCCAGGTCCCCATCCTGTGGCAATGTTCCCCATCCAGGTCCCCATCTTGTGGCTCTGGTCCCCATCTTGTGGCTCTGTGCCCCATCCAGGTCCCCATCTTGTGGCTCTGTGCCCCATCCAGGTCCCCATCTTGTGGCTATGTGCCCTATCCAGGTCCCCATCCTGTGGCAACGTTCCCCATCCTGGCGCCCATCTTGTACTAATGTGCCTCATCCAGGTCCCCATCTTGGGGCTATGTGCCCCATCCAGGTCCCCATCCTGTGGCAATGTTCCCAATCCAGGTCCCCATCTTGTGGCTATGTGCCCCATCCAGGTCCCCATGTTGTGGCTCTGGTCCCCATCTTGTGGCTCTGTGCCCCATCCAGGTCCCCATCTTGTGGCTCTGTGCCCCATCCAGGTCCCCATCTTGTGGCTATGTGCCCCATCCAGGTCCCCATCCTGTGGCAACGTTCCCCATCCTGGCGCCCATCTTGTACTAATGTGCCTCATCCAGGTCCCCATCTTGGGGCTATGTGCCCCATCCAGGTCCCCATCCTGTGGCAATGTTCCCAATCCAGGTCCCCATCTTGTGGCTATGTGCCCCATCCAGGTCCCCATGTTGTGGCTCTGGTCCCCATCTTGTGGCTCTGTGCCCCATCCAGGTCCCCATCTTGTGGCTCTGTGCCCCATCCAGGTCCCCATCTTGTGGCTATGTGCCCCATCCAGGTCCCCATCCTGTGGCAACGTTCCCCATCCTGGCGCCCATCTTGTACTAATGTGCCTCATCCAGGTCCCCATCTTGGGGCTATGTGCCCCATCCAGGTCCCCATCCTGTGGCAATGTTCCCAATCCAGGTCCCCATCTTGTGGCTATGTGCCCCATCCAGGTCCCCATGTTGTGGCTCTGGTCCCCATCTTGTGGCTCTGTGCCCCATCCAGGTCCCCATCTTGTGGCTATGTGCCCCATCCAGGTCCACATCTTGAGGCTATGTGCCCCATCCAGGTCCACATCTTGAGGCTCTGTGCCCCATCCAGGTCCCCAACCTGTGGCTATGTGCCCCATCCAGGTCCCCTCTTGTGGCTATGTGCCCCATCCAGGTCCCCATCTTGTGGCTATGTGCCCCATCCAGGTCCCCTCTTGTGGCTATGTGCCCCATCCAGGTCCCCATCTTGTGGCTATGTGCCCCATCCAGGTCCCCATCTTGTGGCTATGTGCCCCATCCAGGTCCCCATCCTGTGGCTGTGTGCCCCATCCAGGTCCCCTCTTGTGGCTATGTGCCCCATCCAGGTCCCCATCTTGTGGCTATGTGCCCCATCCAGGTCCCCTCTTGTGGCTATGTGCCCCCTGTGCTCTTCTTCACACACATAAAATAGAAAAAAAAAAAGATGATTCTCATCTGTCCTCCGTTCCCTCGGCGGCCTTCCTGCAGATGTGGCCCGCAGGCACCACAGAGTCCGACCCCTTGACGATCCCGACCTGGTCCAGGAGGAGCCGCCGACAGCAGCGCTGCATTGCCGCACAGAGACTGTCTCCCAGCACAGCATTTTCAATGTCAGCCGCCGGCCAATCAGAGGCCAGCAGCTGACATCTGCATATGGCAATGACGTCATACTCGCTGCGCCGACACGCAGATATCAGCTGCTGGCCTCTGATTGGCCAGCGGCTGGCATTTGAATGGCATTGGAAATGCTGTGCTGGGAGACGGTCTCTGTGTGGCAATTCAGCGCTGCTGTCGGCGGCTCCTCCTGGACCAGGTCGGGATCGTCAAGGGGTCTGTGCCTGCGGGCCGCATAAAGTAGCCTCAGGGGCCGCATGCGGCCCACGGGCCGCGTGTTTGAGACCCCTGCTCTAAACTTTCTTTCTCCATTCACTCTTAGCAATGGAGCAATGAAAAACTGATGCAAGTCTTTCATTTGTTATTCATATGTATGTAAAAAAGGTCCGATTTTCATCAACGTTTCGGATCAGATTTTCATCATTGGTAAGTTTTTTCTATCAGTGATTTTCGTGAAATGAAATGGAAAAAAATTGCAAAACTTCTCCTATCCTTTACTATGAATCACAGACAGCACCCTGTATTAACCACCCATAGGCGCCCCCACAACACGGTCAGCTGGGGGTCTTCTGAAGACGCCCATACCTGACATGTCCATACTACTTATGTAGTTCAGATCAGACGACCGCAGGGTCAAGTTTCCTAAGGAAACTACAAAATAAAGTAAAAATAAAAAAGTCTTTAAAAATATTAGAGAATATAAAAATAATAAATACACATATGTGGTATCTCTACGTCCGTAAAAGTCTGATCTGTGAAATTATAAATCTAATAAACACAATTGGAAAACATAGTAATAACAAAAAAATCAAAATGCAAGTATTACAGTCTTTCCCAAAACACTATCAATAAAAACGTTTGCTCAGGGAGCAAAAAAAAGACAAGCCCTCACAGAGCTCCATCAGATGAAAAATGAAAAGATTATGAGTCTCGGAAGATGGCAACAAAAAAATATTTTTTTCTTTTATGAACATCTGATTTTTTTTTATTCATTACTTACATAAAAAAAACTATGCATGTTTGGTGTCACTGTAATCGTACTGACCTGGAGAATCGTATTGCTTTTTCCTTCCCTTCTTCCAAGAACCATAACTTTTGTATTTCTCCATTGATATAATTTTTTGCGGAACGAGTTGTACTTTTGAATGACGCCATCAAATTTATCACACTGGAAAACAGGAAAAAAATTCCAAGAAAGGCGAAACTGTCAAAAAAAAACAAAATTGCAATTTCACAATTGATTTTTGGGTTTTGTTTTTATGGTGTTCATTGTATGGTAAAAATGACCTGGCAGTATGATTCTCTAGGTCAGTATGATTATGTCGAATACCAGACTTGCAAAGGTTTTTTTTATTTAAGTACTGAAAAAAAATCTGAAATTCGTAAAAAAAATATGAAACAAATTAGCTTTTTGTGACATGCAGAAGTAGTGCTGTTGCTTCCAAAACATCCAGCAACTGTTAAAAATAACACAAGCACAGGAGACAGGAAGTGTTGTGCTTCAGAAGCATCCAGCAACTAGAGGGGTTAACACAGTCACAAGAGACAGGGAGTGTTTCAGCAGAGCCCCAGGGGGATTGTGGGGAACTTGTTATTGTAGTCTGGCTGAAGCAGAAGAGAAAGGTGGTGTGCTATCTGGATCTGACAGAAGGCAACTGAACAGGATTCAGATCAGGAGAGAAACTAAACACAGGTCAGATAAACATTCTGAACTAACAGTGCAGAGTATTATTGGGCAGGAAGATAAGGACTGGAAGGAATTGTGTCACAAGGATCATCTCCCTCATCAAACCCTCCCCCCTCCATCTGCATGCAGGATAAAGAATGTTGTGTACTATTGTGTCCTTGTGATGGAAAAGCCTGTGGTTGTGTATGCATAGAAGTGTGCTGCTAAGAGATCTAATCTGTGCTGAATTATGCTACTTAAGAGACTGTAATACTGTGCATTGTGAAGAAACTACTGTATTGTTACTGGAGCCGGTTGCTCAAGAAACTAAGACTGTACTGTAATGAAGATTGTTGCTGTAATATCCCTGAATTGCACTGGCCGTGCTTCAGATTAAATTCCACTGTTAAACTGTTGAAAAGGACTCTTGTCAGATGTGTCTGGTCAGCAATTGTATCTATCGTGTGCCTGAGAGAAGCTGCAGCCTATGGTCGCCCTGAGTAACGGTTCCTCCAGGATTCCAAAGAATTCATGAAACCTGTCTCACCCTAACTGAAATTAGCGGCGTGTGTGTAACATTTTGTTGTCAATTTCTGAGACCCTTAAAGAGGATATCCGGGACTTAAAAAAAAGGCATGTATTTGCTAACAGAGGCAACTACCTGCCTGTTGTACCTGGCACCGGTCACTGACCGTTGCTGTCGGAGATTCAGCTACTCTCTGTCAACAGTTTCTCTTCCTGTTGACAGGATGGGACTACTGGTGTCATACTGATTGACAGCCGGCTTCCCTCAATTAGGCAACAGAGAGAAGGCTGTCAATCAGCATAATACCAGTAGTCTTGTCAAGAGGAAAAGAAGCTGCTGCTCTGTTGACAGAGAGTAGCTGAATCTCCGGCAGGAAAGGTCAATGACTGGCGCTAGCAAATACATGTCTTTTTTTTTAAAGTCCCGGATATCCCCTTTAATAATTTGATTTTGGGGTTGACAAAGCTGTGTAAGGGCTTGATTTTTGCAGGGCAACCTGATGTTTTTATTGATGCTATTTTGGGGTGGATACAGTGGTTTGATCGTTTTTTCCTTTTTTTGAGGCGTTATGGTGACCAAAAAACGCAATTCTGGCATTTCAATTTTTTTCCCTTTTATAGCATTCATTGATCGGGTTAAATCACTTTTTATTTTTTAAGATTGAACTTTTATGGACGCAGCAATACAACATGTGTATTTTTTAAAACTTTTTTAAGGTCTTTATTTTAAATAAAGAAAACAAGGATGTTTCTAAATGTTATGTTTTCTAAAACTTTTTTTTCCAAGTTTTACTATATTTGTTAGTCCCGTTAGGGGACTTAAACCTGTGATCGTCCAATTGCTTGTACAGTATAGAGCCATGCCACATTATGGATACATTTATAACACAAATCACATCCTCCTACAAACACCAGATACCGGAGTACCACCATTACAAGCACAGGGATCTTCAGAAGACCCTTTACCGTCATGGCAATCTATTTCAACTTGATCGCATTACAGGGGCACCAATGAGAGATTAGAACAGCCCTACTGCCCTCCCCCGGATGTGCCTTGTAAATGGCATTATCACACCTGTTTATTTTTCA
This sequence comes from Phyllobates terribilis, assembly GCF_046119375.1. Taxonomy (NCBI): domain Eukaryota; kingdom Metazoa; phylum Chordata; class Amphibia; order Anura; family Dendrobatidae; genus Phyllobates; species Phyllobates terribilis. Next base: position 175,256,914 of record NW_027362761.1, on the reverse strand, counting down.
GTTGATATAGACGTATGAGGAGTTATTTTTTTGCGAGACAACCTTTAGGTTTGAATAACACCATTTATGTTGCCATACCATGTAATGAAAAACAAGAAGAAAAATATAAGTGGGATGAAATGGTGAACAAAATGCAATTCTTCCAACACACATTCCATTTAAATGCCTCTCTCAAAGGTTGACAGCAGCATCGAATGGTTAGCAGTCATGATCGGGGCTAAGGCAGATGCCAGTTATGTAATACAGTTATATGAAAAAGTTTGGGCACCCCTATTAATCTTAAGCTTAATGTTTTATAAAAATTGGTGTTTTTGCAACAGCTATTTCAGTTTGATATATGTAATAACTGTTGGACACAGTAATGTTTCTGCCTTGAAATGAGGTTTATTGTACTAACAGAAAATGTGCAATCTGCATTCAAACAAAATTTGACAGGTGCATAAGTATGGGCACCCTTATCATTTTCTTGTTTTAAATACTCCTACCTACTTTTTACTGACTTACTAAAGCACTTTTTTTGGTTTTGTAACCTCATTGAGCTTTGAACTTCATTGCCAGGTGTATGCAATCATGAGAAAAGCTACTTAAAGTGGCCACTTGCAAGTTGCTCTCCTGTTTGAATCTCCTCTGAAGAGTGGCATCATGGGCTTCTCAAAACAACTGTCAAATGATCTGAAAACAAAGATTATTCAACATAGTTGTTCAGGGGAAGGATACAAAAAGCTGTCTCAGAGATTTAACCTGTCAATTTCCACTGTGAGGAACATAGTAAGGAAATGGAAGAACACAGGGACAGTTCTTGTTAAGGCCAGAAGTGGCAGGCCAAGAAAAACATCAGAAAGGCAGAGAAGAAGAATGGTGAGATCAGTCAAGGACAATCCTCAGACCACCTCCAGAGAGCTGCAGCATCAACTTGCTGCAGATGGTGTCACTGTGCATCGGTCAACCATACAACGCACTTTGCACAAGGAGAAGCTGTATGGGAGAGTGATGCGAAAGAAGCTGTTTCTGCAAGCACGCCACAAACAGAGTCGGCTGAGGTATGCAAAAGCATATTTGGAGAAGCCAATTTCTTTTTGGAAGAAGGTCCTGTGGACTGATGAAACCAAGATTGAGTTGTTTGGTCATACAAAAAGGCGTTATGCATGGTGGAAAAAAACCACAGCATTCCAAGAAAAACACTTGCTACCCACAGTAAAATTTGGTGGAGGTTCCATCATACTTTGGGGCTGTGTGGCCAATGCCGGCACCGGGAATCTTGTTAAAGTTGAGGGACGCATGGATTCCACTCAGTATCAGCAGATTCTTGACAATAATGTTCAAGAATCAGTGATAAAGTTGAAGTTACGCAGGGGATGGATCTTTCAGCAAGACAATGATCCAAAACACCGCTCCAAATCTACTCAGGCATTCATGCAGAGGAACAATTACAATGTTCTGGAATGGCCATCCCAGTCCCCAGACCTGAATATCATTGAACATCTGTGGGATCATTTGAAGAGGGCTGTCCATGCTCGGCGACCATCAAACTTAACTGAACTGGAATTGTTTTGTAAAGAGGATTGGTCAAAAATACCTTCATCCAGGATCCAGGAACTCATTAAAAGCTACAGGAAGCGACTAGAGGCTGTTATTTTTGCAAAAGGAGGATCTACTAAATATTAATGTCACTTTTCTGGTGAGGTGCCCATACTTATGCACCTGTCAAATTTTGTTTGAATGCAGATTGCACATTTTCTGTTAGTACAATAAACCTCATTTCAAGGCAGAAACATTACTGTGTCCAACAGTTATTACATATATCAAACTGAAATAGCTGTTGCAAAAACACCAATTTTTATAAAACATTAAGCTTAAGATTAATAGGGGTGCCCAGACTTTTTCATATAACTGTATATCTGGCATCACAAGCGTGTGGTAGGAGCTCCGATACACACATGCAGACCCATTTTCAAGACATTAATTCACGTCCTGTTGCAGGAAGGGGTTGATATGTTTATCCAGTTAGAAAATAAAAGATGCTTGTGCGGAAGGCTGACAATGTCATCCGCTATTCTGCAAAGTGTGCATTATAACACTTCACTCAGATGTTTTTTACAAAGTTGTTGGGTCCATTGTTATGAAAAGAACCATTCAGCAAGGACAAAGTGAAGCATAATTAATTTTATCTGTCTTATGAAAACTTTACCATAAAATTATAATTAATAACAAAATTGTTCCTTAGAACAGTATCTGCCAACAAGAAAGGTCCCACCGAGATTTGAACTCGGATTGCTGGATTCAAAGTCCAGAGTGCTAACCATTACACCATGGAACCCAATACATTAACTGTCTAAAATACTATTTATAACATTGACTAAGAATGTGGAAGTTTTATCCCTGACAGGACACTTATCCCCATTTTAAAATGGAGCTGCAGGAGTCTGACCGCAGCTCCATTCATTCTCTTGGGGGCTTCAAAAAAAAAACAAGAGCAGCCACTGAGGGAATGAATGGATCAGTGATCGAGTTGTACATGAGCTCCAGTCAAATGGGGAGAAAAGCTAAACATTCTGCTGATTGGGTCCCAGCAGTCAGACCCCCACCAATCAATAAATTATCACTGATCCTGTGGAGAGGGGATTACTTGTTTTCACTGGAGAACCCCTGTAAATGCATCTCTGCCACTCTGTTCCAAGTATTTAATCTCTAAGGCCACTGTCTCACTATCAGTATTTGATCAGTATTCGGTCAGCAGCAGCCAGGAGATCTGGCAGAGGATTTGTTTCCTTAAAGGGTACAAAAGGGTGGACATATTATAGCGGTGCTCCCCTGATGATTCTTATTATGATGAAACGCGTTGGGAGATTATTCTAAAGAGTCACACACCAGAACTGGCAAGGAGGCAAGATTACCATGACAACCAGGAGAAGCCGCCAAATGGGTGAGACCAACCCTTTACACCTATGCCTAAGATGAATGAGGCATTTGGAGTTATTATCTGAAGGGTGTAATACATGACTCTTGGGAGTTTCTATAAGTGTGAAATTATTTCCCATTGCTCAAATGTGAATAGTGTCCTAAGTATACACCAGATTGTTATTGCTGCATATTAGGTCTGGCTACCCTTTAAAATTGGCCTTTGTGTGCACAGGTTTTTCTTTTTCTTCTTGTATTGTAATTTTGGCTCTGGTAAGAGAGACCCTGTTTTGACAGTAACTATAAAATAGACTGTCAACGTGGGCAATCAATAGTACTTTTTATAAGAGTGGCACAGTAAAATATGCTCTGTCTTTATTCATTGATGCTGTAGGCAGAGCATTGTATAAAGAATTTTACTGGCATTATTCCACATGTACATCTAACAGATTATGTTCTGTGTATGCACAGTATTTATGTGTATGCTTGGTACATGCCACCATATACACACCTCATGCAAAAGAGTGAACCATTGAGCCTTTCACAGAGTTAAATAATAGGGGGTGGTGCAATAGTTCTATGTCACTTGTTGTCTGTCTTGAGCACATCTGTGCTTTGTGTGTTTTTAAGAGCTGGTTTTAAATAACATTAATAAAGGTTATATTTTATATGTCCCGGGTATTGCTGCTATATATCTTTGAATTGATCTGGGCTTTATACTAAATCCCTAGCTTATTTGGATCAGTATTTGGTTAGTATTTTTTTCTCAGGAGTGGGAGCCAAAACCAGGTGAGGAACAATCAGAGAAAAGGTCTAATAGAAACAAGTCACCAATTCTGCATTTATCACCCACTCCTGAGAAAAAATACTGACCAAATACGGATAGTGGGGCAGTGGCCTAATGGAAATAATCTTCTCCTAGTTAATATCAGCAAGAACAAATGACCACCATACACAACACAATCCACTATACTAACACCAATAATACCACATACAAAAGGGACAAATACCGACACACCATGACTAGATCACATATCACCAGCATATAGCGACCAAATAATACCACATACAAGCGAAAAATACAGCCACACTGTGACCAGACCACATTTTACCACCACATACCGTGTTTCCCCGAAAGTAAGGCCCTGTCTTACATTAATTTTACCCCCAAAAGTCCCACCCTGCCTTACTTTCGGGGGAGGCCTTACATTGGGAAAAAAAACAGGCTGAACAGTATGCAGCCTCCCCATACAGTGGTTCTGCCCCCCACTCTGCCACCACACACACACACACACACAGCCCCATACGGCACCCATACACATACCGTACACATATCGTATACACACACACACACACACACAGAGAGAGTTTCGGAACTTACCGTTACTTTCCTTCTGTTTCGATCTCCTCTGCGGTGCCGGGCTGACGATTCGGATGCCGGGGAAGCTGGACCAATCGGAGCGAGCCTGCAGGCGGTGACGTCGCAGCTGATTCGGCCAATCAGCTGCGAGCCGGCTAGGGAGCCTGTGACGAACAGGCTGATCGGCCAATCAGCTGCGAGCCGGCTAGGGAGCCTGTGACGAACAGGCTGATCGGCCAATCAGCTGCGAGCCGGCTAGGGAGCCTGTGACGAACAGGCTGATCGGCCAATCAGCTGCGAGCCGGCTAGGGAGCCTGTGACGAACAGGCTGATCGGCCAATCAGCTGCGAGCCGGCTAGGGAGCCTGTGACGAATCAGCCTTACATTCCCCGGCCCCCCCCCGCTACCCTGCCTTACAATCGGGGGGTGCCCTACATTGGCGGACCCCCCCGAAACCCCCCACCCTGCCTTACTTTCGGGGGGGTCTTACTTTCGGGGAAACACGGTAGTAACCGAATAATACCACATACAAGGAACAAATACCGCCACACCATTGGCAGACCACATATTACCACCACATAGTGAATGAAAAATACCACATACAAGGAAAAAATACCGCCACACTATGACCAGACCACATATTACCACCACATAGTGACCGAATAACACTACATACAAGGAACAAATACCGCCACACCATGGCCAGACCATATATTACCACCACATAGTGACCAAATACTACAATACTGATCATGAATACAAACCACAATACTAACAACACTGTTATTACCACCAGTGACATTATAAACAGGAGCTCTGTATATAATGTCAGTGTACAGGCAATACAGTGATAACCGGGGACATTGTACACAGGAGCTCTGTATATACTGTACAGGTAATACAGTGATCACCAGTGACATTATACATAGGAGCTCTGTATATAGTATATAGTGTATAGGTAATACAGTGATCACCAGTGACATACACAGGAGTTCTGTATATAGTGTATAGGTAATACAGTGGTCACCAGTGACATTATACACAGTAGCTCTGTATACAGGGTGGTCCAAAAGTAGGTGGACAGAAAATAATAACATTTATTTTGATTTGTATATAAAATTATATTTACTAACACAAGCATAACATTGACAATTAAATTTTATTCTGAACAATAATACAAAAGCCCTTAAATTTTATCAACGCAGGTGCTCAAACTGTTTTCCATTACAATTTGCACAGCTTTGAAGTCTGCCTCTTACGCTTCGACAAACTTTTTTGCACAAGTCTCTTTGGGTATTAATTTCTTGAAATGCATCTCTTATGTAATTTTTCAAATCACTGACACTTTTTGGTTTTTGACTATAAACTTTGTCCTTGAGTACTCCCCAAAAGAAAAAATCCATTGGGGTCAAGTCTGGTGAACGTGCCGGCCAATCAAGTGGGCCTCTTCGGCCAATCCATTTATTAGGAAATGTTTCATCAAGATACTCGCGGACTACTCTTGAATAATGTGGAGGGGCCCCATCTTGTTGGAAATAAAGGTCATTTGAATTAGGCTGTTGCTGTAACTGGGGAACAACTTGATTCATTAGAATTTCGAGATACTTATCTCCTGTGACTGTTCCATCAAAAATATTGGTCCTAAAACACCAAAACTTGAAATACCACCCCAAACATTGACACCAGGCTCATTTAGTTGTTGCTCTAATGTTAAATGCATGTACTCATTATACCAGTAAATACAATTATGTCTGTTAATATGGCCGGATAATTTGAAAGAAGCTTCATCACTCCACATAACGTTATCTAAAATTACTGGATTTTGTTTGATAAATCTCCCCCTTCATAACCTTATTACACTTTCTGTCCACCTACTTTTTGGACCACCCTGTATAGTGTATAGTGTATAGGTAATAAAGTCATCACCAGTGACATACACAGGAACTCTGTATATAGTATATAGGTAATACAGTGATCACCAGTGACAATATACACAGGAGCTCTGAATAGACTATATAGTGTATAGTGTAAGTGTACATGTAACACACTGACTCACCAGTGACGTCTCTAGGTGAAGTCCGTCATCTTCGCTCTTCTTCTTCATCTGGCATAGACTGCCATCACTTCTTCCAGCCAGGACTCGTCTCTGCAGAAAATAACACACTGTTATCAATAGCTGATCTCTTCTAGAGCACATTCCCCACTTTTTCCCCGACTTCTACACTACGCCAGATGAAGAAAAAAAGTGAAATAATCCCGCCCTGCACAGTAACAGGACCTCACTTTTGCCCCCCCCATGGAAAACAGTTTCCCTAATTGGACCCTAAAGTAATAATGTTCCCCACTTGCCACCATAAACTAATAATGTATGTTCCTCAATCTGGCCCCCAAACAGTAATTAAGTCCCTTGTCCAGCCTGGCCCCCCATGTCCCTTGTCCAGCCTGGCCCCTCATGTCCCTTGTCCAGCCTGGCCCCCCCCATATATCCATCCTGGCCCCCATGTATCCAGCCTTGCCTCCTCACCCATATATCCATCCTGGCCCTCCACATATATCCATCCTGCCCCCTGCATATATCCATCCTGCCACCCCCCCCCATAAATCCATCCTGCCACCCCCCATATATCCCATCTGGCCTCCTTATGTCCCTTTTCCTTGCTCCCATATGTCCAGCCTGGACCCCCGATACATTTATCCTGGCCCACATGTGTCCAGCCTGCCCTCCCATATAGCCATCCTGGCCCCCATTTGTCCAGCCTGCCCCCCCATATATCCATCCAGGCCCTCATGTGTCCAGTCTGCCTCCCCATATATTCATCCAGGCCCCCATGTGTCCAGTCTGCCCCCCCCATATATCCATCCAGGCTCCCATGTGTCCAGCCTGCTCCCCATATATTCATCCAGGCCCCATGTGTCCAGCCTGCCCCCCATATATCCTTCCTAGCCCCCATGTGTCCAGCCTGCCCCCCCATATATCCTTCCTGGCCCCCTTGTGTTCAGCCTGCCCCCCATATATCCTTCCTTGACCCATGTGTCCAGCCTGCCCCCCCATATACCCATCCAGGCCCCCATGTGACAAGCCGGTGAATAAGTGGCTAAAGAGTTGGTGCAAGGCAGAAGGGTTTGGGTTCATGGAGAACTGGGCCGACTTCGCGGTCGGCTACAGGCTCTACCGTAGGGACGGGCTGCACCTCAATGGGGAGGGTGCAGCGGTGCTGGGGAAGAAGATGGCTAATAGGTTGGAGGAGTTTTTAAACTAGAGACGGGGGGGGGGAACCAAGGAAATAGGTGGGATGTGAGGCAAGCAAGGGGGAAGGAGAGAAGTGAATATAATGAGGGTGGAGAGGGGGGTGGGGATAGTACAGTTAGATCGTTAGAGAAGAATAGGATGCTAAATAACCCCAAAGTTTTATCTTGCATGCTGACCAACGCAAGAAGCCTGACCAATAAGGCGGATGAGCTGCAGGCGCTTATATCGGAGGAGAGGTATGACATCGTAGGTATAACAGAGACTTGGCTAGACGATAGCTACGACTGGGCGGTAAATTTATTAGATTATAGTTTATTTAGAAGGGACCGGAAACAGGGGAAAGGCGGAGGAGTCTGCTTATATGTAAAGTCATGTCTAAAACCCAGACTAAGGGAAGATATAGGAGAGGGAGAAGAGGGGGTCGAGTCCATGTGGGTAGAGATAGAGGGAACTAAAAATAATAATAAAATATTACTGGGGGTCTGCTATAAGCCACCAAATATAACAGAGGAGAATGAGAATCTGCTATTAGGACAAATTGACAAAGTAGCAAAACATAATGAAGTGATTGTAATGGGGGATTTCAACTACCCGGATATTGACTGGGAAACAGAAACCTGTAGATCTCAGAAAGGTAAAAGGTTCTTGACAAATATTAAGGATAATTATCTCTCCCAACTAGTGCAGGAACCAACGAGAGGGAAGGCCGTGTTGGACTTAATATTGACTAATAGGCCTGATAGAATAACTGAGGTACAGATAGGGGGGCACCTAGGTAATAGCGACCATAATATTATCGACTTCAAAATGCCCTTCAGTAGGGTTATCAATAAGGGAATAACAAAAACATTAAACTTTAGGAGGGCGAAGTTTGATCAGCTGAAAGAAAGCCTTCAACTTATTGACTGGGACAAAGTTCTTAATCAAAGGAATACGAATAGTAAATGGGAAACCTTCAAAAGAATTCTGAATACTCAGTGCGAGAGATATATACCATATGGGAATAAAAGGGCCAGAAATAAGAGGAAACCAATATGGTTGAACAAGAACGTAAAAGGGGCGTTAAATAGCAAAAAAGAGGCATTCAAGAGATTAAAACAGGAAAACAGTAAGGAGGCACTAATGTGTTACAAGGAAAAAACGAGAACCTGTAAAAAACAAATAAAAATAGCGAAGGAGGAAACAGAGAGACGTATTGCTAGGGAAAGTAGATCAAATCCCAAACTGTTCTTTACGTATATAAATAGTAAAAGGATTAAATCGGATAATATTGGACCGATAAAAAGTGAGGAAGGCAAAATCATAGAGAAAGATGAGGATAAAGCTAATCTATTAAATAATTTTTTTTCGACAACTTTCACAAAGGAAATCGAACTAACAGGAGAAATGAGAAGTGACAAACTTAATCCTCCACTAAGTATGACAAATCTAACCCAAGCTGGGGTACAGAAACGCCTCAGTAACATTAAAATAAACAAATCACCAGGACCTGATGGCATACACCCACGGGTACTAAGGGAACTAAGTAATGTGATAGACAGACCGTTATATCTTATATTTAAGGACTCTGTTGAGACTGGGTCTGTACCACTTGATTGGCGACAGGCGAATGTAGTGCCAATATTCAAAAAGGGAGCGAAAAGTGACGCCGGAAACTATCGGCCGGTGAGTCTGACGTCCGTTGTGGGCAAAATTTTTGAAAGCTTCATTAAAGAGGCAATTACGGAGCATCTTGATGCTAATAATCTTTTAATCCCGAACCAACATGGATTCATGAGGAATCGCTCCTGCCAAACAAACCTGATTGACTTCTATGAGGAGGTTAGCTCTCGAGTAGATCAGGGGGAACCAGTGGATGTCGTGTATCTCGACTTCTCAAAAGCGTTCGATAGCGTGCCACATAATAGGTTGGTATACAAAATGAGAATGATGGGGCTGGGGGAAAATGTCTGCAAGTGGGTAGCTAACTGGCTAAAGGATAGATGGCAGAGGGTGGTTATAAATGGAATATACTCAGATTGGGTAAGCGTCACTAGTGGGGTACCACAGGGGTCTGTACTAGGCCCAATGTTATTTAATATCTTTATTAACGACATAGTCAATGGGATAAATAGTAAAATATCAATATTTGCAGATGACACAAAGTTATGTAAAACATTTAATACAAAAGAGGACAGTGCAGACCTACAGAGGGATTTGGATAAGCTGGGTAGGTGGAGCATTAAATGGCAAATGAGGTTTAACGAGGAGAAATGTAAGGTCATACATATGGGAAGGAAAAATGGAAGTCACCAGTACTCACTGAATGGGAAATGATTGGGGAATTCAGAGATGGAGAAGGACTTGGGCATCTTGATTGATAGCAAACTAAATTGGAGTGCCCAAAGTCAGGCCGCTGCTGTAAGGGCAAACAGGGTAATGGGATGTATCAGAAGAGGTATAGCTGCAAAGGATGAGAACATTGTTCTTCCACTGTACAAAGCACTGGTCAGACCACACTTGGAATACTGTGCTCAGTTATGGGCCCCAATATATAGAAAGGATATAAATGAGCTTGAAAAGGTACAAAGGAGGGCAACAAAATTAATAAAGGGAATGGAGGGACTGCAATACCCAGAGAGGTTGGCAAAACTAGGACTATTCAGCTTGGAAAAGAGAAGGTTGAGGGGGGACATAATAAATGTGTACAAATATGTTAGGGGACAGTATAGAGATCTTGCCCGAGATTTGTTCAAAAGGAGGGATATTACGGTAACAAGAGGGCACTCACTAAGACTGGAAGAGAAAAGGTTTCAGCACCAGCATAGGAAGGGGTTCTTTACGGTAAGAGCAGTGAGAATATGGAATTCACTGAGTGAGGAGACGGTAATGTCGGATTCACTACACCAGTTCAAGCGGGGACTGGATGCATTTCTAGATACCAGGCAGATTTCAGCATATATTTAAAAATAAAATAAAAAAGTAGGTTGATACAGGGATTTATTCTGACTGCTGGTCTCAGAGTCGGGAGGGAATTTTTCCTCAGGTGAAGATTGGCCAAATCATTTGGGGTTTTTGCCCTCCTCTGGATCAACTTTAGCAATTACAGAACTAACAGGTCGAACTTGATGGACGCAAGTCTTTATTCGGCTTTACAAACTATGTTACTATGTTACTATGTTAAGCCTGCCCCCACCATATATTCGTCCAGGCCCCCATGTGTCCAGCCTACACCCATATATCTATTCTGGCCGCCATGTGTCCAGCTTGTGTCCCTCCCCATATATCCATTCTGGCCCCCATGTATCCAGTCTGTCCCCATATATCCATTCTGGCCCCCATGTGTCCAACCTGCCCCCCTATATATCCATTCTGGCCCTCATGTGTCCAGCCTGCCCCCATATATCCATCCTGGCCCCCATCCCATTCTGCATCTACACACAGGAAAGAATAAGATTCTTCTTACCTTCCTGCACTCCCGGCGCCATGCGGTGTTCTCCTCTGCTTAGACCTGGCACGCTCGTAGCAGAGGATGGTGGCTGACTTGAGTGCATCCATCGCAGTAGGTTCATGACAATGATGTCATACTCTGGCAACGTTAGATGCACAGCTTCAGCTTCATCGGGACATGCGCCGCGGCGGTTCAGGTAATGAATGCTGCATGCGCGCGTCCCTGAATATAGTCTGCCAGTGCAATCCTTTTCTTCCCCCTCTCGTCTGGAGCAAGGGCCCATCGGGGATTTCCCCTGTACCCCACCAGGCCAGTCGGACCCTGCATATAAACAATTAGCTGTTCACCAAGCGTAAATATAGTACTGACAACTAACATAATATTAGGATCGAGTGCCTACAATATTAAAAAAACGAATGTTAATTACACATAAACAATAATAAATTAATTTAATATAATACAAACAAGTTTGCAATCTCTGAAGCAACAGAAACACTCACTGCAGGTTAACCCCTTCCCGACTGGGCAATTTTTCCATTTTTGCGCTTTTTTCCTTCCCTTATTCAAAAGAGCCATAACCTTTCCGTCAATATAGCCATGTGAGGGGTGTTTTTTGCAGGACGAATTGTACTTTTGAATGACACAATTTTTTTTATCATATAATGTATTGGAAAGCAGGAAAAAATTCCAAGTGTGGCGAAAGTGCAATTCCACCATAGTTTTTTATTTACCATGTTCACTATAAGGTAAAGCTGACCTGACAGTATGATTCTCCAGGTCAGTATGATTACAGAGAAATCAAACATGCATAGGTTTTATATTATTTAAAGGGGTTGTCGTCCACTACATGGACAACCCTTTTTCAATCTGAATGTTTGCACCTGTTAAAATATAAACACTTACACTCAACTCTGTTTTTGGTGCCTTTCCAGCAGTGTTGGCACTCGCGTTCCCGGGGCTCCCATGAGGTTGTTATGTTATGTGAGCCCTGCACCAAATCAGCGCTTGCTGATGTATAAGTAATCAAGAGGGGGTGAGAGAGCAGCCCCAGCACTCACCTCCTCTTGATTATTTATTCATCAGAAGGCGAGGACAATGAAACTGCGCTGTTAACAGCCTCACGTGGGCCCCGGGAACACGAGTGCTGACATCGCTGGCATGGGAGTATTCAGTTTTTATTTTAACAAGCACAAACATTCAGATTGAGAAGGAGTTGTCCTAGTAATGGATAACACCTTTAAGTGGTGAAAAAAAATTCAAAAATTTGTAAAAAAAAAAAAATCTATTGTCAACATTTTCCAAGAGCACTAACGTTTTTTAAATTTGGGATATGAACCTGTGTGAGGGCTTGTTTTTTGCGCCCCTAGTGAGTGTTTTCATCAACCCCTTAAGGACCGAGCCACTTTCTAGGTTAATGACCAGGCCAATTTTTTCAATTCTAACCATTGTCACTTTATGAGGTAAGAACTGTTAGAACTCTCCTGTTAGGTTTTTTTTAGTTTGCTGGTCACATGACCATTTTTGCCTATCTAATCCGGCTCCGCCCTCCTGGTCTTGCTGGACTTCATTGTATTTACTACTCTTGAGCTAGCTTGGTGCTCTGTTGCCGTTCTCTGTTAGTTTTGCTAGGTCTTCTGACCTCTATGCTTTTTGTTGTGTGTTTGTCTTTGACTGCTACTATTTCTGCTAGGAGGTGTCCAACTTATCCCAGTCCCTAGTTCTTGTAGGGATCCCTCCCTCACATCTATAGGTCTTCGTTCAGACTAGCCGAGGACTTTAGCGGGTCTGATCGCAGGATCAGGTTCCCCGTTACATCGTAGGGATCTAGTTTAGTTCTATTGTAGGGACAGTTCTCCTGTCTTTCCTTAGTCCCGGTAGCAGATCATAACAAGAACTCTGGAAAACTTCAACGGATCCCACTGATTCTGAGACTGTTTTTTCGTGACATATTGTACTTCATGATAGTGGTAAAATTGATTTGATATTACTAGTGTTTATTTGTAAAATAAACAGAAATTTGTCGAGAATTTTTAAAATTTTGCAATTTTCAAACTTTGAATTGTTATGCCCTGAGATCAGAGAGATATGGCACACAAAATAGTTAATAAGTAACATTTCCCACATGTCTACTTTACATCAGCACAATTTTGGAACCAAAATTTTTTTGTTAGGAAGTTATAAGGGTTAAAAGTTGACCAGCAATTTCTCATTTTTCCAACAAAATTTACAAAACCATTTTTTTAGGGACCATATCACATTTTAAGTGACTTTGAGGTGTCTATATGACAGAAAATACCGAAAAGTGACACCATTCCAAAGACTGCACCCCTCAAGGAGCTCAAAACCATATTCAAGAAGTTTATTAACCCTTCAGGTGCTTCACAGGAACTGACGCAGTGAGGAAGAAAATAATTAACATTTAACTTTTTTCACAAAAAATTAAATTTAGACCAAACTTTTTTTATTTTCACAAGGGTAACAAAAGAAAATGGTCTCCAAAAGTTGTTGTGCAATTTCTCCTGAGCACTGCGATACCCTATATGTGGCGGAAAACCACTGTTTGGGCGCACGGCAGGGTTCGAAAGGGAAGAAGCGCCATTTGACTTTTTGAATTCAAAATTTGCGGAATAATCAGTGAATGCCATGTTGCGTTTGGGGAGCCCTTGATGTGCCTAAACAGCGGAAACCACCCACAAGTGACCCCATTTTGGAAACTAGACCCCTCAATGAACTTATCTAGATATGTGGTGAGCACTTTGAACCCCCAGGTGCTTCACAGAAGTTTATAACGTAGAGCTGTGAAAATCAAAAAAATCACAAAAAATTTCTTTTAGCCCTAATTTTTTTATTTTCACAAGGGTAACAGGAGAAAATGGACCCCAAAAGTTGTTGTGCAATTTCTCCTGAGCACGCCGATACCCTATATGTGGCTGAAAACCACTGTTTGGGCGCATGGCAGGGTTCGGAAGGGAAGGAGCACCCTTTGACTTTTTGAATGCAAAATTGGCTGGAATTTAGAGAGGACGCCATTTCTCATTTAGAGAGCCCCTGATGTGCCTAAACAGTGGAAACCCCCAACAAGTGACCACATTTTGGAAACTAGACCCCTCACTGAACTTATCTAGATGTGTGGTGAGCACTTTGAACCCCCAGGTGCTTCACAGAAGTTTATAATGTAGAGCCGTGAAAATAAAAAAAATCATAAAAATGTTCTTTTAGCCCCAAATTTTTTATTTTCACAAGGGTAACAGGAGAAAATTGAGATCTCATTTTGTTGTGCAATTTCTCCTGAGTATACCAATACCCTACATGTAATTGGTAACTACTTTTGAGGCACAGTGCAAAGGTCAGAAAGGAAGGAGCACCATATTATAGTACAGATTTTACTGTTATGGTTTGAGTGTGCTATGACCCACTAAGAGATCCCCTGAGGTCCTAGAACATCAGATTCCCCCATAAATGACCCCATTTTACAAACTACACCTCTCAATGAATTCATATAGGGGTGCAGTGATCATACTGACACCAAGGGTGTGTCACAGAATTTTATACCATTTTGCAGTGAGGAAAAAGTAATTACATTTTTACCGCAAAAATTTTGTTTTAGCCCCAGATTTTACATTTTCACACTGTGATAATGGAAAAATGGCACCAAAATTTGTCCCATAATTTCTGCTGAATGTGGCAATACCTCATATGAGGCTGTACAGTACTGCTTAGCCATACCGCGACACTCGGGAGGGACGGAACGCTATTTGCCTCCTGGAGCGCAAATTTTCCTAGAATAGTTTGCGGACTCCATATACAGAGAACTTAAATGCTAGAAGACCCGAATCCCCCCTCAAGTGACCCCATTTTGGAAATTATACCCCTGCCAAACATGTGAACGCTAAATGCGGTTTAGACACACTGCGGTGCTCAGAAGGGTGGGGGGATTTGGATTTGGGAGATTTACAGAATTTGCTGAATTTCTTTTGGGGGGCGAGAAGCCATTTAGCTTTTCCAGAGCCTTTGTACTACCCATAACGTGGAAGCCCCCTATATTTCCATTAACACATGACAGACCTGAGAGGGGGCTTTTATGTGAAGCTTTTATTGGGAACATTTTACATAACATTTTAGATCACATTTATCCGCCGCTATATGCTGAGCGCTTACTTTGGGGTTTCCATCTAAATCTCCGAAAGACGGGATTGAGATGAAACCCTTGAGGGATCCATTCACTATAATGAGATGAGGCAGCAGAGATACTCTGGACTCCATATGGCCTCTGTTCAGCGTTATCCTTCTTTTCAGAGGTGCACAAAACTGTGGCTGACCGTGCTTTTATCTACGTCTAAAAAGAGGGACACCGCCAAATCATAGGTCAGACGGAGTCCACAGTGCCTCCATCTGCCTCATTACAGGGAATCTTCCGTCAGGGGTTTCCATCTGAATCACTTATTTCAGAGATTTACACGGAAACCCGGTGTAAGCGCTCAGCACAGAGCGCAGGATAAATGTGAGCCGAGCCTTAGTGTGATCTTTGGGAGGCAGAATAAACAAATCAGCAGCAGGGGAAGAATTGGTTTTATTTATTTTTTACGCAGTTCCTTGTGCAGTATAAAAGTGATTAGGCGACTTTATTCTTCGGGTCGGTGCAATTACAGCGATGCCAGATTCATATCTAGTTTTTATGACTAACAGTTGTCACACACTAAAAGACGCTTTTTTTTGCAAAAACTAATGTTTGCATCGCCATAGTTAGAGAGCTATAATTTTTCCATATTTCGGCCGACAGAGTCATGTGATGGCTTTTTTTTTGCGGGATGAGTTGACGTTTTTATTGGTACCATTTTCGGGCAAATTACATTTTTTAATCGCTTTCTATTCTGATTTTTGGGAGGCAGAAAGAACAAAAACCAACAATTCAGGATTTTGTTGTTGTTCTTACTTGTGTGGTAAAATTGATAAGGCAGCTTTATTCTTCGGCTCAGTACGTTTACAGCGGTACCACATTTATGTAATTTTTTTATGTTTTTGCACTTTTACATAATAAAACTTTTATAGAAAAAATAATTATTTTTGCATCGCTTTATTCTGAGCGCTGTAACTTTTTAATTTTTTGGCTGATGGAGCAGCATGGTGGCTTGATTTTTGCGGGACAAGATGACGTTTTCAGCGGTACCATTTTTATTTACATCTGTCTTTTTGATTGCGTTTTATTCCACTTTTTTCCAGCGGTATGATGAAAAGTCATAGTTTCTCATATGTGTTTTTTTTTTAAGCTGTTCACTGAAAGGGTTAACTAGTGTGATATGTTTATAGATCGGGTCGTTCCGGAAGCGGCGATACCAAATATGTGTACTTTTTTGTTTATTTTTTTTTTTTACCTAAAAATCTGTATTTATTAGTGTAATAGATTTTATTTATTTTTTACATTTTTTTCAGATTTTTACAATTTTTTTAAAACTTTTTTACTTAGTCCTACTATGGGACTTTCACTTTTTTCATAGGTATAATGTACTGCAATTCACTACAATTGCAGTACATTATACCTATAGTGCTGTGCATTGGTCTCAGGAGCTTTCCGTAGCTTGGTGACCCGGGGGTCGTCATGACGACCCCAGGTCACCATGGCAACGATCGGGCCCCCGCGATGACATCATGGGGGCGCCGACTTGAAGGCAGAGGGAGCTCC
Organism: Phyllobates terribilis; assembly: GCF_046119375.1. NCBI lineage: Eukaryota > Metazoa > Chordata > Amphibia > Anura > Dendrobatidae > Phyllobates > Phyllobates terribilis. Next base: position 175,240,296 of record NW_027362761.1, on the reverse strand, counting down.
CAACCCTCTGCTTGCCTCCTGAACACTCATCGCAGTGCTCAGGGGGTAAACAGCCAGGGGCGGCGCTGACACCGCTTCTGGCTGTTTAGTGCCGGAGCTCAGCCACTGGCAGCGCTGAGCTCCGGCACTGATCGGGCAGCAGACACTGAAATTTCAGCGTCTGCTGCTCGATCATGCTGTGATCGGTCAGTCAGATTGACTGACTGATCGCAACGATCTGGATGCCGGGACCGACGGCATGGGTCCCTGCACCTCTGCCCCTGCCGCTCAGCTGTCACAGACAACTATCGGCACTGAACTGGCACAGCGTGTTTACACGCTGTGACTGTTCAAAGCCATGACAAACACTGCACGGCAAGGAGCGGTAACTTACACCCGCTCATGCCGTGCGATAATGGGTTAATATCACTTTGGGGTAGATACGATGGTTTGACCGCCTCTTATTACATTTTTTTATGTTGTTGCGGTGGGCAAAATAACGCAATTATGGCGTTTTGCTTTTCTTCTCGCTACACCATTTAACAATCAGATTAATTAATTTTATATTTTGTTAAATCTGACTTTTAAGAACGCAGCGATACCAAATATGTTTAGTTTATTTTTTGTTTCTGAAATTTTAATGGGGGGAAATAGGGGGTGATTTGAACTTTTAGATATTTTTTTTAGTTTTTTCAAAACTCTTTTTTTTACTGTACTTGTTAGTCCCCTTATGGGACTTGAACTTGCGATCATTTGATCGCTTGTGCTATACCATATAGTAAAAATCATGGTTTCCTATGAATGCCAGCCATGGACAGGATTTCACAGTAGAACCGTCATGATAGGCATGGGGGTCTTCAGCAAACCTCTTGCTGTCATGGCAATCCATCGGCGCCCAATGATCACGTCACAGGCGCGACTATGGACGTGCCCCCCTACCGTCGTTGCGTGTTAAATGCATTTAACAGGTTAACAGTCACAGGCGGAGTTCAGCTCCACCCTTGGTTGTTAGAGGCAGATAATGGTTGAATAAAGCCACACAGGGCTGCCACCAGGAATTTCTGGGCCCTATACTGGCAAAATTTTCAGGCCCCCTTGAGACTCCGCTCCACCCCCAGCTCCGCCTCCACACCTCGAACCTTCCACAGTGCCACCACCCACTCTTGGAAAAACTCCACTTCTGCACCCTGTCCTTACCAATCACATACATAGCCAGCAGCTTTTGTTTTGGCCAAAAGATTTTTCAAGCCGCCACCACGACAAGGTAGACTCTTCTGGCCGGACCCTACTCTACTCTAACCTATAAATATTTCTTAAAATATCCAGTACTCTTTTTAGGTATATTTTTATTTATATTTCTTTAAGGGAATGTGTCACATACATTTTTTAAAATGACCAATAAGATCACATACAAGAGACAAATATCATTACACTAAAGCAGGACCACATATTACCACCACATAGTAAACGAATAATACCATATAGAGGGGATAAATACCGCTACACCATGACTAGACCACATATTATCACCATATAGTGACCGAATAATACCACATACAAGAGACAAATACCATCACACTATAGCCGGACCACATATTACCACGACATAGTATCAGAATAATACCACATACAAGGAACAAATACCGTCACACCATGACCAGACCACATATTGCCACCACATAGTGACCGAATACTACAATACTGATCATTAATAAAAAACACAATACTAAAATATTACCATAAGTGCCATAATACACAGGAGCTCTGTACATAGTTTATAGTGTATAGTGTCAGTGCACAGGTAATACAGGGATCACCAGTGATATTATACACAGGAGCTCTGTATGTAGTGTATAGTGTACAGGTAATACAGGGATCACCGGTGACATTATACACAGGAGCCCTGTATATAGTGTATAGTGTACAGGTAATACAGTGATCACCAGTGACATTATACACAGGAGCTCTGTTCATAATATATAGTGTCAGTGTACAGGTAATACACTGACTCACCAGTGATGTCTCTAGTTGAAGTCCTTCATCTTCGCTTTTCTCCTTCATCCAGCGTAGACCGCCATCACTTCTTCCAGCCAGGACTCGTCTCTGCATAAAATAACACAGTTATCTAGAGCACATTCCCCAACTTCTACTCTACGCAGCTGAATACAGATGTGCACCCACCATTAATATATAATTAGTTATTATGCAATCCACCATTTCAAATATAAATTGTAATCCACCACTGCGTCCCCACTAACTATAAATAGCCACTTTCCCCACCTAATAAATATTTAAATTGATTAGAACCTGTACTCTTTCCCTCAATTCACTACCAGTCACACTCCGTCATACTCAACACCCCCCTCTCCCAATTCATTATATTTATATGCCCCCCTCCACCCCATTTCATTTTGTCATGTCCTCTCTATCTCCCACCCCAATGCATCATCATTTGTTGTCCCTGACCCTCAATTCATTGTCATTTGTTCTCCCCACCCCCACGCTCAATTTATCATTATTTGCGCTACCCCACCCTCAATTCATCATTTGCTCTCCTCACCCCCATTCTTCATTTGCTCTCCCTACACTCCTAATTCATCATTAGCTCTACTCACTCCCCACTCCTAGTTCATTATTTGCTCTCCCCACCCCCACTCCCAGTTGATCATATGATCCCCCCACCTCCCACTCCCACTTCATCATGTGCTCTCCCCACCCCCCACTCCCAGTTCATCATATGCTCTCCCCACCCCCCATTCCCAGTTCATGATATGCTCTCCCCCACCCCCAATTCATCATAATTTGTTGTCCCTGATCCTCAATTCATTGTCATTTGTTCTCCCCACCCCCACGCTCAATTCATCATTATTTGCGCTACCCCACTCTCAATTCATCATTTGCTCTCCTCACCCCCATTCTTCATTTGCTCTCCCTGTACTCCAAGTTCATCATATGCTCTCCTCACCCCCCACTCCCAGTTCATCATGTGCTCCCCCCCCCCCCAGTTCATCATAAGCTCTCCTTACCCTCCACTCCCAGTTCATCATATGCTCTGCCCACTCCCCAGTCCCAGTTCAGCATATGCTCTCAGTTCATCATATGTTGAGTGGTCAGTCAGTATTTTACCTCAGTATTTGGAAGTTGTAAGCCAAAACCAGGAGTGGGTGATAAATACAAAAGTGGTGACGTGTTTCTATTATACTTTTCCTACTGATTGTTCCACTCCTGGTTTTGGCTTACAAATACTGATGTAAAATACTGACCAAATACTCAACGTGTGCATGTGGCCTAAAACAGCTATCATCTGCCTGCAAAGACTCGGGCTCGGTTTGAGAGGCCACATCAAAGTTAGAGAGTCTGCACATAGTCGCTCCAGTATGTTATATGTCGCTTAGGGGTTAAAGTATTTCTGTAACTCAGTACATTTTGAATGGGATCCCAGCAATTTATGAGTACCTAGAAATCTGGACTAGGCTACATTCACTTATCCTTTCAGATTTTAACATCCATAGAAAACAGACGCTTTTCTCCCATGTGTTATCCGTTTTGCATCCATTTTGTGAAAACTGAAGGACATAAACTGTTTAAAAACTTTCTTTCTTCATTCACTCTTAGCAATGGAACAGTGAAAAACTGATGCAAGTCTTTCATTTTATATTCATATGTATTTAAAAAATGGTTTAATTCTCGTAAACGTTTCGGATCAGATTTTCATCAGTGTTTGGTCAGTTTTTTCCATCAATGATTTGCGTTAAATGAATGAAAAAAAATTGCAAAGCTTCTCCTGTCCATTGCATTGATAATCACGGACAGCACACAGATGACAGTGTGTGCTGTCAGCGATTTTCATGGTGCCATTGAAATGGGTAATTGTCATCTATGACACAGATGAAAAACGAACATGTCTTCATGATTTATTTGCAGTCACACAGACCACGAAAAAAAGGACCTGTGAACGGCTCCACAGATTATAATGGTATGTTTTCTATCCATGGAAAATACTGATAGAGCACTTACAGTATGTCTGAATGAGTTCTAACTTAGAGGAAACTTCTACAAACATATAGATAACATAAAAATGTTGCTTGTGGTAAAGCCGGGATCACAGCACTGCAAGGTAATTTCACCAGCCACCTTTGATATTAACCCCTTCCTGATGACATACTGTTACATCATAGGTTGGTGTCACGGGTTTACAGCAACAGAAAGGGGCCAGAAGACCACTGTGTCTGATTTCACTTACTTCTGCACTGATTAGAAGCACTTCACCATCATATTAAACAGTGCAGGTTTCTTCTGGCAGTGCAAAGGTTAATCTGGTCATTTGAGCGCCTCTGAGCTTCCTTGCTTGGATGATCTCAACCCTTCGGTGTTGGCCACTCCCTGTTGCTATATATACTCACCTCTGGCAGTCTAGGATTGCCAGAGTTAGTTTTATACCATCTGGTTCAAGAGCTGGAGGTGTTTGTTGAGGAGGTGTTTGGAGTGTTGATCTATAAGACTGTTGCTTGGTGATTAGACTGTGTGCTTATCCTCATCCTCTCCTATTTTGTTTTTTCCTTCCCTTTACTTCCTGGTGTTCCACTTGTTTATGAGTGCATTTTTGTATGATTTGTATTTTCATTTATCCCTGTACGTCTTCCTTTGTTAGTCAGGGTTGTGTATCCCTGGGGTGGGGACAGATTAGGGCTGATTCAGGAGCTCAGCAAGGCACGTGGCCCTGACGTCTTCACCATTAGAAGTAATCCGAGGAGCAGGGATAGCTAGAGCGCCTCTAGCTTTAGGGATAGGGAAGGAGCCCCTAGCCCCGGGATATCAAACAACAGTTACATGACAGTTAGGTTCCCTTCTTTATGTGGACTCAGGATCCTCCAGCCATCAGCTGCCTTTAACAACCGTGAGAGGAGCAGAGCTCTGTCTGCGGCTGTTAACCTGTTAAATGCTGATGTCAATCTCTAACACTGGCATTTACAGTGCGTGGCCAGGGGGGTGTTTTAACCCCCATACTCATAAGAAAGACAGCACATGACTAGTGTCCATAGGAGATCGTGATGTTTTTACTACACAGTATTATTGTATAGTATAAATCAGACAACTGCAGGCTCAAGTATCCTAAGGAAACTACAAAATAAAGTAAAAAAATGGTTATGAAGATACAAAAGATATATAAATCGAATAAAAAATACACATATTTGGCATCTCTACGTCCATAAAAGTCCGATCAATTATAAAGTTATAAAACTAATTAACACGATCAGTAAATGCTGTAAAGAGAAAAATAATCAAAATGCCAGTATTTCAGTCTTTCGGTCGCCACAACTCCGCTAAAAATGCAATAAACAGAGATCAAACCGTATCCATCCCAAAACACTATCAATAAAAATGACCACTCAAAAAACAAGGTCTCATACAGTTTCATCAGCTGAAAAATGAAAACGTTATGAGTCTTGGAAAATGGTGACACAAATATTTTTTTTTCTATGAACATTACTGCTGTATGGGGCCCGGTGAACAGCAGTAAAGAGAGGGGGCCCGGTCCGGGGTCCCCTCTCTTGTGCTTCTGCTCACCGGGCCCCAGGGTATCGCGTGCTGTCGAACCGCCGCCGGCGTATATATAGGCACACAGGGAGCTTCTGCCTTGGAGCTCTCACAGCCGAAAGGCCATGCAGCTCCAAGGGAGTCCCTCCGCCTCTTCTGTAAAGCGCTGGAGTCGGTGCATACACGATGATGTCATCGTGTACTCGCCGACATCGAGCGCCAGGATGAAAGTCTGGAAGTGGAGCTGCACCTGCAGGGGATCCTATCAGAGGTAAGTATGAAAAACTTCTTTTTTTTTTTTAATAGAATTAATTAAATGGTCTTGGGGGGGAGGGCATATGATGAACTGGGATTGGGGAGTGGACAGAGCATATGATGAACTGGAACTGAGGAGTGGACAGAGCATATGATGAACTGGAAGTGGAGGGTGGGGAGAGCACATGATGAAATGTGAGTGGGGGGTGGGGAGAGCATATGATGAAGTGGAGGTGGGGAGAACACATGATGAACTGGGACTGGGTGGTGGGGACACCATATGATGAACTGGGAGTGGGGGTAAGGAGAGTACAGGATGAACTGCGACTGGGGGAGTAAAGAGACCACATGAACTGGGAGTGGGGGTGGGGAGAGCAAATGATGAACTGGGAGTGAGGGGTGGGGAGAGCTTATGATGAATTGGGGGTGGGGATAAGGAGAGCACATGATTAATTCGGAGTGGTGGGTGAGGACAGCGCATGATGAACTGGGATTCGGGGGTGGATAGAGCATATGATGAAGTGGGGGTGGGAAGAGCACGTGATGAACTGGGAGTGGGGGGTGGGGAGAGCAAATAATGAACTGGGAGTGGGGGGTGGTTTATAGCTAAAGATGAATTAGGAGTGGAGAGGGGAGAGAAAATGAAGAATGGGGGTGGGGAGAGCAAATGATGAATTGGGGTGGGGAGAGCCAATTTATTGGGAGTGGGGATGGGGAGAGCAAATAATGAATTGAGGGTGGGGTAGCGCAAATAATGATGAATTGAGCATGGGGGTGGGGAGAGCAAATGATAATAAATTGAGGGTCGGGAACAACAAATGATGATGAATTGGGGGTCGGGGAGAGTAAATGATGATGCAGTGGGGGTGGGAGATAGAGAGGACATGACAAAAGGGGGCATGTAAATATAATGAATTGGAAGAGGGGGGCGTTAGGATGTCGAAGTGTGACTGGTAATGAATTAGGGGAAAGAATATAGGTTCTAATTAATTTATATATTTTTAGGTGGGGAAATTGGCTATTTACAGTTAGTGGGGAGGCAGTGGTGGATTACAATTTATATTTGGAATGGTGGGTTGCATAATAACTAATTATATGTTAATGGTGGGTGCACATCTGTATTCAGCTGTGTAGTGTAGAAGTTGGGGAATGTGCTCTAGATAACTGTGTGTTATTTTATGCAGAGACGAGTACTGTCTGGAAGAAATGATGGCGGTCTATGCTGGATGAAGGAGAAAAGCAAAGATGAAGGACTTCAACTAGAGATGTCACTAGTGATCCCTGTATTACCTGTACACTTACACTATATACAGAGCTCCTGTTTATAATGTCACTGGTGATCACTGTATTACCTGAACACTGACACTATAAACTGTATACCATGTACAGAGCTCCTGTATATGATGGCACTTATGGTAATATTAGTATTGTGTTTTTTTATTAATGATCAGTATTGTAGTATTCGGTCACTATATGGTGGCAATATGTGGTCCGACCATGGTGTGGCGGTATTCCTAGTATGTGGTATTATTCGGTCACTATGTGGTGGCAATATGTGGTCCGGCTATGGTGTAATGATATTTGTCTCTTGTATGTGATATTATTGGTCATTTTAAAAAAATCATGTGACATATTCCCTTAAAGAAAAGAAAATATAAGTAAAAAGAGTACTGAATATTTTTAGAAATGTTTAATAGGTTAGAGTAGTGTATCGCCCTACCAGAAGAGTCTACCTTGTCATGGTGGCGGCTTAAAAAAATCTTTTGGCCAAAACAAAAGCTGCTGGCTATGTGTGTGATTGGTGAGGACAGAGCGCAGAAGTGGAGTTTTTCCAAGAGTGGGTGGTGTGACTGTAGAATGTTCGAGGGATAGAGGCGGAGTCTCAAGGGGGCTCGAAAATTTTGCCAGTATGGGGCCCTGAAATTCCTGGTGGCAGCCCTGGGTGTCAGTGTAATCGTACTGACCTGGAGAATCATATTGTTTTTCCTCCCCTTCTTCCAAGAGCCATAACTTTTTTATTTTTGCATAGATGTAGTTTTTTGCTGAACGAGTTGTACTTTTGAATGACACCATCAATTTTATCAAGTGATATACTCGAAAATGGGAACAAAAGTCCAAATGAGGCAAAATTGCAAAAAAAAAAAGCGGAATTACACAATTGTTTTTTGAGTTTTGTTCCTGCTGCATTCATTATATGGTAAAAATGACTTGGCAGTATGATTCTCCAGGTCAGTATAATTACGTCAATACCAAACTTGCATTTTTTTCTTTTATTCAAGTGATGAAAAAAAAGTCTGAAATTCGTAAAATAGAAAATATGGAAAAAAATAGCTTCTGATGCAATTTTACGGGACCCCTAACATTTTCAATTTCGGGTTGACAGTGTTTTGTGAGGGCTTGGTTTTGATCGCTTCTTATCACATTTTTTGAGACTTTGTGGTGACCTAAAAACGCAATTCTGGTATTTCTTTTTTTTTTCTTTACAGCATTTATCAATCGGGTTAATTAATTTTATATTTTGAAAGATATGACTCTTATGGAAACAGCAATACCACATACAGTACAGACCAAAAGTTTGGACACACCTCATTTAAAGATTTTTCTGTATTTTCTTGACTATGAAAATTGTACATTCACACTGAAGGCATCAAAACTATTAATTAACACATGTGGAATTATATACTTAACAAAAAAGTGTGAAACTACTGAAAATATGTCTTATATTCTAGGTTCTTCAAAGTAGCCACCTTTTGCTTTGATGACTTCTTTGCACACTCTTGGCATTCTCTTGATGAGCTTCAAGAGGTAGTCACCGGAAATGGTTTTCACTTCACAGGTGTGCCCTGTCAGGTTTAATAAGTGGGATTTCTTGCCTTATAAATGGGGTTGGGGCAATCAGTTGTGTTGTGCAGAAGTCTGGTGGATACACAGCTGATAGTCCTACTGAATAGACTGTTAGAATTTGTATTATGGCAAGAGAAAAGCAGCTAAGTAAAGAAAAACGAGTGGCCATCATTACTTTAAGAAATGAAGGTCAGTCAGTCCGAAAAATTGGGAAAACTTTGAAAGTGTCCCCAAGTGCAGTTGAAAAAAACATCAAGCGCTACAAAGAAACTGGCTCATATGAGGACTGCCCCAGGAAAGGAAGACCAAGAGTCACCTGTGCTTCTGAGGATAAGTTTATCCGAGTCACTAGCCTCTGAAATCGCAGGTTAACAGCAGCTCAGATTAGAGACCAGGTCAATGCCACCCAGAGTTCTAGCAGCAGACACATCTCTTCAACAACTGTTAAGAGGAGACTTTGTGCAGCAGGCCTTCATGGTAAAATAGCTGCTAGGAAACCACTGCTAAGGACAGGCAACAAGCAGAAGAGACATGTTTGGGCTAAAGAACACACGGAATGGACATTAGACCAGTGGAAATCTGTGCTTTGGTCTGATGAGTCCAAATTTGAGATCTTTGGTTCCAACCACCATGTCTTTGTGCGACGCAGAAAAGGTGAACGGATGGACTCTACATGCCTGGTTCCCACCGTGAAGCATGGAGGAGGAGGTGTGATGGTGTGGGGGTGCTTTGCTGGTGACACTGTTGGGGATTTATTCAAAATTGAAGGCATACTGAACCAGCATGGCTACCACAGCATCTTGCAGCAGCATGCCATTCCATCCGGTTTGCGTTTAGTTGGACCATCATTTATTTTTCAACAGGACAATGACCCCAAACACACCTCCAGGCTGTGTAAGGGCTATTTGACCAAGAGGGAGAGTGATGGGGTGCTACGCCAGATGACCTGGCCTCCACAGTCACCAGACCTGAACCCAATCGAGATGGTTTGGGGGTGAGCTGGACCGCAGAGTGAAGGCAAAAGGGCCAACAAGTGCTGAGCATCTCTGGGAACTCCTTCAAGATTGTTGGAAGACCATTTCCGGTGACTACCTCTTGAAGCTCATCAAGAGAATGCCAAGAGTGTGCAAAGCAGTCATCAAAGTAAAAGGTGGCTACTTTGAAGAACCTAGAATATAAGACATATTTTCAGTTGTTTCACACTTTTTTGTTAAGTATATAATTCCACATGTGTTAATTCATAGTTTTGATGCCTTCAGTGTGAATGTACAATTTTCATAGTCATGAAAATACAGAAAAATCTTTAAATGAGAAGGTGTGTCCAAACTTTTGGTCTGTACTGTATGTGTTTTTTTTTTGACGATTTTTATTTTAAATAGAGTAAAAGGGGGATAGTTCTAACTTTGCTTTTTTTAACATTTTTCCCCTCTTTTTACTGTATTTGTTAGTCTCCTTTAGGGTAATTTAACTTGTGATCATCCATTCACTTGTATTATATAGAGTCATACCATAGTATCGCTGTTTATAACACAAATCATAGTCTCTTATGAACACCGGATACTAGGAGTACTATCATGACAAGCACAAGGATCTTCAGCAGACTCCTGGCCGTCATAGCAATCGATCCCAACCCGATCACATCACAGGGGCACTGATGAGTGGTTAGAACGGCGCACCTCCCGAGACACACGCTGTAAATGCCGCTGTCAGAGAATGACGAGTATTCAACAAGTTAACAGCCGGGGGCTGTTGTACGTCACTGGTCGTTAAGGGGTTAAAGTATGACAGAAAGACTTTTATATTTTGATAGATCAGACTTGTGGACATAACGATACCAGATATATTTATTTTGAATATTTTTTAATCTCTTTATTTTTGAACAGTGAAATGCAGGTCACCTCCAGAAATGTAATTCACCTGCAGTTATAGTGGTAATCTGCAGGTAAATAGTAATTGAATTATGTCTGACAGGCTTACATCTGACAGAGAGAAAATTAAGTTTTATTATCCCTGAAGCTCGTTGCTTCCAGTCTTCAGTAATTGACAGTGGCATTTAAATGGTTAAACAATAGAGATTGGTGGTATCTCTTGTCGCTGCTATTAGATGTAGATGTTGGCTGTGAAACACAGTTGGCATCTGCCCAAAATGGAGCTCAACTCTTGAGCCTGCTCTTTACTCCTTGCATGTGATCTGTGACAAAAATATTCTTACGTTACTGGTGGAACAGCTGGAATCCGCAGGAGCAGGGTACAGCAAGCGGTGTATAAGTTCTTGGATGTAACAATTGGTGTTGTAGACACAATCTGCAGATGAATAAGAACAGTTTGGGTAAGACAGTTCAGGAGCTGAAGACTGGAACTAGACTTCTGCTAGACAAAATACTCAAGCAATGAGTGAATGTTCCATGTGGCTCTTAAGTATCCCCAAAAAGGAAACAAGATGGCTTTCACAGGTTCTATATTGGCCATATTGGAAAAGGGTGATTGCAGAAACTTAATAACAGCCTCCTCCAGTGTAAAGAGTGGAAGAGCAGCACAATTTAGCAAAGTGAATAATATCATCCACTAGTGATCAATAAGCAGAAGGACAACAGAATCCTGACATGTTCTCACAGGAGGATAAGGTTTTAAAGTGGAGCTTTAACCAAATTTTTCATGTTGAACTGGACACACAATATAATTGTTATTGCAGAGCGTAAAAACACTTTCTTTCTTTTAAAGTACATAGCACCTGAGATGTTAACTTTGTAAAGTCTAAGTAGGTGTTATCAGACAGTTTTAACTGAGGAAGTGTACTTCTCCTTGTATGATGCTGACCAATCATAAGCAGGTAGCAACATTCAGGGGAAAGAATACCATACCCCACAATAGCTCAGATTATGAGATGTAATGATACAACCCTGATCTTCTAGTCTAATCTCCAATGTGATCAGTGTGTTTGGAGGGGGCAGTGCAGCTGAGTTTAACTGTGTCCCATCACAAGCCACTCTACCAGCTCTCCTGATTAATGAGTGTGTCAACAATCACACTTATGTCTGCTGTGCTCAAGCAACTTGTAATCGCTCTGCACTGAGATCAAGGTGTCATCACAATTCATACAGGAGTAACGTGCCTGTGCTGGACAACTCCTGTATGAGATGTAATTACAGAGCTCCCAACCGTCCCGGTTTCCGCGGGACTGTCCCTCTTTGAAGGCTCAGTCCCGCGTCCCGTCACGGCTCAGCTGTTTTCCAGGCTGTGGAAGGTGGTGGGCGTTGTTGCGGTGGTGTAACAGCGGGCACAGGTAGTAGCCGGCAGCCGCATTCTACCAAGTGTGCCCGCTGCTAAAAAAAAATGCATATTCACTCCTCTCCACGCCCATGCACACCAGAATTGGGGATGAGGGGGCCATGCATACCAGGATTGGGTCTGTGGGGGTCATGCATACCAGGATTGGGTTTGTGGGGGCCATGCATACCAGGATTGGGTCTGAGGGGGCCATGCATACCAGGATTGGAGATGAGGGGGCCATGCATACTAGGATTGGAGATAAGGGGGCCATGCGTACCAGGATTGGAGATGAGGGGGCCATGCACACCAGGATTGGGGATGAGGGGGCCATGCATATCAGTATTGAGTCTGAGGGGGCCATGCATGCCAGTATTGGGGATGAAGAGGCCATGCATACCAGGATTGGGTCTGAGGGGGCCATGCATACCAGGATTGGGGATGAGGGGGCCATGCATTTCAGGATTGGGTCTGTGGGGACTATGCATACCAGGATTGGGTCTGTGGGGGCCATGCATACCAGGAATGGGGATGAGGGAGGGCCATGCATACCAGGAATGGGGATGAGGGGGGGCCATGCATATCAGGATTGGGTCTAAGGGGGCCATGCATATGTGACACCCCAGGGGTCTGGTTGCCACAGTGATAGAGATATTATGTCTGAGAGCAGGTGGGAGGTCCTTTGGTCAGGGATCCTGTGCATGCCACACCTCCTGCCCAGTCTTGGGAGGGGAAGAACTTCCCCTATATAAACCCGGGGCTGAAGCAGGGTTAGCAGTCAAGGAGAGTAGAGACAAGAAACAGTCACAGGAAGAAACAGCAGAAGCTCAGTGGGAGCAATACTACTACAAGTCAGGGGCTGGCAGCTGCAGAGCTCGCCCTGACTGAGAAGCTTTCTTACCGGACCCGGAGTCCGAGGCTGTGGGGACTAACTCCTACCCAGCAGCAGAATCCGTCAGGCAGGGGATTCCAGGTCCTCTGGCCAAGAAACCCGACGGCCCCGAGTCACCGGCCATACGGGTGAGCACCACACGGTACACTCAGGGACGTGGGCTACTTATATCCGCTTCTAGCAAGGTAGCCAGAAGAGTACAGTCAGTTTGGGAGGCCTACAACTCCGCCTGGCCAGGGGAGATCCCATCTGCTCAAGGACTGACCAGGCCCCGTTCACTAGCAAGTACTCCGGGAGGGTCTATCGTTGTTACCAGTAAAGACCCTGAATTACACCGCACCGTCTCTGAGTGGTTCCTGCTACCCCCATCATCCACATCTGCTGCCCTGAGGCCATACCCCTCCCGTTGGGGGTTATACCATCTACGCTGCACCATCCATCCACCGGCCTCAGCGGACTGTCCTGCAGCGGCAGCTCCATAGCTGCATTCAACGGGTGGCGTAGTCGTCCTGCATCTACCGCTGTTACATCGCCGCTCAGTTTGACTCCCTGGGCACGGACCGGGTCACCGCCACGAGACTACAACCCTCAAGAGATCCGGCTCCGGGTAAGCTCCCGCGTGCGCAACGCAGCGCGACACAGGCCCAGGGGCGCGTCAACTTTGGAGTAGTCGGCAGGATTTCGTGCCCGCAACCACCGGGTACTGCGTGCCTGAAAAAGAGACTTTTCAAACTTACCTGTGGTGAAGATTCCCGCCATCCGGCGCCATCTTCAGACTTCTTCCCGCCATCGGTGAAGTTTCCCGCCATCCGGCGCCATCTTCTGCCTTCTTCCCGCCATCCGTGGAGTTTTCCCGCCATTGGACGCCATCTTGAGGACGCCGCGCGGGAAGAAGAGGGGCGTGGACTCCGAAAGCGCGCGAGAACTGAAGCCCCGCCTCACGTCCGGACGTTGCGTAAGGTCCTGGAAGGAGCCCAGCAGACGCCGACGTCACAGGAGCGCGACGGAAGGTCCTCAACCCTGACGATCCACTGCGGAGCCGCGGCCTACGGAAGAGGATCATCGCAAGGTAGGCCACGGTCCACTAGGGGGCAGGAAGATGTCGGATACGGAGGAGAGCTTCACTGCCTCAACCCCCGCCAGCGCTACCGCTGCTGCAGTTATGCCCTTCACCATGCCCTATATCCCGGGAGCAGCTTGGCTACCCCAGTACTCAGGGGAGTCACATACCCTGCATGACTTTAGAGAAAAGCTGGATAGCCTCTTCCAGGTGTACCCCCTCACAGAAGAGCAAAAAGTGAGCATCCTGGTGGCCCAACTAACCGGGGCAGCCAAAAGGGAAGTAAAATCCTGGCCACCTGGGAGGAAGACTGTCGCAGGGATACTAACCCGGCTGAAGGACACCTTTGATACCCGCACCTCAGCCGAGATTAAGCTTAGATTCTACGGGTGCAAGCAGCGAGCGCATGAGAGTATAAGGGACTATGCACTAAACCTACAAGAGGCCCTGAGGGCCATTAAGCAGACCGACCCTGATGGAGTGGGAAACGAGGACAGGCTGTTGACCGAACAGTTTATAGAGGGACTGTATTGTAATACCCACCGAACCCAGTTGCGGGCAATGGCCTTACAGGATCCCCATCTGGGCTTTGCACAGTTCAAGGACAGAGCCATCCGGGTGCTCCGAGAACCGGCACCGGGTGGCGTTGTGACCCACAAGCGCCCTGCTATCACTTACCACCAGGAGGCGGCGCCCTTGTCGGCAGGGCCTGTGGGAGCTGATGCGCAGGCTTTGGACAATGACCCGGCTCCAGACCTACACCATCAGGTCCAAGAGCTAGCTAAGAGCGTTGCTGCGCTAACCCGAACTGTGCAGTCTTTACAGGCTTCCACCCCAGGGAAGATCCAGCTGGCATCCGGACCGGAGGACATCCCATGGCGTCGACCAAGGAGGACCCCACCGGCCAGAGGAAGACCCAGTGACCGATACAGCGAGGACGGACGACCCATCTGCCGCCGCTGCAATCAACCTGGACATATGGCAAGGTACTGTTCTTTAAACGGGCACAACCTGGGGTAGAGGGCCAACCCCCAGGAAAAAGATCACCAGGCCCATCGAACTGGCGCGACAGATATGTGGGAGGACGTCCAGTCTTGCCTGTGGTACTGGATGGCATTCCCATGAGTGCCCTACTGGACACCGGGTCACAGGTCACCACCATCCCGTACGTGCTCTTTAAGCAGTACTGGAATGACTCGGATATTACCCGCTACCCTGACGACGACTTGAGTATCATCGCCAGCAATGGCCAGCCCGTGCCACAGATCGGATTTAAAGAGGTGACCATCAAAATCGGTAGAGTCGAACTGGCAGCACAGGGACTGACCATTGTAGATATTGACAAACATGAGAGTCACCCAAAAATAACTCTAGGAACTAATGTAATTGAAAATTGTCTTGCAGAGGTGATTTTCCTTTTACAGCAGGTTGCCAAGAACGCCAGCTCCGGCGAGCAGCGGGTGCTCCAGAAAGAGATCCGGGCACTGATGCGACGGCAACAGGTGGAACTCTCCGGCGGTGAGATTGGTAGCGTAAGAATGTGTGACCCTTTTCCTATTGCCATGCCCCCAAAAAGTGAAATGATGATTTGGTGCCGGGCAGCTATTGGTCTGAGAGGTAGAGATTACCAGGCAATGGTAGAACCAGTTTACTCAGACAGTAGGCCCACCATTTTGACAGCACGGGGGGTGGTCAATGTACGCCATGGGAGGGTGCCCGTTCGCATAATCAAAATCGGGGAGAGGGAAGTGTACCTGCCCCGGTATGCCACGCTAGCCAAATTATATACCATTAACCAAAATGCTATACAATCTGTGGAACCCTTGCCTCCATCTCACCCGGAGGAAGGTAACGGCTCTAAGAAAACAAAGGAGGACTGGTGTCAGCAACTACATTTGGGTACTGACTCCACTCCCTCACATCAGAAACAGGGAGTCTATCGGGTGGTTCAAGAGTATGAGAGAGTGTTTAGTAAACACCCGTTAGACTTCGGGCGAGTCAAGGGGGTAGAACACCACATCCCCACGGGAGACCATCCTCCCATAAAAGAGAGGTATCGACCCGTACCCCCTGCACACTACCAACACGCCAAGGGGATGCTTAGAGACATGAAGGAGGCTGGGGTGATCAGGGATAGCTGTAGCCCCTGGGCAGCTCCACTAGTCTTAGTCCGAAAGAAAGACAACACCATGAGGATGTGTGTAGATTACCGGAAAATCAATCGTATCACACACAAGGATGCGTACCCCTTACCAAGGATAGAGGAGTCATTGGCTGCTTTAAGATCTGCTAACTTCTTCTCTACCTTGGATCTCACTAGCGGGTACTGGCAGGTTCCTGTAGCAGAGGCGGACCGGGAGAAGACCGCATTCACCACCCCGATGGGACTTAGCGAGTTCACCTGCATGCCGTTCGGACTCTGCAACGCACCGGGAACCTTCCAACGACTAATGGAGTGTTGTCTGGGCCACAGAAACTTCGAGACGGTCCTGTTGTACCTGGACGATGTCATCGTATATTCCAAGACGTATGAGGACCACCTGAAACACCTGGCGGAAGTGTTCGAAGCTCTGGCAAGTTACGGCCTAAAGGTGAAACCCTCCAAGTGTCACCTCCTGAAACCAAAGGTGCAGTACCTGGGACACGTGGTGAGCGCTGACGGAGTGGCTCCCGACCCTGATAAGATCACCGCAATTAAGGAATGGCCAAGCCCCTCCAGCGTAAAAGAAGTGCGGCAGTTCCTCGGGTTGGTAGGCTACTACCGAAGGTTTATTCCCGGTTTCACCAAAAAGGCAGCACCTATGCAGGACCTCCTGATAGGCCAGTCCCGGAAGGCCAAGAACCAGAAGCCGCCCTTCAAATGGGAGGAGCTGGAAGAAGAGTCCTTCCGCCAGCTGAAGATGGCCCTCACGGGGGACGAAATCCTGGCGTACCCGGATTATAGCCAGCCCTTTATCCTCTACACCGACGCCAGTAACATCGGGCTAGGAGCCGTACTGTCCCAGATCCAGCAGGGGAAGGAACGAGTAATCGCCTACGCCAGCCGAAAACTGCGACCCACCGAAAGGAACCCCGAGAATTACAGCTCATTTAAGCTAGAGTTCCTGGCCGTAGTATGGGCAGTCACCGAGCGCTTTAAGCATTACCTCGCTTCTTCCCGGTTCACCGTGTACACGGATAACAACCCGTTGACACACCTGGACACGGCAAGACTCGGTGCCCTGGAGCAGAGGTGGATGGCCCGTCTGTCCAACTACGAGTTCACAATCAAATACCGGGCAGGACGCTCCAATACCAACGCGGACGCCCTGTCCAGGATGCCCAACCTGCCGGACGGAGGAGAAGATCCGGAGGGACTGGAAGAAGTTGAACTCCCTGCGTTCCACCGTCATGGGACTATTCAGTATTCCCACCAGGTAAGGAGTAAGCAGACTGCTACGTTGAACCCCTTACCCCACTACAACTGGGCGGAAACGCAAGACAGCGACCCTGCCGTCCGACTGGTGAAGGAGATGCTGACTCGGCCGGAGGCTCGCCTTGAACCAGACGCTCCGGAGGAAGCCAAACAACTATGGGCAGAGAAGAGTCGACTGTTCCTTTACAAAGGGAAGTTGTGCCGCAGAATGGTTAACTCCCGGACGCATGAATTACTCTGGCAAGTAGTGGTGCCACGAAGGGACGCAGCCATGGTGATGGAGGCATACCACGACGGAGCTGGGCACTTCGGGTGGAAGAAGCTGGAGTTCCTGCTGCGCGAGCGGTTCCACTGGGTAGGCATGAGGGGAACCATTGAGAAGTGGTGCAGAGACTGTGGCCCGTGCAACCTGAGAAGGAAGGACCGTGCCAGCCAGAAGACTCCCCTGCAGTCCATCGTCACCCGGCAACCGTTGGAACTGGTAGCCTTGGATCATGTAAAACTGACCCCAAGCAGAAGTGGCTACGTCTACGCGTTAACCATCGTGGATCATTACTCCCGGTTTCTGGTTGTCGTCCACGTCAAGGACTTAACGGCTCAAACAGCAGCTAGAGCCTTCCAGCAGCACTTTTGCCGTCCACACGGGTACCCGGACCAAGTGCTGACGGACCAGGGACCTGCCTTTGAAGCGGAGGTCTTCCAGGAATTCTGCAATCTGTATGGCTGCCGGAAGATAAGGACGACACCCTACCATCCGCAAACTAATGGACTTTGTGAGAAAATGAACCAGGTGGTAATGGATCTTCTAAAAACGTTGCCCCTGGAAGAACGCAGTCTGTGGCCTGAGAAGTTGCCCGATCTGGTGGACCTATACAACCACATCCCGGTAGGTTCCACCAACTGTACCCCGGCTTACCTAATGAGGGCAAGACCTGGTAAGTTACCTGTTGACCTGGAAATGGGAGTCCTGACACCCGAGGACACTTCACCAGAAACAGACTGGGACACAGAGAGGCAGCAGCAGTACCGGAGAGTACAGGAGAGCGTGGAGCGAAGTCTCTGTCAGGCTAGGGAAAGACAAGAGAAAACTTACAACCAGTATGCTCCCGCTGTTCCCCTGGTACCCGGAGAGCAGGTCTTGAAGAGGAAGAGACGGCTCCACAAGTTGGATGACCAGTGGGAGAAGGACCCGTACACCGTACTGCCCTCAAGCCACGAGAACCCGAAGGTTTGTACCATCAGTAAAGACGGAGGGGAAACCACCGCCATTGTATCCCGGGACCACCTGAAGAAGTGTCCCGAACAACTGAGGAACCCTGAAGAGGAACAAGAAGACCATCGACCCGTAGAGGAAAGGGAAGATATGGTTAGTACTGTGCTCGGGGACTTCCCTCGGTCTTGGACTCAAGTCAATGGTGCAGTTGTGGTACCCGTACTCACCTTCCTCCAACCAGCATCCCAAGCACCTACAGAGCAACAGGTAGAGCTAGAAGAACAGCCGGTCCAGGAGGCAGAAGACTCCACACAAGCAGAACAGGAGGATCAACCCTCTGCTTATAGTGAGCCTGCCGTACCCCTAGTGAGACAAAGAGCCGGTAGACAGCTGCCCAGTTTACCCTTGACAGCTCCTACACCCTGTAGTTCAGGGCCAGACAGTCAGCTCCGTAGGTCCACTAGGGCCACTAGAGGCCAGTTACCCGCACGCTGGAGGATTTGAAGTGTATAAATTGTTTTATTTATGTTTATCTGTGTATTGTTGCTTGTGTATAATTTTGTGTTTCCAGTTATTTTTAGGAATCCTTGGTGGATTTACCGGGAATCCTTGTACATAGTTGGAGCGTAACCCAGGATGGACTAGAGACTGTTAAGGACTCGGGGTAGGACAGACCCCTACCTGGTTACGTCTCCCTGTTTTGGTGAAATGGACACCTTGCTTTCTTCAAAGACTGCACCCGGTTACGGACATGCCGTGACCACCTTTATGTGTTTCTTTATTGTATTGTTATTGTTATATCTTGTTATGTTTTTCTAAAATATGTTTAGTCCCGGAGTACTAAATTTCACTAGGGGGGAATGTGACACCCCAGGGGTCTGGTTGCCACAGTGATAGAGATATTATGTCTGAGAGCAGGTGGGAGGTCCTTTGGTCAGGGATCCTGTGCATGCCACACCTCCTGCCCAGTCTTGGGAGGGGAAGAACTTCCCCTATATAAACCCGGGGCTGAAGCAGGGTTAGCAGTCAAGGAGAGTAGAGACAAGAAACAGTCACAGGAAGAAACAGCAGAAGCTCAGTGGGAGCAATACTACTACAAGTCAGGGGCTGGCAGCTGCAGAGCTCGCCCTGACTGAGAAGCTTTCTTACCGGACCCGGAGTCCGAGGCTGTGGGGACTAACTCCTACCCAGCAGCAGAATCCGTCAGGCAGGGGATTCCAGGTCCTCTGGCCAAGAAACCCGACGGCCCCGAGTCACCGGCCATACGGGTGAGCACCACACGGTACACTCAGGGACGTGGGCTACTTATATCCGCTTCTAGCAAGGTAGCCAGAAGAGTACAGTCAGTTTGGGAGGCCTACAACTCCGCCTGGCCAGGGGAGATCCCATCTGCTCAAGGACTGACCAGGCCCCGTTCACTAGCAAGTACTCCGGGAGGGTCTATCGTTGTTACCAGTAAAGACCCTGAATTACACCGCACCGTCTCTGAGTGGTTCCTGCTACCCCCATCATCCACATCTGCTGCCCTGAGGCCATACCCCTCCCGTTGGGGGTTATACCATCTACGCTGCACCATCCATCCACCGGCCTCAGCGGACTGTCCTGCAGCGGCAGCTCCATAGCTGCATTCAACGGGTGGCGTAGTCGTCCTGCATCTACCGCTGTTACATCGCCGCTCAGTTTGACTCCCTGGGCACGGACCGGGTCACCGCCACGAGACTACAACCCTCAAGAGATCCGGCTCCGGGTAAGCTCCCGCGTGCGCAACGCAGCGCGACACAGGCCCAGGGGCGCGTCACATACCTATCGAAAAAACCTGACACTCACATCAAATGTTTGCTTAGAAAAATCCCAAAAAGATTCGGTAAAGGATATATCAAAGTGGAGGTACAGTTTTATCACCGCCTTCAACAGGGGTAATTCAAACATCCGTATAATACTAAAGAAGTACTGGTATCTCATCAAAAAAGATCCAATTCTGAAAGGGATAGTACCCTCTAGACCAGGGGTCTCAAACTCGGCTGGGTATATGGGCCGCACATGGAAAAAATTTGAATTTGGGGGGCCGCATTCTTTGTTCAATGTGACATTTTTAGTGATACCATTTGTTTTGTATACACCTTTTGAACATTTTTGCCGTGTTTATTTTTTTATGGCTTGGGTCGTTATGGATGTGGAGATAATAAACGTGCACTTTTTTGTGTTTACTTTAGTTTACATATAAAACAGCATTTTTAGTACCAATATTTTTTCATGCTTTATTTTATTTTTTTTACAATTTTATTTCCCCCAATTGGCCACATACAGTAATATTGTCTTACAATTAACATCATATAGTAATAATGGAAAACATCTTGTAGTAATATTCCCCATCCAAGTCCCCATCTTGTACTAATGTGCCCCATCCAGGTCCCCATCCTGTGGCTATGTGCCCCATCCAGGTCCCCATCCTGTGGCAACGTTCCCCATCCTGGCGCCCATCTTGTACTAATGTGCCTCATCCAGGTCCCCATCTTGGGGCTATGTGCCCCATCCAGGTCCCCATCCTGTGGCAATGTTCCCCATCCAGGTCCCCATCTTGTGGCTCTGGTCCCCATCTTGTGGCTCTGTGCCCCATCCAGGTCCCCATCTTGTGGCTCTGTGCCCCATCCAGGTCCCCATCTTGTGGCTATGTGCCCCATCCAGGTCCCCATCCTGTGGCAACGTTCCCCATCCTGGCGCCCATCTTGTACTAATGTGCCTCATCCAGATCCCCATCTTGGGGCTATGTGCCCCATCCAGGTCCACATCCTGTGGCAATGTTCCCAATCCAGGTCCCCATCTTGTGGCTATGTGCCCCATCCAGGTACCCATGTTGTGGCTCTGGTCCCCATCTTGTGGCTCTGTGCCCCATCCAGGTCCCCATCTTGTGGCTCTGTGCCCCATCCAGGTTCCCATCTTGTGGCTATGTGCCCCATCCAGGTCCCCATCCTGTGGCAACGTTCCCCATCCTGGCGCCCATCTTGTACTAATGTGCCTCATCCAGGTCCCCATCTTGGGGCTATGTGCCCCATCCAGGTCCCCATCCTGTGGCAATGTTCCCAATCCAGGTCCCCATCTTGTGGCTATGTGCCCCATCCAGGTCCCCATGTTGTGGCTCTGGTCCCCATCTTGTGGCTCTGTGCCCCATCCAGGTCCCCATCTTGTGGCTATGTGCCCCATCCAGGTCCACATCTTGAGGCTATGTGCCCCATCCAGGTCCACATCATGAGGCTCTGTGCCCCATCCAGGTCCCCATCCTGTGGCTATGTGCCCCATCCAGGTCCCCTCTTGTGGCTATGTGCCCCATCCAGGTCCCCTCTTGTGGCTATGTGCCCCATCCAGGTCCCCTCTTGTGGCTATGTGCCCCATCCAGGTCCCCATCCTGTGGCTATGTGCCCCATCCAGGTCTCCATCCTGTGGCTATGTGCCCCATCCAGGTCCCCATCTTGTGGCTATGTGCCCCATCCAGGTCCCCATCTTGTGGCTATGTGCCCCATCCAGGTCCCCATCCTGTGGCTATGTGCCCCATCCAGGTCCCCTCTTGTGGCTATGTGCCCCATCCAGGTCCCCTTTTGTGGCTATGTGCCCCCTGTGCTGTTCTTCACACACATAAAATAGAAAAAAAAAAAGATGATTCTCACCTGTCCTCCGTTCCCTCGGCGTCCTTCCTGCAGATGTGGCCCGCAGGCACCACAGAGTCCGACCCCTTGACGATCCCGACCTGGTCCAGGAGGAGCCGCCGACAGCAGCGCTGCATTGCCGCACAGAGACTGTCTCCCAGCACAGCATTTTCAATGTCAGCCGCCGGCCAATCAGAGGCCAGCAGCTGACATCTGCATATGGCAATGACGTCATACTCGCTGCGCCGACACGCAGATATCAGCTGCTGGCCTCTGATTGGCCAGCGGCTGGCATTTGAATGGCATTGGAAATGCTGTGCTGGGAGACGGTCTCTGTGTGGCAATTCAGCGCTGCTGTCGGCGGCTCCTCCTGGACCAGGTCGGGATCGTCAAGGGGTCTGTGCCTGCGGGCCGCATAAAGTAGCCTCAGGGGCCGCATGCGGCCCGCGGGCCGCGTGTTTGAGACCCCTGCTCTAGACCCAACATAGATTTCAGAAGAGGTAAGACTCTAAAAAACAACATAGCACTCAGTCTTTTAAGAGATAAGAAGGTAAACGACAGGAATGTTAAACATCAGAAAAAAGAGAAAATGGGAATATTTAAATGTGGATATATAAATGTCACTGTTGTAAGATTATCAATTGGGATAAGAGGAAGAGTATCCACACTAAGAATCCGAAGATCACCTTCAAACCCACCCAAGAGCTCACATGCAGCTCGAATTTTGTCATCTATGTGGTAACATGTAGTTGTGGATTACATTATGTAGGACGGACCACCCAGACACTACGAAGCCGTATGAATGGCCACAGGCATAACGTTAAAAAGGGGTTTCTCAAACAGAGCCTTTCCAAACATATCACTCTTGTGCAACTTTGACTCCATAACAGTGACACCTGTAGAGCAAATTCCACCACTCACCAAGAACAGAAAATCGGTCCTCAATGCGAAAGAATCCTACTGGATCTACAGACTGGGCAGTCTGTATCCAGATGGATTAAATGAGACAGTTGAGACAGTATAAGAGATATGTAGCTAGCTGAATAACACCACTTTTTCCATGGCAATTAACATCATGATACTTTTAGTAAAGACCCGTATCAGAAACAGGGACCTGGGGCATCTATCTGGCAATCCCCGATATCTCTCTAATACATCATATGTCTTTGACTAGTTTGTCACAATTGACCTCTTTCTCATATAATCTGTTCATATGTGCAAATCATTCCATCTGAGAATTAACATTATCGTTGTTGTGGCAAGTAACATCAATACACGGGTCATTGTTTTTTATCCCCCCTATAATATACCCATTTACATTCAATTCATCACCAGCACATACATATATTTTAATCAATATAGATCCAAAATTCATGAGACAATCGAAATTATACCATCAATTCACTTTTCTTTATTTTTAGTAACACATCCCCCAATTATTATCCAGCAGATGCTAAAGCATCACATCATATCCGAGATCCAATCTATGTGTACATACATATATATATATACTAGCTTTTACCCGCGGCTTCGCTCGCGTGGAATTTGGTCTGCCACATTAAGTTTCGTGACAGATCATTTTAATAGTAAAAAAAAATAATCTTAATAGTAAAAAAAAATAATCTTATTTAGTTACTCGTACATCCAAAATTTCAGATGTCTAACTTCAAAACTGACGGATTCCATACAATCTTTGAACCCCTATAATATGAAGAGGGAAACTCTTGAGGGTGGAATTATCAAAATTCCTTTCTTAGTGCTCATTTAAGCTATAATAGAACCTATCTGCAAATTTCAAGATGCTAAGTTCAGTGGTTTCGGCTGTGCGTTGACCGCTAGGTGTGTCAGTCAATCAGGTTTACAGTTTTATATAATCTTCGCCTGTATGGTGTGTTTATAAAAAGTAGCCCTATGTTCTTCTCCAGGCTTGAAATTATCCATATCAAATTTCATCACAAACGGATTACTAAACACTGATTAATAAACAGGACGGACTGAAGTTACTTGCGTTTAATATTGTTCGTGTTAGTAAAGAATTAGTATGTAATTGGAATAATGGACATCTGCAGGTAATTTATCTATGTGTTTTTACTGCAATATACTCCTGTAAACTATGTTATTTGATTTCTTTCGTTCAGCGAAAATATGTAGATTTTGCGATTTAGAAACACGTGAGCAAGCTACGTATAGCTGACCGTGGGAAAAACAGGGCGCGCCTAAATGTATCCCCGCTACCTTCAAAGTTTGCCCTTGCGATTTATTGATGGTCATTGAAAATGCAACTTTAAGTGGGAACTGCAAACGTTTGAAATTAAAGGGTAAGTTATTGGGTATTATTGGGATGCGTGGTATAAGAATATTTTCACCCTTAGCTTCTCCAGTTAAAATTGTGGCCTTTACAATGTGCCTGCCTAGTTCAGTGACTCGCAATCTAGTGCCATTACATAATCTCGGGGCGTCCAAGTTGCGCATTAACAAAACGGGTATACCGACCTTTAATTCGAGCTTATGAGATGGGACCCCGCATAGCTCCAAAGAGTTAAGAAACTCCACGGGGTAGCTCGTACAGTCTTCAGATGACATGACTGTGTCGATGGAGTTGTAGGTTGTTGCATCGCTGGTTACTTGGTCCAAGATAATTTTATTGATTTTCGCAACTGTTTCATTTCTTGGTGCTAGTATAGTTCTTTCACATAGCCAATTTTCATCGTGGATGTTTTGTTGCAAATTTGGAAAAACTTGAGCAATAAGTGCGTCTTCCGAATCCACAACATGACAAAATTGGTTAGAGAATAGAACCATACCTTCTTCGTCAGTTTCGATTCGACCTTCACCGATCTCGAGCAGTTTCTCAGCGTACGCGCCCGACTCTAGATCACTGAATAACTGGACACGCATGTTGGTGGTGAGGTGCAGCTTTTCAACTTTGGTCCATAAATATGAGGATTTCAGACATGCGTTAATTTCGTCTGCTGCAGTGCCTCGCTCGATGACAGGCAAAGTTTGCCTAAAGTCCCCGGCCAATAAAACAACCACACCACCCATTATTGTTTGTTTACTGTGTAAGTCTTGTAGACAACGATCAAGAGCTTCGATGGCGCGTTTGTGTGACATTGTGCACTCGTCCCACACGATTAGTTTGCACTGTTGCAACAGGAGGCCACGGGCGCTGCTCTTGCTGATATTACATGATGGGGTTTCTTCGTTCACCAGATTAAGAGGTAATTTAAAGACTGAATGTGCCATCCGTCCACCGCTTAGCAATGTTGCAGCAATTCCAGAGGAAGCCACAGCTAATGCAACGTTATGACCGCTACGAATTTTTGCTAAAAGTAAATTAAGCAAGAAAGTTTTTCCTGTACCACCCGGGGCATCAAGGAAAAAAAGTCCGCCTTCACCATTCTCAACTCGTCCTACTATTTTGTGATAAATCTCTCTTTGATCAGGTAGCAAACGCGAGCGTCTAACTGGTTGGTATCATAGCTTAGTTCTTTTATCAACTCGTTCGACAGCTCTCCTCTACGCCGCGGTGAGGGTAGACCAAAATCAGACAATTTCTTTCCAGAAATTATTAATATTTTGTCCTCGATAAGCCCCAACGCCTCATTGAAACAGAGATCATCGTTAACGTGATCCATTCTTTCAAATCTGTGCATGATATTCTCTGATAACGCAGTTTTATACTTGTGCCAGAGTTGTAGAGGATTGGATAAACCGTAAGTGCATATCAATATGGCAAACAACTCTCTTATTTGCGCCGGGGAGCGACATAGCACGGCCTCTTCTAAGGTGGTATCCCAGAGGTTATCATCTTCCAACAACCCCATCTTCTCACACACTTGCCGAAAAGTTGCAAGTTCTTGACCTTCAAATGTTTTTAAATCCGAGAAGTTGGTTGGACCCCTTATTACATTCAGCAGCATACGCAAGCAATAACATTCAAAATTGCTAACGTGCACCGTGTAAATGCGACCTAGAGCGTCTCCTGCCTTCACACCTGGCAAGCCATCTACAGGTGTTTCTTGTAAACGACGTTTCCATTGCTTCCGTGCCACATTCCAAGTATAGTAGCGAGGCACGTCAATGTAAAGTAATGTTTTTGCAAACGTATCACTTTGGCACAACAGGAAAAATGCAGTTAGTGTAGTTTTAGGTGGTGCTTCTAATCTCTCTCTAAAATTATTTTCCGTAAAGTAAACCCTCTCGCCTTTGGGTAAATGAATCGCGAGATGAGTGACGGTTGGGTGTCTCTCGTGCAGAGGCAGACCTAAGATCCGCCACGCTGCTTCGCTACTACTAACATATCGGCCGGTTCTAAAGGTCTGCACCTCATCTCTTGGGTCAATGTTAACATTCCCTTGCTGGCGGATGTTAAAAATAGCCTGGTCACTACCCTTATTAATATATTTACAAATATATTTTATCGCCTGTACCGTATTACAGAACTCTACATTTAAATGAGAATTAAAATTTTTTGATAAGAGTGGAGAATATGGGACCACCCAGCTATTGTCCACCAATATTTCCTGTGTTCCTCTACGGGTTTTTATAATCGTCATGCGTCCACCATTCTCTGGTGACCTGCGCCTGTACAAAGGATAACATTTGTCATTGGTTTGAGTATCTTTTAAAAGCTTCCTCGGATATTTTTTGGTACATTTTCCTTCTTTCATGCATGGCGATGAAGAATTGAATGTACCACATGGCCCGTGAATCATATTCTTTGTCACTGTATCATAGAGCTTTTGATCGGTTTCTGGGTTTGGTTATCTCAGCACATATGATTTCGTCAATTTGGTTCGGATGCAATTTTTCCTTTAACCACAGCAGTAAGTGCACATGAGGCAAACCTCGCTTTTGCCACTCGATCGAGTACATGAAGCATTGCATATCACCAAATATGTTACCTTTTGTAAGTAGAGCTACCAACTTCTGTACTTTTATTCTAAATACTCGAGCTGTTAAGTCATGTCTGTCCGTTGAATTTTGACCAGCCATAAGCTCTTTGGTGATTTCTGGCCAAGCGGGGTTGCAAGTCATTGTAATAAATAAATCAGGCCTCCCATAATTACGTACGTATGTGAACGCATCTTGTGTGTATTCGTGTAGGTATCTCGGGCTATTTACAAATGATGACGGGAGAATCACCATCTGACCTAAGTTATTTGGATCCAAATCCGCATCATTTCTTATTGCATCTTGCAAGTGAATATAATTTTCTGTGCGCAGTTTTTTTTGATTTAAAGAAATGAACCTTAAGCGCTCACTTTCCATCTTTACATACATGTCGACCAGAAACTGATGAAGTAGGAGCCTACACTTAAGCATCAAATTAAAATCGCTGCGACGGACCATCAAGTGAAAGGCATAAAAATCTTTGCAGGACACCTTTTTGCTTGGCATTGCTTGTTTGGTAATTGGATTTATCTGAGGAATATCAATGCTGTACCCCTCTTGTCCTTTCCAAAAAATTATTGGGTACTCGAGAGCGTCATAGAATCTATGTGTATCGGGAACCCTAGTGAGCATGCCATCGCGTGGCTGCACAACGATGTCCCGAGACATAGTTTGTTCGCTACTAACTATTACAGCAGCTATTTCATTTGTAGTAGGGGCATTGAATCGTCTCTCATCTTGACCACCTGGTACACGGTCTGGGTGAATCACTACTTTGAAATGATCGTCATTGATCATTCTGTCTCTAGCCGTTTTACATTCATGCACCAAAATGTTGTGGTCGTGAAGTACTCGTTGTAATTTTTTAACTATGTTTCTATCTACGCTTTGCACGCACTCAGTACGCCTGTTGATTTGTTCTTCTTCGTCACCTATGAAATAAACTTGTAAAAATTGTGGTTGCGAAATGGACGTAGGAATTAAAGAACCGATACGGTGGTATACTTTTCCTTGTATGTAAAGGTCGGGCAAAACCCTGGTATTGAGACAATTTGATCTGCTCCAAAAGACGTCATATGAAAGCACATGTTGTATTTTCTTATATTATTTAGAAAAAGGCGAGATTCATCAGTTTCATTAGAGAAAAGCTCTTTTAAAGGTTGAACTGGCTCGTCTATATAAGGAAGAGCTACTTTCCCGCCCAAACAACACATACCTGCTGCTTCCTCTTTCCACTTAAGAGCTCCGCAATATTTGCAATCTATGGTCATTGCTTCTATTTTTATAAGCTTGTGAGTTTCATAATCAAGAGTCACGTCATACTCAAATGCAGCTTTATTAAATAATATCAATGTATTTCTTGTAAATGTTTGACGTCGCTGTGCTGCCCTTTCAGCAACAGTGCGTCTGCGAGATTCGGCCATTTCATAAGTTTCAGTGGCTCTTTTGGACGCCATGTAAGTCGCTTGCTGCTGACGTCGAGCTTGGGACTGTTCTGGAGTTTCAGCAGCCCGTTGAGACGCCAGATACTCCGCATGCTGTTCACGTTGGGCTTGGGACTGTTCTTGAGTTTCAGCAGCCCGTTGAGATGCCAAAAACTCCACATTCCGTTCACGTCGGGCTTGGGATTGTTCTGGAGACTCTGCAGCTCTATGTGCCGCACAACGCACCGCCTGCTCAAGCCTTCGTTGCTCGGCTTGTTGAGACGTCTCATCACGTCTAATTATTTTCATAGCTCGGGCTTTATTAGAGCTTTGCGAAATGTTAGACTTACGCTTTCGCGGCATTTTTATAAGTACTAATTACAAAATAGGTACTTAGTAAAGTTCAAACAAAATACTAAAACAATCTAATTAGTTATATTACGATCGCTGTACAGACGATATCAGTTGCATATGACTGGTCTATGAGGAGCAGCTGTGGCGCGGTTACCCATAGCAACCATTCCCAGTGCTCTGTGGGAGCTGAGAGCAGCCTGCTTATGCTGTGGGTGACATGTTGCGCTGCACACACACAGGGCTGTGCTGCACACAGGAGGGGAGGACGCCATTTGTGTAGCGCTGCTGCCGGTGCTGTCAGGCTGCAGTGTGTGCATCCTCCATGGAGCCGCGCTCAGGTTACTGCCCCTCCCCGTGTGTGAGTCACTTCCCCTCCGCCCAGGTGAGGCGCTCGGAACTTTCCCGCTGCAGCAGCTGGCGCAGGTGAGCGCATGTTTTATTATACGGTGTTATGTGGAGGGACAATGGCGGCGGGGACCCCCTTTGTGAGGACAATGACGGCCCGGTGCCCCCGGGCAACCTGCAGGAGGAAGCCTCACACTCCCCCCGGGCTGTGGGCGCGGGCAGGCCGTGCTGGGATGTGTAGTTCCCTAGTAACCTGTTCCTGACATATGGGCTGTTTTCTGTGTTTTTTTGTTTTTTTTTTAAGTCTGAGAAAATGTCATAAATTATCCTTCTCCCTTCAGCTGTTTCCAGAGTGTAATGTATCAGGGTGAGCTCATGACTGACAGCTGCCAAAGTTTCTAGGAAATGTCAGTCCCTGGGGGTCGTGTGTGAACCCCCTGTGCCACACTTGTACCTGGCCACGGTATATGATCACCCCTGTATTCTGACTGTGGACAGGCGGCAACTGTGACCTCACTATACAATGATCCACTATGGGCAAATTATTGTATTATCAATCTCTTCTGACTGCTGTAAATCAGCCATTTAAATATCACCTGTGTATGTGTGTATATAAGAGAGCTCTCAGAGGCCAGATTTTTTTCCGACTTAATTGACATGTATCGTTATATTACGACCAAAATTACATAAAATCCTTACAAATTGTAGCCTATATGTTATTCCGATGTATAATCTATATTACTGTACTGTACTTTCGCATTTATAATATTAGTAGGATATATATATATATATACAGTACAGACCAAAAGTTTGGACGCACCTTCTCATTTAAAGATTTTTCTGTATTTTCATGACTATGAAAACTGTACATTCACACTGAAGGCATCAAAACTATGAATTAACACATGTGGATTTATATACTTAACAAAAAAGTGTGAAACAACTGAAAATATGTCTTATATTCTAGGTTCTTCAAAGTAGCCACCTTTTGCTTTGATGACAGCTTTGCACACTCTTGGCATTCTCTTGATGAGATTCAAGAGGTAGTCACCAGAAATGGTTTTCACTTCACAGGTGTGCCTTGTCAGGTTTAATAAGTGGGATTTCTTGCCTTATAAATGGGGTTGGGACCATCAGTTGTGTTGTGCAGAAGTCTGGTGGATACACAGCTAATAGTCCTACTGAATAGACTGTTAGAATTTGTATTATGGCAACAAAAAAGCAGATAAGTAAAGAAAAACGAGTGGTCATCATTACTTTAAGAAATGAAGGTCAGTCAGTCCGAAAAATTGGGAAAACTTTGAAAGTGTCCCCAAGTGCAGTTGCAAAAACCATCAAGCGCTACAAAGAAACTGGCTCACATGAGGACCGCCCCAGAAAAGGAAGACCAAGAGTCACCTTTGCTTCTGAGGATAAGTTTATCCGAGTCACCAGCCTCAGAAATCGCAGGTTAACAGCAGCTCAGATTAGAGACCAGGTCAATGCCACACAGAGTTCTAACAGCAGACACATCTCTTCAACAACTCTTAAGAGGAGACTTTGTGCAGCAGGCCTTCATGGTAAAATAACTGCTAGGAAACCACTGCTAAGGACAGGCAACAAGCAAAAGAGACTTGTTTGGGCTAAAGGAATGGACATTAGACCAGTGGAAATCTGTGCTTTGGTCTGATGAATCCAAATTTGAGATCTTTAGTTCCAACCACCGTGTCTTTGTGCGACGCGGAAAAGGTGAACGGATGGACTCTATATGCCTGGCTCCCACCGTGAAGCATGGAGGAGGAGGTGTGATGGAGTGGGGGTGCTTTTCTGGTGACTCTGTTGGGGATTTATTCAAAATTGAAGGCATACTGAACCAGCATGGCTACCACAACATCTTGCAGCAGCATGCTATTCCATCCGGTTTGCGTTTAGTTGGACCATCATTTATTTTTCAATAGGACAATGACCCCAAACACACCTCCAGGCTGTGTAAGGGCTATTTGACCAAGAGGGAGAGTGATGGGGTGCTACGCTAGATGACCTGGCCTCCACAGTCACCAGACCTGAACCCAATCGAGATGGTTTGGGGGTGAGCTGGACCGCAGAGTGAAGGCAAAAGGGCCAAAAAGTGCTGAGCATCTCTGGGAACTCCTTCAAGATTGTTGGAAGACCATTTCCGGTGACTACCTCTTGAAGCTCATCAAGAGAATGCCAAGAGTGTGCAAAGCAGTCATCAAAGTAAAAGGTGGCTACTTTGAAGAACCTAGAATATAAGACATATTTTCAATTGTTTCACACTTTTTTGTTAAGTATATAATTCCACATGTGTTAATTCATAGTTTTGATGCCTTCAGTGTGAATGTACAATTTTCATAGTCATGAAAATACAGAAAAATCTTTAAATGAGAAGGTGTGTCCAAACTTTTGGTCTGTACTGTGTATATATATATATATATATATATATATATATATATATATATATATATATATATATATAAATATAAAATGTGTGGGGAACAACCCAAAGAAAAAATATAAGCAATTTGACACATCAAAGTACAATTTGTATCACAATAACACTCAACGCTCCGGTTCGGGGCAGCTCCATGGATTGCGGCGGAGGAGTGAGACTCCAGGAGTGAGCATGCATCTATGTGTCTGGTCTGGGATGTTTAGTTTTTTTTAGGGTTTTTTTTTTTTTTTGCTACCCATCACATCAATCCAATGCCTCCCTAAATCAATTTTTAGATTTCTTGTAGGAACTCCACACAATAGATAATTATAGATTTTGACAAAGTAGTCATTTGGTTAACATAGGCTTCCAGCTCACATTTGGGTGATGATTTTTAAAATTTGAGCAATGACACTATTGGTAAGAAATATATGTATATAAAAGTCCACTTATATTCATTAATTAGAGTTCAGACTCCACAACAGAGAGAAAGAGTAGATTTGAGTTGGGTGTTACCTCTGAGGGTGACCCCACCCACAAGTAAAGATTCTGGGTATAAGAGTTCAGTCAAACCTAAGGTCTCATACACACCCGATGAAGGCTCTATGAGCAGAAATGCATTGTGTGATCCTTTTTAAAGACCCCCTTCTCCCTTCCCTTTTTTGTACATCCATGTCCCTCATGTGTATTCACGGTTTTATGATTTTTTAATAAACCTACAAATATTAATCCCTTGTGGAATATCCTCCATGTGATTGCACCTCATTTGGAAGATTCAACAATTTTTTGGTTACTCTTTCTTCCACGGGAACGCCTCCAGAATCCATTTGTCTCAGGATTGGGTCTGAGGGGGCCATGCATACCAGAATTGGAGATGAGGGGGCCATGCATGCCAGGATTGGAGATGAGGGGGCCATGCATACCAGGATTGGGGATGAGGGGGCGATGCATACCAGTATTGGGACGGAGGGGGCCATGCATGCCAGGATTGGGGATGAGGGGGCCATGCATACCAGGATTGGGTCTGTGGGGGCCATGCATAACAGGATTGGAGATGAGGGGGCCATGCATACCAGGATTGGGGATGAGGAGGCCATACATACCAGGATTGGGTCTGAGGGGGCCATGCATACCAGGATTGGGTCTGAGGGGGCCATGCATACCAGGATTGGGGATGAGGGGGCGATGCATTCCAGGATTGGGTCTGTGGGGACTATGCATACCAGGATTGGGTCTGTGGGGCCATGCATACCAGGAATGGGGATGAGGGGGGCCAAGAATACCAGGATTGGGGATGAGGGGGCCATGCATACCAGGATTGGGGATGAGGGGGCCATGCATACCAGGATTTGGGATGAGGGGGCCATGCATACCAGGATTGGGGATGAGGCAGTCTGCGAAACGCCCCTCATTACCAGCTCCCCTCTGACAATTCCTTCTGCCAGGGGAGAAATAAATGGTAAATGGGTGTGGATTGGTGTGTGGCCAAAATTTACCCATAATCTGTCCCTCTTTCTCTTCTTCAAAAGTTGGGAGGTATGTAATTATAAGACCAGGATGTCAAAACTCTGTAATGAGATAAGTTGAGTACAACAGACATTAACATGATTACTGACACATCTCTGCACAGGCGCAGAACTGTACAGTTTACAGGGCTAGGCGAGGAGGGCAGCTGATTGACTCAGCTGTGCCATCCGTTCCCCTGCAGGAATTTAATATGAAAGGTTTGAGTCACTTCTGTTATATAATCTCTCAGCACTTTCTAATCATGAAGGAGGTCAGACCATTACATCTCACACTCAGTGAGCTCTAAGTTATTGTGGGGCATGTTTTTTTCTGTTGTATTGCAGCCTGCTTATGTTTCATAAAACATTGGGACAATCCTTGTAAGCACTTGCTCATTTTGGGCCTTTAGGACAAAGCAATTTAGTGTCAGGACTCCTTTAATATAATTAACTGTAACGGCGGTGGGTGTGGACCCACTATGCCACCGGTTGGGCTTACCCTGGAGAGGTGTGACTAAGTAGCTACCTGGTCTTCACTAGGGCATCTGATGGTGAGGATAGGCTTGGGCCGTTAGGCTAGTCGCCAGATGCCACTCCAGGGCAGTGTCTGTATCTGCAGCAGCTGGCCTAAGGGTCAAGGCAGAAATGCGAGGCACAGATGATGAAGACAGAGATGTGGTCTGACAGTTCGAGGTCAGGGAGGGCAGCACAGATTCAAAATACGAAGCTGGGGTTGTCAACGCAGATATCAGACAAAACAAAATGGGAAAACAAGCCAGGTCAGTAAGGATACAGTACAGACCAAAAGTTTGGACACACCTTCTCATTTAAAGATTTTTCTGTATTTTCATGACTATGAAAATTGTACATTCACACTGAAGGCATCAAAACTATGAATTAACATATGTGGAATTATATACTTAACAAAAAGTATGAAACAACTGAAAATATGTCTTATATTCTAGGTTCTTCAAAGTAGCCACCTTTTGCTTTGATGACTGCTTTGTACACTCTTGGCATTCTCTTGATGAGCTTCAAGAGGTAGTCACTGGAAATGGTCTTCACTTCACAGGTGTGCCCTGTCAGGTTTAATAAGTGGGATTTCTTGCCTTATAAATGGGGTTGGGACCATTAGTTGTGTTGTGTAGAAGTCAGGTGGATACACAGCTGATAGTCCTACTGAATAGACTGTTAGAATTTGTATTATGGCAAGAAAAAAGCTACTTTGAAAAACCTAGAATATAAGACATATTTTCAGTTGTTTCATACTTTTTTGTTAAGTATATAATTCCACATATGTTAATTCATAGTTTTGATGCCTTCAATGTGAATGTACAATTTTCATAGTCATGAAAATACAGAAAAATCTTTTAATGAGAAGGTGTGTCCAAACTTTTGGTCTGTACTGTATGTGCCAACGATCAGGAAATAGCAGCATTTTGGAAGCAGCGTATATTCGCTGCGTCTAAAACGCTGTGTTCTAATCACGCAGTTAAATCTGCATGTGTTAAGTGAACCATGCGGATTTAAAGTATCCAGTACATTCTATTGTGGAAATTTCTATCGTGGAAATAGCGTCACTGCAACAGAGATTGACATTCTGCGGCTCGTAAACCCGCGTCGTGGGTGAGTTTACGCAGCGTCAAATAGAAGCACAGTGGGCATGGGATTTCTATAAATCCCATCCACTGTGCTTCTAATGTAGAACGCAGCGTTTTGGACACAGCGCAGATGAGCTGCGCCCAAAACGCTGCTATTCCTGATCGTGAGCACATACCCTAACAGGAGAGTCAAAATATGAATGCACCTAAATAGGAAACTGGAGACTAACTACAATAGAACCTAAGTTCAGGCAAGGCGTGGCGGGAAGAGCTGCCTAATATATCCCCTGCTGGCAGGGGATAGGCCAAGGAAGCAAAACTCTGCAGGACACAGCTGGTTAAATTCCTGCAGAGTCTGGCTGCGTCAGGTGGAGACTTTCCAATCATATGAGGATGCAGCAGTCCTGGGAGTTGTGACAGGAAAGACTAAGTGCAACTGTGGCTCCCCAGGGGTCTGGTTGCTACAGTGATAGAAATATCACG
This sequence comes from Phyllobates terribilis, assembly GCF_046119375.1. NCBI lineage: Eukaryota > Metazoa > Chordata > Amphibia > Anura > Dendrobatidae > Phyllobates > Phyllobates terribilis. The sequence continues at coordinate 175,205,153 of NW_027362761.1, read as the reverse complement.
TCTGGGAGCAAGTGGGAGGTTCCCTGATCAGGAGCTCTTGAACATGCAACACCTCCTGTCCCAGACCAGATAGGGGAGGAACCTGCCCTATATAAACTGGATCTGGGGCGGGGTTAGTCAGTCAGAGCCTGGAGTTTGTTCCAGACACAGGGACAGTAACAGCGGGGAGCTCTGTAGGAGCAGGAGCTGAAGACCAGGGACTTGAGCTAAGTGGAGTTCGTCCTGGCAGAAGACGCTAAGAACCGGACACAGGAGTCCGAAGCTGTGGGGACTTATATATACCCAGCAGCAGAAACCCGCCGGCAGGGGATTTCAGGTCCTCTGGCCATAGAAGCCCGGAGGCTCAGTCACAAGCAAGGGACCAGCACCGCCATCGAGGAGCGGAGGCTATCAGAAGGCCCCAAGTCACCAGCCATACGGGTGAGCACCACACGGTACACTCAGGGACGTGGGCTACTTCCACTTGCTTACAGCAAGGTAGCCAGGAAGAGTGCAGATAGACGGGGAGGCCTACAACTCCACCTGGTCAGGGGAGCTTCTGTTTGCTCGCAGACTGACTAGGCCCCTTATGCTAGCCAGTACTCCTGGGAGGGTCCGCCTTATTATCACCAGTAAAGACCCTGAACTGCACTGCAAAGACTCTGAGTCGTTCCTGCTACGCCCGTGCACCATCACTCCCATCATCCACATTCCCTGCCCTGAGGCTATACTCTTCCCGTGGAGAGTTATCCCATCCTTTGCTGCGCACACCACACCAGCCTCAGCGGTCTGCCTCGCAGCGGCAGTACACCCTGACCGCAATCCACGGGTGGCGTAGTCGGACATTAAACCACAAAAACCCTATAAAAGACTGCCACTGGTTTGACCACCCTGAGCCACGGGACCGGGTCACCACCACGGAGACTACAACCCCCAGAGACCCGGCTCCGGGTAACCCACACTCGTGCACACACGGCCCTGGCGGCGCGTCAACTTTGGCGTAGTCGGCAGGATTGTGACCAACCCGTCACAAACGGGTATTGCGTTCCTGAAAAAGACTTTGCACTTACCTGAAAAAGAGTTTTCCCGCCATCCGGAGCCGTTTCCCGCCATCTTCAGTCGTCTCCCGCCATCTTCAGTCATTTCCCGCCGTCTTCAGCTGTTTTCCCGCCATGGGACGCCATCTTCAGGACGCCGCGCGGGAAGAAGAGGGGCGTGGACGCCGAAAGCGCGCGAGAGCTGAAGCCCCGCCCTACGCACCGACGCTGCGCAAGGTCCTGGAAGGAGAGAGAGCGACGCTGACGTCACCAGGACGCGACGCAAGGTCCTCCACCCCAACGAACGCCAGCGGAGCCGCGGCCTACGGAAGAGGATCGACGGAAGATAGGCCACATTTAACTAGGGGGGAGGAAGATGACGGACACGGAGGGACCCTCTACCACCAGCGCGGCCACTGCCGCAGTAATGCCGTTCACAATGCCATACATCCCCGGAGCGGCCTGGCTGCCCCAATACTCAGGGGAGTCGCATACCCTAAGCGACTTTAAAGAGAGACTGTACAGCCTATTTAAAGTATACCCCCTGACGGAGGGACAGAAAGTGAGCATATTGATAGCCCAGCGTGAAGTAAAGTCCTGGTCAGTCCGGGACAAGGAGACCGTAAAAGAGATCTTGGCCCGTCTGAAGGACACTTTTGACACCCGCACCTCAGCCGAGATCAAAATGAGATTTTATGGGTGCAAGCAGCAGGCCCAAGACAGTATAAGAGACTATGCTTTGAGTTTGCAAGAGGCCCTGGGAGCCATTAAACAGGCTGTCCAACGCCCACCGAACCCAGTTACGTGCAATGGCCTTGCAGAACCCTGGTTTAGACTTTGCAAAGTTCAAAGACAGGGCCATCCGGGTGCTCCGAGAACCGGCACCGGGTAGAGCTGTAACCCACCGGCGCCCTGCTATTACCTATCATCAGGAGGCGGCGCCCTTGTCTACAGAGTCTGTAGGAGCTGGTGCGCAGGCTTTGGACAACAACCCGGCTACAGACCTGCACTATCAGGTCCAAGAGCTGACTAAAAGCGTAGCCGCGCTAACCAGAACTGTGCAGTCTTTACAGGTCTCTCCTCCAGGAAAGATCCAGCTGGCTTCCGGACCGGAGGACGTCCCATGGCGCCGACAGAGGAGGATCCCATCGTCCAGAGGAAGACCCAGCAACAGATACAACGAGGAAGGACAACCCATCTGCCGCCGCTGCGATCAACCCGGACATATGGCAAGGTACTGTCATTTAAACGGGCACAACCTGGGGCAGAGGGACAACCCCCAGGCATAAGATCATCAGGCCCCTCAAACTGGCGAGATAAATATGTAGGGGGACGTCCAGTCTTGCCTGTGGTACTGGATGGCATTCCAATGAGTGCCCTACTAGACACTGGGTCACAGGTAACTACCATCCCTTATGTGCTCTTTAAGCGGTACTGGAATGACTCGGACATAACCCGCTACCCAGATGACGACCTGAGTATCATCGCCAGCAATGGTCAGCCCGTGCCGCAGGTGGGATTCAAAGAGGTGACCATTAAAATCGGTAAAGTTGAACTGGCGGCACAAGGACTGATTATTGTGGACATTGACCGTCATGAGAGTCACCCTAAAATAACCTTGGGAACTAACGTGATTGAAAATTGTCTTGCAGAGATAATTCTCATTTTACAGCAGGTTGCCAAGAACGCCAGTTCCAGCCAGCAGCGTGTTCTCCAAAAAGAGATCCGGGCACTGATGAAACGGCAACAAGTGGAACTATGTGGTGGTGAGTTTGGTAGCGTGAGAATGTGTGACCCGTTCCCTATTGCCATGCCCCCGAAAAGTGAGATGATGATCTGGTGCCGGGCAGCTATTGGTCTGAGAGGTAGAGACTACCAAGCAATGGTGGAACCCGTTTACTCAGACAGTAGGCCCACCATTTTGACAGCACGGGGGGTGGTCGATGTACGCCATGGGAGGGTACCTGTCCGCATCGTAAATATCGGGGAGAGAGAAGTACACCTGCCCCGGTATGCCACGCTAGCCAAATTGTTCACCATAAACCAAAATTCTGTAAAGGCCGTAGAACCCTTGCCTCCATCTCAACCAGAGGAAGGTAACGGCTCTAAGAAACAAATGGAGGACTGGTGTCAGCAACTGCATTTGGGTACTGACTCCACTCCCTCACACCAAAAACAGGGAGTCTACCGGGTGGTTCAGGAGTACGAAAGAGTCTTTAGTAAACACCCGCTAGACTTCGGGCGAGTAAAGGGGGTAGAACATCACATCCCCACAGGAGACCATCCACCCATAAAGGAAAGATACCGACCTGTACCCCCTGCACACTATCAGCATGCAAAGGGGATGTTGCAGGACATGAAGGAGGCTGGGGTAATCAGGGACAGCTGTAGCCCCTGGGCAGCTCCACTAGTTCTAGTGAAAAAGAAGGACAACACAATGAGAATGTGTGTAGACTACAGAAAGGTCAACTGTATCACACACAAAGATGCGTACCCGTTACCTAGAATAGAAGAATCTTTAGCTGCATTAAAATCTGCTAACTTCTTCTCCACTTTGGATCTTACTAGCGGGTACTGGCAGGTTCCTGTAGCAGAGGCAGACAAGGAGAAGACTGCATTCACCACCCCGATGAGTCTCAGCGAATTCAACTGTATGCCGTTCGGGCTCTGCAACGCACCAGGAACCTTCCAGCGGTTGATGGAATGCTGTCTGGGACATCGGAATTTCGAGACGGTCCTGTTATACCTGGATGATGTCATAGTTTATTCCAAAACCTACGAGGACCATCTGAAACACCTGGCAGAAGTGTTTGACGCCCTGGCAAGCTACGGCCTAAAGGTGAAACCCTCCAAGTGTCACCTGCTGAAACCAAAGGTGCAGTACCTGGGACACGTGGTGAGTGCTGACGAAGTGGCTCCGACCCCGATAAGATCACCGTGATTAAAGACTGGCCAAGACCTTCCAGCATAAAGGAAGTGCGGCAGTTCCTCGGGTTGGTAGGCTACTACCAAAGATTCATTCCCGGTTTCACCAAAATGGCAGCTCCTATGCAGGACCTCCTGAGAGGTCAATCCAGGAAGGCCAAAAACCAGAAGCCGCCCTTCAGGTGGGAAAAGCTGGAAGAGGAGTCCTTCCGCCAGCTGAAGATGGCCCTCACGGGGGATGAAATTCTGGCGTACCCTGACTACGGCCAGCCCTTTATCCTCCACACGGACACGAGCAACATCGGGCTAGGAGCCGTACTGTCCCAGATCCAGCAGGGGAAAGAACGGGTAATTGCTTACGCCAGCTGAAAACTACGGCCCACAGAGAGAAACCCTGAGAATTATAGCTCATTCAAGCTAGAGTTCCTGGCAGTGGTGTGGGCAGTGACCGAACGTTTCAAGCATTACCTTGCCTCTTCCAAGTTCACCGTGTACACGGATAACAACCCGTTGACACACCTGGACACTGCAAGACTTGGTGCCCTGGAGCAGAGATGGATGGCCCGCCTGTCCAACTATGAATTCACCATCAAATACCGGGCGGGACGCTCAAATGCCAACGCGGATGCCCTGTCCAGAATGCCAAACTTACCGGACGCAGGGGAACATCCAGAAGAACTGGAAGAAGTTGAACTCCCTGCGTTCCACCGTCATGGGATTACCCTGTATTCCCACCGTGTAAGGGACAGGCGCTCTGCTACGTTCAATCCCTTACCCCACTACAGCAGGGCGGAGACACAAGACAGTGATCCCGCAGTCCGTCTGGTGAAGGAAATGCTGACACAGGCTGATGCCCGTCTTGACCCAGACGCTCCGGAGGAGACCAAGCAACTGTGGAAGGAGAAAAGTAAACTGTTTCTTTACAAGGAGAAGCTGTGCCGGAAAATGGTCAACTCTAGAACACATGAGCTGACCTGGCAGGTAGTGGTCCCAAGACGAGACGCGGCTATGGTTCTGGAGGCATACCACGACGGAGCAGGACACTTCGGATGGAAGAAGCTGGAGTTCTTGTTGCGTGGACGGTTCTACTGGGTAGGCATGAGAGGAGCCATCGAGAGGTGGTGCAGAGACTGTGGCCCGTGCAGCCTAAGAAGAAGAGACCGTGCCAGCCAGAAGACTCCCCTGCAGCCCATCATCACCAGGCAGCCACTGGAACTGGTAGCCCTGGACCATGTGAAACTGGCTCCAAGCAAATCTGGGTACGTCTACGCCCTCACCATCGTAGATCACTACTCCCGGTTCATGGTGGTGGTCCCTGTCAAGGACTTAACGGCTCAAACAGCAGCTAGAGCCTTCCAGCAGCACTTCTGCCGTCCACACGGGTATCCGGAGCAAGTGTTGACTGACCAAGGGTCAGCCTTCGAAGCGGAGGTCTTCCAAAAGTTCTGCAATCTGTATGGCTGCAGGAAGATAAGAACAACGCCCTATCACCCTCAGACCAATGGACTATGTGAGAAAATGAACCAGGTGGTGATAGACTTGCTAAAAACGTTGCCCCTGGAAGAACGCAGTCTGTGGTCTGAAAAACTGCCTGATCTGGTGGACTTGTATAATCACATCCCCGTAGGTTCCACCAACTGTACCCCGGCTTACCTAATGAGAGCAAGACCTGGTAAGCTGCCTATTGACCTGGATATGGGAGTCCTGACACCTGAGGACACCTCGCCAGAGGCAGACTGGGATACAGAACGGCAGCAGCAGTATCGGAAAGTACAGGAGAGCGTCGAGCGAAGTCTGTCTCAAGCAAGAGAAAGGCAAGAGAAGACTTATAACCAGCATGCTCCCGCTGTTCCCCTGGTACCTGGAGAGCAGGTCTTGAAGAGAAAGAGGCGGCTCCACAAGTTGGACGACCAGTGGGAGAAGGACCAGTACACAGTACTGCCCTCAAGCCATGATAATCCAAAAGTCTGCATAATCAGTAAGGATGGAGGAGAAACCACAGCCATTGTTTCCAGAGACCACCTGAAAAAGTGTCCCGAGCAGCTGCAAAGCCCTTACCAAGATCAAGAGAACCCTCAACCCGCAGAGGAAAGGGAAGAAATGATCAGTACCGTACTCGGAGACTTTCCCCGGTCCTGGACTCAAATTAACAACGCGGCCGTGGTACCCGTCCTCACCTTTCTCCAGCCAGCCCCTCAAGGGCCTACAGAAGAACAGGTAGTGTCGGAAGAGCAGCCGGCCCAGGAGGCAGAAGAATCCATACCAGCAGCCCAGGAGAATCAACCCTCTGCTAGTAGTGAGCCTGCCGTGCCCCTAGTAAGCCAAAGAGTATGCAGAAAGCTGCCAGACCTACCCGCAACACCTCCTACACCCTGTGGTGCAGAACCAGATAGTGGGTTACGTAGGTCCACCAGGAGCACTAGAGGACAGATGCCCGCTCGCTGGAGAATCTAAACTGTAATGTGAATTTACCTGTAAACTGCAAATGTTGAAAATGGTTTATGTTTGTTGCCTGTTTATTAATTATGTTTCTCTAGTTACCCTTCAGGTTTATTTGGACTGACAGGTTAAGGACGCTGAATAACCGGAACTACATTGTAAATAGTTGCACTTTGTGCCTCTTGCGAAGACGGCCACGGAAGAAAAACCAGTCTGGCATGGTCTCGTGTGGTCCAAAGTAGTTCGCTTCGCCTTGCAGCCAGGCCCAGGGCCAACGTTTGGGGTTTGCTTTGGACAGGTCCCCTACTCCGTTCTAAAACTTCACCTTGGGTGATATGGACACCCGGTTACGGAAATGCCGTGACCATCAAGACAAAATGTACTTTTTCCTGTTAGTGTTTATACCCTGTTATATTATGTTTCAAAAATGTGTTTAGTCCCGGAGTACTAAATTTCACTAAGGGGGAATGTGGCACCCCAGGGGTCTGGTTGCCACAGTGATAGAAATATCACGTCTGGGAGCAAGTGGGAGGTTCCCTGGTCAGGAGCCCTTGAACATGCAACACCTCCTGTCCCAGACCAGATAGGGGAGGAACCTGCCCTATATAAACTGGATCTGGGGCGGGGTTAGTCAGTCAGAGCCTGGAGTTTGTTCCAGACACAGGGACAGTAACAGCGAGGAGCTCTGTAGGAGCAGGAGCTGAAGACCAGGGACTTGAGCTAAGCGGAGTTCGTCCTGGCAGAAGACACTAAGACCCGGACACAGGAGTCCGAAGCTGTGGGGACTTATATATACCCAGCAGCAGAAACCCGCTGGCAGGGGATTTCAGGTCCTCTGGCCATAGAAGCCCGAAGGCTCAGTCACAAGCAAGGGACCAGCACCGCCATCGAGGAGCGGAGGCTATCAGAAGGCCCCAAGTCACCAGCCATACGGGTGAGCACCACACGGTACACTCAGGGACGTGGGCTACTTCCACTCGTTTACAGCAAGGTAGCCAGGAAGAGTGCAGATAGACAGGGAGGCCTACAACTCCACCTGGTCAGGGGAACTTCTGTTTGCTCGCAGACTGACCAGGCCCCTTATGCTAGCCAGTACTCCCGGGAGGGTCTGCCTTATTATCACCAGTAAAGACCCTGAACTGCACTGCAAAGACTCTGAGTCGTTCCTGCTGCGCCCGTGCACCATCACTCCCATCATCCACATTCCCTGCCCTGAGGCTATACTCTTCCCGTGGGGAGTTATCCCATCCTTTGCTGCGCACACCACACCAGCCTCAGCGGTCTGCCTCGCTGCGGCGGTACACCCTGACCGCAATCCACGGGTGGCGTAGTCGGACATTAAACCACAAAAACCCTATAAAAGACTGCCGCTGGTTTGACCACCCTGAGCCACGGGACCGGGTCACCACCACGGAGACTACAACCCCCAGAGACCCGGCTCCGGGTAACCCACACTCGTGCACACGCGGCCCAGGGGGCGCGTCACAACAAAAAGGGATGAGGGGAAGGAAGCACAGACACTAGGAAAAGGGGGAGTGGAGACCCCTAAGCAGATCTAATGACACCCTGCCTACCCTACTGTCCCTATATTGGTTCCACACCAATCGTCGAGCAGGAAATCTAAGGCCTGTATATCCCTAGAGCTAGGCCCTAGATAGGGAGGGGGTGAGCACTGGTCACTGTCCACTATAAACTAAAGACAACAAGTGAGACAAACAAAGGAGGAAAACGTAGCTTGAGCAGACACCAGAGAGATAACACCAAACATCCTACAAGGGCACCAGAGAGGAAGCTAGCCGACTGCTGTAGTTCCAAGCTTTCACAAGGGAAATATGAATATCACCGGTGACTCACTTCAGCAGCAGACTGAGAGTTTATAAACACTCAGACCAGGTGTGTCAATCAGAGCAGGAGGGAGGTTGCCGCTGGGTCCAAAAGTGAGAAGGATTTAGGAAGATGTCTGCAATGCCAAACCTTCTGCAGCCAGATGCACAGCGACTGTCACATCGGACACACCTGGTGTCTCTTGCAGCAGGAGTGCTGCAAGAGGCAGTTCAGCGCGATGGCTCAAAACTGGGAGGAGCAAAGTGAGTAGGACGGCGTGCGAGTCACCGCCGTGATAATTTCCCGATCATTACACCCTCTCCTTTTTTGGCCAATATATCTTCTCAGCACCAAAGCCCTTCCGATTAACTAAATAGAAGGTCCTTCCCTGAACCTTCCTAGAGTCCAGAATGTCATTTACTTCAAACACATCCAAGGGAGTGTGGAATTTAGAGAAGCAATTCAGAACCACTGGTTTCAGGAGCAAGATATGGAAAGAATTTGGAATCTGTACATTCACCAGGAGCTGAAGACTGTAAGTCACAGGATTCATTTGTCTAAGGATTTTGAACTGACCATGATACCGAGGGGCAAATTTATAGGAAGGCACCTTCAGGCAAATATTCCAGGAAGATAACCAGACTTTATTTCTAGGTTGGTAATAAGGCATAGAACTTCTCTTCTTGTCTGCATGAGACTTCAGCTGAGACACGGCCTTAAAGAGGAAGGTCCGAGTTTGCTGCCAGATTTGGAAGAATTTGCCATATGAGGAATCAGCTGCTGGTACCCCAGAAGAAGCAGACATCGGAGAGGGCACAAAAGGATGCTGAGAGTATACAACAAAAAATGGAGGTGCTCCAGAAGACTCCCCAACATGGTTGTTGTAGGAAAACTCTGTTCAGGGAAGTAACTGCACTCAATCATACTGATGGGCAGAGATAAAGTGGTGTACGTAGTTTTTGAGAACTTGGTTGATCTGTTCCACTTGCCCATTGGTCTGAGGATAATACACAGAAGCGAAATCCAGCAGGAAACACTGAGACCATGGAAAGGAAACACATGCTGAAAAAACTGCATGACAAGCTTGGAAGCAGAGGGAAGGCTGACCAGAGGAATGAAGTGAGCCATCTTGAAGAACCAGTCCACCACGACCCAGATGGTGTTGAAACCCTCAGATCGGAACAGATCCATGATGAAATCCATGGCTGTGTGTTGCCAGGGGACGGAAGGAACCGACAGAAGCTGAAGGAAACCAGCAGGCTTGTTCCTGGGATACTTGTTTCTGGCACACAGTGGACAGGTGGTTACAAAGTCCCGAACATCCTTGAAAATCAGCTCAGTAGACTTACTGTAGTGTGAATATAAAAATGGCTATTTTTGAGTCCATATTGAAATATATAGAATGTATTCAAACCAGCACTGGATGCTCTGGTTTGGTTATATATTTACAGACAGATAAGGCTCATTCTGTTTAACTTTACTTTGTATTTACTTGATGTTTAGACACAAGACAATGTTAATAGTAACAATATCTTGAGGATCGCTTATTCACAATGTCTGAAGCATCTATCACAAATAGTCTTCTGTTTATTGAGGGTTACTGTAAAGCATGAAGATTTACATAACCTTTTGTGTTTAGTTACTTACTTGATTCCTAAGAGCTTTTAAATTGTGTACGTTTATTGTTCACAATTGTCCATGTAAGAGCCTATATCTGATTCACCTTTTTGTCTACAGCTGGCCACTGTGGGGGCAAAGGTGAATTAGACTTAGTAGTGTACATTCACTATATAAGGCCAGAAAAAATATTGCTGAGCACAAGCTTTTTGGACCTGTACTGATGTGTACAGTGTTGTGATACCTGCCCATGCAGTGTTGTAAGACTTCCATGGGTTTCTCTGTCTTGGTGAAATTGCTTCTCTGATATTCCAGACTGATGTTTAAAAGCCCCTTGGTGATGACGTGAGTATATGTACGTATGTACTGTACTTAACTGTATGTACAGTAAACATATACAAAAGTGTACGCAATATCATACCATTCCTTTAATTGTGTATATTATCTTTTAAATCAACTATTATAAATAAAATTACATTACATCAGAAGTGGTTGCCTTCTTTACAGCCGTATCCGAACCTTAGTGTCAAAAACTTGGCAAAACACTTACACATGTCAACATGGCTGGCCAGCTTGCATTCGTGTCCCCAGGACAGAATTCTCCTCCTCCTATCCTATTGTAGGAACAAAGGTCTTACCTGGAGGGATGTCTTTTAACAGAACAGGAGCTGCTTCAATAATCCTATCCGGGTTAATAATGTGCTGTGATTCCTCCTCAGAATCAGACATAGTAACCTAGTAACATAGGTTGATTAAAGAGCTAGGTCCATCAAGTTCAACCTTCCTCCCCCAATTGTACATTTTGTGTAATTTAACTGTAACCCACAATGTTATGTGTATCAAGGAAATCATCCAGCCAATTTTTGAAAGCTGTTATAGTGTCTGCCTTTACTACCTCTTGTGGTAGGGCATTCCACAGTCTGACTGCTCTGACTGTAAGAACCTTTTCCTGTTTAGGTGTCAGAATCGCCTTTCTTCCACCCGTAATGAGTGCCCCCTGGTCCTTAGTATGGTCTTTGGAAGGAATAAGTCATGTGCTAGTCCTTTGTACTGATCATACATATATTTACTGTATACATGTAAATGAGATCTCCTCTGAGGCATCTTTTTTTCTAAGCTAAACAAGTTCAACTTTTTCAACCTCTCATCATATGAGAGGCCTTCCATCCCTTGTAATAATCTAGCTGCCCGCCTTTGAACTGACTCTAACTTCTGAATATGCTTTTTAAAATGTGGAGGCCAAAACTGAATCCCATATTCTAGATGTGGCCTCACCAGTGATTTATAAAGGGGCAACGGTACATTGGGATCGTAGGATTTTATTTCTCTTTTTATACATCCTAAAATCTTGTTTGATTTTGTGGCTGCTGCTTGACATTGAGTACTGCTGCTCAGCTTACTTGTAACCAGAATACCCAAGTCCTTCTCCTGTTCTGTAGTCCCGCATATACTCCCATTTAATGTGTATGCAGCAATAGGATTACTCCGTCCTTGGTGCATTACTCTACATTTATCAACATGTCAAAAGGATCGAGACAAAGAATACACTTTAATATTATTCTCCGCAGGACGGAAGTGCAACTCAAAGTCGAAAAGGGTATAGAAGAGTGCCCACTTGTCTTGACAAGGATTTAACCATTGGGTGGTCTGAAGAAAGGTCAAATTCTTATGGTCCATGTATATTATTACTGGAGAACTGGGGCCTTCCAGTAGAGGTCACTATTTTTCAAGCGCCATCGTAATGGGCAGTAATTCATGACCCCCAATATTATACATTCGCTCAGCCAGTGAAAGCAGCTTAGAGAAAAAACACAAGAGACAGACTCCTCTGAAGAAGTTCTTTGCAGAAGAACTGCCCCAACACCAATAGAGGAGGCATCCAATTCCAGGAGAAACTGTTTGTTATGATCAGGGTGGTGCAGCACTTGCAATGGCCCTTTTCAAGTGCTGGAAGGTCGACACAGCTGACTCAGACCAGATTCTGGCATTAGCCCCCTTTTTGGTTAAAGAGGAGATGGGTGCCATGAGGGACAAGAAGTGCAGAATAAATTGTCTGTAGAAGTTGGCAAAATCCATGAACTGCTGGATGGCACACAAGCCTTGGGGACGAGGCCAGGAAAGGCAAGGAGGGTATTTCGAAGACACATTTGGACAACTTGGCAAACAATTGTTCTTCCGTAGATGCTGCAGAACCTGATGGACATGTCTTCTATGGGTAGATCAGGAGAGAAAATCAGGATGTAGTCCAAATACACGACAACAGAAACAAAAATGAGGTCCTGGAAGATGTCGTTAACGAATTCCTGAAACACGGTGGGCGCATTGCACAGACCAAAGGGCATGACGAGATACTCATAGTGACCATCACGAGCACTAAAGGCAGACTTCCATTCGTCACACTTGAGAATCCAAATAAAGTTATAAGCCCCTCATAGATCCAATTTGTTTAAAATCTTTGCCCACGGATTCTGTCAAATAATTCAGAAATGTAATATAGCAGGGGTAACTTGTTCTTTATGGTGATTTTCTTAAGGCGCCGATAGTCAATACAGGGATGTTGGGAACCATCCTTCTTTGTCACGAAGAAGAAGCCGGCACCGGCAGGAGAAGAGGACTTAAAGAATGAATCTATTGGCTAAGTTTTCTTTGATGTACTCCAACATGGCCCAAGTCTCTGGTAGAGATAGGGGATATACCCAACCCCGGGGTGGAGAGGTGTCCGACTGAAAATCGATGGGACAATCATAAGGTCTATGGGGTGGCTAGACCTCTCCCTTCTTTTCACAAAAGTCATCTGCAAAGGCACGATCATAGGTGGGCAGAGAAGAAAGGTTTGAAGGCACAGTCGGCAGAGACTTGGGCAAGACTTGGGCACAAAACGGTCCCCACTAAAGCACGTAGCCGGTGGACCAGTCAACAAGCGGCACGTGTAAGTGCCACCACGTTAGGCCCAGAAGAATAGAGTTTACTGATTTAGGTAGCATGTAGAAAGAAATTCTTTCGGAATGCAGGGCTCCTATCTGCAACGTGACTGGCAGCATGATATATGGGATAGGCTCTCCAAGGAGTTGTCCGTGAATGGAGTCGATAGCCAGGGGATGATCTAGCTGTTGTGTAAGAAGCTGAAGTTGAAGAACGAAATCCTGATGGAGGAAATTGGCAGTGGAACCCGAGTCTAGATGGGCTGTCGTGAAGAGAGACCTCTCTTCCCAGGTCAGGGTGACCCCGGTCAATAGTTTTGGAACAATCTTTCTCACCTAGGGTCATCTCTCCTACCAACCATAGGTGCTGGAGTTTCCCGCTCGGCCTCCTCACTGGGCACTCACGAACATAATGCCCTTTGCCTCCACAGTGATAGAGTCTATTTTGTTTTACTATCGGCCATCTTGTTGTGGTTTGCTGGCTTCTAGTCTTTTCCTCTGGTGCTGGGTTTCTTGGTCACGTGATCTCTGCACTCTTTATTACCCAGCACCTGGCTCCCATTCCCTGCTGGACATCAGTGTTGTAATGCTCGTGCTCTGGCTAAGTAGCCTTGTTTAGTTCTTCTTGCTTTGGACTATTGTTATCCTGGGACTTCTTGTTCCACCAGTTTTGTTTCCTTTAATTTTCGTTTCTGCAACTAACTTTTCTGTTAGGAGGTCTCCTGCTTTTGCTCCCAGTCCTTAGATCTTTTAGGAACCCCTTTCCCCATCCTACAGGTCTTCGTTTGAGTTCAGTGAAGGAGTTGCAGGAGTGGGGCTATTCATAAGGAATAGGGCACCCACCCCAGCGTAGGGTTAATCTGAGTCTCAGTGCAGGGACAGCTTTTCCCTCCTATTCCATAGTTTTAAGTTGCAGAACATAACACACAGTACATGGACTTGTTCTCTCTATACCTGCACTGTCGCTCTTATACAGAATGTTTGGCCCGCTCAACTTGCATTGGCTCTATAGCAAGTGTGGCTTGCGACAGCAAAGGGTACTAGAAGGTTGGAACCAGCCTGGGTGGCCTTCTGAAGTGAGAATATACTTGAGCTTGTTCTAGAGCTCGATCATATAAACGAAGATCAATCCTCTTAGCCAAGTGTATAAAGGGAAACCAGAAAAGATGGTAGACCTCTCCTTTACAATTCATCCTTAATACGAACAGTCAGACCCTGCCTGAAGGTCGCCACCAGGGCTTCTTCATTCCAAGCCAGCTCCACAACTAGGGTACGGAAGCATAACGCATACTGAGCCATGGTGTCAGCGCCTTGTCTTAGAGTTAAAAGGGACGAGGAGGCTGAGGAGGTGCGGCCTGGTACCTCGAACACAGCTCAGAACAACTCCAGGAACTTTCCTAAAACGCAGGTCTCTGGACAAGTCAGGGAAAATCCTGTAGCTGAGTTGGCACCACATTGATTGCCTGCATCAGCTGGTTTTGACGCTCACATTGAGAACAGACTTTCTCCTACAGGACTTGTCAGTGGGGTCCACAGCCTGAACTTACTGTGTGATGGTAGTGGGTGGACACATTGCCCACTGGCTTCCTTGTCTTCACTAGAGCCTCTGATGGTGAGGATAGGCTTGGGCCCTTAGTGTAGTCACCAGGTGCCACTCCAGGGCAGTGCCGGACCAGCAGCAGCTGACCTGCAGGTCAAGGCAGAAATGCAAGGCAAAGATGACGAAGACAGAGATGTGGTCTGACAGTTCGAGGTCAGGGCGGGCTGCACAGGTTAAAATTACAAAGTTTGGGCCAGGAGCAGAGAGATCAGACAAAACGGGTAAACAAGTCGGGTCAGTAACAGGAAGGTCAAAACAAGAATGCACCTAAACAGGAAACTGGAGACTAACTGCAACAGAACCTAAGTTCAGGCGAGGTATGGAGGGAGGAGCTGCCTAATATGTCCCCTGCTGGCAGAGGATAGGCTAGGGAAGCAATACTCTGCAGGACACAGGGGGTTAAATTCCTACAACTTCCTGGCAACGCCTCCCTATAGCCAGGTGGATACTCTCCAGCCTCATGAGGATGCAGCAGTACTGGGAGTGCTGCAAAAGGCTGTTCAGCGCAATGGCCCAACCCTGGGTGGTGTAGAGAGGTGAACGCTGTGAGTAGAAAGGTGCTGAGAAGGCATGCGAGTTACCGGCATGACACTAACTACTACTTACCTATTCACTTTTTTTAAGCCACTGACATAGTCAATAAAAAAAACAACAATCTTTGGCATTACCATAATCGTACTCAGACGGAGAATCATGTTGCAAGGTGTATTTACCTAAAAAAACAAACTATAAACATGGTACCCAAAAAATGCCAAAATTGCATTTTTTCCACCATTTTACCTCACTTCCAAACTTAAATTTTTTCCCATTACTCAGTACATGGTATGGTAAAATAAATGACGCCAATCAAAACTACAACTTATCCCTCTAAAAACAATCCCTCAAAGTCGATGAAAAAAGTTCTGGCTCTTTGAAGAAAGAGAAGAAGAACTGAAAGAGCAAAAATGAAAATTGACTGCATCTTTAAGGGGTTAATATTTTGATCCCAACATAATTTTTTCGGGGTAAAAACTCTTCCTTTGTATTAAAAAGAGGTTAAATATTCTTTCTTATTTTATTTATTTTTTACAAATACAATTTTGTGGGGACATAGTAGGCTGAAAAAAAGACCTCTCTCAGTTAATTAATTCTTTAACCCCTTAAGCCCCGAGGGTGGTTTGCACGTTAATGACCAGGCCAATTTTTACAATTCTGACCACTGTCACTTTATGAGGTAATTACTCTGGAACGCTTCAACGGATCCCCCTGATTCTGAGACTGTTTTTTCGTCACATATTGTACTTCATGATTGTGGTAAAATTTCTTCGATATCACTTGCGTTTATTTTTGAAAAAAACGGAAATTTGGCGAAAATATTGAAAATTTTGCAATTTTCAAAATTTGAATTTTTATGCCCTTAAATCAGAGAGATATGTCACACAAAAGAGTTAATAAATAACATTTACTTTACATCAGCACAATTTTGGAACCAAAATTTTTTTTTGTTAGGGAGCTATAAGGGTTAAAAGTTGACCAGCGATTTCTCATTTTTCCAACAAAATTTACAAAACCATTTTTTAGTGACCACATCACATTTGAAGTCACTTTGAGAGGTCTTTATGACAGAAAATACCCAAAAGTGACACCATTCTAAAAACTGCACCCCTCAAGGTGCTCAAAACCACATTCAAGAACTTTATTAACTCTTCAGGTGCTTCACAGGAATTTTTTGAATGTGGAAGAAAAAAATGAACATTTAACTTTTTTCACAAAAATGTTACTTTAGACCCAATTTTTTTTATTTTCACAGAGGTAACAAGAAAAAATGGACCCCAAAATTTGTTGTGCAATTTCCCCTGGGCACGCAGATACCCAATATGTGGGGAAAAAACACTGTTTGGGCGCACGGCAGGGCTCGGAAGGGAAGGAGCGCCATTTGACTTTTTGATTGTAAAATTTGCTTGAATAATTAGCGGACTCCATGTTGTGTTTGGAGAGCCCCTGTGTGCCCAAACATTGGAGCTCCCCCACAAGTGACCCCATTTTGGAAACTAGATCCCCCAAGGCACCTATTTAGATGCATAGTAAGCACTTGGAACCCCCAGTTACTTTACAAATTGATTCGTAAAAATGAAAAAGTGAAAAAAAAAACACTTTTTCATATTTAAGAATCAATTTGTGAAGCACCTGGGGGTTCCAAGTGCTCACTATGCATCTAGATAGGTGCCTTGGGGGGTCTAGTTTCCAAAATGGGGTCACTTGTGGGAGAGCTCCAATATTTGGGCACACAGGGACTCTCCAAATGCAACATGGTATCCGCTAACAAATTGTCGGCTCAAATTGTTAGCGGACATCATGTTGCGTTTGGAGAGCCCCTTTGTGCCCAAACATTGGAGCTCCCCCACAAGTGACCCCATTTTGGAAACTAGACACCCCAAGGCACCTATCTAGATGCATAGTGAGCACTTGGAACCCCCAGGTGCTTCACAAATTGATTCGTAAAAATGAAAAAGTGAATAAAAAACACTTTTTCATATTTATGAATCAATTTGTGAAACACCTGGGGGTTCCAAGTGCTCACTATGAATCTAGATAGGTGCCTTGAGGGGTCTAGTTTCCAAAATGGGGTCACTTGTGGGGGAGCTCCAATGTTTGGGCACACAGGGGCTCTCCAAACGCAACATGATGTCCGCTAACAATTTGAGCCGACAATTTGTTAGCGGATACCATGTTGCATTTGGAGAGTCCCTGTGTGCCCAAACATTGGAGCTCCCCCACAAGTGACCCCATTTTGGAAACTAGACCCCTCAAGGCACCTATCTAGATGCATAGTGAGCACTTGGAACCCCCAGGTGTTTCACAAATTGATTCATAAATATGAAAAAGTGTTTTTTTTTCACTTTTTCATTTTTACGAATCAATTTGTGAAGCACCTGGGGGTTCCAAGTGCTCACTATGCATCTAGATAGGTGCCTTGGGGGGTCTAGTTTCCAAAATGGGGTCACTTGTGGGGGAGCTCCAATGTTTGTGCACGCAGTAGCTTTCCAAACGCAACATGGCGTCCGCTAACAATTTGAGCCGATTTTCCATTCAATTTGTTAGCGGACACCATGTCACGTTTGGAGAGCCCGTGATGTGCCTAAACAGTGGAGCTCCCCCACAAGTGACCCCATTTTGGAAACTATACCCCTCAAGGATTTTATTAAGGTGTATAGTGAACATTTTGAACCCAGAGGTACGACACAGAATTTGTTTACATTAGGTCATCATATTGAATAAGTTGTCATTAGTCTTGAGCGCAAGTGCTCGCTACTTGAGTTTGCATCGGGTACTCAGGTATGCACCATGTACAGCGTGTGCTCGAGTGACATGCTCGAGTCCCTGCTCCGCATGTTTCACGGTTATTAGACACCCAAAAAAAACCATGCGGGGATCGCTCGTGCATGGCAGGCAATCCCCGTAAAGTTTTTTTGGCCGCGAAGCATATGGGGCAGAGACTCGAGCATGTCACTCAAATACCCACGATACTCAATGCATACCAGAGCACCCGATGCAAACTCAAGTAGCGAGCACTTGCGCTCAACACTAGTCGCCATATCGTCATCTTTTTTCTTACTTTTGAAAAAAATCCCAACCCCATCACAACCCTAACCCCAACCCTAACCCCAACCCCAGCCCTAACCGTAGCACAACCCTAACCGTAGCACAACCCTAACCGTAGCACAACCCTAACCCTAGCACAACCCTAACCCTAGCACAACCTTAACTCCAAACCCAGCCCCAACCCTAGCCCAATCCTAACCCAAGAGTTTATTTTTGACGCCGTTCCTCGTGCGGTATAAGTGATTAGACGACTTTATTCTTCGGGTCGGTGTGATTACAGCAATACCAGAATCATATGGGGTTTTTATGACTGACAGCTGTCACACACAAAAAGACGCATTTTTTGTAAAATCTAGTTTTTGCAACGCCATATTTTGAGAGCTATAATTTTTCCAGATTTTGGCAGACAGTCATGTGACGGCTCTTTTTTGCGGGATGAGTTGACGTTGTTATTGGTGCCATTTTCAGGCATGTGACATTTTTTGATCGCTTTCTATTCCGATTTTTGGGAGGCAGAATAAACAAAAACCAACAATTCAGGAATTGTTTTTTTTTTTTTATTCTGTTCCGCGTGTGGTAAAAGTGATAAGGCAGCTTTATTCTTCGGGTCAGTACGTTTACAGCGGTACCACATTTATATCGTTTTTCTATGTTTTGCACTTTTACATAATAAAAGCAATTTTATAGAAAAAAATATTTTTTAGCATAGCTTTATTCTGAGAGCTATAACTTTTTTATTTTTCGGCTGATGGAGCTGTATGTCAGCTTGTTTTTTGCGGGACGAGATGACGTTTTCAGCGGTACCATTTTTATTTATATTCGTCTTTTTGATCGCGTGTTATTCCATTTTTTATTTGGCGGTATGGTGATAAAGCATTGTTTTTTTGCTTCGTTTTTTTTTTTTTTTTTTTTACCGTGTTCACTGAAGGAGTTAACTAGTGGGACAGTTTTATAGGTCAGGTTGTTCTGGACGCGGCGATACCAAATATGTGTACTTTTATTGTTTTTTTTGTTTTTTTTTATAATAATATTTATTGATGGGTACATTATATTTTTATTTTTGGTGGATTATTTTATTTATTTATTTTTTATATTTTTGCAATTTTTTTTTTTTTTTTCTCTTACTGACAGTTTTTATACTTTATTACTTTGTCCCACTATGGGACTTTCACTTTTTTTTCTCTGATCGCCTGCATGGCACAGGAATGCAGCACCATCCCTGTGTCATACAGGCTATCAGCGCTGCACAGTGAGAAGATTGTTTGGAGATGCACTGAGCATGTCCAAACAATCTTCCTGCTGTCTGGTGACCCGGATGTTGTCATGACGACATCGGGTCGTCATGGCAACACCCGGGAAGCCTTTGCAGACAGCGCTGGAAGCCGGAAGAGGAGGTGAGTATCTGCGATCACCTCCCCTTGCCCCCGCAATGCTGCGATCGGCTGCGATCGACTTCGATCGCAGCATCGCAGGGGTTAATGTGCTGGGAGCGGTGCAGGACCGCTCCCTGTACATAGTACCGGGTGTCAGCTGTGACAATCAGCTGACACCCGGCGGCAATCGCGCCCGCACAGCCTGTGCGCGCGCGCAATCGCGATGACGTACTAATACGGGTCTGGCTCTTAAGTCCCAGGGCACAGACGCGTATTAGTACGTCAGATGTTATTAAGGGGTTAAGGACCAGGGAATGTTTTTTTCCTTTTTCCTTTTTCCTCACCGTCTTCCAAGAGCTATAACTTGTTTATTTTTCAGTTGACTTAGACGTATGAGGCCTTGTTTTATGCGAGACAACCTATAATAATACTATAAAAGAAGAAAAAAAAAATTCCACGTGGGAAGACATGGTAAAAAAAATGCAATACCACCATTGCTCCAACACACACTCCACTTAAATACTGCTGTCAAAGATTGACAGCGGCATCCAATGGTTAGCACTTACGGCCTGAGCTAAAGCAGTTAAAGGCAAATGCTAGCTATGTAATATATCCGGCTTCACAAGCTTGTGGTAGGAACTCCGATCCACACATGTGGACCCGTTCCCAGGATGTTGTTTGCGTTCTATTGCAGGATATGTTTATTCACTTAGAAAATAAAAGATGCTTGTGCGGAAGGCTGACAATGTCATCTGCTATTCTGCAAAGTGTGCATTATAACACTTCACTCAGATGTTTTTTACAAAGGTGTTGGGTCCATTGTTCTGAAAGGAACCATTTGGCAAGAACAAAGTGAAACAGAATTAATTTTATCTGTCTTAAGAAATTTTACCATAAAGTTATAATTAATGACAAAATTGTTTTTATTACCACATCTGTCAATAAGTTCAAAAAGAAAGGTCCCACCGAGATTTGAACTCGGATCGCTGGATTCAAAGTCCAGAGTGCTAACCATTACACCATGGAACCCATTACATTAACCCTATAAAATACTATTTACAACATTGACTAATCTTCTCTAATTATATATTTGTACAACAGGTTTGGTGTTGGGTGCGGCAGCAGAAGCCGCAAATTATTATAGATCTGAGCATGCTATTTCAAGTCACCTGTGATGTCAAATCTTCCTTACGTACTTTTTTTTATCAAAGTCATCCCAAATATCCATATAATCAATTAGCTGTTCACTAAGTGTAAATATAGTACTGACAACTAACATAATATTAGGATCAAGTGCCGAAAATATTAAAAAACTAATGTAAATTACACATAAACAATAATAAATTAATTTAATATATTATAAACAAGTTTACAATCTCTGAAGCAATAGAAACCCTCACTGATGTTAAAGTATTTCTATAACTCGGTACATTTTCAATTTGGTCCCAACAAGTTCCTAGATATCTGGACTAGGCTACATTCATGTGTTTCCATTTTAAGATCCATTAAAAAGGACACTATTTTCCAATGTGTTATCCATTTTGCATCCATTTTGCGAAAACTGAAGGACGTAAACTGTCTATAAACTTTCTTTCTCTATTCACTCTTAACAATGGAACAATGAAAAACTGATGCAAGTCTTTCATTTTTTTATTCATATGTATGTAAAAAACTGTCCGATTTTAATCAGCATTTTGGATCAGATTTTTATCAGTGTTTGGTCTGTCTTTTACATCAGAGATATTCTTGTTTGGAGAAAAAAAATTGCAAAGCTTCTCCTACCCATTAAATAGTTTTTTTTTTTTTTTTAATCAGATCATTTTTATTAATACAGGATATATAACATTTTTTTACAAATCATCTATGAAAACAATAACTTGTACATATATACAGTGGGTACGGAAAGTATTCAGACCCCTTTAAATTTTTTCACTCTTTGTTTCATTGCAGCCATTTGGTAAATTCTAAAAAGTTCATTTTTTTTCTCATTAAAGTACACTCTGCACCCCATCTTAACTGAGAAAAAAAAAACAGAAATGTAGACATTTTTGCAAATTTATTAAGAAAGAAAAACTGAAATATCACATGGTCATAAGTATTCAGACCCTTTGCTCAGACACTCATATTTACAGTCATATGAAAAAGTTTGGGCACCCCTATTATTCTTAAGTTTAATGTTTTCTAAAAATTGGTGTTTTTGCAACAGCTATTTCAGTTTGATATATGTAATAACTGTTGGACACAGTAATGTTTCTGCCTTGAAATGAGGTTTATTGTACTAACAGAAAATGTGCAATCTGCATTCAAACAAAATTTGACAGGTGCATAAGTATGGGCACCCTTATCATTTTCTTGTTTTAAATACTCCTACCTACTTTTTACTGACTTACTAAAGCACTTTTTTGGGTTTTGTAACCTCATTGAGCTTTGAACTTCATAGCCAGGTGTATGCAATCATGAGAAAAGCTACTTAAAGTGGCCACTTGCAAGTTGTTCTCCTGTTTGAAGCTCCACTGAAGAGTGCCATCATGGGCTCCTCAAAACAACTGTCAAATGATCTGAAAACAAAGATTATTCAACATAGTTGTTCAGGGGAAGGATACAAAAAGCTGTCTCAGAGATTTAACCTGTCAGTTTCCACTGTGAGGAACATAGTAAGGAAATGGAAGAACACAGGGACAGTTCTTGTTAAGGCCAGAAGTGGCAGGCCAAGAAAAACTTCAGAAAGGCAGAGAAGAAGAATGGTGAGATCAGTCAAGGACAATCCTCAGACCACCTCCAGAGAGCTGCAGCATCAACTTGCTGCAGATGGTGTCACTGTGCATCGGTCAACTATACAACGCACTTTGCACAAGGAGAAGCTGTATGGGAGAGTGATGCGAAAGAAGCCGTTTCTGCAAGCACGCCACAAACAGAGTCGGCTGAGGTATGCAAAAGCACATTTGGAGAAGCCAATTTCTTTTTGGAAGAAGGTCCTATGGACTGATGAAACCAAGATTGAGTTGTTTGGTCATACAAAAAGGCGTTATGCATGGTGGCAAAAAAACACAGCATTCCAAGAAAAACACTTGCTACCCACAGTAAAATTTGGTGGAGGTTCCATCATGCTTTGGGGCTGTGTGGCCAATGCCGGCACCGGGAATCTTGTTAAAGTTGAGGGACGCATGGATTCCACTCAGTATCAGCAGATTCTTGACAATAATTTTCAAGAATCAGTGATAAAGTTGAAGTTACGCAGGTGATGGATCTTTCAGCAAGACAATGATCCAAAACACCGCTCCAAATCTACTCAGGCATTCATGCAGAGGAACAATTACAATGTTCTGGAATGGCCATCCCAGTCCCCAGACCTGAATATCATTGAACATCTGTGGGATCATTTGAAGAGGGCTGTCCATGCTCGGCGACCATCAAACTTAACTGAACTGGAATTGTTTTGTAAAGAGGAATGGTCAAAAATACCTTCATCCAGGATCCAGGAACTCATTAAAAGCTACAGGAAGCGACTAGAGGCTGTTATTTTTGCAAAAGGAGGATCTACTAAATATTAATGTCACTTTTCTGGTGAGGTGCCCATATTTATGCACCTGTCAAATTTTGTTTGAATACAGATTGCACATTTTCTGTTAGTACAATAAACCTCATTTCAAGGCAGAAACATTACTGTGTCCAACAGTTATTACATATATCAAACTGAAATAGCTGTTGCAAAAACACCAATTTTTATAAAACATTAAGCTTAAGATTAATAGGGGTGCCCAAACTTTTTCATATGACTGTAAGTCATATGCTGTCTATTTCCTTGTGATCCTCCTTGAGATGGTTCTACTCCTTCATTGGAGTCCAGCTGTGCTTAATTAAACTGATAGGACTTGATTTCGAAAGGCACGCACCTATCTATATAATACCTCACAGCTCACAGTGCATGTCAGACCAAATGAGAATCATGAGCTCAAAAGGAACTGCCCAAGGAACTCAGAGACAGAATTGTGGCAAGGCACAGATCTGGCCAAGGTTATAAAAGAATTTCTGCATTACTCAAGGTTCCTAAGAGCACAGTGGCCTCCATAATCCTTAAATGGAAAAAGTTTGGGACCACCAGAAGTCTTCCTAGACGTGGCCATCCAGCCAAACTTTGCAATCGTGGGAGAAGAGCCTTGGTGAGAGAGATAAAGAAGAACCCCAAGATCACTGTGGCTGAGCTCCAAAGATGCAGTAGGGAGATGGGAGAAAGCTCCACAAAGTCAACTATCACTGTAACCCTCCACCACTCGGGCCTTTATGGCAGAGTGGCCCGACTGAAGCCTCTCCTCAGTGCAAGACATATGAAAGCCCGCATAGAGTTTACTCAAAAACACATGAAGGACTCCCAGACTATGAGAAATAAGATTCTCTGGTCTGATGAGATGAAGATAGAACTTTTTGGTGATAATTCTAAGCAGTATGTGTTGAGAAAACCAGGCACTGCTCATTACCTGCCCAATACAATCCCAACAGTGAAACATAGTGGAGGCAGCATCATGCTATGGGGTGTTTTTCAGCTGCAGGGACAGGACGACTGGTTGAAATTGAAGGAAACATGGATGCAGTCAAGTATAGAGATATCCTGGATGAAAACCTCTTCCAGAGTGCTCTGGACCTCAGACTTGGCCAAAGGTTCACCTTCCAACAAGACAATGACTCTAAGCACACAGCTAAAATAACAAAGGAGTGGCTTCAGAACAACTCTGTGACCATTCTTGACTGGCCCAGTCAGAGCCCTGACCTAAACCCAATTGAACATCTCTGGAGAGACCTTAAAATGGCTGTCCACCAACGTTCACCATCCAACCTGACGGAACTGGAGAGGATCTGCAAGGAAGAATGGCAGAGGATCCCCAAATCCAGGTGTGAAAAACTTGTTGCATCATTCCCAAGAAGACTCATGGCTGTACTAGCTCAAAAGGGTGATTCTACTCAAAACTGAGCAAAAGGTCTGAATACATACGACCATGTGATATTTAAATTTTTCTTTTTTAAATTTGCAAAAATTTCTACATTTCTTTTTTTTTCAGTCAAGATGGAGTGCAGAGTGTACTTTAATGAGAAAAAAAATGAACCTTTTAGAATTTACCAAATGGCTGCAATTAAACAAAGAGTA
Organism: Phyllobates terribilis; assembly: GCF_046119375.1. Classification (NCBI taxonomy): domain Eukaryota; kingdom Metazoa; phylum Chordata; class Amphibia; order Anura; family Dendrobatidae; genus Phyllobates; species Phyllobates terribilis. Next base: position 175,180,716 of record NW_027362761.1, on the reverse strand, counting down.
AAAAATTTAAGGGGGTCTGAATACTTTCCGTACCCACTGTATGTATGTTCCATTTGCGTAAATTTTCATCGCCAGCCCTACAAATGGTATATTCCTATGTATTAAAACACTTACTCCTCTGGCATGTGACGAGTAAACTGAATGAAACCCCCTCCCCACCCTTGCCCTCTTCATTAGATGTAATCTGTCATATGTGTTTTGATATGCAGATTATACCAGGTTGGTACTGGTGTAGCCAATCGAACACTGCCCCCCTTTTCACCACATCTCCCAATCCCTTGACATTCCAAGTCACGATATTAAGTACATGTGCCATTCTCATATATATGGCTATACTTAACAGCATATCTCCCGACTCTCAACTGTGCACTCCCATATAATATGACAATTTTACTAGCATTATTTGGACATTTTGTGGTTTCCCTGATGCAAAACCCCTTTTAACAACCTTAGGTATCCATGGTTACGTCCACTGATAAAGTCACACTATGTTAGCTAGTTGCTAGTGGTCGTAACCATGGATACCTAAGGTCCTGCGATGCCTGTACATGAGGAAAGAGAGATAGCAAATCAAAAATACTATACTACATTTCTAATGGGAGATATTTGCTAATATTATTATTACACCTACTACATATTGGGATAGGATCTTGGAGATGGGAATACCCCTTTAACCCTTCCATCCAGTGGAAGTTGGGGCTATTAGATAGCCTAAGTTTGGAAAATAAAACCAGCACTATTTTCCTTTTTTTCCAAAAAGATATATAAACCCAAACAGTTAAGCTCATTCCGCAACACTTAAATCTCCTTAATTATAGGAGATTCCTACATCAGACTAGCTCAGAACTAGTCACAGCATTGAGTAGTAGGAAAAGAAAAAATAGGGGGAAAGAAAAAATAGGGGGAGAGAAGAAGCAGATCCTGGTGGTGTGAATACATAGCCAATGTATCTTCCCTCAGGAGACTCTTCCTCTTCCATTTTCATTTTGCATAGACCATTCATTGGTGTCCATCCAGTCCAGCACCTCCTAGGATTATCAAACACAAACAATTGGATCTTCCCCACTACCATTACTCTAAGACGTACTGGGTATATCATGGAATAAGGAATTTGTTTTGCACGCAGTCTCCTTTTTATGTCCATGAACTGTGCTCTCTTAATCTGCACCTCTGCTGAAAAATCCGGATATATAGATACAGTTGCTCCATTGATGCTTAAAGGGGTTGTCCGGTCAAAAGTGATAAGCCTGCAGTCACTCTGTGTGACTGTAGTCTTAAGAATTTCCCCAGCGGATGCACTGTGCGCTGCGGGGATTCGCCGGTATAAGACTCGGTAACGGAGGGTATGTATACGTTATACATACCCCAGGCCAGTGGGTGTGGCCTCGCTCTCCATACACTTGTATTGAGCGAGGCCACGCTGAATGGCCGGGGGTATGTAGAACGTATACATAGCCTCCGGTCAAGGGTCTCATACCGGCGAATCCCTGCAGCACACAGTGTCTGCGCTTGGGGGATTCATAAGTCTGCTGTCACAGAGTGACTGCAGACTTATCACTTTTGACCGGACAACCCCTTTAAGCATCAATGGAGCAACTGGAGCAACCCACTATCAGTATTTGGTCAGTATTTTTTCCTCAAAAGTAGGAGGCAAAACCAGGCGAAGAACAATCAGAGAAAAGGTATAACAGAAACAAGTCACCAATTCTGCATTTATCACCCACTCCTGGTTTTGGCTCCCACTCCTGAGAAAAAATACTGACCGAATACTGGGCAAATACTGATAGTGGGGCCGTGGCCGAAGAGAGGGCTCCTTGTTAGTGATGAGAGAGCATGCTCGCTACTGCTCGGTGCTTGCCCGGGCATCTCACTGCTCGAGATGCTCAGCGCTCGCCGAGTATTTCCGGGGTTGCTTGGCGGGAGCTCGGGTCCCCTCCCTGCATGTTTGGCGCTCTTTACAGAGTCAATGAATATGCAAGGATTGTCTGCCACCCACTGTAATGCCACAGCCATGTTGGTTATGGCATTACAGTGATTGTCTGGCAGCACAGCGTCATCAGGTCTATATCAGACCTGGCGCGTCAGTCTACTCCGCAATCATACAGTGTAGGGAGAGCTGCTGCTGAGCTAGGGAGAGATTTGCTTGTTTCTAGTTAGTGTAGGTATACCAAACTATATTAGAGATACATATCCATCTCAACTAAGAGTCCTTCTGAGGACTAATCCATCTGCAGAGATATCAGGCAGACAGTATATATAGGCAAGCAGGCAGTGTATATAGCAGACTGCAGTGCACATAACACAAGAGGCTCCATTCCAGTTTTGTCTGCTGCTGTTAGATATTTCTAGAAATAGGCCCAGGTATCAGGGGCCAGGAATAATTTTTGCTTAAAAAGCAATCCAGAGAACACAGTTTTTCTGCGCCTTTTGCTTGTTGGCACTGCAGAATACAGCCAGGTCCTTTCCTTATTACAGTGCTAAAAATCCAGCTATTTAAGACTGTGCTTTCTCCGTCACACGGATCACATATACATTTTCAGAAAATACTGCCATTTCTGGCCTCCATTAAAAATTTGTTTCAGTGTGTCAGTGAAGCTATTGACACCAGTTTGCTGTTCAAACTAGTTAACTACAGGCCAGCTATTTAAAACTGTGGTTTGTCCGTCACAAGGATCACATATAAGTTTGCTCCAAATTCAGTCATTTGTAGTGAGTGTGGAAGATAGTGTTCTCCATTTAAAATGGGCAAGGCACGTGGCAAGGGACGGGGAACTGGACGTGATGGTGATGGTGAGTGCAGTGGGCAAGCTGAAATTGTGCCACAACAAACACCCACATCTTCTCGCTTGACCTTCCTGTCCCAATTAATAGGGGATCGCAGAACACCACTATTGAACACAGAGCAGTGTGAAAAGGTTATTGGTTGGATAGCAGATAATGCTTCCAGTCACTTAGCCACCACCACCACCCAGTCTTCCACACGGTCAAGTCTCAGTAGCCGTGAGTCTGGACCGCATATTCCTCACCCTGATCCTCCTTCCTCCCACCATGCCGAGTGCCCAGAGACAACTGATCCCACACTTGTACACTCCGAAGAGCTGTTAACTTTTTCATCTATAGATTTGGGCCTCTCGCCCGGTCCACTTGAAGCGGGGTAAGAAGAGATCGCATGTAGTGATGCCCAAATATATGAGCAGCCACGGTCACACGAAGATGAAGGTGGGAAAGTGTCACAAGAGGTGGACGATGATGAGACACAATTGGCAGAAAGTCAGGGGGAGGACCAGGGTGCGGAAGTGGAAGACAAGGTGGTGGATGATATAGAAACTGACCCAACCTGGCAGGAGGACATGCAGAGCGAGGAGAGCAGCACACAGGGGGAGGAAGGCAGAGCATCCCAACAGGCAGGAAGAAGCAGTGTGGTGGCCGCAGACAGAAGGCAGGCAACCGTTCCCCGTAACACCAACACGAAGGAAGTTGCCAGTACAACTGTTAGGTCTTCCCGAGTTTGGTTGTTTTTTAAAGACTCTGCCGATAACCCCAAAAAGGCCATTTGCACCACCTGCCAGGCCAGCATCAACAGGGGTGGCAAAACTACAAGCCTGACCACCACCAGCATGATCAGGCACATGGCAGCAAAGCAACCAACTTAGTCGGCCGAGCCCCAGGGTCCAGGAACAGTGTCTGCAGGTGGCACCACAGCTTCTTCCGGTGTTGTGCTTGCAAGCCAATCCCCTGTCCATGGTGCATGTGAAGATGCCTCCTGCCCTGCACCTGTCATTGCACACTCTCAAGTAGCAGTATCAGGAAGCACGTCCACGTCGTCCTTGTCCCAGCGCAGCGTTCAGTTGTATATACCCCAGTCCTTGGAACGCAAGCGCAAATACGCACCACAGGCCACATTACTAAATTCCCACATTTCGCGACTGCTTGCGCTCGAAATGTTGCCTTTTAGGTCCGTGGAGAAGGAAGCATTCCGCAACCTGATGGCGGCGGCCGTCCCTCGGTACTCGGTCCCCAGCCGCCACTATTTCTCCTGGTGTGCAGTCCCCACATTACACAAACACATGTCCCAAAACATTAGACGTGCCTTGAACAACGCAGTTACCGGGAAAGTCCACCTAACCACGGATATGTGGACAAGTGCTTGTGGGTAGGGACGGTACATCTCGCTGACGGCACACTGGGTTAACATAGTGGAAGCCGGGACCAAGACGGACCTTGGGACGGAACACGTCCTCCCGACACCAAGAATTGCAGGCCCTAGGTCAATCAGGGTTGCCCCCAAAGTCTACAGCTCCTGCACCTCATCCTCCTCAGCCTCCATCTCCGAAATGATCACATCAGTCACAAGCTGAAAGCACTGCAGCATTGCTTCGGCTAAGCGGCAACAGGCTGTACTGAAGCTAATATGCTTAGGTGACAAACCGCACAATGCTGAAGAGTTGTGGACAGCTCTGAAAGAGCAGGCAGATCTGTGGCTTACAACGCTGATCCTACAGCCAGGCATGGTCATGTGTGACAATGGCCGGAACCTGGTGATGGCTCTGAGGCGAGGCGAACTCACACACATACCATGCCTGGCCCATGTGCTTAACCTCGTGGTTCAGCGGTTTCTCAAATCCTAACCGGAGCTGCCGGATCTGCTTGTTAAAGTACGCCGCCTGTGTGCCCATTTTAGAAAGTCACCTACAGCTTCCGCCACCCTTGCCGTGTTTCAGCAGCGTTTGCTTCCGGCTCAGAGACTGGTGTGTGCTGTCCCCACACGTTGGAACTCTACACTCCAGATGTTGGGAAGGATTTGTGATCAGAAGAGGGCAGTTGTTGAGTACCAGCATCAACAAGGCCGTCGGTATTCAGTTCAGACTCCACACATAAGACCTTAGGAGTGGACATGGATGTCAGACATATGTACCATCCTCCAAAACTTTGAGGACTCCACCAAGATGGTGAGCGGCGATGACGGCATAATTAGCGTCACCATCCTGCTTCTCTGTCTTCTGAAACGCTCTCTGCTCACAATCAAAGAGGATGCATTGCAGGCAGAGCACGATGAGATGGAGCAAGGAACCATACAGGGTGATTACACACAGCCCAGCCTCATCTCATCCCAACGTGAATTGGGTGACAATGAGGAAGAGGAGAAGGAGGAGGAAGAACAGGAGCTAGTTTCATGCGCTATAGAAGGTACTACCTGCACAACTGTCATACCGTCTCTTCAGAGTGGATGGCCTGAGGACAGAGAGGAGGAGAGCATGGTCACTTGTCCTCTTGGTGAGGACACAGAAGTCTTGCCTGTTAACAGTCTGGCACGCATGGCTGAGTTTATGTTACGCTGCCTTTCCCATGACCCTTGCGTTCTCAAAATTTTGGGTGACAGTCATTACTGGTTGGTGACACTTCTAGACCCACGCTACAAGGAGATCTTTATATCTCTTATTCCTGAGGCAGACAGGTCTACAAAAATGGGGCAGTACCAGAAGGCCCTTGTTGTGGAACTATTAAAAAAATTCCCATCTGAAAACGCTGGCGGCAGAGGTCACAGTTCGTTGGACAATCAAGGACTACAGGCGAGAGAGACACAACTCCAATCCAGCAGAGGCAGGGGAACACTGTCAAAGTTTTGGGAGCATTTTCTCAGCCCCTCCCATCGCACAGGCCCTGAGGCGCAAGGTACTGTCACAAGGAGTGCAAAGTTTGGGAAGATGCTGAGGGAGTACCTTGCCGACCGTACCAATGTCCTCCGTGATTCCTCTGTGACTTATAATTATTGGGTATCCAAGCTGGATATGTGGAATGAACTGGCTTTCTATGCCTTGGAGGTCCTGGGCTGCCCTGCAGCTAGCGTTTTATCAGAGCGGGTTTTTAGTGCCGCTGGTAGAATTATAACTGATAAGCACATCCGCCAGACAACTAAAAATGCTGACAGGCTGACTCTTATAAAAATGAACAAGTGCTGGATTGGGCCAGACTTGTCAACACCATAGAATGATAGCAGCATAACATAAACTCAAATCCAGTGTCTTTTTTTGGGAGGCGTATTCCCATGCACCTTTTCAAACCCACACATATGTATACGCTTCCTGATTTTGGCTATTTGCTCTTGTTCTCCTCCTTCTCCTCCACCACCATATCACCAGGGTGACCGTGGTCCGTGATGCAACACCCACATAATTTTTTAAAGGGTTTTTATGATGCCCGTAAAAATTTTTTTTATAAAGTATGCTCATGTATACCCCCCAGGGGTAAATGTTTGTCACTCCATACATGGGCATTACAAGTATAGGAGACCCGCTCCTTTCTAATGGGAACATTTTTTTTAGGAGGCCCTCCTACACGTCTCTTCCAAGGGGTATTGGAGTGCCTCCCAATTTTTGGCAGCCCTTGCATTCACTGCATAGGCCAACACTATGGGAGACCCACTTCCTAATAATGGGAACATTTTTTCATGAGGAACTCTACGTCTCTTCCAAGGGGCATTGGAGTGCCTCCCAATTTTTTTTTCAGCCCTTGGACGCCGTGCTCTCTTGGGCCCTCTGCTTCTGAGCTTTGCTGCGCGTCATCCTCACCACCGATTTGCACCGAATCTGGGTCTGCTAGGGAACGTCGTACACTGGGCTGAGGGAGATCAGCTCCACATGTCCTTTTTACATGGCCGCTAGGACACGCCACTCATTACATTGTTAATCATGGACAGGACCTGGATTGCACCCAGATACTTGTTAGTGTACATATATCTTTTAAGGTTTCATTTATCTAGTATAGACATTTATATAAGTCCGACTTTATAGCACAATAAACGTTATTAGTACACAGTTCTATTTGTTCTGCATTCCCTTTACCAACAGAGTCCTACTGGGCTACCATAGGAGTATTCCCCTCAGCTCTCCACCTACCCCTTTCTTCATTAGCATTCCCTTTTGTTTACCAATCTCATACATGCCTCTTCTCCCATTTACATATTGTTTCCCACCAAGTGTGCCTATCACAGTGATACTTTTCCTTGGAACACATCACTTCCGGTGACATAAATACATACAGCCCTTTACTAAAGTTACTACAGCTCGCTCATCAAACCACAATGTCATTTCCGGGTCATGTCACTTACGGTGACAAAGAGATGCGAGATCATGCACCATAGTAACAGGAATGCTTTCCGGAGACCGCAGCGTCAATTTCGGTCACCTGGACACGTCAATACAGTGTGGGCATATTGCGGCCACGTGGTCCAACACAAATGGTGATCTCTTCCCGGTCATAGGTCAGACTCCTACATTTAAGACACCTGCAGTCCCTTACACACAGAACTGTACCACAAGCATAGTAGTGCAGTTCCCTAGCGCTCATTGGAGCTTAACTAAGAGGGTCCTTCTGGTAAGTACATGACACATGTTAATCTTATCATTTACGTTGTGAGCTCTTTGGGACTATAATCCCAACTTCTTGCGCCTACTATTTGGCTTAGTATCTATTACTGTCATTGTGTGTTTACTCATTCATTTTTCTACTATATTTTAGGCCTTTGTGCCATTACATGGGACATTCCTAATTTGAATACTAGTCCTTTGTCCTCATTATAATCTATTGACACTGATGGTAAGAAGAATTGAGAAACCATTTTGTTTTCTTTCTTTTGGTTTTCACTTAGTGGATCGCTGTTATAGTATTTTACACAGTTTAATTCATTGATCTGTATCACTGCTGTATACTGTTTGGACTTGTTACTATTTATCTGATACAAATGTGCATATACACATGATTTGTTCTGTCTCTAAATACACTTGTTATCCACTTTTGTATGAATTTCTTGTTTACATGTTTTTGTTATTTATTTATACTTTTCAGTTCTGATGAAGGCCATGCTATTGGCCAAAACGTCAATATTGTTTATACAGTGGATGAATTTGCATCAATAAACACATCTGTCTTAACCCCTTAAGGACAGAGCCAATTACAGTGGGTACGGAAAGTATTCAGACCCCTTTACATTTTCACTCTTTGTTTCATTGCAGCCATTTAGTAAATTCTAAAAAGTTATTTTTTTTTTCTCATCTGCACCCCATCTTGACTGAAATAAACAGAAATGTAGAAATTTTTGCAAATTTATTAAAAAAGAAAAACTGAAATATCACATGGTCATAAGTATTCAGACCCTTTGCTCAGTATTGAGTAGAAGCACCCTTTTGAGCTAGTACAGCCATGAGTCTTCTTGGGAATGATGCAACAAGTTTTTCACACCTGGATTTGGGGATCCTCTGCCATTCTTCCTTGCAGATCCTCTCCAGTTCCGTCAGGTTGGATGGTGAACGTTGGTGGACAGCCATTTTAAGGTCTCTCCAGAGATGCTCAATTGGGTTTAGGTCAGGGCTCTGGCTGGGCCAGTCAAGAATGGTCACAGAGTTGTTCTGAAGCCACTCTTTTGTTATTTTATATCAGAGAGATATGTCACACAAAATAGATAATAAATAACATTTCCCACATGTCTACTTTACAGCAGCACAATTTTGGAACCAATATTATTTTGAATAGGAAGTTATAAGGGTTAAAAGTTGACCAGCGATTTCTCATTTTTCCAACAAAATTTACAAAACCATTTTTTTAGGGAACACATCACATTTGAAGTGACTTTAAGGGATCTATATGAGAGAAAATACCCAAAAGTGACACCATTCTAAAAAATGCACCCCTCAAGGTGCTCAAAATCACAAACATTGAGCCGTAAAAAAATTAAATTTTCACATTTTTCCCACAAAAATGTTTTTCAACCCCCAATTTTGCATTTTCATAAGGGTAACAGGAGAAATTGCCCCATACTATCTGTTGTGCAATTCCTCCTGAGTAAGCTGATACCCCATATGTGGGGGGAAAAAACACTGTTTGGGAGCACGGCAGGGTTCAGACGGGAAGGAGCGCCATTTGACTTTTTGAATGTAAAATTTGCTTGAATAATTAGCGGACGCCATGTCGTGTTTGGGGAGCCCGTGAAGTGCCTAAACAGTGGAAACCCCCCACAAGTGACCCCATTTTGGAAACTAGACCCCACTGATGTGTGGTAAACACCTTGAACCGCCAGGTGCTTCACACAAGTTTATAACGTAGAGACGTGAAATTAAGAATTACATTTTTTTTCCACAAAAATGTACTTTTAGCCCCAATTTTTTTATTTTCACAAGTGTAACAGGACCCCAAAATTTGTTGTGCAATTTCTCCTGAGTATGGACATACCCTATATGTAGGGGAAAACTATTGTTTGGGTGCATGGCAGGGCTTGGAAAGAAAGGAGTAACGTTTGGAAAGCAGACTTTGATGGAATGGTCTGCGGGTGTCATGTCACGTTTGGAGAGCCCCTGATGTGCCTAAACAGTGGTAAATCCCGACAAGTTACCAGTTTAGTGCCCATATATTGTGCCCCCATAAAGTGTAGTACCCCATACATTTCTCCTGGTGACACACACCCTGTAAATTAAATGCTCTCCCCGCTAGAATTATGCCAAACATGTGGCCTCTTACTGCGGTTTAGACACAGTGGGGCACTTGGATTTGGGAGCGCAGAATTCACTGGATTTTATTTGAGGGGGCAGGAGCCATGTCCCTTTTCCAGAATCTTTGTTCTACAAGTAACATAGGACCCCCTGTAGTCCCAGTGACAGATGACAGACCTGAGTGGGGGCTGGGTTTGTGTGGGATAAAGTAGGGATTTTATTGGTAACATTTTGGGGTACATAATTTTCGCTTGCTTCCAGAATAAGACTGGATAGCCAGTCTACGTTGAGCACTTACGACTGGATTTCCGTGTAAATCCCACAAAAATGCGATTCAGACGAAACCCCCAACATAACCACCCACCACAAAGAGGCAGATGGAGAAAATTTGGAGTCCGTTTGACGTCTGCTCCAGTGGTCTCCATCTTTTTAGGCATGCACAGATCTGTGGTCGTCCACACTTGTGCGCTAAAAAAAAGCCTAAAATGATGGTACGCCGCCGGAACAGAGACCAGTCCAAAGGGACTCCATCAGCCTCATAAGTGAGTGTCTCCATCTGTTTTGTTTCAATGTAAAAAAATCGCTGCACTGCTGAATAATGGTGCTCAAGTAGGGGCTGAACCCTTTTGTATATCAAAATAATCTTGGCACTCAAGTATGTATTAAGGAAGTGAGAATTTAATGCAGTCCATTCATATTACAAACAAAAACGTTTCGGTCACACAGACCTTCATCAGTTAACTGCAGAGAATGTAAAATAATGTGAGTAAAATAAAATACATAATCAAAAAGAACAGATTTCATACAGTTGAATTACATATAGGCGTACTCATAGGAGAGGGAGGGGTAAACAAGGGGAGGGAGGGGGGGGGAGTTTAGGGTTGTGGGGGAATTCATAGGGATGCTCTGTTTTATGTGTGCCATTTAGTCTGTGCACCAGTGAGCCTTGGTGCTCTCTAATACCCACTTTCTAATGTTCTTAGATAGTTCTGTAATGGACTATGACACAACACGTGCTGCCTATGCAAATTAATTCATTTGCATTACAAACATTCTGGTAGGTGCCTCTTTCACCTTTACCAGATTTAATATATGGAGCTAGCTTCCCGCATCCCTATGAATTCCCCCACAACCCTAATCCCCCCCCCTCCCCTTGTTTACCCCTCCCTCTCCTATGAGTACGCCTATATGTAATTCAACTGTATGAAATCTGTTCTTTTTGATTATGTATTTTATTTTACTCACATTATTTTACATTCTCTGCAGTTAACTGATGAAGGTCTGTGTGACCGAAACGTTTTTGTTTGTAATATGAATGGACTGCATTAAATTCTCACTTCCTTAATACATACTTGAGTGCCAAGATTATTTTGATATCCATCTGTTTTGTTGTCTGAATTGTGGTTTTGGTGAATTTAATAATAATAATTTACACAGAAACCCCAACGTAAGTATTCTCCCAACGTAAGCGCTCAGCGGAGAGCGCAGGATAAACGTGAGCTGAGCCTTATTCCGATTTTTTTTGAAGGCAGAATGAGGAAATAGACAGCAGTACCAGAATAGTTCTTATTTTGATTTTTTCGCGGTTCACAGTACGGTATAAGTGATAAGGCGGATTTATTCTTCAGGTCGGTGTGATTACAGCGGTACCAGATTTATATTGGGTTTTTTTTAGGTTTTGTTGCTATCACACAGTAAAAATGTTTTTTTTTTTTTTTTAATAAAAGTACCATATTTTTCGGACTATAAGACACACACAGGTTTTAGAGGTGGAAAATGGGGGGGAAGCTATGACATGCTGGGGAGTTATAGTTCCCCACATTTATGTCATGTGTTTGCCCTGAGAACTATAACTCCCAGGACGTCCTTCAGCTCTTATGTCATGCTAGGAGTTATAGTTCACCACTGGAGTGGTAAAGTGTTTGACGTGCTTTTTCACTTTACTTCTACCTTATAATGCTTGCCTCTCATTCTGGATAGGCAGGGAGCAGGGTCACACGGGCTGGGGGCTGCGGCAGCGTAGGCGGCTGGGGCTGTGGCAGCGGTGGGGGCTGTGGAGGGGGCTGTGGCAGTGAAGGCGGCTGGGGCTGCGGAGGGGGCTGTGGCTGCAGAGGGGGCTGAGGCAGCTGGGGCGGTGATGGATTGGTGTTACCCAGCGGGCGCCGCCATGAATTCACTATGGCCGCGCTAGACATCAGGAGGTGGGCGGTCTCCCGTCCAGATCGCGCGCTGCAGTGACGTTACTAACAGGCAGGGCCGGGGAAACACAGAACAGCACAGCGCGCAGTCATCCCCGGCCCTGCCTCTTAGTAACGTCACTGCAGTGCGCGATCTGGACGGGAGACCGCCCACCTCCTGATGTCTAGCGCGGCCAAAGTGAATTAATGGCGGCGCCCACTGGGTAACGCCACCCCAGCCGCAGCCCATGCTGCCGCAGCCGCCCCCCCACATCACAAAAAGCCTTAGTTACTTACCGGTAATGGGATTTTTCGGAGCCCATGACAGCACCACGAGAGAGGATCCGCCCATCATGGACAGGAAACCTACAGGTTAAAAAGGGCGGCACCTCTCTCCCGCCTCAGTTTAGTTAACAGAGCATGAGAGGACCGCCAAGGTTAATAACAACAAAACAAATTCATTTTAAGCCAATTACTTTAAGTAACTTCCCCCAAAGGTGCAAAAAAAAAAAAAAAGAAGAAATAACTCTACGGGAGTGCAATAACAACACCAGTGTAGGGAGGGAATATAAGGGTGCTGTCATGGGCTCCGAAAAATCCCGTTACCGGTAAGTAACTAAGGCTTTATTCGTACTCCCATGACAGCACCACAAGAGAATTACAGAGACGAAAGGAGATTAGGGAGGGACCACAGCTTGAAGCACCCTTCTCCCAAAGGTGAGGTCAGAAGAGTCACCCAAGTCCAATCTATAATGCCTATAGAAGGTGGAGGGAGAAGACCAGGTGGAAGCCTTACATACAGTGGTGGCCAAAAGTATTGGCACCCCTGCAATTCTGTCAGATAATACTCAGTTTCTTCCTGAAAATGATTGCAATCACAAATTCTTTGCTATTATTATCTTCATTTAATTTGTCTTCAATGAAAAAACACAAAAAGAATTGTCCTAAAGCCAAATTGGATACAATTCCACACCAAACCTAAAAAAGGGGGTGGACAAAAGTATTGGCACTGTTTGAAAAATCATGTGATGCTTCTCTAATTCGTGTAATTAACAGCACCTGTAACTTACCTGTCGCACCTAACAGGTGTTGGCAATAACTAAATCACACTTGCAGCCAGTTAACATGGATTAAAGTTGACTCAACCTCTGTTCTGTGTCCTTGTGTGTACCACATTGAGCATGGAGAAAAGAAAGAAGACCAAAGAACTGTCTGAGGACTTGAGAAACTAAATTGTGAGGAAGCATGAGCAATCTCAAGGCTACGAGTCCATCTCCAAAGACCTGAATGTTCCTGTGTCTTCCGTGCACAGTGTCATCAAAAAGTTTAAAGCCCATGGCACTGTGGCTAACCTCCCTAGATGTGGACGGAAAAGAAAAATTGACGAGAGATTTCAACGCAAGATTGTGTGGATGGTGGATAAAGAACCTCGACAAACATCCAAATAAGTTCAAGCTGCCCTGCAGTCCGAGGGTACAACAGTGTCAACCCGTACTATCCGTCGGCATCTGAATGAAAAGGGACTGTATGGTAGGATACCCAGGAAGACCCCACTTCTTACCCCGAGACATAAAAAAGCCAGGCTGGAGTTTGCCAAAACTTACCTGAGAAAGCCTAAAACGTTTTGGAAGAATGTTCTCTGGTCAGATGAGACAAAAGTAGAGCTTTTTGGGAAAAAGCATCAATATAGAGTGTACAGGAAAAAAAAAGAGGCATTCAAAGAAAAGAACACGGTCCCTACAGTCAAACATGGCGGAGGTTCCCTGATGTTTTGGGGTTGCTTTGCTGCCTCTGGCACTGGACTGCTTGACCATGTGCATAGCATTATGAAGTCTGAAGACTACCAACAAATTTTGCAGCATAATGTAGGGCCCAGTGTGAGAAAGCTGGGTCTCCCTCAGAGGTCATGGGTCTTCCAGCAGGACAATGACCCAAAACACACTTCCAAAAGCACTATAAAATGGTTTGAGAGAAAGCACTGGAGACTTCTAAGGTGGCCAGCAATGAGTCCAGACCTGAATCCCATAGAACACCTGTGGAGAGATCTCAAAATGGCAGTTTGGAGAAGGCACCCTTCAAATATCAGGGACCTGGAGCAGTTTGCCAAAGAAGAATGGTCTACAATTCCAGCAGAGCATTGTAAGAAACTCATTGATGGTTACCGGAAGCGGTTGTTCGCAGTTATTTTGGCTAAAGGTTGTGCAACCAAGTATTAGGCTGAGGGTGCCAATACTTTTGTCTGGCCCATTTTTGGAGTTTTGTGTGAAATGATCAATGATTTGATTTTTGCTTCATTCTCTTTTGTGTTTTTTCCTTGCAAGCAAATTAAATGAAGATAATAAGACCAAAGAATTTGTGATTGCAATCATTTTCAGGAAGAAACTGAGTATTATCTGACAGAATTGCAGGGGTGCCAATACTTTTGGCCACCACTGTATGTCTTCGATGGAAACCCCCGTCTTCTCGGCCCAGAAAGTTGCTACTGCTCTGGTGTGCTCTCAACCCTTCCGATACTTCCCTATCCCCTGAGGAGTAAGCGAGGGAGATGGCCTCTCTAATCCACCTTGCGATTGTGGATTTTGAAGCTTTACAACCTTCTCTGGCCCCCTGATGGCATTTAAATAGGGACCTATCTTTCCTAAAATTGTGTGAAACCTCCAGATATTTAAGCACGCACCTCCTAACATCTAATGTATGTAGTTTCTCCTCTTTCTGATTCTTAGGGGGGAAACAAAAGGTTGGAAGATTTACCTCTTGAGTTCTATGAAACCGCGAGACTACTTGTGGGAGAAAAGCTGGATCAGGCTTTAACACAATTCTATCATCCATAATTTGGGTAAATGGAGGGGATATAGAAAAGGCCTGTATGTCACTTACTCTTCTGGCCGAAGTCAGGGCCACTAACAAGGCTGTTTTAAGAAATATAATTTTATGAGTGGCATTTAAGACTAGGTTTAGATCCCAGGGAGAGGGTTTGGATTTAATGATAGGTCTACATCTGAAAGAGGCCTTTATAAACCGTGCTACCCAATAATTTGCTGCTATATCAGATGCAAATAAGGCCTCTAAAGCTGACACCTGTACCTTCAAGGTACTAGTGGTTAGACCCTGTTCTAACCCCCGTTGTAGGAACTCTAGTATCTTCCCAATAGGGATCCCATCCTCCAGCTTGAATTCTGTAAAATATAGGAATTTTCTCCAAGTTCTAGCATAGATGTGGGTAGTAACGGGCTTTCTGCTACTTAAGAGAGTGTTTACCAAATTTGAGGAAAACCCTTTGCTGGCTAACAGTGCCCTCTCAAATTCCATGCCGTTAAATGGAGATTTGAGGCTGGAGGATGGGAAACCGGACCCTGAGTAAGAAGGTTCGGGATTTCCGGAAGGATCCAGGGGTCTGATATTGATATCTTGCGGAGACAAGAGAACCATGGCCTCTTGGGCCAAAAGGGGCATATGAGGATCACTCTGGCTTCGTCTGTCCTAATCTTTCTTAGGACTGACGGAAGCAGGACCATAGGAGGGAAGGCGTACGCCAAAGGAAACTCCCAAGGTATCATGAAGGCATCCACCGCCAGGGGCTTTTCTCTGGGGTCTAGAGAACAAAATGTTGTCACTTTCCGAATGGACTTCGTCACGAACAAGTCCACTGCTGGAAGACCCCACATTGCCACGATCCTGGAGAATATTCGAGGGTTCAATGACCATTCTCCTTCCTTTAGGGAATTGCGGCTGAGAAAATCTGCCCTGATGTTTTCTTTTCCTCTTAGATGCACCGCAGAAATGGAGAGAAAATGATCTTCTGCTTTTTGAAGAAGACTGTCTGCTACTCTCATTAAGTCTCTTGAACGAGTCCCCCCTTGATGGTTTATATACGCTACCGAGACTTGATTGTCCGAGAGTATACGGACATCCTGGCCCTGTAAATATACAAGGAACCCATTGAGCGCATAATCAATCGCCAAAAGTTCCTTAACATTTGAGGAAAACCGTACTTCATTTTCTGACCAGGTTCCCTGAATTAAGCGGTTTTCAAAATGAGCTCCCCAACCTGTAGCACTTGTGTCTGTAGTTACAACTGCCGTAGGTTTATTTTCCCAAGGGACTCCCCTAGAAATATTAGTGTAAACTAACCACCAGCGAAGGGATTGTAAGGAGCGAAGGCCCAACGTAAACTCCCGGTCTAGATGTCCATCTAGGATTGAGTCATTATATAACACATCCCATTGAAGAGCCCTTGAATGAAATTGGGACCAGCGCACTGCCGAAAAACTTGAGGTCAGGGTCCCCAATAAGGACCTGGCTTTGCGCAGTGTCATAGAGGGACTATCTATACAGTGTTTCACTAGTCCCTGAATTGTCGCAATTTTCTCATCTGATAAATGACATAACTGCTTATCTGAATCTAAAATGACCCCCAGGAACTGTTGGGCTTTTTGTGGAATCAATCTAGATTTTTCTAAATTTAGAAACCAACCTAAGCTTTGTAGGATAGAAATTGTTACCTGAAGATGGGCTTCGCATTGTGCAAAGGAGTCCCCCACTATCAGGAAATCATCAAGGTACGGGATTATTAAAATATCTTTTTCTCTTATGTGGGCCATCACTTCTGCCACCAGTTTAGTAAAAACTCTTGGGGCTATACCCAATCCAAAGGGAAGGGCAGTGTACTGGTAGTGTTTTAACACCCCTTTAATTTTGATGGCTAATCTTAAGTACTTTTGATAATCCTTATGAATGGGGACATGGTAGTAAGCGTCTTTAAGATCTAGGACAACCATAAAACAGTGGGGAAAAAGCAATTTTATTATCGTTTTTAACGATTCCATTTTGAAGGTGTCTATTCTAAGAAACCTATTTAAAGATTTTAAATTTATGATAGTCCTGAAACAGCTATCCGGCTTGGGAACCAAGAAGAGCGAGGAGTAGAATCCGTCTCCTTCTTCTGTTTTCGGAACCTCAATCAGGACGTTTTTCTTTATTAGGTCTTGTATTTCCGATATGAGGGCAGCCTGCCGCTCTGGGGAGGAACTAGAGGGAACAATTACGAATCTCTTGTAAGGAAGGGTTTGAAATTGAAATTTAAGACCAAACCTAACCAACTGCTATGTGAAATACGTTCCCAAGCCGGAAAAAACAATGACAAACCCCCCCCCCCCACACACACACACCTGGGTGGATTGTGGTTCCCCTGGCTTCCGCTCATCTCTGGAAGAAGAACCAAGGAGTAGGCCTCTACCTTTTCGACTTCTTTCCTCGAATTTCTCCTGTTCTCTAAAGAATCGCCTACGGACAAACTTCTTTTTCCGAAAGGATCTTTTAAAAGAGGGTAGAGGTACAGATGGAAAGCCCTTCTTAGGATCTCCTGCTTTTTCCAACAGATCATCCATTGTCTGGCCGAAAAGATATTCACCCTCACAAGGAATTGTACAGAGTCTGGACTTTGTTTGTACATCTCCCGGTCAGCATTTTAGCCAAAGGGCTCGCCGAGCAGCATTTGAAAGAACTGATGATTTTGCTGCTAATCTGACTGAGTCTGCAGACGCGTCAGCAAGAAAGGCTGCTGCACCCTGGACTAGGGAAAGAGAAGAAATGATCTCCTTTCTGGGGACACCTTCTTTCAATTGGTTGCCCAGCTGTTCAAGCCAGACCATCAGGGCCCTGGATGTGCAGGTGGCAGCCACTGCTGGTTTCAGGGCTCCTGTAGTGGTCTCCCAGGTACCTTTTAAAAAGGTATCTGCTCGTCTGTCCAGGGGATCTCTTAAAGCTCCCATGTCGTCAAAGGGGAGGGAAGCCTTTTTTGAAGCCTTGGCAATGGCCACATCAAGCCTTGGTGCCTTTGACCAGGAGGAGCATGCGGAATCATCAAACGGATATCTCCTTTTGAAAGAGGGAGGGATGCTGCCCTTTCTGTCCGGCTTCTGCCACTCTCTTTCAATAAGATCCTTAATCTTTGTGTTCATGGGAAAGGATCTTTTTTTTTTCTTTGACCTAAACCTCCAAACATAACATCCTCCAGGGACTTCTCCGGTCTAGCGTCCACAATGCCCATAGTAGAACGGACAGCTTTCACTAAGGCATCTACCTCATTTAAAGGAAAACATTGTCTCTCAGATTCACTATCAGAGGAGGATATGGAAGAGGAAGAAATGTCCGAGATGTCGGAATCTGAGCCCGGTCGAGGATCCTGAGGGGGAATGCCCAACCTCAGAATTCTCACGCAAGGCCTTGCCTACTTCTTCTTTAATTAAGGTTTTTAGGCCTAAAGAAAACCCCGGGATCTCCTCCACCATCACCTTGTCAATACAAGGCTGGCACAATTTTTTAATATATGCATCAGGGAGCGGGCTGCTACATAGGGCACATTCTTTATGCCTTGATTTAAACTAACATTTCTTGCTCTGAAAGATTCCATAGACAGAGAAGAAAAAAGAGGAGCAATTAGTAGGACTTTCACGAAGATTCCACTTACCCCCTGGCATATGCGGTACCGTAGAAGCAGAGTAATCCTTCTTAACTGGCAGAGGATCACGCCGAACGACAGGACCTTCCTTTCTGCTCTTAGCGGTAAACTTCTTAGTAGAACAGCTGGACCCGGTTCGGGAACGACGTTGTACCGCCTGTTGTGAGGGCTCCCCAGAGGGCTGCTCCTGCAGCAGTTGTTCTTGCTCAGGTGAAAGCTTCTGTGTATCTCCCATTGTTTAAGAGAAACCAAAGGGCTGGGAAGCACCTCTGCATGTAGCCAGGCCTATTTTATATTGGCCATGCAGGCACCTGTGTGATTAACTTTTTTTTTTTTCACAGGGGGGGGGGGGCTCTTTTTCCTCCTCCCCCCTACCTTCTCCCCCCTCCCCGGGTTGGGCAGAACACCTGCGGGACACCCCACTGTTCGGGACGCCCATACTGTTATGGGCCTCCGGCGTCCCCACTGTTCGCATGCGGCCCCTACTTCCTGGCCGCGCGCGAACTGCGCCCACTTCCGGTGGAGGCCAGCGCACCGGAAGTACGTCATAGGCCCGCCGCAACATGGCCGCGCCTGCACGTTCCCCGCCGGCGCGGCTGCGATCTCTTGTAGGAAGCGGGGGGGGGGGGGGGGAGTCTTACCCGCATGTGGCACTTTTTACTCACACACACAGCGGACCATCCAGCTCTAGCGAGGGGATGTCAAGCTGGCCGAATGCACACGGAGGTGCCCCAATGAGCCCTGCCGTCTCGAGGAAGAAGAGGACCGACCAGGGGAGGAACCTCATCGCTCCAGGTACCCTGTCTATCCCTCTGGGCAAGAGACCACTCCAATATTCCTCCTGCAGGAACCTGATAGGTCTCCCATCATGCACAGGAAACCTAAACTGAGGCGGGAGAGAGGTGCCGCCCTTTTTAACCTGTAGGTTTCCTGTCCATGATGGGCGGATCCTTTCTCGTGGTGCTGTCATGGGAGTACGAATAAACTGTACATTCGGACCATAAGACGCACCCCACTTTCCCTCCAAAATTTTGGGGAAAAAAATTGCGTCTTATGATCCGAAAAGTACGGTAGTTATTTTCGTCGCCATATTCTGAGAGCTGTAACTTTTTTATTTTTTGGTGAACAGAGCTGTATGAGGGCTTATTTTTTGCGGGATGAGTTGCACATTTTTATTGTACCATTTTGGGGCACATAGTAATTTTTGATTGCTTTTTATTCAGATTTTTCAGACACACAATGAACAAAAACCAATAATTCAGTTATTGTTTTTATGTTTTGCGCCGTTCGCCGTGCGGTAAAAGTGATAAGACCGATTTGTTCGTCGGGTCGGTACAATTAAAGCAATACCAGATTTATATATTTTTTTTATGCTTTGCTATTTTTAGAAACTAAAAACAGTATTTTTCAAAAAAACCCTTGATTTTGCATCGTCAAATTCTGAGAGCTGTAACTTTTTTATTTTTTTTTGCCGAATGAGCCATATTATGGCTTGTTTTTTGCAGGTCGGTTTGACGTTTTTATTTATATCATTTTTTTTTTTACATATGACTTTGTGATTGCTTTTTATTCACTTTTTTGTGAGTCAGTATGATGAAAAAGCTTCATTTCTGGTGTTTTTTTAAATTTTTTTTACGTCATTCGCCAAAAGGACTAAATAACGCAACAGTTTTATAGAGTGGGTCGTTCCAGACGTAGCGATACCAGTTATGTGTATGTTTTTTCGCTTATTTTTGTTTTATCACAAACCCTGCGTTTTGAGCGGCGAAACAGATTTTAGTGATTTGTGTGAACTGTTTTTTTCACTTTTTACCAAGTCCCTCTGTAGGACATGTAAAATTTTCACTTTGATCGCTGGTCTCATACTCTGCAGTACTCCTGTACTGCAGTGCATGAGACCTGTCAGTGAGTCACTGATTCACTGACTCTGCCTGTGAGATCCAGCTTATTGCTGGATGCATTACAGCGGTCGTTGGATCTATATTTACATACATACATAATTTTGATCCATGACACAGATGAAAAACGAACATGTCTTCATGATTTATTTGCAGTCACAGAGTCCACAAAAAAACACGGACATGTGAATGACTCCACAGATTATAACCGGTATGTGTTCTATCCATGAAAAATACAGATAGAACTCATTCAGACATACTGTACGTGCCCTAACTTAGAGAAAATTTCTACAAACACATACAGAACGTAAAACCATTGCTTCCAGGATTGAAGAACTGCAAGGTAATTGCACCAGCCACCATTCTGATCAATGACGTATTGTTACATTTTATGTTAGGTTCCCTTCTTTTATGACACACCAAAAAGAGGCAGAAAATGCAGCATCAAAAACGCGATAAAAATGTAAGTTAAAAAAAAAAACACACAAAACGCAATGAAGAAATGCAAGTAACCCAATTTAAATAATAGGTGCAGATATTCTGCAACTTCAAAAACTCACCAAAAGCTCATTGTGGGAACGTAGCCTAAAGCGGCCTAATTGGGCTTTAAAAATGGAAATGAAATTATGCCGACAGCCACTTCTTTGACTAAGTAACTGGTGTTTTTAAAAGGTTCTATGACTTTGGCCCACTGATTTTACACCACCAGTGCAAAGAAGGGGATGCCCTACATTAAATTTACTTAACTCCACAAGGGTTATTGGCTTGAAATCTGGCATCAATATGGGTAGACAACCATTTTTATTGATTTGAATAAGCAACTGGTGCTTTGAAAGGGTTAAATATCTTTGGGCCACTGATCTTACATCACCAACACACAGAGAGCAGAGCCACGCATCAAAATCTGTAATAGGAAGTTTGAAATCAGTGGAATAACCTAGAAACCAGGACAAGTATCATGGCCGCGCTGTTGGAAAATGGCGGATCATCACGTTTACTGGGGAAGTCCATGTCTACGCGTTTCGTAGTCAGTTAACCCTTAAAAAACACCAATTGCTCATTCAAATATTTCAAAATTGACTGACACTTTGTAGACAGTTTTTATGCCCAGAACCCATTGAAACCAGTGTATAGTGAACTGAATTTGATGCAGCAGGACATCTCTATCTGGTGTTTCTTTAGTGGCCCAAAGTTGATTAACCCTTTAAAAAAACAAGTTACTTATTCTAATCAGTAAAAGTTGGTTGATGCCACCTGTGACACCCAGAACCCATTTGAACCAGTATAAAGTAGGCTGAATTTGATGAGAGAAAACCTATACAGAAAAGAAATACCAAATATATAACCAAAACGTAAAGAATACCAAAATCAACGAGACACCAAAAAATGTATTCTGAGACCAAACTATGATAAATAGGAAATCAATTTATTTGTATAGAACTACACAACAAAAATAAAAACACAACATGACAAAAACAGAAAATATAAAAAGAGGAGATCTGGGGGTATCCATATCAAAAATATAGGCCAACATGCAAAAACCAGCTCATAGTGATATTACATAAATAATTGTTAAAGTGCAATGTGCAAAAATAAATGCAAAATAATATATTTATGAACAATGCATAATATTATAATCAATCAGTTGCTAAATCATGATAGTATAAAATAACAGAAAGTGCAAAGTGCTTTAGCAACCATAAATACGTCTATGAACCATAAGTATATATAAATAGGTGAAGTGATCAAGAAATAAATAACAAAAATATTCCAAGTGGAAAATAGACCACATTTGCATGAAAAAGTAATTGCAATCAAGTTAATGGTGAAGGGTACAACATACCCCAAATGTGGGCACAGATTCCCTCACACCACTCCAACGCGCGTTTCGCTCGGGCTTCGTCAGGGAGTGTTTATAGTTTGTGTTGTGTTTTTATTTTTGGTCTCAGAATACATTTTCGGAATTTGATGAGAGGATCTTCTGTGTGTTGACAGTGCGGGCTCAGTTGCCCAAAAGCGTTTAACCCTTTTGATAACGCCCATGTTTGTTCCACTTGTACAGTTTACCCCTCAGGAATCCTCACTGCATTATATTCTGTTACTGGGATATCAGTTTTGCTTTTTACTAAAAATAACTGTAATAATAATAAGATAATTTTGTGACCAGAAGCCAAGTTTAGTCCAGCATCACACACTGAAGCTTTGTAGCCAGTGTGGCAGGACGGGATCCGCAGGACTTACTCTCCCCTGTCCTGGTGAGCGCCCTCTGGCGGCCCCTGATGTCACCGTCCATTGCCCTCATACATAACGTCTGCAGCCGGCAGGGGCAGAGTGAATGTAGGCCTATGAGGCAGCAGTGCTGGAGAGCACATGCACACAGCGCTCTACTCGGTAGCACGCACAGTCACCAAGGACGGCGCCGTGCACCCGGCAGCGGAGGAGTGGCAGGCTGACCCGGAAGCGCATGAATCTCCGCCTGTAGCCGCGGACATGGCGGAGTGGAAGGAGGAGGTGGAGGTGCTCGTCCAGCGGGTGGTGAAGGACATCACTGGCGCTTTTCGCAGGAACCCCAACATGTGAGTGGTGGAGGCGGTGACGTCACTGACGGGCCGTGACGTCGCTTGTTTATGACGTACGTGGCGGCGCCGCTAGAGTTTGGAAAGTTTAAGTGTTGTCCTGTAGTAACCGCGCTGTCCATACCTGAGCTGTGTGCAGTGTCGTGTCCATGGCAACAGCAGATGTGACGTGCCCCATCCCCCATCATTATTTATACTTAAAGGAGAACACCCACCTAGAAGACAGCGCAGGATGGCTGCACTACCAGTGTAACCTGCAGGACGATCAGTGATGGCGTGTGTACTGCAGAGCTGCACAGACCCACAAGTATGGCGCTTAGTGCTGTCAGCCGACCCATAAGTGATTGATTATAGCTCCTGACCACTAAGCCAGCATGTCTGACCACTGCAACAGGCTTCTTCCCAGTGATCGGCTGCAGCGGTGATATGCTCTAGGCATAGTGTCAGGATCAACAGCTCCAGGGTGCTGCATAGTGTAATAGAAAGGCTATACTTGCCTCCTGGACCAGTGCCCCTCCTCCACTCTCAGGCCCCGGCCCCCTGCTGGTCTTGTGATGTAAAAAGTGGCTGCAGCCTTCACATCATTGTCTGAGCAGAACATTTCTTCCTGTTAGGGCAGGTGCAAACGGCCGTGTGATATGACAAAACATCGGATTGCAGTCGGACCAATGTTAGCCTATGGCGCCGTGCACTTGTCAGATTTTTTTTTTTTTACCTTGGACAGAGCTGGTCCAAGTAAAAAAAATCACAGTATGTCTGAGTTTGTGCTGATATTCGGATTGCACTCGGCCATGCAAGCCAATGAGTGCTTGGGGAAACATTGGACTGCACTCGGATGACATCTGAGTGCAGTCTGATTTATATGGACTGAGAGAATGTAGAAGATGGAGAAATGTTGTTGTCCATCTTCTCCTCCTCATTCGAGAGACTCTGATCACACTCTTGGTGATTGTGTGATCAGAGTGTGACTTCCATAATTGGCCCGATTCTCTAGTCTGCACAAGCCCTAAGAGTGTATTCAGACATCTGTGTGACTGTCAGTGTGCGGCCTGATTTTTATCACACAGCACCCATTCCATATTCTGAGTCGCAACATCTGATCGGAATAGGATATGCCCTGAGTTTCACCAATCTCATTCTCACAGCCATGCTTAGATCTGTGAAACGCTATCTGTCCGAGTGCTTTCTGCTAAAAAAAAAAAAATCGGACAGCACTCAGACATTTCACATGGATATGTGAATGCACTCCTCGACAAAAGTTGAAAGGCTTTAGTTGATCAGTGGTTACTGATTGGCTGCAGCGGTCACGTGACCAGTGAGTGATGAAGGTCTTGAAACAGAGGTTTTTCACTGGTCTGCGAGGTAAGTATAGATTATTTTTCTTTTACTTTATGCAGCATCCTGGGGCCATTGATAAGGGATTGTAAAAGAAGGTAATTTTAGTATTTTTTTTTTTTCTAGAGAGCAAACCTTTGGGATTAAAAAAAAAATCAATGGAAAACATCTTTAAACAATTTTTTTTTTTTGTTTATGTCACATATTTCACAAAAGTGCATGGCTGTTAATGTAGGCGCATAAAATAAGCCATTCAAGTGGTGTAACATTAGCCATATGTTTTTGCCATGTAGGAGGTATAGCCTTTTTACTCAGCTAGCTAAAAGAACAGGGTCAGAAAATCCAGCCCAATAATTCCCATGGCCGTCTGGTGGCTGAGTGCTGTCACTAAGATGGGACGTGCCCTACGCCAATTCTACATATGGATTTAGGATAATACTGCTGTTCTGTATGAGAACGTTCCCTACATTCACTGCTGACTGTCTTTTCTCAGACAGCACACGGCCCCGGTGTCATTGATCCATTGCACACTTGTTTTATGCACAGATCCATGTCTCTGGTCCGTGAGGCTCACTCCATGTCCTACTCTCATCCGTTTTGCAGACCACAGTTCAATCCTTGCTTCATCTGTTCTTCACTGATACATTGTGACGAGTCCTTGCTGTGCATATGTTCATTCTTTTTGGCGTTTTTTCAGGCGGAATCCAGGTAGAATCCGCCTGAAAAGGTCGTTGTGTGCACATACAAGCAGAAAAGCGGAGACCGGTTTTGCTGCAGATACAAGATCATTCAGATGCTAAGGTCGGACTAAACAATGATGGTGGACACAGGGTCTGGTCAGTACATTGATTCCCATCACAAGACTATCTGCCGGGGATCACAGAGCCAGAATCCCTCTCCAGTCCTGACCTGTCATCTCTGCTAATCCCGGCTGTGCTATTCGATAAGGTCATGTGCTTCCTGAGGCTTGTGTAGTATTGATTATTGCACTGAGCCATTTATTTTCTCTTGGGGTCGGAGACAGAAGCCACCTAGGGCACATGTCCTGTTATTGTCTGTAAGATGAAATAGCTGAGCGCTGCACTCTGCTTTCACCGGCAGTCCCATACAAAATGAATGGAGTGTTCTAGAGCCCTATTCTTCTTGGGATTGAAATGGGTCCCAGAGTTTGGACCCCCAATGATCAGTAAGTTATCACCCATCTTATTGATAAGGCATAACGTATTAAAGGGAATCTGACACCAGAAAAAAAAACGCTATTACCCTGCAGATATGGGGTTAATCTGTAGGTTAATAGCATTACTAACCTGTAGAACGCTGCAGGGAGAAAATTAACTTTATTCCCCCCGGCCCTGGCTCTGCATTGGGGCCAGCTGTCAGTCAGGGGGCGCGGTTATAGTCGCCGCTGTGCATTCTCAGAGTGGTGACTGGACCAGCGCCGCCCCCTGTGACTGAAGCCGGGACTGTGTGAGGAGAACACTCCTCGCAGTGTTCAGATAAGTGCAGGCGCTGGGCAGGTTAATAACGCTATTAACCTGCAGATTAACCCCATATCTGCAGTTAATAGCGTTTTTTTCTGGTGACAGGTCTCCTTTAAGTGTGTGATCTATATGTTAGAATTAAAGGAGATATCCAGGACTTGGAAAAAAAAATGTGCCTAAGCACAACAGACGGGTATGTGCTACCTACCTGCCTGTTGTGCCAGCGCCGTTCTCCGCTGACACAGAGCAGTCACAGACTTCCGCTGACATCACGTCAACAGAGCGGCAGTTTCTCTTCCTGTTGACATGGCGGGACTTCTGGTGTCATGCTGATTGACAGCTGGCTCTCTGCTGCCTAATTGGGGGAAGCCGGCTGTCAATCAGTATGACACCAGTAGTCCCATCATGTCAACAGGAAGAGACATCACTGCTCTGATGACAGGGAGCAGCTGAATCTCCGGCAGAAGCGGTCAATGACCGGCACCGGGTACAACAGGCAGGTAGTTGCCTCTGTTAGCAATGACATGGCTTTTTTTAAAGTCCCTCATAGTCCCTTTAATAGTGTTTAGGGCTCATGTAGACAACTGTAGTTTCTTTCCAAGTGCAGTCCGTCAAAACATCGGATCGTATGCTGACCAATGTTATTCTATGGAGCCGTTTACATATTTTAGTTTTCCTGTGACTGAGTGGTCCAAGGAAAAAAAAAAATCACAGCGTGCACGATTTGCCTTCATCTATCCTATTGTACTCGGCCATGCAAGTCTATGGGTCCGTGTAAAAATCGGACCACACTCGGATGACATCTGAATTCAGTCCGATTTTCATGGACTGACAGAATGGAGAAATTGAAACTGTTTTTTTCCACATGCAAGAAAAATGGATCCTACTCTGATATACATAATCGGACTGTTTTTTTTCTCAGATGTAGACCATATGGTCGTGTGATCCTGGCCTAACAATAAATACTAATTCCGGTAGTCTTCACCCCACTTACGATTCAACTTCTAATTGAGGCTTTGTTCACACAATGGTTTTACAATCGGACTTTCACCAACAGAAATCCAATGCTGACATTTTGTCCTAAGCCCCTTTTGGAACTGGCCATTTTTCTTTTTTGAGATTTCATGTTTTCCTCCCCTTCTTTCAAGACCCATAAGTTTATTACAAGCCATCGTGAGGACGAGTTTTGTGTTTTGCGATATTGCAATATTGTGAAAAAAAAAAAATGCAATTTTGCCATTGTTTTTCGGGTTTCGTTTTTACGGAGTTCATTGTGCAGTAAAAATTCCTCTGGCATCACGATTCATCAAGTCAGTACGATTAAGGCGTAAACCTGTCCTTTTTCTTTGTGTTTATTTTTTTATAGTTTGGCAGTGAAAGAAAATTCTGAAATTGAAAAAAAAATTAATGTGTTGCCATTTTCTCCCCCCCCCCTTGATATAGCATTGTGAGGTTTTGAGTACTTAAGATATATTGGTTTCTTTTTTTTTTGGGGGGGGGGAGGGGGGGGGTTGGGGAACTGCAATAATTGAAAAAAAAACACATACTTTTTTTGTTTTTCATATTTTCAGTGTTCATTGTAAGCTTTAAATAATTTAATATTTTGATAGACTGGTCTTTTATGGACCTGGCGATACCAATTTTTTTTTTTTCACTCCTTTATATTAGTACTAGGAAACAACGTGATTTGAAAAAATTTTATTAGTCCCCATAGGGCACTTTATAACCTGCAATCATTTTTATTACCGTGTTGCAGTGTATGGTATAAATCGAGGTCTCCTATGAAAATAAGGATATTGGCAGGTTCAAACAAGTGTATTTTCAGTCCGAGTGCTGTCTTTGGAAAAAACGGACAGCACTAGGACAAATGTTAAAGGGGTTGTCCAGTACTTTATATTACCCCCCCCCAATGTATCCCCCTGGGTCCCCTAATTATTTTTGTAATTACCTTACATTGCAGATAATGCCTGTGAGTGGCGCTATCGGTAGCCGCTCACAGGCATCACGTGACCCCCGGCTGCAGCCGGCTCGGACATCCGCTCGTGTCACGTCAAGTGCTGGCAGCAGCCGGGGGTCTCTGTCTTCTGCGTTCCACGGTGGCTGCTGGGTTGTGGGCGGGTTACCCTGCGTGTCACACCCGGCATCCACCACACGCTCTCCCTCTCCCCATTCATTGGGAAAGCGCGCGGTGGATGCTGGGTGTGACGCGGGGGGTAACCACGCCCACAACCCAGCAGCCACCCCGGGGACCCCAGCGCTGAGTCACGCCTCACTTGTGACGTCAGCGCGGGGTCACATGATGCCTGTGAGAGGCCACCGATAGCGCTGCTCACAGGCATTATCAGCAACACAAGGTATTTACAAAAATCCTTAGGGACCCCGGGGGGATACATTGGGGGGGTAATATAAAGTACTGGACAACTTCTTTAATCGATGGGGCAATGCTGATGAGAGTTTTTTTCACTGACCGATTCTCCGTGTGAAAAAAAAAAATCACAGCATCTACTAGTTTCTTCCATGTGTTGCACGAGACTCGTTCATTCAAGTCTGAGTGCACCGAAAAAAAAAAATTGATTCCATATGGGGACACTGTATAGCATCTGTTTTTTACAGATACATTGCATTTCTGTCACATAGGAAAGTGGAAATGGTCTTCTAATGACTGCTGCTGAAAAAAGGCACACGGATGAAAAGTCAGAAAAAGTCATCAAGTTTTTAGGATGAAACTGACAATTTTTATTATACACCAATGTGAACTTGCCCTATAGCTAAACTTCAGGGGATGGGGGTATTTAAATAGTTAAACGGAATTGATCGCGGTTAGCGCTGATTGGTCCTATTTTGGTTAGATGCCTTCTATGTGTTACAGCTGGCATCTGACCTATATGGAGCAGGCACAGTGCCTAAAATCCACATCAAATCCATCACGCATGATCGGCAGCAAAGCAATCCATTACAAACAGCTAAAATCTTATGAAGTCCCTATCTCTCTCTTTTTTTTATCGCCACGTTTAGGTTTTGGTCTATAAGGCCAGAAGTGAGGGATCACCTTGGGCACTGTGGAAGTACACAGTTAATGTTAGGGTTTATTGACATTGTCGGGTTTTTTTGCTCATATTTTTTTTCCCATAATTGAAGTAAAATGTATCTCTTTTGGTGCCATGTAGAAAAAAAGTGCTACACCAGACTTGCATCACAAGCATGAGGTTGTCGAGCATAAAATGTGAGACTTTTACAACTACATCGAGGAAGAGGACTAGAACTCTAGTGCCACCTATTGGAAGTTTGAATTCTAAAAGCCTCTATCGACTCTTAGGCTGTGTGCCCACTATGCGTTTTTTTTTTAAGCTTTACCGCAGCGGCAATTCCGCTGCAGAAACGCTTAAAAAACGCTTGGTAGAAGGTCTGCCATGTCCCCCAATGATAATCTGCATGTGCTGTGCACATGCTGTGGAAATTTCCGCTGCAGATTATCATTGCGGAAAAATCCGCATCGCTACATGTTCACATGCGGATATTATGCGATTCTATGTGCGGATGGTACCCGGGTTTGGAGAAGAGGAGACTCTCATCCAGACCCGGGTGCCATAGTACCTGTTAAAAAAAAGAATTAAAATAAAAAAATACATTATACTCACCTTCTGATGGCCATAGCGATCCGTCCTGGCTTGCTGGCAGCTCACGATGGTCTAAAACAGGGGTCCTCAAACTTTTTAAACAAGGGGCCAGTTCACGGTCCCTCAGACCATTGGAGGGCTGGAATATAGTTTTTAAAAAAAAACTATGAACAAATTCCTATGCACACTGCACATATCTTATTTTGTAGTAAAAAAACCAATACAGGAACAAATACAATATTTAAAATGAAGAACAAGTAAAGTTAAATCAACCAGTATTTCAATAGGTAGGTAACTGTACCCAATAGGCAGCATAGGTCCCCAATAGGCAGGTAAATGTACCCAATAGGCAGCATAGGTCCTCAATAGGCAGGTAAATGTCCCCAATAGGCAGGTAAATATCCCCAATAGGCAGCATAGGTCCTCAATAGGCAGGTAAATATCCCCAATAGGCAGCATAGGTCCCCAATAGGCAGCATAGGTCCCCAATAGGCAGGTAAATGTCCCCAATAGGCAGGTAAATATCCCCAATAGGCAGCATAGGTCTCCAATAGGCAGGTAAATGTCCCCAATAGGCAGCATAGGTCCCCAATAGGCAGGTAAATGTTCCCAATAGGCAGCATAGGTCCCCAATAGGCAGGTAAATGTCCCCAATAGGCAGGTAAATGTCCCCAATAGGCAGCATAGGTCCCCAATAGGCAAGTAAATGTCCCCAATAGGCAGCATAGGTCCTCAATAGGCAGGCTGTTTCCCCCTTATAATGCCCTATGCAGGCTGTCCCCCCCCCCCCCCCCCCTTATTATGCCCCATGCAGGATTTCCCTTTCTCCCACCATATAATGCCCCGTGCAAGATATCACTCCCCTGTCTTTATAATGCCCCATTCAGGATGTCACCCCACCATAGAATGCCCATTCAGGATGTCACCCCCCCCCCCCCCCCATATAATGCCCCGTGCAAGATATCACTCCCCTGTCTTTATAATGCCCCATTCAGGATGTCACCCCACCATAGAATGCCCATTCAGGATGTCACCCCCCCCCCACCCATATAATGACACATGCAGGATATCACCCCCCCATATAATGCCCCATGCTGGATGTCACCCCCCCCATATAATGCCCCATTCAGGATGTCACCCCCCCATATAATGCCACATGCAGGATGTCACCCCCCCCCCCCATATAATGCCACATGCAGGATGTCACCCCTAATATTATGTCCCATGCCTCCATACATTAAAAAAAAAAAAAAATCCAATACTCACCTCCCTCCTTGCCTGCTGGCTCTTCTCAGGTCCGGACTCCAGTGTCTCCGGCATCGTCCCTCTCTGCGCTGCCTGTGACGGCACTCGGGAGGGCGCTGTGTAAAGACGTCACCGCACCCTCTGACCTGAGACGTCACTGTGCAGCAGCCGCGGAAGACAGCGGATCTGCGAAGGCACGGGGAGAGGTAAGTATCGGGCTGCCGGGGCTCTGAGAAAGCGGGGGGAAGGGCGGGCGCTGACACTGCTCCCCTCTGCCCACAGCCCGGCGGGCCGGATAAAAATCCTCCGCGGGACGCATGTGGCCCGCGGGCCGTAGTTTGAGGACCCCTGGTCTAAAAGGACCTTCCATGACGTCATTTAGTCATGTGATGGGTCACGCGACCGCCGCCGACATTACTAAATGACGTCATGGAAGGTCCTTTCACACCACCGCGAGACACCCGAGACCGGACGTAGCGGAGAAAAAAACAGGGGCCTTCAGAAGGTAAGTATAATGTTTTTTTTTTTTTTTTACCATTTTTAATCTTTTTGGTCACACTGTATAAATCCTTGCCGGTGGCATGGATTTATATAGTGTGACCAAGTTGTCAAGCACTTTCCAAGTGATGCTAAAATCGCTTGGAAAGCGCTGGTCAACCTGCATGCGGAAATGCATGTGAAGAACGCTTCACATCCGCATGTCCCTGGCAGGAAAACGCATGTACAATCCGCATGCGTTTTTTCTGCCAGGGAGATGCAGAAACGCTCAGGAAAAAATCCTGAGCATTTCTGCATCGTAACATGCCTTAAACGAGCCTCGTAACATGACTTCGGATAAAAGCCAAACCAGAATCTCAATTTTCAGACACTGTGTTTCGAGGTATTGCCCCTCATGAGTGCAAAGTGTGAGATCTGGTTTGGCTAGATGAGAGGCTCTAGACTGGGGACTGTGTTTACGCCCAGCAGGTTCAGGTGCCGTTGTTCTATTGCGCATTCACATGATTGGTGCTTTTCTTCAGCAGCCGCTTACAGGAGCATTGTTTTGGCCAGTCTGAAGACTTTGGAGTTGTGACTGATGTGTAATCTTTCTTCCACAGAGATGAAATTGGCTTAATTCCGTGTCCAGAAGCAAAATTTAATCGCAGCCCCATCGTACTGGTGGAAAATAAACTGGGAGTGGAGAGCTGGTGTATCAAGTTTCTGCTCCCTTATGTACACAACAAGCTCTTGCTATACCGGCAGAAGAAGCTGTGGCTTAATAGAGATGGTGAGTCTTTTTTTTTTTTTTTTAAATCTTCTGCAATCATACTTTTTTCTCCCAACATGAGGATGAATCTATTAATGGAGGTCTCCTTACACCTCATTAGTTGATACATTTATATTGAATTCACTTCCACTCTTTTCACCTGGACCATTCCCACTGATCCAAGTATCTACGTACTAAATAATCATACAGTAATTGTTTACGGAAACAAGTAAAATAGAAATAGTTAAAGTGAATCTGTCAGCGGGTTTTCGCTTTGTAATCTGAGAGCAGCATGATGTAGGGGCAGAGAGCCTGATTGCAACAATGTATCACTTACTGGATGCTTGGTGTTTTATCTGTTGTTCTATGTAGCAGTGGTCATATTGCTCACCCCGCCCACACCCCTGATTGGCAGCTTTCTTTGTACACTGTGCATTGTCAGCAAGCTGCCAATCACTGGTGGGGGCGGGGTTACACAGATTAGCTGGACTGGACTACACATGAGATTTAAGGCCCCGTCACACTTTAGCAATGCTGCAACGATCCCGACAACGATACGACCTGTCAGGGATCGTTGCTGCGTCGCTATGTGGTCGCTGGTGAGCTGTCAAACAGGCAGGCTCACCAGCGATCAGGGGAGCAGCGACATCGTGGAAAGAATCTTTCCACGATGTCCTGCTCCTGGTTACCAGCCTGCTGAAGCAGGAGCAGGCTGGTAACCATGATAAGCAGCGCGTTACTAGGGGCACACGCGCACCTAGTAACCTGTTGTTTATCATGGTTACCACTCTGCTACGGTGAGCGGGAGGTTACCGCTCACTTTAGCAGGCTCGTAACCATGATAAACAGCGGGTTACTAAGTGCGCGTGTGCCCCTAGTAACCCTATGTTTATCATGGTTACCAGCCTGATCGCTGCTCCCGCTGGTCACACACAGCGATGTGTGCTAACCAGCGGGAGGGCAACGACCAAAAAAAGGTCCAGGACATTCTGCAGCGATCAGCGACCTCACAGCAGGGGCCTGATCGCTGCAAAGTGTCACACATAGCGACATCGCTGGTGAGGTCGCTGTTGCGTCCCCAAAACCGTGACACAGCAGCGATCTCGCTATGTGAGACGGGGGCTTTAGCCAGGCAGTGATAATCTCGTACTGATAAAACACTGATTGGATTGAACCTACAAAACACTGCCTAGTAAGTGACACATATCTGAAATCAGGCTCTCTTGCTCTATATTACCGTGATTTCAGATTATATAGCAAAAACCTGCTGACAGATTTTCTTAATTAATAAACCTGTATAATCGTACATCAAAAATAGTTTTGCATGCGAGGTAAATGTAGGTAGGCACAAAGGATAACTACAAATCCTATACAATCAATGGGTGCACACAGAGCCAGTACAGAAGATGCAAAAATGAATCTTCTTTATTCTCTTATAGAAATGTACTCATAGGACAAGTTAAAAAGTGAGACACGCCGCATGAGGCATAATAATAGAGCAATAGTATTATCTCTGATTGATACATGTAATAATCGCGGATGTCACATGCCGCTTGATGCATCTTGGGGGCATATCCACATCCTACCAGAATCGTTACATGCGCCACTAAAGGCCCCGTCACACTTAGCGACGCTGCAACGATCCCGACAACGATACGACCTGTCAGGGATCGTTGCTGCGTCGCTATGTGGTCGCTGGTGAGCTGTCAAACAGGCAGGCTCACCAACAATCAGGGGAGCAGCGACATCGTGGAAAGAATCTTTCCACGATGTCCTGCTCCTGGTTACCAGCCTGCTGCTGAAGCAGGAGCAGGCTGGTAACCATGGTAAACATCGGGTTACTAGGGGCACATGCGCACCTAGTAACCCGTTGGTTATCATGGTTACCAGCCTGCTACAGTGAGCGGGAGGTTACCGCTCACTTTAGCAGGCTCATAACCATGATAAACAACGGGTTACTAGGTGCACGTGTGCCCCTAGTAACCCGATGTTTATCATGGTTACCAGCCTGATCGCTGCTCCCGCTGGTCACACACAGGGATGTGTGCTGACCAGCGGGAGGGCAACGACCAAAAAATGGTCCAGGACACTTTGCAGCGATCAGCGACCTCACAGCAGGGGCCTCATCGCTGCAAAGTGTCACACATAGCGACATCGCTGGTGAGGTCGCTGTTGCGTCACCAAAACCGTGACTCAGCAGCGATCTCGCTAGCGATCTCGCTATGTGAGACGGGGACTTTAGAGCCGGCTGCTGAGCAGGTATCCAGTCTCTGTTTTTATTGGTGAGAAAGCTTCTTAATAGAGACTCTTGGCCAATGTGACGCCAGTCCCTGAAGTATAAGCGTCAAAATGCTTGTTGGGGCTGGCATCGTGCTGGCAGGAGGCGAAGGAGTTTATAGGTAAGTACTAAGCATATGGTCCCTTTGCTTACTTCATATTGCGCACTTACACAATATGAGTTTTGTCCAGTCCCCCCTCTATCTGTGTATTATGAATCTCATTGTATATTTTCAGTTATGTATATTTGTGAGCCTTGTAACATATTACTCAGTCTGGACTTCCTCCCTCTTTTATATAATACTATTGATATTTTGTTATCCCTGCTGCTTGTGTCGCCATCCACTGGGTGACTCGCTTTTTAACCTGTTCTATGTGTATATGTCTGTATTTTCCTATATACTGGCTCAGTGTGCTGTGTGCCCTCTTTGTACAGGATTTATACTACCTAAATGTCACTTTTATTTGCTTTAACCCCTTTACCCCCCCCGAGGGTGGTTTGCACGTTAATGACCAGGCCAATTTTTACAATTCTGACCACTGTCACTTTATGTGGTAATTACTCTGGAACGCTTCAACGGATCCCACTGATTCTAAGATTGTTTTTTCGTGACATATTGCACTTCATGATTGTGGTAACATTTCTTCGATGTCACTTGCGTTTATTTGTGAAAAAATCGGAAATTTGGCGAAAATTTTGAAAACTTCGCAATTTTCAAAATTTTAATTTTTATGCCCTTAAATCAGAGAGATGTTACACAAAATAGTTAATAACTAACATTTCCCACATGTCTACTTTACATCAGCACAATTTTGGAACCAAAATATTTTTTTATTAGGAAGTTATAAGGGTTAAAAGTTGACCAGCGATTTCTCATTTTTACAACAAAATTGACAAAACCATTTTATTAGGAACCACATCATATTTGAAGTCACTTTGAGGGGTCTTTATGACAGAAAATACCCAAAAGCGACACCATTCTAAAAACTGCACCCCTCAAGGTGCTCAAAACCACATTCAAGAACTTTATTAACCCTTCAGGTGCTTCACAGGAATTTTTGGAATGTGGAAGAAAAAAATGAACTAACTTTAACTTTTTTCACAAAAATATTACTTTAGACACTCATTTTTTTATTTTCGCAGGGGTAACAGGAAAAAATGGACCCCAAAATTTGTTGTGCAATTTCCTCTGAGCATGCAGATACCCCATATGTGAGGAAAAACCACTGTTTGGGCGCACTGCAGGGTTCGGAAGGGAAGGAGCGCCATTTGACTTTTTGAATGTAAAATTTGCTTGAATAATTAGCTGACGCCATGTTGCGTTAGAAGAGCCCCTGATGTGCCTAAATAGTGGAAACCCCCCCACATGCGGGGATTGCTCGTGTATGGCAGGCAATCCCCGCAATGTTTTTTTGGCTGTATAACAGCTGCAAAACATTTGGAGCAGGGACTCAAGCACCCGCGATACTCGGTGCATACCCGAGCACCCGATGCAAACTCAAGTAGCGAGCACTTGTGCTCAACATTAGTCGCCATATCGTCGTCATTGTTTTTCTTTACTTCTGAAAAAATCCCAACCCCTAACCTTAGCCTAACCCTAGCCCTAAAGTTTATTTTTTACGCCGTTCCTCGTGCAGTATAAGTGATTAGATGACTTTATTCTTCGGGTCGGTGCAATTGCAGCGATGCCAGATTCATATCAGGTTTTTATGGTTGACAGCTGTCACACACTAAAAAACCCTTTTTTTTTGCATCGTCATATTTTGGGAGCTATAATTTTTCCATATTTTGGCCGACAGTCATGTGACAGCTTGTTTTTTGCGGGACAAGTTGACTTTTTTTATTGGTAGCATTTTCGGGCACGTGATCGCTTTCTATTCCGATTTTTGGAAGGCAGAATAAACAAAAACCAACAATTCAGGAATTTTTTTTTTTTTTTTTTTTGTCCTGCGTATGGTAAAATTGATAAGGCAGCTTTATTCTTCGGGTCAGTACTTTTACAGCGGTACCGCATTTATATATATATTTTTTTATGTTTTGGTGCTTTTACACAATAAAAACTATTCTTCTAGAAAAAAGAATTGTTTTTGCATCGCTTTAGTGTGAGAGCTATAACTTTTTTATTTTTTGGCCATTGGAGCTGTATGGCGGCTTGTTTTCTGCGGGACAAGATGACGTTTTCAGCGGTACCATTTTTATTTACATTCGTCTTTTTGATCTTGTTTTATTCCATTTTTTGTTTGGCGGTATGATGATAAAACTTTTTTTTTTTTTTGTTTTTTTTTATACAGTGTTCACTAAAGGGGTTAACCAGCAGGACAGTTTTATAGGTCAGGTCGTTCCGGATGCGGTGATACCAAATATGTGTGTTTTTTTTTTTTTTTTTTTTTTTTCCATAAGATTATTTATTTATGGGTACAATATATTATTATTTATTTATTTATTTTTTTTCTCTTTTTGACATTTTTATTACTTTTACACTTTGTCCCACTATGGGACTTTCACTTTTTGCAGCCTGATCGGCTGTATAGCACAGGAATGCAGCACCATCCCTGTGCTATGCAGCCTGTCAGCGCTGCACAGGGAGAAGTTACTTTGGTCGTGCACTGCGCATGACCAAAGCAACTTCCTGCCTCCTTGTGATCCGGATGTTGTCATGATGACATCGGGTCACCATGACAATATCCGGCTACGGACTCAGACACCGCGGGACGCCGGCAGAGAAGGTAAGTATCGCGCTTACCTCCTCTTGCCACCGGAATGCCTCGATCGATTTAGATCGCAGCATTTCGGGGGTTAATGTGTGGGACCGCTTCCTGCACATAGCACCGGGTGTCAGCTGTGACAATCAGCTGACATCTGGCGGCGATCTCGCCCGCACCGCTTGTGTGCGGGCGAAATTGCCAAGGCGTACTAATACGTATCAGGCCCATAAGGCCCAGGGCACAGATATGTATTAGTACGCCCTGGGCCTGAAAGGGGTTAATTGACATCTGCTAGAAGAAAAATTGTAGAAAGGCTATTTGTGTACATTGAAAATGTCAAAAATATTATGTTAGATTATGCATTACATTACTAATATTGCACTATTACAAAGGATTTTCTTGACGTGAAGGGACCAATACACATATACAAGTTGGCTGAACCCACAGACTATCTTGCTTGTATTGCTGGTATCCTGACTCTCCCTCTACTGCAGATATGGGGGAAGTAAGAAGGATCAGGCTAGTTGTATTATAACCTCAGTGTCTGGACACGCTCCTGACACCTTTGTCGCTGTGCGCCACGGCATTGGTTGCGGTTGGGCAGCAAAGACGTTTTTCGGTTGAACTCTAGTTCTGCTTGTGTTCCTCCTGCCAGTTTTCCTGTTTCTCTTCATTGAGCTCATTAGGCTGATGTAATTATTTCTCTGCTGGAGCTATTGCTGGTGCTATTCCCTCTTTAAACATCCAGCAGTCAGTCCCTGGCTGCCAGTTACAGTTTATACTATCTCTGGTGATGCCTGCTGTTCTCAACTGTGATTCTGGTGAATGTTCCTGCTTCAGACCTTAGCACTTTTACTGATCATTCTCCTGCCTGTCGACTTAGGCTCTATCCGTACCTCCTGGTTCTGACATGGCTACCTAACCATTCCTGCCAACAGCTCCACAGATTTTACCTAGGGTCTCCATGTAAATCCAGATCTTTGGGATCTGATAGGCTTTGCAATAGTTACTCTGACTGTCTGTGGAAGCCCTATTTAAAACTGCCAACTTACGACAGCAACAGAATGATATTAGCTGTTGACCAAATGTAAAAAAAAATATCTAAGCTATATGGCAAGGGTGCACAACATTTTTTGGGTCCAAGGGCCTCATTGACATACTGAACCAATCACAATGTCGGCAAAAAATGTAAAGGGGCACTTGCATGAATACATCACCAGAACCACCATCAGTACATTAATACATAATAAGAACGAAGTTTTAAGCGTTTGAGGAGGATTTGGAGAGATTCTGCTCTGCAGAAACTCGCCAAATCCTCCTCATAATGTCAGAATTCTAAGTTTTGAGGCTTTTTCTGTTTTAACATAGCTATGAAGCGTGTTTTGGATTGCTGTATGTGTACAAGATCAGAACCACCATCAGTACATGTATGCAGAGACAGAGCCAGCATCAGTACATGAATGCAGCGTCAGAACCGCCATCAGTATCTGAATGCAGCGTCAGAGCCGCCATCAGTATGTGAATGCTGCTCCAGAGCCACCCTCAGCATGTGAATGCTGCGCCAGAGCCACCCTCAGTACGTGAATAAATTACCAAACCTAATAGAGAAAACAATTGCAATGATAGTTTAGCTCCATATACAATTGTATCGCATGAACCTACGACTCCCAGTATGTCTTTAACAATGGTAAGGAGATGACGGGAGTTGTTACCAGCAGGGCTGTGAAGTCGGTAAGCCAAACTTCTGACTCACTCCTAAATTTCCCTGACTCCACAGCCCTGCCTCACTACTGAGCATGTGCATAAAGTGCAGCACAGATTTATCTCAATGAAATGCCTAAATCCTTAGATCAGGAATAGAACAGACATTTATAGGACATTTCATAACTTTCCCAAATTCTTATGAAAACATTTCATAAGAATATCCTGCATTGTACTACTGTACCCAATTTACTATATATTTTAGGAGTCGGTCCATTTTATACCGACTCCAACTCCACAACTCTGAGTCC
This sequence comes from Phyllobates terribilis, assembly GCF_046119375.1. Lineage (NCBI taxonomy): Eukaryota > Metazoa > Chordata > Amphibia > Anura > Dendrobatidae > Phyllobates > Phyllobates terribilis. Next base: position 175,142,204 of record NW_027362761.1, on the reverse strand, counting down.
TCAATTACTCTCCGACTCCACAGCACAGCCTCACTACTGAGTGTGTACATAAAGTGCAGCACAGATTCATCTCACTGCCTCACTACTGAGGGTGTACATAAAATGCAGCACAGATTCATCTCACTGCCTCACTACTGAGCATGTACATAAAGTGCAGCACAGATTCATCTCACTGCCTCACTACTGAGGGTGTACATAAAGTGCAGCACAGATTCATCTCACTACTGAGCGTGTACATAAAGTGCAGCACAGATTCATCTCACGGCCTCACTACTGAGCATGTACATAAAGTGCAGCACAGATTTATCTCACTGCCTCACTACTGAGCATGTACATAAAGTGCAGCACAGATTCATCTCACTGCCTCACTACTGAGCTTGTACATAAAGTGCAGCAGATTCATCTCACTGCCTCACTACTGAGCATGTACATAAAGTGCAGCACAGATTCATCTCACTACTGAGCGTGTACATAAAGTGCAGCACAGATTCATCTCACTGCCTCACTACTGAGCATGTACATAAAGTGCAGCACAGATTCATCTCGCTGCCTCACTACTGAGTGTGTACATAAAGTGCAGCACAGATTCATCTCACTGCCTCACTACTGAGCATGTACATAAAGTGCAGCACAGATTCATCTCAATGCCTCACTACTGAGCATGTACATAAAGTGCAGCACAGATTCATCTCACTGCCTCACTACTGAGCTTGTACATAAAGTGCAGCAGATTCATCTCACTGCCTCACTACTGAGCATGTACATAAAGTGCAGCACAGATTCATCTCACTACTGAGCATGTACATAAAGTGCAGCACAGATTCATCTCACTGCCTCACTACTGAGCATGTACATAAAGTGCAGCACAGATTCATCTCACTGCCTCACTACTGAGCATGTACATAAAGTGCAGCACAGATTCATCTCACTGCCTCACTACTGAGCATGTACATAAAGTGCAGCACAGATTCATCTCAATGCCTCACTGCTGAGCATGTACATAAAGTGCAGCACAGATTCATCTCACTACTGAGCATGTACATAAAGTGCAGCACAGATTCATCTCACGGCCTCACTACTGAGCATGTACATAAAGTGCAGCACAGATTCATCTCACTGCCTCACTACTGAGCATGTACATAAAGTGCAGCAGATTCATCTCACTGCCTCACTACTGAGCATGTACATAAAGTGCAGCACAGATTCATCTCACTACTGAGCATGTACATAAAGTGCAGCACAGATTCATCTCACTACTGAGCATGTACATAAAGTGCAGCACAGATTCATCTCACTGCCTCACTACTGAGCATGTACATAAAGTGCAGCACAGATTCATCTCAATGCCTCACTACTGAGCATGTACATAAAGTGCAGCACAGATTCATCTCACTGCCTCACTACTGAGCGTGTACATAAAGTGCAGCACAGATTCATCTCCACTAACAGCCGAGATCCTTAGATCAGGAACAGAACAGACATTTATAGAACATTTCATAACTTTTCCAAATTCTTATGAAAAAAATGTATAGCACATCCTGCATTGTACTACTGAACCCAATTTACTATATATTTTCAGAGTTGGTCCATTTTATACCGACTCCACAGCCCTGGTGACCAGCCATCATCAGACTGCGGACAATACAGGAACCACAGCACTGAGACGCAGACAGTATTACAAATAAACATTTATATCCAGGTACCCTCATAGATGACATTCTCTCTGATTGAAGTCGTTCCAATCCCTTTTGTCTCCATGTAGTCCGGACACCATGAAGAGATTTTACACCCAGAACTAGTCTCTTCAGATTTCCCTCTTCTCCGTCTTAAGCTGCACTTCCCAACACTGTGCCCCCAAAAATAAAAGTATCATTATACTGCCCCATAATTGCAAATATCTCCTATGCTGCGCCCCTGAACAAATAGTTGCTGTGCTTACTGCACAAAATATCCCTCCTGCCACCCACACTGCCCCTCTGCAAAATATCCCCTACACTACCCGCTGCATAAAGTACCACCCACACAATCTGCCTCTCACTATACTGTTCTCCCTTTCATAATTGTCCCCCATTATGTGCCCCCACATCCAAATAGGATAGGACATTTAATCTTTGGCTTCTTCATGGAGCACTAACTGTTTCCCGCTATCTCTGCGGCACTGAGGTGCCAGCAGCGGTGTCATTGGATCAAAGCTTGATGACCTGATCACTCCGCTGCACTTTGGGGTGGGGTATGATGGGAGCTCCTCTGCCCCAGTCCTGGCACTCAAGTGTTCAAATGTATTTTGTATCTAAAAGTGTCCCCTGACATGTGGCTCGCGGCTGTCCTCTGCGGCCACAGCAGTCAAGTGAAAGTTTTCTGTAAAACACAGTGATGGAGGAGGAACCAAGGAAAGACTCTAGTTGTGCTGCGGCTCCCTCCTCCTCTTTGCTTGTGATGTCATCTGTCTCATCTGCCTCCTTGTCCTATGTTGTTTCTGCACTGCTATTGTGCCGCTCGGTCGTGTTCTGTCATTAAGCTGCCTTGGTGGTATAGTTGTATTTTAAATGCTCCTACAATGCTCCCCAATTTTGAAAACAAACAAAAACCTGTAAATGTCTACACAGAGGGAATCTGTCGACATGATCCAGCACTCCAAACTGCTTAAATGGTCATGTTGCTCTCAGAAATGTGTCATCCACATCTTTTACTTATCCAATCTGTTGCTTCCCAACTAGTGATGGGTGGACCCGAGGATATTCGGGTCTGTTGGGTTCGGCCGAATTTAAGAAAAAAAAGTTTACCCAGATCTAATTCAAATGAATGGGGGGGCCCAAACATCTGGTGTTTTCCATGCTGTCATCTGTGTGACAGTGCGGTAAACACTGGCTCTGATCAATGGTAACCTTTTTGCGTTACTGCCAGTCAGAGCGCTGCGGTTCCCACGCTGTCACACAGATGACCGCGTGTGGGCCAGCAGCTCTGACCGGTGCTGAGAAGGTTACCGCCAGTCAGGCGTTGGCTGATGAGAGTACTACTTTCATCAGCGTACGCATTGTCTCACTTATAGCATCGAGAGCAGGCGAGGCTGATAAGTGTATTCACCAGCCGGTGCCTGTCCATAGTAATAGAATAGCCAGTGAGATAATTAGTGCAGTGTGTGTAGCTTACTGTGCATGTATTTATTGAATAAATAAAAGAAAAAAAATGATGTGGGGTCCCCTCTATTCTTGATAACCAGCGCAGGTAATGCAGACAGCTGAGGGCTGGTATTCTCAGATTGGCATCGGGCCATGAATATTGTCCCTCCCCAGCCTAAAAATAGCAGCCCGCAGCCGCCCCAGAGAAGGCGCATGCACTAGGTGTGCCAATTCTGGCGCTTTGCCCCGCTCTTCCCACTTGCCCTGGTGCGGTGGCAAGTGGGGTAATAGTTTTGGGGTTAATGTCAGCTGTTTTATGTCTGCTGACATCAAGCCCAGAGGTTAGTAATGAAGAGGCGTCTATCTGACACCCCCATTACTAACCCCGTAATCAAAAGTAAGAAAGACACACCCAGAAAAAAGTCCTTTTAATTGAAAATAACACTTTTACCCATTTATTAACCCCTTTCTGACATTGTGCATAATAATATGTCCCCGTGCCCTGGACCTTATGGACCAGGTACGTATTATTACGTTTCGGCGATTGCATCCGCACTCAGGCTGTGCGGGCGCGATCCCGCCGGGTTCAGCTGATTCAAACAGCTGACACCCGGCACTCCGTGCCAGGAGCGGTGCCCGCACCGCTCCTGGCACTTAAACCCCCTAAATGCTGCAATCACAGCATTTAGTGAGCGAGCAGAGGGACAAAAGCCCCTCTGCTCCTGGATCGGAGACCCTGCGCAGTCATGGCAGTGTTCCGATCGTTGCCACGGTGACCCGTTGTCATGATGACATCCAGGTTACCATTCACCAACAAGTTAGTTTGATCATGCACTAACTTGTGTCTGCATCACGGACAGTTATGAGTTATAGCAGTGATCCTGCACTACTATACCTTATAACTGCGATCAGCGTGCTAAAAGTGAAAGTCCCATAGTGGGAATAAGTTTTAAAAAAAAAAAAAAATTACAAAAATATTTCAAAAAATTATAAATATATAATTTGTACCCATAAATAAATATTATTATAAATAAAAGTACATATATTTTGTATCACTGCGTCCGGAACGACCTGACTTATAAAACTGTTCCGCTAGTTTAACCCTTTTAGTGAACACCTTTAAAAAAAAAAAAAAAAAAAGAGGGGAAAAAAATATGTTTTATCATCATACCGCCAAACAAAAAGTGGAATAAAACGCGATCAAAAACACAAATGTAAAAAAAAAAAATGGTACTGCTGAAAACGTCATCTTCTCCCGCAAAAAACAAGCCGCCATACAAGCCCATCAGCCAAAAAAAGTTATAGCTCTCAGAATAAAGCAATGCAAAAAAAAATAATTTTTTCTATAAAATAGTTTTTGTGTAAAAACGCCAAAACATAAAAAAAAGTATAAATATAGTATTGGTGTAAAACGTACTGACCCGAAGAATAAAGCTGCCTTATTAATTTTACCACACGCGGAACGGCATAAAAAAAAAATCCTGAATTGTTGTTTTTTGTTTATTCTGCCTCCCTAAAATTGGAATAGAAAGCGATCAAAAAATGTCACGTGCCTGAAAATGGTACCAATAAAAACATCCATCAACTTGTCCTGCAAAAAACAAGTCCTTACATGACAGTTGGCCAAAATATGGAAAAATTATAGCTCTCAAATTATTGCGATGAAAAAACCTAGTCTTTGCAAAAAACACCAACACGTTTTTAGTGTGTGACAGCACACATAAAAACCCAATATAAATCTGACATCACTGTAATCGCACCAACCCGAAGAATAAAGTCGTCTAATCACTTATACCTCATGAGGAATGGCGTATAAGAAAAATAAAACCAATTCTTCACCTGCTGCTGATTTGTTCATTCTGCCCCCAAAGATTGCACTATAGTTCAGCTCACATTTATCCTGCACTGAGCGATTACACCGGGGTTTCTGTGTAAATCTCTGAAATACGTGATTCAGATGGAACCCCCAGTGGAAGATTCCCTGTAATGAGGCAATGGAGGCACCGTGGACGCTGTCTGGCCTGTGATCCAGAGGTGTCCGTCTTTTTATTTGGCGTGCATAAAAGTGCCGTCGGCAACCGTTTTGTGAGCCTCTGAAAAAAAAAAAGGACACCGCCAGACGGAGTCCAAAGTAAGGCCAGTTTCACACATCCTGATATTTATGGTACCAGAGATGTCCGTGGGCCGCATCAGGAATATACGCACCGGCGCCTGGGAATGAGCGGTACAGTTAGCCCTGTTCCCAAGTTCCTCATCATTGTCCCCTGCCGGCGCTGCAATCAGCGCGAGTAAGGGACAATGCTGAGAGTAGTATTCTGCTCCCGCTGTGTCATGGCGTAAAAATAAGAATAAAATTTAAAAAAATGATTATACTCACCTGTACGAAGATGTCCCCCGCTGTAACCCATCTGACTGCTCACACCGAGGAGCCGGGGAGAATGACTCACTCCAGCGGGCGTTGGCGGTGAATACCAACCCCCAGCTGTATGCTTTAGCTTGGATGGTTATCAAAAATGGATGGGGGGGGCACAACTTTTTTTAAATTATTTATTTAAATAAAAAAGGCATGGGGCCCCTCTATTTTTGATAACCAGCCAAGACAAAGCTGACAGCTAGGGCTTGCAGCCTGCATCTCTCAGCTTTAACTTTACTGGTTATCAAGAATAGAGGGGACCGCACGTGTGTTTTTTTTTATTTATTTATTTTTTTTTTTATATATATACACAGTGTGCTGGCCAATCACAGCCATGACAAGTATTGGGTCGGAAGTGCCCACATTGGAAAGCTTCTTGATTGGCTGCCCTGCAGCCTTTCAACAAACTTTGTTTTGGCTACCGAATCCGAACAGCAATACTAACTTCCGGGAGAAGTGCATGTTTGGGGTCGGTGCACGGAGACTAGGTGTCCGGTACGGACCCTGAACTTTACCGTTTGGGTTCACCCATTCCTATTCCTGACTGAAAAATTGCTGTTTTCATTCATATGTAAGTGAGACCTCAAGGGTGGTCAGACAATCCTGTCTGTGTGCGCTGTGAGGATTCACAAGTCTGCAGTCACATAGCGTGAAATTTTTATTTCAAGCAGATCAATAGGGTCAGCGTGCTATAATACTTTTGGTTTATGCAGTTTTACAATATTTTGTCAGTACCACGTTACCTCTGTGACTTATTACTCTCTGCCTATAGCAAAATCATTATTAAGGCAAGGAATGATTCCAGACAGTAATATGTTAAGAAATAGAAGTTTTAAAGGGGTTTTACCTCTAAATATACTGAATAAATGATAAATGTACGACCACAGGGGGGAGATGGGGCATGACTAATTTATAAGCTACATTGATTCACGTTAAACTTTGATGGAAAAAATATGTGTGTGTTTAATTGGTTGGTAGAAGTTTAGGTGAACATCAGTGTGTTTTTTTTTTTTCTTTAAAATAAAGATGCAAATTTTCTCCTGTCTTGAATCTTAACAAGCCAGAAAAGCTTCATTAATCTTAAACGAATTTAACGATACCCTGAATGTGTGTGGATCATTAAACCATCTGCCTGAAATGTATGACAAATTAAGGCCACTTTGCATTAATGTACTGGGTTCTGTTTGAAAAGTTTGTGTTTGTCTTTTTCATAATTTAATGTTTATTGGGGTCAGGGTTCTGGTTTTCTCATGCAGAACTTGAAATTTTCTGAGTTAAATGATGCTGCTGAGTTGACCATTAATAAGGGCGCTTAAAGGGTTGGTTCCATCGTTAATGGCCATAAATTCCAGTGATGGACCCACCTCTGGGACATAAACCTACCTCTAGATTCGGCATCCCTGATCACTGTTTTGTGGCTTCTGTGAATGTAGAGTTGGCCACACATGCCCAGCTCACTTCATTCATTTCTGTTGAAGATCTGAAAACAGCTGATTTATCGGACTTTCATGGGATTGCTATAGGCTATGTCATAAATATTTAACATGAGAAAAGTCCTTCAAAGAGGTTGTGCACCAATTTGAGCTTGATGACCTGTTTTTAGGATAGGTTATCAATATATGATTGGTGGGGTACGACATCTGGAAATCCCACGTTCTGCTGTTATCCGTTTAGTGGGTTTCCCGATGTGCGCTGTAAACTGTCTATGGACCTGTTACAGCACAGTTCCATACACTTTTTAGTTGCCATTCCAGGGTACTTGAGCTCAGTTCCCATTCGATAGAAATGGTGACAATTATCAAACTAGTGGAGAACCCCTTTAAGGTATACAGCTTATAAATTGAGCACAGTAATAAAATGGTTGTCAGTAAGCATATCATGGAGGAATTTTCACCAAATTTTTCATGTTGAATTGGATGCACAATGTAATAGTGGCTGCATAGCAGAATAGGAGTTTTCACTGGGTTTGTATGCAAATTACCCATCTTCAGAGAAAAAGAGGACTTAAACTCTATAGCACCACCTATTGGAAGCAGCAATCCTACAAGTCACAATCAACCCTTTAAAGGGAATCTGTCACCCCCCCCCCCCCCCGTCACGCCGGGCGATATCAGACCTCTACTGTGGGCATACAGGGTATAGAAAAGTAAATCTATACATACTTGTATTGCCCATAGTAGAGGTCTGATTGCAGAGGAAAGAGCTTTAATCGATTCTATTTTGTACAGGCTTGGCGTCCGGGGGATGCCAAGCAATCCCCGCCTATGTGCTTATTATTCCCCAAATCCCCACCTCTCTGCTTAATTATCATATCCCCCTTCCCCTGCACGTCGCAGGGCCCTGTGACGTGCACTGTGCTCCCTGACTTCCCTGGCATGCGCAAATCGCCGCTCACATAGAGCGCGCTGTGCTTCATCCCGGCCCCGTCTCTCCGTGCTCTGTGCCGCAGGTTTCTATTGCACTGGCGTTGGTGGGGGGGGTAACTGTCACTTCCTGGCGCCTGCACAATAGAAACCTGCAGCGCAGTGCACAGGTAGACAGGGCCGGGATGAAGCAAAGCTTGCTCTGTGAGCGGCGCTTTGCCAATGCCCGGAAGTCAGGGAGCACAGTGCACGTTACAGGGCCCTGTGACATGCAGGGGAGGGGGGGGGATATGATAATTAAGCAGAGAGGTGGGGATTTGGGGGAATAATAAGCACACAGGTGGGGATTGCTTAGCATCTTCCGGACGCCAAGCCTGTGGAAAAAAAAATTGATTTTCTCTGCATTCAGACCTCTACTTTGGGCCATACAGGTGGTACAGATTTACTTTTCTATACCCTGTATGGCCATAGTAGAGGTCTGATATCTCCCAAGGGGTGACAGATTCCCGTTAACCCTTTATGTTTTTCTCTGAAGAGGCAATTTGCACATTAAATTTCCCAGAGGAGCATTGCATTGCGAATAAGCCTCCTTACCTTGACGTGCCAGAGCCGGTGTGTCACTCTCCATAAGGAGAAACGTTACCCCTTAGACCTCAGTCCAGAGCCTCTCATGCAGCCAAATCAGTTCTCATACTTTGCACTGAGGAGGGCCAACAGCACGAAACACCGTGTCTGCAAGCTGAGATTCTGATTTGGCTTTTATCCTAAGTCTTATTGCACGACTCGTTAAAGGGTTGATTGTGACTTGTGGGATTGCTGCTTCCAATAGGTGGCACTATAGAGTACAAGTCCTCTTTTTCTCTGAAGAGGCAATTTGCATATTACCATTGCACGGCAGTATGTCATTATCCACTGGTTTTGTGTATTTCTTTATCCCTGAATTATGCTGACCAATCATAAACAAGCAGCAACATTCAAAGGAAAGAAGATCACACCCTCACCATAGCTTAGAGCAGGGATATCCATGTGAGATGTGCAATGATACAGCCCTAACATCCTGGTGTAACCTGCAAGATTATAAAGCACAGATGACTAACACCTTTCAGATAAGGTGTCTATGGGGAATGGGGCACCACAGCTGAGCTGTGTCACATTACCAACTTTTCTATCCGCTTTCCTAGCACTGTAACCCTTGCTGTACTGCCACTCCCCGACACTGTTTTGTCCGGAGATGTGTCAGTAATCACCTTTATGTCTGTTGTGCTTGACTTGTAGTCTGTCTGCAGTGAGACCTGGCTATCATTACATCTCACACAGGAGTAGTCTAAAACAGACTGCTCTTGTGTGAAATATTGACAGCCCTGATCTCTCTGCAAAGCAAGTACAAGTTGCCTGGACACAGCAGACATGAGTGTGATTTTACTAGTGATGGGTGAGCACTAAAATGCTCGGGTGCTGGTTGCTCTGGTCGAGCAAATTGGAATACTCGGGTGCTCAACCCAAGCAAAGAGCCCAATGTAAGTCTATGGGAAACTCGAGCATTTTTCAGATGACTCCCCCCGGTGGTCTGCAGAGGGCCTAAAAATTGCCCAAATCGATGGGAACAGTGCTCAAATTACATGGGAACAGCACGGGGAAAACCCCTGGAAGCATTTCTGACTCCCAGGTCACTGCTGTGAACAACGTTGTCAGAGGTATTACGCCACTTTTATGGACTCACAATAAAACATACAAAAACGAAACCAAAATGGATTTTCCTGGGAAATATGTTAAGGAACATCCTTTCCAGGATAATGATTTGTATATAAGGCAAAATAAATATACAAAAACACCTTGGGCTATGTTCACACGTAGCGTTTTTGATGCGTTTTTGCACTTTTGCATTGCTTTCAACCAAGACAAATGCATTCACTGGGAAATGTCATTTTAACATTTTACAACCTTATCTGGCCATGTGGTGTGTGACACATCATCAGACATATCCTGCTTCATTTATGATGGAGGGACTCTTAAAGTCATAACTCTTATTTTTATAGGGCCATCAGGTGGCCCTTACTATTCTTAAAGGGCCAGCAGTCTGCCCTCGCTATTGTTAGAGCGCTGTCAGCCGGCTTTGTTGTTCCTATTATTAACGAGTGGGTCTCCTATACTGTTATTGCGTATGCAGTGACTGCAAGGGCTGGAAAAAATTTGGAGGCACTCCAATGTCCCTTGGAAGAGACATAGAGGTCGGAGAACCTCCTAAAAACAATGTTCCCATTATTAGCAAGTGGGTCTCCCATAGTGTTTGCCTATGCAGTGAATGCAAAAGCTGCCAAAAATTTGTAGGCACTCCAATGCCCCTTGCAAGACACTTAGAGAAACCGTTGAACCACGAGGTTAAGCACATGGGCCAGGCATGGTACGTGTGTGAGCTCGCCTCGCCTCAGATCCGCCACCAGGTTCCGGCCATTGTCACACACGACCATGCCTGGCTGTAGGTTCAGCGGTGTCAGCCACAGATCTGCCTGCTCTTTCAGAGCTGTCCATCCACAACTCTTCAGCGTTGTACGGTTTGTCACCTAAGCATATTAGCTTCAGCACAGCCTGTTGCGGCTTGGCCGAGGCAGTGCTTCCAGGTTGCGACTGATGTCATTTCAAGAGATGCATGCTGATGAGGAGGAGCAGAAGCTGTAGAATGCGGGGGAACCCTGATTGACCCAGGGCCGGCAATCCTTGGCGTCGGGAGGACGTGTTTCGTCCCAAGGTCCGACTGGGTCCCGGCTTCCACTATGATAACGCAGTGTGCCGTCAGCGAGATGTATCGTCCCTGCCCACAAGCACTTGTCCAAGTGTCTGTGGTTAGGTGGACTTTCCCAGTAACTGCGTTGTTGATGGCACAGCTAATGTTGTGGGACACGTGCTCGTGTAATGCGGGGACGGCACACCGGGAGAAATGGTGACGGCTGGGGACAGAGTACCGAGGGACGGCTGCCGCCATCAGGTTGCGGAAAGCTTCCGTCTCCACGTGGCTAAAAGGCAACTTTTCGAGCGCAAGCAGTCGCGAAATGTGTGAATTTAGTATTGTGGCCAGTGGGGTGTTGGATGCGTATTTGCTCTTGCGTTCCAAGGACTGGGGTAGGGACAACTGAACGCTGCGCTGGGACGTGGACGTGCTTGCTGATGGTGCTAGTTGAGAGTGTGCAATGACAGGTGCAGGGCAGGAGGCATCTTCGCATGCGCCATGGACAGAGGATTGGCTTGCACATACAACAGCGTAAGAAGCAGTGGTGCCACCCGGAGACACTGTTCCTGGACCCTGGGGCTCTGCCCACAAAGTCGGGTGCTTTGCTGCCATGTGCCTGATCATGCTGGTGGTGGTCAGGCTGGTAGTTTTGCTACCCCTGCTGATTCTGGCCTGGCAGGTGGTGCAAATGGCCTTTTTGGGGTTATCGACAGTCTTTTTAAAAAACAACCAGACTCGGGAAGACCTAACAGTTGTACTGGCAACTACCGTCATGTTGATGTTATGGGCAACGGTTGCCCGCCTTCTGTCTGCGGCCACCACACTGCTTCTTCCTGCCTGTTGTGGTGCTACGCCTCCCTCCCCCTGTGTGCTGCTGTCCTCGCTCTGCATGTCCCCCTGCCAGGTTGGATCAGTTACTATATCATCCACCACCTCGTCTTCCACTTCCGCACCCTGGTCCTCCTCCTGACTTTCTGGCAATTGTCTCATCATCGTCCACCTCTTGTGACCTTTTCCCACCGTTGCCTTCATCTGACCGTGGCTGCTCAAATATTTGGGCATCGCTACATGCGATCTCCTCTTGCCCTGCTTCAAGTGGACCGGGCGAGAGGCACGAATCTATAAATGGAAAAGTGAACAGCTCTTCGGAGTGTACAATTGTGGGATCAGTTGTCTCCGGGCACTGGGCATGGTGGGAGGAAGGAGGACCAGGGTGAGGAATATGCGGTCCAGACTCACGGCTACTGAGGCTTGACCGTGTGGAAGACTGGGTGGTGGTGGTGGTGGCGGCGGCTAAGTGACTGGAAGCATAATCTGCTATCCAATCAATAACCTTTTCACACTGCTCTGTGTTCAATAGTGGTGTCCCCTATTAATTGGGACAGGAAGGTCGAGCGAGATGTGGGTGGATGTTGTGGCACAATTTCAGCTTGCCCATGGCCTCGGCCTCGTCCTCTGCATGCACCATCACGTCCACTCCCCAGTCCCTTGCCACGCGCCTTGCTCACTTTAAATGGAGGACAATATTTTCCACTTTCGCTACAAATGGCTGGATTTGAAACGCAGTGATATGCGATACGTGTGATGGAAAACCAGTTTTAAATAGCTGGCCTGTAGGTAACTATTTTTAACAGCGAACTGGTGTCAATAACTTCGCTAACAAGCTACAACAAAATTTCAGTGGAGTACAGAAATGACAGAATTTTCAGTGCACTTATATGTGATCCATGTGACGGACAAACCACAGTTTTAAATAGATGGATTTTTAGCGCTGTAGTATGGAAAGGACCTGGCTGTATTCTGCAGTGCCAACAAGCAAATGGAGCAGAAAAACAGTGTTCTCTGGATTGCTTTTTAAGCAAATAATGAGGATTAAGATAAAAAAAAAAATATTCCTGGCCCCTGATACCTGGGCCTGTTTCTACAAATATCTGTAAGGCTGTGTGCCCACGATGCGTTTTTTAAGTGTTTCCGCAGCGGCAAAAACGCTGCGGAAACGCTTAAAAAAAAAACGCATGGTAGAAGGCCTGCCATGTTCCCCAATGATAATCCGCATGTGCTGTGCACATGCCTCGGAAATTTCCGCTGCGGATTATCATTGCGGAAAAAAACGCAGCACTACCAATCATTTTGCGGAAGCGCAGCGTTTTCGCCGCCATTGGCTTTCATTGGAACGCATGAATTCCGGATCACTTTATATATTGATGCGCATTCCATGCGATCCAATGTGTGGATGGTACCCGGGTGTGGAGGACAGGAGACTCTCCTCCGGACCCGGGTACCATAGAACCTGTGAAAAAAAGAATAAAATAAATGTTATATTTACCTTCTGACTGCCCCCGCTGCGCTCGTCCTCCCATGCCGGCAGATCGTGGTGGTCTGAAGGACCTGCGCTGACGTCATAGTCATGTGACGGGTTACGCGATGCTGACGTCGGCAGGTCCTTCAGTGTACCGCGATCTGCCGGCAACCAGGACGAAGCGAAGCAAGACTGCGGGGGCCATCGGAAGGTAAGTATGATATTTTATTTTTTATATTTTACCTTTCTTTCGGTCACACTATATAAATCTATGCCGTTTGCAAGTTGACAAGCACTTTCCAAGTGATGCTAAAATCGCTTGGAAAGCGCTTGTCAACCCGCATTTTTTCAGCCAGGGGAGATGCAGAAACGCTCAGGAAAAATCCGGAGCATTTCTGCATCGTGGGCACACAGCCTAAAAGCACCAGCAGCAGACAGAACTGGAATGGACCCTCTTGCTATGTGCGCTGCAGGCTGCCATATACACTGCCTGCCTGCCTAGCACTGATATCTCTGCAGATGGATTAGTCCTCAGAAGGACTGTTTGTTGAGATGTATATGTGCCTCTAATATAGTCTGGTATACCTACACTAACTAAGAAACAAGCAAATCTCTCCCTAGCTCAGCAGCATCTCTCCCTACACTGTCTGATTCCGGAGTGACTGTGACGACCACGGCGGCGCCAGGTCTGATATAGACCTGATGACGCTGTGCGGCCAGCCAATCACTGTAATGCCACAACCAACATGGCTGCGGCATTACAGTGGGTGGCAGACAATCCAATTCTCCAATGTATTGCTGCCTGCTTATGATTGGTCTGCATCATACAGGGAGAAGTAAGAATTTATCTTTTAATTAATTGGCAATTTAGGAACCTTGAAGTGAAAAGGAACCATATTACCAATCAGTGCAGCACGAACATGTAATATAGCATGATACCCAACTTGTATTATCCTTAGAAAAAAAATAAAATTTATAATTAACCCCCTTCCCTATCTCAAATGACTTAATTGACGTAAACCTCTGAATTACTTTTTCAGCATTGAAAGTTTGTAATAACTTTCCTGCTTATCTTGTAAAAATCTAATTACAGGTTCTTATGATTCGTGTCTGCCTCCTTAAAATAACATTAAAAGCAATATATAAGACAAAAAAATCCTTTGGAAGATCAAAGATAAACTTAGCTAAACTGCGGCGGTGCGTGGCTCTTTAGATGTTCTATATTTAAGAATCCCTGTGGAGCTTCAATTCTACTATGCCCCTAACCTCCTTAGTAATAGTAATTTAAGGTAAAATCTGCTTTGCAAAATCATCCATTCCTTTATGGAAATAAATGTACTTATCTCACTTAAAAACCTTTTAGCTGCATACTAAGCATATCCATGCAATAAAGATAAACCAATTTCACGGTATTATGATGCTCAATATTTTTCTGAAAAACAAATGTACACATTAATCCTGTATTGATTTGGGTGTGATACAGTCCAAAATTACACTCGCGTCACCAGAACCACCACCCCTATATGGGGCCCATTATTCTGTATGGAGGACTATGTGGGGCCCATTATTCTGTATGGAGGACTATGTGGGGCCCATTATTCTGTATGGAGGGCTATGTGGGGCCCATTATACTGTATGGAGGACTATGTGGGGCCCATTATACTGTATGGAGGACTATGTGGGGCCCATTATTCTGTATGGAGGACTATGTGGGGCCCATTATTCTGTATGGAGGACTATGTGGGGCCCATTATTCTGTATGGAGGACTATGTGGGGCCCATTATTCTGTATGGAGGACTATGTGGGGCCCATTATTCTGTATGGAGGACTATGTGGGGCCCATTATTCTGTATGGAGGACTATGTGGGGCCCATTATTCTGTATGGAGGACTATGTGGGGCCCATTATTCTGTATGGAGGACTATGTGGGGCCCATTATTCTGTATGGAGGACTATGTGGGGCCCATTATTCTGTATGGAGGACTATGTGGGGCCCATTATTCTGTATGGAGGACTATGTGGGGCCCATTATTCTGTATGGAGGACTATGTGGGGCCCATTATTCTGTATGGAGGACTATGTGGGGCCCATTATTCTGTATGGAGGACTATGTGGGGCCCATTATTCTGTATGGAGGACTATGTGGGGCCCATTATTCTGTATGGAGGACTATGTGGGGCCCATTATTCTGTATGGAGGACTATGTGGGGCCCATTATTCTGTATGGAGGACTATGTGGGGCCCATTATTCTGTATGGAGGACTATGTGGGGCCCATTATTCTGCATGGAGGACTATGTGGGGCCCATTATTCTGCATGGAGGACTATGTGGGGCCCATTATTCTGAATGGAGGACTATGTGGGGCCCATTATTCTGCATGGAGGACTATGTGGGGCCCATTATTCTGCATGGAGGACTATGTGGGGCCCATTATTCTGCATGGAGGACTATGTGGGGCCCATTATTCTGCATGGAGGACTATGTGGGGCCCATTATTCTGCATGGAGGACTATGTGGGGCCCATTATTCTGCATGGAGGACTATGTGGGGCCCATTATTCTGCATGGAGGACTATGTGGGGCCCATTATTCTGCATGGAGGACTATGTGGTGCCCATTATTCTGCATGGAGGACTATGTGGGGCCCATTATTCTGCATGGAGGACTATGTGGGGCCCATTATTCTGCATGGAGGACTATGTGGGGCCCATTATTCTGCATGGAGGACTATGTGGGGCCCATTATTCTGCATGGAGGACTATGTGGGGCCCATTATTCTGCATGGAGGACTATGTGGGGCCCATTATTCTGCATGGAGGACTATGTGGGGCCCATTATTCTGTATACAGGTTGGCCCGCAACTTTGTCCAAGATTTTCATTTTGGCCCTCTGCATGTTTTTAGTTTTACATCCCTGTTCTAAAGACTTTGGCCCGATTTTCTCGTTGGTCTTGATGAGGGGGTGTGGTGCAGTCAGACACTCCTATTTCATGAAGAGGCGCACTCTTCATGAATCTGGAGCGTCTTATGAGTGGCGTTCATCTCCGTGCTCCATGCTAGAATTCTTGTCACAGTAAGCGACTGAACTCTGTTTTCTGGTATAGGGAAAGCCATGGATTGTCATGAATTAGACGAGCTGTGGCGTCCCGCAGAACCTGGCATGAAAAAGCCAAATGTTGCAAAATTTTGGCACTACTCTGAGCACACCATTTAATGAATTAGTTGCATCTTACAAATGCCGTGCGCCTCTGGCAGAAATGTACTCCAGTCACATACTGGAGTACATTTCTGGAGTAAGTTGCGCCACTAAAGTTGCTTAACTTTTCGTGAATTTGATGAGCAGCCTTAGCCATATTCTGTTCCATCCATGCTCCGTCCATAGTGGCATAGCTGGCCAGGACTGGCGTGAAAATTTTTGCGCAATTTTAGAATTGCCCAAAAAAAAACCCAGGGATTTATTAAAGTGTAATACGCCAGAGTTCTCATGTAACACACCTTAACAATTTAGCTCCTAAGGGTGCATTTACACTGGCCTGACAGGAAACGAGTCTTCCTAGGAACATGCATTCTCAATAATTGGACAATATGCTTGTTTGTCTAGTGAAATACTTCTTACTTTTACTTACGGTACTTTTTCTTTTTTCTTAACTGTAATATACATTTACATCAAAGGTCACGTGCAGGGTGTATAGCGCTGGCTCAAGTTGTTACACAGCCATCATCTGCCGCTAACAGAAGCAACCAAAGCTCTACCTCTGGTTGGTGCTGTTTAACCATGTAAATGCCTTATTTAAATGACATTTAAACCAGCCCCCCCCCGGCATTCAATTTTTTTTATTCTTTTCTGCATTTAACATATGGTTTAAATAATTTTATATTTTGATAGAGCAGACTATTTTAGATAGTTTTTTTTTTTTATTTGGACACAACAATACCAAACATGTTAGTTTTTTTACTTCTATTTCTTTCAACAGGAAAAGTGAGTGATTTAAGCTTTTATATTTAAGATTTAATACAATTTCTTTTTTACATTCTTACTTTTTTTTATTTTTAGTCCTCTTGGGAAAATTGAATCTGTAAATCATTTGATCACTCAGACTATATGGTAGTATGAGATATACCATACTTTTATAGTAGGAATGCCATTCTTAGTATGGCAGATATTGGGAAGGGGTTACGCAGTTTAGTAACATTAAGTACTGTTGAAACCTGGTGCCAAGGTCTTTGGAGATAGTCTTGCACCTTTTTGGACTGCTTGTGCTTGGTGGTGATGGAAGTTCAGGTCTGCTTAGACCATTTTTGTTTTGTGTTTGCAATTCTGAACAGAGAGCAGAAACTGAGGGAAAGCTCTCCATTTTTCAAAATTGCTCAAAAACTTGGTGTTTCTGCTCTGTAAGCTCAGCAAAGACTGTGTGCCCATACTGGCTTTATTTGAGCATCAAACCAACATTCATACGTAGGGATAAGCCGACCCATGGATGCTTAGGTTCTTCGGGTTCGAACGAACTTTAGTCCAAAATTCGATTCGGGTACCAGAACTCTACCCAACCTTAACTCAAACCCCACAGAAGTCAATGAGGAACCAAACTTTAGTGCTGTAAAATGGTCGTAGTAAGGGTTAAGGGGCTGCCAAAGGTAGCAGAGTACCCCCACAGAGTCTCTGTCTCTCTCTGTCGGTGTCTCTCTCTCTCTGTTTCTCTCATCCCAGAAGTCTGAATACTAAAACGGACTTCCTTGATAAGTCAGTGTTCGGAGTTCAGCACTGAATACCAGGTGTCCAGTTCGGGTTCGCTCATCAAGGCTACTTAATGGGAATCTGTCAGCAGGTTATTGTTATGTAATCTAAAGACAGCAGGAGATAGAGGCTGAGACACAGAATTCAGGGATGTGTCACTTGTCAAGGTGCTGTTGTTTACTAACTGAAGGATTTATCACTAAGAGGTTAACATTGCTGGACTAGGCTGGCAACCCCTTCCTGTGATAAGCACCTCGCTGTCTATGGACTTTTGTACTTAGAGAGCCTGGTGTGGGCGGGATTTGTTTTCTCAGCTCTGCTCCTTTCTAAATGTAAGAACTGCTGCACCCTGTAATCTAAGTGATACATTGTTGGATTCAGCTTCTTTCCCTACATCATGCTGTTCTTAGATGAGGTAGCAGGTGACAGATCTCACTTTAAAGTCATGAGCGCATAGACAAGGTGGGTCCAGGTGAGCCTACATTCTAATTTCTCACAGGTTAGTTTTGATTTTGTTTCATTTGCTGCCATTAATCATGTCCAGGCATTGTTTTCCATTGGTATGCTTTTTTTCCTGATAGATTTTTTTAAATTTATTTTTGTGTCTTATGCTTTTCTGTATCAAACATATGATAGATACATACATCCAAACTGTTTCCGTAAACACTTTTTATTTCTGAAGACTTACATAGCGTGCTAAATATTCAGGGGTGCCAATCATGTTGTCTCACAACTTAACAGCACATTTGTGAAGATCTTCCATGTGTAATATATTCTTCTTTCTTTTCTTTAGAATTGATTGATGTAACCTGCACCCTGTTGTTGCTGAACCCCGATTTCACTACTGCATGGAATGTAAGGTATGCATCCTTCTTTTGCCTTTTCTTAAAGGGACTTTGTCAGCCCTGAATGACTGTTGAAACCAAGTACGGACACTTGGTGCTTCACGGCTGGGCCAATTGTTTAAATACACCTTCCCACCTGCTTGCTGCCCCTCTGTCTACAACCCCCCCTCTTCTTTGATGGACAACTCTGGCTTTATAGGACCAGAGAAGGATGGAGAAACCTGAAGGTGTATGTAAATGTTTGGCCTTAGCGCCTGTACTTAGTTTGAAAAGTCATTCTGTGCTGACAGTCCCTTTAATGTGAAACTTGGACCTTGTGTTCGTCTTGCTTCTATCATTATAAGTCACACGAGAGCCATTGCATAGCAACAATTTGTGTTAGGCTTTGACTTGCTTTTTCTACTGGGCTTTTTGGAGATGTGTGTTTCGCTCATATGGACATCAGAAGTTCTTGTAAGGTAAGATTTCATAGGCTATATAATGCTAGTTCTTCATCAGTTATTAATAATTGCACAGCTTCTGTCACATGGTTTAATGAAGAAGATGACCTTTTACGTTCCTTGACTTTATAATTATGGTCTCTCCATTTATTTAGGATAATATAATAGAAGCCATCTAGAAGCACTAGTAATTAGATGGTTCATTCAAATGTAGGCAAAATTATAACAAACATTGTATTATATCACTAAAATAATGTATTGTGGCACAACTATCTTAAAAAAAATTATAATAGTATCTGCTAACTAATGTGACGCTGGTTTTGCTACTTAGTGATTCCCCTCCTTGCGGGGACGTTGTATCACATTTTTTATCTGACTGCAACATTGTAATGAAAATGTGAGGAGCTTTACACAAATAAAACACATTATGCAGTACATGTTCTATGGAAAAGTCAGTAAAGAATTAGAAAACATCAGATCATAGTTCAGGAGTCAGAAGGGGTGTACCATACGTGGAGATTGTCCCAAAATGTCGATGTGGGTTTAGAGTCCCCATGCGCATCCTTGGTTTGGCAACTACAAAGGGCGGATGAGCAATCCTTGGAGCAGACAGAACTGGCACTAGTTGTAGCTGCCCATGTGATGCTGTGCCGATTCATAGGAAGGGGATACAGTAAAGGGAAGTTGGATGTGTAATCCTAATGGTTTCTTTGTTTTTCTGTATTTTAGAACACAAGTTCTCTGTTGTACACATAATTTTTAATATCTGATTTAGAAATGGACTGTTATGGAAAGGAGTATGTGTTCTCCTTTACGATAGGTTTGGTTATTACTAGTTTTTAAAATCAATGATGAAACTTTGTATTTTTATGTAAAGCTCTTGACCCTTCTGATTCCCTGTGCCTGTGTATATTATTATAGGCCTATAACAAATGTCAGAGATCTGGCAGCGTATGAGCTCGTTTTGCTCATCAATGATACAATGATGTTGTGTTTATTTTTATTTATTTTTTTCTCTGTTGGATTAAACTGTCTGAGACTTTTTGTTACTCGGCATAATTTTAAAAGGAAACGCGTATACCTGATGTGTTTATGTGCCTGTTTATACTAAGACTTAATTAGGTCCGTGCCACTTTAAATCAGTAATGTGCCTTATATTTATCCAACAGGAAAGAGTTGATCCAGTCTGGGGCTGTCAACCCAGAAAAGGATTTGCATCTTGGGAAACTGGCCTTAACGAAGTTCCCGAAAAGTCCTGAAACTTGGATCCACAGGTCTAGTATTTAGTGGTTAACTTCCTGCATTTTATTACCTGTTTCCCCATAACTGTGCTATGCCTCTACATCGCATGTAGTCGTCTGTAGATGAAAAAATAGGCATACCCAATATTTTGTATGTTATAGCTGTTATAAAACTGCTGCTCTTAGGCCACGTTCACATAATCAGTATTTGGTCAGTAAGCCAAAATCAGGAGTGGAACAATCAGAGGAAAAGTATAATAGAAACACGTCACAACTTCTGTATTTATCACCCACTCCTGGTTTTGGCTTACAAATACTGATGTAAAATGCTGACCAAATACCAAGACACCCCTCCCAGTTGTGGCGTGTCTTGTCTCATATCAACATTTTTTATTTTTAAATTCTAATATTAGATCGTACACAAAGAAAAGCTTAAAGGGGTTGTCCCCTTCCAGAATACTTTTTCCTAGGCTGCAGTAGCTAGAAAAGAGAAACAAACTGAGTAAACAAAAAAAAAACAGAGTAATACTTACCCTCCGTGGGTCCAGTACCGGCTTTCCACTTCTGCCCAGTCTCTTGATTGGCTGCAGAACTGTCAATGTGACACCAGCACTGCCACCAAACAACAGAGACCGGGGCAGCGGCGGAGAGTCTGCGCTGGATCCACGGTAAGTAATACTCTGTTTTTGTTTTATAACTAATGCAGCCTACGAAAGAAAGCTTTTTTTTTAATACTCCCTCCATCTGGTTTTGTGAGAAGCAGTGTTTAGTGACAGCCAGTGTATGATCTGATCCTTGAATTGGGCTTCAATGTAGCAAGAGGAAGTGTTTGGGGGTACATGTGTGCTAATAAAAATTATAGAGGTTTTCTAACCCTGAGACTATCTTTCATTCATCATTGAAATCTATGTAAGCAATTTAATGGGAAACCCCCATCAATAAATACATTACTAACGTTTTACAGTTCTCGCAGTTCATCCTCTATGACCATTTTGCCCCGCCTCGCTGTTGTCCAATCTGATGTAAACACTGACTGTTCCTTCTTGCCTGTGCTGTCCATGTGGCTAGATGACATGATCACATGACTACACTGTCCACAGCGCTGCACATCTGCGCATTGGCTAGGCTGTTCTGTTGCGCCCTTGGCTAGGCTGTTCTGTTGCGCCCTTGGCTAGGCTGTTCTGTTGCGCCCTTGGCTAGGCTGTTCTGTTGCGCCCTTGGCTAGGCTGTTCTGTTGCGCCCTTGGCTAGGCTGTTCTGTTGCGCCCTTGGCTAGGCTGTTCTGTTGCGCCCTCGGCTAGGCTGTTCTGTTGCGCCCTCGGCTAGGCTGTTCTGTTGCGCCCTCGGCTAGGCTGTTCTGTTGCGCCCTCGGCTAGGCTGTTCTGTTGCGCCCTCGGCTAGGCTGTTCTGTTGCGCCCTCGGCTAGGCTGTTCTGTTGCGCCCTCGGCTAGGCTGTTCTGTTGCGCCCTCGGCTAGGCTGTTCTGTTGCACCAAGCAGGGACCTTTGTGTAAATGTTAGCTATCCTTATGATGTCCAGTCAATGAGGTGGCTTGGCTAATTTTAAGTGGTTCCAGTTACAAATTCTGCGGTCTATATACCCATATTTGTTTGTAGGGATGGAACAGGCATTAATTCAGTGCTCCGTGGAATAGGCTAAAAACCTTTATTCTGAACGTATTTTCAGGTGCTTATTTTTCTCTGATGTCCTGCGTCTACTGGCAGGCTTCCTGCTTTATCTTTATTCCTGTTTATCTTTAATGGAAGCTTCTAGCGATTTTACACTCGAGCTGCCTTTTAACTGATTTCCCATAGGAGTGGTGATTAGTTTCCCATCAGGCTCTTATCTGTGGGCTGGTCTCACCCGCTAGTATCTAACATTCCCTGAGAGAACATTAAATCCTGAGATCATACACCAGACATGCAGTATTCTTCACACTAGAATCAATGTCTATCCTAAGCAGAAAGATTTCTTCCTACCGTTGTGTATTCCGCTTGCATGAGCTTAGAGTAAGTGGGTATTATAACATTGTAAATAATTTCTTTGAATTGACTAAACACTGGAGTTTTATGTACTGCTGCTAAAGAGATTAACCTTTTCCAGCCACGGCCATTTTTTTTTTTTGCCATAACAGTCTTCCAAGAGCCATAACCTTTATTTTCCTACTGATTTAGCCATAGGAGGAGCTCAGGAGCAGAACTCTCGCTGCATACATACAGTCATATGAAAAAGTTTGGGCACCCCTATTAATCTTAAGCTTAATGTTTTATAAAAATTGGTGTTTTTGCAACAGCTATTTCAGTTTGATATATGTAATAACTGTTGGACACAGTAATGTTTCTGCCTTGAAATGAGGTTTATTGTGCTAACAGAAAATGTGCAATCTGCATTCAAACAAAATTTGACCGGTGCATAAGTATGGGCACCCTTATCATTTTCTTGTTTTAAATACTCCTGCCTACTTTTTACTGACTTACTAAAGCACTTTTTTTGGTTTTGTAACCTCATTGAGCTTTGAACTTTATAGCCAGGTGTATGCAATCATGAGAAAAGCTACTTAAAGTGGCCACTTGCAAGTTGTTCTCCTGTTTGAATCTCCTCTGAAGAGTGGCATCATGGGCTCCTCAAAACAACTGTCAAATGATCTGAAAACAAAGATTATTCAACATAGTTGTTCAGGGGAAGGATACAAAAAGCTGTCTCAGAGATTTAACCTGTCAGTTTCCACTGTGAGGAACATAGTAAGGAAATGGAAGAACATAGGGACAGTTCTTGTTAAGGCCAGAAGTGTCAGGACAAGAAAAACATCAGAAAGGCAGAGAAGAAGAATGGTGAGATCAGTCAAGGACAATCCTCAGACCACCTCCAGAGAGCTGCAGCATCAACTTGCTGCAGATGGTGTCACTGTGCATCGGTCAACTATACAACGCACTTTGCACAAGGAGAAGCTGTATGGGAGAGTGATGCGAAAGAAGCCGTTTCTGCAAGTACGCACAAACAGAGTCGGCTGAGGTATGCAAAAGCACATTTGAAGAAGCCTATTTCTTTTTGGAAGAAGGTCCTGTGGACTGATGAAACCAAGATTGAGTTGTTTGGTCATACAAAAAGGCGTTATGCATGGTGGCAAAAAAACACAGCATTCCAAGAAAAACACTTGCTACCCACAGTAAAATTTGGTGGAGGTTCCATCATGCTTTGGGGCTGTGTGGTCAATGCCGGCACTGGGAATCTTGTTAAAGTTGAGGGACGCATGGATTCCACTCAGTATCAGCAGATTCTTGGCAATAGTGTTCAAGAATCAGTGATAAAGTTGAAGTTACGCAGTGGATGGATCTTTCAGCAAGACAATGATCCAAAACACCGCTCCAAATCTACTCAGGCATTCATGCAGAGGAACAATTACAATGTTCTGGAATGGTCATCCCAGTCCCCAGACCTGAATATCATTGAACATCTGTGGGATCATTTGAAGAGGCTGTCCATGCTCGGCGACCATCAAACTTAACTGAACTGGAATTGTTTTGTAAAGAGGAATGGTCAAAAATACCTTCATCCAGGATCCAGGAAATCATTAAAAGCTACAGGAAGCGACTAGAGGCTGTTATTTTTGCAAAAGGAGGATCTACTAAATATTAATGTCACTTTTCTGGTGAGGTGCCCATACTTATGCACCTGTCAAATTTTGTTTGAATGCAGATTGCACATTTTCTGTTAGTACAATAAACCTCATTTCAAGGCAGAAACATTACTGTATCCAACAGTTATTACATATATCTGTGATGAACCTGTAGCCGCCTGTTCCTTGAGAGCTTTCAGGCTGTCGTCTGCTTCCAACGCAGCCTGAAATTCCTGACTTGATGTGGCCAGAATCGACGAAACTGCCACATCCTCTGTCAGCCCCTCCGGGCATGTCACCTGGCCGCTGTCTGACCCGGCAGACACTTGGTCAGAAGTGGGGAAGCCGTCGGACCTCTGCAAGGCTCCTTGGGCTCCGGCGCTCCCACTCCTGGTGACAGCGGCTATGACCGCTGTGACCGTGGGTAGTGCCTGCTTCCCCTCTGTTTCTGACCAAGCCGCCCGATCAGGCAGGCTTCCTAGGCCTTTGGACATCTCGGATGTGGGGAACTCCTGCCCTGGGGTCTTACCTGGCGGCTCCTCTCTTGGGACACCCCCACCTCCCATGGCCTGTTCCTCCCCCTGCAGTGGGCCTATACTCAGCAGCCTGGATACCCCTGGGAGCCCTACACTGCCGGTAGCTGCCCCCCTCTCCATCCCTGAGCTTCCCTCTACAGAATCCTGCCCGCCCCCTCCCTCACCGGAGGACAAGAGGTCACGGCACGCCGGCTGAGCACCTCTGCGGGCATCCCCACACTCCCCACCTGCTTTCACTAACCCTGTTTGTGTTGTGTCTGTGCAGGTGTTACCCTCAGGTTTCACTCCCTCCTCCTCAGCAGGACGCACACTACATACAACATGGTTGGCATTAGCAGCAGACAAATCAATACACTCTTGGGGGGCCGAACTTGGGGGTTCAGAGGGTACATACTGCGATACTAGACGCCCCAAGTCGGTCCCTAATAAAACATTTGCGGGAATATTTGGCGTTACTCCCACCTCCCGCATCCCCCTTCCGGCACCCCAGTCCAAATACACCATGGCAACGGGAAGTGCCGGCTCCACGCCTCCAACCCCGGAGACGGAAAGAGTCTTTCCTGGTACCAAGTCCTGGGGGGACACCACCTCAGGCCGTACCAGTGTTCGTTCAGCGCCCGTGTCCCGCAGTCCCATGACCGCAGAACGGCCTATGGTGACGGGTTGGATGTTGTCCAGGGACCTACCACCACCCCCTCCCACACACAAAACATTGGGCGCTCTCTGGGACTGGGATGGGGTCTTTTGGCGCTGGGGACACTCAGCCCTAAAGTGTCCTGGTTTGTTGCATAGATGACAACGTCTTACGTCTGGTCCTTGCCTGGAGAGGGCAACAGGGGGATACACCCCTTGTGTTCTAGGGGCCGGGGAAACAGGGGCATGACTGGGCTTACCCCCTCTCCAGGTGCTGCTGGCAGACTTCTTCAGCTCAGGCGCCCTGTTATTGGCATACTCGTCTGCCAGGGCGGCTGTAGCAGAAGCCCCTGTTGGTTTTCGGTCACGGAGGAACTGTCGGAGGTCCTCTGGGCAGTTCCACAAGAACTGCTCCGTGACGAACAGTTCCTGGACCTCCTGGCAGGTAGTAAGCGCTAGACCCGAGGTCCAGTGCTCTGCGGCTCTCAACAGCGCCCGCATATGATCGGTCCAGGTGTCCTTGGGGCCACGCAGCAGGCTCCGGAACTTCTGGCGGTACGACTCGGGAGTGAGGTTGTACTGCCGGATCAGGGCCCGCTTGATGCAGTCGTAGTTCTGTACCTCCCCGGCAGGTAAGTCCCCCAAGGCATCCAGGGACTTACCCCTCAAACGGGGGGTCAGGTATCTGGCCCACTGATCCCGGGCCAGATGGTGCTGAAGACAGGTCCGTTCAAATGCCACCAGAAAGGAGTCCAGGTCCCCATCCTTCTCCAGTAGAGGGAAGTCCTCAGCTCGGACTTTGGACGACTTGGTCTCCTGATGGGTTGGTTGCTCCAGCGGAAGCCCCCGCTGGGCCAGGTCCAGTTGGTGCTGGCGCTCCGCAGCTCGCTCTGCACGCTCCGCAGCCTCCCGGCGCTCTGCAGCTTCACGCTCCGCAGCCCGCTCCGCAGCCCGCTCCGCAGCCCGCTCTGCACGCTCCTCCTCCGCTGCCTTCTCTGATGCTGCCAGGAGGGTTTTGTAGACGGCATCGCCATGAGACTGGAGACTTGCCATAGCCGCTTGTAAAAGGGCTTGTGATCTGGACAGGCTGGGCTGGGTAGGTGGTGGGCAGCCCACTGCGGGACCGTATACTGGGGACTGGCTCCCTGAGGTGCCCGGGCTGGACTCCTCCTCGCCATGAGTAACAATGTCCTCCCCTCCTGCCACACGGACCGTAGCATTAGCCTCTTGCAGGGTCTTGCTCCTGGTGCCGTCTGCCATCTTGGTAACCGACACCGCTGCAACCCTGAGTTTGCACACACCTTGTTATACTTTTAGCCTGACCGTCTAACGTTGGGCTGACCTTAAGACTCCAGCAGTGGAAGTTACCACTGGCAGTCTTTAGTGCCTGGGAGTAGGGGTCCCACAACACTATTATTCTGCAATCCCACCGCTGCCACCAATGTGATGAAAGCCGGCCGGTGGGTGCAGCTCTCTGGCGCCCCCTTACCTCTCAGGTCAGTCAAGGTACTGCACCTAGAGAAAGTAGTGCCAGGAAGCTGCAACCAGCGCAGGGAACACGGTAGTGTGTTATCCCTTCAACGTCACTAAACCGTAACGTCACTACACAGCACAACTCGCTAGCGCCCTCTTAGCCTCAGGTCAGTCAAGGAACTGCACCTAGGATAAGCGGTCGCCAGGGAGACTGTCCTGTAACCTACTGGGTATCGGGGCCCTCTGTAGTGAGGGCGGTATATATATCTTCCTTGGCCGCGCCAGGAATATATATATCTGAACCTCCGACCGTCACTACCAGCCTTCCCCAATCCCCAGTTGGTATGCTGCCACCAGTCCCTATTTTAGATATACGCCCAGTCCGTGAATGGGCCTATATCGGGTCAGGAACCAACCCTGGGTAGCGTTTTTGGCTTGAGCCGAGCTCACACGGACGTGCGTTCGTTATGCAGAATAAAAGGCAGGCCCACAATTACTTGAGGTAATTGATTATAATAATACACTAGATACACGATATACAACTAAATATACACAGGTATAAGGTCAGGCTAAACTATACAACAATGGAATACAACACACAGAATCACCACAGCATATCAGTTACCGGTTTCTTGATTTTCTTGTGACGCAGGGAGAGGATTCTGCGATCGCAGGCACGGTTCTTTGTTACAGGCTGAGGCCTACCACCGCATGGTCAAACTGCTCCTCCCCTTGGTGGCCTCAGCTGGTGCTCAGATGTTCAGCACACCACTCTTGGGTCAAGACTGACTTGTCTCTTGTCTGTCCTGCTATCTTACCTGCCCCGTCCCGCCCACTGCTGGTGAGGTCAGCTGGCTCAGTCTCCACCCTCAGGTCTAACTTCGATCAGAAGCCCAAATTCTATGGAACCCAATAACTTCTTCTGGGATGGTCTCATGATACCCCCAGGGGTTCCCATGGATTCGGGCCGCCGTAACCGACCTTTTGATATCAATTATGATACCATACGGTCCTCAGGAATGGCTCAGCGCTATATCTTGGCTTCCAGAGCACGTACAAACGTCTACCGCGG
Source organism: Phyllobates terribilis (assembly GCF_046119375.1). NCBI lineage: Eukaryota > Metazoa > Chordata > Amphibia > Anura > Dendrobatidae > Phyllobates > Phyllobates terribilis. The sequence continues at coordinate 175,114,696 of NW_027362761.1, read as the reverse complement.
AGGCTTGTGTGCGCAATGGCTCCGGGACGCCGTGATATTTTTTTTATTGGCCCATCCCATGCAACATGCGTGTACTTTTCATGTTTCTATATCTTATGCCTCCATGCTTGTGACAGACAAAGAAACTAGTCCTATGGGACAAATGGTCAGGTACAGATAGACGAAGCACCCCCCCCTGCTGGCTGTGTTTCCTCTCGAAGTCTTTGAAGCTCCTAGCATTCAAGTGTTAAGTAGGCTTCTTATCTTACAGGAGCCTGGATGGGGGGAAACTATCTAGTTGACGTTTTAACAGAAGGTCCCAAGGGTGGGGGCTGCTGAAGTGTGGCCATCCCTGGATATGATTTATCATTACCAAGATGGCGGCTACAGGTTCATCACAATATCAAACTGAAATAGCTGTTGCAAAAACACCAATTTTTATAAAACATTAAGCTTAAGATTAATAGGGGTGCCCAAACTTTTTCATATGACTGTATAGTAGGTGTGAGTTGTACACAATTTTTTTCCCGTCTTTCGTTGTTTTTTTTTCTTTTTACACTACAGTATATGGTAAAGTGAAATAGCTATTTACAGACATTATGGCCACTGTCCCCATTGGGGCTCACAATCTCTAGATTCCCTATCAGTATGTCTTTGGAGTGTGGGAGGAAACCCACACAAATACGGGGAGAACATACAAACTCCTTGCCGATATTGTCCTTGGTGGGATTTGACCCCTGGACCCCGTGTGTGTGTGTGTGTGTGTGTGTGTGTGTGTGTAATATAAATATACAAATATATATATATATCTCAAAAAAATAAGGGGAACACTCAAATAACACATCCTAGATCTGAATGAATGAAATATTCTCATTGAATATTTTGTTCTGTACAAAGTTGAATGTGCTGATAACAAAATCACACAAAAATCATGAAATCAAATTTATTAACCAATGGAGGCCTGGATTTGGAGTCACCCCCCAAAATGAAAGTGGAAAAACACACTACAGGCTGATCCAACTTTGATGTAATGTCCTTAAAACAAGTCAAAATGAGGCTCAGTATTGTGTGTGGCCTCCACGTGCCTGTATGACCTCCCTACAACGCCTGGGCATGCTCCCGATGAGGTTGCGGATGGTCTCCTGTGGGATCTCCTCCCAGACCTGAACTAAAGCATCCGCCAACTCCTGGACAGTCTGTGGTGCAACGTGACGTTGGTGGATGGTGCGAGACATGATGTCCCAGATGTGCTCAATTGGATTCAGGTCTGGGGAACAGGCGGGCCAGTCCATAGCTTCAATGCCTTCATCTTGCAGGAACTGCTGACACTCCAGCCACATGAGGTCTGACATTGTCCTGCATTAGGAGGAACCCAGGACCAACCGCACCAGCATATGGTCTCACAAGGGGTCTGAGGATCTCATCTCGGTACCTAATGGCAGTCAGGCTACCTCTGGTGAGCACATGGAGGGCTGTTCTGCCCTCCAAAGAAATGCCACCCCACACCATTACTGACCCACTGCCAAACCGGTCATGCTGAAGGATGTTGCAGGCAGCAGATCTCTCTCCACAGCGTCTCCAACACTCTGTCACGTCTGTCACGTGCTGAGTGTGAACCTGCTTTCATCTGTGAAGAGCACAGGGCGCCAGTGGCTACTTTGCCAATTCTGGTGTTCTGTGGCAAAATGCCAAGCATCCTGAACGGTGTTGGGCTGTGAGCACAACCCCCATCTGTGGACGTCGGGCCCTCATACCACCCTCATGGAGTCGGTTTCTAACCGTTTGTGCAGACACATGCACATTTGTGGCCAGCTGGAGGTCATTTTGCAGGGCTCTGGCAGTGCTCCTCCTGTTCCTCCTTGCACAAAGGCGGAGGTAGCGGTCCTGCTGCTGGGTTGTTGCCCTTCTACTACCCCCTCCACGTCTCCTGGTATACTGGCCTGTCTCCTGGTAGCGCCTCCAGCCTCTGGACACTACGCTGACAGACACAGCAAACCTTCTTGCCACATCTCGCATTGATGTGCCATCCTGAATGAGCTGTACTACCTGAGCAACTTCTGTGGGTTGTAGAGTTCGTCTCATGCTACCACGAGTGTGAAAGCACAACCAACATTCAAAAGTGACCAAAACGTCAGCCAGAAAGCAGTGGTACGGAGATGTGGTCTGTGGTCCCCACCTGCAGAACCACTCCTTTATTGAGTGTGTCTTGATAATTGCCAATAATTTCCATTTATTGTCTATTCCATTTGCACAACAGCATTTGAAATTGATTCTCAATCAGTGTTGCTTCCTAAGTGTACAGTTTGATTTCACAGAAGTTTGATTCACTTGGAGTTATATTCTGTTGTTTAAGTGTTCCCTTTATTTTTTTGTGTGTAATATATATATATATATATATATATATATAATAGTGGTGGCCATTTTGAGATCTCTCCACAGGTGTTCTATGGGATTCAGGTCTGGACTCATTGCTGGCCACCTTAGAAGTCTCCAGTGCTTTCTCTAAAACCATTTTATAGTGCTTTTGGAAGTGTGTTTTGGGTCATTGTCCTGCTGGAAGACCCATGACCTCTGAGGGAGACCCAGCTTTCTCACACTGGGCCCTATATTATGCTGCAAAATTTGTTGGTAGTCTTCAGACTTCATAATGCCATGCACACGGTCAAGCAGTCCAGAGGCAGCAAAGCAACCCCAAAACATCAGGGAACCTCCGCCATGTTTGACTGTAGGGACCGTGTTCTTTTCTTTGAATGGCTCTTTTTTTTTCCTGTACACTCTATGTTGATGCTTTTTCCCAAAAAGCTCTACTTTTGTCTCATCTGACCAGAGAACATTCTTCCAAAACGTTTTAGGCTTTCTCAGGTAAGTTTTGGCAAGCTCCAGCCTGGCTTTTTTATGTCTCGGGGTAAGAAGTGGGGTCTTCCTGGGTATCCTACCATACAGTCCCTTTTCATTCAGACGCCGACGGATAGTACGGGTTGACACTGTTGTACCCTCGGACTGCAGGGCAGCTTGAACTTGTTTGGATGTTAGTCGAGGTTCTTTATCCACCATGCGCACAATCTTGCGTTGAAATCTCTCGACAATTTTTCTTTTCCATCCACATCTAGGGAGGTTAGCCACAGTGCCATGGGCTTTAAACTTCTTGATGACACTGCGCACGGAAGACACAGGAACATTCAGGTCTTTGGAGATGGACTTGTAGCCTTGAGATTGCTCATGCTTCCTCACAATTTGGTTTCTCAAGTCCTCAGACAGTTCTTTGGTCTTCTTTCTTTTCTCCATGCTCAATGTGGTACACACAAGGACACAGGACAGAGGTTGAGTCAACTTTAATCCATGTTAACTGGCTGCAAGTGTGATTTAGTTATTGCCAACACCTGTTAGGTGCCACAGGTAAGTTAATGGTGCTGTTAATTACACGAATTAGAGAAGCATCACATGATTTTTCAAACAGTGCCAATACTTTTGTCCACCCCCTTTTTTAGGTTTGGTGTGGAATTGTATCCAATTTGGCTTTAGGACAATTCTTTTTGTGTTTTTTCATTGAAGACAAATTAAATGAAGATAATAATACCAAAGAATTTGTGATTGCAATCATTTTCAGGAAGAAACTGAGTATTATCTGACAGAATTGCAGGGGTGCCAATACTTTTGGCCACCACTGTATACACACACACACACACACACACACACACACACACACACACACACACACACACACACACACACACACCGTATTTGTATTTTTCGGACCATAAGACACACCTAGGTTTTAAAGGAGGAAAATAGGAAAAAAAAATTTAAGCAAAAAATGTGGTCATGATGCCCTGTTATGGGAGAGGGGGTCTGCTGCTGACACTGGTATTGGGGTAATGTTCCCCAATTCTGTTAATATCCTCCATCCTGGTATGTATGGCCCCTCCTTCCTGGTATAAGTGGCTCCCATCCCGGTATGCATGGCACCTCTTGAGCCCCCATCCTGGTATGCATGGCACCCCTCTGAGCCCCCATCCTGGTATGCATGGCACCCCTCTGAGCCCCCATCCTGGTATGCATGGCACCCCTCTGAGCCCCCATCCTTGTATGCATGGCACCCCTCTGAGCCCCCATCCTGGTATGCATGGCACCCCTCTGAGCCCCCATCCTGGTATGCATGGCACCCCTCTGAGCCCCCATCCTGGTATGCATGGCACCCCTATGAGCCCTCATCCCGGTATGCATGGCACCATTCTGAGCCCCCATCCTGGTATGTATGGCACCCCTTGAGCCCCCATCACGCTGCCTACAAAAAAACAAAAAAAAACAATCATACTCACCTCCTCTCTCCTCCAGCGCTGTCCCGCTCTGCTGCCGACACTCTCACTGTGTGAGCGGCGCATGGCAGGGCGCGCATGGCGTCCCTGCCATGCGCCCTCACACAGTGTGAGACGCTGTGCTGGAATAGTCACTGCTCCCCACGCCGGGACTCTGTGCGTGGGGAGCAGTGACCATTCAGTCTGTTCAATAGCCAGCACACTGTACCGCAGCGCGGCTCCTGCTGCGCGCTCTGTTGTCAGTGTGCCTGCTATTAAAGACCATGGATATTCTCTACAACCCATGGGAGTGGGTTGTAGCGAATATTCATGAGCTTTAATAGCGGGCACACTAACCGCAGAGCGCAGCAGGAGCCACGCTGCGGCTCCAGTGTGCTGGCTATTAAGAGAAATGAATATTCATTGCTCTCCACGCCCATGGGCGTGGGGAGCAGGGAATATTCATTTTCTTTAGTAGCGGGCACAGCTAGACTGCAGCAGGCGGCTGCTGCTTCCTGTGCCCCGCTGATCCCCCGCTGCCGCTCCCCCACACGCACCACCATGCGGCCATATCATAATATAGTGTTCGGACTATAAGACGCACCCCCCACTTTCCTCCAAAATTTTGGAGGAAAAAGTGCGTCTTATAGTCCGAAAAATCCGATTATGTATGTATGTATGTATGTATGTTATTAGAAGATCTGCACTGATCTCCTTGTGAAGCCCTAGCCTGTTGTTAGTATAGCCGCCTTCTCTCCGGCACTCCTGTCCTCTACATGGATGCTGTTGGAGAGACTTGATCAGACATATTTGGAAATGTTCTAGTCCAGAAGATGATTATATTTTCAGTTGCCACTAGTATTGTCATGTTGAGAAATAAAATTAGGTTCTGCTCCAATAAGATACACAATGGACATTAAAACTGGACAGACAAATAGTTTAAATCATAGAAGTTGTCCAACCCGAGAATTATTGTTGATGCTTTAGAGCAGGGCACTATGTGGTTGCACAATGCCTTTTGCAGTGTGTTTAAGCTCAAAAGTCAGACGTATCAATAGGCCTTTTGCCCTCCTTTCAGGCTGGTATACGTTTTAAAACTAGTAACAACTCAACTTTTTCCATGACAGGCGATGGGTGTTGCAGCATCTTCTGCAGGAGCACATTCCTCCATCGCTGGTGAAAAAGGAAGCGAGTAGTCCGTTGCTGACAGAGCAGCTCCAGGGTATTGTGCGAGAAGAGATGAATGTCTGCTGTGAAGCCGCAGGAAGGTACCCAAGCAACTACAACTCCTGGTCCCATCGTATTTGGGTTCTACAGCACCTGGGGAAACTAAATGTCAAGGTATTTGGAACGTGAAAAGTAAAAGTTTGAACATACTTGTTAGTGAATTTATTAGTCTTTTTTTTATTAAAAAAAGGAAAATAAAGATGTTTGCGCTGATGAAAATCTGTAAGAAATAGCAATCTTTTATAGCTCTCACCTTCTGCCAAAGACTTCTTCTGGTTTTATTTATCAATCATAGATGCCTTTGGAATCAGCCGATCAGTGCACGTGCGGCTGTTGATACCTTTGACCATTACAGCCATTTATATCTTTTACCTGCTCTAACTTCAATGATCACTGCATACGCTTCTAAGAAAAATGTCTTTGCACTGTGTTAGATCGCAGATTGAAAAAATATTAATAAAGATTTTATCTTCTGTGGTCAATACATTTTGATGGCTATTACAGATATTAAAGGGAACCTGTCACCAGAAAAAAATGCTATTACCCTGCAGATATGGAGTTAATCTGCAAGAGTTATTAGCGTTACTAACCTGCCCAGGCGCCCACACATAGCGAACACTGCGGGGAGAAAAGTAACTTCAGTCCCCTCAGCAGCGTTCAGGTTTCAGTCACGGGGGCAGCGCCGTTTCGGTCACTGCTCTGTATACCTGCTGCAATCGCGCCCCCAGCATTGACCGACACCCAGCCCCAATGCAGAGCTAGGGTCCGTCAGGGTCGGGGGTGCAGTTACAGTTGCCGCTCTCTATACACAGAGCGGTGACTGAACCGGCGTCGCCCCCGTGACTGAAACCCGAACGCTGCCGGGGAGATATAGTTCATTTTCTCTCCAGCGTTCGGAGTGTGGGTGCCGAGCAGGTTAATAACTCTTTTAACCGGCTGATTAACCCCCATATCTGCAGGTTAATAGCGTTTTATTCTAGTGACAGGTTCCCTTTAACCACTGAGTACTCTCAATTTTTATTCCTAATTAATGGGCCTGTCCCAAAGAAAAACCTATCCCTATGTGAGCACTCTCTATATAGGGCAGGTGCCCCCTCGACCCCATCTACCTCTAACCACTGAAATGTCGCTGTCAATCTTTGATGGTGGCGTTTAAGATGTGCAACCCTTGAGTGCTTTTGAGGTGTCAAGTGAATGCTCTCCTCACCAATTTTTTGGCATCCAGCCTTTCTTAAGAAAATGCTATCAAATCGTCATATGTATCCCAAAATGGTACCAATAGAAGTCTTAGCTTGGCACACACAAAGAAAATGGTCTTGGAAAATGGTAACACAAAACAAATATATTTATTATATATACCGTATATTCCGGCGTATAAGACGACTTTTGAAGACTGAAAAATCTTCTGTCTAGTCTGGGGTCGTCTTATACGCCGGTAATGCTTTTGAACTTTCAGAAATTGACATGCGGGGATACTCTGGGGGTGTTAATAAGCTGCCGTGGCCGTATCCCTGCCATGTCGGAGTTAATATAAGGTGGAGGGAGTTAAAATACGGCGGCGGTAGGTCCAGACAGTCAGCAGCTTCTGTGCTGAAACTGACACATCGCTGCGTATTCCCAGCTCCGGACACAGCGCAGGGCTTCTGTGCCGACAGCTTTCACTTGTCACAGAAGCGGTGCGCTGTGTCCGGAGCAGGGAAGTTCGCATCGCTTCTGTGACAATATATGAAAAGCCGGCAATTCAGCAGCGGCATAAGCCGGCACCCGACAATTTAGAATAGAAAGAATAGAGCTTCACACATAGATTAGATAGATAGAAACATGTCAGTCACATATATATGAAGTACAGTGACAGTGTTGCTTACTGTACTTGTCATTTAGTGTAAAGGATTTATTAAAACAAATAATAGTGTTTTCATGCACCGTCTCTTTAAAAAAGCCGGCCGGCAATTCAGCAGCGGTACCCGACAATTTATAACAGAAAGAATAGAGCATCACACATAGATTAGATAGACAGAAACATGTCAGTCACATATATATGAAGTACAGTGATAGTGTTGGTTACTGTACTTGTCATCTAGTGTTAAAATAACGGATTTATTTAAAAAAAAATTGGCGTGGGGTTCCCCTTAATTTTAGTCTCTAGCGGAGGTTAAGCAGACGGCTGGGGCAGATGTTTGAAGCCTGGGAAGGGGGTAATACCCACGGAGCTTCCCAGACTACTAATATCAGCCCCCAGCTGAATACATAGCCTTTACTAGCTATTAAAATGGGGGACCCCCCCAAAAATATGACGTGGGGTCCCCCCTATTTTAATAGCTAGCAAAGGCTAGGCAGACAGCTGGAGGCTGATATTAGTAGCCCAGGAAGGGTGCCATGAATATTGGCCCCCTCCCAGGCTAGAAACACCAGCCGTCAGCCGCCCCAGAAATGGCGCATCCATAGGATGCGCCAATTCTGGCACTTAGCCTCGCTCTTCCACACTGCCCTGGTGCGGTGGCAGGGGGTAATAGGGTTGGGGTTGATGTCAGCTTATAATGCCAGCTGACATCAAGCCCAGGTTAGTAATGGAGAGGCGTCTATAAGACACCCCCATTACTAACCCCATAGTCAAAGTTAAAAGAAAACACAAACACCCAGAATAAAGTCCTTTAATTGAAATAAACACACAATTCTTTATTGTTCTAAATTAAACCATACTTACCATCACGCCCATTCCAGCTGAAGCCAACGATCTCCTGCAATAAAAGTAAAATAATAAAGCAACCTCATCCTTACCTTTCCATGGTTCCCAGGACAGCTCCAGCTCTGCTACATCGAGATGACAGGCTGGACCGCAGCAGAACGCTGCCATCCAGCCTGTCATCCCGCAGACACTGAGAAGCGCAGGCATGCTTGTGCTCCTCAGTGTCTCGCTGTGACGGCATCCAGATGAGCCGACAATGAACTCAGCTCACCTCCTGGACGTCCGTCACTGACAGCGTGGGAAACTTCTACTGCGCATGCGGGGAGCAGGAGAATTTTCCCACGCTGTCAGTGACGTGCATGAGGTGAGCCGAGTTCATTGTCGGCTCATCTGGATGCCGTCACAGTCAGACACTGAGGAGCACAAGCATGCCTGCGCTTCTCAGTGTCTGCGGGATGACAGGCTGGATGGCAGCGTTCTGCTGCGGTCCAGCCTGTCATCTCGATGTAGCAGAGCTGGACCGGTCCTGGGAACCATGGGAAGGTAAGGATGAGGTTGCTTTATTATTTTACTTTTATTGCAGGAGATCGTTGGCTTCAGCTGGAATGGGCGTGATGGTAAGTATGGTTTAATTTAGAACATTAAAAAATTGTGTGTTTATTTCAATTAAATGACTTTTTTCTGGGTGTTGTGTTTTTTTTAATTACTTTACTAGAAATTCATGGCGGTCATGTCTAATATTGGCGTGACCCCATGAATTTCAGGCTTAGGGCCAGCTGATAATGCCAAGCTGGCCCTAACCCCTTTATTACCCAGTGAGCCACCGCACCAGGGCCCTGGATGAGTTGGGTACAGCGCCAGAAGATGGCGCTTCTATGAACGCGCCATTTTCTGGGGTGGCTGCGGACTGCAATTTGCAGCGGGTGGGGCCCAGAAAGCTTGGGCCTCCCTGCGCTGCAGATTCCAGCCCCCAGCTGCCTAGTTGTACCTGGCTGGACACAAAAATAGGGCGAAGCTCCACGTATTTTTTTTTTAAATTATTTCATGAAATTCATGAAATAATTAAGGAAAAAAGGGCTTCCCTATATTGTTGTGTCCGGCCAGGTACAAATAGGCAGCTGGTGGTTGGGGGCAGCCCGTTCCTGCCTGCTGTACCTGGCTGGACACAAAAATATGGCGAAGCCCACGTCAACATTTTTGGGAAAAATTAATTACAAAATTAATAATAATTTAGGGACTGCATCTTTATTAACCCCTCAATTGTCATTTAGTGTTAAAATAAAGGATTTTTTAAAAAGAAAATTGGCGTGGGATCCCCCATCATTATAGTCTCTAGCGGAGGTTAAGCAGACGGCTGGGGCAGATGTTTGAAGTCTGGGAAGGGGGTAATACCCACGGAGCTTCCCAGGCTACTAATATCAGCCCCCAGCTGAATACCTAGCCTTTACTAGCTATTAGAATGGGGGACCCCCCCAAAAAATGACGTGGGGTCCCCCCTATTTTAATATGTTTATGAGTGACAGTTTTCCTGCTATATACCTGCATGTCATAAGAATTTAAATTAAAAAAGGACCATGTTAAATTCAAATCTGTTTTTTTTTAATATTTACCGGTGTTTGGTATGCGTTGGAAAAGGGGTAGTCTTATACGGTGAATATATCCTAAACTCTATATTTTAACAGGAAAGTAGGGGGGTCGTCTTATACACCAGGTCGTCTTATACGCCGGAATATACGGTATATATATATTTTTTTTACAATCTTCAGATTTTTTTTCAAGCTATTAAAGTAATAAAAGTAAGTATTCAAGTTTAGTATTGCTGTAATCGTACTGACCTGGAGAGTGATGTTGCCAAGGTATGAAGTAAAAAATGAAGCCCAAAAAACGTGGCATAATAATTGCGGGGTTTTTTTTTCACCATTTTAATTCAGTTGGATTTTTTTTTCCAATTTTTCTGTACACTGTATGATAAAATGATTGGTGTCATTCAAAAGTAAAATTCGCCCATTCCTATATATTGGCCAAGAAGTAAAGGCCACTCCTAATAAATACTTCCTGTCTTTATAGGTTTTTGTATTACACCCAGAAGTAAAATCAAGTAATGTTTATTACGTAACAACATACAAAGATTAAAAAATTGTATAGAAAAACTACTGCATTCAGGTGTCCCAGAAAATAATCGCACTAAACAAAACAAATGTTACATAAAAGGCATAATTCCAAGAATTATGCAATATAATCAATAAGTACTGCTACAAGGTGTTTGGATGGCAAAAAATATATAGTTTAATTTATCTAGACGTTGTATAGCCACAGAAAGGGGGGTGCCTTCTGCTTGTAAGAGCTAGCAAGGAGAAACCTTGTCACAAGCAGGAGACTGGGAAGACAGTGTATTCTTGCATAATGCAGCTTTCAGCCTAAAAATCAAGTGTGATGTGATGAGTCCCTACTCCCTCTACAAAGTCTATTGTATCATGGGAAATTTAGGCATCTGGCTTAGAGGGGAAGAAAAATCTAATATGACAGACAACTGAGACAGGTTTACACAAAGCATGTACAAGGCATCCACAGGAGTTACTTGTAACTGCACTATGTCGTTAAAAAAAAATGGTGGAGTGCTGCTTTATGCCATGTTTGCAAGTTAAGGCAGCAGTGCATTTTTTAAGCGATTTTAATGAAATAGCAACAAAAACAAGGCAGTTGTGGCGATTTTGAAAATTCTCAGCAAAAAAAAAATGTAGTATACAGAGCTGTGGAGTCAGTCTGTGTCCATTTTGGTGGCGTCGGTATAAAATGGACCGACTCCAACTCCTAAAACATATAATAAACTGGGTACAGTAGTTCAATGAGGAAGTGAAGATGGCTCCAGCTCAACACACCGGGCAATTAATTGTTGTGTCAGCTCCTGTCAGATGCTGATCTGATGCTCTGCAGAGTATTAGATCGCTGATCTGACTGTGTAAAGTTGATGTCCCATCCTGGGACAATGTGAAAAAGTAAATGAAAAACAAGCCAAAAAACGATGCTTTAGCATGATACCGCCGAATTAAAAGTGGAATAAAACGCGATCAAAAAGACGCATGTAAATATAAATGGTACCACTGAAAAGTCATCTTTTCCCTCAAAAAACAAGCCGCCATACAGCTCTATCAGCCGAAAAATAAAAAAGTTCTAGCTCTCAGAATAAAGCGATGCAAAAAAATTTTTTTTCACTATAAAACAGTTTTTGTGTAAAAGCGGCAAAACATAAAAAAACAATGTAAATGTAGTATCGCTGTAATCGCACCAACCCGAAGAATAATGCTGCATTATCAATTTTACCACATGCGGAACAACATAAAAAAAAAGGCAAAAAACAATTCCTGAATCGCTGGTTTCTGTTCATTCTGCCTCCCAATTAGCGGAATAGAAAACGATCAAAAAATGTCATTTGCCCGAAAATGGTACCAATAAAAACGTCAACTCTTCCCGCAAAAAACAAGACCTTACATGACTATGTATCCCTGGGGGGTTTCATCTGAATCACATCACTCCAAGATTTAGATGGAAACTCAAATATAAGTACTCAGTGCATGGGCGTACCCAGGATCAAAACTAGGGGGGGGAGGGGGGGCAAGCCATTTCAAGAAATCCCATCCACTATGCTCTAACATCTGGCCGCTGCGGTTTGCACTGCGTCCAATCCACAGCGATTGCTGATCGTGTGCACATACCCTTACAGGCTCTTACAGACTAACTATGATCTGTGCACCACACACGCTGTGTTAGGCCAGTTTCACATGTCCTGATATTTCCGGTACTGGAAAAAACAGGACCGGAGATATCAGTGTGTACTTGTGTGGCAGCCGTGCCGCATCAGTTAGCACTGTTCCCAAGTGTCGGGTGCTGAACGCTGCCCTCATCATTGTCCCCTGCCGGTGCTGAAATCAGCACACGCAAGGGACAATGAGTGATGAGTAGTATTCTGCTCCCGCTGTGTCCTGGTGTGAAAATAAGAATAAAATAAAAAAAATCATTATACTCACCTGTCCAAAGATGTCCCCCACTGTAACCCATCTGACCGTTCACGCTGCGGAGCTAGGGAGAATGACTTCTGCAGCACTGATGCTGTGCTCAGTGAGCGGTGTCCTGTCACTCACTGAGCGCAGCGGAGGTTCGGGGCTCACTCGCTGGAGTGAATCATTCTCTCCGGCTCCTTGGCTTGAGCGGTCAGATGGGTTACAGTGGGGGACAGGTGAATATAATAATTTTTTTATTTTATTCTTACACCAGGACACAGCTGGAGTAGAATACTACTCATGATTGTCCCTTGCTGGTGCTGATCGCAGCACCTGCAGGGGACAATGATGAGGCCAGTGTTCAGCACCTGGCGCTTGGGAACAGCACTAACTGTACACTGATTCCCAGGCACTGGTACTTGTCACACTGATGACACACGGATGTCAACCATGTGTCATCAGTACGGGATGTTTTGTGGCCCGTGCGTCGTGTTAAAAACTGACATGTCAGCGTGTTTTGGCCACGGACACATGGTCTGTGGAAACACACTGTCATGTGCGCAGACCCATTCACTGGCAGGGGAGAGAGGTTTAAAGCGCCACTCCAGCAGCAAAAGAAAAAACTGCAGGAGTGGAGCTTTAACTACACTATCTAACAGCTTTTTTCTTTTTCTGCTTCCTTTTGATGACGCTTCATTTGAGAATCCCATTGTCTACTGGGATGCTCAAACGGTGATCATCAGATAAAAATTGGAATTATTCCCACCTTTACCCTAGTGAACAATAAAGAAGTGTTCAAAAAAATAAAATCACATTTGGTATCAACGTGTCCACAAAAGTACGATCTCTAAAAACTACAAGGGCTCGCTGACACACGAGCGAATAAATCGGACAAGTGCAATACGATAAAAAAATAGGATTGTACTTGAGCAGTGTAACACTATGGGGCAGTGTAACACTATGGTTCAGTGCACTCAAATGTCACCTGAGTGAAGTGCAATTCCCACAGACACCGGCAATGGAGGAGATGGTGAAATGACTTTCTCCATCTCCTCCACAGCTGTGTTTCAATTCTGTCATGTGAGAGAATCGGGGCACAGAGCACTGACACTCGGATCACACTCGCAGCAGAACAGGAGCCGAGTGTCATTAGCATATCGCATCCGATGCTCTATGCTCGTGTGTTGTTGTTTTTTTATTGCACATTTTTTAGTAAACCGTATAAAATGGATGGTGTCAGTCAAAAGTATCACTGGTTCCAAAAAAAAAAGGAAGAAGGGAGGGAAAGACGAAAGTGCAGAAATTAAAAAGAAAAAAAAATAACATTATTGTAATAACATAGCCCACTGCTTATGGGGTTAAATGCTCGGCCATGTCAGGTAGGGACGTGTGACACTCAGTGCTGCTTATTATACTCTATTTTATATATATATACCTCCATTTATTACCCTGAGCTGCTGCCTCTTTTTTTTTTTTTATTTTTTTGTGAAGACTTTTCTTTTACTTTTTTTTTTTCCTGGTAGTATGAAACTCTTGTGTGTTGTGAGGGTGCCATTTCATTTCTGTCTATTCACTTAGATGCCTATTACATGACTGCGATCTAAAGCTGGCCACACTCCGTAGAGAGAGAGAGCTTTTTCTCTCTTACAAGTTCAGGTCTCTGTTATTTTCAATGGGGTTTGGATTCTGGTGGATGTTCGGGTACTGTTCTGGTACCTGAACCAAACTTTCTAAAAAGATTGGGTCCGATGCCAGAACCCGAACTTCCACTGGTCTGCTTAACCCTACTCGTGACTCCCCCATACACAGGAATGCACAGTTTGGCCCAATGTTCCTGTGTTCTCTATGACCGAGAGCCTTACCTTCCTGCCAAACAAAAGGTCGATTGAATTGCACAAGGTCGATCCTTGCTAACCCCTCACAAGTGCTCCAGGAGCCCTGTGGCTGCTTACCTGCATGCCCTGCAATAAAGATGATTCCTGGTCTATCTTTCACTACCTCCCCCCAAGTCCAAGCAGTTTACAGATTAATAGTCATAAATGGTTCATACAGGGTTCAATAATTTGTAGCCAAAAGTTAAAATGACCCTTAAACTGTGCCACAAGTTAAAAGGAGAAATCAAAAGAATATAATGACTTGTACTATAAAAAAAAAAAAAGGGGGGGGGATTGTTGTTTTAAATGACACCATTCAATTTAACACACAATATATTGTATAGTTGGGAAAAAAAATTCCAAGTGTGGTGAAATTGTGAGGAAAAAAAAGACCATTCCTATTTGAGAAATTCAAAAATTGGAAAAAAAATACATGGAAAACGGCGACAAAAACAAAATTTTAAGACCCGTACTACTTTTCATCAATGGAGTTGTGTGATAGCTTATATTTGTGCCCTGAGCTGATGTTTTTATTGATACCATTTTGGTGTGCATGTGATATTTTGTTTGCAGTTTATTGTATTTTTTGCGAAAAATGTAGCAAAACAAAAATGGAAGGAGGCTATGTTGGCAATTAAAGGGGACTTTAGCAGGCCCCTGGCTGCCATGGCAAGCCTGTTTCATTGTGGCACCGATGGGGGCTTGTGTGTGTGTGCACACCGGCAATCGCATCATTTACATGCTGCTGTCAGAGATTGACTGCAGTATTTAAATGGTTCAGTTTAAGCAATCAGAGCTAGCTCAAGCCGCTCCACTTGAAGGTAGATACTGGCTGTCTAACACAGGTGGCATTTGCCATGTATGAATCGGACTCAGGTGAGCTGGCTTCATATTTTACTTAGCGACTCATGACATCAGAGGTCATTAAGGAGTTAAAAAGTAACTTTTATTTTTACAATATTTTATGTGTGTTAGATGCTGTATAGTATTGTTGTCCCAAGACCCCCAGCGATCTGTCTACAAACGGCCCTGATTTGCGCAGCTCCTCTATGAGCTTTGAACACAGAATGGTGTAACTGCTCAATAGTAAGTCCATGTGTACGTACACCATGCTGTGAGAGTGAATGCAAGGGCCCAAAGACTTGCTCTTGAGCCTGTACACCACTCTGTGTTCTCAGCTCATTCAGGAGCCACACACTTCAGGGCGACATTTAGACCGATCAGTTGAGTTGTCTCGTTCTGGACCTTAAAGGGAACATGTAATGTAAAAAAAACAAATTATATTAACCTGCAGGTTAATTGTGTTCCAAAGCCCTGTGACCAGTAGGAAATGAACTTTATTTCTCCCTGCAGCCTCCAGCTTTCAGTCATAGATGCACGGCTTCAGTCACAGCTCAGTACAGAGTGAGGGGTGGCTATAATTAGGCCCCGGCACTGACTGACAGCCGGGCTCTGTACTGAATATACAAAAAGATGATGCTCACTTGGCTATGGATTGGGTGCCGGCTGAATGGGATACTTTCCTCAGATAAACTTATAGATAACAGCCGCACTCTGGGTTGTATACAAGAAGTGGAATAGTTTATTCAAAATATTTTACATTCACCACACCGTAGAGAAAAAAAAAAGACCTTAAAGCGATATGTTGTGACGTTTCGAGGGTAGGTAATTTCTTCTGCTTGAAAGAGCCTGTAACTAATGGGCATGTATTGGGCTCTGTACTGATACACTGCTGAGCTGACTGTCCGTCAGTGCCGTGTTGTGGTTACTGCTGCTTCTCACTGTGTACTGAGCGGTGACTGAAGCCGGGTATCTGCGACTGAAAGCCCGAGGCTGCCAGAAGGAATACAGTTCTGCAGCTTGGGGACCTGGGGCTTTGTGAAACTGAAAACCCCCATTTAAGGAATATGCCCCATCAGACTTTGAGGGCATAACCACCATAGACTAGATTACAATCGGTTCCAGTCCAGTGGCCGTACAGTTTCAGAACATTATTAACCTACAGATAAACCCCACATCTGCAGGTTAATGGCGTTTTTTGACATGGCAGCTTCCTTTTAAGTGATCAATAGCACTATGCAGCATCTTTAATTTTGAAAAACTTTTTATATCTTATAGTTACCCTTTAAATGCTGATAATGTCAATCTTTGTTTCATAACAATTTTGACATGATAAAGATTGTGTTATGTAAATATGTCTAAAATGGATGATTGTCCACTACTCAAGACGACCTCTTTTCAATTCCTATATTCCCCCTTATAAAATAACAGCCTATACTCCCCTCTGATGGTGGCACTGGCTCTCCAAGGTGTCTTGTGTTACGTTATGTCACGCAAGCCCTGCTGGTCTCTGACCCCATCCGAACGCTAGTTGCGTCCAGAAGAACTGAGAAGCAGATTCTGAGGCTGCAGGGCTTGCATGACATAGCGCCACGTTAGTCATGGGAGGGTCAGTGGACTCATCACTGCAACGGCGCTGACACCAAAGGGGGAGTATAGGCGGTTATTTTATAAGGGGCACAGTAAAGGATCTATATAGTTACGGTACCAACAAATCTAACAATTCACAGAGCTCGTACCTCTTCAAGACAAATTCTAAAATATAACTTTTAATATCTGTATTAAATTAATGACAGCCATAAAATAACAAACCACAACATCAGTGCACAATGAGAGGAGGGGATAGGGCCTAAATAGGGTGAGGCACTATCTCACCCTGCCTTGCCGCGGAGGTTGGCACCCTATTTACCTGCGCAATGGCGCCCCCGCTCAACAATGACTCTCCCTGGGATCCCTATAACACCCTATATTGGCAGCCAATGGGGTACAGGGATTCTTAGTGGAGAACACACAGTTTCTTGTGACAAATAGAAACAATGCAAAAAATACTCAAAAAGTTTTTAAATATCTGTATCCCTGATCAGTACAATTTGGCCACAGATACAAAAGAGTGCATGAATATAATCAAAGCGCATAACATGGATCAATTTTTTTAATTTTTTTGTTTGCTCGAAATCATGCCACATAGAAGGATAAATCTTAAAATGCACTACTAAATTTCCATGACATGGACAGAGGATCCATTTCAATATAATACTCAATGCCCGATCAGCTTATATATAGCTCATGATCTCCGTTAATAAATTGTCCTGGACCAGGGATCCATTTAATACAAATAAATATTGCTTAGTAGATGTAACCACAATTAAATCCCCAAATAGCTCAAGGCAATTCATATGTAGCTCATGACCACTGTTTACACGTCATGAATCAAAATATATTACCAAATCTATACATATGACTTAATGCCTGCACAACTAAGATTGCTGGTAAGATAATTCCATACCTTATGTATAAAGGTGTGTTGTTTTTTTTGTTTAGTTTTCTAGAAATGGCGCCTTTTTTATTTATTATTGCAGCTTACGTTAATTTTCTCATTTAGTCATCTGGATAAAAATATATTGTCGTAACAAGAAAAATATCTTAAAACCCCTAGTAAACATGAGTATGCTGGAATACCTACTTTTTAGAAATGTAAATTTTAGCCTTTATATTTTACCTGGCCATGAAAAATGTACCGGTAATTAGGAAGATGCATATTCCCCCTTTTTTTATCAGTATGAGTCTTAAAATGGTCATTTTACTCCATGGTAATCCAAACGTTTCTCTGTGGCTATGCCCTGGGATTAGTGGAAAAGGTGTAAAATGAATTCACACATTGTGTTCTTTGCACTTCACTGTTCCAATAGCTTTTTTTTTTTTCTTCTCTTTTTTTCCCCTCCCCTCTTTACCCAGCTCTATATAGTTTTATAGAAAGGTCACTTCTTTTTATTTCACTGTAAGGATATTCTTTTGTTATAAAATTTCTTTTTATGGGAGTGCAAAGTCTCCCGAGACCTCAAAAGGTTTGCTATAAAGTATTCTTAAGAAAATTACCAATATTTTATTGAAAGAGAGAAAAAGTTTGACACTTAAAGATGAAAGTAATGGAAACTGTTTTAGTTCCCTCCTCTGGGAAAAGATTTCTAGAATCCAAAGCATTGTATGTTTTCTCCACTATCAAATCCCCATTGCACAGTGTGAGGGATAGCTACAAAGTTGTCTGATGTCTGCTTTGTTGCCTCCGCATTTTTCTTGTCAAATCAATATTTCATATTTTCAGCTAAATAACATGGAGCCATTTATCTTCTGCAATGATTAATGGGATTGTCTTTGTTCTAGTAAATAACTTAATATATACAATTTAGAAAGATTAAAAAATAACAACTTTGTAAAGAACAGTGATCCAGACATGCTGGTTTTACTGCCACTTTGTTTTTTTTTTTACCCAGATCAAACCTCTTCAAAATGCAATTCCCTAATGCTGGGTTTATATGTCATAATCGCGGCTGTTAAATGAGCCACAACTGCTGATTTATAGGTCTCTCCCGATTTTATATGCAAGATCTTCAAAGCATATGATCTCTGAACATCGTAAGACTGTGTGCACACTGCGTTTTTGCAACTTTCTTTCCGACTGGAATTGGCCCAAAAACGCTAGGGAATCCATATGGCAGCTAAGTCAGTGAGAATCCTGAAGTGCTGTGCACATGATCAGTCATTTTCCTTTGAGTATTTGCAGCGCGTTTAAATCTGAAGCATGTTAATCCTTTGTCCGGTTGTGCAGCGTTTTTCACCCATTGACTTCAATTGAGTCAGTCAAATCTGCAGCAAAAATGCAGGTATAAAAACTTTTTTACTGTGTATTTGACAGACTCAATTGAAGTCAATGAGTGAAATAATGCTGCAAAAACGCACAGAGAATTGACTGCGGGTCACAGGCGTCGGCTGATGAGACTACTACTCCCATCAGCCTACGTCTGCTGTCACTGATAACGTTGAAAGCAGGCGACGCTGATGGGAATTGTCATCAGCCAGCGCCTGTGCTCACAGTAAAGAAAAGGTAAAAAAAGTTAAAATAAATCTTGAAATAAAATTTAACACATTATACTCTCGTAACACCAAATAACTGAAGCCCTTGTCACCTGTAAAAAATAAAAAAAATACCATAATACCTGTCCGCCCCAACCCACCTAATCCACAGTGTCCCACGGCGATCAGATCATTTGTAGAACAGTCACGTCGGAAGATGTCACTGTTCTACCCGGCTATACACTGACAGAAGTGTAATCGCTCCTGCAGTGAATAGCGCTGAGCTACCATGAGAGAGGTCACAGGAGTTCATCAGCTGATGAGCTCCGATGAGCTCACTTAAGGCACCGCAGCTGTGTGACAAGATTCATGCAGCAGTGCCGTGAGATCACCGGAGCTCATCAGTTGATGAACTCCTGTGACCTCTCTCACGGATGCTCAACGCTATACATTGCAGGAACGATTACACTCCTGTGTCGATGTGTCGGCTGCTGTCCTTTAGAACAATTACATCTGCTGATGTGACTGTTCTACAAAGAATCCGATTGCCGCTGGACACTGGCTTATTTCTTCATTTCGAACAGGTGAAGGACATGGATTTTTTTTAGTTTTGTTTTTGTTTTTTTACAGGTGACAATGGCTTCAAATAGATTGGGGTTTAGGTGAGTATAAGGTTGCTTTTTTTTTATTTTCTGTTTTTTACAGGGGATTAGGCGTTAGGTGAGTATACTGTGTGTTTTTTATTTTTAAATAAACGTGTAAAACTGTGTGGACTTCTGTTTCAAATAAATTTTTTCAGGCCGTGTGTTTATTTCCAAACTTTTACTGTAGGTTTAGTAATGGGGGCGTCTTATAGACTCCTCTCCATTACTAACCTAGGCTTCATGTCAGCTACCAATACAATACTGCAAGTGGGAAGAGTGAGGCTAAGCTCATTGATGCGCCATATCGGGGCGGCTGAGGGACGATGTTATTAACCTTGGTGGGGGCCCACGATCCATTGCTATTAATAACAGCCAGCAGCTTTTGCTGGTTACATTTTATACAGGGAACCTACTTCCATTTTCTTCTGGGGTCCCCCTGTAACCAGTAAAGGCTAACCAAACAGCTGAGAGCGGTTATTAATAGCCAGGGAACATTTGGGAGTAATGGCCCCTTCCTAGGCTATTAATATCAGCCCGCAGCTGTCTGTTTTACATTTGCTGGTTATATTTTATAGGGGGACCCTACTTCGATTTTTTTCTGGGGTCCCCCTGTAACCTAGTCAGTGCCCAGAATCAGGAATAGCAGCGTTTTGGACGCAGCTCACCTGTGCTGTGCCCTACAGTACAAGCACAGTGAATGGGATTTATAGAAATCCCATGCCTACTGTGCTAGTTTTGACGCTGCGTAAACTCACCCGCGGTGTGGGTTTATGACCCCACAGCATGTCGATTTCTAGTGTCTCCGCTGCAGATTTTGACAGATTGAAATGTCATTACATGCGGTGGATCCGCATGTACTGACAAAACAAGTGCGGTATTAGAGCACAGCGTTTTGGATGCAGAATGAGCGGTGTCCAAAGCGCTGCTGATTCCTGATCATGGGGACGTACCCTAAAGGCTAACCAAAGAGCTGTGAGCTGTTATTAATAGCCAGGGTACATGTTTGCCTAATGGGCCCCTTCCTAGGCTAAAAATAGCAGCCCGCAGCTGCCCCAGAAATGGCACTTCATATTTGAAGTTCTAGGTTCTTCCCTATGCCCTGGTGCAGTTGCATTGGGGTAATGAGATTAGGTGTCCCTGACACTAAGCCCTAGGTTTAGTAATGAAGAGGTGTCAGCCAGATTAACTCTTTACTTACTACAGGTTTAGTAATGAGGTTAATACACACACACACACACAGAATAAAACACTTTGTTTGAAATAAAACAAACGCATTCTTTAATCATTTAAATTAACCCAATATACTCACCCCAGGTCTGACGGTAATCCAAGGGTTAAAGCGATGTCCCACGTTTTGTTTTGTTTTTTTCAAATCTCTTTATTTAGCTCCACAAAGCATTCATTGCTATGCAAAAAACGCGTGTTTTTTTTTTTTTTTTGCAGCGTTTTTGCTACCAAGAGATGCAGAAACGTTGCAGAAATTTCTGCAATCAAATACTCAACGTGTACATATTCTAATACATCAGAGAATATGTCAGGTTGCAATCATGCCCTAAGTTTGGGCAGCATGAATCGCCTGACAGGTTCTCTTTAACTTTATTCTGTAGGTCAATATGAAAGTGGCGATACCAAATTTCTATAGTTTTATGTATGTTTCATTATTTTGTACAATAAATACATACTTGTAAAAAAAAAAAAAAAAAAAAAGCCACTTGTTTTGGGGTCACAATGTTTTTGAGAGCCATAAGCTTTTTTTTTTTTTACAATTTTACATCAGTGGAGCGGTATGAGGGTTTACTTTTTGCATGACAAGCTACTTTTTATTGGTACCATTTTGTGATACATGCAACATTTTGATCACTTTTGGAGGCAAATTTAACAAAAAAAATATCATTCAGAATTTGTTTTTATTTTTTTTAAAGTGAACTTGTCATGTTCCTAAATTGTATTAACCTACACATATAGGGTTAATCTGCAGGTTGGTACTTTATCTATCCTTGGAACCACCTATTTTCAGTCAGAGGCGTGCACGGAGTGACTACAGTCATCGCTCAGTACATAGGGAGCAGCGGCTGTAAGCACAGCCCAGCACCTTGATTGACAGACCTCTCTGCAGTGCATCTGTAGCCACACTGTGCACACTCCCATCAGGAATAAAGTTAATTTCCTCCCGGTAGCCACGTTTTTATCAAGGACAACATTGTAACGTTACTAACCTGCAGATTAATAGCATTTTCGGATATGACCGGTTCCCTTTTAACACCATTCACTGTCGTCTTTATTCTGTGGGTCGATACGATTATGACAATATGAAATTTATATAGGGTTTATTTTTTACATTTTACTACTTATGTGCAAAAAAAAAAAAAAAAGACTTTAAAAATTTCTTTTGTTTTGTTCACCAAATTCTGATATCCATAACTTTTTTTATTTTTCTATAGACAAGCCCTCACACAGCCCTTGTCTATCACAGGGCAATCTATAGTTTTTACTGGTACAATTTCTGGGATACATATGTCTTTTTGATTGCTTTTTAATTCATTTTTTTGGTAGGAGGCATGAACAAAACAACAATCTGAAATTATTTAATTTTATTTTTTTTATGTAGTTCACCATGCAGTAAAATGTACATTTTAACTCTATTCTGTGTCAATAAGGATAAAGTGACACAATCTGACGTAGTAATAACTGTGCAGTTTGATCTATTTCTCACAGCTTGGTTCAGATGCCTTGTGGGTCATCCTGGTATACTCTGGCGGAGGTCAAACCACTTCTAGGGCTACCATTGTTCTCTGGTTTCGATCTCTCAATGTGGCAGGTCGGAATAAGCTAGGACTGTCCTGCCAGGGCACGGCTCTCTCCCCCTGCGGGGTTGAATCCTCCTGGGTCTTGTGCCTCCAGATATCTGTCTGTTCTTCTATTTCAAAGGACCGCTACTTAGTCTTCTGTCCACATCTTTGTGGCGCTCTTACCTTTTCAACTAGGGATGTAAGAAGGGTGCTACAAGTAGCAGTTGCTCGGGTTGTAGCCTGAGGGATTGCTATTCTCTATTTCTTCTGCACTACTGATATTTGAACCCCCCCCTCCCCTCAGAGACTGCTTTATGATGTCCACTGGTCCCTGTGTCCCTCAATGAAGCAATGGAGAAATTAAGATGTTTGATACTCACTCTGATGTACAATAAAAAATTATATTGTGGTACCTTGTTAGCCAGAAAAATCAATGTAAACACTTTTATGCCCAAAAATGACAAAAGTATTTTAGGAGTGATACCTTTATTGGCTAACCAGAAGAATTATGTTTGCAAGCTTTCAGAGCACAGGGTCTCCTTCTTCAGGCAGGTTTACAAATGAATGGTAATTTATTTATAAACCTGCCTGAAGAAGGATCTTCTGTGCTCTGAAAGCTTGCAAACATACTTTATTGGCAAATCAGAAGAATTATCACTCCTAAAATCCAGAAAACAGCAAAAAAGACACCCCAAGCACATTGACAAAAATCCATTGGCAGTCAAAAAAAAGCATTCAGGAAATCCCCACCCTCCACCTGCAAAAACTAACAAACACCCCACTAAAAATAAAGGCAACATTGGCGTTATCTATAGCATCTTCATCTTGAACAACATCTATATTTTACGAAACTTGTCTGCGCTGATTTATGGCTACACTACAGGCCATATCAAAGTTGAGCTGAACTTTAATGTGGTCATGATTCGGCAGAGAGGAGCACATCAAAGGGTTACAAACTCTGTGAGAGCCAGATCACTGACTATTCTCAGCTAACTTTTTTCTGCTGCCAGGAATGTAAAAAAAGTAATTAAAGGGATTTTCTAGAATTTTACAACACTTGGCCAAAGAGTACGAATTGTTATTAACCAAAGAAATAACAATTACATAGCTGTTTCATTCCTTGCTGCTTCGCCAACTCTGGAGTGAGGACACCCTGTCCATCATTCACATGCACCAATCACTGTTCTTAGCAGTCACATGCTGTGCTTGCAAATGTTACTCTGAAACCAGTGATTGACTGCAGCAGGCATGTGATTGCTGCAGGCCAGTTGCCTACTCTTGACCGAGTATTGCAAAATCCTGGGTAAAAAAACCTAATCTGCATTAAAAGCACTCAAAGTGTGTTTTTGGCTGCATTCTTATTTTCATTTTAAGAATGTGTTTTTCTAACATTTTTCAAGTGCTATGGAGGGAAAAAAAAGTTTAAAAATTACCGTTCCCAGGAGTGTGCAACATTTAGAAAAAAAACCCACTAGAATACATTAACCCGAATTTATTAGTCACTTTACGCTAGTTTTTGGAGTACACAGAGTCCCAGTAAGTCGTATGTTGTGCAAAAATTTTCAAAATACATCTTTTTGCATAACACTTGCTAAAAGTTGAAAAAAAAACACTGAATTATTGAGCGTAATGTCTGAAAATATCACATACTTTTGTGCAGATCTGTACATGCTCATAGTAACCAAACAGCACCAAATTTATTTAGAGGCAGGAACAGTTCAGTAAATTAGGCATGATTTACCTGTACAATCTTTTTAGACTGGTATTCAACTCCTACCTTAAAGGGGTGGTCTGAAGGCAAAGCATTTTTCTCTAAAATTCCCTAACTACACTGTCTAACAGCTTTTTGTATTTTTTGTTCCTATTTCCTATTTGATGATGATTTCGTGTGAGTATTCCCAGAGCATGCTGGGATACTCAAACAAAGCATCATCAGGGGCCAGAGGCTACGGTCACTGTCTTAGCCTCAGCCCCCTCCTTAAAATGGAGAGTCATCAGTGACACTCTTTTCAGGTGTGGTGCTGTCCCTGAGTGTCTTCTTGGGCAGCGTCTCCCCCAGTGCCCTGTACGATGAGCGCAGTGTCCAGTATCTTGTCTGTATAGATGAATACTAATAAGCCGGCAGAGACCAGTGACTTCAATTGCGGGCAGGGCTGCGAAGTCGGTAAACAAAACCTCCGATTCCTCAATTTCCCTGCCCTCCGACTCCACAACTCTGAGTCCACAGCACTCCTCACTACTGAGCATGTACGTAAAGTGCCGCACAGATTCATCGCAACTAATAGCCGAGATCCTTAGATCAGGAATGTCACGATGAGGAGACTTTTAAAGCCGCAATGCTTCTCTGGGAAATATGCAAATTGTCTTTTCAGAGAGGAAGAGGACCAGAACTCTAGTGCCACTACAGGAAGCAACAATCCTAAAAGTCAATAGTGACCCTTTAACTAGCCTTATCACATGACTTAGGATATAAGCGAGAACCAGAAACTCAATTTGCGGACACTGCACTGACGAGGGGCAGAACCCTGAAACACAAAGTGTGAGTTCTGGTTTGGCTGGGTGAGAGGCGTCAGACCGGTATCTAAGGGGTGACATTTCTCCTTGTGGAGAGTGACATGTTAAGCATGAGCAAACACTCAGGGACAGAGCAGGGACCACCCCCTGAAACCAGCAACACTGATTCGTTTCAGGGAGGGGGCAGAGGCTGTGACAGTGACTGTAGCCACTGGCCCCTGATGATGCTTTGTCTGAGTATCCCAGCATGCACTGGTGATACTCACACGAGTCATCAGACAAGAAATAGGAAAAAAAATTCAAAAGCTGTTAGTGTAGTTAGGGAACGGTAGGTAATTTCTCAAGCACGTATATTAGAAAATAGCTTAGAATTATAGGACGTTAGGAGAAAAATGCTCTTTGCCTTTGGATCACCCCTTTAATAAATCTGTTCCTACGTCTGTAGTGCATTTTATGCTATTAGGAACTCTTAGACTGTGTGGTGTGTATGGGGGGCTTCCCGACTCTCCTGCAACTGATGATGGCGGCTGAGAGTTGGATTCCTGCAACTGATGATGGCGGCTGAGAGTTGGATTCCTGCAACTGATGATGGCGGCTGAGAGTTGGATTCCTGCAACTGATGATAGCGGCTGAGAGTTGGATTCCTGCAACTGATGATGGCGGCTGAGAGTTGGATTGGGCAGTTTAAATTTATACGTCTGATATGGTCACCTGCCACCTGAGCTATCTGGGGGGCAGCTTACTTCTCTCTCACCGTTGAACACTCGTGATTGCTTGGCCAGGCTTTCGTATATGGGGGTGGCAGGGGAGATGGCTGCTGGATATGGGCATCTTCACTGTGAATGGTTTCATCAACTACTCATGCAGTAGGTTCTTACATTATTTCAGCTTTGCTTTTTTTTACCTTATGCTTTGTTGTAGTCTTTTCATTGTAAAGTAGCCTTCACTCTGCGGGTGAGCTTCTGATATTATTGGAGTAATCTGACGAGTAAAGAGGGACTCTTGAATTTTGCTGTTTTTTGCCAATGCTGTATCTGGATTTCTGAACTGCCATCTCCTAACATTATATTACAGCTATTTACCTACGTTTATTTTAATGTTTCAACTCTGTGTGATATTAGATCATCTTTGATCAGTCCATACAACACTCCCTAATGTGGTGTGTTCTGTATTTTTTTTCTGACAAGTGTGAATTTGGCAGCTCAGCCTTTTTCTAGAGAGCTCCATGTACAATACATGATCGGTGAATATTAGGGGCGATAAATAAAACTGCCTTGAAACAATATGATGGAAGAGCAAAAGATGCAACTTATGTAATTAGTAATGAGACATGCCCTAATTGAAGGTCCTTTTGTATCTGTGGTTTGGTGCCATTGTAATCCTTTGTTGTTGGCAATTTGAAGATAAACTAGATGTCAGTGTTTGTGATTTCAGCTTCCTAATTGTTCTCAGCGTGCGCCTGAATTAGGCAACCAGTTTCATTCCCATTCAGCTATGGAATCCTATATTTAACTTCCACAATTAAGGGTCTGCATGAAATAAACAATAATTTCATTTCTTTTCTTGTTTTCAGCTTCTCGTAGATGAGTTGTCTTCCACGAAACACTGGGTCTCCACGCACGTATCAGACCACAGTGGTTTCCATTATCGGCAGTTTTTGCTGAAGTCTTTACTCTTCAGAGCACAAATGGACTGTGAAAACCTAAGCAATGTAAGTCTTCCCAGAGAAGAGGAGGCTCCACGGACGGATCTCCCCCTTTGGATAGAAGAAGAACTGGAACTTAGTGGGGATCTTATAGAGTCTTACCCAGGACATGAAGCTCTGTGGTGTCACAGGTGGGTTAGGTCTTGACTTTGAGGGGTTTTATTTAACAATGTTGATGGAAAACTTATTGAGTAATGAGCAGTAGGTTAAAGGAGTTGTCTCAAGTTCTTAAGTTGCTTGTCTTGCAGTTTTCTAATGAATAAAAAATACTCTCTGTAGTAAAGAAAAGAGGAATTTTTAATTCTCTAGTGTACAGCTCATTGCCTATATTACTGGCCACCCTCAGATCTGAGAGTGGCCGATTACCTAGGAAAGGAACGCGTGCCACTAGCAGGCTCGACGCTTTCACCGCTGTGAAGTTGGCCAAATCGCTGGATCCCTCCAGCTTCTGTCCATCTTCACTTCACTTCTCCAATGCTGCAGAGGCAAAACTACCGCTACAGTTCGGGCCAGTGACGTGACAAAGCCATTGGTCCAAACTGGCAATTTTCAGGAGCACATCCCCCACCCCGCCTGAAAAAAAGAAAGCCGGGGACTAGTGAGTGGTGCATTCTTTAAAAAATAAAAAGTTGAGACAACCCTTTTAACCTTTTGTGAATAATGTTAATATTCTAAGTTTTATGTAAGTATTCAATTCACCAGAAAACTCCTTTGTCACTTATTTGATGGATAAGTAACACCTTACTGATCAGTAGTAGAATGGGAAATTTTTTATCCCCATAATCAAATTGAACGGCAGGTCAGATGCCCACCACTTCATTAGTTTTTAATGGGGCTGCCAGAAAAAGCTGAGCTCAGTAGGAAATGAATGGAGCAGTAGTTGAGCTTGTGCACTGCGCTCCATTCTTATGGGGATAAAAGTGCCCCGTTCTGCCAGTAGGTGCAGGTCCCAGTGGTTGGATTCCCACCAATCAATAAATTATCACCCATCCTGTGGATAGATAATGATAATTTGTTTTCCACCAAGGATCAACAGAATGGGGTGGCCTGTATGAACAGAGCCTAAAACAAATCATTGCTGTAACTTTGAGATTAAAGTCTTTGCTCATTTCACATTAAAGCATTTTCGGTCTGAGTGCTGTTCGTGAAAAATAATGGACAGCACTCGGACCAATGTTATTCAATGGGGCAGTGCAGAGCGATTTTATTTATTTTTTCACTGACCGAATTTGCATGTTAAAAAAAAAAAAATGGCAACATGGACTAGTTTCTCTGTAAAACAGATGAGCTTCTTTTCGTCAGATCTTGGACTGGACTACAAGGTTTCCCTTATATGTGCCTTTTTATCAATGCCTGTGTTCCAGATCCAGTGCTTTATAGCTACCTATTTAAAGCAGCGCTGTGCCGAGAATGGAAAATCATATACTTGCTGCTTCATGTCTGCCTGCCTTTCCAAACAAACAAACCTGTAAATCTTTGTTTCTCCCAGGAAACAGTGCGGTGTACTCCAGGAATGAAAGAGTTTATAACCTTGCAATTTATTGTCCTGCTAATGTCCTCCGTGTTAGGCTGGCATTAACATAGAAAAGTTCTGGTTATCTGTGTAAGCAGATGGCTCCCCAGCAGCTCTGCAGCTATCATTCCCAGCTCGCTGCTCTGACAATGTGACCAGCACAAGCCGTTGTTTCTGCTAGAACAGAGCAGTGGCCGTTCATTCCTGGAAGGTGCCTCTGGCTCAAGAGCCCCATGTCAAAATAACATGGCTCCAAGTAGGAGATGCATGCTCTCATGTTCTGTATGTAGATTTATTTCCATCTATAGGTAAAGTTTCCATTGATGGCACATACACCATAGGCACTCCAAATTTTTGTTAAATAAATTTAAATCGATTTTTTTTTTTTTTTTAAAAAGTACATAAAATATAAGTGGTATTCTTCCATTTGGAGCTTTTTAATGTATTTTCATTTCCTTCTATCATAATACACATTTTATTATTCCTCAAACATATAATTTCAATGGGGATTGGATTTGAAGAAGCACTAAGAACAAGAAGGGAAACAGATTTTGGCTAATTCCACATCACGTTTTAGTTATGTTAGTACAAATATTAAAAAAAAAAAACAAGTGCAGAGATCAACATTTTCAGGAGGAAGTGAAGATTTGTTTTGCTTCTTGGACAAAGGATATTCTTACTCCGGGCAGCTATACTGCATTTTCTGTCGGGGTGGTGGTGAAACTGCAGCATGTTTACTAGCAAATCTCATGCAAATATTGCATGTAGAGTGGATGTTAAAGGGCTTTTTTTTGGGCAGATAGATCATTAAAACATTGTAAAGCTTATGAGAAATGACGAAAATTCATAAATTTACTTACTGTTAAAATTATACTCTGTTCTTGGACTGTCACATGTTGTCAAGAGTCCTCCTGCGTCTTACTTCCTGCTGCACTCCATTCAAAGCACAGAGTACAGAGATTTCCTGTCTAAGCACAGAGTACAGAGATTTCCTGTCTAAGCACAGAGTACAGAGATTTCCTGTCTAAGCACAGAGTACAGAGATTTCCTGTCTAAGCACAGAGTACAGAGATTTCCTGTCTAAGCACAGAGTACAGAGATTTCCTGTCTAAGCTTTGAAGGGAATGTAACCTGTCAGTGTAACACAACTCTGAATGCAGGATACAAGGCTCAGTCACTAGCTGTTAGTGGTCATATCATATAGGGCATGGCCGTCAAGTTTTGAGGGGAGGGATGGAGAGCAGAAGCAGGACACATCTCCACAGAGGAGTAGTAATAAGAGCAGCTAGTGATTTTTGCCTGAGAAGATGTGAGGTGTACGGGGAGATTTAACTGAAGCTACAGAAACAGGACACAGCTCCACAGAGAAGAGTAGTAGTCTAGTCAACTTTTCATTATGGCCAGAGAGGATTTGATGTGTACGGGGAAGGTTAGAAGAAGCAGGACTCAACTCCACAAAGAAGAGTAGTAGTCTAATCAACTAGTGATTTTGGCCAGAGGGGATGTCATGTGTACAGGGAGGGTGAGAAGAAGCCACAGAGGCAGGTCACAGCTCCACAGAGAAGAATGGTAATATTCTCAACCAGTAACTTTGGCCTGAGGGGTGGTGCTGAGCCATCGTAGAGTGCTGGATTACATTAGAATAAATGAATACATTATATGCTCCACTGCAGTACACTGAGCCTGTGCGGTGCCAGTGTCAGCACCTGGAACATTACTGATTGCACCAAATTTTGGACCTATTTAAATAAAATAATCAAATGTACATGCATTACTTTCTAGGCGACATGTACTCTGCTTGATTCACCAGCTGCACAATGAACAACCTCACGTGGAACCTCCACAAGTCACAAGTGTGGACAAGGCTGCTGTAAGCACAGGAAACGAATCCCGGGATCTCTGCACTGATTTTCTGGGATACCACTCAAACACTATGGATGTGGATGGAGTATGTGACGCAAACAAGCAGAGCTATACCCAGGAAACTAAACGTCTAAAACGTGCTCCTGTGGAAGACTCTCTTATATACGAATCCGAGCTCAGGTTCATTGGTTGTATTTTATCCAGCTGCCGAAATGCTGAGCAGTCCAGGTTTGCTGCTTCATATAGAAAATGGCTGCTGTCATTGCTAGGTCACTAACTGCTCTCTGCATTATGTATGGATTACTTACGGTGCAATATTTTCTTTTCTTTAGCGGTCTGTGAACTATGCTCCTCTGACTTAATAAGACTACGACAAGATTGATTTTTATTTATTTTTCCCGATGATTAAATCTGCTGGGATTTTTTTTTTCTACTTTTATTTAACACCGATAATGGGGAGATGAGATTTCTTTTTAAACACTGCGTGGCAAAGTCATTTCAACCTGTTACAAGTGAAGATCTTTAGTTTATGAAATCAAGCCCCCACTGTGGAGATTAGGAATTGGGAAATGGTTAGTTGAAAGATTTCAGGAAAATGTTACTTTTCCCATTGGTGTATTAACAATGGAGGTTTGGATGAGATATTCAGTCCTCGTCACTGTGTTAAGCCTTTATTTTATTAAAATAAAGACCATGGATGAACAAGGCATTTCGAACAAACATTTTCTGGACCCTTGGAGCCGAATAAGTGTGCTGCGGGGTCTCCAGCACACTACCTACAATGTACGCCTGCATAAAGTGGCATGGCCATCATGGGAAGCGGATCTTCTAGACATGAATTGTGTGAATGGAACAGTGCATGTTGTGATTTCCTTCTAGCAATGTATTTCAGAAAGATTGATCACTACATTCATCATACAGGATTACAGTAGTTAAAAATCTGGGGTGTCTTGTGGCTTTTCAAGACTTTTGTGCCCTCCATTATTGCTAACACTCATTTACTGAGTTCACTGAACTCTTCTAACACCTGGACATGTCGCCATACATACCAACACGCAACCTTTGCAGATACTGTCCTAGGATTATTATGTGCATTTATACATAGATAAAAATGGTGGTAGACCGACAACCTGTAGCTTTCCAGCTGTCATAAAAATGCAACTCTCATCACGCTGTGCAAGCCATTTTGAGAGCTGCAATATTCCACCAGCTGGAAAGCCATAGGGTGTCAGCGTCTCACTGCTCAGAAGCATTAAAAACCAGTAATATACTGAAATGTTAGTACACATTTAATTATTGAACAGGGATTGGTGTGGATCATTTCCAGATTGTATCTGTTACTTAAGAGGCTTAAAGGGACTCTCACTAAACTGTAGGATATATGGTGTTTCTTATTTAGCACAATACTGATTATTGCTCTCCTATATCTGTATGCTGGTTTAATAAAACTGTGTGTTTCTTGATATATTAAGTCTATAGATCTTTACATGTGTGGCCTGCGGCAGTTATGAATCTTCATTCATGACCTCTAATAAATACTGTCTTGTTCCCTCAGAACTATAGCCATGCTGTACAAGAAACTATGGCTGTTTATTGGTAATATTTCTCTGCAAACCATGGACACAGGACATCTTTGAACACTTGACTAGCTCTAGACTCCTGTAGCTCTTGCACTCTAAACTTTTCTCTAGAAAGATTAGAAAGTCTTATAGAATCATAGAATGGTAGAGTTGGAGGGGACCTCCAGAGTCATCGTGTCCAACCCCCTGCTCAAGGCAGGATTCACTAAATTATCTCCAACAAATGTCTGTCCAGCCTCTGATTGAAGACTTCCATTGGAGATCATCACCTCTCATGGCAGTCTGTTCCACTGATTGATCATCCTCACTGTCAAAAGTGTTTTCTAATCTCTAATCTGTATCTCCTCCCTTTCAGTTTCATTCCATTACTTCTCATGTTTCCATGTGCAAATGAGAATAAGCATGATCCCTCTACAGTGTGACAGCCCTTCAGATATTTGTAGACCGCTATTAAGTCTCTTAGCCTTCTTTTTTGCAAGCTAAACATTCCCAGATCCTTTAACCGTTCCTCGTAGGACATAGTTTGTAGTCTGCTCAGCATCCTGGTTGCTCTTCTCTGAACTTGCTCCTTGTCTTCATGCACAGGAAGAATTGATGAGAACTGTATAATCACCTTCAATTGAAGCCATATATTGCATATTCTTGTTCCAGCACACTAGATGAGATCAGCTAATGTGCTCTATTAGAGGGGCTCTGCCATGAATATGTCTTTCTGTAGTATATGCCATCATTTACTGATCATTGCATGATGAATGTGTAGTGATGAGACACTACCAATCAAATCATTATCATACAAATTTTTGAACTTTCCACACCCCATTGAGTATATACACTGCTCAAAAAAATAAAGGGAACACTCAAATAACACATCCTAGATCTGAATGAATGAAATATTCTCATTGAATACTTTGTTCTGTACAAAGTTGAATGTGCTGACAACAAAATCACACAAAAATGATCAATGGAAATCAAATTTATTAACCAATGGAGGCCTGGATTTGGAGTCACCCCCAAAGTTAAAGTGGAAAAACACACTACAGACTGATCCAACTTTGATGTAATGTCCTTACAACAAGTCAAAATGAGGCTCAGTATTGTGTGTGGCCTCTACGTGCCTGTATGACCTCCCTACAATGCCTGGGCATGCTCCTGATGAGGTTGCGGATGGTCTCCTGTGGGATCTCCTCCCAGACCTGGACTAAAGCATCCGCCAACTCCTGGACAGTCTGTGGTGCAACGTGACGTTGGTGGATGGAGCGAGACATGATGTACCAGATGTGCTGAATCGGATTCAGGTCTGTGGAACGGGCGGCCAGTCCATAGCTTCAATGCCTTCATCTTGCAGGAACTGCTGACACACTCCAGCCACATGAGGTCTGGCATTGTCCTGCATTAGGAGGAACCCAGGGCCAACTGCACCAGCATATGGTCTCACAAGGGGTCTGAGGATCTCATCTCGGTACCTAATGACAGTCAGGCTACCTCTGGCGAGCACATGGAGGGCTGTGCGGCCCTCCAAAGAAATGCCACCCCACACCATTGCTGACCCACTGCCAAACTGGTCATGCTGAAGGATGTTGCAAGCAGCAGATCTCTCTCCACGGCATCTTCAGACTCTGTCACGTCTGTCACATGTGCTCAGTGTGAACCTGCTTTCATCTGTGTAGAGCACAGGGCGCCAGTAGCGACTTTGTCAATCCTGGTGTTCTGTGGCAAATGCAAAGCGTCCTGCACGGTGCTGGGCTGTGAGCACAACCCCCATCTGTGGACGTCGGGCCCTCATGGAGTCGGTTTCTAACCGTTTGTGCATACACATGCACATTTGTGGCCTGCTGGAGGTCATTTTGCAGGGCTCTGGCAGTGCTTCTCCTGTTCCTCCTTGCACAAAGGCGGAGGTAGCGATCCTGCTGCTGGGTTGTTTCCCTCCTACGGCCCCCTCCTCGTCTCCTGGTGTACTGGCCTGTCTCCTGGTAGCGCCTCCAGCCTCTGGACACTACGCTGGCAGACACAGCAAACCTTCTTGCCACAGCTCGCATTGATGTGCCATCCTGGATGAGCTGCATTACCTGAGCAACTTCTGTGGGTTGTAGAGTCTGTCTCATGCTACCACGAGTGTGAAAGCACAAACAACATTCAAAAGTGACCAAAACATCAGCCAGAAAGCATTGGTACTGAGATGTGGTCTGTGGTCCCCACCTGCAGAACCACTCCTTTATTGAGGGTGTCTTGATAATTGCCAATAATTTCCATCTATTGTCTATTCCATTTGCACAACAGCATGTGAAATTGATTGTCAATCAGTGTTGCTTCCTACGTGGGCAGTTTGATTTCACAGAAGTTTGATTTACTTGGAGTTATATTCTGTTGTTTAAGTGTACCCTTTATTTTTTTGAGCAGTGTATATGTACCCCATTGAGTAAATATACATACACAAACACATTCTATTTTTCCTCTGAAAGCTTGAAAAGTTATCCAGAATTGCTCACTTTCGCATTATGAAGCGAGCATAGCTGGTGATGTCACATCCATCTACATATACCTCCAAGGACACGGACTTAATCCCCAGTGATTGTGTATCTGTCCTATTCTAGTGAGCTTGCACAATACCTGCTGATCTGGTGCTCACCCCAGCAAGCACGTGGTGGAATAATGCTTAAGGCTATGTGCCCACGATGCAGAAATGCTCAGGATTTTTTCCTGAGCGTTTCTGCATCTCCCTGGCAGAAAAAATGCATGCGGATTGTACATGCGTTTTCCTGCCAGGGACATGCTGATGTGAAGTGTTCTTCACTTGCATTTCTGCATGAGGGTTGACAAGCGCTTTCCAAGCGATTTTAGCATCACTTGGAAAGTGCTTGACAACTTAGTCACACTATATAAATCCATGAAACCGGCATGGATTTATATAGTGTGACCCTAAAGAATGTTAAAAAATAAAATAAATCTATACTTACCTTCTGATGGCCCCCAAAGTCTTGATTCGATGCGTCTCAGCTTGCCGGCAGCTCACGGTACACTGAAGGACCTGCCGTCACTTGACTAAATGATGTCAGCGCAGGTCCTTCAGTCCACCACGATCTGCCGGCAAGCGAAGACCAGCGCACCGCGGGCCATGAGAAGGTAAATATAATATTTATTTTTTATTTTATTCTTTTTTTTTTTTTTTTTTTTTTTTACAGGTTCTATGGTACCCGGGTCCCTAGGAGAGTCTCCTCTCCTCCAGACCCAGGTACCATCCGCACATTGAAACGAATGGATTACGCATGTACAGATCCAGTGATGCGGATGACATGCGTTCCAATGCAAGTCAATGGTGGCGAAAACGCAGCGCTTCTGCAAAATAATTGGTAGTGCTGTGTATTTTTCCGCAATGATAACCCGCAGCGGAAATTTCCGCAGCATGTGCACAGCATATGTGGATTGTCATTGGGGGACATGGCAGGCCTTCTTCCAAGCGGTTTTTAAGCGTTTCTGCGGCGGAATTGCCGCTGCGGAAACGCTTAAAAAACGCATCGTGGGCACACAGCCTAAATATGAGTTGAAGGTTCCTTCAGTAGTCGGTGTTGTAGATTCCATCATATTTGACAGAAAAGTAGGCTACGTACTGTGGCAGACCCGGACGCAGTTTTTTTTTTTTTTATTAATTCAAAAGGGTTCATTGGGTGTTCTTGGTACAGATTTTATGATGGATTCGAAACTGCGTTTTGGTTTCTATTATAAACTGCCTAAATTTGATTGATAGTCTTGTGTTCCAATATACAATGTCCTTAGTGCATTAAGTCTTCAGAATGGAGACTGGTCCTTTGTTAAAAAAGAATAAAAAATCAATGGACAACAGTCTTGATGTGACATTGTTAGGAAATAAACTGAAATAAAGCTCATATAATCCTTGGATTAGACATCAGAATAATCATTCACAATCATTCACTTACATGGCTGTAACAAATGTAGCTCAAGTAGCTAAAACTTGTAATGCTCAAGTAGATCTATTAATATAAATGGCAACAGACTAAATCCATGACCTGGCAGCCTTTGTTGGGTTATGAGATGGTAACAAACACTGCTTGTATTCAGCTAATCAGAAACCTGTATGGAGCCTATGAGCCATATGGTGATCTCATAGTACTTTATCAATAAGAGACTTTGCTCTAGCCATAGAGAGAAAAGAGGGAACGGCGAAAGGATATCTTTAGTCAGTACAGAAGGTAGCATTTGGTAATATGGAAGTCAACAGAGATGGGTATCTGTCCTAGTACCATGTAGGTTCCAAATGTATTATTGTCATGCACCTTAAAGTGGCACAATTTCTCTAAGAAGCTGTTCTCTTAAGAGTGGTACAATTAACATCTACTTGTGAATAAGTAACTTTCTAATTTAGTTCTTATTAAAACTGTGCACCATTCCCCTGATTACACTTGAATTTTTTTGTTTAGTTCTCTGAACTGTCATTGAAGTAGGAAGGCGGGAGATTGGGGAGTGGTGCGTTCCTGAAATGTAAGGGTGAGCTGAACCCTTTAAGTAAGCACTTTTGGCTAAAAAAAGGAAAAAAAACAAAACTGAAACACATTTCTATAGAAATGTACCCTTGTCCTTAACTGGAATATACAGTGGCTTGCAAAAGGATCCCCCCCCCCCCCACACACACACACACCCCCACATACACACACACACACGCACACACCACTCCACCCTTTTGGCATCTTTTGCTATCTCACAATCTGGAATTTCCCAGTTTGTTTTTTTTTTAGGTTTTGCATTAGTTTATGTAAAGAACATGCCTACAACTGTGAACATTTGGTTTTCTTTTTATTGTGAAGCAAACAATAAGTAGGACAAAATAACTGAAAACTTCAGTGTGCATAACTATTCACCTCCCTAAAGTCATTACTTTTTTAGAACCTCCTTTGTGGCAATTACAGCTGCAAGTCACTTTGGATAAGTCTCTATGAGCTTTCCTCATCTTGGCACTAGGTTTTTGCCCATTCCTCAAGGTAAAACTGCTCCAGCTCCTTCAAGTTAGATGGTTTCCTCTGGTGAACAGCAATCTTCAAGTCTGACCACAGATTCTCAATTGGATTAAGGTCTGGGCTTTGACTAGGCCACTCCAAAACATTTACGCGTTTCAACCTTAAACCACTCGAGTGTTGTTTTAGCAGTTTGCTTTGGGTCATAGTCTTGTTGGAAGGTGAACCTCCGTCCCAGTCTCAAATCACTGACAGACTGAAACAGGTTTTGTTCAAGAATATCCCTGTATTTTGCAGCATCCATCCCCCCCCCCCCCCGACCGTCTTCCCGTCCTTGCTGCCGAAAAACATTCACCACCATTGTTGGGATGGTGTTCTTGGGGTGATGAGATGTGTTGGTTTGGAACAGACATTAGCGTTTACCTTGGTGGACAAAAAGTAAAATTTTGGTCTGATCTGACTACAGCACCTTCCTCCATACATTTGGGGACTCTCCCACATGTCTTTTGGTAAACTGAAAATGAGCCTTTAAATTTTTGTGTGTAAGTAAAGGATTTTTTTTCTGCCCATTCTTCCATAAATGCCACCTCTATGGAGTGTACGGCTTATTGTGGTCATATGGACAGATACTCCATTCTCTACTTGGGAACTCTGCAGCTCCTTCAGGGTTACCTTTGGTCTCTGTGCTGAATCTCTGATTAATGCCCTCCTTGCCGGGGCTGAAAGTTTTGGTGGGCAGCCCTCTCTTGGCAGGTTTGTTGTGATTTCCATTTGATGATAATGGATTTGATGGTGCTCTGGAGGATCATCAGAGATTGGGATATTTTTTTATAACCCAACCCTGACTTGCACTTCTCAACAACTTTGACCCTGACTTGTTTGGAGATCTCTTTGGTCTTCATGGTGTTGTTTGGTTAGTGGTGTTTCATGGTGTTGTTTGGTTAGTGGTGTTGCTGCCTCTGTGGCCTTTCAGAAAAGGGGTGTGTATATACTGAGATCATGTGACTCTTAGATTGGTACATATAGGTGGACTTCATTTCACTAAGCATGTGACTTATGAAGGTAATTGCTTGCACCAGAAATTTGTAGGGACTTTATTGCAAAAGGAATACAATACAAATGCCTATTTTTAGTTATTTGATCCCATAAATTTAATTTAGGTCTATATTTTTCTCACTTCATCAACATAGACTATTTAGTGCTGATACATCACACACAAATCTGATTACAAAAATATTTAAACGCAGGTTGTAATGTAACAAAATAGGTTAAAAGCCAAGGGGGTGAATACTTTTGCAAGCTACTGTATTTGACTTTTCTGATTTTATTTATGTAGGCGAATGAAGAGTGTGTGGACCCAGTTATTAAGACTGGAAACTAAATGGAATAGGACACTTGCCAGGGTGTCACTTAAGGGTCTAAATTAAGTTGTCTCTTTTGCATCTTACTAGTGAACAGTTGCATTGCTTTGTAATGTACGAGGGTCAGTCGATAAGTAATGCCTCCTATTTTTTTCTCCTTTTAATTGGTAAGAAATTCAAATGCAATTACATAGGTTGAAAACCACAACATTAACGATTAATTTGTCACTTTTCAATATAATCTCCATCCATTCCCACAGTCTTGGTCCACCGTTTAACAAGGGCATGTATTCCAGCATGGTAAAAAGCATTCTTGGGACCCACTGTGCACAAACTTTTCTGTATCCCAGTTGTCCAATAATTTTCATCACACTGCCTTTACTGAGGCAGATAATGGCACACAATTCATCTGCAGTCACCCGGCGGTCACCACGAATGATGTCATCGACTCGCTGAATGTTGCTTGGAGTCACTTCGGTTACTGGCCTGCCACTCCGCATTTTGTCAGCCAACGGTGATGGCCCTTCAGCTGTGTTACAGCGACGAACCCATCGTCTAACAGTACTGACATCCACTGTTGCATCACCGTACACATTTTTCAGTCTCTCATGAATTCGATTGGGCGTTTCACCTTCTGCATGTAAGAATTCAATCACAGAACGTGGTCTAATACGAACATCGATGGCAGTCATTTTGCAAACGGATACAGTCCTGCCACCTGTTGGTGCAGGAAGTTGCAATTGCTGTGGATTGGAGAAGAAGGATTGAGGAATTGTGCCAAATTCGAATATTTAACATAACTACCTTATTTAAGGAGAAAAAAAATAGGCATTACTTATTGACTGACCCTTGTATTTTATATCTTGTTACTGAACTTTACAGGGAACCGGTCAGAAACTTTTTCACTCGCCAACCATTTATATGTCTGTGTAGCCCTTTAAAAGATGAGCAAGTTGATCTCTTCATGGCCCCAAAGCAATGCTCCAGTAGTAAAAATTTCAGTTTTGAAGTTCTGTATATATGTGTCGAGGAGTGCAATGGAGAATTGGGGAATGACGGTGCACTTACAGCTTCTCTACTCACACAATATTCCCTGCCTAGCGCCACTCATCTCTAGTTGATTGCCAGGTTCTTGGTTCTGATAATTGGCAGGGAATACATGGACGGATATTGGATGTTCGGTATGGTTTGCATATGTTGTATTTCTTTGGATGTAGTTTGTTTACCTGCTTAGCGATATATACTTAGCATTTATTTATTTAAAGATTCTTCCCAATTCCAATCATAGCTCAGTGGCTTAAAATCCTAAAATAAAGCTGTAAAATGCAACCAATTTCCAAAAATGGTTGCTGCTCCAGCTATTATTTACCCACTTAAAATCTGCATGTCAGAGGCTTTTGTGTACTTGGTTGCTCCTGGATACGTTCTGTAGTTTTATGACCGGTTGCACATGCTCAGTAGATACATGCTGTTCTTCTATAGTGGGTACCTCTTGTTACTTTGCAGTGAGATGGCACATGTGTGATTGTATTGTCCACAGTGTATGAGGTAGGCATGGGCGCTGTGAAAGAAGGAACAGCTAGTCTGACTGCGCCACTTGACTGTGTAATGGACTAATAGACACAGATGAGGAAGCACAGAATTAACAGCCATTTAACCACAAATGGTTTTTTTCTCATCAAAAACATGAATATTTCTGTTCATATTTGTTATCATGGATGCTTCCTACCTATAAATATAATACACCTTTATATTTATGCTCTCTGTAAGAGATAGTCTTTTATTGGCTAATCATCCAGAGTTCAGCTTTAATTTTTTAAACAGTGTTGTTTAAAACTAAAGTTGCACTCTGATAGGTTGCCACGGCCCGTCCAAGAAAGACAAAAGGTGGGAGAACATAGAGAGAATATATCTGAAATACAGAATTGGAGGATTAGAAACCTTTACATGGTGGTGAGGACAGACAAGAATCACCTTTATTGATGGAATATATAAACTATGCAAAGCACTTGGTCTCCTCTTATCAGCCCTGTCACTAGCAGGTCACAAAGCCGTTGGAGGGGTAGCTAATGTTATGAGTGCATTGGGGGAGAGCAGGGAGCCTGGAAAAGAAGCAAGTGGTTGTAGGAAATGTAAGACCAAAAAGTTTCTTCTAACCCTCGTCTAAGGTAAATTAACAGCAAGTGATGCATAAACCACACTTGAGGGATTAGAGAAAAAACAGCAAAGGGGGACCAAAAATAAAGTGTATTAATCAATACTATACAAAATGTGGTAGGAAAGAACTACGGCTAAGAGCCTATATAGGGAGTGTAATAGTAATAACCTCAACAAAGAGGAAAATCATATACTCCCTAATATAAGAGGCAAGAAAAGGTCCCCTATAACTATGCTCCAAACTGGTGATATACAGGTGCATCTCACAAAATTAGAATATTATCAAAAAGTGAATTTATTTCAGTTCTTCAATACAAAAAGTGAACCTCCTATATTATATAGAGTCATTACAAACAGAGTGATCTATTTCAAGTGTTTATTTCTGTTAATGTTGATGATTATGGCTTACAGCCAATGAAAACACAAAAGTCATTATCTCAGTCAATTAGAATACTTTATAACAGCTTGAAAAATGATTTTAAAATCTGAAATGTTGGTTTACTGAAATGCATCAATTACTGCATCAATGCGGCGTGGCATGGAGGCGATCAGCCTGTGTTACTGCTGAGGTGTTATGGAAACCCAGGTTGCTTTGATAGCAGCCTTCAGCTCGTCTGCATTGTTGGGTCTGGTGTCTCTCATCTTCCTCTTGACAATACCCCATGGGGTTAAAGTCAGGCAAGTTTGCTGGCCAATCAAGCACAGCGATACTGTTGTTTATAAACCAGGTATTGGTACTTTTGGCAGTGTGGACAGGTGCCAAGTCCTGCTGGAGAATGAAATTTCCTTCTCCAAAAAGCTTGTCGGCAGAGGGAAGCATGAAGTGCTCTAAAATTTCCTGGTAGACGGCTGCGCTGACTTTGGTCTTGATAAAACACAGTGGACCTACACCAGCAGATGACATGGCTCCCCAAACCATCACTGATTGTGGCAACTTCACACTAGACCTCAAGCAGCTTGGATTGTGGGCCTCTCCACTCTTCCTCCAGACTCTGGGACCTTGAGTTCCAAATGAAAATTGGAACTCTGGGACCTTGTGGAGTGTGTCAATGACTGCCTTCTGGACATCTGTCAAGTCAGCAGTCTTCCCCATGATTGTGGAGCCTACTGAAACAGACTAAGTGACCTTTTTAAATGCTTAGGAAGCCTTTGCAGGTGTGTTTTGTTAATTATTCTAGTTTACGGAGATAATGACTTCTGTGTTTTCATTGGCTGTAAGCCATAATCATCAACATTAACAGAAATAAACACTAGAAATAGATCACTCTGTAATGACTCTATATAATGATTTTCACTTTTTGTATTGAAGAACTGAAGTAAATTAACTTTTTGATGATATTCTAATTTTGTGAGATGCACCTGTATAAGCTGAAAGATCATATTGATATTCAGCATATGCATAATCCTCTGCAGTAGACAATGTTTGATAAATGGAATAGGATGTGATGCATTAAAGTCAGTGCAGCAGAGTATGCATATTTGAATATCAGAAAAAATATCTAGCGTGCATAAATTAGGCCATCAAAGGCTCATATCCAACACCATTACCGCTCCTAAAAGGCAGTCTCAGCATTGATAATAATAATAAGGCTATGGTCACACTATCAGTATTTGGTTAGTATTTTACATCAGTATTTGTAAGCCAAAACCAGGAGGTGGAAAAATCAGTGGAAAAGTATAATGGAAACATGTCACCACGTGCATTTTTGACCCACTCCTTGATTTGGCTTACAAATACTGATGTGAAATACTGATAGTGTGATAGTAGCCTAAGGGTCATATACTGATAATGCCTTGAGACATGGTGTATAAATAGAGCCAGGAGGAGCACAGAAGGGGGCACACAGGCACCTCAACGCGCGTTTCACCGTGCTGGGCTTTGTCAGGAGGTTATAGAAAATGTAGTTTACAGTGGTCACATGGGCAGTGAAGACTGTCCACTTCACACTGCGCAGAGACACACAATAATAGAGGAACCGAAGCCAGAAAAATATGTGGGCTGCATAGGCCTGCAAAACTTTTAACAGTATTGGTGTCCGTGGCTGTGGCCATTGGCTCTCTGCTGCACAAGTTGCTCCCACAGCCTACTTCATGACTGCGGCCTGTTGGAGACCAGCGACATGCAGGGGGACGTCAGGCGGCGCAATTACATAGCTGCATCACACTGCTCACGCTGGCCCACTGCTGGAAGAGGAGCCTGGATTAGGTGAATATAAACTTTTCATTATTATTATTGAACCTGGGACTTGGGGGGTATTGTTGTGACAACCTATTGTGTACAGAGAGTGGTGGGGGCCATTATACTGTGTTAATGGGGCTATGGGGGCAGTCATAATGTGTATAGGGGGACTATAGAGCATCATATTATGTATAGATGGCTATGGGGCACTATACTACGTAGAGGGGGTTACGGGCAATCATACTGTGTATAGAAGGGTATGGGGCATCATACTGTGTATGGGAACTATGAACCGTCATATTCTGAAAAGGGCGGTTGTGGAGCATAATATTGTGCACAGGGGGCTTTGAAGCATCATCATATGTATAGGTGGCTATGGGTGTCATCATATTGTGTAAGGGGATCTGTGGTGGCCTTAATTGGGCGGTGGGGCATCCTTATAAGGAGGCACAATGGGGGATAACTACCTTAGGGGTATTATTATTATAAAAATACCATGGGGTGCGTTTTTATTATAAGGAGGCACAGGGTCATTACAAGAAAGTACACGTGGGATTACTAAAGCAGGCACAAGGGGAAATTATTACGAGGAAGTCCTCATTATGCGAAAGTATAGAGTGAACATTATTACAGTGTAGGGACACTGACGGGGCACAATTATTGTATGGGGCACAAAAGGAGGGGGTATGGTTACTGTCTAGAGCACTGATTATAGCACTATATGGTTTGTGTACAGGTGGGGAATATGAGGAGGGCGCTGGAAAAGCAGCAAGCCAAAGATTTCGGTCTGTTACATTTTGCAGGGACGAGTTATGAATGGGAGAAGTTGGCATTGTGGTCTAGACTGAATGTAAAAGAGAAGGGAAAATTAATGACTACCATCATTGTGAACATCACTGGGCAGTATCTGTACAGTACATACATATATGGTCTGCAGAGCATTGGTGTAGACCTGATGATGTTACCATTATATGGTCACTGTATGGTGGTAATACCAGTCCTAGTGTTTTTGATTAGTGATTAGAGCCAATGAACATGGAGGGATTGCCTGCCATGCACTGTAATGCCTCAGCCATGTTGGTTGTGGCATTACAGTGATTGGCTGGCCGCACAGTGTCATCAGGTCTATATAAGACCTGGTGCCGCCATGCGCGTCACAGTCACTCCGGATCAGACAGTGTAGGGAGAGCTGCTGCTGTGTCAAGGGAGAGATTTAATCGTGTATTAGGTAGTGTAGGGAGAAAAACCGTACATTACACATATCCATCTTAACAAACAGTCCTTTTGAGGACTAACTAATCCATCTGCAGAGATATCAGGCAGGCAATGTATATAGGCAGGCAGGGTATATAGCAGACTGCAGTGCATATAGCACAAGAGGCTCCATTCCAATTCAGCCTTCTGCTGCTGTTATATTTCTAGAAATAGGCCCAGGTCTCAGGGGCCAGGAATAATTTTTTTTGCATCTTAATCCTCATAATTTGCTTAAAAAGCAATCCAGAGAACACCGTTTTTCTGTGCCATTTGCTTGTTGGCACTGCAGAATAGAGCCAGGTCCTTTCCATATTACAGCGCTAAAAATCCAGCTATTTAAAACTGTGTTTT
Source organism: Phyllobates terribilis (assembly GCF_046119375.1). Taxonomy (NCBI): domain Eukaryota; kingdom Metazoa; phylum Chordata; class Amphibia; order Anura; family Dendrobatidae; genus Phyllobates; species Phyllobates terribilis. Next base: position 175,070,852 of record NW_027362761.1, on the reverse strand, counting down.
CTCCGTCACACGGCTCACATTTACGTTGTCAGAAAATACTGCCATTTCTGGCCTCCATTAAAAATTTCTTTCAGTGTGTCAGCAAAGTTTTTGTCACTGGTTTGCTGTTCAAAACAGTTACCTACAGGCCAGGTATTTAAAACTGTGTTTTCTCCGTCACATGGATCACATATACTTTTTCAGAAAATACTGCCATTTCTGGCCTCCATTAAAAAAAAATTTCAGTGTGTCAGTGAAGCAATTCACAGCAGTTTGCTGTTCAAACTACTTACCTACAGGCCAGGTATTTAAAACTCTGTTTTCACCGTCACATAGATCACATATAAGTTCGCTCCAAACTCAGTCATTTGTAGTGAGCGTGGAAGATACTGTCCTCCATTTAAAATGGGCAAGGGACGGGGAACTGGATGGTGATGGTAATGGTGCATGTTGAGGCCGAGGACAAGGCCGTGGGCAAGCCAAAATTGTGCCACAACAAACACCCACATCGTCTCGCCTGACCTTCCTGTCCCAATTTCTAGGGGACCGCAGCACACCACTATTGAACCCAGAGCAGTGTCAAAAGGTGGTTGGTTGGATAGCGGATAATGCTTCCAGTCACTTAGCCGCCGCCGCCACCACCACCACCACCCTGTCTTCCACACGGTCAAGTCTCAGTAGCCGTGAGCCTGGACCGCATATTCCTCACCCTGATCCTCCTTCCTCCCACCAGGCTGAGTACCCAGAGACAACTGATCCCACACTTGGACACTCTGAAGAGCTGTTCACTTTTCCATTTATAGATTCGGGCCTCTCGCCCGGTCCACTTGAAGCGGAGCAAGAGGAGATCGCGTGTAGCGATGCCCAAATATTTGAGCAGCCACGGTCACACGAAGGCGATGGTGGGAAAGTGTCACAAGAGGTGGACGATGATGAGACACAATTGCCAGAAAGTCAGGAGGACCAGGGTGCGGAAGTGGAAGACGAGGTGATGGATGATATAGTAACTGACCCAACCTAGCAGGAGGACATGCAGAGCGAGGACAGCAGCAGACAGGGGGAGGAGGCAGAGCACCCCAACAGGCAGGAAGAAGCAGTGTGGTGGCCGCAGACAGAAGGCAGGCAACCGTTCCCCGTAGCACCAACACGAAGGAAGTTGCCAGTACAACTGTTAGGTTTTCCCGAGTCTGGTTGTTTTTTAAAGACTCTGCCTCTAACCCCACAAAGGCCATTTGCACCACCTGCCAGGCCATCATCAGCAGGGGTGGCAAAACGACCAGCCTGACCACCACCAGCATGATCAGACATATGGCAGCAAAGCACCCGACTTTGTGGGCCGAGCCCCAGGGTCCAAGAACAGTGTCTGCGGGTGGCACCATTGCTTCTTCCGCTGTTGTGGATGCAAGCCAATCGCCTGTCCATGGTGCATGCGAAGATGCCTCCTGCCCTGCACCTGTCGTTGCACACTCTCAGGTAGCAGCATCAGGAAGCACGTCCATGTCCTTTTCCCAGTGCAGCGTTCAGTTGTCCATACCCCAGTCCTTGGAACGCAAATATGCAGCCAACTCCCCACAGGCCACACTACTAAATTCTCACATTTCATGACTGCTTGCGCTCGAAATGTTGCCTTTTAGGCTCGTGGAGACGGAAGCATTCCGCAACCTGATGGCGGCGGCCGTCCCTCGGTACTCGGTCCCCAGCCGCCACTATTTCTCCCGGTGTGCCGTCCCCGCATTACTCAAGCACCTGTCCCAAAACATTAGTCGTGCTCTCAACAACGCAGTTACCGGTAAAGTCCACCTAACCACGGACACATGGACAAGTGCTTGTGGGCAGGGACAGTATGTCTCGCTCACGGCACACTGGGTTAACATAGTGGAATCCAGGACCCAGTCGGACCTTGGGACGGAACACGTCCTACCGACGCCAAGGATTGCCGGCCCTACGTCAATCAGGGTTGCCCCCACGGTCTACAGCTCCTGCACCTCAGCCGCCTCCTCCTCTTCAGCCTCCATCTCCGAAATGACCACATCAATCACAAGCTGGAAGCATTGCAGCGCTGCCTCGGCCAAGCGGCAACAGGCTGTGCTGAAGCTAATATGCTTAGGTGAAAAACCGCACAATGCTGAAGAGTTGTGGACAGCTCTGAAACAGCAGGCAGATCTGTGGCTCTGAGGCGAGGCGAGCTCACACACGTACCATGCCTGGCCCATGTGCTTAACCTCGTGGTTCAGCGGTTTCTCAAATCCTACCCGGAGCTGCCGGATCAGCTTGTTAAAGTACGCCGCCTGTGTGCCCATTTTAGAAAGTCAGCTACAACTTCCGCCGCCTTTGCAGTGTTTCAGCAGCGTTTGCAACTTCCTGCTCACAGACTGGTGTGTGCTGTCCCCACACGTTGGAACTCTACACTGCAGATGTTGGGAAGGATTTGTGAGCAGAAGAGGGCAGTTGTTGAGTACCAGCATCAACAAGGCCATTGGTATTCAGTTCAGACTCCACACATAAGACCTCAGGAGTGGACATGGATGTCAGACATATGTACCATCCTCCAAAACTTTGAGGACTCCACCAAGATGGTGAGCGGCGATGACGCCATAATTAGCGTCACCATCCCGCTTCTCTGTCTTCTGAAACGCTCTCTGCTCACAATCAAAGAGGATGCATTGCAGGCGGAGCACGATTAGATGGAGCAAGGAACCATACAGGGTGATTATACACAGCCCAGCCTCATCTCATCCCAACGTGGATTGGGTGACAATGAGGAAGAGGAGGAGGAGGATTCACCACAAGGTGCAAACCATTCATCACCCTTAAATATAGAAAGGTCAGATTAGACTTGGCCCAAAAAAAAACACATCTAAAGAAGCTGGCCCAGTTCTGGAAAAGCATTCTTTGGACAGATAAAACTAAGATCAACATGTACCAGAATAATGGGAAGAAGTATGTGACGCTGGACACTTCTTACCGACACACAGTGAGGCAGAGAAGTCAAACATTCCGGGGTCAGTATCAAGAGAGCACATAGAAAACCAAGAGGAAAGATAAAGGCGTAAGTCAGGTCACGGTCCGGGGTCAAAATAAAGGGAGATTGAGAATCAAAGCAACAGGACAAGACTAAGGGACAGTCAGAACATGGTCCAAAGGATCAGGCAGCGGAAGATCAGAACTCAGCACAATAGAATCAGGCAAACCCTCACCAGGAAGCACAACCTACGTTTGGCAGAGATCAGAGGCAGACAGCTCAGTTAGGTAGCTGGGCAATCTCCAGAACAGAGAAAACCTGGTGAAAGACCAGCACCTCCCAGTCCCAGATTGAATGGCCGAACTGTCAATCAAGGTACCAACAGCTCAGTACGTCCATCACAAGACTGAACGGCCAAGCTGTCAATCAAAACACCAACAACTCTGCATGACCCAGATTCCATGGGACAGCAAAACAGTCATTCACTGAGTGGAGGAATCGTGATAGTACTCCCCTCTTCTAGAGGGGGGTCACTGGACTGCCAGGCTTCCCAGGAAACCTGCGATGGAAGGCCCTGACTAAACAATCGGCGTTTATGGCTATAGCAGGGACCCAGTGTCACTCCTCTGGTCCGTAACCTCTCCAATGAATGAGGCACTGGAGGCAATTACGGACTTTCCAAGAATCAACACTCTTTTGCACTTCAAACTCAAAACTGTCTGACAGAAAACGGTGAAGGCAGAGATGGAGACAAAACCGAAAGGACAACTCTCTTAGCAGTGATTTATGGAATACATTTGGAATGTGAAAAGATGGAGGGAGTTTTAATCTGAAAGCCACCGGGTTAACTCAAAAATCTCTTATGGACCAATAAACTTAGGACCCAACTTCACTGATGGCACTTTCAATTGAATATTCTTGGAAGACGTTATCACCAACTTTGAATATTGGATCCCCGAACATTTCCTATTGCTCTTCCGTTTCTTGCAAAGCTTAGCCACCCCAATATTCTTCTTAACCTCCCACCAGACATCCCCAAGTTTTTTTATGGCAACCTCTACTCCAGGACAACCAGAACTCATCCTCGAGAATTCACCAAAATGAGGATGAAAACCATAATTACAAAAACAGTCAAAGTTCGAGTAGACTGGTAAACCCAACTGTTAAAGGTGAACTCAGCAAGAGGTAAGAATGAGGAACAGTCCTCCTGCCGAGCTGCAACGAAACACCTTAGAATTTGATTTGTCCTCTCTGTCTCACCATTGGTTTCAGGGTGGTAAGCTGAGGAAAACAAGTCAATCCCCAATTTCTTACAAAACGCGCTCCAGAATTTGGAGACAAACTGCACCCACCTATCAGATATAATGTTCCAAGGAATGCCATGCAATCTTACCACATGATTGATAAAAAAAAAACTGGAAAGCTCCTCTGCATTAGGTAACTGTTATGTCCAATGATTGGGAATTTCATAGACTATAATGGACTTCTTACAGTTGCTATGTATCCGTTTTATTTCATTGCTGTAATGTTTACTTGAAGTTTGTCCCTTCTCTCTCTCTGTCTCCCTCTCATGTGGCTGTGAGGTAACTAACCCCTCCCTTCTTCTTCCTGCTTCTCCTCATTCTCCATCTTACCACCATTAGAAGCTCATGTGCTCACAGCCTGTCTCTCAGTCAAAGTTCTTTTTCCCTGCTGCTGTATGCACTATAACAAGATTCCTGCTGCTGTATGCACTATAACAAGATTCCTGCAAGAAAAATAAAGTTTCTTCTAAATCTTCATCAACGTGGCTTCTTGCGGCCGAGTTAAAGCTATCTGCGAACATCGCCCTTGTAAGGTGAAGAGGCAGTCTGGAAACAGTGTCTCACAGCGCCCTATACTTACAGCACAGCCTTGGGGACAGAATAGTAAAAAGAACTTCCCAGATTCATCTGTAAAGCCAGCCACAGCTTCTATAAAGCTACAGAACATTTTGCAGAGCATCTGCTCTCAGCATATTAGCGATCATCCAGTGTCCCTTCTCCCTGTGAATTAAGATGGCTGAGGGAATGACTACCTGGTCTCTGCCAGACCCATTGTTAGATGAAGAATGTATAGAACTTGATCCACCGTCTAGTGAGAAGGCTAAACGTCCTACAAAACCTACATGGAAAGTTAGAGAGAACTTTGAAACCATTAAACATGAACCTTCCTGTGTTATAGCAGACTTATGAAAAAAACTGCTGAGTCACATTGACGGCCTCTCTCAGTCTGCTTCTCTCAAACTACCACCAGAGGGAACTTGTACAAAAGTCTTCAGATTATCAACTATATGTCAGAACAACGGATGACTATGTCACAATTCTACGAAAACGTAATACAATCTGTTTGCTGTAAAGAGCTGCAAGCTTTCCAACAACTTAACTCAGAGAGATTGCATGGTGCGTGCCATTAAAGCCAAGATAGAGGCAAGAATTGCACAAATAGCTGAGATGTCATCTCGCATGTTTGGCTCAGCCAGGCAGTCAAAGCGATCATCCAAGTCACGCTCTTCAAAATCTTCAACTATCAGCGAACAGCTTATAAGAGCACGTGCTGAAGCCGAGGCTACTAAAGGTACAAGCTGCATTTGCTCAAACGAAAACTGAGATGGAAGTAGAGGCAGCCGAAGCAGCGTGGAGAAAGGCGGAAATAAAGGCAGAAATGGAAGCCAGCGCAGCACGCCAAAACGCAGAAATGGAAGCCAGCGCAGCACACAAAAAGGCAGAAATAGAGGCCCTAGAGAAGGAATGTGAACACGCCACAGCCATGGCAAGGTTAAAGGTCCTGGAACAAGCTATCAATGGGAGCCAAAGAGACAGAATCAGTTTAAGTGATTTTGATACTGAAGGCTCTCTTAAGCGTACAAGAGACTATGTACAAAACCAAAATAGTGCACCCATGATTCCAGCAATCATTCCTGATGCCATAGACATTCCTCTAGCGCAACAGGACACAGAGCCCTTATTAGCATCCTGCATTCAAGGTCAGTGTAACACGCTGCCAACCTTTCATCCTGAAGCTCCTTTGTGCACCAGAATGTACCAGGCCCCTCCACCTCACCAAACCCTACACACAGAAGCACACGTGCAAACCAATACACAGGCAAGTCATCACATTCTGGTCAGCCACACAGTTCCAGCTCCATGTGTGGCAGAAACTATGCACATTAAACCAGTTACTGGACTGAATGCCTACGCTGCACCATACTTTCCTGCATTTCTAGGTCAAAACACCACAGACTGTATGAACACTGCTACCCAGCCAGCAACTGTCTTTCCAAAATCAGAGCATGCTGACATATCCACCTTTGCAAGCTACATGGTTCATCGCGAACTAAGACCGGTCTTACAATGTTTGATGATCAACCTGAAAACTACAGGGATTTGAAATGCGCCTTTAGAACTGCTATTAGTGCCCTCGGCATCACTGCTGCTGAAGAGCTAGATCTGCTGATCAGGTGGCTCGGGCCATAATCTACAGAACGTGTCAAGAGACTTAGATCTGTCCACATAAGTAATCCAATGGCTGGTCTCACTGCTGCATTGGAGAGACTAGAACAAAGCTATGGTAGTCCTGAAGCCATAGAAAATGCTCTGTTCAAGCGTCTAGAGGATTTTCCAAAAATATCCAGTAAGGACAGTCTAAAATTCCAAGAGCTCAGTGACCTCCTGTTAGAGCTTCAGCTGGCCAAAGCAGACCCGCATCTGCCTGGCTTCAACTACCTGGACACTGCTCATGGGGTAATCCCAATAGTTTCTAAGCTACCATTCAAAATCCAAGATAGATGGGCCACACTTGGATCAAAATGCAAAAGGGAAAACCGAGTCTCCTTTCCTCCATTTTCCTACTTCTGGGAGTTTATCGAAACTATTGCAGAGTGCAAGACTGACCCAAACTTCTTCTATGGAGAACCAAGCGGCCCTGGTTCATTCCCTCCCAAGTATGAAAGTCCATGTTCAAGCAACAGAAACTGCAGCAGTCCAGTGTCAGTGAAGAAGCCTGATGTTCTTCCCACACCTTCACCAGCTCCAGACAAGAGTGAGGTATGTGAAAAGGTTGAAAATCCTAATCGTATGTATCCCATTCATAAGATGCCACATCTCCTAAAGAAGTGCATCATCTTCAGAAAAAAAACTCTCCAGGAACGTAAGGAGCTTCTAAAGAAGTTTAGGGTATGTTACAGATGTGGTGCGTCTACTGAACACTTTGCTAAAGACTGTAAAACCTCTAAGTGTTTTGAGTGCGACAGTGAGGACCACGTACAAGCGCTCCATCCATCCCAACCGAACTCTGCATCGCTTACGCCTTCCCCCACCACAAGACATGGCGAGAAGAATGCAGCAGGCGGCAAGTCCTACCACAATATCTTCATGTATAGAAGTCTACGCAGAAGACCTGTGTGACAAGTCCTGTGCGTAGATATGTCTGGTGAACGTGCATCCTAAGAGTCAACCAGAGAAAACCGTAAAGATGTACGCCGTTCTGGATGATCAGAGCAACCGATCCCTTGCAAGGTCAGAACTCTTTGATCTGTTTGATTTAAAGGGAAACGCTCACCCCTACACCCTGAGCACCTGTAACCTGTAGTGGTGTTACAGAGGTCTCTGGGAGCAGAGCCAATGGTCTCATAGTATATTCTATTGAGAACAATGTGAAGATACCCCTACCCACTTTAGTCGAGTGCAACCAGATACCATCCAACAGAGAGGAGATCCCAACTCGAGAGGCTGCTCGTCACCCCCATCTAAAGACTATAGCCAACAAGATACCAGCTCTTGACAACAGTACGAATATCCTAATTCTGCTTGGCAGGGACATTCTGCAGCTACACAAGGTTTGTCAGCAAATTAACGGACCACATGATGCTCCATTTGCTCAACGCTTTGATCTAGGCTGGGCTATCATGGGTGATGTCTGCATGGAAAGAACGAAGAGACCTACAAGGATCTTATTTAAAGACTCATGTCTTGCCAAATGGTCGCAGCACTTACTTTCTGCCATGCCCGCATCATTACTGGGTGAAAGAGAAGCCAAGTAACAGTAAGTGGCAGCAAAAAACCCCCGACAACATGAACATGTTCCCGTCCTGTGATGACAGCCTCGGGTCAACAGTGGTCAATTCTACATGTGAAGACAACCGGCTGGTACCTGCAAGAGAAGACAGTGGGATCTACCTCAGGTTCTTATGGCACAAGGACAATGACGTCCACAACGAGGTCATAGACTACTGGACGAAGGTACATGTCTTCGGGAACAGCCCCTCACCTGCTGCAGCAATCTGTGGATCAAGACGGACAGCCCAGGAAGGTGACCGAGAGTATGGATCTGATGCTTGTCTATCTGTGGAGAAGAACTTCTATGTAGATGATGTGCTTAAATCTCTACCCACAAGTGAAGAGACAATTGATCTCTCTAGAACACAGGAAATGTTCGCTGCAAACCTCAGACCTCACAAGATCATCTCCATCAGCCAGGAGGTAATGAAGGCATTTCCATCTAAGGACAGTACAATGAGCTTAAAGGATCTTGATCTGGGTTCTGACATTCCTTCTATGCAATGCAGCCTTGGTCTGCTCTAGGACATTAAACAGGACACGTTTCATTCCAAGTGTCAGTCTGCATTAAACCCTTCACCAAATGAGGAGTCTTACCTGTCGTGAACAGCATATACGATCCTCTCGGATTTATAGCACCCATCACCATTCAAGGCAAGATTCTGTTGAGACATCCCATCTCGTTCCTATCTGGTTCTGCCTTAAGGTCCCTTTCAGCCACCACTAGAAGAGAAGTCTACATTTTCTCTGACGCACCTACAAGGGTCATAGCTGCAGTAGCCTAGTGGAAGACCTCAGAAGCCGTCAACAAGGTACATTGTCCAGGACAGGGCGAAACTAGCCTAAAAGCCTGCTCACACTGCACCAAGACTTGGTCTTTGTGCTGCTATACTAGCACTGGAGGTTGCCAAAGTTGCCCCTGAACAGTGGCACCACATCAGTGACCTGCATTCAACTTACCCAGAAACGGGACTCATGGCTGCATCTAGCCTTTGTGACAACACCTGGCTGTCGTCTCCAAGTTTTGTTCCTGAGGACCCTTGTTCTGTCAATGCTGGCAGCACATTTATACTTGACGAACCAGTCGCTGACGGAGAGATCAGACCCGCCCTCTCTACACGCTGCATACCTGTGACACCAAAGTTGAAACTGAGGCCTCATCACTCTGGACGCTTCTCGAGCTGGTCACCAGTTGTGCAGGCTGGTATTGACTTGTACTGCCAAGTGCGTCATGGGAGAAGGTATCACATGAAGGACATTGCTACTGGACACAGCTTACGGCGGGGAGCCTACCGCCATATACTTCCAGCTGTGTTAGAATATTGGAACTTTCTCCAGTGGATTGTTGGGTTGGTGGCAGTGTTTGCACGTTGCGGCTTCCCCAATCCGAAGATGGGTTTCCATTTTGACTCTGATTATCCGGCTGTTGAGGACTTCAGGCTGAAAATTGGACTACAACTGTTATTGTTGTATGCTTGTGTCTTTCTTTTTGTTTTTCAGGTCTACTGTGACATCCTCAGAAGACATCACGTCAAAGGAATCATTGAAATCTAAAGATTTCAGACGGGGAGTGTTATGTTCAATGATTGGGAATTTCATAGACTATAATGAACTTCTTACAGTTGCTATGTATTACTGTTTTATTTCATTGCTGTAATGTTTACTTTACTTGAAGTTTGTCTCTTCTCTCTCCCTGTCTCCCTCTCATGTGGCTGTGAGGTAACTAACCCCTCCCTTCTTCTTCCTGCTTCTCCTCATTCTCCATCTTACCACCATTAGAAGCTCATGTGCTCACAGCCTGTTTCTCAGTCAAAGTTCTTTTTCCCTGCTGCTGTATGCACTATAACAAGATTCCTATAAGAAAAATAAAGTTTCTTCTAAATATTCATCAACGTGCCATCCTGCGGTCGAGTTAAGGCTATCTGCAAACATCGCCCTTGTAAGTAAGGTGAAGAGGCAGTCTAGAAACAGTGTCTCACAGCGCCCTATACTTACAGCACAGCCATGGGGACAGAATAGTAACCCCGATAATGGAACAAAGTGAGCCTGTTTACTGAATCGGTCAACTATCACCCAAATAACAGTTTTCCCACTAGACAAAGGCAAATCTGTAATGAAATCCATGGACAAATGAGTTCATGGTCTTTCTGGAATAGGCAATGAAGCCAATTCGCCTGCTGGTTATGACAAACTTTAGCGTGTGCAAACTTCTCAAGCGGATACAAAACCCTTATTATTGTTAAGCATGGATGGCCATTAAAATAGTCTACATATAGCTTTTTGCATAGCAGTCGCCCTGGGGTGGCTGACTAGACAAGTGTATGGAAGCAAGTCTGCGCCCACTGGCCGGGAGTATGTATAATGCATACATACCGTCTGGTCCCGACTCAGAAACCGGCGAATCCCCTCAGCGCACAGTGCGTGCGCTGATGGGATTCATAAGTCTGCAGTCACACAGACTCACTGCAGACTTATCAATTTGGACCGGACAACCCCCTTTAACGAACTGCGAAAAACTACTAATAAAATTTCTATAGTAATTGGCAAAAAAATGCTGTAGTGCTTTAAGGTCGCGAGGTTTAACCCATTCAGTTATAGCCTGCACCTTCCCAGGATCCATCTTAAACCCTTCAGCAGATACAATGAGCCCCAGAAACTATATTTCTTGAACAGAGAAAGTACACTTTTCTAATTTAACAAACAAAGAATTTTTCCTGAGTTTTTGTAAAACATAATGAACATGCTCATAGTGTGAACTCAGGTGAGACAAAATAATTAGAATGTCATCAAGGTATACCAAAATAAACCTTCCAATGATATCAGAAAGAAATATTCATAAAGTTCTAAAAGACAGCAGGTACACTGGTCAAACCAAAAGGCATGACCAGATTCTCAAATAGACCCTCAGATGTTAAAAACGCTGTCTTCCACTCATCACCCTTCTGGATGCGTATCAAATTATAAGCCCGTCTAAAGTCAAATTTAGAAAACCATTTAGCCCCAGTGAGCTGATTATATAGGTCTTGGATGAGTGGAAGTGGGTAAGTATTCTTAACCGTAATTTTTTTTTTTCACGGAAATCGAGGCAAGGACGGAGACCCCCATCTTTATTTTTTACAAAGAAGAAACCAGCAGCTACAGGCGAGGAGGAAGGACGAATATGACCCTTCCCTAAACTTTCATTTACATATTCTTTCACAGCAGTATGTTTAGGTCCCGACAAATTGTACAGGCGAGCTTTAGGCAATTTGGCATTTAGGAATAAGATCAATTGCACAATCATAAGGACAATGCGGAGGTAGTATTTCTGCCTCTTTTTCTGAGAACACATCACCTAAGTCTTTCAGGTACGCCTGCAGACCCTCCATACTAGCGGAGCAAATTTGTACAGAACGAAGACATTCATTATGACAGTTGGGACTCCACTTAACAATATCTATTTGACACCAATCAATAACTGGGTTATGATCATGCAGCCATGGAAACCCCAACACCAACTGAGAACGTAAATTATCCAAGACATCAGGAGATAGGCCACGGCCCTACTATCAGTATTTGGACAGTATTTTTTCTCAGGAGTGGGAGCCAAAACCAGGAGAGGAACAATCAGAGAAAAGGTATAATAGAAACAAGTCACCAATTCTGCATTTATCACCCACTCCTGGTTTTGGCTCCCACTCCCGAGAAAAAAATACTGACCGAATACTGATAGTGGGGCCGTGGCCTTAGTGTGAATTCCACCGTTACCAGATGGACAAAGTTCTAGAGTAACTGTCTTGTCAATGGCGACAATTTTAATGGGTCTTTCCAATCTAACTTTCCCTAATCCGAATTTAAGAACCAGTCCAGAATCAATAAAGTTTGCAACAGACCTACAGTCAATGAAAGCAAGTGCAGGTAACCACAGGTTCTGAAAACATAGTTCCACGTTCAACAGTACGATATCTGACCAGTAAAAAAGGTACTTGGAAGCCTAGGTGACCTCCTCAGTAATTGAATAGTCCTTGAGATAATGCCCAACGCGACCACAGTAGAATCAGAGTCCGAGATCGCGAAGACGTTTCCTCTCCATGGTTCGAGAGCTGGCTGCTCCAACCTCCATTGGTTACATCTCAGGTAAGGAAACAGACTCAGGAAGAATGACTGAAATCCCCTGTTGCTCATCACGTCTTTCCTGAATTCTACGATCCATACAAATGGCCTGAGTCATAGCCTCCCCCAAAACACGAAGTGGGGTATGCAAAGCCAGGGCATCTGTTACGCTCGCGCCCGGACTGACTGGCGTGAGCGTGATTAGTGATCCCACTGTACCATGAACCGAGGAGTGCCTAGAGGGGAATAACTAAGTATCAACCCGATCCGACCAAGGTCGCACGACGGCTCAGTCGACTCTGTGAACCAGGGAGGAACCGAGCTGAGGGACCAGGTGCTACTCCAGGTCAGACCCCGGTCACAGCTGTTGACCCACACCGGGGAAAGCAGGAGCAGGCAGGTTAAACTGGCATATTGACTGGTGAGTACTGGCAGGCACGGCTGGTATGCAGACAGGTGGATATTGACAGGCACGGCTGGTATGCAGACAGGTGGGCACTGGTAGGCACGGCTGGCATGCAGACAGGTGGGCACAGACAGGCACGGCTAACATGCAGACAGGCGGGTACTGGCAAGTAGGAACGTAGGCAGGATAGGGACCAGTACAGACTGGGATACAGGAACAGAGCCGCACGTGCGGTAGACAAGCAAAACGGAGCAAAACTCGCAGATGCGGTGAACAAGCAAAGCAGAGCAAAACCCGCAGATGCGGTGAACAAGCACAGCAGAGGAAAACCCGCAGATGCGGTGAACAAGCAAAGCAGAGCAAAACCCGCAGATGCGGTGAACAAGCAAAGCAGGGCAAAACCCGCAGATGCGGCAAACAAGCAAAGCAGAGCAAAACCGCAGATGCTGTGAACAAGCAAAGCAGAGCAAAACCCGCAGATGCGGTGAACAAGCAAAGCAGAGCAAAGCCCGCAGATGCGGTGAACAAGCAAAGCAGAGCAAAACCCGCAGATCCGGTGAACAAGCAAAGCAGAGCAAAACCGCAGATGCTGTGAACTAGCAAAGCAGAGCAAAACCGCAGGTGCAGTGAGCAAGCAGAGCAAAGGAAAACCGGCAGATGCGGTAGACAGGACAGGGCTCTGTTCACATGGAACAGACTGGAGAACACAAGAAGATAGCTGGAACACAGGAGTTAGATACAGAGGCAGGGAAACAGAACGAGCAGAACCAGATACATACAAGGTACTTGCAATGAATTAGCGAGTGGACACAAAACTCACAAACAGAAGTGCAGAGACAACGAGTTGGAGTTAGGTGCAGGTTCAGACGCTGCAGGAAAAAGGGAAGATACAGACATAGAGACAAACAAGTAACGGACTAGGACACTGTTCAGACAGGGCCTGAACCAGGAACATGATACAGGAACGAGCCTGGGAACTCAGCCCCCAGGGTGGCAGAAACAAACTAGAAGTCACAGGTACAGACAGCGGCCCTGGGTACTCAGCCCCCAGGGAGGCAGAAACAGACTAGAGTCAGGACAGGACCTGGCAACTCAGTTGCAAAGACAAACTGAGTGAAACTGTTGCTCAGGCACCTCCTACTGGGTGGAGGGGGTTTAAGTATCCAGTGACTCACAGCAATAGGCTAGGGACGCATTAGGACTGTGCACACTGTAGCTATAAGAAACAAGCAGAAAGCCGCACCGACGCCCTAAGCAATCAGACAAGAGACATGGACAGAGCAGGTACTGGAGCAAAGAGTGCAGCATGGACTGACAGGTAAGATTGCGGTCTTGCATGGTGGGAGGTGGTGCACCATGCAAGCTCGCCGCCAGGGATGTTACAGCGTCCTTAAGAGTATCCGTAAGACCACAGCGAAACTAACACCTGAGAGCGGCATCATTCCACAGTACCTCAGAGGACAATTGCGGTCACTGTCCAAATATTTCCAGACCTAACTGTATGTATGTATATATATATATATGTGCGTAATTTTTTATTAATGTATTGTCCCACACAGTTTATGATGGCGTTGGGTATTGGAGTGGACAATTCTGGGATTTGTTTTGGTTATAAAATGTAACTTTCTAGTATATTCCAATAGCTTCTGGGCATTGTATGAAGCCTATGATTGTGCAGCTGCTGTCTCACTGAGGAGTGTAGAGCCTGTGCAGTGACCCCACAGCGGGGAGGAAGCATTAGAGCTGCGGCTGATGAGATGTAAACAAGACCTTTCCATTCACTGACAGGAAGCAGTATACTAGTAAGTGGGAGCACTGTGCCCCCCACTGCTCATGCTTCAGCATGGCCTCCATAGTCTGCAGCACCCCCACTGACTAGGATGGGCCTGGTAGCAGCTCCCTGCACAGCCCATCCCATGGTGCCTGACTGACCTGTGTGAGGGCACTACACAGGGCACTGCCGCAGGACAATGCCAGCCTGTGTCTCCCTGCTATAGGTAGAGCTGGGAGTGGCCGGCCCGGCTGTGTACTGATGTCACCAGGAGAGGCGGGGGCTCACACAGGGCTGCTGGTGGCTGCAGAAGAAGAAAAGGAGGAGGAGGAAGATGGTGGAATCAGATGTGAGAACCGCTGCTGCCCCCAGCCCCCATTCTCCGAGCTGTCACCGGCTCTGCTGCTAACAGCCGGGTGATGCCCACCGCTGCCTGCTCTGTGATTTCTCCCGAGGAGCCTCTCTCCAGGGGTTTCTGGGTAAGTGCAGGATCTGGGCAGTGGTCATGTAGCTGAGGGCTTGGTGCACCTTCCAGGGAGAGGTGTGGACTGCCAGGCGGGCACTGCAGGACGGGGCAGGCTGTTGGAGGAGCATGGCCTGCTATGCGGACAGTGGGTGGCTGCAGCATCTGCTGGCAACTAACCCGAGGACCACTGTGAGCACTGAGGGAGGGATGCAGTGCTGGGCAGAGGCCTGGCTGGGAGAATGATTGACACTGCTGAGGCAAGGGTTAATCCTAGTGCCCCGTGTGCCAGCTTGTCACATAGGTGTATGGATGGCAGCCCCTGCTGTGATCAGTGCCAGTGCTGAGAGGAGCTGGACTTCAGACTGGAGCTGAGGAACAGTCTGGAATGGAGCTGTATGAGCACATGGCAGGAGGCTGGCACTTATTGTGATGTATAGGCATCTGTAGTGCCACCTCTGCCACCTATAGGCATGGATCTGGTTGCATGGCACTGAGCCATAACATTCACACCATATGGAAGACATCCTTGATTTGTATGTAACACTGTATTTAGTAACCTCCTACTAAACCTTACTGATACCTTCAATTGAATGAAGAGGGTCATGAAGTAGATCATGCCACCGCCGGAAATCACAGGAATAGGGATGATGGTGCCATCCGGAGAACAGAAAAGTGCATTATACAGATCAAGGGTGGGTGGGCAGACATGGAATGTTTCCTGGCCATTAGATAGATATGGGATAGATAGATATGAGATAGATAGGTTGGTAGATGGATGGATGGATGGATAGATAGATATGGGATGGATGGATAGATGGGTGGGCAGATATGGAATGTTTGCTGGCTATTATATAGATAGATATGGGATAGATATGAGATGGGTAGATGGATAGATATTAGATACATAGCTAGTCCTAAGCGTCACTGACTATGCTTGTCAATGCAGTTTAAAAAAAAAAATGTATATTGACTTATACTGGCCAAGCGTCCTGCCAGAAGGATGAAGAATGATAGCCTGTAGATATGGCGACTACACATCAGGAGCCTTTCCCCAGCTCAATGACCAATGTGATGTGTAATGAGCTCTGCTGATTGACCTTGGTCAGACTCACACTTTGGGTATTTAATAGATCTATAGACAGAGATGTAGATAGATCTTGATTTGCACCTACTGTGTCAGCTGCTTTTAATTCACAACTAATTCATTGTATATGTAGCTTAGCCCTTGTAATCCTCACCTCTGTACAGAACGTATTCTTCTCATTACGATCTGATTTGCTGACCGCAGATATATACTAGAATGTATGGTAAGGAAATATATGAAGTTTCTGATCCCGACCTCTGAGATTTAGCTCAGATATTATAACGTTGCCATATTATATATAAACAGAAGAAGCGTAAAAGGGCAAAATGGCAAAAAACAAACCAAAGGTGAGAAGAGAGGAAATATGGAATCTGTAGGAATAACAGTGTAGAGTATGAAACGTCCTAAATTCTACAAATATTGGTGCGGCGGCCATATAACCTAATTATAACTGTGTGCGTCAAGCTGTGCCTGCATGTCCTGATTGCTTTCTAACATCAGTGGCACAACTGATTAGTTTTCTCATAATAACAGTATAATTTTCTTGAGAATTTGCATTCTGGCGTATAATGTGAAGTTTATATAGGTTATCTGGGACTTTATAATTAGATGGTGGGGGTTGGATTGTCGTCAATCTCAAGGATCAGCAGTTTGAAGGTGGTAAAACTGCATCCCCTTCATCATTTTCTAGGCACAGTGCTGTACTTTTAGCAGTGGCCATGTCTGTTATCACAAATCACTATAGTGACCTTCCATTCAAGTGAATGGGACTGGGGTGTAATACCAGGCACAGCCACTACTAAAAGTGCAGCGCTGTGCCTGGTAAACAATCAAGGGTATGCAGCCCTAGTCTGAGTGCTACTGCCCTGCAGCAGCTGAGTGGTGGGGATACCTAGAGTCAACCTCCCACCCATCTTGCATTGACAGCCTAAGGATAGCTCATCAGCTAAGTCTAGGATAGCCCATTTATCTTCTGTGGTCTTGTGACAATAGTAATAATCTCTGCACGGCAAGCTATCTGATGTTGGAAGAGGCTGCAGCTTTCATATGACCGACTCTGTCCTGAGATTTGGACCCCACTGATCGGTTATTGATCAGGATAGTCCATTGGTATTTTGATCCTGACAAAGTTCTTTACGCTTGACCAAGGAGTCCCTGACACAAAGAAACGCATAGCTATTAATCTAACCTCTTTGACCACACGGCTTTTATTGAAGAATGTGTCCGAATGATGTCCTGTTCTATTTTAGCTATTTAGGACCCCCCGTTCCTTGGCTGGTTATCTAGGAACATGAAATTGGACGTTGGCAGCATGCTCTTGAACACTTGTATTGGCGCTGTGCCTACACAATAGCACAAGCTAACAAGCTTTGCTTCTATGATTGGGTCACTGCGCCCACAACACGTTTTTTACTCTACGAAATGCTGTTTTCTTCTTTTTTTAGCTTGTTTTTTTCTTGTTTATTGACACCAGCAACAACAGATAACGGCAGATGGTGCTTCATTGTGTTGGTGCATAATCAGCGGCCCAGCGCTCATTTATTATCAGCGTCAAGTGAGATCAAATCAGCCTGTATCCACTCAATGGCTGCCAGTTCTGCTTTCTCTTAATTGTAACATCAGTATACCTGCTGTGTCACACTGCTGAGGACCAGGTCGCTGAAATGTAGGCAATCGCTTGTGGAGTCTTTTCACAGATGTCTTAAAAAAAAAAGTCTCCTTGTCTTCCTGCAACGAATGGAGTGACGCGGGGGACTTCACACCAACTCCTTCAATGCCATCATTTCTTTACTGTGTGAATTTCTCCTTGGAATCTTGTCACAAGAGAGTCGTATGAAAGTCACGTGAAAAATGGCATTTAACTTTCCCCTGGAAATTAGTCCAGGTAAAAGAAAGCTGGCCCTCCAGTACCATTTATTGGATGTTGCTACAATGTCAGGCCACGTTCACATGTTCAGTATTTGGTCAGTATTTTACCTCAGTATCTGTAAGCCAAAACCAGGAGTGGGTGATAAAACACAGAAGTGGTGACGTGTTTCTATTATACTTTTCCTCTGATTGTTCCACTCCTGGTTTTGGCCTACAAATACTGATGTAAAATACTGACCAAATACTGATAGTCCACGCTCACCCTAAGGCCTCATGCAGATGTCAGTTTTTCTCTATTACGCGTTCTAGTCGTGCTTTTCATGTATAGAACTCGTACCTATTCTAGTCTATGGTGCTGTTCTCATGTCCATGTATTTTTTGCGGACAGTGTTCTGCACAAAATCACAGAGACATGTCCGATTTTGATCCGAGTCTCCAAAGCTAATTAAACAATGCAAGTTTATGGTCTGTGAAAAAATCTGACAGCTCAGGTGCCCTCCGTGTGCTGTTCGTTTTTCACAGACTGTTTGATAGGAGAAGCTTCAGGAAACCTTCATCAGTTGTTGTTGTTTTTTTTTTTTGATCCGAGAAGAGATAATGAAACTCTGATGGTAAAAACTGACATTGTGAACAAACTCTGATAAAAAAAAACCCTGATGAAACTCAGTGTGCATAATACTACTCAGACAACACAGGGTGAGGGTAAAATAGTGTGGCAATATTTTATTGAACCACCAAATGGACAATAAATACGTAGAGCAGTCCCAGCAAATACCCAAGATGGTGAAAAATTACAGTCTCACCCTTCCGCTGGCCCGCTGGGAATAGATCAGCTGCGACTTTGGGACTTCCAGGACCAACTACCTCAACCAGTGGCCCCCTGCTTTTGGCGGGCCCCCACAGAGAGGAGGTAGCGGCAAGCTTAGGATGCTGACAGTCCATCGAGGTACAAGGCCAGGAGACCCGAGGGTCCCACCCTGGCTTCTCCGAGAGTTTCCATGGGGCCATATGACGGGCTGGTCCCAATCTGGCTTCTCCGACCGTCTCCATGGGTTACAGGCAACCGGAGGGTCCCACCTGGCAACCCCACCGGAGGGTCCCACCTGGCAACCCCAAACAATATATCCATGGGGTCAGGTGGCCTCATTGTCCCAACCTGCTTTCCCCAAATGTATCCATGAGATCTCTGATGGTCAATTGAACAGATCTGTATCCTTCCAGTCAGGGCCATGTACCCTTAGGCTGGAATCGTGTAGAATCCAAATCTGTGTCTTTCTGGATGGAGCCATGCTACCAATCTACTGTTTTGAAGAGTCGCTCTGATTCTTTTTGTAAAGTCTGCCTGCTACAGAGGCCTTGTCCTTTAAATAGTTCACAATTGTCCTTTCAAGCACACATCCACAGGTCAAGGATTAGGGATGATATTATTCCACAGGTCTCAGGTCTCATTGTTTGAGCATTTAATCAATTTTCATAGTTTGTATCCCCCTGCTCTTTAAATCAACAACTAGCTAGCTTAGTACGATATGTAATTAGTATATTAACAAACATTGTTGTTTCCATACCAAGAGAAGTCAAGTCAACATTCAGTTTTAGGCCACGGCCCCACTATCAGTATTTGGTCAGTATTCAGTCAGTATTTTTTCTCAGGAGTGGGAGCCAAAACTAGAATTGGTGCACTTGTTTCTATTATACCTTTTCTCTGATTGTTCCACTCCTGGTTTTCGCTCCCACTCCTGAGTTAAAATACTGACTGAATACTGACCAAATACTGATAATGGGACCGTGGCCTTATACAAACACTAATATGTCCTTCTTGACCATCCAAAGAAACACATACATTCAAAAGTCAACACAAAGTTAATAGTGCATTTCTCCTGGCTTAACAAATTTAGATGTCTAGCTGATTAAGATTAGAAGCTGTCACACTCAGACCGTTTTTGTTGTGTAACGAGAAGAGTCACTGGCAGTGTCCTACCATTTAATGAGTCTTGTCTAAAGCTGCATTTACACTGCAAGAAAATGGTGAAAAAATGTTGTTAAAACAGTACTTTCACAACTATCTTGCAGTTTAAACAGGCTGCCGGTTACCTGATGAACAAGCAAAATGCTGGTACATCAGGTGAAATGATCTTTTGTGCAGCACAAAAAATCATCATTATTGGTGTTGCATCGTTCTGTGTAAACAGGACTCACTGCCAAGAACCATGGCAGCCTATGTGCACTGAGCAGGCTATTACAGATTACTCAATGTGCATCGTTAACTTTGCTTTGCCTGTGTAAACAGGCATTTAAGGCTACGTCTCCACAATGAGTTTTTTGATGAGTTTTTCATGTTGCACATTTTCTGCACTCATTAAGTAAAATAGGTTACTTGCATTTTTTCGAAAATATGCAGCGTCAAAAACTCATTGTTGGGAGTGTAGCCTAAATGACCACCGATCGATAAAAGTTTACTGATCAGGGGATGTACCGTGCCGCCAGTCGGTCCATGAAAACGGACACTTAGGCCAAGTGCTCACATTGAGTATTTGGTGAGCTTTTTACCTCAGTATTTGTAATCCAAAACCAGGAGTGGAACAATCTGAGGAAAAGTATAATAGAAACACGTCACCACTTCTGGATTTATCACCCACTCTTGGTTTTGGCTTACAAATAGTGAGGTAAAAAACTCACCAAAAACTCAATGTGTGAACGTAGTCCTGGAGTTCTTGCCGCCTTGTAATGCAGAACAAAGTACCATTTGGTAACTTGAGAGGCCTTTGACATGAGTCTAGTTTAGGAGTTGAAGATTCCCCTGAGGAGACGACCCACTGTCATAAGGAGCGTAAGGCGACATTCCTACGATGAGCTCTTGGTGAGTTTTGATGTTGGAGATTGTCTGCACTCATTAATTAAAATAGGTTACTTGTATTTTATGGAAAATATGCAGCGTACAAAATCACCAAAAACTAATTGTGGGAACATAGCCTTGCCCATGTTCACACGTTGAGTATTTGATGAGTTTTTTTACCTCAGTATTTGTAAGCCAAGACCAAGAGTGGGTAAAAAATGCAATAATGGTGCACGTGTTACTATTATACCTTTTCTCTGATTGTCCCACTCCTGGTTTTGGCTTACAAATACTGAGGTAAAATACTGACCAAATACTCAACGTGTGAATATGGCCTTATAGGCCAAGCAATGTTCCCTAGGAGGAAGGTATGCAGGATAGGTAATGGCTTATAAATGTAACTGTTTGTACCCTAGTTGTTACACTGCAAAACCACTGTGTGTGCACCTCAAAGAACTCTGTGAAAAGACCTCCTGATTCTTTGTTGTTAATAAGTCAACAGAATTGAGGGGCAAGGATCTTCTAGCTGTTGAGATCCCATTGCTGATCTTAGTGGGGGAATTACTACATATATATTACACTATTGAGAACTAGCAGGTATTCATTGTTAGGTAAATTATATGATATGTCGTCTCTATGGCCATGTAACTCTATGACCGCTGGTACAGTCTTCACATGCTTGTATGTAGACTTCCATAAATCACCTCACTTGGTGTGGCTGGAAAGCTGCACCTCAGTCACTGATAAGACGCCTTATGTGAGTACATATTGTACTGCTGCTTGGTAAACATCCGGTAGGGAGTGAGAAATTTATTGGAAAACTCACTAAAAGCACTTTTTATTCTTTGTGTTTCCTCTGTGACAAGATCCATAAATTACTTATTGTTTCGCATGGACACTAAACCTATGCGCGCACAGAGTTTTTCGAAGAGAGTTTTTGGGGCAGAAAGTGAGTGGAAGGGTATGTGCACACGATGCAGAAATGAAGCAGAAAATTTCTGCATCATTTCTGCATCTCCCTGGCAGAAAAAACGCATGCAGATTGTACATGCGTTTTTCCTGCGGAATACATGCGGATTCACATGCGTTTCCGCATGTGGATTGACAAGCGCTTTCCAGGCGATTTTAGCATCACCTGGAAAGTGCTTGACAACTAGGTCACACTATATAAATCCATGTAAACTGCATGGATTTATATAGTGTGACCCGAGAGAGTGTATATACTTACCTCCGATGGCCCGCGCTGTCCTGCTCAATCCGTTCTCCCTCGCCGGCAACTTTGAATTGAAAGACCTGCCGACGTCAGCGTCACGTGACCCGTCACATGACTCTGACGTCAGCGCAGGTCCTTCAACTCACTGCAAGTGCCGGGAACCAAGCAGGAGCGTTGCGCGGGCCGACAGAAGGTAATTATACATTTATTTTTTATTTTATTCTTGTTTTACAGATTTTTTAATGGTACCTGGGTGTGGATGAGAGTCTCCTCTCCTCTACACCCGGGTACCATCCGCACATTAGAACGCACCAATTACGCAAGTACAGATGCAGTCTTGCGGAATTGGCGCGTTCTAATGCAAGTCAATGGCGGTGAAAACGCAGCGTTTACGCAAAATTAATTGACATGCTGCGAATCTTTGAGCGCAGCGTTTACGCTGTGGAAAAATCCGCATCATGGGCACAGCACATGCGGATTTCAATTGGGGAACATTGCTGCCCTTCTACCATGCGTTTTTAATGCGTTTCCGCAACTGCAAAAACGCTTCGGAAACGCATTAAATACGCATCGTGTGAACTCAGCCGAAGACAGCAAAAAGACTCTTTGTGCTTGCATTTAGACAGCCCAGTCGTGGCCGTTAAGTACCGCTGATCAGCTACATGGAAGCCGATCAGCTGTGATTTAATAGTCTGTTTAAGCAGGTTGACTTCCATGTGCACAGAAAGATTGTTTTCAAGATCTTTCTGAGCGCAATGTCATTGTTCTTAGCAGCTTATGTCTCGTTTACACAGGACGATGAGCTGCCGAGAATGAAGACTTGTAAGCAAGCGTAAAAATCATTTCACCCGATAAACGAGCGTTATTTGTCGGGTGATTGGCGGCCTGTTTAGACAGGTGGATAATCCGGAAACATTTCCGATTATCAGCCAGTGTCAAGGCAGCAGAAGTAAATTCACACTTAGCAGATTGTTAGGCCACGGCCCCACTATCAGTATTTGGTCAGTATTTTTTTCTCAGGAGTGGGAGCCAAAACCAGGAGTGGGTGATAAATGCAGAATTGGTGACTTGTTTCTATTATACCTTTTCTCTGATTGTTCCTCACCTGGTTTTGGCTCCCACTCCTGAGAAAAAATACTGACCGAATACTGATAGTGGGGCCGTGGTCTAATGCCAAGGCTCACACGAAGGATTTCAGTTTAAGGCCACGGCCGCACTATCAGTATTTGGTCAGTATTCGGTCAGTATTTTTTCTCAGGAGTGGGAGCCAAAACCGGGTGAGGAACAATCAGAGAAAGGGTATGTGCACACGATGCAGAAATGAAGCAGAAAATTTCTGCATCATTTCTGCATCTCCCTGGCAGAAAAAACGCATGCAGATTGTGCATGCGTTTTTCCTGCAGAATACATGCGGATCCACATGCAGATTCACATGCGTTTCCGCATGCAGATTGACAAGCGCTTTCCAGGCGATTTTAGCATCACTTGGAAAGTGCTTGTGACAACTAGGTCACACTATATAAATCCATGCAAACAGCATGGATTTATATAGTGTGACCCGAGAGAGTGTATATACTTACCTCCGATGGCCCGCGCTGTCCTGCTTTACAAAGTTCCCGGCTGCCGGCAACTTTGAATTGAAAGACCTGCCGACATCAGCGTCACGTGACCCGTCACATGACTCTGACGTCAGCGCAGGTCCTACAACTCACTGCAAGTGCCGGGAACCAAGCGGGAGCGCTGCGCGGGCCGACAGAAGGTAAGAATACATTTATTTTATTCTTTATTCTTTTTTTACAGCTTTTTTAATGGTACCTGGGTGTGGATGAGACTCTCCTCTCCTCCACACTCGGGTACCATCCGCATATTAGAACACGCCAATAGCGCAAGTACAGATGCTGTCTTGCGGAATTGGCGCGTTCTAATGCAAGTCAATGGCGGCGAAATCGCCGCGTTTCCGCAAAATTAATTGACATGCTGCGGATTTTTGACCGCAGCGTTCACGCTGCGGAAAAATCCGCATCATGGGCACAGCACATGCGGATTTCCATTGGGGAACATTGCTTCCCTTCTACCATGCGTTTTTCATGCGTTTCCGCGGCGTTTACGCAATTGCAAAAACGCCGCGGAAACGCATGAAATACGCATCGTGTGAACTCAGCCAAAAGGTATAATAGAAACAAGTCACCAATTCTGTATTTATCACCTACTCCTGGTTTTGACTCCCACTCCTGAGAAAAAATACTGACCGAATACTGATAGTGTATTCATCTGAATAAGGACATTGATGAATTCATGCACTTGCTGCATTACAATTATTAGGCCTCCTGGACATGACCGACTTTCTTGTACGAGTGCGCTCTGTGGTTTTCATGGATAGAACTCGTACCTATGTTATTCTATTGAGCTGTGCTTGTCTGATTTTTTTCCTGGGACGGAGTGGTCCACAGAAAAAAAACGGAGACATGTCCGATTTTAATACAAGGGGTCGGTCAAAATCGGCAATGCAATTGTATGGGTCCGTGAAAAAAATTGGACTGCACTCTGATGTTTACGGACTGACAGAAAGGACAAGGTGGTGAAACTTTTATTTTCCTCTCCACATGCGAGTAAAACTGATGATACTGATCAAACTGTGAGTAACGTCTGACCAGAATAAGCGGTCCGATATTCACACATGTGGAGAAGTCGCTTGTGTGAACTTACCCTTACTGTGTTAATTTTGATACAAAAAAACATAACTGCAGTTATTCTCGCATATTTTATTATTGCTATCACCTCATACTTTGCACTTGTAGCTAAGGTCCAAAGGGCTGTATATCTTTGTGCCCTCCATGATAGAGAACCTGTCAGCCTGTGGTTATAAGACGCTTACCAAGGACATTTGGAATAGGAAATATTAGATGCAGAGGAGAATCTTGTATCTGGACTTTCTTCTTTTCTGTATTTGTTTAGCTAGGCCATGTTTCCACTTAGCATAAACATTGTTTTTTTTTCCCGCTACATTTTTTTTGTGCAGAAAATCTGCTTAGTTTAAAAGTTCAAGCAAAGTGGATGTGATTTCATGATAACTAATTTTTCTGAATTTAAAGACTATTGAACTGTGCATTTCTGGTGCGTTTATACCCTACAGGCTTCTATGGAGAGCCTGAAAAAAATGTATGTAAAAAAACGCACTTGCATTTTTAAATACAGAATTCGAGCATCTCGGCACTAAAAGCACATAAAACAAACACTACTCCAAAACTGCACCAAAGGCACATTTAAATAGAGGGGAAAAAGCAAGAAAAAAAACAGCAAAAATGCAATGAGTAGAGTAGATTGCTATTACGTATTTTGATGCAGACACCAGTTGAAAAAAAGCAGCAGGAAAAAGCAGTTTTTTTGCATGTGGGAATATGGCCTTAGTGTATCCAGTAGCAGGAATCCCAGGTATCTTTGGAACAGAAGTTCCAGCAAAGTGGAGGGGATTTATAGAAATTTCATGCCCACTGTGCTTTTTTTTTACTCAGTGTAAACTGACCTGCGGTGCGGGTTTCAAATCCGCAGCACGTCAATGTCACTTGCGGGTGCACCGAGTTTCATGTGTGGATTTTCCCCATAGACTTGCGTTAGATGGATGCGGAGAATCCACAGGTAAAATCCGCGCATGCATTTTTAGTGCGTTTCCGCTGTGGAAACACATAAAAAACGATTATAATCCGAACCTAAATATATCAATAAAATGTTATCAAAGCCAAATATCAGGAAGTATCAAAAACAAAGCAGCTTTATTTAAAACATGACACACCAAAAAGAGAAGAAAACCGCAGTGTCAAAAACGCCATAGAAAAAACTCAAGTAATCTAATTTACGTAAGAGATGCGGAAAGATCTTCTTCATTATAAAAAACTCACCAAAAGCTCATCATGGGAACATAGCCTAAGAGGAAATCCTCAGCAGACCTGAAGTTAGTTACATTTTTATGTCAGTCTACAGAAATCTATTTTTCTCCATGATGCGGATGTTCGTAATACATATGTAAAGAACAGATGCATTAGAAATGTGGACTGTATATAATAATACTGCAGTGTAAAAATACTACCATGTGAATGGCTCCTTTGGCCAACTTTACCCTACAAATATAGAGCTGTTCTGAATTCTGAATATGGGTATCTAAGGCCTGTACTCTAAGACTGAGGCCCAGGATTCATCATTTTCAGTTTTTTTTGTCACTTTTTTGTATTGTGGTTTTCGTTGTAGTTTTTTCACCCATCTTTCTGTCTTTGACCCATTTTGTGACTTTTTAGAGCAAAAAGTTGCACAATTTGGAAAATAGTGCAAAAACGTAATCAAAATAACTGGTGTACATAAAATCACTCCAGGAATATATTTGCAACTTTAAAAAAGTTTATTTTGATGAATCAGCCGAAAATATTTGGAAAAGCCACATTGAGTAAAAAAACTGAAAACTAAATGACAACTTTAAAAAAAGGCCCAAATCATTTGATTAATTTGTCACAAGTCAAAAAGTCACTAATTGAGAGGTATTGATGCCAAAATACACGGGTGAAAATGCAACAATGACTATTTGTCTTTGTGGTTGTAAAGTAAATGACATTTCTAGTGCCGTAGAATGTGTTCATGTGTAAAGGGATTGTCTCACTACAACCTCATATAGTTTGTAAAGCCGAATAAAGACTTGCGTCCATCAAGTTCGACCTGTTAGTTCTGTAATTGCTAAAGTTGATCCAGAGGAGGGCAAAAACCCCAAATGATTTAGCCAATCTTCACCTGAGGAAAAATTCCCTCCCGACTCTGAAACCAGCAGTCAGAATAAATCCCTGTATCAACCTACTATTTTATTTTATTTTTAAGTATATGCTGAAATCTGCCTGGTATCTAGAAATGCATCCAGTCCCCGCTTGAACTGGTGTAGTGAATCTGACATTACCGTCTCCTCACTCAGTGAATTCCATATTCTCACTGCTCTTACCGGAAAGAACCCCTTCCTATGCTGGTGCTGAAACCTTTTCTCTTCCAGTCTTAGTGAGTGCCCTCTTGTTACCGTAATATCCCTCCTTTTGAACAAATCCCGGGCAAGATCTCTATACTGTCCCCTAACATATTTGTACACATTTATTATGTCCCCCCTCAACCTTCTCTTTTCCAGGCTGAATAGTCCTAGTTTTGCCAACCTCTCTGGGTATTGCAGTCCCTCCATTCCCTTTATTAATTTTGTTGCCCTCCTTTGTACCTTTTCAAGCTCATTTATATCCTTTCTATATATTGGGGCCCATAACTGAGCACAGTATTCCAAGTGTGGTCTGACCAGTGCTTTGTACAGTGGAAGAACAATGTTCTCATCCTTTGCAGCTATACCTCTTCTGATACATCCCATTACCCTGTTTGCCCTTACAGCAGCGGCCTGACTTTGGGCACTCCAATTTAGTTTGCTATCAATCAAGATGCCCAAGTCCTTCTCCATCTCTGAATTCCCCAATGATTTCCCATTCAGTGAGTAATGGTGACTTCCATTTTTCCTTCCCATATGTATGACCTTACATTTCTCCTCGTTAAACCTCATTTGCCATTTAATGCTCCACCTACCCAGCTTATCCAAATCCCTCTGTAGGTCTGCACTGTCCTCTTTTGTATTAATTGTTTTACATAACTTTGTGTCATCTGCAAATATTGATATTTTACTATTTATCCCATTGACTATGTCGTTAATAAAGATATTAAATAACATTGGGCCTAGTACAGACCCCTGTGGTACCCCACTAGTGACGCTTACCCAATCTGAGTATATTCCATTTATAACCACCCTCTGCCTTCTATCCTTTAGCCAGTTAGCTACCCACTTGCAGACATTTTCCCCCAGCCCCATCATTCTCATTTTGTATACCAACCTATTATGTGGCACGCTATCGAACGCTTTTGAGAAGTCGAGATACACGACATCCACTGGTTCCCCCTGATCTACTCGAGAGCTAACCTCCTCGTAGAAGTCAATCAGGTTTGTTTGGCAGGAGCGATTCCTCATGAATCCATGTTGGTTCGGGATTAAAAGATTATTAGCATCAAGATGCTCCGTAATTGCCTCTTTAATGAAGCTTTCAAAAATTTTGCCCACAACGGACATCAGACTCACCGGCCGATAGTTTCCGGCGTCACTTTTCGCTCCCTTTTTGAATATTGGCACTACATTCGCCTGTCGCCAATCAAGTGGCACAGACCCAGTCTCAACAGAGTCCTTAAATATAAGATATAACGGTCTGTCTATCACATTACTTAGTTCCCTTAGTACCCGTGGGTGTATGCCATCAGGTCCTGGTGATTTGTTTATTTTAATGTTACTGAGGCGTTTCTGTACCTCAACTTGGGTTAGATTTGTCATACTTAGTGGAGGATTAAGCTTGTCACTTCTCATTTCTCCTGTTAGTTTTATTTCCTTTGTGAAAGTTGTCAAAAAAAAATTATTTAATAGATTAGCTTTATCCTCATCTTTCTCTATGATTTTGCCTTCCTCACTTTTTATCGGTCCAATATTATCTGATTTAATCCTTTTACTATTTATATATGTAAAGAACAGTTTGGGATTTGATATACTTTCCCTAGCAATACGTTTCTCTGTTTCCTCCTTCGCTATTTTTATTTGTTTTTTACAGGTTCTCGTTTTTTCCTTGTAACACTTTAGTGCCTTGTAACATACCTGGCGGCGTCCTTGCATAGTGGTCCATCTCCCACTGTGCAAGAGCGCGCACTTGATCTCCTGTCCAGAATGTCTCTCTGGCTTCCCTCCATGCTGTCTGTTTGTGTCTGTTTCTGCTGCTTAAGGGCGGCGCCCGATCACTTCCTGCTTTTTTGTACCTGCTGTGGGTCACACCTCTTGTGCGTCCTCAGCCTATTGCTGTCTGTCACCTGGTATATAGCTCAGCTGCGCCCATCTATTCCTGCCTGAGCATAGTGTTTCTTTCAGTGTGTGCTTGCACTCTGAAGGTGCCAGGTCCCGTTCTGTGTTCTCTTGTCTGCCTATCCTGGAGGCTGTATTTCCAGGCCTGTCTGAACACGCTCCTAGCCTGTTCCCCCTGCCTTCTAGGGGCCGATTACCTAGACCTGTTCCTGTATCTTGTCTGACCTGTCTGAACACGCTTCTAGCCTGTTCCTCTCGCCTTCTAGGGGCTGATTCCTAGACCCGCTCCTGTATCTTGTCTGTCCTGTCTGAACACGCTCCTTGCCTGTTCGTCCTGCCTCTCTGGGGGCCGTATTCCCAGACCCGCTCCTGTATCCCGCTGCAGTGTCGGTCTCCTCCGTACACTCAGTTCCAGTCTGAACTCTCTCCTATCCTTTACCTGTTTTGCCTCTATGTCCGTTCCCTTCCTTTTTCTGCAGAGTCTGAACTCGTACCTAACTCCTGCTTGTTGACTCTGTACTCCCGTTTGTGAGTTTGTGGTCCACTCGCTGCTTCACTGCAAGTACCCTGTGGGTGTCTGGCTCTGCCTTTCCCTTCCTGTCTGTTCCGTGTGAACAGAGCCCTGTCCCCCCTACTCAGCCTAGCCTGCTCTGACTCCTTTGCTCACCGCTCCGGCGGTTCTAGCCTGCTCTGACTCCTTTGCTCACCGCTCCGGCGGTTCTAGCCTGCTCTGACTCCTTTGCTCACCGCTCCGGCGGTTCTAGCCTGCTCTGACTCCTTTGCTCACCGCTCCGGCGGTTCTAGTCTGCTCTGACTCCTTTGCTCACCGCTCCGGCGGTTCTAGTCTGCTCTGACTCCTTTGCTTACCGCTCCGGCGGTTCTAGCCTGCTCTGACTCCTTGCTCACCGCTCCGGCAGTCCTGTCCTGCCCTGCTTCTGCCCGCTGCTCCGGCAGTCCTGTCCTGCCCTGCTTCTGCCCGCTGCTCCGGCAGTCCTGTCCTGCCCTGCTTCTGCCCGCTGCTCCGGCAGTCCTGTCCTGCCCTGCTTCTGCCCGCTGCTCCGGCAGTCCTGTCCTGCTCTGTTCTTGCCCACCGCTTCGGGCGTTCCCTCTCTGCTGTGGTTGTCTACCGCATCTGCGGTTCTGTGACCCAGTCTGTACTGGGTCTTAACCTTTCTGTGCTCCAGCCCGTCCTTTCGGCCAGTACCTCCCTGCCTGCATACTCGCCTGTATCCACCCATCTGCATACCTGCCGTGTTTGCTTATATCCACCAGTCTGTGCCAGCCTAACCTGCCTGTTCCTGAGTCCCAGTGTGTACTGGGTCCTATCCCGCCTGTGTTCCTACCTGCTAGTGCCTCCCTGTCTGCACTCTAGCTGTGCTTGCCTGTACCCCTCTACCTGTATTGTTCCTGAGTCCCAGTGTGTACTGGGTCCTATCCCGCCTGTGTTCCTACCTGCTAGTGCCTCCCTGTCTGCACTCTAGCTGCGCTTGCCTTTACCCGCCTGCCTGCATACCAGTCGTGCCTGCCTATACCCTCCAGTCTGTGCGCCAGCCTAACCAGCCTGATCCAGTAATCCCTGTGTGGGTCAACCCCCGTGTCCGGAGTTTGACCTGGAGTAGCACCTGGTCCCTCTGCCCGGTTTCTCCCTTGTGCACTGGCGTCGTATGCCGTCGTGCCATCTTGGTCGGATCGGCCAGATACTTAGTCACGCCCCTCCAGGCACTCTCCGGTTCATGGTCCAGTGGAATCACTACAATCACACGCACACGCCGCTCAGCCCGGGCGTGTGCATAACAGCATGCTCAGGCCATGGTTCCCGTTGAGCCCCACGGTCTTCGCTCTCTGAGAAGTTTTCCAGCGAATACATGCATTAAAATAAATAAATAAATATTTTTTTTTTCCCTTAGCTGAGTTCCAGGCGAATTACGCACCGTCCAGATGGATCTATCAGCTCTCGTTCCTGCGGATCCGCCACGTTACTATGGGGATCCAAGACAGTGTCGTGCATTTGTGGAGCAATGCATGCTACACTTTAAGGCCTACCCTCTCTATTTTCCTTCCGATTGGGCTAAAGTGGCCTTTATGATTGACTACCTAGCGGGTGATGCCTTGAAATGGGTCACCCCCCTATGGGAAGCATGGGATCCTGTCGTCCTTGACCTGCAGGCCTTCCTGGTGGCCTTTCGTATGGTCTTCGAGGACCCTAACCCTGAAGCCCCTGCTGAAGCTTCACTTCCCAATATCCCGGAGCAGCCCCGACGGGTAATGTGTGTGGGTAGCGCAATAGTCCTCCAGCCCAATGAGACTACTGCCCACCCAGAATCCTCACAGGGTGACTACGCTTTCCGGAATACTTCTCCCAACCTCAAGAGGCAGTCCAGACGTGCTAGACATAGAGGCAAGCCGTCACGCCAGGGTCTGTCCTCCCTGAGACCTCCTGACCCCAACCTTGAAGTCCCTACTGAAGCTTCATCTCCCTGTATCCCGGAGAAGCCCCAACGGGTAATGTGCGTGGGTAGTGCACCAGTTCTCCTGCCCGAAGAGACTTCTGCCCATCCAGACTCCACACAGGAGAACTTCCTGCACCCGGCATCAGATGCTTCACCCACTTTAACCGGTGTGCATGTCCAAGGATGCTCCAAAGCTGTGGTTACCTCAGAGTCTGTGCACCTCTACTACCTGGTGGAGGACCCCCTGTTGCCTCCTGAATCCTCCGGGATACCACTCGATGACAAATGGAGAGAGACTTCTCTACACCCGGTACTCGATACTTTGTCCGCTTCGTCCTGTGAGCCTGACAATGGGTACCCCAAAGTGGTAGTTACCCCCGAGTCTCTACACCCCTCCGACCAGGCGGAGGACCTCCAGTTGTCTCCCGAACCCTTCTGGGTGCCACCTGGTGGTGAATGGACAGAGACTCTCCTATATCCTAGATCTGATACCTCGCTTGCTTCGTCCAGTGAGTCCGACCTAGTGTACTCTGAAGCAGAGGTTACCCGTGAGTCTCTACACCCCTCTGACCAGGCGGAGGACCGCCAGTTGTCTCCAGAACCCTTCGGGGTGCCACCTGGTGGTGAATGGACAGAGACTTTCCTATACTCGGTACCCGATACCTCGCCTGCTTCGTCCAGTGAGTCCGACCTAGTGTACTCTGAAGCAGATGTTTTCTCTGAGCCTCTGCACTCTTCTGACCCGGCGGAGGACCTCCAGTTGTTTCCTGAATCCTCCGGGGTACCACCAGATAACAAAGAGACAGTGACTTTTCCTCATTATGTACCTGATAACCCGTCTATTTCTTCCTGTGAGCTTGACAAGATGTACCTCGAAGCAGAGATTACCCCCAAGTCTCTGTCCCCCTCCAACCCGGTGAAGGACTTCCAGTTGTCTCCTGTACCCTCTGGGGTGCCACCTGAAAATATGTGGAGAGAGACTTCCTTGTGTGCTGTTCCTGGTACTCCACCCGTTTCGTCTGTTGCTGAGGATGGCTGGATAGGAGGTAGCATCCTAGCTAACCAGATGAGATCAGTTTTTCCTGTGGACAGTGGAAGTGATCTCCTTGAAGTGAACGACTGGTCCTCGAATTCCCTGCGGAAGATTCTGGCAGGCCTGAAGAAGAGGGGGCGTAAGGGGGGGGGTACTGTAACATACCTGGCGGCGTCCTTGCATAGTGGTCCATCTCCCACTGTGCAAGAGCGCGCACTTGATCTCCTGTCCAGAATGTCTCTCTGGCTTCCCTCCATGCTGTCTGTTTGTGTCTGTTTCTGCTGCTTAAGGGCGGCGCCCGATCACTTCCTGCTTTTTTGTACCTGCTGTGGGTCACACCTCTTGTGCGTCCTCAGCCTATTGCTGTCTGTCACCTGGTATATAGCTCAGCTGCGCCCATCTATTCCTGCCTGAGCATAGTGTTTCTTTCAGTGTGTGCTTGCACTCTGAAGGTGCCAGGTCCCGTTCTGTGTTCTCTTGTCTGCCTATCCTGGAGGCTGTATTTCCAGGCCTGTCTGAACACGCTCCTAGCCTGTTCCCCCTGCCTTCTAGGGGCCGATTACCTAGACCTGTTCCTGTATCTTGTCTGACCTGTCTGAACACGCTTCTAGCCTGTTCCTCTCGCCTTCTAGGGGCTGATTCCTAGACCCGCTCCTGTATCTTGTCTGTCCTGTCTGAACACGCTCCTTGCCTGTTCGTCCTGCCTCTCTGGGGGCCGTATTCCCAGACCCGCTCCTGTATCCCGCTGCAGTGTCGGTCTCCTCCGTACACTCAGTTCCAGTCTGAACTCTCTCCTATCCTTTACCTGTTTTGCCTCTATGTCCGTTCCCTTCCTTTTTCTGCAGAGTCTGAACTCGTACCTAACTCCTGCTTGTTGACTCTGTACTCCCGTTTGTGAGTTTGTGGTCCACTCGCTACTTCACTGCAAGTACCCTGTGGGTGTCTGGCTCTGCCTTTCCCTTCCTGTCTGTTCCGTGTGAACAGAGCCCTGTCCCCCCTACTCAGCCTAGCCTGCTCTGACTCCTTTGCTCACCGCTCCGGCGGTTCTAGCCTGCTCTGACTCCTTTGCTCACCGCTCCGGCGGTTCTAGCCTGCTCTGACTCCTTTGCTCACCGCTCCGGCGGTTCTAGCCTGCTCTGACTCCTTTGCTCACCGCTCCGGCGGTTCTAGTCTGCTCTGACTCCTTTGCTCACCGCTCCGGCGGTTCTAGTCTGCTCTGACTCCTTTGCTTACCGCTCCGGCGGTTCTAGCCTGCTCTGACTCCTTGCTCACTGCTCCGGCAGTCCTGTCCTGCCCTGCTTCTGCCCGCTGCTCCGGCAGTCCTGTTCTGCCCTGCTTCTGCCCGCTGCTCCGGCAGTCCTGTCCTGCCCTGCTTCTGCCCGCTGCTCCGGCAGTCCTGTCCTGCCCTGCTTCTGCCCGCTGCTCCGGCAGTCCTGTCCTGCTCTGTTCTTGCCCACCGCTTCGGGCGTTCCCTCTCTGCTGTGGTTGTCTACCGCATCTGCGGTTCTGTGACCCAGTCTGTACTGGGTCTTAACCTTTCTGTGCTCCAGCCCGTCCTTTCGGCCAGTACCTCCCTGCCTGCATACTCGCCTGTATCCACCCATCTGCATACCTGCCGTGTTTGCTTATATCCACCAGTCTGTGCCAGCCTAACCTGCCTGTTCCTGAGTCCCAGTGTGTACTGGGTCCTATCCCGCCTGTGTTCCTACCTGCTAGTGCCTCCCTGTCTGCACTCTAGCTGTGCTTGCCTGTACCCCTCTACCTGTATTGTTCCTGAGTCCCAGTGTGTACTGGGTCCTATCCCGCCTGTGTTCCTACCTGCTAGTGCCTCCCTGTCTGCACTCTAGCTGCGCTTGCCTTTACCCGCCTGCCTGCATACCAGTCGTGCCTGCCTATACCCTCCAGTCTGTGCGCCAGCCTAACCAGCCTGATCCAGTAATCCCTGTGTGGGTCAACCCCCCTGTCCGGAGTTTGACCTGGAGTAGCACCTGGTCCCTCTGCCCGGTTTCTCCCTGGTGCACTGGCGTCGTATGCCGTCGTGCCATCTTGGTCGGATCGGCCAGATACTTAGTCACGCCCCTCCAGGCACTCTCCGGTTCATGGTCCAGTGGAATCACTACAATCACACGCACACGCCGCTCAGCCCGGGCGTGTGCATAACATGCCTCCTTACTGTTTTCCTGTTTTAATCTCTTGAATGCCTCTTTTTTGCTATTTAACGCCCCTTTTACGTTCTTGTTCAACCATATTGGTTTCCTCTTATTTCTGGCCCTTTTATTCCCATACGGTATATACCTCTCGTACTGAGTATTCAGAATTCTTTTGAAGGTTTCCCATTTACTATTCGTATTCCAGTGATTAAGTACTTTGTCCCAGTCAATAAGTTGAAGGTTTTCTATCAGCTGATCAAACTTCGCCCTCCTAAAGTTTAATGTTTTTGTTGTTCCCTTATTGATAACCCTACTGAAGGGCATTTTGAAGTCGATAATATTATGATCGCTATTACCTGTGCCCCCCTATCTGTACCTCAGTTATTCTATCAGGCCTATTAGTCAATATTAAGTCCAACACGGCCTTCCCTCTCGTTGGTTCCTGCACTAGTTGGGAGAGATAATTATCCTTAATATTTGTCAAGAACCTTTTTCCTTTCTGAGATCTACAGGTTTCTGTTTCCCAGTCAATATCCGGGTAGTTGAAGTCCCCCATTACAATCACCTCATTATGTTTTGCTACTTTGCCTATTTGTCCTAATAGCAGATTCTCATTCTCCTCTGTTATATTTGGTGGCTTATAGCAGACCCCCAGTAATATTTTATTATTATTTTTTGCCCCCTCTATCTCTACCCACATGGACTCGACCCCCTCTTCTCCCTCTCCTATATCTTCCCTTAGTCTGGGTTTTAGACATGACTTTACATATAAGCAACAAAGAAAATGACGGCACTTCCACTACAAAAACTAGGTGTGAACAGGTGCTTACTAAGAGCAGCTACCTCCATATATAATGAACAAATAAAGTAGCACACTGTAACACTGAGTATATAGATATGAAATATGAAATATGAATAGCTTAACTGCTGTAGAAAATAGAAATAAATGAAAAAAATTTTTTGAAAATTTTTTTTTTTTTTTGCGCATGTAAATATGAAGTATGGAAAATGAATAGCATTACTGCTGTAAATAAATGAGAAATCTTAGCGCATAAATTGGCCAATTCATGTGTACCTGACAGCCGCGGTAAGGCGTTTCTCGATGTCAGGACCTATAATGTGAATACCTCTCTAAGAGACCTCCATCTGCTTATGTGTGGGAAAGACAGATCCTGATGCATTTAAAACCACCTGCGGCATGGGGGTGGGGGTGGAGTGCTCAGTCAACGCTAAATCCAGTAACAAAGAAAATGACGGCACTTCCACTACAAAAACTAGGTGTGAACAGGTGCTTACTAAGAGCAGCTACCTCCATATATAATATATATAATTACATTTATTTACAGCAGTAATGCTATTCATTTTCCATACTTCATATTTACATGCGCAAAAAAAAAAAAATTTTCAAAAAATTTTTTTCATTTATTTCTATTTTCTACAGAAGTTAAGCTATTCATATTTCATATCTATATACTCAGTGTTACAGTGTGCTACTTTATTTGTTCTTTACATATAAGCAGACTCCTCCGCCTTTCCCCTGTTTCCGGTCCCTTCTAAATAAACTATAATCTAATAAATTTACCGCCCAGTCGTAGCTATCGTCTAGCCAAGTCTCTGTTATACCTACGATGTCATACCTCTCCTCCGATATAAGCGCCCGCAGCTCATCCGCCTTATTGGTCAGGCTTCTTGCGTTGGTCAGCATGCAAGATAAAACTTTGGGGTTATTTAGCATCCTATTCTTCTCTAACGATCTAACTGTACTATCCCCACCCCCCTCTCCACCCTCATTATATTCACTTCTCCCCTTCCCCCTTGCTTGCCTCACATCCCACCTATTTCCTTGGTTTCCCCCCCCCCCATCTCTAGTTTAAAAACTCCTCCAACCTATTAGCCATCTTCTTCCCCAGCACCGCTGCACCCTCCCCATTGAGGTGCAGCCCGTCCCTACGGTAGAGCCTGTAGCCGACCGCGAAGTCGGCCCAGTTCTCCATGAACCCAAACCCTTCTGCCTTGCACCAACTCTTTAGCCACTTATTCACCTCCCTAACTTCCCGTTGGCGCTCCTGTGTGGCTCGCGGGATTGGTAGTATTTCTGAGAAACCTACCTTGGAGGTCCTTGCCCTAAGCTTCCTACCTAGGTCCCTGAAATCATTTTTAAGGACCCTCCATCTACCACTCACTTTGTCATTGGTGCCGATGTGGACCATGACCGCTGGGTCTTCGCCAGCCCCACTCAGTAACCTGTCAACCCGATCCGCGATGTGCCGGACTCGAGCGCCAGGGAGGCAGCACACCGTTCGGCGATCCCGGTCTTTGTGACAGATTGACCTGTCTGTCCCCCTAATAATAGAGTCACCCACTACCAGAACCTGTCTTGCCTGCCCTACACTTCCCCCCTCCCCCTCATTACTGGAGCATACACTCCCCCGGCGGTCAGAGGATCTGTCGTGCTCCAATAATGCCGGTTCTGAACCAGCCTTCCTATACTTCTTCCCTCTATCCCTCCTAACTGTTATCCAGCTCCCTGCCTGTTCAGCCTGCACTTCCCCTCTATGCTCCACCCCCAGTATTGACCCATTGAGTGTCTGCTCGGTGAGCAGCAAACTCCGTTCCATGTTGTCGATGCTCCTCAGTACCGCTATCTGAGCACTTAGATCCAGAATTTGGGCTTCCAAGTGCACGATATGCTCACATCTCTCGCAGCAGTATGGATCCTCGAGCGGTTGCTCACGGAATGCATACATTGCGCAAGATGTACACTGCACGGCTCCGGCCAACATGGACGTCATTCTAAATATGGGGATACAGTCAGTATACTCGCAAACTAAGAGATTTAAAGAGGTTTTTTTTTTTTTTTTTCTTCCTTTTCCAGCAATGTACACTTCACCTCAATGCACTTCCAAAAACAACCCATCCATATGCTATATTAACATACAATTGTCCTCAAAAGTTTACATACCCCGGCAGAATTTTTCCTTACTTGGCCTTGTTTCAGGGAATATGAATGATAACAAAAAAACGTTTTCTCCTCCACTCATGGTTATTGGTTGGGTGAAGCCATTTATTGTCAAACTACTGTGTTTTCTCTTTTTAAATCTTAATGACAACCAAAAACATCCAAATGATCAAATCTTTTTCAGCATTTTATTTGACTTTGCTGTTTTTCAAAATACTGACTCAGGATTCATTTCTTCTTGGCTACCCACCTTTAGTATGATATTAATGTGTACTTAGGTCCCATGTGTAACCACTGGGACATTCTGTAGCATATATGCATATTGTTATGTACCATGTGGTAATAATATACCGTAGTTGTAGATTATGTATGTACTTTAGCAATACTTTAGGGTCTTCTGTTGACTGTATGATGCTTATATTAGTGTGGTTCACAAGGCCTGACTTCTGCCATAGTAGAACTAAATTGCACCTAGTTTAGTTCCATGGAATCACAGAAGGTCCAAGATGTTACAGCTATAAATATGAGACGACACGGTGCGGCTGGTTATATGGCAGAACTTCGTGTTTAGGGTCACTAAAATCTTACTGTACAACATCTTAATGGCTACACCTTTTGTTGCATCTCTCAATCTTCTATTGAGGGAAGCGCATGGGAAGCCTGTCGGCATCTGACAGCATGTATACTGATCACATACCTGCAATCACGTGACGACTAGTGTTGAGCGAGTATGTTCTATTAACCCTTTTGGCGAGTATGCTCGGGCCGAGCTCCGAGTATTTACAGCTGCTCGGTGATATGGTTGAATCGCTCCCGTGTTCATGATTTGCAGCTGTTTGACAGTTTTATTACATGTGAGGCATGTCTATCTCTTACACATTCCTCACATGTAATAAAGCTGTCAAACAGTCGCAAATCATGCACATGGGAGCGATTTAACCATATAACCGAGCAGCTATAAATACTCGGAGCTCGGCCCGAGCATACTCGGACAGAACATACTCGCTCAACCCTAGTGACGACCATTCAAGCTGGCCAAAGAGCAAAATACTCACTGTCAGGATTTCACAATCTGAAGTTGCATTACAGTGATGGCAGAAATTTATGTGGAGTTTGGAAAATCCCTTTAAGGCCTCGCTCACAGGAGCGCATAACATGGCCGAGTGCTATGCGATGTTTTATCAGATAGCACTCAGCCCAATGTTATACAATGGGGCAGTGCAGATTCCTCATGAGAAAATAAATCGCTGCATGCTATGATTGGCAGCGAGACTCCGCTCACACTTACGCATACAAGTCTATGGGTGCGTGTGAAAGATCGGAATGCACTCGGATGTCATCCCAGTGCAGTCCGATATACGCTGAGACAGTCAATGAAGGAGATGGAGAAATTACTTTCTCCGTCTCCTCCACACCTGTATTGCGATTCTCTCATGCGAGAGGATCGGAGCACAGAGGACTGACACTCGGCTCGCGCTCAAAGCAGAGCTTGAGCCGAGCGTCATTAGCATATCGCATCAGATGCTATACGCTAGTGTGACCCCAGCCAAATAGATATGAGCCCTTCTTCAGTACAAGAGAACAACATTTGGCTTTTGCCCTTTTGCTCTCTCACTTTTGCATTTGGTTGGGTTCTCTGCACTCTGACCCCCACTGACAAAAAATTATTACTTTACTCTTTAAATATCTTACCCATAAGTTGTTACATGTGAATTAATGTGAGTGTATGAATGCCATTAACATATACTATATGGTCTGAGACCCATGTGCACTTTTACAACAGAAGTGTGTTGTGGCTATGTAAAGTGGTTGCACATTGATCAGCTGTTAGGGTCCAGGTTCTGAGGGAGGAAAGGAATAAATAACCTTGTAAAAAACACATTTGACATGGTCAGATTTTTGAAGTTACAAAGTCTTTTGCAATTTTTTTCACCCATAATGATTTTACTGCAATTTCTGGTCGAGTTTCTGGAGCCTAACCTAATAATAGTTGTGCCTGGATGTTTTCTTGGTGTCCCTGCGTCCTTCCTGTTGTCTCTGGAGAAGCCATTGCTGTCTTGAGTTTACTTCTGTTTTTTTTATAATCCATATAAAATTGAGCTGCGAAGGCTTCAGCTTTAATAAACGTCCAGTGTTGTATACAATAGACCTCTGAACTGCATGCAAAGGGGAAGATTAAAGGAGATACAAAGGGATGCGCAATTGTCAGGCCATGGTTGACTACCTGTGGATTTTCTGCATACATTTCAGGCCATTTATGTGCTTTAAATATTTAAATTTTAACATTAACACCCTTGAGTTTCATGGTTTAGCTTTTATGCAGCTTGGAAAAGGATTGTCGAATTTCAAAGTCAATTACACCCAGCTGGCATCGCTCGGTGAGTGTGCGGGCAAATGAGATATCAAGCAGGTTATGCTGAAATTAAATTGTAGAGAACTTCAAATAAAAGATATTGGGCTTCATGTATAAAAATTAATGAAAATAAAAAGTAGAGTTCATTCAATCAAACTACATTCCTTTCTTAGCCTGCACGTAGGGACATTCAGTAGAAGTTTGGCTCTATTCTTACCATGTTCTTCTGAACAGCAAAGTAAGGGTATGTGCACATGATCCTTGAACGCAGCATACTCTATGCTACGTCCAAAGCGCTGCACGCAGGTGAATCCGCACGTGTCCATTGAACCATGTAGATTCACCACATCCTATACATTGCACTGATAGAATTTCTCTTATGGAGACTAGCGTCTCCTCAAGAAAAATTGACATGCTGCAGTCTGGAAAGATACAGTGCGTACAGATGAATGAAAAAACGCTTTAAAGTCCCCAGAGCAGGTTGTGCCAAAAAATATCAAGGAGTGAATGTAATAGCCAGCTGATGTCGTACCATAAGTGTTACATAGATGGTATCGGTTCTGGTAATAGGAAAAGCACTTACTATAAATGAAGATTCAACAGCTTCCAATGCGGCACTTTGTCAGTACCAGGGTCCCGGTGAAGCAGAGAGCAGCTGCCAGACCCAATCTCAATCTGCACCTACTGCATCTATATGGTGCCATGCATAATTGCAGTACATGTGAAGGTATAAGTTATCGGCATTACTAATCTGTCATCTATCTAATTACCCTATTGAATCCGTCCAACTATTGCATTAGAGTTCATTCTTTGTTAGCGCGGTAGTTCTTGTTACTGATTGTATTTCCCTTTTATACACAGTACCGATTATGTGGGGTATATGAAAACTCTTTACTATCTCAAACTCAAGCCAAAAGTAGAACCGCCTGGACCAAAACTGATACCCATGTTATAAAAATTTTTTTTATGTCTCATAACATAGTCTGGATTCACACAATTTTTTGGGGGTTTCTGAAATATCCCATATTTTTGTGGGATTTTTCATGCAGTTTTTTTTTCCCTGGCCAGATGTTACTTTAAAATCCATATTAAATTCTAAAACAGAATACATATGTAAATATTTGTTTGTGGTGTGTTGGTGACTATTTTTGAGTCAGTAGTGTTTTCCTTTTTATGCTTTAGGTTTAATGTTTTTTTTCTAGTGTTTTTCCTATAGGCCTATCTATAGAATGTGAAAACACCAAGAGAAACCCAACGAAATTTAAAAAAAAATGTGTAAGGCTATGTGCCCACGATGCAGAAATGCTCTGGATTTTTTCCTGAGCGTTTCTGCATCTCCCCTGGCAGAAAAAACGCATGCGGATTGTACATGCGGATTGTACATGTGGATTGTACATGCGGATTGTACATGCGTTTTCCTGCCAGGGACATGCGGAAGTGAAGCGTTCTTCACATGCATTTCCGCATGCGGGTTGACAAGCGCTTTCCAAGCCATTTTAGCATCACTTGGAAACTGCTTGTCAACTTGGTCACACTATATAAATCTATGCAAACGGCATGGATTTATATAGTGTGACCTAAAGAATGGTAAAAAATAAAAAATAATATCTATACTTACCTTCCGATGGCCCCCGCAGTCTTGATTCCCTCCGTCCCGGCTGCCGGCAGCGGTAGACTGAAGGACCTGCCGACGTCAGCGTCGCGTGACCCATCACATGACTATGACGTCAGCGCGGGTCCTTCATTCCATCGCGAACTGCCGGCATGAGAGGACGAGCACACCGGAGGCTGCCAGAAGGTAAGTATATATTTATTTTTTATTTTATTCTTTTTTTTTTTTTTACAGTTTTCTATGGTACCCGGGTCCGGAGGAGAGTCTCCTGTCCTCTAGACCTGGGTACCATCCGCACATTAGAACGCTTGGATTACGCATCTACATATACAGTGATGCGTAATCCATGCGATCTAATACAAGTCAATGGCGGCGAAAACACAGCACTTCCGCAAAATAATTGGTAGTGCTGCTTTTTTTCCGCAATGATAATCCGCAGCGGAAATTTCCGCAGCATGTGCGCAGCACATGGGGATTATCATTGGGGAACATGGCAGGCCTTCTACCAAGCGTTTTTTAAGCGTTTCTGAAGCGTTTTTGCCGCTGCGGAACACTTAAAAAACGCATCGTGGG
Organism: Phyllobates terribilis; assembly: GCF_046119375.1. NCBI lineage: Eukaryota > Metazoa > Chordata > Amphibia > Anura > Dendrobatidae > Phyllobates > Phyllobates terribilis. The sequence goes on along the minus strand of NW_027362761.1, from coordinate 175,029,077 downwards.
CACACAGCCTAAAAATCACTATAAAAGTGTTCTTCATGCAGATTTTTTTCGGAACCGTTTAAAAACGTTAAAAAAAGTGTGTCTAAAGGAGGCCCAAAAAGTCTACCCAAATGGCCAAAGAAATTTATAGGAATACATACATTTCTAGGAATGTTTGGATTGTGTTTTAAACTGAAGCATGTATTACTGCATAGTCGATCATTCAGGTTTTTTTTTACGAGGATCCATTCTACATAATACAAAAACTGACGGAAAATCCATTGCAAATATATGCACATTTGTCCAATTAGTTTGGTAGGAAATAAAGGAAAACGACATGCTGAAAGAAAACACAAGCCTGAACCCGGCTTAGGGCTGCTATTAAGCAAATGCCAACAATAGGGACATTTGCATCGCTGAGCATTCTGAAGAATCCATCAGTCTTTTGTGGGTAAAACATGCAATTAGTTCAGCTAATTCCTGCAAACAAAATGATAAATGACCATTCACAATTAATGTGAATAGTAACTGAAGAGCTTCTGAATGGCTGTTCTATAATACAGTCAGTAAATGTATTGTGAAGCAGAGATAATGGATGCCCTCATCCTCCATTGCAACAAGCTACTAGTATTTGCGTACCTCTATATTGTCCTATTGCTGGAAATACTAACCATTGATATGAGTTACTACTGTACAATCCCTTCTCAACTACTTAAAGAAGCACTCCTCCCATCAAAGTTTTTGTCCTCTTAATACTTACAATTGCTCATTTTGCTCTTTCAGCCAGTTAATTCTTCTCTTTTCCATTAAGTCTATGATATCATGTGAGTAAAAACTGACTAGCTGAAGCCTTCTATGCTCTATGTAGAAACAGGAGGTCAATTTTCCCTGTATGAGTCATGAGTCACTGCAAATGTCCCTGTCAGGGGAGGAGGGAGCAGCTGGGTCAGGAGTTGAAGAGGTGGATGTCATGCAGGGAAAAGAGACTTCGAAGTCTGTTTCTACATAGAGAAAAGAGAAGAATTAACTGAAGAACAAGGAGTCTGACACCCCCAAAATTGAAATTAAACTATACATTCTTATAGGGGATTTAGCCCCTATAAAAATCATATGGGTGGTGTAGATTTCTATTATTTTGTTTTATGTAAAAACAGTTTTATTATATGATGGCTATGCCAAGGGTGCACCGAAGCCATAAATGCTCAGTGGATCGTTCTGCCCCTAATTGCCATTCTCTGCCTCTCCACTTATGATGATTGACAGCCCCCCATGGAGCACTGCCTGTATGGAATCCTCAATCCTGGGTACACTGACATTTCAGGAACTGAGAGCTCACACAATATCCGTGTGTGTTGGTGCCCTCTGATCCACCTGTCCTGTCGCTGCACACAGGATCACACACCGATGCTGACAGTAGACAGAGGTGAGAATGCGCACACAGTGTGAGGATGTTCAAGGCTGAAGGCTCTATACGGGCAGCGCTCCTTGGAGGGCAGCCAATCATCATAAGGGGAGGGGTGAAGGATGGTAATAGAACGGAGAACTGAACATTGGACATGCCAAAGGTGCACTGAAGCCCCTCATTTTCATATGTAATAAAACTGTTTTATATCACAAGCATGATTTTCATAGACACTTAGTCCCCTGTATGAGTGTATAAAGTATTTAATTTCAATTTTGGTGGTGAGAGACTCACTTTTAAGTGCCCATGATGCAGAAATGCTGCATATTTTTTCCGCTTCTCCCTGGCAGGAAAAACGCATGCGGATTTTACATGCGTTTTTCCCGCCAGGCAGAAGCGTTTGTCAAGCGTTCTTCACTTGCATTTCTGCATGTGGATTATCAAGCGCTTTTCCAAGCGATTTTAGCATCACTTGGAAAGTGCTTGACAACTTGTTCACACTATATAAATCCATGCAACCGGCATGGATTTATAGTAGTGTGACCAAGTTAGTTAAAAAAAAAAAAAAGAATGAGAATGGTAAAAAATAAAAAAAAAAGATTATACTTACCTTCCGATGTCCTCCCGGTGTTTTCTCCGCTGCGTCCGGTCGCGGTGGTGTGAAGGACCTGCGGTGACGTCATTGAGTCATGTGACCTGGAGGACATCGGAAGGTAAGTATAATCTTTTTTTTTTATTTTAAATTCTTTTTTTTACAGTTTCTATGGTACCCAGGTCTGGATGAGAGTCTCCTCTTCTCCAGACCTGGGTACCATCCGCACATTGAACCGTGTTATATCTGCATGTACAGATGCAGTGATGCGAATGTCACGCGGTCCAATGCAAGTCAATGGCGGCAATTACGCTGCGTGTCTGCAAAATGAATGGACATGCTGCGGATTTTTCCGCAATGATAATCCGCAGCGGAAATTTCCGCAGCATGTGCACAGCCCCGTTAGAGCACAGTGCCGTAATGCTCTATCGCGCAGGCGCCAGGAGGTGAGGGAAAACAGCGCTTGTCACAGGGCCCTGTGACTTGCGGGGAGGGGGGGGGATATGGTAAACATGGACATAGGTGGGGAATTGGTGGAATAATAAGCAGAAGGGCAAGGATACCTTGACGCCAAGCCTGTGAAAAACCAAGGAAATAAAACTACATTTCTCTGCGATTAATCCTCTACTATGGGCCATACAGGTACATATAGATTTACTTTTCTATACCCTGTATGCCCATAGTAGAGGTCTGATAACTCCAAAGTGGTGACAGATTCCCTTTAAAAACTGAAAATTCATGAAGAACTTCACTGAGCCGTTGCATGATAGCGTTTCCTGTATTCTATTGTTCTTTACAATTTTTTATATTACGCCAGTCAGAGGGCATTGCCATATTTTAGGCTACCCTAAGCATGAGGCTCCAGACGATCCCTATTGTGATAAAGTAATGACAGTATTTTCTATGAATGCTCAGTCATCGTTGCCAGAGTTTTTTTTAAGCAATTTTTATTACTGCACACAAATTGGTATGGCTGCCATACCATGCATACTGTACTCTAGCTAGAATCTCCTCTAAGAAGTAATACACCCCTCGTGTACTCACAGATCAGGAGATGGTCAGAGAAGGAGATGAGTGGAGAAAGAGCGGGGAAGATGTCACCGTCACGTGACCTGAGGGGGCGGGGCTTGTGTGCAGAGACTGGGAAAGAAAGTGAAACAGACTATCTCCTCATGGTGTTAGTGCTCTCTGTCTGAACCTGGGCAATACTGGGGGTCAGTTGTAGTTCTAGATAGTACATACCCTCCCTGTAATATCACGGTCACATAACCTGGACATGCTGGGAATTGTAGTTCTCCTTATACCACCTCCCTCCCTGTAATGTAATTTTCTCTATTTGTTTTATTACTGCACACTAAAAAATACTCTGATCGTCATTGTCATAGCCATCCCCCTGCAGTAATTTAGTGATCAGGGTATTCACCTGGAATCCATGATGTTACCAAGGATACCATAGTATAATTTGTAGCGAGGGAGCAGGGACTCTTTCCTGAAGCATACAGAGACTGATTAGTCCCAGTTCATACAAGGGTATTTTTTCTAAGCTTTTTTTAAGTGACATTTTTGCTTCATGCTTTATTTTTTCTAAGCTTTTTTTAAGTGACATTTTTGCTTCATGCTTTTTTAGAGAGCAATTTATTGTGTTTTATCAAATTATAATCTTCAGCCTTTTAAAGCCAGACCCCAGTCGTTGATGGCTAACAACAATCTCCTCCTGGCTAGCTGCAAGTATCAACATATTCGACAGATCCTCATCCAGAGTTTTTATTAACACCACTTGTGTGTAAAGGCAAATGCAGAACTGGGGATGTGTGACATAATATAGCAGTGATTGTGGAGTTAAATATTTTTCTGGATTTTCCTCAGTAATCCCTTGAGAAAAACTACAATTAACTCCTTCCTAGTTTAAATACAGTGAGGAATAGATTATATGCAATAGTGATTGAATACAGTGTTTTGGTCCCTTTGGGCTGACGCACATGGCCATATTCCCGATCCGTATTGCACACATCCTGAATAGGGCATTCATTGCCTGCTGTGTGTCTCTCTAATTCTGGACATAGGCATGTGACGCACCCCCTGGACCGTGGGGTACCCGGTGCCGGGCCGGTAAATGCTAGGGGATGTCACTGTGGCGGTGACCTGGTCCGTGACCCTGGGCGGTCAATAACAGGGGGGTTTATAGGGGATTTATAGTGATGGTATAAAGTTTGTGACGCCACCTGTGGTATGTGGCTAGGGGAGCCGCCGCTGCGGAGCAGGTCCTCTAGAGCTGATGTTACTGCAGCAGGGATGGTGTGGCTCTCCACAGGTAGGGCTTAGCTCCAGGGCAGTGTAGATGGCATGGGTTATGCTGGGCGTTGTAGTGCAGGGTTTGATGGCGCAGCAATAATCACACAGACAATGAAGTGCAGTCCTCAGGGTCTTTACTCGCGGTTATTGCAGTCCAAGTTACAGACGCCAAAGTAACTTCCCTCGTTGTGCTGCGCTTACTCAGGGAGGGAGGGGTTCAGTCCACCCTCAGATATCACCGGAATACTTAGCAGGACCCCCTTCTGTGTCCTCTCTCTGGCCGTCTCCCTGCACCTCATACCAAGTGTCCCAATCCGGTACCTGCGGGCCTTGTCGGGCGACGTCTGTTCCGTCCCCTGGGTCCTCTATAGCTACCTTCTTGGTGAGACTGATATGGACTGTTGGCTGCAGGACTTGAAATACTGCAGCCTCCGGTTTCTAGTTGAGTCATAAAGTGCTCTGCTAGTTGAGGGACCGGTTCCCTTTGTGTGGCCTGACCCCTCCACTTCCCGGTAGATTCGGGCGGCTTCCAGCACTGCCCGTGCCCCTGGGTTCCCTTCTTCCCTTCCTGCTCCCTCTCCTCTTTCTTCAGTCCTGGGCCTCTCCTCAGGCCCTCTGCCTGAGCAGAGCTCCTGCAGAGCCCTGCTCCACTCCTCTCACTGTAGACTGTTCTCTCTCTCTCCTCAGACTGACTGGCTTGTCTTTCTAAGATGGCTTCCCTTTTTATACCTTCCTCTCATGTGCTCCCCTAATCTACTTCCTCCACCCACACCCACTACATAGTTCCTGCCCCCCAGCTAGGGACCCGGGACTGTGCTCTCCCTTAGGAGCAATCTCGCTCTACCCCCACTGCGGGTATGTGTTGGATGCAGGTGTTAGGGTCCTGAGCTGTACTCCTTCCTTACCTGAGGGTGAGATACCACACCTCTGGGTGAGATGCAGTACCTCTGTGATGACCGAACCCTCAGGGTCGCCACACATGCATTTATTACTATCTTGTGGATAACTTTATAAATGTAAGTATGGCATGAACTTCTGTGTGCATGGAAACTCTAAGCAGAAATTATTCTTCCCAACTCATTGAGTCTCCCTACATTTTGCAGGCATTTCTAAAACAGCTTCAGACATCAAGTGAATAGCTTTACATATGTTTAGTGTGATGATGTCAATGAATTTTTCATTTTTCATGCTTTTTATCACAGTGAATGCATTATCAATATTCACTCTCATGTTTACAAAAGCTGAGCAGGTATGTGCTTCCATATTAAGGTAGATTATTAACCCCTTAAGGACCCTGGGATTTTCCGGTTTTGCATTTTCGTTTTTTGCTCCCCTTGTTCCCAGAGCCATAGCGTTTTTATTTTTTGGTCAATATGGAAATGTGAGGGCTTATTTTTTGCGGGATGAGTTGTACTTTTGAACGACATTACTGGTTTTACCATATCGTGTACAGGAAATAAATTCCAAGTGCGGTGAAATTGCAAAAATAGTGCAATACCACAGATGTTTTTTTTTTTTACCACGTTCACTGAATGCTAAAACTGACCTGCCATTATTATTCTCCAGGTCATTGCAAGTTGGTAGACACCAAACATGTATAGGTTCTTTTTTATTTAAGTGGTGAAAAAAAATTCAAAGTTTGCTAAAAAAGAAAAAAAAAATGGCGCCCCTAGCGTCTCCATTTTTTGGGATCTGCAGCCGGGTGAGGGCTTATTTTTTGTGCGCCGAGCTGAAGTTTTTATTGATCCCATGTTGGGGTAGATCCGATGTTTCGATCGCCTGTTATTGCATTTTATTGCGGCGCCAAAAAAACGTAATTCTGGCGTTTAGAATTTTTTTCTCGTTACGCCGTTTACCGTTCGGATTAATTCTTTTTTTATATTGATAGATCGGGCGATTCTGAACGTGGCGATACGAAATATGTGTATATTTTTTACATTTTTTAATATTTTTAAAAACATTTTAAAAATATTTTTTTTACACTTTTTGCTTTCTTCTATAGTCTCCATAGGAGACTAGAAGCTACAACTGTCCGATCGCCTCTGCTACATAGAGATGATGAGCAGATCACCTCTATGTAGCAGAAATGCCACCTAGTGGTCGGCGCTCATAGCGATCAGTACAAGACAACCATTGGGGTCTGCTGCAGACCCAGGGTTATCATGCCCACCCATCAGTGACCCGCAATCATGTGACGGGGTCACCGATGGACCGGGTAAGTGACGCGCTTCCGGCGTGGCGCTGTTAAATGCCGCTGTCAGAGATTGACAGCGGCATTTAACTGGTTAACAGCCGCGGGTGGATCGCGATTCCACCCGCGACTGTTGCGGCACATGTCAGCTGTAATAATCAGCTGACATGTGCCCGGTTCAATGCTGATAAAGTTTAGTGTCCCAAAAAAGTTGATGCAACTTCCTTAGTTTTTTGCACCAAAAACGCAGCAAAACCTGATGCCTATGCTTTTTGCTGCATTTTTCCTGCATTTTTGCACTTACCCATTGCTTTCTATGGGTAAAAAAACGCTGCAAAAAACACTGAAAGAAGTGACATGCTGAAGTTTGCAAAACGCAGCAGTTTTCCAAATCAGTCAGGAAAAAAAAAACAATATGTGTGTGCTGGTACTGTAAAACGCAGCTTAAAATTTGCATAAAAAAAGCAGCAAAAACGCAAAGTTTGAACATAGCCTAGCCATTTCTCACATTAAGACTATGTAAAGTGCTGTGGAATATGTTGGCACTATAAAAATAAAAAGTCATTATTATTATTATTATGTTTCCATGTTGTGTTTTTGCAGCGTTTTTTTGTTGTCCACTGCCTGTTTTCATGATTAATCTTTCTGTATATACAGGCAAGCGGAACCACTTCAGGAAAACCTCTCTCTGCCCGCTTCTATACAGACAGTGTATTTTCACTTAACCACTAGTTTATCAATCCACGTGAGCAATTCTATTTTCCCAGCTCTTCTCTCCCACTCTCCCCATGTCTACTTGCCCCCTTGTTTCTTATAGTACATTAGCACTTCTATTTTCTGTCGTCTCCCCAATCCCGCCTTGCCTGTTCTCTCTTCAATCACCTGGTTCCCACTTACATCAGCATTTCTGTTTTCATCTCCTCTTCTCCCCCATACATTTGCTGTGTCTCCCTCCCCATTTTCCACATTTTTTATAGCACATTAGCACTTCTTCTATCCTTTCTGTCTCCAGTCCAACCTTTTCTGTTTTCTCTCTTTTCACCTATTTTCTTTGTACACCACCAGTGCTAACACAAACAGTACATTGTGGGAATTAACGTTAAGGAAGTTGGAGGACACACTGCTGACAACCTCAGTCAGCACAGTACATACCCCCTCGCCAGAGGATCAAGAAACTGGGAAAGGCATGAAATGTCTAGGAGGCTAAAAAGGTTGAAGAATAGCTATATCAAACCCAACCAAATGACAGGCGCACTTTAAAAGGTGATCTGGACGAGTTAAGAGAGAGTATCCCAGTATTGGAATCCAGTGTAGAGAGCCATTGCTTATGCTAACCACTGGTTTTGAGGACCTCTGGCATCTATACATTGTATTGGCAACCGTTGTTTTTAACCGGTGTCATGTAATATTCTTTTTCCCTTCATCCTTATAATACTTTTACACATACAACTTTGCAGTTTTTAAATCCAATATCAGGAGTAGATTGTAAAGGAGCTTGAAGAAAGATTCTACTTCTATTCTTCTAAGCCATTCCTATCTTTGGCTTCAAAAATTACATTATAAAAGTAATGAATGCCTTGTCAGGTTGTTTATTGGATATAAAAAAATGTAAGGAAATAATTTTGTCACAGATCCCCTTAGATCCCTCTTTTTGACGTTACCCAGACCCGCTAGTCTCTAGTTCCTGGCCATAACTGCCTGCTTAGCCAATCACTTGCTTAGTTAGGTCACCATTGGCTTATTTATGTTACCTAGTTTTAGCCATTATAAAAAGATATTTTATCCCATGGACAACCACTTTAATGATCAGTTTTGAGTAGATCCCTGATATTAACTTCTGTTTGTAAAGGTGTCCCATGACTGCGTCCTCCCATGATCATCTTATTACATAAGGTCATGCTTTCTTATGTGCTGGTGTACTTGCTATGAAAATCCTTGTCAGAATTAAAGCATAATCCTGAAATTAAAATGAGCAATTGGTGAGTCGACTCACATTTCTCATTTTAATATCAGAAGGTAAAACTTTCAAAAAAGGATAACATGGCCATTCATACATGGATTTTCAAAGTAAATGCACCAGCCTCATCAGATCTTAGAGATCTGTTTAATTATTTATTACCTTTTTATTGTGAATTCTGGTGAAAGGTGGGCTTTAAAGGGATTGTTCAAATTTGTTTTGTGTTCGTATATTTGACAGTTTAGACCTTTAGTCATGTTACTGCCCCCCTCCCCTCACCCTACATTGCCTTGAATGATCTTCTGTGGCATTTGACCAGCAGAATGCAGCAAAATAAAGTTTATTGTCTACATAAATTAAAGTGATATTATTAGAATATGGACAGAATGCCCTAAAAACTTTGCATGAAAACTAGGCTAGTCGTAGATTCCGACAGATTCACTTTTCTTGGCTTGTGAAGCTTAAATATCCCTTGTGGCACACTAAGAAAGCTCTCTGTATGTACGTGACTGCAGAGTTAACGCTGCCACGGTTCATGAATCCTGCACTGGCAGAGCATTAGTAACCATTGCCGCACTAGGATGGAGAAGAATCTTCTATTCTGTCTATTCTACGTGTTCTATACTAGGGGTAAATGAACAGCCTGGATGAGAGGCCAATAATGTGCAGTTTGCTGAGTCAGGGCATCTGAAGCTATCATGCACAACGCTGTGCGGGGGAAGCAGCACTACATCCCTCACCAGGAGATGGCATGAAATGGCATTATAATATTGTATCTGCATTTTAATTAGACTTACAGTATCCACTATGTACTGAATTTATATAAAAAAGACTGGTAAGCTGGAAGTAATGGGGTGTAATGTATCATAAAGGAAGTAATACGTTTTTGTGTAGATTGTTAATATACAGAAAAGTGATGCAAATCATGGCCAGTTCACAGCTGGATTATATATGGCTTCTGCAGGACTTGTTATCTCCTCGTGCATCTTATAGATTAGGTATTGATTAGTACATACTGTTAGCGGCAAGCTGATCAGGCTAACAAATGTTTCTTAGAGCTTCTCCTGAAATCATTATTAAAACTTATTCAGCACTCCGAAGTCCACTATTGATTTCTGATTGTTTTGTCTAGGTTGCCTGGGTATGTGGATGTTTATGCTCACATGCTTATTAGAATGTTTGTTCTTTATTTTGCAAATGTTCTTCATTGCTAATAGATATGTCTCTGTACTGCTATTTATCAAGGATCTTCCCACTAGGCAGGCAGATCTGTTTTAGAGAATGCATGTATTTCCCATGAAAGGACAAATTGCCAACACCTCTTCTTAGATCCCTGTCTTGTATTATTCCTTTGTTACTTCTCCTGGAATAGTATGTCACCCATTTTCCTTGTCAGTAGGAGTCCTGATGCAGGCTCACGCTGTCAGCGCTGCTTGGCTAGTGTCAGTCGGAAGAAGAGAGGAACATCACAGTGCAGCGTTCTATAAAAAATAATAATAATATAATAATAATAATAGTTTATTTTTATAGCGCCAACATATTCCGCAGCACTTTACAAATTTTAGGGGGGACTTATACAGACAATACAGAATAAGCATATCTCATATCGAACGGAGTGAGGGCCCTGCTCGCGAGCTTACAGTATATGAGGAAGTGGGGGAGACACAAAAGGTAAAAAGTACATATATTGTATAATGCAGCCTTGATATACTGAATAGGATAAATAATAATACATGGACTGGTCGCCAGCCAGTATGTGTGCAGTCCTGACAGAGGCTTTTATGTGCATGGTTGGTTTGAACCCGAAGTTGAAGAAGATTTTAATATGGGGGAAAGCTGGGATGGACAGAGTGTGTTTAGGTGATACGCCAGTCTAAAGAAATGTGTTTTTAGGGTTCGCTTGAAACTGTGGGTATTGGGAATTAATCGAACTGTCCTGGGTAGTGCATTCCAGAGAATTGGCGCAGCACGCGAGAAATCTTGGAGACGGGAGTGGGAAGTTCGGATTATGGAGGATTTTAGTTTCAAGTCATTTGCAGAACGGAGGGCACGTGTAGGGTGGTAGACTGAGACAAGGGAGGAGATGTAGGGGGGTACTGAAGCATGGAGCGCTTTGTGGGTAAGCGTGATAAGTTTAAAACGAACTCTATATTGGATGGGCAACCAATGCAATGACTGGCACAGGGAAGAGGCATCTGAGTAGCGGTTGGCGAGGAATATGATCCTGGCTGCTGCGTTCAGGACGGATTGGAGAGGGGAGAGTTTAGTAAGAGGGAGACCGATTAGTAGAGCGTTGCAATAGTCAAGACGAGAATGAATAAGAGCGACAGTAAGAGTTTTTGCCGAGTCAAAGGTGAGAAAAGTCCTGATTCTTGAGATGTTTTTGAGGTGTAGATGACATGAACGAGCGAGTGATTTGATGTGAGGAGTGAAAGAAAGATCTGAATCAAAAATGACCCCAAGACAGCGGGCTTGTTGCTGGGGAGTAATGGTTGAGCCACAAACGGAAATGGCAATATCGGGCACAGGTAGGTTAGTGGAGGGAGGAAAGACGAGTAGTTCAGTTTTTGACAGATTCAGTTTTAGGTAGAGGGAGGACATAATATTAGACACAGCAGAAAGACAATCACTGGTCTTTTGTAGTAATGCAGGGGTGATGTCCGGAGCAGAGGTGTATAATTGGGTGTCATCAGCATAGAGATGGTACTGAAAACCGAATCTACTGATTGTTTGTCCAATAGGAGCGGTGTATAAGGAGAAAAGAAGGGGGCCTAGGACTGATCCTTGAGGAACCCCGACAGTAAGAGGAAGTAGGGAGGAGGAGGAGCCGGCAAAAGACACAGAGAAGGAGCGGTCAGAGAGATAAGAGGAGAACCAGGAGAGAACCGTGTCCTTGAGGCCAATAGTGCGGAGCATAGTGAGGAGGAGCTGATGATCCACAGTGTCGAATGCTGCAGAGAGATCCAGGAGAATCAGCAGGGAGTAGTGACCATTAGATTTAGCTGTTAGTAGATCATTAGAGACTTTAGTGAGGGCAGTTTCAGTAGAATGTAAAGAGCGGAAACCAGATTGTAAAGGGTCAAGAAGAGAGTTGTCTGAGAGATAGCGGATTAGACGGGAGTGGACCAGGCGTTCCAGGAGTTTAGAGATAAAGGGAAGATTGGAAACAGGTCTGTAGTTGGCCGTGCAGTTCTGGTCGAGGGATGGTTTTTTAAGTAATGGTTGTATGCTGGCGTGTTTAAAAGAAGAGGGAAAGATACCAGATGAGAGGGAAAGGTTGAAAATTTTAGTTAGGTGAGAGGTGACAGCTGGAGCAAGGGACTGAAGGAGATGTGAGGGAATAGGGTCGCTGGTGCAGGTGGTAGGGCGAGAAGATGCAAGGAGCCTGATCACTTCATCTTCCGTGACTGGTTCGAAGTCAGAAAATGAGCAAGATACAATGTGGCGGGGGGGAGCATGCATAACATTTGGGGATTGGGAGAAAATTTCCTGTCGGATATGGTCAATTTTTTCTTTGAAATAATTGGCCAGATCGTCAGCGCTGAGGTCGGTGGTCGGGGCCTGTGCTGTTTGATTGAGGAGAGAATGAAACGTGTCAAAGAGTCGTTTAGGATTATTGGAAAGTGAGATGATGAGGTTGTTAAAGTAGGTTTGTTTGGAGAGGTGAAGGGCAGAGTTATATGTTTTCAGCATAAATTTATAGTGGAGGAAATCTTCGGGCAGATTTGATTTTCTCCACAGCCGTTCAGCGCACCTGGAGTACCTCTGGAGAAGACGTGTTTGAGGCGTGTGCCAGGGTTGTCGCCGTCTATGCCGAATTGTTCTTTGTGTAGGAGGTGCGGCTTCATCCAGGGCGCATAGCATTATTTTGTTATAATGCTTCAATGCAGAGTCGGGACATGAGAGGGAGGAGATTGGGGCCAATGATGATTGCAACCTTTTTATAAATTTCTGGGTGTTAATGGCGCGTAAATTTCTATAAGTGTGGACGGTGGGAGTGTCTTGAGTAGAGTCACAGTTCTTGACAGAGAATGAAAGAAGATTATGGTCAGAGAGTGGAAGGGGAGAGTTAGTAAAGTCATGTACTGAGCAAAGCCGGGAGAAGATCAGGTCCAATGTGTTCCCGTCCTCATGTGTAGGAGAATTAGCAAGCTGTGAAAGGCCGAAGGAGGAGGTTAATGATAAAAGATGCGTGGCAGATGGGGAAAGAGGATCGCCAATTGGGATGTTAAAGTCTCCCATGATTATCGTGGGGATGTCGCAGGATAGAAAATTTGTAAGCCAGGCAGCAAAGTGATCCAGGAATTGACGGGGGGGACCTGGGGGGCGATAGACAACCGCCAATCACAGGGAGAAGGGCCGGTAGAGTCTGACTGTGTGGGCCTCAAAGGACGGGAAGATAAGGGAGGGTACATGGGGGATAACCTGAAAAGTACATTTTGTTGAAAGAAGCAGACCAACACCTCCACCTGATCTGTTGTCAGGTCGCGGGGTATGAGAGAAATGTAGGCCACCATAGGAGAGAGCTGCAGCGGCGGTGGTGTCCGACTGCTGGATCCAGGTTTCAGTGAGAGCCAGAAGGTTGAGGGAATTAGAGAGGAAAAAGTCATGGATGTAAGAGAGTTTATTACAAGCTGAGCGTGCATTCCAAAGGGCACAGTTGAATGAGACAGAAGATATGCAGGGAATATTAATGAGATTAGCAGGGTTTCTGAATGTAACAGGGAAAGAGTTAGTGTTATTATTACTGGAGGGTCCTGGGTTGGGAGAAATATCACCTGCGACTAATAGAAGGAAGATACATAGAGTGAGCAGATGATTGAGTGATTTGTGAGAGCGTTTCCTGCGTTGTATGGTGGGAATGAATGGATCTGCGTGGTATAACATTGTGAAGAGAGCATGACAACTGTACATAGGAGAAGAGAGGAGTGAGGGATTAATATGGATGAAGTGTGCCGCATTTGTGGGAGAACGGTGAATGTGGATGATTGTAGCAACCAGAAAATAAATGGCACAGATACAAATGGTGAATACTGTTTGCCAAAAAGATGACCTGGAAGCAAGTTAGTTTAATTGTCTTGCATGTCTTACCTGTCTCCTGCCCTGTCCAACTGCCATTTTCTAACTGCCAGGGCACTTTGCTAAATTATGGCACTTCGATAAAGTATGCATAAATGCTATATGCATAAATGACCCCGCATAAATGCTGCCCCTTAACTAAGTCTCAATATATAGGGACGTATCTGCTTAGATCTGCACAGATTTAACTCATTAACAATCAATCACTAGCTTAAAAGACAACAGGAGACCATAAAGTGCAGGGAAAAAAAAAAAAAACACAGACTAGTAAACTCGGCATGGATCATAAACTCTTAAAGTAAGTGTGATGACCTTTAAGTATCATGGAATAAAAAAGCTAGAGGAGTGAAAAATATATACCAGAAATTGATAGGCTGCAGAGCATTGCATGGAGATATAATGCAGTTTTCAGGACAGATCACACAAGCAGTGAAAAATATATACCAGAAATTGATAGGCTGCAGAGCATTGCATGGAGATATAATGCAGTTTTCAGGACAGATGCTTCACAATTGTTATCAACCTAGTTTAATATCAAGAGGTAAAACTTTCAAAAAGGATAACACAGCCGTTCTGACGTGGATTTTCAAAGTAAGTACACCAGCCTCATCAGATCTAAGAACTGTTCTAATATTCTGCCTTCAGGAGTGCACCCCTCCTCTGTCTTCTACCTGCTTTACCAGGAGGTGGTGCTCGTCTTAAGAGTCTAAGGCCACGGCCCCACTATCAGTATTTTGTCAGTATTCGATCAGTATTTTTTCTCAGGAGTGGGAGACAAAACCAGGTCAGGAACAATCAGAGAAAAGGTATAATAGAAACAAGTCACCAATTCTGCATTTATCACCCACTCCTGGTTTTGGCTCCCACTCCTGAGAAAAAATACTGACCAAATACTGATAGTGGGGCCGTGGCCTTAGTGTCTTAGTCGCACTGTTGTTCTGAACTGTGCACCTCCCAGTGCTGCCAGCAGAGGCAGCTTTGCCTCTTCCGCCTCGGAGGAGCACAGGGGGCTGAGGCTGGCTGTATCCAGGGATCTGGCTATCTTATTCCAGATCAGCGCTTGCAGGCTATGTAGCTAGCAACTTGCAAGCGCATCCTCCTTTCCTAGAAGACGGGATGGCCATTTTCATAGACTGCTGAGGTGTCCGGTAACCTAGGCAACGAGCTGTAAACTATCATATTAAAAATCCCTCGGTTTTTGAGAACAGTGAGGATTTTTGATACCAGGTAACTTGCAAAGCTGCTTGTCTGCTTGTCTTTGAAAGCAATTTGCAATTTTAAAAATGTAAGAAGTTGAGACAACCCCTTATCTATATTTATTTATTAAAAAAGACTGAAAGGTCCTCTAACATATTGTTCCCTCCTCAGTCAGCAGATCCACGCTCTTGTCATTCCTTTTCTCAAGTGAAGTGTTTCTATTATGTGAGTGCACTTTACAAATGGTTGACAGTACAGTGGTTTGGCTCCAAGCCTAGTAACACTTCTCCCTCTGGCAGAACCGTCATTTTAATGCACGCCTCCCATTGCAGCCGGGAGCACTTGTCAGTGTTGTGTCAGAAGCCCGTTTGTAAGTCAAAATATGCCCAAACCTCAGCGTTAATACATCTTGTAGGGTGCATTACATTCTTAAATTTCCCAGTACGTTCAGAAGCATTTCTGCTTTCCATTTTTGAGACTTAGTCATTGTTCACACGATCAGTATTTGGTCAGTATTTCACATCAGTATCTGTAAGCCAAAACCAGGAGTGCAACAATCAGAGGAAAAGTATAATAGAAAATCGTCACCACTTCTGTATTTATCACCCACTCCTGGTTTTACAAATACTGATGTAAAATACTGACCAAATACTGAACGTGTGAACGTGGACTTAAGTGAATCCGGCAGCAGTCTCCACAGTACAATCTGTACACATTATAAAATAGATCTAGACTTGATGAGGCTGGTGTACTTAGGCTGTATAATCATCAAATTATTTAATTTAAATTATAAGGTGCATTTTAATAATAGGCAGGGAAACTTTCACAAAGGATTATACAGTCATTCTTTACATGGATTTAAGAGCGTTTACACCAGTCTCATCAGCACTGAGATCTATTCTTTATGCAATTTGTATTTACAAATCTGGTGACAGATCCGGTACTGACTTATAACAGTACACACTTAATTTTAGGATGCTTAAAATAAAATAAAAAATCACATTGCAGCTGCTCATATGTATTAGGCTATGTTCAGATTGCATTTTACCCTGACATCAGTGGCTTCACCAGGGTTTACACCTGAAGCCCTGGAAAATGGGATTCGGTTGTATACACTGGCTGGACCATTGGCTGTAATAAAGCAGACGGAGTCATGTTGTGCTCTGTATGACATAATTATCCACCTATTTGAGGGGGCCACCAAAATGAAGTTGATCATGTCATGGAGCTCGCCTTAAATAGGTGTATGCAGCTGGAATTGATATACAACAGATCACACAGTAACTTCTGCATCATTACAGTCAATGACTCCATCAGCGCATATGACCGAATCCTGCTTTTCAGGGCTTCAGGCGTAAGCCTCGACAGAGCCACTCACATAAGGGTAAAATGCAATATAAACAGAACCTTACATGTAGTACAACCAGAAACGTAATCTGAATATTTTAGATTTTTTTCTTTCCCTATACTGTTTTCTGTAAATGTATATTTTTGCTTAAGATAAATTTTTATACCTCAGTAAGTGAACTCTACATAGACTGTTTTAAAAACTGTGCTGAGTGCTTGGAGCCCTTTTTCCCACAGTCTTAAAGGGGTTGTCTGGGCATAGGTATTGATGGATAGGATAGGTCATCAATAGCAGATCAGTAAGAGTCTGACACTCAGTAACTCCAGCTATCCGCTATTATTTGCCCTGGCAGTGATGTAAGTACTGTGAACAGAGTGGCTGAGTGCAGCTCCATTCGAAGTGTAGTGGCCGCTGCTGGGTACTAAAGTACAGTTCCTATTCATTTGCGCTGATGGAGCAAATCACAGCTGATTGGTGGTTGTTTGGCCCCTAACGATCTGCTGTTGATGATCTAACCTGTAGACAGGTCATCCATACCTATGCCCTAACCCATTTGAGGTTCTCATTGAGTGTTCTGAGCCCGCCAGTTAGTCTTTGATGTGTTTGGGGACCTCTCAACACTCCCCTTTTCAATAGTGGGAGATGATATGGGCAACAACCCTTGGACAGATTTATTAAGTGTAAAGCCAGAAAATGAAGCAAAATAGTACAAATCTGTTTCATTATCTGCCTTCAACCCCTTAGTTTCAGTCGCTTTACATTTACGGTGACTATGTGCTATCACTATATGGAGTGAGCTCAATAGCTTGCTCCATACAGCTGTACTACATAGCTGTATCCAAGAGTAACTACTGCTAGCTATGATCACATTGCTTTAACCTATTAAATTCCACTTTCAAGAATAAGAGCAGCATTTAAAAGGTCTCTAAGATAAGCGCTGTCAGTCCATAGACTATTGCTCCCCCCCGCACCATGATCGTCATGTGCCGATAAGTTGTCTTGGCAGCTGGGGTCTTTCTAATGGCCTCTTTGTCTGCCATGGTATTTTTCCTATAGAGCTCAGGCTGTGGCCAGGTTTCATAGAAGACTAGTAAATTTACAATACTGCAGTGTATTGTATAGCAATCAAGATATGGCAAGTCCCAATCCCTATAGGAGGACTACTAAGATGAAAAAAATATCAAAATGTCAGAATTTACATTTCTCAGTCTCTGCATTTTCTCCCCAAAAATGGTATAGATGAAAACGTCAGCTAAGTGAGCGAAAAAGCAAGCCCTCACACAGATCCATCAACGTAAAAATAACTAACATATGTCTCAGGAAATGGTGACAGAAACCACATTTTTTTTAGAAAGTTCAACTTTGTGTTTTTTTTTAAGTTTTTAAGTTCTTCCTTCAAAGAACAATCTCTCATATAGCTATGTAGACAAAAAATAAAACCCTTATGGCTCTTGATTGGGAAGAACACAGTGAAAGTGCAAAAATTAACAGTCACCGATTTCTTAAACCCGTGTCTCAGTAGGATCAACACTCCTAAGCTGTCTATATGGGCATGTAAATCATAGGAAGCTGAATAAAATGATACCTTGATATATGTGATCCAATGTCTTTTTCCAGAGAAATCCACATTTTTCTTATATATAAATGAGCTGCTAGGATCTATGGGCCGGACACTGATCTCCCTGAGAATCTGCCTCCAGAGATTATTTTACATGAAAGATGGAGTTACCAGTGTGATGTGTAATGACTGACACTTTTCTCTCATAATCACACACAGCTCTGCAGTGAGATCAGAGCTAACAAAGTATACTACAAGCGAACGTTATCTCATTACAAGCATATTTGCAGTTGCATTTGGCCTCTCATAGTATTTCATCTTCCATTCCATAAGCTGCCAGTGTGAGGGAAGAAGGGCAGTACAGCAGAGCTGATGGCACTGTTAGAAGACAACTGCAAATGTGTTTGTTGTGTTTATAATGAGACAGAGATCAACTCTGCTGTACTGTGTTAGTTGTAATCCGACACAGCTCTGCAGTGAGGTCAGACTGTCAGTTATCGCATCCAGGAAAGATGGTGGTCAGCAGTACTTACTGCAAGGGACGCACGTCTATAATCCTCAAAGAACCCACTCGAGGAAATATCAGCATACAAAACTAAAAGACAGCGTCCATGTCAGGGTGTTCAATTGCAAAAGAGGTGTTTTTTCCGCCATCCCAAAACACACAACGTTTCGACCCTGTGTGGGTCTTTGTCAAGTGACATGGCATGGATGCTGTCTTTTACGTTTGTATGTCAGTTATCGCATGTCTCACACTTGTAACCCCCTTTCATTTAAAATGAGCTCTGGAGGCCGATTCTTAGGGAGATCTGGGTTCTGCCCATAGATCTTAAAGCGTAACCGTCCTTTTAATTTTTATTTCATAAATTAATATTACACATGAAAATAAACAACTTTGAGATATATCTTATCAGAGAAATCTGCTTTTTTTCTCTGCCAAAATTGATCAGTATTTACTGAAGACCGACTTTCCCATTACTGAGATAGGAGATGGCAATTGCTACTTACAAGACTCTAAAAAGGAGAGGGAGGAGCTCTGCCTCTAGCTCCTCCCTCCATCTATAGAAAATCTCATCAGTAGCAGCTGTCATCTCCTATCTCAATAACGGGAAAGTCTGCACTAAATACACATTTTGCCTCAGAATGTAAAATTTTGATAATGATTGAGCAATTTTGGCAGAAAATGAAGGACCATTCTCTGATAAGATATATTACATAGCTGCTTAACACAACGACGTGACAATTTGTGATCTCCCAATTCAGATCAATTTGTCGGTGAAAAAATGGGCAGCACTCGGATGCTATTCATTGGTCTATTTAATAGGTAAAATAATAGCTTGTAAAATAATTTTTTGTTTGCCTTATGAGAAAAGTGGATGAAGCACTGATGTAAAAATGGACTCAATGACCAAACACTGAAAATCTGATCCAGTACATTGATGATAAACAGACTATATTTTCACAGGTGAGACTAAAACAGGCCTTAAAGTAGGGAATGTTAGAAAATAAAGAAATAATTATTACTTTCTCTTTAAATCCAGCTTCAGGGGTTCCTATGGGTGCTACAGTGATAATATCCTGTCCACTATGCTGACATTGGCATGTAGGGCATATGACTGCTGAGATATGATTAGCTGCAGTGGTCGTTTGAGTGATGGATGGGATATCCTCACTGCAGAACTGCTTGGGACCCCTGGACCACTGTGACCATGTTTATTCCAGACAATCATTGTAAAAGTAGCAATCACTGACTTTATATTGTTCTATACCATCAGTATGGTATAGTATAGTGGTTTACCTTCCCAGTGGAAGGTAAATTATTGTAATGTTTTAGAACTGGTTTGGCTGAGAGCGACCCAAAGTCCTGGTCCTCATGGAGAATGAACACTTTATTCTGGAAGAAACACTTTCTTGAGCCCTTTTGGCCAGTTAGAATTATGAGATGCCTCTCCTGGCCTTAGTAGCATACTAAATAGGAAATCTGATCACATGCTCTTATGAATGTGGCAGAGACTGGGTGATCCAGCGTATAGCAGTGTATGTTTGCAGGCGGATGTCCGACAATACTATGGCTCTGCACACATTGCTATGTAACCGCATTACATTCCATGCTATCATGCAGATATAGCCTTGTACAGATTTATTTTCTAATTCCACCTTTAAATCCCTGAATAGTCATTAAACATTAATCATCATTTAATTTATATCCTTAAATCAATAGTCCACGTGAAAATAAGAAACTTTCTAATATATCTTGTTAGAAAAATCTGCTTCTTTATGGTCTAATCTTTGTGAGATATGAGATAACAGTTGGTGCTCATAAAGTTCTATGGGGAACTGTAAATGTCATTTCAGGAGAGCTTACAGCAGAATGTCTGTGTCTACCTTTAGCTACCCCCACTCCATAGAATTTTATAAGCACCAACTATCATCTCCTATCTCAGTAATTGGAAAATCTGTCTTCACTGAGCACAGATTTTACAGATTTTATCCAGAAATTAAGAGTGAAAGATCAGTCCAGTGGAGAGAGAAGCAGATTTCTCTGATAAAATATATTGCAAAGTTATTTATTTTCATGTGTACTATTGATTTATGAAATAAGAATTAAAATGACTGTTACTGTAGTGATTCAGTTTTAAATATATCACAATATTTTTGGAACTTGCTGCTTCTAAAATATGCAGATTTTGAATATCCACATCTATCTCCTCCCCCCCCCCCCCTAGGCATAGGGAGATTAAGTGATGTGCGCAGGGTCTGATAGGCAATATGCAGATGGTTTTATTTGCAAGTGTCATTAATATTAGTGCTGTATTTTTTCAGGCTCCATAATGTTTATTGCCCCTGGACAATTGTGCTAAAATGACGCGTCATATAAATGGTTTTTATGGTTAGCAGTTGTTATTGTGACATTTTGCTCTCTGTGTCTTCAGGCTGATACATAAAAAGCACCGCAATGTAAGTACGACACAAAGCCAGTTTAATTATTTGGTTCTCCAAAGAAATGTTTACTGTTTCTCTAGAACTTAAATAAGGAATGTGACTAAGCTAATTACCTGTGTATTAGCTGCATTGTTACATAATTATCCCACAAGGACATAGCATCTGGACAGTTTATGCAAATATTCTAGATCGCCATTATCTTGGGTAAACTGTATTATGAGATTGTCATTTATTCACTTACCTTATATATCAATTAAAATAATTCAGTGTGAACGCTGTCATTAGGTATCATATTAATCCATTGACATCATAATCAAACAACACAGATGTAATCCGATATACGGAGAAATATCCCTGTGGTAAAAGAGAATTGCATTTTATTTTATTAAAGTTGTAATAAAGTCTAAAGGTCAGCATGTAAAGGGGTTGTTTCTCTTTAATTTCTGTTTGGACCTAGTCTGCAGAATGCTGACAGTTTGTAATATACACTGCTCAAAAACATAAAGGGAACACTCAAATAACACATCCTAGATCTGAATGAATGAAATATTCTCATTGAATACTTTGTTCTGTACAAAGTTGAATGTGCTGACAACAAAATCACACAAAAATGATCAATGGAAATCAAATTTATTAACCAATGGAGGCCTGGATTTGGAGTCACCCCCAAAATGAAAGTGGAAAAACACACTACAGGCTGATCCAACTTTGATGTAATGTCCTTAAAACAAGTCAAAATGAGGCTCAGTATTGTGTGTGGCCTCCACGTGCCTGTATGACCTCCCTACAACGCCTGGGCATGCTCCTGATGAGGTTGCGGATGGTCTCCTGCGGGATCTCCTCCCAGACCTGGACTAAAGCATCCGCCAACTCCTGGACAGTCTGTGGTGCAACGTGACGTTGGTGGATGGAGCAAGACATGATGTCCCAGATGTGCTCAATCGGATTCAGGTCTGGGGAACAGGCGGGCCAGTCCATAGCTTCAATGCCTTCATCTTGCAGGAACTGCTGACACACTCCAGCCACATGTGGTCTGGCACTGTCCTGCATTAGGAGGAATCCAGGGACAACCGCACCAGCATATCGTCTCACAAGGGGTCTGAGGATCTCATCTTGGTACCTAATGGCAGTCAGGTTACCTCTGGCGAGCACATGGAGGGCTGTGCGGCCCTCCAATGAAATGCCACCCCACACCATTACTGACCCACTGCCAAACCAGTCATGCTGAAGGATGTTGCAGGCAGCAGATCGCTCTCCATGGCGTCTCCAGACTCTGTCACGTCTGTCACATGTGCTCAGTGTGATCCTGCTTTCATCTGTGAAGAGCACAGGGCGCCAGTGGCGACTTTGCCAACCCTCGTGTTCTGTGGCAAATGCCAAGCTTCCTGCACGGTGTTGGGCTGTGAGCACAACCCCCATCTGTGTCTGTGGACGTCGGGCCCTCATACCACCCTCATGGAGTCGGTTTCTAACCGTTTGTGCAGACACATTCACATTTGTGGCCTGCTGGAGATCATTCTGCAAGGCTCTGGCAGTGCTTCTCCTGTTCCTCCTTGCACAAAGGAGGAGGTAGCAGTCCTGCTGCTGGGTTGTTGCCCTCCTATGGCTCCCTCCACATCTCCTGGTATCTGCTCCATGCTCTGGACACTGTGATGACAGACACAGCTACCCTTATTGCCACAGCTCCCACTGATGTTCCATCGTGGATGAACTGCGCTACCTGAGCAACTTCTGTGGGTTGTACTGTAGACACGGCCTCATGCTACTGTACCTCTAGGGGTGAGAGCAATGGCAAAATGAAAAAGTGACCAAAACAACTGCCAGAAAGGATGAGAACAGAGAAATGGTCTGTGGTCACCACCTGCAGAACCACTCCTTTTATAGGGGGTATCTTGCTAATTACCTATCATTTCTACCAGTTGTCTGTTCCATTTGTACAACAGCAGGAGAAATTGATTCACAATCAGTGTTGCTTCATAACTGGACAGGTAGATTTCACAGAAGTGTTATTGACTTGGACTTACATTGTGTTGTTCCCTTTATTTTTTTGAGCAGTGTACTCACTGTCAACGTAATGCACCCTTGCCTAGATACCAAACATCGGTATGTGACTAGTCTCACTCCTGAATCTGACGGCATTGGTCACATCCCGACTAGTGTTTTCCTGTATGGAGTATACAGTCATGGCCAAAAGTTTTGAGAATGACACCAAAATTATATTTTCACATGATCTGCTGGCCTCTGGTTTTTATTAGTGTTTGTCTGATGTTTATATCACATACAGAAATATAATTGCAATCATATTATGAGTACCAATAGGTTATATTGACAGTTAGAATGAGTTAATGCAGCAAGTCAATATTTGCAGTGTTGCCCCTTCTTCTTCAAGACCTCTGTAATTCTCCCTGGCATGCTCTCAATCAACTTTTGGACCAAATCCTGACTGATAGTCCATTCTTGCATAATCAATGCTTGCATTTTGCCAGAATTTGTTGGTTTTTGTTTGTCCACCCGTCTCTTGATGATTGACCACAAGTTCTCAATGGGATTAAGATCTGGGGAGTTTCCAGGCCATGGACCCAAAATCTCTATGTTTTGTTCCATGAGCCATTTAGTTATCACCTTTGCTTTATGGCAAGGTGCTCCATCATGCTGGAAAAGGCATTGTTGGGCGCCAAACTGCTCTTGGACGGTTGGGAGAAGTTGCTCTTGGAGGACATTCTGGTACCATTCTTTATTCATGGCTGTGTTTTTAGGCAAGACTGTGAGTGAGCCAATTCCCTTGGCTGAGAAGCAACCCCACACATGAATGGTTTCAGGATGCTTTACAGTTGGCATGAGACAAGACTGGTGGTAGCGCTCACCTCTTCTTCTCCGAATAAGCTGTTTTCCAGATGTCCCAAACAATCGAAAAGGGGATTCATCAGAGAAAATGACTTTGCCCCAGTCCTCAGCAGTCCACTCCCTGTACCTTTTGCAGAATATCATTCGGTCCCTGATGTTTTTTCTGGAGAGAAGTGGCTTCTTTGCTGCCCTCCTTGAAACCAGCCCTTGCTCAAAGAGTCTCCGCCTCACAGTGCGTGCAGAAGCACTCACACCAGCCTGCTGCCAATCCTGAGCAAGCTCGGCACTGCTGGTAGTCCGATCCCGCAGCTGAAACAGTTTTAAGATACGGTCCTGGCGCTTGCTGGTCTTTCTTGGGCACCCTGGAGCCTTTTTGACAACAATGGAAGCTCTCTCCTTGAAGTTCTTGATGATGCGATAGATTGTTGACTGAGGTGCAATCTTTGTAGCTGCGATACTCTTCCCTGTTAGGCCATTTTTGTGCAGTGCAATGATGGCTGCACGTGTTTCTTTAGAGATAACCATGGTTAACTGAAGAGAAACAACGATACCAAGAACCAGCCTCCTTTTAAAGTGTCCAGTGATGTCATTCTTACTTAATCATGACTGATTGATCGCCAGCCCTGTCCTCATCAACACCCAACCCACACCTCTGTTAATGGATCAATCACTAAAACGATGTTAGCTGCTCCTTTTAAGGCAGGACTGCAATGATGTTGAAATGTGTTTTGGGGGTTAAAGTTCATTTTCTGGGCAAATATTGACTTTGCAAGTACAGTAATTGCTGTTAAGCTGATCACTCTTTGACATTCAGGAGTATATGCAAATTGCCATTACAAATAATGAAGCAGTAAACTTTGGAAAAATTACTATTTGTCTCATTCTCAATACTTTTGGCCATGACTGTAGTCTTAACGTCACAACTGACGTTACACCGAGTCTCTAGCAGGCCCTCCTCCCTTCACTCAGATTTTGGGAAAACAACAGCTAGTCTGTCAGACATCAAAAATGCATCGGTCTATAATAAAGCTGGCCATGAACAATGAATATGAAATACTTGCCGGCCAAGTGTTGGTTTGGCAGACATCTATCTTTCCTGACTCTCCTATACACATGAGAAAGCCGATGTCAGACTCCTCTCCTTGAAAACAAAAGGAATGGCTTTTGAAATGTCAACTTCTTTATCTGTCAAGGGAGAGTCAGAGAGCCCCCATACACATCAGATGGCCAGCTTATCCCTCCAGAATTGGTGGGTTTGGACGATTTTCATCATATGTGTGTGGGCAATAAAAATCAGTCTTAATAGTGAAAACTGCAAGATTTCAAGGTTTAATTTTAGATGTGAAATGGAAAATGTAAAAAATATTTAATATGTTGAATCTAAAAACTTGATTTACAGTGTAAGCCATTTCCTGGGACACATTTTTATCTAAATGTCATCTAAATTTCTGCCTGCTAAATTTTATTGAAAAGACACAGTGGTCACAATTCGTCTGTAATTCAAATAGCATTCGTCATCATACACTCACCAACCCTGTGAGTGTAAATATTTTTAGCATGTTTTAGAAAGTTTTGAGTCTTTACAAGTTTGATTTATTTGTCACTGTGAAATTATTTTACCTAAAGAACAAAGGTCATCTGATATAAAAGCAACAATGTAACTAGAAACTTTAGTTAAAATATTGGTGTAGGCCTCTGTTCATACTGGTGTTTTCCTTTCAATTACTTCATTCATCCCGCTTTCTGGTTGCTACCTAGTGTTAGGAGCAATTACTAATTGAATGACCCTGCCATAATTGTCTCGTAAAGCGACCCTCTACCCTGCCACTGAAAAGTGACTAACCATTTGTCATGAGTGGTCATCCTTCCCTCCCGCTTCCTCCTACCCGAGGACAACATTCCAATCCTCCTGCATCATTTGTAAGTCTAGACCACTCCTCGCCTGGGTTTCTTATGCTGTGGAGGTGTGGTTCAGACGTACCATTGTGATGGTGCTCATCTTGGATGCAGGAGGTCCGGAATGCCTGTTTCTGTGGAGGAGGCAGTGGGAAGGTAACAGAAGGCATCAGGAAGGGTGTCCGTACATGACAAATGTATAGTCACTTTTCAGTGACAGAGATGTTACGCAGTACATGGTCCTGCAGGACTCTGCACACTACTATTTTTTTTTTACTCTGCATAGGTCGTTAAATTTTAACTTTCTACTTCCTCTGCTAATATTCACCTTGACTCTTTAAAACACAACTCCATTATCTTGTTTTTATTTCACTGCTGGAGTGGTATTACTAAAATACTCACTTCCTTCTGCTTTTCCGAGCACCACTCCGGTACCGTTCCACCACCTTGTGACCACAGCTCCTGACTGACCGGAAGTCAGAGGTATCAATAACAAGCTCAAAGTGTAAGTCTATAAGAGTCTCATTCTGGACTAGTTCTGGCCTCGTTCTGGCTTTCATAGTCTTACATTGAGAAGTGACTTCCGGCTCCCCCAGAAAACATTGGAGTGATCCGGCAGGTCACAAACTGCAGAAGAGGACCGGAGCTGAGCCGAGTACAGAAGAAGACGTCAGCTGGTAAGTATTTTACTAGGGGCATGGAACATGCATTAGTGACACTACTCCAGTAGTGAAAAAAAAGAAAAAATGCCAGAGTGGTGCTTTAAACTCAACCACTGGTATGAGTAATGTATTTACTGTTCATTCCACCCCATAGCAAAATAGCTAAAAATCCATGTAGATAGTAGGCTAAATGGATTTTGAACTTTTTGAACCTGTTGACCTGTTCAAGATTAGTTTTCTAAAAAGTAGTATAGAAAAATAGTAGAAGATCCTTCAAACAGCTGTTTAAGGGAAGGTTGGCTCCCTGCAGACCGTTCTCTTGCTGTCAGCCATTGGAAGGGGTAGTAATCCTATTATAATGCACTGTCTTTAGTAAAAAAAAATAATAAAAAAGTCATGAGGATTATCATAGATATGGATTTCCCATATTAATCATCATAGGACACTCTTTAATGGATAGAAATAAATTCATGGCATATACGGTAGCTATTTTATAGACGTACTCTATCCACGGCAGGTTTTTTTTTCAGTCCGAAACCTGCTCCATCTGTCCACCTTTTAAATTACTTTTGGTCTTGCAAGTTTTTTTATTGTGTGAACGTTCAGTGTATATTGCACAGCAGCTGTAAAGCCTTTAATCATTCTTGGGGATTACCAAAATTCTTTTCTTCTCTTCCCCTGTCTCACATTATTTAAAGATCGGATATGTTTCATCATTAAATGTGTCTGATATTGGCTGAAGCTGAAACCAAAGCATTGATTTGACTTTGAACAATAGCAGGATGATCTGCTCGCTTAAGAAGCAGCTTAGCACATATTTTTTCGTCTACCTTTCTTCTCTCCGTTTTACCCGTTTACAGAAAATATCCATTGTTTTGAGATGGTTGAACTATTTCAGAGCCTTCTTAGACATATTCTTCTGGGCATTGCATTCTAATAAAGCTGGTGGGATTTTCTTTAGGAATTTTTACAGAATTTGCCAAAAAAATACATTTCTTAAGCCTGCAGTATGTCAGGTAGACATTTCATACCTGTTGTCAAAGCCAATTAAATACATAGAGAAAGTATGTAGAACCTAATATACCTTCTGTTCTCCATAGACATCTTTTCAAAAATACTAAAAGTGCCCAGACACTATTCGGTTTAAGCTTTTGTTCAATTTATGTTAACGTACATTATATGGACAGATTAATTTTAAATTGAATTGTGTAATGCTTTATTTCACCTGAGGAGGCACTGTAGGAAAACTGAACACTTTCTGACAGGTTTGTTCATTGATTACTGCTGAAACCAAGTGATCAGCTAATTACCAAAGCACCGCACTAATAGAGACACTATTACTATTTGTATGTGTTTTTTTTAATAATTACATATATATTTTTTTATATACAAATGATGAAATATACATATTAACAGTAGCTATACTATTAGGCCACGTCCAGTATTTGGTCAGTATGTTACATCAGTTTCTATTCTACTTTTCGTCTAATTGTTCCCCTCCTGGTTTTCACTTACTGATACTGATGTGAAATACTGATCAACTACTGAACGTGTGAACGTGGCCTTAGTCAGTATCTGACCAATTCTAATAAAAAACATGACTAAGGATATTAGCCAAACCACAGGCACTCATCAGTAGAAAGCTGTTTCGGAGTTATTGCAAATTAATATATTTCAATCAGTCATAAAATACAAGCAAACAATCATTTGGCCTGGAGCTATTTCCCCTGACTCGGACCAATTATGCAAATGACACTCTGATGAAACTCTGATCAGAGTGTGAGCATGGTGTGATCTGATCAGTTCGGATGATGAGAAGATGGAGAAAAAAAATTCTCCATCTTCAGTGTGTCAGTGCGTGGAAATCGGACTACACTCATATGTCATCCGAGTAAAGTCTGATGATTTCCACGCACTCATTGACTTGCATGCCTGAGTGGGATACGAATATCAGATCAAACTCAGGCACGCATAGATTCTTTTCCTAAGGCAAACTCTGTCCGAGGAAAAAATCGGAGATGTGCATGACCCCATAGCATAATATTGGTCCCAGTGCTATCTGATGTTTTGTCGGATTGCACTCGAACAGCAAATATGCTCGTCTGCCCTTAGAGAAATAACATAAGACTCCTTTAACGGCGGCTTTATCTCAGGGAGAGCAAAAAGAATGGTAGTCCAGATGTGTTTGATCCTTAAAGGGGTTTTCCCACGAAGGAAAGTTCATTTTAATCAATAGATCTTGGAATAATAATAACTTCCACAATTGGATGTGTTTAAATAAAATGTTCCTGTGCTGAGATAATCTTATAAATGTTCCCCTGCTGTGTACTGTGTAATGACTGTGTATGACCGTGCAGGAACATGGTCTGATTATACCACATCTCCTGGCCAGGGGAGGAAGCAAAAGAGTATACAGACATTACAGCACGGGATCACAGCTGATAATTCCTGTGAGGTAAAACATTTCCCTGCCTGTTTTTAAACTAATGTTTTACTTCAAAGAAATAATCAGCTGTGATCCCCTGTAATGTCTGTATATTCTTTTGCTCCCTCCCCTGCCCAGGAGCTGTGGTATGATCAGACCATGTTCCTGCACAGTCAGACACAGCCATTACACAGTACACAGCAGGGGCACATTTATACATTCAATTGTGAAACTTATTATTTTTCTAAGATCTATTGATTAAAATGAACTTTTGTGCGTGGGAAAATCCCATAAACTTCCCCAACAATCATTTGACGGGAACCCCATACATATTAGACTGTCAGCTGAACTTGTCGATATCGACGTTAGTGTAATGTGTATGGGGTCTTTAGTTTAGCGTTACACCACCTATTAATTGGCTTACTTCATTACAGAAATTTGCGCCAAAATTTTGGCACATTTTTTAGCTCTTGCCCCCCATTTCACTAAGCTGTAACCCTTTTTAGATAAAGCCACACCTCCTGTCGGACAAGGAGCTAAAAATGTCTAAAACAGATAATGAATATATGTTGCAAGTTATGAAAGACAGTTTTTAGGCATAAATTGTGCCAAAATTGTGGCGCATTTAACTTGATAAATCTCCCCCATTGCCTTGATGCTATTGTCTTAGAGAGCTGTCACTGTACTACATTACTGGCAAAATGGACATTACACTGGAATGAATGTCAAATTTTGCACAAGTACTATATGCCGCAATGTCAGGTCGGGTTGACACTTAATCCATATTGATGCTGGCTTCCCTGGAAACAACTACTAGGTGAATTGGTTTGGGCCTCCTGAGAAATCAGTGTAGCTGTTGAGAATTACTATAAGCCAAGATGTCTATGCATTCATTATTATATGCAATCATGCCTTAATGTAAGATGGGCCTATGTATATAATTAGTTAGTATCATAGCTGTGATTGACAAGTCTAAAGACAAGTAGAGCAGATAGAAGGAGTGACACAGGGCACCCGACATCTTATCCCGCTATGGGGATTCCGCATGCATTGTCAGTGTTTGTGTTGGTGTAGTTTCTTTACATTGTACCTTTTTCTTTTTTTTGGGGGTGGGGAGGGGGGGGCATAGGTCTGTATGAATAATTGCCAAATACAAGGAGGTAATCCACGCAAATAGGTGGATAAAGATTTTATTAGCTGTATTAGATGTCACTCCCGCAATGATTGTTTGGTGAGTGTTGGATTTTGCAGATTTCCTACAGCATTTCTGCACATATTAGCTAAATTAGGTTTCTTGAGGTTTTTTTCATTGCATTTGTGGGAGCATTTTTGACTTGAGTTTTTATTGCATTTTTTTTGGTCTTTTTGGTATTTCATGTTTTAAATAAAGCTGCTTTGTTTTTGATACTTCCTGGCATCTGGCTTTGAAGAAACATTATTAATACAGTCGTGTGAATTACATGTGTTTTTAGTACATTTCCCTAGCAGAAACACTTTTATTAATTTATTTTACTCACTTTTATATAGCACCAATAATTACACAGCGCTTTACAGACACTGTCCCCATTGGGGCTCACAATCCACATTTCCTATCAGTATGTCTTTGGAGTGTGGGAGAAACCCAGAGGAAACCCACACAAACATGGGGAGAACATACAAACTGCTTGCAGATGTTGTCCTTGGTGGGATTTGAACCCAGGACCCCAGAGCTGCAAAGTTACAGTTCTAACCATTTAGCCACCGTGCTGCCCACCATTTCTGCATGTAATGCAATCATACAGGGAAAATCTGCACACAACACTCAGCGTACCCATAAGGAAAATTGACATATTGCGGATTTAAAAAATGCACCTCAGGTCAGTTTACATTGCTAAAAAAAAAAGGAAAATGGGCTGCATGAGATTTCTTTGGCTGCGTGCCCACGATCCTTAATAGCATTTTGGACGCAGAAATCCCATGCCCACTGTGATTCTATTTGACGCTGCGTAAACTCACCCACGGTTGCGGGTTTACGAGCCGCAGCACGACACAGAAATTTCCCCAATAGAATGTATAGGGTGCGGTAACTCCGCGTGTATTTAATGAACACATACGGATTTACCTGCGTGATTGAACACAGCACTTTGGACACAGCGAAAATACGCTGCATCCAAAGCATTGCTAGAGCCTGATCGTGGGCACATAGCCTTTCACTGTAAAATGCTGACCAAAAACTCATTGTGGGAACCTAACTTTACTGAAGTCATCTTTGCTGTTATTTAATAACCACGTGACTCTGCCCATCAATGACTGCAGTTGCAGACTCCTTTATATTGGATTGTGTTCCTAACCAGCTACAGAGGGGTTCTCAAACTTTATATACTGGGGCCGTACGAGACTGATTAAGTTGAGGTCTTGGTCTCCCCAATTGGAAGCCCAGTCTCAAAATAAAAATATCTCTCAATTTTACCTTTTTTAGTAGAGATAAGGGGATCTGACAAAATTTGAACCACCGTTAGATTTGTAGTGTACATGGCTATTATTCAAAGTCTGACAATAGTGGAATATTTTAGGCATATTTGCTATTAAAACAGTAAATATTCGGTGTGAAATGCATGGACACAGATCCTTGTTTGTTCAGACGGATAGCTTTATTAAACAGTGGTGGATCAAGTTCTTTCCAATCTATTATTAGAGGATCCAATCTATTATTAGAGGATTTAGTTCCTCTCTTCATGGAGTTGTACAGAGCTATAAATACTAGAAGAGGCCCTCCATTGTGGTGAAAACATATCTGTCATTAAAGGGGCTGTCTCAACTTCTGAAATGGGTAAATTTGCAAAATGCTTGTAAAAGCTAACTACTTTGCAATTTACTTCTGAAGAACGAAGGTATTTTTAATTGTATACTTGTTTACTGCTTATTGCCGAGGTTACCAGCCACCTCTGCAGTCTCTCAACAGTGGCCAGTTTCCTAGGCAAGGAGCCTGCGCTTGCACGTTCTTTGCTATACACTTGGCAAGCACTGCTCTAAAGCTGGAATGATTGCTGGACCCAACCAGCTTTAGGCTATGTTCCCACACTTTGTGTTTTTCAGTGTATTTTTCTGCAGATTTTCAGCTGCGTTTTGCAGTACCAGCAAAGTCTATGAGAAAACAGAATTCTCTGTTCACACATCTTGAAAATCTTCTTATTTTGTGCCTTGGTTGGGTTTTTAGAAAATAGAGTATTTCACTTCCTTCAGCATTTTTTCACCCATAGGAAGTAATGAGTCTTGAAAAAAAGGCTGAAAAAATGCACCAAAAAACACAGGTACATTTTTTCAGCGTTTTTTTAGCGTTTTTGATGGCAAAATAGAATGGGGTTCTATTTTGTGATTAACCATCTTGTCTTGGTCACTGAGATGGTAGTTTGTATTAGGAGAGTTTAATTAAATTAGTGATGTGTACAATGATTTTGACAATAATTTTCATCCAGGCCAAATGCGCTCCCAAGAAGCCAGTGAATACTGTGGGTATATATTCTCCAAACGATCTTTATTTCTCAAGTAAATACAATGCGTTTCGACAAGATTATGTCTTCCTCAGGTATATTCTCAGCTGAGAATATACCTGAGGAAGACATAATCTTGTCGAAACGCGTTGTATTTACTTGAGTAATAAAGATCATTTGGAGAATATATAACCACAGTATTCACTGGCTTCTTGGGAGCGCAGTTGGCCTGGATGAACATTATTGTCAAAATCTCTTTCCTATGATAACCCGAGCAGAGCTATCGAATAGCCACCAGGTGTATGCAGCAAACCAACTGAAAGGAGAAAATCCCTTTCTTTGTGATCCTTAGAGATCAGTAAGCTGAATTGAGAGAACAAATAAAGGTGAGTGCAAAAGACCATTATAAATATTCACATTACCGCTATATGCTACACTTAGATTGGTGCGCTCTCTGTCTTCCTTTCTCTCTTTTTTGTGGTGATGTGTACAATGGAAACATTTGCTGAGCTACTTTTGAGATTGAACAATACCTGCGGCCCAGTAAGGAACAATGCCTGTGTAACTGAATGGCAGACCCCATAATGTGTAAGCAAATAGTGTCATACAAACTCAATGCATTGCCAGTGTCTAAACTATTCCTGAACAATTTACCTCCCCCACTTTGTCAAAACCAGAATGAGATTTTTTTCTTTCACAGAACTTAATGTACAAACAAAGCAGCACACTGCAACGCTAAGTATGCGAACATGAAATATATGAAATTTGAATAGCATTACTGCTGTAGAAAATAGAAATAAATGAGAAATCTTAGTGCATAAATTGGCCAATTCACGTGTACCTGGTAGCCGCGATAAGGCTTTTCTCAAAAATACCAGGACCCTATCAATCTGAACTCCTCTCTAAGTTACTATGTCTGCTTGTGTGTGGGATAATAGGATTCTGCTGTAATTACAAGATTTTTTTTCTTTCACACAACTTTATGTACATGCATAAATAGAGACAGCAGGACAGTGAAAAAAAGGCTGAAAAAAAGCACCAAAAAAGGTGATTTCCTGCCAGAAATCAGTTTTGCTGCAGATTAATGACTGAAAAAAAACACAACATGTGGGAACATAGCCTTAGAAGCAGTGCGCTCCTCCAATGCTGCAGTCAAAGATGCGTTTGCTAGCAGAATCTGAGTGAGCATAGTTTGGCGCTCAGCCATGCCACTAGTCTGTCCCGTGGCATCATGAAGTGCACACTACCCCTGGTAGGCAGGAAGTCATGTAAGCTGAGGAGCTGTGGTCTCCTGAAGATAGAAAAGGGCAATAACCCTTTGACCCTATACATTTGCATGTGGGTCAAACCTAAATGTGTGTAACCTACTTTTTAGCGATCTTTTTTCTTCATGATTAGGTGCGCGCTTCCTTGTATGATGTCAGGACTGCATTGAATGAGTGAATTAATCATATGTCTCTACCCTGGATGAGAAGCTGCAGCCGTGGATCCCTCCTCCCTGTCCTCATTTTACTATAGTGCCCTAAACAGATATCAGGTGACTGCAGACAGGTAAACTATAAGAAAAATTACATTTTCCCTATTAAGAGATTACCGGAGGCGCTCTCGTGGATAATGATAGAGACTCCACTGTAAGTTTAGTGGAAACGTTCCAATAGGGTCGCAGGTGACTCCTCAACAAAGCATAGGTTCAAGATACAAAAATTTATTTGGAATTAAAAACCACTCAAGAGATGAGTGGTTGACATATAATAGCATATAATGGCACAACGCGTTTCTGCTCTCAAGGAGCCTTCATCAGGTGCATGTTGGGCTATACAATATACAAGCTTTAAATACCCTATTTGTATAGTAAGGGATGGGCTCTCTCCCCCTGCATTGAGCTGAACTTCATTATATCAAACAGCCTACACCTTCCCACCCGCACACAGGCTGCAGGAACACAAGAAAAAAAAATCCTGCCAGTATCCAAAAAATGACCCGCATACACATGAAATACACAATTAACCCCTTTACAGCCCATGACGTACTAACACGCGTCTGTGCCCTGGGACTTAAGAGCCTGACCCGTATTAGTACGTCATGGCGATCGCGCGCGCACACAGGCTGTGCGGGCGCGATCGCCGTCGGGTGTCAGCTGATTGTCACAGCTGACACCCGGTACTATGTGCAGGGAGCGGTCCCGCACCGCTCCCGGCACATTAACCCCCGCAATGCTGCGATCGAAGTCGATCGCAGCATTGCGGTGGCAAGGGGAGGTGATTGTTATGATCTGCTACAGGGACTAAGGAAAGACAGGAGAACTGTCCCTACAATAGAACTAAACTAGATCCCTACGATGTAACGGGGAACCTGATCCTGCAATCAGACCCGCTAAAGTCCTCGGCTAGTCTGAACGAAGACCTATAGATGTGAGGGAGGGATCCCTACAAGAACTAGGGACTGGGATAAGTTGGACACCTCCTAGCAGGAATAGTAGCAGTCAAAGACAAACACACAACAAAAAGCATAGAGGTCAGAAGACCTAGCAAAACTAACAGAGAACGGCAACAGAGCACCAAGCTAGCTCAAGAGTAGTAAATACAATGAAGTCCAGCAAGACCAGGAGGGCGGAGCCGGATTAATTAGGCAAAAATGGTCATGTGACCAGCAAACTAAAAAAAAACTAACAGGAGAGTTCTAACAGTACCCCCTCTTCTAAGAGGATCCTCCGGATCCCCTAGGCCCAGGCTTACCAGGAAACCTCCTGTGAAACGCTCTGACAAGTCTGGAAGCAGAAACATCATTCGCCCTCACCCATGAGTTATCCTCAGGTCCGAAACCCTTCCAAGCGACGAGATACTGCAAACTCCCTCTATACCGTCTAGAATTTAGGATGCGGGAAATTTCATATTCCCCGTCCTCCACCACCGGAGGAACAGTGGCAGAGGCGTCACCATCAGACACATCAGCTTTTTTCAACAGAGAAACATGAAACACCGGGTTAATCTTCCAGGACGTAGGAACCTCCAACCTAACAGCAGATTGGTTAACTATCTGAAGCAACTTAAAGGGCCCTACGAACTTGGGACCCAATTTTTTAGAAGGAATCCTCAATCGCAGATTCTTAGAGGACAACCAAACCATGTCACCAACAGCAAACAAAACCTCTTGCCGTTTCCTATCAAAGTACCTCTTAGATTTTTTGTTAGCCTCCTGAAGATTACCACGCACATCCGTCCAAACTCTCTCCAAATCACCGGAAAAACTCTCCTCCTCAGGCACAGCCGAAACCAATTTGGAGAATGACCCAAAAGACGGATGTCTCCCAGAACAACAGAAAAAAGGCGAACACCCAGCAGAAGAGGATGTATGGTTGTTAAGAGCAAATTCAGCAAGTGGCAGAAACTCAGACCACCCCTCTTGATTGTCTGCCACAAAACAACGCAAGAACTGCTCAACATCCTGGTTCTTCCTTTCTGTCTGGCCATTAGACTCAGGATGATATCCAGATGAAAACGACAAATGAACTCCCAACCTGTCACAAAAGGCACGCCAAAAACGAGCCACGAACTGAGGTCCCCTTTCAGAAACAATGTCAGTAGGAACACCATGTAGTGTGACAATTTCCTTGACAAAGGCCTTAGCGAGTGTCTTAGCGCAAGGCAGTTTGATGAAGGGAACCAAGTGACACATCTTGCTAAAACGGTCCACGACCACCCAGATGACCGTGAAACCTTCAGAGGGGGGAAGGTCAGTAATAAAGTCCATAGCCAGATGTGTCCAAGGTGCACTAGGAACCTTCAGAGGGCAAAGCAACCCCGCAGCAGGAGCATGCGAAGACTTGGATCTAGCACACACAGTACATTGGCGCACCCACTTAATGACTTCCTTCTGCCATCCAGGCCACCAAAAACTGCGACCCACAAGTCTCTTGGTCTCAGAAATTTCTGGATGACCTGCCAACCGAGACTCATGACACTCAACAAACAAATCTCTCCTAAAGGTCCTAGGCACAAACAACCTCACATGAGGAGTGTTAGATGGGGCATTCTCCTGAGCTTTAAGAATCTCATCCTCCAAAACGGAGTCCAAAGCAGCAATCACAACACCTTCTTCTAAAATGCTCTCCTCTTCCTCCTCAACACCGACCATGGGAGAAAAGCTGCGAGACAAAGCATCCGCTTTAACATTCTTGGTACCCGGGATGTAAGTAACGAAAAATTAAACCGCGAGAAAAAAAGTGCCCACCTAGCCTGACGGGCATTCAAGCGCTTGGCAGCATCAAGATAGATCAGATTTTTATAATCAGTGAAAACCTGAATGGGAAATTCAGCACCTTCCAAGAGGTGACGCCAGTGTTCAAATGCGAGTTTAATCGCCAACAATTCCCGATTACCAATATCGTAATTAAGTTCAGTCTCAGAAAAATTTTTTGAAAAAAAGGCACAGAGATGTACTCCATCCTTGTTTTCCTGAGACAACACCGCACCGACCCCCACCGAAGAAGCATCAACCTCAACCAAAAACGGCTTAGTCACATCAGGCTGCATAAGGATGGGAGCAGAGGTGAACCTCTCCTTTAGAAACACAAAAGCTTCAATGGCCTCAGAAGTCCACTGAACCGCATTAGCACCTTTCCTGGTGAGATCGGTCAGCGGTTTGACAATAATAGAAAAATGTTTTATGAATTTTCTGTAATAATTGGCGAAACCCAAAAACCTCTGTATCGATTTCAAACCAATAGGCCTAGGCCATTCCTGCACAGCTTGAACTTTAACCGGGTCCATCTCAAAACCTTCACTGGAGATAATGTAGCCCAAAAAACTAATTCTCTGTACAGCGAACTCACATTTCTCCAGCTTAGCAAAAAGCGAATTGTCCATTAATAACTGTAATACCTCACGTACGCTCCGCCAATGAGACTCCAGATCAGGCGAATAAATCAGAATGTCATCCAAATACACAACCACATTTTTGCCGATTAAAGGTCTAAGGATGTCATTAATAAGATTCTGAAAAAATGCTGGAGCATTGGTAAGACCAAAAGGCATAACCAGATTCTCAAAATTACCCACAGGAGTGTTAAAAGCAGTCTTCCATTCATCACCCTCCTTCATGCGCAACAAATTGTATGCCCCCCGGAGATCAATTTTAGAGAACCACTTGGCCCCCACTAACTGGTTAAATAAATCAGGAATCAATGGCAGTGGGTAAGGATTGCGTACAGTAATTTTATTAATCTCACGAAAGTCCAGACAAGGACGTAAACCGCCATCTTTTTTTTTTACAAAAAAAATCCAACAGCCACAGGAGACTTGGAAGGCCTAATGTGACCGGCGGCCAAGCTTGTCTGTATGTATTCCTCCAAAGCCTTTCTCTCAGGAATAGTAAGA
Source organism: Phyllobates terribilis (assembly GCF_046119375.1). Classification (NCBI taxonomy): domain Eukaryota; kingdom Metazoa; phylum Chordata; class Amphibia; order Anura; family Dendrobatidae; genus Phyllobates; species Phyllobates terribilis. Next base: position 174,991,867 of record NW_027362761.1, on the reverse strand, counting down.
TTAAATAAACGACTTTTAGGAAGAGTCGCTCCAGGGACAAATTCAATGGTACAATTATAGTCTCTATGGGGAGGCAAAATTTGTGACTCCTCCTCAGAAAAAACTCTCCAAAAATCCTGAATAGGTACAGGCAATTCCCCTTTATCCACAGCAGCAATACGTCCGTTACAACACTTGTCATAACACTTAGGGCTTCAGGACTTAATTTCATTGGTAGACCAATCCAGTACAGGATTGTGCAATTTTAACCAGGGTAACCCCAATATTACTGGAGAAGGCAAATTATCCAATACCACCAAATCCAAATTTTCTTGGTGAATACCATTAATAGTGAGGGGAAATTCACAGACCTTATGAGTAACACTCTTCAAGGGAGAGCCATCAACAGAAACCACAGCAATTGGGGATGACAAAGTTTTAGGTTCTAATCTAAGTTTTTCCAAGAATCCCCCATCAATCACATGCAGAGTAGAACCACAATCCACAAATACCCGAAATTCAATTAATTCATCCTGAGCAGCAGTAGTGGCAGATAGGAATACTCCCTTAGAATTTAAACAGGCAATACGGGCATAACTGACCATTTTTTTTTCTTTCTTCATACGAAGCACACAATTCTTAATAAAATGACCAGAATTTCCGCAATAGAAGCACAAGCCTTCAGAAAACCTGTGATCTTTTTCCTGAGAGCGGGGTGCCATCGCCCCAATCTCCATCGGCTCTCCATTGTCAGCACAGACCCTCTCAAGACTCGGAGCTGACATAGCAGAGGATTTGCTCTCATTAACCCTTGCACGCAGTCTCCTGTCCACCCGTATAGCTAATTGCATAGCCTCCTGCAAGTTACCAGGTGTGGGATAAGCAATCAGTAAATCCTTAACCCTTTCACCTAGCCCTGCAAGAAACAAGCTTTTCAAAGCTGAATCGTTCCACCACACCTGGGCAGACCACCGACGGAAGTGAGAACAATATTTTTCCACATTACCTGATCCCTGCCTCAAACGTCTCAATTCAGACTCAGCAGATGAGACACGATCAGGATCATCATACAACAAACCCAAAGCAGAAAAAAAACTATCCACTGATCTAAAGCACGGATCACTAGGTTGGAGAGAGAAGGCCCATCCCTGAGGATCTTTGCGCAGAAGTGACATTATGAACCCTATGCGCTGTGATTCATCACCAGAGGATCCGGGTCTCAAACGAAAATACAATAAACAAGCATTTTTAAAAGAAAAAAAATCTTGTTCGCCAAAAAATAAATCAGGAAGACGTACCTTTGGTTCCACAAAATGTGCTCCAGAACAGCTACTCACGTGTTGTTGGAGCTTGGCCACCTCCAGAGAGAGTCCCTGCAAGCATTGAGCCAAATCTTGAACCGAGACCATGATGGAAAACTGGAGGTCTTTCCTTAGAAAAATTTTTTTTTTTTTTTTTTTTCTTTTAGGGCTAGACTTACTGTTATGATCTGCTACAAGGACTAAGGAAAGACAGGAGAACTGTCCCTACAATAGAACTAAACTAGATCCCTACGATGTAACGGGGAACCTGATCCTGCGATCAGACCCGCTAAAGTCCTCGGCTAGTCTGAACGAAGACCTATAGATGTGAGGGAGGGATCCCTACAAGAACTAGGGACTGGGATAAGTTGGACACCTCCTAGCAGAAATAGTAGCAGTCAAAGACAAACACACAACAAAAAGCATAGAGGTCAGAAGACCTAGCAAAACTAACAGAGAACGGCAACAGAGCACCAAGCTAGCTCAAGAGTAGTAAATACAATGAAGTCCAGCAAGACCAGGAGGGCGGAGCCGGATTAAATAGGCAAAAATGGTCATGTGACCAGCAAACTAAAAAAAAACTAACAGGAGAGTTCTAACAGTGATCGCAATACTCACCTCCTCTTCCGGCCTCCAGCGCTGTCTGCCGGGGCTTCCCGGGTGTTGCCATGACGACCCGATGTCGTCATGACAACATCCGGGTCACCAGGCAGCAGGAACATTGTTTGGTCATGCGCAGTGCACGACCAAACAATCTTCATACTGTGCAGCTGTAGTGCCGGCGTCCCTGCCCTCTGCTAGGCAGGGACGCTGCTCCTCTCACCGCTCTGCTCCGTGCCCGGCTTCCTCCCCCCGCTCTGCTGTCAGCGCGCGCTCCGTCCCGGCGTCCTCCTCCTGCTCTGCTCTCAGCGCGCGCTCCTTCCCGGCCCCTGTGCTTAGGGCGCGCGCGCGCTCCCCTCCTCTTAAAGGGGCCGCGCGCGCCGCCCTAAAGATTCCCCGGCCAATGGCCGGAGGACTTCATCATATATAAGGCACCTCCTCCAAAATGGAGGTGCCCGAGCAATGTTGTTTGCACCTGTGTCTCACCTGTGCTTCAGCCCTCAGGTCCCGTTGCCAGTTACCTGCCAGTTTCCTGCCAGTTTCCTGCTAGTTACCTGCCAGTACCTGCCAGTTACCTGCCTGATTCCTGCCTGAATACTTGTTACCTGTCTGCCAGTCTGAGGTCCGACGGTCTGCCTTACTACTCCTGTCAGTCTGTCTAAAGGACCAGCCTGCCCGCTCACCTGGGAGCGCATATCAGCTACCTGCCTGCTTGCCTGAGGTCCGACGGTCTGCCTTACTACTCCGGTCAGTCTGTCTATGGACCAGCTTGCCCGCTCACCTGGGAGCGCTTCTCCGTTATCTGCCTGCTTGCCAGCCCGGAGGCTCCGTTGTCACGTGCTGTGACCACCAGCTACTCCAGACTCTTGCCCGCTCACCTGGGAGCGCATCTCCGTTACCTGCCTGCTTGCCAGCCCGGAGGTCCCGTTGTCACGTGCGGTGACCATCAGCTATTCCAGAGACTCTTGCCCGCTCACCTGGGAGCGCTTCTCCGTTACCTACCTGCCTGCCAGCCCGGAGGTTCCGCCGTCACGTGCCGTGACCACCTGCTATTCCAGAGACTCTCGCTTGCTCACCTGGGAGCACACATCTACCACCTGCCTGCTAGCCTACCCGGAGGCTCTGCCATCACAGGTCGTACCTACCCCTTACCCAGAGACTGCCCTGATCACTTGCCGTAACTCCCTGTCCGTTCACCCAGAGACTGCCACCCGCTCCCTTACAAGGGCCGCCCCCTTGTATAGTAGCTCAGAGGTTCCGCCTCCCGGACCCGTTACAGTCCGCCTCCCGGACCCGTTACAGTTTGCTCGGGCCATGGAACCCGGTGGCACCCAAGCTCCCTCGCTCTCGGACCTCGGTCTTGAACTGTCCCGTCAGAGGTCCCAACAGGAGGCCATCCTGGGTCACCTGCGGAATGTTAATACTCGCCTGAACACCAACAACCTCCGCCAGTGCCATATCTTGCAATCCGGCGGCTCCGCTGCTCACTAATACTATGGTATCCTACCCCGGACCCCGGCTTTCTGCACCTCCTCGCTTCGGAGGCGACCCCGTCCAGGCTCGGGGCTTCTTGAATCAGTGCACCCTGCATTTTGAACTTTTGTCCTACCAGTTTAACTCCGACCGGGCCAAAATTGCCTTCATCATGTCCCATCTCACCGGGGAGGCCCTGGCCTGGCTGAATCCTCTATGGGAGAGAGGAGACCCCCTGGTGTCCAACTTGCCTGCTTTTCTCACGGCTTTCCGGAAAGTCTTCGACGAACCCGGACGAAAGACCTCATCTGCATCATCGTTGCTACGCCTCCGTCAGGGGAGTCTCACCGTGGGCCAATATGCCATACGGTTCCGTACCCTTGCCTCGGAGCTGGCCTGGGACAACGACGCTCTGGTTTCCGTCTTCTGGGAGGGTCTGTCCGGCCGTATTAAAGATGAACTTGCCGGTCGGGACATTCCTACCACTCTCGATGACTTAATAACTCTTGCCACCCGAATTGACCTACGGTTTCAGGAGCGTGCCAAAGAGGTCACCCGTGAGAGAAGGATTCCACGTTTAGCTCCTACTTTCCAGAAACCCGTCATTCCCTCCATCTCTCCCCAGGTACACTCTCCTGAGCCTATGCAGGTCGACCAGACCAAGATGGTCAAAACCCGTCAGGACTCACGCCGTGCCGAGGGGAGCTGCTTCTACTGTGGCAGTAAGGAGCACCGGATCCGTGCCTGCCCGGAGAGGTCGGGAAACGCCTGTGTCTAGGTTCGCTCAGAGAGGTCCACCTAGACAAGAATAAATCCTCTCCATCCCTGCTGTTGTCAGTTTCGATCATCTACGGGGAGAACCGTTATTTCGAACTAGCCCAACTTGACTCTGGAGCAGCCGGGAACCTTATTTCACAGTCCCTGGTTGAGAAATACCGCATCCCCACCAAACCTCTGGCTGTACCCTTGTCTGTCGCTGCCGTGGATGGGGGCCTCTTACCTCGCCCCATTCAACTCATCACCGAATCCATTACCCTGCAGGTGGGAATGCTGCATTCTGAAAGTATCTCCTTTCATGTTCTGCCTGGACTCTCTCACGCCCTCTTGCTAGGTCTGCCCTGGCTCCAGAGACATGCACCCGTGCTAGACTGGCAAACCGGAGATGTCCTTCGCTGGGGACAAGACTGTCATAAAACCTGCCTGGTTCCCGTCCATCCCGTCCGTCCCTCTCCTACCCCAGCTAATCTACCTGGACTTCCGATTCCTTATTGGTCTTATGCAGATGTCTTTAATAAAAAGGAGGCAGAGACATTACCACCACATAGACCATACGACTGTCCCATCGATCTGCTACCCGGTACTACTCCTCCCCGTGGGCGTATCTATCCTTTATCCGCTGCTGAGACCCGGTCAATGTCCGAATATATTGAGGAGAATCTGGCCAGAGGATTCATCCGGAAATCTACCTCCCCGGCGGGAGCAGGCTTCTTTTTCGTCAAAAAGAAGGACGGCTCTCTCCGTCCCTGTGTAGACTATAGAGGCCTAAACCTGATCACGGTGAAGAATAAGTACCCCCTTCCGCTCATTCCAGAATTATTTGATCGTCTGAGGGGGGCTAGGATCTTCACCAAACTGGACCTTCGTGGGGCGTACAACCTGGTTCGTATTCGTCAGGGGGATGAATGGAAGACGGCATTCAACACCCGGGACGGCCACTATGAATACCTGGTAATGCCCTTTGGTCTCTATAACGCTCCTGCCGTCTTTCAAGAGTTGGTCAATGACATCTTCCGGGACCTTCTCTACTCCTGCGTAGTGGTGTACCTGGACGACATCTTGGTCTTCTCTCCGGATCTCCAGACTCACCGGAGGGACGTTCGTCAGGTCCTGCTCAGGCTAAGGCAGAACCATCTCTACGCTAAATTTGAGAAGTGCCTCTTTGAGCAGACCTCGCTTCCGTTTCTGGGCTACATTATCTCTCAGACCGGCCTTCAAATGGATCCTGAGAAACTGTCTGCCATCGAGAAATGGCCCCGACCGGAGGGGTTGAAGGCCATTCAGCGTTTCCTGGGCTTCGCCAACTACTACCGCCTCTTCATACCACACTTCTCTTCCCGGACGGCCCCAATTTCTGCGCTCACCCGTAAAGGTACTAATCCCAAAGAGTGGCCACCCGAAGCAGAGGAGGCCTTTCTTTCCCTTAAACAGGCCTTCTCTTCCGCCCCGGTGCTGCATCGCCCAGATGGCAACAAGCAGTTCTTCCTGGAAGTTGACGCCTCCTCCTCTGGAGCCGGAGCGGTACTTACTCAAAAATCATCTTCCGGGAGGATGGTAACTTGTGGCTTCTTCTCTAAACTCTTCTCCTCCTCTGAGCGCAACTATTCCATAGGAGACCGAGAGTTATTGGCCATCAAACTGGCATTGGAGGAGTGGCGTTACCTGCTCGAGGGGGCTCTTCACCCGGTAATAATTTACACTGACCACAAGAACTTGGCTTACCTCCAGCATGCCCAGAGACTTAACCCGCGCCAAGCCCGGTGGTCCTTGTTTTTTGCTCGTTTTGATTTTGTCCTTCATTTTCGCCCGGCTGACAAAAACGTCAAGGCGGATGCCTTGTCTCGATCCTTTCTGGTGTCTGATCTCGTGGAGGATCCGAAACATATCATCGATCCCGCCAGAGTAATGCAGGTGGCTCCCGTGAGTCTAAATCGTCTTCCTCCTGGTAAGACGTTCGTACCAGTACCTGATCGGGAGAAGATTCTACACTGGGGTCATTCGTCTAAACTAGCTGGCCACGCCGGTCAGAAAAAGACCCTCCAGCTTATTACCCGGCACTACTGGTGGCCTAACCTGCACAAGGATGTAATAGACTTTGTTTCTGCCTGTGTGTCCTGCGCCCGCAACAAAGTTCCGAGACACCTGCCGGCCGGCCGCCTCCTACCTCTGCCAGTACCTGCTGCCCCCTGGCAGCATATAGCGATGGACTTCATTACTGATCTGCCCGTCTCTGCCGGTTGTACGGTCATTTGGGTGGTCGCTGACCGCTTCTCCAAGATGGCTCACTTCATTCCACTGCCAGGTCTTCCGTCTGCACCCGAGCTGGCTAAAGACTTTATCCGCCACATCTTCCGTCTTCATGGCCTGCCCCGTCACATCGTGTCGGATCGTGGGGTACAGTTCACTTCCCGTTTCTGGAGAGCCACTTGTAAATTGCTGGACGTCACCCTGGACTTCTCCTCCGCTTACCACCCACAGTCTAATGGTCAAGTGGAGCGGATCAATCAGAACCTGACCAGTTACCTTCGGCACTTCGTTAATGCCCACCATTCTGACTGGGTGGATCTCCTGCCATGGGCCGAATTCTCGTACAACAATCACGAGAGCGAGTCTTCCTCCAAATCCCCGTTTTTTGTAGTCTACGGTCAGCATCCTCGGATCCCGTTTCCCGTCTCCACCTCGGCGGACAATCCGGCTGCGGAATCTCTTGTTAACAAATTTTCCTCCATATGGGAGAGTACCCGGTCCGCACTCCTTCTGTCATCCGAGCGTATGAAAAGACACGCTGACAAAAAACGTCTGGACCCTCCTCAATTCCGCCCTGGGGATAAAGTCTGGCTCTCGTCCAAATATGTCCGGCTCAAGATCCCTTCCTATAAGTTAGGGCCTCGGTTCATCGGCCCACTGGAGGTCATCAGTCAGATCAACCCGGTGGCCTATAAATTGAAACTCCCGGCCAACTTACGGATCCCTAACTCCTTCCATGTGTCTCTCCTCAAACCTGTGGTACTTAACTCTTTTTCCAAGTCTACAGGTACGCCTCCTGCTCCGGTTTCTGCTGAGGACGAGTTTGAGGTAGAGAACATTCTTGCCGCCAAAAGGGTAAGAGGAAAGACCTTTTTCCTGGTAGATTGGAAGGGGTTTGGTCCTGAGGAGAGAACGTGGGAGCCCCGGGAGAACATCCATGCCCCTCTCATCCTAGCTAAATTTCTGTCTGGCCTAAAAAAGGGGGGGCCTAAAGGGGGGGGGTACTGTAGTGCCGGCGTCCCTGCCCTCTGCTAGGCAGGGACGCTGCTCCTCTCACCGCTCTGCTCCGTGCCCGGCTTCCTCCCCCCGCTCTGCTGTCAGCGCGCGCTCCGTCCCGGCGTCCTCCTCCTGCTCTGCTCTCAGCGCGCGCTCCTTCCCGGCCCCTGTGCTTAGGGCGCGCGCGCGCTCCCCTCCTCTTAAAGGGGCCGCGCGCGCCGCCCTAAAGAGTCCCCGGCCAATGGCCGGAGGACTTCATCATATATAAGGCACCTCCTCCAAAATGGAGGTGCCCGAGCAATGTTGTTTGCACCTGTGTCTCACCTGTGCTTCAGCCCTCAGGTCCCGTTGCCAGTTACCTGCCAGTTTCCTGCTAGTTACCTGCCAGTACCTGCCAGTTACCTGCCTGATTCCTGCCTGAATACTTGTTACCTGTCTGCCAGTCTGAGGTCCGACGGTCTGCCTTACTACTCCTGTCAGTCTGTCTAAAGGACCAGCCTGCCCGCTCACCTGGGAGCGCATATCAGCTACCTGCCTGCTTGCCTGAGGTCCGACGGTCTGCCTTACTACTCCGGTCAGTCTGTCTATGGACCAGCTTGCCCGCTCACCTGGGAGCGCTTCTCCGTTATCTGCCTGCTTGCCAGCCCGGAGGCTCCGTTGTCACGTGCTGTGACCACCAGCTACTCCAGACTCTTGCCCGCTCACCTGGGAGCGCATCTCCGTTACCTGCCTGCTTGCCAGCCCGGAGGTCCCGTTGTCACGTGCGGTGACCATCAGCTATTCCAGAGACTCTTGCCCGCTCACCTGGGAGCGCTTCTCCGTTACCTACCTGCCTGCCAGCCCGGAGGTTCCGCCGTCACGTGCCGTGACCACATGCTATTCCAGAGACTCTCGCTTGCTCACCTGGGAGCACACATCTACCACCTGCCTGCTAGCCTACCCGGAGGCTCTGCCATCACAGGTCGTACCTACCCCTTACCCAGAGACTGCCCTGATCACTTGCCGTAACTCCCTGTCCGTTCACCCAGAGACTGCCACCCGCTCCCTTACAAGGGCCGCCCCCTTGTATAGTAGCTCAGAGGTTCCGCCTCCCGGACCCGTTACAGTCCGCCTCCCGGACCCGTTACAGCAGCGCTGACTGCATGGCACAGGGATGGTGCTCCATCCCTATGCTATGCAGGTGATCAGAATAAAAAAAGTGAAAGTCCCACAGTGGGACAAAGTAAAAAAGCGTAAAAACTGTCTGAAAGTGAAAAAAAAAAAAAATATTGGAAAAATATTAAAAAAAACTAAAAAAAATAATCCACCAAAAATAAAAATATAATGTACCCATCAATAAATTTTATTATGAAAAAAAAAGCAAACAAACAATAAAAGTACACATATTTGGTATCGCCGCGTCCGGAACGACCTCACCTATAAAACTGACCCACTAGTTAACCCCTTCAGTGAACACGGTAAAAAAAAAAAAAAAAAAAAAACGAAGCAAAATAAATGCTTTATCATCATACTGCCAAACAAAAAATGGAATAACACGCAATCAAAAAGACGAATATAAATAAAAATGGTACCGCTGAAAACGTCATCTTGTCCTGCAAAAAACAAGCCACCATACAGCTCCATCATCCGAAAAATCAAAAAGTTATAGCTCTCAGAATAAAGCGATGCAAAAAAATTATTTTTTCTATAAAATATCTTTTGTGTAAAAGCGCCAAAACATAGAAAACCTATATAAATGTGGTACCGCTGTAAACGTACTGACCCAAAGAATAAAGCTGCCTTATCAATTTTACCACACGCGGAACAGAATAAAAAAAAAAACAATTCCTGAATTGGTGGTTTTTGTTTATTCTGCCTCCCAAAAATCGGAATAGAAAGCGATCAAAAAATGTCACGTGCCTGAAAATGGCACCAATAAAAACGTCAACTCATCCCTAAAAAAAACAAGCCATCACATGACTCTGTCTGCCAAAATATGGAAAAATTATAGCTCTCAAAATATGGCGATGCAAAAACTAGATTTTACAAAAAATGCGTCTTTTAGTGTGTGACAGCTGTCAATCATAAAAACCCCATATGATTCTGGTATTGCTGTAATCGCACCGACCCGAAGAATAAAGTCGTCTAATCACTTATACCGCACGAGGAACGGCGTAAAAAATAAACTCTCGGGTTAGGGTTGTGCTAGGGTTAGGGTTGTGCTAGGGTTAAGGTTGGGCTAGGGTTAGGGCTGGGGTTAGGGTTGGGCTGGGGTTGGGATTTTTTTCAAAAGTAAGAAAAAAAGATGAAGATATGGCGACTAGTGTTGAGCGCAAGTGCTCGCTACTTGAGTTTGCATCGGGTGCTCTGGTATGCATTGAGTATCGTGGGTATTTGAGTGACATGCTCGAGTCTCCGCCCCATATGCTTCGCGGCCAAAAAACTTTGCAGGGATTGCCTGCCATGCACGAGCGATCCCCGCATGTTTTTTTTTGGGTGTCTAATAACCGTGAAACTTGCGGGGCAGGGACTCGAGCATGTCACTCGAGCACACCCAGTACATGGTGCATACCTGAGTACCCGATGCAAACTCAAGTAGCGAGCACTTGCGCTCAAGACTAATGACAACTTATTCAATATGATGACCTAATGTTATCAAATTCTGTGTCGTACTTCTGGGTTCAAAATGTTCACTATACCCCTTGATAAAATCCTTGAGGGGTCTAGTTTCCAAAATGGGGTCACTTGTGGGGGGTTTCCACTGTTTAGGCACACAGGGGCTCTCGAAACGCGACATGGTGTCCGCTAACAAATTGAATGGAAATTCGGCTCAAATTGTTAGCGGACACCATGTTGCGTTTAGAGAGCCCCTGTGTACCTAAACATTGGAGCTCCCCCACAAGTGACCCCATTTTGGAAACTAGACCCCCCAAGGCACCTATCTAGATGCATAGTGAGCATAGCATAGTATCGGCGTGCCCAGGGGAAATTGCACAACAAATTTTGGGGTCGATTTTTTCCTGTTACCCCTGCGAAAATAAAAAAAATTGGGTCTAAAGTAACATTTTTGTGAAAAAAGTTAAATGTTCATTTTTTTCTTCCACATTCCAAAAATTCCTGTGAAGCACCTGAAGGGTTAATAAAGTTCTTGAATGTGGTTTTGCGCACCTTGAGGGGTGCAGTTTTTAGAATGGTGTCACTTTTGGGTATTTTCTGTCATAAAGACCTCTCAAAGTGACTTCAAATGTGATGTGGTCCCTAGAAAAATGGTTTTGTAAATTTTGTTGGAAAAATGAGAAATCGCTGGTCAAATTTTAACCCTTATAGCTCCATAACAAAAAAAAATTTTGGTTACAAAATTGTGCTGATGTAAAGTAGACATGTGGGAAATGTTATTTATTAACTATTTTGTGTGACATATCTCTCTGATTTAAGGGCATAAAAATGTAAAAATTCAAATTTTGAAAATTGCAACATTTTCTAAATTTTCGCCAAATTTCCGTTTTTTTCACAAATAAACGCAAGTGATATCGAAGAAATTTTACCACAATCATGAAGTACAATATGTCACGAAAAAACAGTCTCAGAATCAGCGGGATCTGTTGAAGAGTTCCAGAGTAATTACCTCATAAAGTGACAGTGGTCAGAATTGTAAAAATTGGCCTGGTCATTAACGTGCAAACCACCTTGGGTTGTAAAGGGGTTAATTGAAAGGATTCTATACAAAAAGAAAACCAAGAGAATAACCAAGGAGAAAATGAGATTCTCACAACCCAATATGATGTATTGGACTGATAAAATAGATCTCTATGGCTATGTGCCCACGTTGCGGAAATGAAGCAGAAAATTTCTCTCCCAGAGAAACTAGAAATAAATAGGGGACTCATATCATTTATTTCATAAGGAAAGCCCTACTAGAGTTGCAATAAATTATCAATCACAAGTGCGAAATATACGCACCTATATCTGAAACAAACAGGATTTTTATTTTGGCTGTGGGTGATTGATTCCGTCTACTATTAAAGGATGGTATTAGACGAACTCTACAACCTCATTTAAACCGTCCGGATGGAGGCTCCCTACTTTATAAATCCAGAAGGATTCTTTGGAATTAAGGGTGGCTCTTCTATTTCTGATACCTGCAGGGATCTGTTCAAGCGGTGTGACTACTACAGAATCGAAATTTTTATTATGCACTAATGTGATGTGCTTGGATAGTCTTTGCTTGAGAAAGCCTACTTTGGCATTATGCCTGTGGCCGTTCGTACGGATCCGCAAGGTCTGAACTGTGCGTCCCACATAACTGAGCCCACAGCTACATGTGACTGCATATATAAGAAATTCAGAACCACATGTGAACTCATACGTAGGATTTGCAGTGACCTGAGCTATTTTATTGTTTGAGGCTCTCTTGTCAAAGTTGATAATTCTACAACAATAACATTTTTTATCTTTCTCACTGCCCAGATTTTCCCTAATAAGATACATAACAAAGTTTCATGTATTCACATATATACTACTATTGATATAAAAATAATTCTATATACATTTTAAAGGGGATTGTCACTTTCTGCTAAAATTTCTAAAATACCATGAGGTCCCAAGCATATAAGGACCCAACTCCCCTCGTTTCCTGCAGCAAACTAAAAGGCTACAATGTTCAGGATGGTGGCGGTCATCTGATTTACCAACAAGAACAATTCTTACTAATTTCTGCAGGTTTGTGGCATTTTAGAAATTTCAGAAGACAGTGGCCAACCCCTCCGAATGCCGACAGATTTTCAGGACTTATTGGTCTTTTTCTTTCTTTCCAGTATCTCTGTCCTAGTCCTCTATCTAGTGTGACCCTAGCCAGTTCTATTAAAAGGATATTCATATTTCTGTTCATTTTTAGTTCCCTTCAAACTTTGCCTAAAGAAATCTTTCTTGTTCCCTTGTGAATGGCCTTATTAACTTGCTGTCATGGTAAAGTAAGCACCTTTACCCAAAGGATCTAGATGTGCTGGAAGCCTGAGAATTTTTGCTAATGGAAAAACACTTGACTTTTATTCCATGTAGCCTAATGAGTCCAACCATATCTTTATGTAACTGTATAGGATTGCAAAATATTTCTGCAATGAATACAAAATGGAAAGAGCCGCGCTGATCTCCAGATATTCCCTAATGAATAGAATAGGTCCTCAGCATTCTTGGCTGCGTGAAATCAGTAGATGTGTTCATAATGGGAGAAGGCTGGCGGAGATATAAATACTGGAGCAGGAGTAATCTTCCAAGCTTTTCTGGCTGACATTCTCATAAAGGCTAAGTTCAGCTTTGCAGCCATTTTTATTTATTTCTCCTGTGCATCTTAAATGAAAACCTAAGCAAATGGTGTTAGATAATTATCAGAAAGATTAATGTGCATGGTAATGTGCCTTTGTTCCTAAAAGATTAGTGGTGCCAGAGGCGCTTCATCCATCTTTTCCCATGGGTCACCATGCAGGTTCCCTTGGCATGTTTATAGGGAAGTTGGCGTGTACAGTACAGACCAAAAGTTTGGACACACCTTCTCATTTAAAGATTTTTCTGTATTTTCATGACTATGAAAATTGTAAATTCACACTGAAGGCATCAAAACTATGAATTAACACATGTGGAATTATATATTTAACAAAAAAAGTGTGAAACAACTGAAAATATGTCTTATATTCTAGGTTCTTCAAAGTAGCCACCTTTTGCTTTGATGAGTGCTTTGCACACTCTTGGCATTCTCTTGATGAGCTTCAAGAGGTAGTCACCGGAAATGGTTTTCACTTCACAGGTGTGCCCTGTTAGGTTTAATAAGTGGGATTTCTTGCCTTACAAATGGGGTTGGGACCATCAGTTGTGTTGTGCAGAAGTCTGGTGGATACACAGCTGATAGTCCTACTGAATAGACTGTTAGAATTTGTATTATGGCAAGAAAAAAGCAGCTAAGTAAAGAAAAACGAGTGGCCATCATTACTTTAAGAAATGAAGGTCAGTCAGTCCGAAAAATTGGGCAAACTTTGAAAGTGTTCCCAAGTGCAGTTGCAAAAACCATCAAGCGCTACAAAGAAACTGGCTCACATGAGGACCACCCCTGGAAAGGAAGACCAAGAGTCACTTCTGCTTCTGAGGATAAGTTTATCCGAGTCACCAGCCTCAGAAATCGCAGGTTAACAGCAGCTCAGATTAGAGACCAGGTCAATGCCACACAGAGTTCTAGCAGCAGACACATCTCTTCAACAACTGTTAAGAGGAGACTTTGTGCAGCAGGCCTTCTTGGTAAAATAGCTGCTAGAAACCACTGCTAAGGACAGGCAACAAGCAGAAGAGACTTGTTCGGGCTAAAGAATACAAGGAATGGACATTAGACCAGTGGAAATCTTTGCTTTGGTCTGATGAGTCCAAATTTGAGATCTTTGGTTCCAACCACCGTGTCTTTGTGCGACGCAGAAAAGGTGAACGGATGGACTCTACATGCCTGGTTCCCACCGTGAAGCATGGAGGAGGAGGTGTGATGGTGTGGGGGTGCTTTGCTGGTGACACTGTTGGGGATTTATTCAAAATTGAAGGCATACTGAACCAGCGTGGCTACCACAGCATTTTGCAGCGGCATGCTATTCCATCTGGTTTGCGTTTAGCTGGATCATCATTTATTTTTCAACAAGACAAAGACCCCAAACACACCTCCAGGCTGTGTAAGGGCTATTTGACCAAGAGGGAGAGTGATGGGGTGCTACGCCAGATGACCTGGCCTCCACAGTCACCAGACCTGAACCCAATCAAGATGGTTTGGGGTGAGCTGGACCGCAGAGTGAAGGCAAAAGGGCTAACAAGTGCTAAGCATCTCTGGGATTGTTGGAAGACCATTTCCGGTGACTACCTCTTGAAGCTTATCAAGAGAATGCCAAGAGTGTGCAAAGCAGTCATCAAAGCAAAAGGTGGCTACTTTGAAGAACCTAGAATATAAGACATATTTTCAGTTGTTTCACACTGTTTTGTTAAGTATATAATTCCACATGTGTTAATTCATAGTTTTGATGCCTTCAGTGTGAATGTACAATTTTCATAGTCTTGAAAATACAGAAAAATCTTTAAATGAGAAGGTGTGTCCAAACTTTTGGTCTGTACTGTATATAAAAAGTGTATAGTTGGCTTTTCACATCATGTTGATATTATAAGTGCTGCACTATTCTTTCTAATGTTTAGGAAGTTTGAGCTTTTTTTCCACTGCTTTGTCTGCAATGGAGAATGAGTGGGATATGTAGTAAACCCATATCCCAACCCATCCATGTATGTGAGAGGGGTTGAACCCCGTCTTCTCTATTAAATTACTAAAAAACTGTAGTTTTTCATTCATCATTGTTCTTCCTCACTTCTTCAGGGGTTTGATTTCTGCAGTATTATCGTACCTGCGCTATTCATTGTCTATGGGGCTGATGGAGATTCCCGAATACTGTGCTGAATTATTCAAGTCTGTACAGATTATCATCTTTTACTGGCAGGCTGTGTTCCCACTGTGCGTTTTTTAAGCATTTCCGCAGCGGCAATTCCTCCACAAACGCTTAAAAAACGCATGGTAGAAGGTCTGCTATGTTCCCCTAATGATAATCCGCATGTGCTGTGCACATGCTGCGGACATTTCCGCTGCAGATTATCACTGCATAAAAATCCGCAGCACTACCAATTATTTTGCGTAATCGCGGCGTCTTCGCCGCCATCGACTTTCATTGAATCGCTTAATATCCGCATGACTACATGTGCACATGCGGATATTAAGTGATTCAATGTGCGGATGGTACCCGGGTCTGGAGAAGAGGAGACTCTCCTCCAGACCCGGGTACCATAGTACCTGTAAAAAAAAAAAATGAATTTTAAAATAAAAAAATACATTATGCTCGCCTTCTGATGGCCCCCGGTCTCCTTAATGATGCGTACTAGCTCCCCGGCGGCTCGCGATGGTCTAAAAGGACCTTCCATGACGTCATTTAGTCATGTGACTGGTCACACGACCGCTGACGTCAGCGGTCGCGTGACCTGTCACATGTCTAAATGACGTCATGAAACGTCCTTTTACACCACCGCGAGACACCGGGGAGACCGGACGCATCGGATAAGGAGACCGGGGGCCATCGGAAGGTGAGTATAATGTTTTTTTTTTATTTTTTACCATTTGTATTCTTTTTTTTAACTAACTTGGTCACATTATATAAAATCCATGCCGATTGCATGGATTTATATAGTGTGACCAAGTTGTCAAGCATTTTCCAAGTGATGCTGAAATTGCTTGACAACCCACATGCGAAATCGCATGTGCAAAACGCATGACAAATGCTTGTCCCTGGCTGAGAAATACGCATGTAAAATCCGCATGCGTTTTTTCTGCCAGGGAGGTGCAGAAACGCTCAGGAAAAATCCGGAGCATTTCTGCATCGTGGGCACATAGCCTCAATTGAACTATTATAGGAGGAGTTGGTGATATCCAAGCTGCAAAATAATGATTGCTGAAAGTAGAGATCTAACCAGTCTAGAATTAAAGGGAACCTGTCGCCAGAAATAAAGCTATTAACCTTCAGATATGCTTTTAATCTGCAGGTTCATAGTGTTACTATGCTGCCCGGCGCCTGCACGCAGCCGAATGCAGCGGGGAGAATATTAACTTTATTCTCCCCACCAGCATTCGTCGTTAAGTCATGGAGGGCGGTGGTGGTGCGGGTTCAGTCACCACTCTGAGAATACAGAGCGCCCGCTGTAACCACGCTTCTGGCCCTGATAGGTTTAATGCATTCAATTTAGGAACTTAAATATTCCAACTTTGATGTATTAAATATCCACCCAAAGGGTTTGTGGATGCTGTGTGTTTTTTTGTAAAGGTTATACATAGTAGCTAATATAGAAAAGTTCATGGTGAGTACAGCTTTTCTTTCGGGTGATTACGAAGTACATTTTTAATAAACCTTCCCAAAAAGAAGTGCACAGGACCCCTCTTCCATCTGTGTCCGCCACTGCTGATACGCAAGCACCTCATCAGTTTCACATTACCAGACAGGTTCTGTTTGAGTGATGCTTAGATTCACCAGGTCTGGCAGTAATAATAGCTGGTGTGGCTAGTGAAATGGAACCCAATTGTTTAGAAAGGCAATTGCTTTTTCACATAGGACTGAAAGGCATTTTTCATTCAATAATTGAAACCATCATTTAAAATCAGCATTTTGTGCTTATTTGGGTTACCTTTATTTAATATTAAAAGTAGTTTAAAGACATTCACTTGTGACAAATGGGAAAAATAGAGGAAACTGAGGTGGGGGCAAATACTTTTTCATAGCACTATATCTTAAAGGGAATGTCTACTACTTGGACAACCCCTTCTCAATCTGTATGTTTCCATTTTTAAAATGGCAACACCCTCCCTTTCAGTGCTAGCGCAGTTGCAGCAGTGTTAGCACTGTCACTCACACGAACCTTGCGGTCAGTCAGAGGCCGCTTCACTCTCCACCTTCCTACAAATTGCTTACTGTATGCAATCCTGCCACCGAGCTACTCACTGTGTTGAGTCCATGCAGAAATTCCAAATCTGCTGCATATCCCTGACGTCTCCACATGGCTATAGGAGGCACGGCCAGATCCTGCAGGAATTTAACCCTAGGACCGACAAAGTGCTGCGCTTATAGTAAAATATTATGACTGGAGATGCAGCCAACTATGAATATATACCAACAAAGCGAAAAATAGTGCACTAAAGTCTCATAAAACGTAATCTTTTATTAAAGTAGCTCAAATAAATAGTAACACATAAACAAGTAAAATACAGAGTAACCGAAATGAAGGACCACTTAAGCAAGTGTGTAATCAAGCTTGTAAGTTATATAGTATGCTTCCCAGTGCCTGTAGTATCTATCCCTTTAAATAATCCAAAATAAGTTATGCAAGTTATACTAAATGGCCACTTACATCTAGTGATGAAGAGAAGGATTAGTTGCTGTGTAGCCTTGACGCCTCAACGTGCGTTTCACCGTAGCTTCATCAGGGTGCGTGTCATGAAAGGAGCAAAGAGGTGAGTATATATAGGTAAATGTGGCTACTGGTAAATAGTATTTCAATTCTGTGTAGTCGACTTACTGGAGCAGCAGCTACAGGGAGAAAATGAAGTTGTATGACCCCTGCAGCCGCTCGCTTCTTGTCATTGGGGTGATGCAGGGAACTGTAACAGTCACTGTTCACTATACAGTGAGAGTTGTGTGTGTGCAGAACAGAACGCTAGTCAAGGTGCAGGGAAGTGATTAGAGCAAGCTTGTGTAGTGAACAGAAACCGTTACAGCCCCTCGACTACTGGAAGGGAGCAGCTACAGGGAGAAATATAACTTCATTTTCTCCCTGTAGCCGCTCTTCCAGTAAACCAGCCGAACATAATTAAAATGCTATTTACCTGCAGATTACCGCTATATCTGCAGGCAAATAGTGTTTTTGTTGCTGACAGGTTCCCTTTAAAGCAGCAGCAAAATAAATAAGGTTTCTATAATCTTCAAATATTCATTCTTAGTTTGCTTTTTTCATTTGTTGATCTGCGTGGTGTGGTTTTAAAAATGAAAAATGTCAATTCCTCCAGTGTTTTTTCTGCATTTATTCCCTATAAGGCTGCTCTTCAAAAAGACACATAAAAAGCCAAGAAAATGCATTAAAATGCATCAGAAAAGAGTGAAAAGATCTTGTCTCAGTACGTAATCAACATATCCCAGCAGTATGAGCAATTCAGAAGATAGGAAGGGAAAGTAGAAATGATCACAAGCAAAGGCTTAAAAAAGGGAATATGTCTCTTGGATAGTCTCTTCTAAGTTAGAATATTAAAGGGAATCTGTCAGCACAGAATAATTGTTGAAACCAATACAGGCTGCATCATGGCGGGTGCCGAACATTTAAATACACCTTCCCACCTGCTTGTTGCCCCTCTATCTACACCCCCTCCTCTTTGATTGACAGCTTTGGCTTCATAGAGCCAGAGAAGGGTAGAGATACATGGAAACCAAGCAGGTGGGAAGCTGTATTTAATTGATTGGCCCCAACATGATGTACTGAGTGCCTGAAAATGATCTCAATAGTCATTCTGCGCTGACAAGAGACCCTTTAAAGCTATTAGCTAAAATCTTCATTATTTTTATTTTAGCTAAAGCAGATTTTTGCTTCCCCTTTTCATTTCCTTAAAAGGACTTTTCCAGGTTGAAATCAAAAGTCTGCAGTTACTCTGTATGACTGCAGACTGCCGAATCATGACATTGGGCAATGTATACACTGTTGCGATTCCCCTATATACCCCAAAAGAGTGTTGGGAAACAGCCACAGGCTCTGTCCCCTTCTTGAAACGAAGCATCATCTAACGAGCATGTGTCGTTGTTGTCAACATATGCTCAGTACAAGCACCCTTCTTACTGTGCGATATTTTTTTTACTGTACATTGACAGTGTGATCTCTTGCCGGTTGTAAAGAGAAGTGACGAGCCTGTAACAGAGCGCACTGTCAGTGCGGATTGTAAGGAAAGAATGTGGCAAGCAGGGAGAGCCAGGACCAGCTTGTGACGTCTGTTTTTAGGGGCAGGGCAGGTCTCTGCTCATCGTGTTCTTTCCTTACATTGCTCACCGACAATGTTCTCTTGCCGCTTGTTATCAGAGCTGGCTAGGGAGTGCACTGTCACTGTGCACTGAAAAGACTATCACACAGTAAGAAGGGGGCTGGTACTGAGCATACGTCGGAATTGACAACCAGTAGATCAGGGACTAGGCTTGCCCCTGAAACGGACATCACTGATGACACTTCGTTTTAGAGTGGAGACAGAGGCTGCGGCAGTGACTGCAGCCTCTGCCCCCTGTTGACATCCCGTTTGCGTATGCCAGCATGCACTGGGGATTCTCAAACAGAAAGTCATCTGAACAGAAGTAGGTAAAAAAAAAGAAATAAAGCAGTTAGAATAGAGAGGAAACGATGGAAGCTTTTTAATTGAAACCTATTAGAAAAGCTATTAGATTTTAGAATAAATAGATAGTTATTTAGGATGAAAAGCAATATTAATGTCGGACCACCCCTTTAAATGCATGTATTTGAGGCTAAAAATATTTTTTGCAGTTGGGTTCCATTAAGAACATTGCACTGTTGGGTTTCTACAGTCTTTTTGTTACCCTGCACATTCAACTTTATTCAACTCTGATATGGTCTGTGATCATAAATCTGCTGAAAAGAGTTGCAAACTCCCCGTCAGACCATTATGCCGAGCTGACTGATGGATTCTCTGGTAACTCATTCTGTAGTAAGTGCATCAGTAATGCTATAAAAGCAAACAGTTCAAAAGTTTTAATGAAACCCAATGGCGAAAATGATTGTGTCTCTGTTATATGCATTTAGCAAAAGAAAAATTCCAGAAGTTGAACAACTCATTTAACAGAATTGTACAACAGTAAGTTGCAAACAAGTCATGCAAGTGTTTTTGTTTGCATGTCTGAAAATTGCTATAGCGTGACCATGTTGCATTGCAGCCCTAGGTTTACATCATCACAACAATAACAAGTGGTTTATGAACCACATCGATTAGCTGCTATTGGGGTTGGTGTCGGCCACCGTCTGGAAATGTTCCATTGCAGAGCTGCTCCGTCTTCTGATAGTGGCTGCGGCTGGGTACTGCACATCCACCTCCTATTGATTTGAGTAAGAGGCAGATATGCAGTACCCATTTGCGGCCACTATCAGAAGACAGAGCAGCTCCACAATGGAGCATTTCCGGCCACCACCACTGACACCGAGAACAGCTGATTGGCAGGGGTGTCGGCTGATGGACCTCAACCGATTAATACATTGATGACCTATCCTAAGGAAAGGTCATCAATGATAAAATAGTGGACAACCTCTTTAAGTAAATTACATCTTTGCTTGCCTTGTGCTGATCCAGAGTTGTGACCTGTGTTGTGATCCAGGAAAGTCTGCTGGTGGAGTTATTGTGTGCATGCATTGCATTGCTTGTCCTGCACTGGTCCTGAGTTGAAGTTGGTGTTCTACTCTAGAGCTCTGCTTACTAGACTGCTGGTAGTGTATTAAAAGAAAAGCTGTGATTAATTCTTTAGGTATAAGCTAGTGGATGGATTATACAATCTTCTAGAAAGATGACACTTGCTCAGATAAAGTGTAGGAATAGCAAAATTTGGTTTAGGGAAAGGGCCTTGCTTTGTCTCCATTTCACACAAAATATTCTGGGAAGGTTCCTCCTTTCCCAGCCAAAGTCAAAACAACCTCTGGAGAACCTGTGTACTCTGCAACTTACACTCCTCAACATTGAAATTGCATCACCAACAATTAAAAGTCGTGGAATTATGAAAATCACAGGATCGATAGACATGTTAATGATATGAAAATTATGTATTTTACCAGCTGACCATGTGTTTCACCAGCTGACCATGTGTTTCACCAGCTGACCATGTGTTTCACCAGCTGACCATGTATTTTACCTACTGGCCATGTGTTTCACCAGCTGTCCATGTGTTTCACCAGCTGTCCATGTGTTTCACCAGCTGTCCATGTGTTTTACCAGATGATCATGTATTTTACCAGGTGGCCATATATTTTACCAGCTGACCATCTATTTTTTACCAGATAGCCATGTGTTTTACCAGATGATCATGTATTTTACCAGCTGGCCATGTATTTTACCAGCTGACCATCTATTTTACCAGATAGCCATGTGTTTTACCAGATGATCATGTATTTTACCAGCTTACTATGTGTTTTACCAGCTGACCATGTGTTTTACCAGCTGGCCGTGTGTTTTACCAGATGATTATGTATTTTACCAGCTGGCCATGTATTTTACCAGCTGACCATCTATTTTACCAGCTGACCATCTATTTTACCAGATAGCCATGTGTTTTACCAGATGACTATGTATTTTACCAGCTGGCCATGTATTTTACCAGATAGCCATGTGTTTTACCAGATGATCATGTATTTTACCAGATAGCCATGTGTTTTACCAGATGATCATGTATTTTACCAGCTGACCATGTATTTTACCAGATAGCCATGTGTTTTACCAGATGATTATGTATTTTACCAGCTGGCCATGTATTTTACCAGATAGCCATGTGTTTTACCAGATGATCATGTATTTTACCAGCTGGCCATGTATTTTACCAGCTGACCATGTATTTTACCAGATAGCCATGTATTTTACCAGATAGCCATGTGTTTTACCAGATGATCATGTATTTTACCTGGTGGCCATGTATTTTACCAGCTGACCATGTGTTTTACCAGCTGACCATGTGTTTCACCAGCTGACCATGTGTTTCACCAGCTGTCCATGTGTTTCACCAGCTGTCCATGTGTTTCACCAGATGATCATGTGTTTTACCAGCTGACCATGTGTTTCACCAGCTGACCATGTGTTTTACCAGATGATTATGTATTTTACCAGCTGGCCATGTATTTTACCAGCTGGCCATGTATTTTACCAGATAGCCATGTGTTTTACCAGATGATCATGTATTTTACCAGCTGGCCATGTATTTTACCAGCTGACCATGTATTTTACCAGATGACCATGTGTTTTACCAGCTGGCCATGTGTTTTACCAGCTGGCCATGTGTTTTACCAGATGATCATGTATTTTACCAGCTGGCCATGTATTTTACCAGCTGACCATGTATTTTACCAGCTGACCATGTATTTTACCAGCTGACCATGTGTTTCACCAGCTGACCATGTGTTTTACCAGCTGACCATGTGTTTTACCAGCTGACCATGTGTTTCACCAGCTGACCATGCGTTTCACCAGCTGTCCATGTGTTTTACCAGATGATTATGTATTTTACCAGCTGACCATGTATTTTACCAGATAGCCATGTGTTTTACCAGCTGGCCATGTATTTTACCAGCTGGCCATGTATTTTACCAGCTGACCATGTATTTTACCAGATAGCCATGTGTTTTACCAGATGATCATGTATTTTACCAGATAGCCATGTATTTTACCAGCTGACCATGTGTTTTACTACTAGGTGGCCATATATTTTACCAAATGACCATGTGTTTTACTAGTTGACCATGTATTTTACCTCTTGACCACATATTTTACCAGCTGACGATGTGTTTTACTAGCTGACCATTAATTTTACATGATGACCATGTGTTTCACTAGCTGACCATGTATTTTACCAGTTCATCATGCATTTTACTAGCACACTTTGGGGGAAATTCATTAGGGTGCTTAAGTCAGAAATCTTGTGTAAACACCTTAAAAAGTCACAATATTTTTGCAAAACTTGGCTGTTGGGAAAAAATATTGTGCCTTTTGGCGTTTACACACCTGTCCCGACCTGGCTGTCAAACTCAAGTGGCCTATCTTACCCCAGAAATGGATGCCATCCCCTGGATGACGTATTTATATTTCTGGCGGCAGCGCACGCTGGGTACCAGATGCATCTGATTCATTAAGCGGCAAGCGAACGCTGCTTAATGTGTCAGGTCAGTGTACTCCCAACGAGTGTTTCATTGGGACTGGTGTGTGCTATGCCTGTCTTAATGAATCGCCCCCCATGTGTTTTACCAGCTGACCATGTATTTTACGAGTTGACTCTGTATTTTACCAGCTGACCATGTGGATGTCTGGTTTAGTTATCCTTTATAATTACAATATAATTAATAGACATCCATATAAAGCGTACAAATTAGCTCCGTTTCTATTTTCCAGCCGTTGAAATGTTCAGGTCCACAGATGCTGGACTCGGAATCGGTGATGGAAAGATCTGTTGTAAAGAGGCATGTTTCTATAGTAACTGGGGAAGTATTGCTTTCCTTGCAATTTTTCTTTTTAGATGCACAATTTCTCCAAAACATTACCCTTCTGGTAAACACATTATCCTTCTTGGTCTGGAAATAATTTAAGTGTTTTATAGAAGCATTTGTGTTTGTCATATGCAGTGCTCAATTAATAGAATGGCTGCTCCCAGGAGGAATCTTCAGGTACATCTGTTTACTTCGTGTTGTCTTATCGCTGACTGAGAGGCTTCTAACTTAGTACTAAAGGAAGGCAAACAAGTGAATGACAGTGGATGTCTGTAAATCAATATCATACACATTGTCGTGCCCATAGCAATCTGATATTTCCCTGATGCTACCATACTTGTTAGACAGGACACCGCATAGACGTCATTGCTTCGAGTTTTCCTCCTTTCACTTATTGCCAGCTGAATTCTTCAGTATTCAGAGTTCATGATCTTTATATTCATCACAGTATTTTTTATTAGTTTTTATTAAAGTTATTTTCCAGTCTTCATAGATGGGCATTGCCAGATTGTGCCTGTAAAAACAAGCACTTTTGCAATTTTGCTGTTTATTAAAATTTGCACCCATTCTTGAGCTATTAACAGTTTTCTTTTGTTTACAGCTCTTTGTCTAGTAGACCGACCACCACTGCTGTCTACCTTACAAACAGTTCTCTGAAACTGGCTAGGATTAGGCCCTAACAGTGCATTCCAATAATCTCCAGAAGCTTCAAAGCAGTGCTTACAAGCTCAATAGTAAAGAGCTTGTACGCACTGCACATGTTTGAGTGTTGCAGAGGTGGTCGGTCTCCTAGTCAGTGACATGTAAGCAAAGGAAAAGAAAAATGTTAATATCTCTAGCTGCTGACAGTTTTAATAAACCAATTTCGGAAGTGCTTGAAGGTAGCAATGACCATATACATTTTCAAACAATAAAAAAAAATGTAGTGGAAGGAAAGAAAATATATGTGTATGAGAAAACCTTGAAAGAAAAACAGGAGAGCCTAAATTTAAAAGGTTTTTCTAAGAGTTTGACTATAGAAGAGTGCTAAACTAACAATGACATTGACCAGAGGGGTAAGTGCTGGGTTCAGGGTAAGAATAGGCTTAAAGGGAACATGTAACCAGATTTTTCCCATATGAGTTAAGGCCAGTATCTTTCAGCCCTGATATACCGCATTCTAATATGCTGTATATACAGTGGCATGTAAAAGTTTGGGCACCCCTGGTCAAAATTACTTTTATTGCGAACAGTTAAAGGGATTTTCCCACAAGCAAAAGTTCATTTTAATCAATAGATCTCGGAATAATAATACGTTCCACAATTGTATGTGTTAAATAAAATGTTCCTGTGATGAGATAATCTTATAAATGTGCCCCTGCTGTGTACTGTGTAATGGCTGTGTCTGACCGTGCAGGAACATGGTCTGATCATACCACAGCTCCTGGGCAGGGGGAAAGAAAAAAAGTATACAGACATTACAGCACGGGATCACAGCTGATTCTTTGAAGTAAAACATTGTTTAAAAACAGGCAGCGAAATGTTTTACCTCACAGAAAGAATCAGCTGTGATCCCCTGCTGTAATGTCTGTATACTCTTTTGCTTCCTCCCCTGCCCAGGAGATGTGGTATGATCAGACCATGTTCCTCCACAGTCAGACACAGCCATTACACAGTACACAGCAGGGGCACATTTATAAGATTATCTCAGCACAGGAACATTTTATTTAAACACATCCAATTGTGGAACTTATTATTATTCCAAGATCTATTGATTAAAATGAACTTTCCTTCGTGGGAAAACCCCTTTAAGCAAGTTGAACATGAAATGATCTCTAAAAGGCCTAAAGTTAAAGATGACACCTTTCCTTTGTATTTTAGGCTAAGAAAATATATATATTTTCATTTTATACATTTTAAAAATTACGAAAAGGAAAATGAGCTGATGCAAACATTTAGGCACCCTTGGAGATGGCTTGTTCACTATCATCGTTATGAAAGGCCAGGTGATGCAAATTTCCCAGCTTTATAAAAACCCAGCCAACAGCAATTTTAAGATCTCTCCACAGCTGTTCAATGGGATTTAGATCCGTACTCATTGTTGGCCACTTCAGAACTCTCCAGTGCTTTGTTTCCATCCATTTCTGGGTGCTTCTTGAAGTATTTTTGGGGTCATTGTCCTGCTGGAAGACCCATGACATAGGACGCAAACCCAGCTTTCTGACACTGGACACTACATTGTGATCCAAAATCCTTTGGTAGTCTTCAGATTTCATGATGCCTTGCACACAGCTAAGGCACCCAGTGCCAGAGGCAGAAAAACAACCCCAAAACATCTTTGAACCTCCAGCATATTTGACTGTAGGTACTGTGTTCTTTTCTTTGTAGGCCTAATTCTGTTGCAACGTTTCATCAATTTTTCTCTGCTGTCCACGTCCGGGGAGATTAGATACATTGTCATGGGTTGTAAACTTATTGATTATGTTGTGCTCCCTGGACAAAGGAACATCAAGATCTCTAGAGATGGACTTGTAACCTTGAGATTTTTTAGATTTTTCAACAATTTTGTTTTTTAAGTCCCCAGACAGTTCTCTTCTCCTCTTTCTGTTCTACAATCTTAATGTGGCACACAATGCAAAGATTGAGTCAACTTCTCCCCTTTTTATCTGGCTTCAAGTGTGATTTTCATATTGCCCACACCTGTTACTTGCCACAGGTGAGTTTGAACGAGCAGCACATGCTTGAAAGAAAGTTGTTTACCCACAATTTTGGAAAGGTGCCAACAATTTTGCCCTGCCCATTTCTGGGGTTTTGTGTGAAATTATGTCCAATTTGCCTTCTGTTCTCTGTGTGCATTGGAACAACACATAAAAAAAAAAAGGAAATAAACGTCTATAACAAAACATGTGTAATTGCAATAATCTTCTGGGAGAAATACTTAATCTTCTGCAACACTTTCAAGGGTGCCAACACTTTCGGCCATGACTGTATCTATACTTCTCATTTGTGTACTTTAGCAAAATCTTTGGCTGTATTTGTTGAATGTCTTGCTTTGTCATCATGAATATCTTATGACTGGTGTGAAATCGGATCATGTAATTTTCAAGTCTTTTAACCCCTTTCTTCATGCTCTGAAGAGAACAGAGTGTAGATAAGTCCTACTCTGCCATTCCCAGTTGTCTATTTAGTAAATGGTTTGACATTCATTTCAGTGACTGAAATATAAACAAAAAATGGCACAGTAAATATACATTTTGCATACAAATCGCCAGCACCAATTTAAATATACCCTTATGTGTATTACTATGGTACATGCAATAAATAGGGGCAGCCTTGCAGCGCTGGGGTCCTGGATTCAAATTCCCCTCAAGGACAACATCTACAAGGAGTTTGTATTTTCTCCTTGTGTTTGTGTGGGTTTCCTCCGGGTTCTCTGGATTCCTCCCACACTCCAAAGACATACTGATCGGGAATATAATTTGCGAGTCCCAATGGGGACAGAGATGGAAGTCTATAAAACACTGTGGAAGTTAAACTTTCTACATAAGTAAAATAAATAAATGCTAGTGTGAATAATCTCGTACATGTAATACTAAATAGAAAAAGTGCCTTTGTGAATGTACAGTTATATACAGTACTAGCTGTACTACCCGGCTTCGCCCGGGTTAATAACTGCTGTTCACAAAATAGAATGTGTTGACAAAAATTTTTTCTTCACACAAAAACCACAAAACATAGATAGAAAGTTTATTTGCTCTTGAGGAAGCTGTTCTTGTTCTCCTGTCTGCAAGCCTCGCTTCCCTCTCCTCAGAAAGTTCATTGGCTCTTGAGGCAGCAGCTCTTGTTTTCTTGTCTGCAAGCCTCGCTTCCCTGTCCTCAGAAAGTTCATTGGCCCTTAAGGAAGCAGCTCTTGTTCTCTTGTCTGCAAGCCTCGCTTCCCTCTACTCAGAAAGTTCATTGGCCCTTGAGGTAGCAGCTGCTGTTCTCATGTGTCAGCCTTGTTTCTCGGTATTCACATTTTTCATTGGCCCGTAATGCAGGTTTTCTTTTCGCATCAGCTGACATTCGTGCCATGAAATTTCTTTTCTTATGAGGCATTATTGTGGTAAAAATAGTCTGTAACTGGCAGTTTCTATATCCTCTCACATAGAAGTAATGTGACTGACATCAGCCTTTCCACCAACACACCCTAACTGGCATCTTATTACCTTACACAAGCTTTGTTATACTGAGAATGTCCTTTGTTGCCTATATTAACCAATCACAGCTCAGATTAATTAAGTGTATCAAAATAGAAGCTGAGCTGTGATTGGTTGCTATTGGCAGCCTGATAAATCTTTGTGAGATGAGTTTTGTGTGTGCTGAGGGTGGTATATGTGTTCAAGCACGTGGTGGTGTGTGGCACTTTTTGTGTGTGTTCATATCCCCGTGTGTGGTGAGTATGAGTATCCCATGTCGGGGCCCCACCTTAGCAACTATACGGTATATACTCTTTGGCGCCAACGCTCTCATTCTTTAATTCTCCCTTGTTCACATGTGGCAGCTGTCAATTTGCCCCCAACACTTTTCCTTTCACTTTTTCCCCATTATGTAGATAGGGGCAAAATTGTTTGGTGAATTGGAACGCGCGGGGTTAAAATTTTGCCTCACAACATAGCCTATGACGCTCTCGGGGTCCAGACTTGTGACTGTGCAAAATTTTGTGGTTGTAGCTGCCACGGTGCAGATGCTAATCCCGGACATACACACATACATACATACAGTACAGACCAAAAGTTTGGACACACCTTCTCATTTAAAGATTTTTCTGTTTTTTCATGTCTATGAAAATTGTACATTCACACTGAAGGCATCAAAACTATGAATTAACACATGTGGAATTATATACTTAACAAAAAAGTGTGAAACAACTGAAAATATGTCTTATATTCTAGGTTCTTCAAAGTAGCCACCTTTTACTTTGATGACTGCTTTGCACACTCTTGGCATTCTGTTGATGAGCTTCAAGAGGTAGTCACCGGAAATGGTCTTCCAACAATCTTGAAGGAGTTCCCAGAGATGCTTAGCACTTGTTGGCCCTTTTGCCTTCACTCTGCGGTCCAGCTCACCCCAAACCATCTCGATTGGGATCAGGTCTGGTGACTGTGGAGGTCAGGTCATCTGGCGTAGCACCCCATCACTCTCCTTCTTGGTCAAATAGCCCTTACACAGCCTGGAGGTGTGTTTGGGGTCATTGTCCTGTTGAAAAATAGATGATGGAGCAAAAATTAAAGATGTGTCTGACAGGATATCAAGACTCTTCAGACCTACAGATCACTACCCATTCCTGCTAATACATGTGGGGACAAATGACACCGCAAGAAAGGACCTGGAAACCATCTACAGTGACTTTGAAGACTTAGGCAAGAAAGTGAAAGAATTGGGAGCGCAGGTGGTCTTCTCATCCATCCTCCCAGTGGATGGCCATGGAACAATGAGGTGGAATAAGATTCTACAGGTGAACAACTGGCTACGTCGATGGTGCCGTCAACAAGGATTTGGATTTCTGGATCACGGAATGAATTACCTATACGATGGACTACTTGCTAGAGATGGGGTGCACCTTACGAAGACTGGAAAACATGTATTTGGAAGTCGCCTTGCTGCACTCATCAGGAGAGCTTTAAACTAGAACAATGTGGGAAGGGAAGCAAAAGGCCAGAAAAAGCCATACAGCTGACAAATACTATTGAGATCTCTGCTACTGGAAGTGGAAAGGAAGAACAAAGACAAAACAATTTAAATAATAAAAATATGGGAGGAAGAGAAACCAATCACAAACTAAAATGTTTTTATACAAATGCACAAAGCATGGGCAACAAACAAGGAGAATTAGAACTACTAACGCAGGAAAAGAAATATGATGTCATTGGAATCACTGAAACTTGGTGGGACGATACACATGATTGGAATAAAAGGCTAAAAGGATACAACTTATTTGCAAGAAACAGACTTGATAAACGAGGAGGAGGTGTCGCATTGTATGTTAGAAAAGCGTATATCTGCACAGAGATTGAAGCTTCAGAGACTGGGAGTTCTGTGGAAACTGTTTGGGTAAGAATACAAGGAGAGAACAACGGAAAGGACACCATTGTAGGCATTTACTACAGGCCACCTGGGCAAGCTGAAGATATGGATGAACTCTTTATGTATCAAATGACCAAGTTCTCAAAAAAATATGACGTAGTGGTCATGGGAGATTTCAACTATCCAGACATTTGTTGGGAATCTCTCTCAAGTAAAACTAACAGGTCAAGCAAATTCTTATCCTCTCTTGCTGACAACTTTATCTTCCAAAAGGTAGGGGAGAAAACAAGGGGATCTGCTACTTTGGATCTAATCCTTATAAACAAGGAGGAAATGGTTGAGGAGGTAAAAGTGGCTGGGACCCTAGGAGGCAGCGATCATGCTATTATAGAATTTTGGATAACTAGAGGAGGAAGACATGTGAAGACTCAAACTTCAAGGTTAGATTTTAGAAAGGCAGATTTTAAGAGACTCAGAAAGAGAATAGGAGGGATCCAATGGCTGGATGTCCTTAAGGACAAAAATGTCCAGGAAGGATGGGAAATTTTTAAAAATGAGATTCTCAAAGCACAATCGTTAACAATCCCGAAGAGTAGGAAGAATGGGAAGCATTTAAGGAAACCAGGATGGATGAACACAGAACTTAAACACATGCTAAAAAGAAAGAAAGAAATGTTTATTAAATGGAAAAAGGGAGGCATATCTAAAGAAGATTATAATGCAGTCTTCAGATCCTGCAGGGCACGTATCAGGTTAGCTAAAGCTGATGTAACGGGTCTGGGAGGCGGAACCTCTGAGCTACTATACAAGGGGGCGGTCCTTGTAAGGGAGCGGGTGTCGACCAGGCAGGCAGTCACAGCAGGTGACCGGGACAGTCTCTGGAAGAACGAGCAGGAGATCACGACAAGGGACTGGGGCAGTCTCTGGGTGAACGGGCAGATGGTCACGGCAAGTGACTGGGGCAGTCTCTGGGTGAACGGGCAAATGGTCACGGCAAGTGATCGGGGCAGTCTCTGGGTAAAGGGTTGGTACGACCTGTGGCGGCTGATGGTAGACTTGAGCTCCCAGGTGAGCAGGCGAGAGTCTCTGGATAAACGGGTGGTCACAGCATGTGACGGCGGAGCCTCCAGGAAGACCAACAGACAGGCGGCAGATGAGCGCTCCCAGGTGAGCGGGCAGAAGTCTCTGGACAGGCGGGTGGTCACAGCACGTGACGGCAGAGCCTCCAGGTAGGCTAGCAGACAGGCAGCAGATGAGCGCTCCCAGGTGAGCGAGCAGGAGTCACTGGACAGGCAGGTGGTCACAGCATGTGACGGCGGAGCCTCCAGGTAGACTAGCAGGCAGGTAGCAGGTGTGTGCTCCCAGGTGAGCGGGCAAGCTGGTCCATAGACAGACTGACGGGAGTAGGAAGGCAGACCGTCGGACCTCAGGCAAGCAGGCAGGTGGCTGGTGTGCGCTCCCAGGTGAGCGGGCAGGCTGGTCCTTAGACAGACTGACAGGAGTAGTAAGGCAGACCGTCGGACCTCAGACAAGCAGGCAGGTGGCTGGTGTGCGCTCCCAGGTGAGCGGGCAGGCTGGTCCTTAGACAGACTGACAGGAGTAGTAAGGCAGACCGTCGGACCTCAGACTAGCAGGCAGGTAGCAGATAATCAGGCAGGAATCTGGCAGGTAACTGGCAACGGGACCTGAGGGCTGAAGCAGAGTAGTGAACAGTGCAACAACATTGCTCGGGCACCTCCATTTTGGAGGAGGTGCCTTATATATGGTGAAGTCCTCCGGCCATTGGCCGGGGACTCCTTAGGACGGCGCGCGCGGCCCCTTTAAGAGGAAGGGAGAGCGCGCGCGCCCTAAGCACAGTGGCCGGGAAGGAGCGCGCGCTGCCAGCCGAGCGGGAGGAGGACGCCGGGCACGGAGCAGGGAGGTGAGGGGAACAGCGTCCCTGCCTAGCAGAGGGCAGGGACGCCGGTGCTACAGCTGACAATGAATTAAGGCTTGCAAGAGATGTCAAAGGCAATAAAAAAGTATTTTGGGGTATGTCAAAAGTAAAAGAAAAGTCAAAGATGCTATAGGATTTTTACAGGATGAAAATGGAGAAATGGTAAGAGAGGATGTTGAGAAGGCCAAACTTTTTAATTCCTATTTTGCATCTGTTTTCTCTCAGAAAGAAAATGTAACATCAACTGATCTTCACTGTCCTTTTAAAGGAATAGAAGAATCCAAGTTATCTGTAAACAGAAAGATTGTGAGGGAATATTTAGCTAACATAAATGAGTTCAAGTCTCCAGGTCCAGATGAATTACACCCCAGAGTACTGAAGGAGATCGTAGAAGAAATTTTAGAACCACTCTCCATAATCTTTGAAAATTCTTGGAGAACAGGAGAAGTCCCAGAAGACTGGAGAAGAGCAAATGTTGTTCCTATCTTCAAAAAGGGGAAGAAGGTGGACCCAGGGAACTATAGGCCGGTGAGTCTGACTTCTATACCAGGAAAGATCTTTGAACAAATTATTAAACAACATGTATGTAAGTACCTGGATAAGAATGAAGTGATTAACCAGAGTCAGCATGGGTTTATAACCAACAAGTCATGTCAGACTAACTTAATTTCCTTCTATGACAGAATCACTGACTGGGTGGATCAGGGAAATGCTGTAGATATAGTATATCTTGACTTCAGCAAAGCATTTGACAAAGTATCTCACACCATCCTTATTGAAAAAATGACCAAGTATGCAATGGACCAGGCAACTGTTAGGTGGATTCATAACTGGCTTAGTGATCGGACTCAAAGGGTGGTTGTAAATGGCTTCACATCCAGCTGGATGAATGTCTCAAGTGGGGTACCACAGGGCTCCGTCCTGGGACCTGTATTGTTCAACATCTTTATCAATGATTTAGATGAAGGAATTGAGGGTAAACTGATTAAATTTGCTGATGACACAAAGCTAGGAGGGATAGCTAATACTAGAGAAGAGAGAGAGAGGATTCAAAAAGACCTAAATAAACTGGAGCAGTGGGCAGCAACGAACAGAATGGTTTTTAACAGGGAAAAATGCAAAGTACTACATCTGGGCAATAAAAATGAAAAAAGCATATACAGAATGGGAGGAATAGAGCTAAGCAACAGTACATGTGAAAAAGACTTAGGTATACTAATAGATCATAGACTGAACATGAGTCAACAGTGTGATGCAGCAGCAAAAAAGGCAAATACAATTCTGGGATGTATTAACAGAAGCATACAGTCTAGATCACGTGAAGTCATTATCGGTCTTTACTCCTCTTTGGTCAGACCTCATCTGGAATACTGTGTTACCACATTTTAAAAAAGACATAGACAAACTGGAGCAAGTTCAGAGAAGAGCGACCAGAATGGTGACTGGTCTGCAAACCATGTCCTATGAGGAACGGTTGCAGGATTTGGGAATGTTTAGCTTGCAAAAAAGAAGACTGAGAGGAGACTTAATAGCTGTCTACAAATATGTCAAGGGCTGTCACATTGTAGAAGGATCATCTTTATTCTCATTTGCACAAGGAAAGACTAGAAGCAATGGGATGAAACTAAATGGGAGGAGACACAGATTAGATATTAGAAAAAACTTTTTGACAGTTAGGGTGATTAATGAGTGGAACAGGCTGCCACGAGAGGTGGTGAGTTCCCCTTCAATGGACGTCTTCAAACAGAGGCTGGACAGACATCTGTCTGAGATGATTTAGTGAATCCTGCTTTGAGCAGGGGGTTGGACCAGATGACCCAGGAGGTCCCTTCCAACTCTACCATTCTATGATTCTATGGTCCAACTAAACGGAAACCGGATGGAATAGCATGCCGCTGCAAGATGCTGTGGTAGCCATGCTGGTTCAGTATGCCTTCAATTTTGAATAAATCCCCAACAGTGTCACCAGCAAAGCACCCCCACACCATCACACCTCCTCGTCCATGCTTCATGGTGAGAACCAGGCATGTAGAGTCCATCCGTTCACCTTTTCTGCGTCGCACAAAGACATGGTGGTTGGAACCAAAGATCTCAAATTTGGACTCATCAGACCAAAGCACAGATTTTCACTGGTCTAATGTCCATTCCTTGTGTTCTTTAGCCCAAACAAGTCTCTTCTGCTTGTTGCCTGTCCTTAGCAGTGGTTTCCTAGCAGCTATTTTACCATGAAGGCCTGCTGCACAAAGTCTCCTCTTAACAGTTGTTGAAGAGATGTGTCTGCTGCTAGAACTCTGTGTGGCATTGACCTGGTCTCTAATCTGAGCTGCTGTTAACCTGCGATTTCTGAGGCTCGTGACTCGGATAAACTTATCTTCAGAAGCAGAGGTGACTCTTGGTCTTCCTTTCCTGGGGCGGTCCTCATGTGAGCCAGTTTCTTTGTAGCGCTTGATGGTTTTTGCAACTGCACTTGGGGACACTTTCAAAGTTTTCCCAATTTTTTGCACTGACTGACCTTCATTTCTTAAAGTAATGATGGCCACTCGTTTTTCTTTACTTAGCTGCTTTTTTCTTGCCATAATACAAATTCTAACAGTCTATTCAGTAGGACTATCAGCTGTGTATCCACCAGACTTCTGCACAACACAACTGATGGTCCCAACCCCATTTATAAGGCAAGAAATCCCACTTATTAAACCTGACAGGGCACACCTGTGAAGTGAAAACCATTTCCGGTGACTACCTCTTGAAGCTCATCAACAGAATGCCAAGAGTGTGCAAAGCAGTCATCAAAGCAAAAGGTGGTTACTTTGAAGAACCTAGAATATAAGATATACTTTCAGTTGTTTCACACTTTTTTGTTAAGTATATAATTCCACATGTGTTAATTCATAGTTTTGATGCCTTCAGTGTGAATGTACAATTTTCAAAGTCATGAAAATACAGAAAAATCTTTAAATGAGAAGGTGTGTCCAAACTTTTGGTCTGTACTGTACATACACACACACACACACACACACACACATTCAGCTTTATATATTAGATAATACTGTATAAAAAAAATGCATGCAAGTATGAATTTATCTTTACATGTAGGACTACATAGAAAAATTAGTAGTGCGACTATATCCTTATATGTAAAACTCCATAAAATGGTGCCTGTGTGAATAGACTATTTCTTCTAATACTATATAGAAAATGTGCTAGTGTGAATAACCATTACTTACAATTACTTACTTTCTTACGTGAGGCGTAATAATGCATCCCTGTACCCTGAGCCTTAATGACCAGGTATGTATTATTACGTCTCACCGATCGCGCCCGCACAGAGGTTGTGCGGGTGTCATCGCTACCAGGTGTCAGCTGATTCTGACAGCTGACACCCGGCACTCGGTGCCAGGAGCGGTGCCCGCTCCGCTCTTGGTACTTTAACCCCCTAAATGCTGCTATCATAGCATTCAGCGAGCGAGCAAAAGGAAAAAAGCCCCTCTGCTCTTGGATCGGAGACCCTGCGACGTCATCGCGGGGTCCCGATCGTTGCCGTGGTGACCCGATGTCGTCATGACAACATCCGGGTCATCAGGCACTAGCAAGCTAATTTGATCTGAACTCCAGGAGGCAAATAGCGGTCTGTTCCTTCCGAGTCTCGCCATGTGGCTAAACAGTACAGTCATGGCCAAAAGTTTTGAGAATGACCCCAAAATTATATTTTCACATGATCTGCTGGCCTCTGGTTTTTATTAGTGTTTGTCTGATGTTTATATCACATACTGAAATATAATTGCAATCATATTATGAGTGCCAATAGGTTATATTGACAGTTAGAATGAGTTAATGCAGCAAGTCAATATTTGCAGTGTTGCCCCTTCTTCTTCAAGACCTCTGTAATTCTCCCTGGCATGCTCTCAATCAACTTTTGGACCAAATCCTGACTGATAGCAGTCCATTCTTGCATAATCAATGCTTGCATTTTGCCAGAATTTGTTGGTTTTTGTTTGTCCACCCGTCTCTTGATGATTGACCACAAGTTCTCAATGGGATTAAGATCTGGGGAGTTTCCAGGCCATTGACCCAAAATCTCTATGTTTTGTTCCATGAGCCATTTAGTTATCACCTTTGCTTTATGGCAAGGTGCTCCATCATGCTGGAAAAGGCATTGTTGGGCGCCAAACTGCTCTTGGACGGTTGGGAGAAGTTGCTCTTGGAGGACATTCTGGTACCATTCTTTATTCATGGCTGTGTTTTTAGGCAAGACTGTGAGTGAGCCGATTCCCTTGGCTGAGAAGCAACCCCACACATGAATGGTTTCAGGATGCTTTACAGTTGGCATGAGACAAGACTGGTGGTAGCACTCACCTCTTCTTCTCCGAATAAGCTGTTTTCCAGATGTCCCAAACAATCGAAAAGGGGATTCATCAGAGAAAATGACTTTGCCCCAGTCCTCAGCAGTCCACTCCCTGTACCTTTTGCAGAATATCAGTCGGTCCCTGATGTTTTTTCTGGAGAGAAGTGGCTTCTTTGCTGCCCTCCTTGAAACCAGCCCTTGCTCAAAGAGTCTCCGCCTCACAGTGCGTGCAGAAGCACTCACACCAGCCTGCTGCCATTCCTGAGCAAGCTCGGCACTGCTGGTAGTCCGATCCCGCAGCTGAAACAGTTTTAAGATATGGTCCTGGCGCTTGCTGATCTTTCTTGGGCGCCCTGGAGCCTTTTTGACAACAATGGAAGCTCTCTCCTTGAAGTTCTTGATGATGCGATAGATTGTTGACTGAGGTGCAATCTTTGTAGCTGCGATACTCTTCCCTGTTAGGCCATTTTTGTGCAGTGCAATGATGGCTGCACTTGTTTCTTTAGAGATAACCATGGTTAACTGAAGTGAAACAATGATACCAAGAACCAGCCTCCTTTTAAAGTGTCCAGTGATGTCATTCTTACTTAATCATGACTGATTGATCCATTAACACAGGTGTGGGTGTTGATGAGGACAGGGCTGGCGATCAATCACTAAAACGATGTTAGCTGCTCCTTTTAAGGCAGGACTGCAATGATGTTGAAATGTGTTTTGGGGGTTAAAGTTCATTTTCTTGGCAAATATTGACTTTGCAAGTACAGTAATTGCTGTTAAGCTGATCACTCTTTGACATTAAGGAGTATATGCAAATTGCCATTACAAAAAATGAAGCAGTAAACTTTGGAAAAATTACTATTTGTCTCATTCTCAATACATTTGGCCATGACTGTATTGTACAGCCACATATGGGGTATTTCTACATTCAGCAAAAATTGTGTGACAAATTTTGGTGGCCTTTTTACCCATTTCCAGGTGTGAAAATATAAAATCTGAGCCTAAAACAAAACTTTGGTGGTAAAAATTTAATTATTCTTTCTTTATCGCCCAATGGTGCAAAATTCTGTAAGACACATGTGGTGTCAACATGCTCACTGCACCCCTAGATTAATTCATTGAGAGGTGTAGTGTGCCTAAACAGTGGAAATGACCAACAATTGCCCCCTGTTTTGAAACTAGACCCCCCCGATGAATTTATCTAGATGTGTGGTGAGCACCATGAACCTCCAGGTGCTTCACAGAAAATTTTAAAGTTGACTTGTGAAAATAAAAAAATATGTAATTTTTTCCACAAAAATGTTATTTTAGCCCCAAAAAAATATTTTCACAAGGGTAACAGGAGAAAGTGGACCGCAAAATTTGTTGTGCAATTTCTCCTGAGCACCCAGATACCCCATATGTGGGGGAAAACTATTGTTTGGGCGCACGGCAGATCTCAGAAAGGAAGGAGTGACATTTTGGAACGCAGACCATTCCATCAACATCTGCATTTCAAAATGTCACTCCTTCCCTTCCGAGTAGTGTTGAACGAATTTGTTTGGCATTTCAAATTCGTGTTCGGGGTTTCGACTTGTTCGTGCCAAAAAATCGTCTCACGAACATCCCTGATTTGCCACGCTGTCACGCCGTGATTTGTTTTTATTTGTTAGCTTGGGGAAATACTTGGGGGTTCAAAGTGCTCACCACACATCTTTAAGGGGTCTAGTTTCCAAAATGGGGTCACTTGTGGGGGGTTTCCACTGTTTAGGCACATCAGGGGCTCTCCAAACATGACATGGCGTCCTCTCTAAATTCCAGAAAGTTTTGCGTTGAAAAAGTGAAACGGTGCTCCTTACAATGGTTTTCCCCCACATGTGGGGTATTGCCTTACTTAGGAGAAATTGCACAACAAATTGTTTGGTGCAATTTCTCCTGTTACCCTTATGAAAATGCAAAATTTGGGGCTGAAAAACATTTTTGTGGGAAAAATTTTATTTTTACAGCTTAATGTTATAAACTTTTAGGGGTTCAAGGTGCTTACCACACATCTAGATAAGTTGCCTGAGGGGTCTAGTTTCCAAAATGGTGTCACTTGTGGGGGTTTCCACTGTTTAGGCACATCAGGGGCTCTCCAAACGCGACATGGTGTCAGCTAATTATTCACGCAAATTTTACATTCAAAAAGTCAAATGGCGCTCCTTCTTTTCCAAGCCACGCCGTGCGCCCAA
Organism: Phyllobates terribilis; assembly: GCF_046119375.1. NCBI lineage: Eukaryota > Metazoa > Chordata > Amphibia > Anura > Dendrobatidae > Phyllobates > Phyllobates terribilis. The sequence goes on along the minus strand of NW_027362761.1, from coordinate 174,954,163 downwards.
ACAGTGGTTTTCCCCCTCACATGGGGTATCGGCATGCCGATGAGAAATTGCACAACAAATTTTGGGGTACATTTTTTCCTGTTACCCTTGCAAAAATAAAAAAAATTGGGTCTAAAGTAAAATTTTTGTGAAAAAAAGTTAAATGTTCAGTTTTTTCTTTCACATTCCATTAATTGCTATGAATCACCTGAAGGGTTAATAAGCTTCTTGAATGTGGTTTTGAGCATCTTGAGGGGTGCAGTTTTTAGAATGGTGTCAGTTTTGGATATTTTCTGTCATATAGACCACTCAAAGTGACTTCAAATGTGATGTGGTCCCTAAAAAAAAATGGTTTTGTAAATTTTGTTGGAAGAATGAGAAATCGCTGGTTAACTTTTAACCCTTATAACTTCCTAAGAAAAAAAAATGTGGTTACAAATTTGTGCTGGTGTAAAGTAGACATGTGGGAAATACTATTTATTAACTATTTTGTGTGATATATCTCACTGATTTAGGCCACGGCCCCACTATCAGTATTTGGTCAGTATTCGGTTAGTACAGTATTTTTTCTCAGGAGTGGGAACCAAAATCAGGAGTGGGTGATAAATGCTGAATTGGAGCACTTGTTTCTATTATACCTTTTCTTTGATTGTTCCTCACCTGGTTTTGGCTCCCACTCCTGAGAAAAAATACTGACCAAATACTGATAGTGGGGCTGTGTCCTAAAGGGAATGAAATTTCAAAGTTTGAAAATTGTGACATTTTCTAAATTTTCGCCAAGTTTCCAATTTTTTTTTTTCACAAATACACGTCAGTCATATCAAATAAATTTTACCATGAAGTACAATATGTCACGAAAAAAACAATTCTCTGAATCATTGGGATCCTTTGAAGCGTTCCAGAGTTATTACCTCATAAAGTGACACTGGTGTGAATTGTAAAAATTGTCCTGGACATTAACGTGCAAACAGTCTTCAGTGGTAAAGTTGTTAAGAAGCCCTTCTATGCTGCACTCATTACCTGTATTAATTGCACCTGTTTGAACTTGTTACCTGTATAAAAGACACCTGTCCACACACTCAATCAATCACAATCCAACCTGTCCACTATGGCCAAGACCAAAGAGCTGTCTAAGGACACCAGGGACAAAATTGTAGACCTGCACAAGGCTGGGGTGGGCTAGAGGACAATAGGCAAGCAGCTTGGTGAGAAGGCAACAACAATTATTAGAAAATTGAAGAAACACAAGATGACTGTCAATCTTCCTCGGTCTGGGGCGCCATGCAAGATCTCGCCTTCTGGGGTGAGGATGATTCTAAGAAAGGTCAGGAATCAACCCAGAACTACACAGGAGGACCTGGTCAATCACCTGAAGAGAGCTGGAACCACAATCTCAAACATTACCGTTAGTAACACACTGCGCCGTCATGGATTAAAATCCTTCAGGGCACACAAGGTCCACCTGCTCATGCTAGCACATGTTCAGGCCCATTTGAAGTTCGCCAATGACCATCTGGATCAGGGGTCCTCAAACTACGGCCCGCGGGCCACATGCGGCCCGCGAAGGATTTTTATCCGGCCCGCCGGGCTGTGGGCAGAGGGGAGCGGTGTCAGCGCCCGCCCTTCCCCCCGCTTTCTCAGAGCCCCGGCAGCCCGATACTTACCTCTTCCCGTGCCTTCGCAGATCCGCTGTCTTCCTGCTCTGCGCTTCCTGTGACGTCTCAGGTCAGAGGGTGCGGTGACGTCTTTACACAGCGCCCTCCCGAGTGCCGTCACAGGCAGCGCAGAGAGGGACGATGCCGGAGACGCTGGAGTCCGGACCTGAGCAGCGGCAGCAGGCAAGGAGGGAGGTGAGTATTGGATTTTTTTTTAAATTGAATGTATGGAGGCATGGGACATAATATTAGGGGTGACATCCTGCATGTGGCATTATATGGGGGGGGTGACATCCTGAATGGGGCATTATATGGGGGGGTGACATGCTGCATGGGGCATTATATGGGGGGTGACATCCAGCATGGGGCATTATATGGGGGGTGACATCCTGAATGGGGCATTATAAAGACAGGGGAGTGATATCCTGCATGGGTCATTATATGGGGGGGGGGTGACATCCTGAATGGGGCATTATATGGGGGGGTGACATCCTGAATGGGGCATTATAAAGACAGGGGAGTGATATCCTGCATGGGTCATTATATGGGGGGGGGGGTGACATCCTGAATGGGGCATTCTATGGGGGGGTGACATCCTGAATGGGGCATTATAAAGACAGGGGAGTGATATCTTGCACGGGGCATTATATGGTGGGAGAAAGGGAAATCCTGCATGGGGCATTATATGGTGGGAGAAAGGGAAATCCTGCATGGGGCATAATAAGGGGGGGAACAGCTTGCATAGGGCATTATAAGGGGGAAACAGCCTGCCTATTGAGGACCTATGCTGCCTATTGGGGACATTTACCTGCCTATTGGGGACCTATGCTGCCTATTTGGGACATTTACCTGCCTATTTGGGACATTTACCTGCCTATTGGGGACCTATGCTGCCTATTGGGAACATTTACCTGCCTATTGGGGACATTTACTTGCCTACTAGGAACCTATGCTGCCTATTGGGGATATTTACCTGCCTATTGGGGACCTATGCTGCCTATTTGGGACATTTACCTGCCTATTGGGGACATTTACCTGCCTATTGGGGACCTATGCTGCCTATTGGGTACATTTACCTGCCTATTGGGGACCTATGCTGCCTACTGGGGACCTATGCTGCCTATTGGGGACATTTACCTGCCTATTGGGGATATTTACCTGCCTATTGAGGACCTATGCTGCCTATTGGGGACATTTACCTGCCTATTGAGGACCTATGCTGCCTATTGGGTACAGTTACCTACCTATTGAAATACCGGTTGATTTAACTTTACTTGTTCTTCATTTTAAATATTGTATTTGTTCCTGTATTGGTTTTTTTTACTACAAAATAAGATATGTGCAGTGTGCATAGTAATTTGTTCATAGTTTTTTTTAAAAACTTTATTCCGGCCCTCCAATGGTCTGAGGGACCGTGAACTGGTCCCCTGTTTAAAAAGTTTGAGGACCCCTGATCTGGATGATCCAGAGGAGGCATGGTATCAACTCTACTTGCCATGTTTGGAGAAAGAAGAAGGATGAGTACAACCCCAAGAACACCGTCCTAACCGTGAAGCATGGCAGGGGAAACCTCATACTTTAGGGGTCCTTTTCTGCAAGGGGGACAGGACGACTGAACCGTGCTGAAGGGAGGGTGGATGGGATCATGTATCGAGAGATTTTGGCCAACAACCTCCTTCCCTCACTGAGAGCATTGAAGATGGGTCGTGGCTGAGTCTTCCACCATGACAATGACCCAAAACACAGCCAGGGCAACTAAGGAGTGGCTCAGTAAGAAGCATTTCAAGGTCCCGGAGTGGCCTAACCAGTCTCCAGACCTGAACCCAATAGAAAATCTTTTGAGGGAGTTGAAACTCAATGTTGCCCAGCGACAGCCCCGAAATCTGAAAGATCTGGAGAAGATCTGTATGGAGGAGTGAGCCAAAATCCCTGCTGCAGTGTGTGCAAACTTAGTCAAGAACTACAGGAAACGTCTGACTTCTGTAATTGCGAACAACGGTTTCTTTACCAAATATTAAGTTATGTTTTTCTATTGTATCAAATACTTATTTCATGCAATAAAATGCAATTTAACCCCTTAACGACATGTGGCGGTACATGTACGGCACATGACGTGTCTCCCGCTTTGGTGCGGGCTCCAGCGATGAGCCCGCACCTTTCCAGGGACGTGACAGCTGATCTGATCAGCAGTCATGTGCCTTTAACTGTGAAATCGTGATCCACCCACAGCTCTTAACATGATAAATGCCGCTTTCAATCTTACAGCGGCATTTAACATGGCCGCGGCGGAAGGACGTCACTAGTCCCGCCCATCGGCGCCCGTGTCACATGACTGCGAGTCATCGATGGGTTGGCATGACAACCCGGGGTCTGCAGGAGACCCCTGCGGTTATCATTGCCAGGATGCTATGAGCGCTGCACACCGGTCGGCGCTCATAGCAAGTGAGAATTTCTGCTACACATAGGCGATCTGATGATCGCCTACGTGTAGCACAGGCGATCAGATGATCGCAGCTTCTAGCCTCCCATGTAGACTATTAAAGCTTGTAAAAAAATTTAAAAAAAGTTTTTAAAAATATAAAAAAAATAACAAAATATGAAAGTTTAACCCCTTTACAACCCAAGGTGGTTTGCATGTTAATGACCAGGCCAATTTTTACAATTCTGACCAATGTCACTTTATGAGGTAATTACTCTGGCACCCTTCAACGGATCCCCCTGATTCTGAGAAAGTTTTTTCGTGACTTATTTTACTTCATGATTGTGGTAAAAAAAATTGATATCACTTGCGTTTATTTGTAAAAAAAAAAAAAGGAAATTTGGCAAAAAATTTTAAAATTTTGCAATTTTCAAAATTTTAATTTTTATGCCGAGAGATATGTCACACAGAAAAGTTAATAAATAACATTTCCCACATGTCTACTTTACATCAGCACAATTTTGGAACCAACATTTTTTTTTTATTAGGGAGCTATAAGGGTTAAAAGTTGACCAACAATTTCTCATTTTTCCAACAAAATTTACAAAACCATTTTTTTAGGGACCACATCACATTTGAAGTCACTTTGAGAGGTCTTTATGACAGAAAATACCCAAAAGTGACACCATTCTAAAAACTGCACCCCTCAAGGTGCTCAAAACCACATTCAAGAACTTTATTAACCCTTCAGGTGCTTCACATGAATTTTTGGAATGTGGAAGAAAACAATGAGCATTTAATTTTTTTCACAAAAATGTTACTTTAGACCCAATTTTTTTTATTTTCACAGAGGTAACAGGAAAAAATGGACCCCAAAATTTGTTGTGCAATTTCCCCTGAGCACGCAGATACCCCATATGTGGGGAAAAAATACTGTTTGGGCGCACGGCAGGGTTCGGAAGGGATGGAGCGCCATTTGACTTTTTGAATGTAAAATTTGCTTGAATAATTAGCGGACGCCATGTTGCGTTTGGAGAGCCCCTGATGTGCCTAAACAGTGGAAACCCCCCACAAGTGAAACCATTTTTGAAACTAGATCCCTCAGGGAACTTATCTAGATGTGTGGTAATACCTTGAACCCCCAGGTGCTTCACAGAAGTTTATAACATTGAGCCGTAAAAATAAAATTTTCACATTTTTCCCACAAAAATGTTTTTCAGCCCCCAACTTTGCATTTTCATAACGGTAACAGGAGAAATTGCACCATGCAGTTTGTTGTGCAATTTCTCCTGAGTAGGCAGATACCCCATATGTGGGGGAAAACCACTGCTTGGGCATGCGACAGGGTTCGGAAGGGAAGGAGCGCCATTTGACTTTTTGAATGTAAATTTTTTTTGAATAATTAGCAGACGCCATGTTGCGTTTGGAGAGCCCGTGATGTGCCTAAACAGTGGAAACCCCCCACAAGTGACACCATTTTGGAAACTAGACTCCTCAGGGAACTTATCTAGGTGTGTGTTGAGCACCCTGAACCCCCAAGTGCTTTACAGAAGTTTATAACATGGAGCCGTGAAAATAAAAAAATCTAACTTTTTCCACAAAAAATTATGTTTTAGCTCCAATTTTTTTATTTTCACAAGGGCTAGAGGAGAAAATGGACCCCAAAAACTGTTGTGTAATTTCTCCTGAGTACGCCAATACCCCATATGTGGGGAAAATACTATGTTTGGGCGCACGGCAGAGTTCAGAAGGGAAGGAGCACTGTGTGACTTTTTGAACGCAAAATTGTCTGGAATCGAGAGCGGACACCATGTCGCATTTGGAGAGCCCCTGATGTGCCTAAATAATGGAAACCCCCCACAAGTGACCCCATTTTGGAAACTACACCCCTCAAGGATTTTATCAAGGGGTATAGTGAACATTTTGAACCCAGAGGTACAACACAGAATTTGATGACATTAGGTCATCATATTGAATAAGTTGTCATTAGTCTTGAGCACAAGTGCTCGCTACTTGAGTTTGCATCGGGTACTCAGGTATGCACCATGTACTGCGTGTGCTCGAGTGACATGCTCGAGTCCCTGCCCGCATGTTTCACGGTTATTAGACACCTGGATAAAAAACATGCGGGGATTAGCTCGTGCATGGCAGGCAATCCCCGCAAGTTTTTTTTGGCTGCGAAGCATATGGGGCGGAGACTCGAGCATGTCCCTCGAGCACCCGCGATACTTGCACCCAATGCAAACTCAAGTAGCGAGCACTTGCGCTCAACACTAGTCGCCATATCGTCATCTTTTTTTTTTTTTACTTTTGTAAAAAATCCCACCCCTAGCCCAACCCTAACCCTAGCGTTTATTTTTTACGCCGTTCCTCATGCGGTATGTAACGGGTCTGGGAGGCGGAACCTCTGAGCTACTATACAAGGGGGCGGTCCTTGTAAGGGAGCGGGTGGCGACCAGGGAAGACGGGCAGGCAGTCACAGCAGGTGACCGGGACAGTCTCTGAGTGAACGGGCTGGAGGTCACGGCAAGTGACCGGGGCAGTCTCTGGATGAACGGGCAGGAGGTCACGGCAAGTGACCGGGGCAGTCTCTGGATGAACGGGCAGGAGGTCACGGCAAGTGACCGGGGCAGTCTCTGGGTAAAGGGTAGGTACGACCTGTGATGGCAGAGCCTCCAGGTAGGCTAGCAGGCAGATGGTTGATGTGTGCTCCCAGGTGAGTAAGCGAGAGTCTCTGGAATGGCAGGTGGTCACAGCACGTGACGGCGGAGCCTCCAGGTAGGCTAGCAGGCAGGTAACAGGTGTGCGCTCCCAGGTGAGCGGGCAGGAGTCTCTGGAATGGCAGGTGGTCACAGCACGTGACGGCGGAGCCTCCAGGTAGGCTAGCAGGCAGGTAACAGGTGTGCGCTCCCAGGTGAGCGGGCAAGCTGGTCCATAGACAGACTGACAGGAGTCGGTAGGCAGACCGTCGGACCTCAGGCTAGCAGGCAGGTAAGTAGAATATCAGGCAGGAATCAGACAGCAAACTGGCAGGAATCTGGCAGGTAACTGGCAACGGGACCTGAGGGCTGAAGCAGAGTAGTGAACAGTGCAACAACATTGCTCGGGCACCTCCATTTTGGAGGAGGTGCCTTATATATGGTGAAGTCCTCCGGCCATTGGCCGGGGACTCCTTAGAACGGCGCGCGCGGCCCCTTTAAGAGGGAGGGAGCGCGCGCGCGCCCTAAGCACAGTGGCCGGGAAGGAGCGCGCGCTGCCAGCAGAGCGGAAGGAGGACGCCGGGCTCGGAGCAGAGAGGTGAGGGGAACAGCGTCCCTGCCTAGCAGAGGGCAGGGACGCCGGCGCTACAGTACCCCCCCCTTTAGGCCCCCCCTTTTTTAGGCCAGACAGAAATTTAGCTAGGATGAGAGGGGCATGGATGTTCTCCCGGGGCTCCCACGTTCTCTCCTCAGGACCAAACCCCTTCCAATCTACTAGAAAAAAGGTCTTTCCTCTTACCCTTTTGGTGGCAAGAATGTTCTCTACCTCAAACTCGTCCTCAGCAGAAACCGGAGCAGGAGGCGTACCTGTAGACTTGGAAAAAGAGTTAAGTACCACAGGTTTGAGGAGAGATACATGGAAGGAGTTAGGGATCCGTAAGTTGGCCGGGAGTTTCAATTTATAGGCCACCGGGTTGATCTGACTGATGACCTCCAGAGGACCGATGAACCGAGGCCCTAACTTGTAAGAAGGTATCTTGAGTCGGACATATTTAGATGAGAGCCAGACTTTATCTCCAGGACGAAATTGTGGAGGATCCAGGCGTTTTTTGTCAGCGTGTCTTTTCATCCGTTCGGACGACTGAAGGAGTGCGGATCGGGTACTCTCCCAAATGGAGGAAAATTTGCTAACGAGAGATTCCGCAGCCGGGTTGTCCACAGAGGTGGAGACAGGAAAAGGAATCCGAGGATGCTGACCGAAGACTACAAAAAACGGGGATTTGGAGGAGGATTCGCTCTCGTGATTGTTGTAAGAGAACTCGGCCCATGGTAGGAGATCCACCCAGTCTGAATGATGGGCATTAACGAAGTGCCGGAGGTAACTGGTCAGGTTCTGATTGATCCGCTCCACTTGACCATTGGACTGTGGGTGGTAAGCGGAAGAGAAGTCCAGGGTGACGTCTAGCAGTTTACAAGTGGCTCTCCAGAAGCGTGAGGTGAACTGTACCCCACGATCCGACACGATGTGGAGGGGCAGGCCATGAAGACGAAAGATGTGACGAATAAAGTCTTTAGCTAGCTCGGGTGCAGACGGGAGGCCTGACAGGGGAACGAAATGAGCCATCTTGGAGAAGCGGTCAGCGACCACCCAAATGACCGTACAACCGGCAGAGACTGGGAGGTCAGTTATAAAGTCCATTGCTATATGCTGCCAGGGGGCAGCAGGTACAGAAAGCGGAAGGAGGCGACCGGCTGGCAGATGTCTCGGAACCTTGTTGCGGGCGCAGGACACACAGGCAGAAACAAAGTCTGTTACGTCCTTGTGCAGGGTAGGCCACCAGTAGTGCCGGGTAATAAGCTGGAGGGTCTTTTTCTGACCGGCGTGGCCAGCCAGTTTAGACGAGTGACCCCAGTGAAGGATCTTCTCCCGATCAGGTACAGATACGAACGTCTTTCCGGGAGGGAGACGATTTAGACTCACGGGAGTCACCTGCATTACTCTGGCGGGATCGATGATGTGTTTCGGATCTTCCTCGAGATCAGACACCAGAAAGGATCGAGACAGGCGTCCGCCTTGACGTTTTTGTCAGCCGGGCGAAAATGAAGAACAAAATCAAAGCGAGCAAAAAACAAGGACCACCGGGCTTGGCGCGGGTTAAGTCTCTGGGCATGCTGGAGGTAAGCCAAGTTCTTGTGGTCAGTGTAAATTATTACCGGGTGAAGAGCCCCCTCGAGCAGGTAACGCCACTCCTCCAATGCCAGTTTGATGGCCAATAACTCTCGGTCTCCTATGGAATAATTGCGCTCTGAGGAGGAGAAGAGTTTAGAGAAGAAGCCGCAAGTTACCATCCTCCCGGAAGTTGACGCCTCCTCCGGCTCTAGAGGAGGAGGCGTCAACTTCCAGGAAGAACTGCTTGTTGCCGTCCGGGCGATGCAGCACCGGGGCGGAAGAGAAGGCCTGTTTTAAGGAAAGAAAGGCCTCCTCTGCTTCGGGCGGCCACTCTTTGGAATTAGTACCCTTACGGGTGAGCGCGGAAATTGGGGCAGTCCGGGAAGAGAAGTGTGGTATGAAGAGGCGGTAGTAGTTGGCGAAGCCCAGGAATCGCTGAATGGCCTTCAACCCCTCCGGTCGAGGCCATTTCTCGATGGCAGACAGTTTCTCTGGATCCATTCGTAGGCCGGTCTGAGAAATAATGTAGCCCAAAAACGGAAGCGAGGTCTGCTCAAAGAGGCACTTCTCGTATTTAGCGAAGAGGTGATTCTGCCTGAGCCTGAGCAGGACCTGACGAACGTCCCTCCGGTGAGTCTGGAGATCCGGAGAGAAAACCAAGATGTCGTCCAGGTACACCACTACGCAGGAGTAGAGAAGGTCCCGGAAGATGTCATTGACCAACTCTTGAAAGACGGCAGGAGCGTTACAGAGACCAAAGGGCATTACCAGATATTCATAGTGGCCGTCCTGGGTGTTGAATGCCGTCTTCCATTCATCCCCCTGACGGATACGAACCAGGTTGTACGCCCCACGGAGGTCCAGTTTGGTGAAGATTCTAGCCCCCCTCAGACGATCAAATAACTCCGGAATGAGCGGAAGGGGGTACTTATTCTTCACCGTGATCTGGTTAAGGCCTCTATAGTCTATACAGGGACGGAGAGAGCCGTCCTTCTTTTTGACGAAAAAGAAGCCTGCTCCCGCCGGGGAGGTAGATTTCCGGATGAATCCCCTGGCCAGATTCTCCTCAATATATTCGGACATCGACCGGGTCTCAGCAGCGGATAATGGATAAATACGCCCACGGGGAGGAGTAGTACCGGGTAACAGGTCGATAGGGCAGTCGTATGGTCTATGAGGGGGTAGTGTCTCTGCCTCCTTTTTATTAAAGACATCAGCATAAGACCAATAAGGAATCGGAAGTCCAGGTAGATTAGCTGGGGTAGGAGAAGGACGGACGGGATGAACGGGAACCAGACAGGTCTTATGGCAGTCCTGTCCCCAGCGAAGGACTTCTCCGGTCTGCCAGTCAAGCACGGGTGCATGTCTCTGGAGCCAAGGTAGGCCTAGCAAGAGGGCGTGAGAGAGTCCAGGCAGAACATGAAAGGAGATACTCTCAGAATGCAGCATTCCCACCTGCAGAGTAATGGATTCGGTGATGAGTTGGATGGGGCGTGGTAAGAGACCCCCATCCACGGCAGCAACAGACAAGGGTACAGCCAGAGGTTTGGTGGGGATGCGGTATCTCTCTACCAGGGACTGTGAAATAAGATTCCCGGCTGCTCCAGAGTCAAGTTGGGCTAGTTTGAAATAACGGTTCTCCCCGCAGACGATTGAGACTGACAACAGCAGAGATGGAGAGGATTTATTCTTGTCTAGGTCGACCTCTCTGAGCGAACCTAGACACAGGCGTTTCCCGACCTCTCCGGGCAGGCACGGATCCGGTGCTCCTTACTGCCACAGTAGAAGCAGCTCCCCTCGGCACGGCGTAAGTCCTGACGGGTTTTGACCATCTTGGTCTGGTCGACCTGCATAGGCTCAGGAGAGTGTACCTGGGAAGAGACGGAGGGAGTGACGGGTCTCTGAAAAGTAGGAGCTAGACGTGGAAACCTCCTCTCACGGGTGACCTCTTTGGCACGCTCCTGGAACCGTAGGTCAATCCGGGTGGCAAGAGTTATTAGGTCATCGAGGGTGGTAGGAATGTCCCGACCGGCAAGTTCATCTTTAATACGGCCGGACAGACCCTCCCAGAAGACGGATACCAGAGCGTCGTTATCCCAGGCCAGCTCCGAGGCAAGGGTACGGAACCGTATGGCATATTGGCCCACGGTGAGACTTCCCTGACGGAGGTGTAGCAGTGATGATGCGGATGAGGTCTTCCGTCCGGGTTCGTCGAAGACTTTCCGGAAGGCCGTGAGAAAGGCAGGCAAGTCGGACACCAGGGGGTCTCCTCTCTCCCATAGAGGATTTAGCCAGGCCAGGGCCTCCCCGGTGAGATGGGACATGATGAAGGCAATTTTGGCCCGGTCGGAGTTAAACTGGTGGGACAGGAGTTCAAAGTGCAGGGTGCACTGATTTATGAAGCCCCGAACCTGGGCGGAGTCGCCTCCGAAGCGAGGAGGTGCAGAAAGCCGGGGTCCGGGGTAGGATACCATAGTATTGGTGGGCAGCGGAGCTGCCGGATTGCGAGTCATGGCACTGGCGGAGGTTGCTGGCGGAGCAATCAGAGTGTCCAGGCGAGAATTGACATTCCGCAGGTGACCCAGGATGGACTCCTGTTGGGACCTCTGACGGGACAGTTCATGACACAGGTCCGAGAGCGAGGGAGCTTGGGTGCCACCGGGTTCCAGGGCCCGAGCAAACTGTAACGGGTCTGGGAGGCGGAACCTCTGAGCTACTATACAAGGGGGCGGTCCTTGTAAGGGAGCTGGTGGCGACCAGGGAAGACGGGCAGGCAGTCACAGCAGGTGACCGGGACAGTCTCTGAGTGAACGGGCTGGAGGTCACGGCAAGTGACCGGGGCAGTCTCTGGATGAACGGGCAGGAGGTCACGGCAAGTGACCGGGGCAGTCTCTGGATGAACGGGCAGGAGGTCACGGCAAGTGACCGGGGCAGTCTCTGGGTAAAGGGTAGGTACGACCTGTGATGGCAGAGCCTCCAGGTAGGCTAGCAGGCAGATGGTTGATGTGTGCTCCCAGGTGAGCAAGCGAGAGTCTCTGGAATGCCAGGTGGTCACAGCACGTGACGGCGGAGCCTCCAGGTAGGCTAGCAGGCAGGTAACAGGTGTGCGCTCCCAGGTGAGCGGGCAGGAGTCTCTGGAATGGCAGGTGGTCACAGCACGTGACGGCGGAGCCTCCAGGTAGGCTAGCAGGCAGGTAACAGGTGTGCGCTCCCCGGTGAGCGGGCAGGAGTCTCTGGAATGGCAGGTGGTCACAGCACGTGACGGCGGAGCCTCCAGGTAGGCTAGCAGGCAGGTAGCTGATGTGCGCTCCCAGGTGAGCGGGCAAGCTGGTCAATAGACAGACTGACAGGAGTTGGAGGGCAGACCGTCGGACCTCAGGCTAGCAGGCAGGTAGCAGAGGAGCGCTCCCAGGTGAGCGGGCAAGCTGGTCCTTAGACAGACTGACAGGAGTCGGTAGGCAGACCGTCGGACCTCAGGCTAGCAGGCAGGTAAGTAGAATATCAGGCAGGAATCAGACAGCAAACTGGCAGGAATCTGGCAGGTAACTGGCAACGGGACCTGAGGGCTGAATCAGAGTAGTGAACAGTGCAACAACATTGCTCGGGCACCTCCATTTTGGAGGAGGTGCCTTATATATGGTGAAGTCCTCCGGCCATTGGCCGGGGACTCCTTAGGACGGCGCGCGGCCCCTTTAAGAGGGAGGGAGCGCGCGCGCGCGCGCCCTAAGCACAGTGGCCGGGAAGGAGCGCGCGCTGCCAGCAGAGCGGGAGGAGGACGCCGGGCTCGGAGCAGAGAGGTGAGGGGAACAGCGTCCCTGCCTTGCAGAGGGCAGGGACGCCGGCGCTACACGGTATAAGTGATTAGACGACCTTATTCTTCGGTTCAGTGCGACTACAGCGATACCAGAATCATATGGGGTTTTTATGATTGACAGCTGTCACACACTAAAAGATGCATTTTTTTGTAAAATCTAGTTTTTGCATCGCAATATTTTGAGAGCTATAATTTTTCCATATTGTGGCCGACAGAGTCATGTGACAGCTTGTTTTTTGAGGGATGAGTTGACGTTTTTATTGGTGCCATTTTCAGCCACGTGACATTTTTTGATCGCTTTCTATTCCAATTTTTGGGAGGCAGAATAAACAAAAACCAACAATTCAGGAATTGTTTTTTTTTGTTTTTTTTTTATGCTTTTCCGCGTGTGGTAAAATTTATAAGGTAGCTTTATTCTTTGGGTCAGTACGTTTACAGCGGTACCACATTTAGATTGTTTTTCTATGTTTTTGCGCTTTTACACAATAAAGGCTATTTTATAGAAAAAAAATGTTTGCATCGCTTTATTCTGAGAGCTATAACTTATACTTATATATACCGCTGATGGAGCTGTATGGCGTCTTGTTTTTTGCGGGACAAGATGACGTTTTCAGCGGTACCATTTTTATTTACATACGTCTTTTTGATCGCGTGTTATTCCATTTGTTGTTTGGCGGTATGATGATAAAGCATTGTTTTTTGCTTCTTTTTTTTATTTATTTTTTTACTGTGTAAACTAAAGGGGTTAACTAGTGGGACAGTTTTATAGGTCAGGTCGTTCCGGACGCGGCGATACCAAATATGTGTACTTTTATAGGTTTTTTTTTTTTCCATAATAATAATTTATTGATGGGTACATTTTATTTTTGGTGGATTATTTCTTTATTTTTTATATTTTTACAATTTTTTTTTATTTTTATTTTTTCACTTTCTGACACTTTTTTTTACTTTTATTCTTTGTCCCACTATGGGACTTTCACTTTTTTTATTCTGATCGCCTGTATAGCACAGGAATGCAGCACCATCCCTGTTCTATACAGGCTGTCAGTGCTGCAGATGCTGAAGATATTTTGGTCATGCACTGCGCATGACCAAAATATCTTCCTGGTGTCTGGTGACCCGGATGTGTGCTGGCGCGATCGCAAAGACGTATTAATACGTATCAGGGTCTTAAAGCCCAGGGCGCATATACTGTACGTATTAATACGTCTTGGGCTTTAAAGGGGTTAAATCACCTCCTTTTCAAAATAAAACAATTAAAAAAAAATCAAATATACACATATTTGGTATCGCCACCTTCAGAATCGTTCAATCTATCAATATATAAACATTAAACATAATTAATCCGATCGGATAATGAGAAAAAAAAAAAAAAAAACGCCAGAATTACGGTTTTATGGTTTCTGCAACATTGCAATAAAATGCGAAAACGCTTATCTACCCCAAAATGGTATCAATAAAAACATCAGCTCGACGTGCAAAAAATGAGCCCTCACCCCACCCAAGATCCTGAGAAAGAGAGACTCTACGGGTTTCAGAAAATGGCGACTTTTTGATTTTTTTTTCCACCTCTTAAATAATAAAGAACCTATACATGTTTGGTGTCTATGAACTCGTAATGACCTGGAGAATCATAGTGACAGGTCAGTTTTAGCATTCAGTGAACGCTGAAAAATGAAAAAAATGAAAAAAAGAATAACAACTGTGGAATTGCACTTTTTTTTGCAATTTCAGCGCACTTTATCTTTAGATTCTGTTTCTCACAGTTGAAGTGTACTTACGATAAAAATTACAGACCTCTCCGTCCTTTGTAGGTGGGAAAACTTGCAAAATCAGCAATGCATCAAATATTTATTTTCTCCACTATATATATATATATATATTTTTTTTTTTTCAGGTTGGGGGGGGGGGGGGCCCGGTCCAGATCTTGCATCGGGGCCCATCAGACTCTAGGTACGTCACTGAGCGTACCTCCTCCAACCCCCTTCCCCAGCTATCTATTCCAGAATACATAAAGTATTTAATAAACCCCAAAAGGGGCAAAAAGGATAGGTATGCTGCTTTTACCACTTGTCCCTGTCCATCAGCTACAACAAACCCTGACGGAACCTAATTAGAGGGGTTTGTTCCATTATCATTAAAAGTTAATCCTCAACTGCAGGCGATTATATAGAAGCATCCCGCAGGGGTTTCCGTTCTCGTTCCCCTGTTCCACCGGGGAGTCTCGCCATTACTCACTTTGTCTGGCATTGGCCACGGCGCTGACGTCACATCAACAGCGCAGCAGACCACCAATGAGCTCAGTGGCTCTGAGCAGGACTTTCCAGCTATATGAATATATCCATACATACTGTATATTATCGCATAGAAAAACTGCCAGTGTGAATATGTCTGCATGTAATGCTGCATATTACATTACTACATAGAAAAAGTGTGAATGTGAATACATTGCATGTATTATACATTCTCTACATTATACCATAGAAAAGTGCCAGTGTGAATATGTCCTTACATATAATTCTGCATAAAAGAGTCCCTATGTGAATATATTCCTGCATGTAATACTACATACGTAATACTAAAGAGAAAAAAGCCAGAACTATAGAAAAAAAAGACATGGTCCGCACATCCAAAAATCAGACGTTAAACTAATGCCGCTAGGCAAAAATTCACAAAACTGGACATGAGGTTCTTAGTTTGACATTTTTTTGTTTTACTTGGACCAGCACTCCTCCCATTTGGCCCAGATGCTTCTAAATTAGCAGGAGACTGCAAGAGGGGTTCTGCCTATTTTTGCTCTCAGCTCACTGTCTGAGAACATGTGGAAAGTGAGTATTTTATTTATTTTATTCATTTGGTGTTGATGCTGTGCCTGTGCGGTGTTGTGGCCTGGCATTATGGTCACTCAGCTTCGCAGCATGGTGGGTGCTCGGAGGCACCAGGTCGCCTTTACTGCTGATGCATTGTTGCTGTGAAGGTGTTTTGTGCATGGCGCCACACCTTTCAGGCTAGGGATCTACTGAGAGTTTCACTGTGATTTGGTATTGGGCTTCATACAATCTGGTCATTCATACAATCTGGTCAGTATGTTAACCCCTTAATGGCCTTGCGATTTTCCATTTTTTGCTCCCCTTCTTCCCAGAGCCATAACTTTTTTTTTTTTGTTAATATAGCCATGAGAGGGCTTGTTTTTTGCTGAAGAAGTTTTACTTTTGAATTACACCACTGATTTTACCATATAGTGTCCTGGGAAAACGGGGGAAGAAATTCCAAGTGAGATGAAATTGCAAAAAAAGTAATTCCGCAATTGTTTTTTGTTTGTTTTTTATTTACCATGTTCACTAAATGCTAAAACTGACTTGGCAATATGATTCCCCAGGTCCGTACGAGTACGCAGATACCAAACAACATGTATAGTTTTTTTTATTTAAGTGGTGAAAAAAAAAAAATCTGAAATTTGTAAGAAAAAAAAACTTGCTTATGTCTCTATTTTTTTAAATCTGGGGCTGGGTAAAGGCTTATTTTATGTTTTTATTGATACAAAGTTTTGATCGCCCGTTATTGCAACATTGCGGCGGCCAAAAACGTAATTCTGGCTTTTTGATTTTTTTTTTTTCTCGTCACGCCATTTACCGATCTGATTAATTTGCTTTATATTTTGATAGATCAGACATTTCTGAATGCAGTGATACCACATATGTGTATTTTTTAAATTTGTTTTATTCTCAATGGGGCAAAAGGAAGGTGATTGGAACTGACAGGGCACCGATGGGCGGGATTTGTGGTGCGCTTCCTCCCAGCTTGTGTTAACTGCCACTGTCAGTGATTGACAGCGGCATTTAACTGGTTAACAGCCGTGGGTGGATCTCGGCAGTGTTGAGCGAATTTGTTCGGCATTTCAAATTCGGGTTCGTGTTCAAGGTTCTGGCTTGTTCGAGTCAAAAAAAAAAAAACGGCTCCGCCCACGAACATCCCTGATATAACACCGCGTGGCAAATCAGGGATGTTCGTGGGCAGAGCCGATTTTTTTTTTTTTTTTCTTTTTTTTTTTGACTCGAACAAGCCAGAACCCCGAACACTAACCCGAATTTGAAATGTCTATAACAAATTCGCTCAACACTAGATCTCTGATCCAGATCAGATCTGATCAGATCAGCTGTCATGTGCGGGGAAGGATGTGAGCTCATCGTCGGAGCCCACATCAAAGGCAGAGACACGACTATACCTATACACGACGTACCTATACATCAAAGGTTGAGAAGGAGTTAAACTATGGATCTTGTGTTCAGGTTTATACATTTTTGCCTAGCGGCATTAGATCTATGTATCATTTTTGGATGCGCGGTCCATGTTTTTTTTGTACAGTTCTAGCTAAATAGAAAAAGTCCTGAAGTGAAGCGTGAATATATGGTTCAAACATTACTGCATATAAAATGTGTCACTGTACAAAAGAAGACAGCTGCACATTATATCTACAGGGGCTTTTATAGACATATCAGTGTAAATATACATTTATGTTCCATACTAGATAGACATATCAGTGTAAATATACATTTATGCCATACTACATAGACATATCAGTGTAAATATACTTTTATGTGCCATACAGGGTACATTTACCTGCCATACTACATAGACATATCAGTGTAAGGCTATGTGCACACGTAGCGTTTTTGATGCGTTTTCCCAGCCGCGAAAACGCTTGTTAATAGGTGTGGCATGCATAGCGATGCTAATCCGGATGTGCTGTGCTCATGATGCAGAAATTTCCGCTCCAGATTCGCATTGCATTAAAAAACACAGCATGACCATTTTGCGGGCGTTTCTGCTGCAAATTCGTGCCCATTGACTTGCATTGAACGCAGCAAACCCGCAGGTATATGTGGATTTGCTTTGTTTCAATGAAAGTCAATGGCCGCGAATTGGCAGCAGAAACGTGGTGCGGGTTGTACCCGGGTTGGAGAGGAGGACTAAAATTCCTCTCATCCGACTGCCGCTCCCGCTGATAACGGCAAGAGCGGCATGGCTGGGAGGAGCAGTAGTCTTCCCAGCCAAGCCGGTTACCACGCTGTAAGAGTAAAAATAAAAAAAAAACCTTTATACTCACTCACCTGTCCGGCGGCCCCCGTAATCCTCCTGGTCCCCGGCGGCGATCCTCATCGGCCGGCGGTATACAGCGGGGAGCAGGCTCGCTCCCCGCAGTGTACTGAGCTGCCAGAACCTGCGGTGATGTCAGCGATCAGCTGATTGCTCATGTGACCTCACCCTGGGAACTTTCAGAAGAAAGTTCCCAGGGTGGTGGCGGTGAGAGCTCACCGGGGCTGATCAGCTGATCTTCAGCTGATGAACCCCAGTGACCTCCTGCACATCAATGTACACTGACAGGGGTGATTTTACACCCCTGTTAGTGTACATTGCTGTCTTCTACAGCAGTGACATCATGATTGCTGATGTCACTGCTATAGAAGTGACACAGATCGTCATGGGACACTCGGTGGTACTTGGACTGCGTCGTTGACGGCGGACAGGTGAGGAATATGGTTTAGTTATTTTATGTTTTTTTTCAGGTGATCGATGGCTTTGCGGAGGCGTTTAATAAACTTTTGTCCACGGGTGATTCGCAGCCTCTGATGCACGCATAGTGGACATTGGATTTCTAGAGATCCCATCCACTATGCTCTAACATCTGGACGCTTCGGGTTTCACGCTGTATAAACACGCAGCATCAAACCTGCAGCGTCTCCTGACCGTGGCCACCTACCCAAACTCACCCGCAGCATGTCAATTTCTGTAGCGGACACGCTAGTCTCCGCTGCAGATTTTGACCGATTGAAGTGTCATTATATGAGGTGGATTCACATATGCCGACAACAAAAGTGCAGCATTAGAACACCGCGTTTTGGACGCAACAAAAATACGCTGCGTTCAAATCGCTGCTGAGTTCTGATCAGGGGGACATAGCGGCTAACGAAACAGCTGTGAGATGTTAATTATGGCCAGGGACCATGTTTGCAAATGGCACCTTCCCAGGCTAAAAATACCAACTCACAGCAGCCGCATAAATTACATGAATTGAAATGCTAATGAAGATTGGGTAAATGGGATCAGCTGACACCCAGCTTTTTTGTTAAATATACATTTACATGCCAAATATCAGTGTACTACTACAGAGTTAGCGACTTTGTGAATATACAGTACCTTACATATAAGACTACATAGAGAAAGTGCCAGTGTGAATTAACTCTTATTTATCCCCAGTTTTCTTATAATTAGACTACAATGAAACAACCATTTTTTTTGACCACCTCAGCCTAAATAAAATTACTTTTTTTTTCTGTCAGTGCATGGATGCCTCCAATAAAGTGACGGGTCATTGAATAGGATACATAATGTATAAAAGCTGAGGCTAATTTTAGTGCAAGTTTAATATGAATACTGAAGCTAATGCATGGACTTCCGCCCCAGTAATTCTGTATGTGTTTGCCTTAAAAGCGTATGCTGCTAAGCGGTGTTATTGTACCGTGCTTCTCTGAGTAAACTTGTTTTCTGGACCCTATAAGAATTATATATAGTTTAAAAAGGGTTAGACAGTGTTAAATACATCCTTGACAACCTCAGGACGGCATTTAACACTAAACAAGAATTCTACCTAGCTAAATTGATTTTTAACGCCAAGGACTTCTGAACAGCACAAAAACAGAGACAGAGTACCCCCCTAGAGAGCCGCTGCCCAGATCAGTGTGGAGCCATGCGGGCACGTGCCCAGGATCATGGAAACTCCCAACTGATGGGGATCAAATGGGGAAGAAACTGGTGTTTGCGGACAATTTATTTTTCATTATAATCAATTAATAAATCAATTAATTACAATGAATTGATCATAGAGAAAATAAGGAGCACCACTGTTAACTTTATTGAAAGTGACAGGTTCAGTGAGACTCTTGTTCTATCACAGTATCAATTTGTCAAAAAGTCGCTTAAAGTGTCATTTACTTTGAACCAATTGCGTCTGATAGCATTTTTATGTTGTGACAATTATGATAGTGTTGATCAATCATTTAATAATTATCTGATCTTTTTCTTCCTTTACATTGGCCAGTATAAAGGTGTAGTAATTCGTCCAGTGAATTCAGGCCCTAAGTAGTCATTGTCTCTTCAATAAACTAAGGCTCATCAGATGGGTAATGTAAAGACTTATAAAGCAGCAAAGTACTTTATTACCTAAAATGAAATTTTCAGCTTAAAAAGTGCCGCCTACTACCTGTCTCCCTTCTGTCTGGCTAGTTGACCACTGCTTATTGTCAAGTAGACCCTGAGAGAGATTAGAGGAAATATGGATGGGTTTTTATCTCTCTGCTCCTGCTCTCCTGTCTGGAAAACTGTATACAGAGTTACTAGAAAGAGAGGCTTTCTGTTCAGGGCAGGCAAGCCATGGTTGGATAGCAGAAGCAATGCCTGCTAGGAAGTGTGGGAACTAAAGTTCTAGCATATGCAGTACTGGCAGAATTATCATAAAGAGGGACCACCCACTCAAATGGGTCATGGAGCATGAGAATTGGAACAGTCCCTGTACATATTAAACTGGTAAGTGGACCAAAAACAGATTTATCCTGTGTGGGATGAGGAAAGCTAGACTGTTTTTTAACCCCTGCACGACATATCATGTACAGTTACGTCATGTTATGTCCCTGACTTTGATGCGGGCTCGCATGCTGAGCCCGTATCTCTCCCAGCAGATGATGGCTGACTTAATCAGCCATCATGTGCCTCTAACATAACCGTCCGCAGCCGTTAACCTGTTAAATACTGCTGTCAATCTCTGATAGGGGAATTTAACACAAGTCGGCATGAGGGCATGTCATTCCACATGCCCATCAGTGTGCCCATGCACTGATGCACTGCTATGTATAGCACAAGCAGACGATTTTGCTTCAAGTCCCCTAAGGGGACTGTTTAATACAGCAAAAAAAAAAGGTTTTAAAAATATGAAGAAAATAAAAAAAATCAAATCGTCCCCCTTTTGCTCCATTAAAAATAAAACTATTAAAAATACACACATTTGGTATCAGTGCGTTTGTAAAAGTCTGACGCATCCAAATACAAAGTAAATTAATCTGATCGGTAAACAGCGTAACAAGAAAAAAAAATATAGACACCAGAACTATGTTTTGTTTTTTTTGTCCCCCCACAACATTGCGATAAAATGCAATAAGAGCCCATCAAAATATCGTATCTACCCCAAAATGGTATCGGTATAAACGTCAGCTCAGGGTGGAAAAAATAAGCCCCCACATAGCCCCATATTCCTAAACAATGAATATGTTACTGGTCTCGGAAAATGGCAACAAAAGCTAATGTTTTATTTACAAATTTTAAAAAAATATATATACATGTTTGGTATCTGCGTAATCATACTGACCTGAAGAATAATATTGCCAGGTCAGTGTTACCATATAGTTTACATGGTAAATAAAAAAATAAAAAAAAAAACATAAAGCATTTGTGGATTTGCACTTTTTTTTGCAATTTCAACGCACTTCAAATTTTTTCCGGTTTTAACAGTTCACTATGTGGTAGAATGAAAGGTGGCAATCTTGTCAGAAGGGGAGGAAAAAAACTAAAATGAAAAAATTGGAAAAAATCGCCTGGTCATGAAGGGATTAACCAAGGTTTTGGGTAAAAGAACATGTATGTCTTAACGTAAATGTCCACAGTTAAACTTTTTTTTTTTTTTGTAAATAAGTACAAAATTGTGTGCCGATTTATTTCTTAATATATTGTTACACCAAATCCCAAGCATGGATGTAGATTTAAATATTCTAGGTAATCGGCAAGGAATACCGTAGTTTGATGGAGAACAAAGTAAAGTAAAAGTAGGTTAGGTATGTTGCTAAAGATGACATTAAGGTGGTGTTTTTTTTTTTCATGTTCTAATTTTATTGATCCAATAAACATTGACATTAGTCTCTTGGTTGATGGAAATACTATATTTGTACTATCTGCATTCTCTAACATAGTTTTGTTCTGTTTCTTTATGCTATATCGTAGGTATTAATGGAAGCTTTGTTTTCCTGGGATATGTAAATTGCTTCTTCAGAGTGGAAGAAGAATTTAAGTCTAGTGCCACCTACCTAAAGGAGCAGGCATGGTGTCTAAGTCTCCTCACTCGGACATGCCAGGCATGTCGATCACTTTCCACAAGGAGAAATGTTACCCCTTAGATCCCTTTTCCTGGGATACAGTCGTATCTATTTTTTTGAATTTTTAGGTATTTTTTTATTGTATACTTTATTACGCCATTGATTGCATACATATTTATGGATTTCCCCTAGAAGTAATACATACTCCTGTTATTTATTAGCACTAGTATATTCTTCAGCGATGACACCTATTCATCGAATGCGTACATCCTATTACTCAGTGCTAGGTTTTTTGGCAGATTTACCGTTCATACTGTCCTGTACAATTTATTTAGTAAATGTCAGACTTTCAGTTCCATAAAACGCCAGTGACACAATAGAAGATTGTCACCGCACCAGGTTTCAAGGACATTGCTTTATTTCTCAGTCTCTATTTTACAAGCTTCATTTCATGTTTCTCAATTGCAGGAGTGTGGATATCACCTTATATTTGCATTCAAATGAATCTATTACAGTTCTGCCCATACAAATTATCCATCTGAAGCTGTGATCCGGCTGATGTGATAGTCTTACCAGAGACAAGCGCTTTATTCTAAGCACGATTACTTCAACGTCCATTGCATTTGATTCATAACAGTGATGTCTCTTTCTAGTCACTGGGGACATTAAGATCACTTTATAGCAGTGCCGTGGCATTGGGATTTATCTAGAAGGCCAAGCAAAGCTACAAAGCAAAGTTAAAAATCACATTTTTAGTTGGGGTTGGGTTGTACAAAGAACACAAGGGATGCCACCCTACAGCAATTGTGTGCCAGTTACTAGCATCCACAGTAATAGCACCCATATAATATATGTGTAGATTTATTCCTTTCCTCCCTGCTATAATATTGCTTGCTTTTGTGTGGTGGATAAGAGTAATATTATAATAATGTGTTACCTTATGTTTATTACTATGGAATAGGGAATATTGTCATAGAGGTTAGATCTGGATACAGTTAGGAGGGGTTCAGACATCGGTATTAAAAATCAGCTAAGCCAAGGATTGGTACCATGTATTCGTCCGAGCTCTGTACAGATTTAGGAGCTTCCATCCATTGCATCCAATTTTCTGGTCCATAAAATGGATGAAAATCGTGCATGCCACACTAGCACATTGGCTACAAGTGGTCCATGTGCAGTGCGTCGCTCATCCGGGCCAAAAATTGGTTTTTTTTTCTAAATAAAATGTCACTAGCTGTTATCTAAAAGTTGTTAATCATTTGATAAGGCATGCTAATATTTTGATCATTCTATATCCCATTAACAGCAGGATACTATTTCTGTACATACAGACACGTAACTTGTTTTCGCCAGACAACCCCTTTATCACCTATTTATAGGATAAATAATAGCTTATTGATCGGTGGAAATCCAACTTCTGAGATATGCACTGATTGGCAGAATGGGGTACTTTTATCCCACTTAGGGTATGTGCACACGATGCAGAAATGCTCAGGATTTTTTCCTGAGCGTTTCTGCATCTCTCTGGCAGGAAAAAACGCATGCGGATTGTACATGCGTTTTCCTGCCAGGGACATGCGGATGTGAAGCGGTCTTCACTTTCATTTCCGCATGCGGGTTGACAAGCGCTTTCCAAGCGATTTTAGCATCACTTTGAAAGTGCTTGTCAACTTTACACTATATAAATCCATGCAACCGGCATGGATTTATATAGTGTGTGAATGTCAAAAAATAAAAAATAAATATATACTTTACCCTCTGATGGCCCCCGGTGTCCGGCTTCGCTCGGTCCCGGCTGCCGGCAGTGAAGACTTTAGGACCTTCCGACGTCAGCGTCACGTGACCCGTCACATGACTCTGACGTCAGCGAAGGTCCTTCTTCATTCAACCGCGAAGTGCGGGGAATCAAGCAGGAGCGCTGCGCGGGCCGTCAGAAGGTGAGTATATATATATATATTTTTTATTTTATTCTTTTTTTTTTAATGGTACCTGGGTCTGGATGAGAGTCCTCTCATCCACACCCGGGTACCATCCGCACATTAGACCGCATGGAATGCGCATCAACATATACAGTGATGCGGATTCCATGCGGTCTGATGCAAGTCAATGGCGGCAAAAGAGCAGCGTTTCCGCAAAATTAATTGACATGCTGCGGATTTTTGACCGCAGCGTTTACGCTGCGGAAAAATCCGCATCGTGGGCACAGCACATGCGTATTTCAATTGGGGAACATTGCTGCCCTTCTACCATGCGTTTTTCATGCGTTTCCGCGGCGTTTACGCAACTGCAAAAACGCCGCGGAAACGCATGAAAAACGCATCGTGTGAACTCAGCCTTAGGATGGAGTGACAGCACACGTTTGACCACTGCTCCATGTATTCACTATGGATCTACTGAGCACTGTGCTCGGCTTTTTCTAGCAGCCCCACAGGGAATCAATAGAGCTGCTTCACTCTAGAAAATTGCCCCGTTGGGGATAAAAATTCTCCATTCTTCCTATAGGTGCGGGTTCCAGCTGTCGAACCCCGCCAGTCAATAAGTTGTCGCCTATCCCGTAGATAGACGATAACTTGTTTTCACCAGACAACAGCTTTAATAAGATTCACAGATCTGTTAAGAGCAGCTTGTTATGTATACTAATAAAAACTGGAATGACAATAAGCGCAATAGGGTCTTATCCAGATTACAAGGGAAAAAGACGGGATTTGTACCTGGAGAGGTTGGGACAGTCACAACCCCTATGTTGACTTGTATAAAAACGCCTGCTGCAGATCAACCAAAAGATAGGGTTAAAATGGATGTAAACCCGGAGGATCCAAAATATAAGAGACCAGGTGCAGAATGGATGCGGTTTTATTTGTCAACGCGTTTCGAGGTAATCATACCTCTTCATAAGGACAAACCACAAAGATAAGGCCCTTAGAAAAAGTCTGATCATTCAGAAAAGCTGATGCATGGGGTATTCTGAGACCCCTAGGGCAAAGGTTCTCATCCAGGTACAGAGAGAGGAAGCGGGCATCAAGACTAGTGTAGTTCTTCTTTAAGTTGATCTTCTAATTGGTTAAAAAGTTTCTTCATTTGTCTGGTGTTGTCGTCTGAGAAGGGAACTGGTGCTCCTGAAATGGTGGAGTGAAAAGCATCGGCATGCCCCACAGTCTGTAGGATCAAACGTTCCCTTGAGGAAAGCCAGTTGTGGAAGTAGTAAATATTCAGGTCGTTGCAGGTGGATGACCCTTCTGCTGCGGAGTCAGACCAGGATGGTGGATGTGTCCGCCAGTCTGGTGTAGACACATATACTAATAAATAAAGAAGGGTAGCTTGTTGGCTGTTCCCCTGAGATTTTTTTTTACTGCATCACACAAATTAGAAATGAACTGAAAAATAAGCAGCACAAGGATACAGATATACAGTAAACGATACAAATGTTTACAATTAATGTAATTGACGCGCCCCCTGGGCCATGTTCAGGGGATACCCGGAGCCGGATCTGACAGGGGTAGTAGTCCTCGTGGCGGTGACCCGGTCCGTGCCCAGGGTGGTCAAACTAAGTGTGTGGCAGTCTTTGTAGATGTTGTTTAAGTGTCGACTACGCCACCCGTTGATTTGCGGTCACAAGGCCGCCGCTGCAGAACAGTCCGCTGAGGCCGGTAGTATGTGTGCATCGATGGTGGTATAACCCCCAACGGGAGGGGTATGGCCTCAGGGCAGCTGGTGTGGATGATGGAGGTAGTGGTAGTGCAGAAAGGAGAGTCAGAGGCGTGAGATGCAGTTTCAGGGTTTTTACTCACAGTAGTTCTTTCAGTCACTCTGGCCTTGAGTGACCACCCGAGCCGTGCTGCATTCACCAGGTGTGGGACTCGGCTAACCCCCAGGCAGTTCCGGAGCGTGGTCCTGAGCTCCCTTCTCTTTCTCTCTCTGCTGGCCGTCCCCACCAGGGATCCACCTTTGTCCGGTTCCCTTGGGCCTCCTGGTGGCAAAACCTTCTCTGGCTTTCCTGACCCTACTCTTGGTGTACCTTCCTGGTGGATGTGGTGAGGGTCGTGGCAAAGCTTGACCACGACCTCCGGTTCCTGGCTAAGGGTTACTTTTGCCTCTGCCAGCTTGGGATCCGGTGCCCTCTTCTGCCAACCCTTCACCCTTTTGGCTTAATTCTGGGATCTCAGGGTTCCCTCTGACTCTGCGTCTCTGGGCCTTTCTTCTTCCTTCTCTGCTTCAGCCTGGCCCTGGAGCTGGGCCCAGCCGGAGCCACAGCTCCCTGTCAGCCCTCCTGGCTGAGCTCCTCTGCTCGGCTTCTCCTCAGGCTGAACTGACTGACTGACTGACCCTGATCTAAGATGGTGCCCACCATATATACTCCCTCTATGTGTGAGCCCAGGTGACTAGCACCCAATGGGCTCCTATCTCTATGCCCAGAGCCCCTCCCCTATCTGCCCCTACACTACTGGGATGTTCCACCCCCCTCCCACTCCAGCCAGGGACAGACGCTGTCGTACCTGCACATTTATCTGGTGGGAGTACCGTAGTTCTGTCCCCCGGAAATGGGATGTATGTAGTGCATGCAGCCTTCTGAGCTCAGTCCCACACTCCATCCTTACCCGGGAGTGGAATACCCCACCTCTGGTTCGAGGTGCAATACCCCTGTAGCAGCCGAGTCCTCGGGGTGCTACATAATTCCTACATAACATTATATTAATAGTGCTTTGTCTTTAAGACGCTATGATAATATAGGAGTAGTTTCCATCCATGAGTGAGGTGTAGTACCCAAGGCTGCTTGCATGAAGAATTTTCTTTAAGGCAGACATGATTGCTTTGTCTTTTGTGCTTTTTTCCCCATGAATTTTTTTCAATTTCTGTTGTGAACATTTCAGCAAAATAACTATGGTGAACAAGACATACCTGAGTTCAGTGAGTCTCTGTTAATGTCTTCAGCACAAGGCCATCTACGTTTTATGGGCTTGTGTGCCGTTATCGGTTTCTGGCATGGGAATCAATCAGCTATGCGAGTGTCCCTGCTGGAACTGTAAATCACATTGCCAGTGTAAATCTGGCCATTTGTCATTATACAGTATATAGCTGCCTTGATATATCTTCACTGATATTACACTTGTGTTTTCTTGAATTTTCTCCTTGTTTTTCTAATCTAACAGATGAAAAAATCCAAACTTACCAATCAAAAATGAATAGCTGTTCTAAAGAGAAATGTAAAGATAAATATAATCTTGGAACCAGATTGTTTTGGGAAAAATAGTAACAATGCGCTTGACTTTTATTGCACATTAGCACTATTGTTACTTTGTTCATGGCATACATTGATATGTACCGTATGTACATTGATATGTAGTGTATGTAAACCAGAAGTTTACATACACTATGTAAAAAGACACATAAAGTGAAGGAAATAATTATTTCATCACTTGCTGTTTTTGTAAGTTTGCCCACTGACAAAGACATGAACAGTAGTGTTGAGCCACCCCCGTAGTGTTCGAGTTCGGTTCGGTTCGTCGAACACCCGTGTGTTCGCCGAACTGTTCGTCGAACTGTTCGTCGAACACCTTCGAACACCGTTAAAACCAATGGCAGGCACACAAAAACACATAGAAACACATAGAAAACACCTTCAAAGGTGTCCAAAAGCTGACAAACTGCTCAGAAGACACAACTATCACATGGAAAAGTGACAAGTACATATAGTCATGCGAAAAGAAAAGAGGTGGAGGAGTAAAAGGAGGGGGAGACACAGATATAGGCATGTCATGCCCTTCTAAAATCCAAAAAGTGAGAAGCCGACACGTTCAGTCCGCTCCTGCCCGTGCCACCTCCGCGTCGCCGGGTTTGTGCCAGAGCCGCGGTGAACCCTGACGGCCAGCCCCCCTCTCCCAATACTGGTGCCTGTCCGCTGGTGGGTCGAGCGAGCCCCCCTGTGGTGGAGGCAGCTCTAAGCTTTTTAATTTAAATTGTCTCTCTAATTTGAATGAATACACTTTAAATCCATTTACAAGGATCTATTGGAGGGCAAGTCTCATGCCAGCAGCCGCGTAATTCCAGCTCCAGTAGCGTCCACTAAAGCTGCTGCAGTTAAAAAGCTTTTATAAGGATCGAGCTCGGCTGTCCACCGCAAGGCATCCTACGGCCAGTCCCAGCCCCTATGCCTTGGGGTGCCTCCTGATGCTCTTCACTGAGTATCCCGTGGTCCCGAAGCATTTCCTTTGAAAAAATTAAGTGTCCAAACTACAGGTGGTGTAGCTTGCTTAACAGCCGGGATAATCCGCTGACTAGCAGACACTGCTACTAGGCACAAAGTATCAAAGTATTTCCTGGGCTAGATGCAGTTAAAAATTTGTAATTAGATACTCTCGTTGGATGCTGAGAAAGCATTCCATAGAGTCTCCTGGCACGCCATATATGATTCTCTTAAAAAGCTTGGGGTAGGGGTCTAGGGGACCCTTTTATAGCCAAAATCACGGCCCTGTATCGCAATACGTCACCTAGGCTGAAGATAAATGGAACTGTAGCACCCTGAGGGCTCGGTTGCTACAGAGGTATTGCACCTCACCCAGAGGTGTGATATCTCACTCTCAGGTAAGGATGGAGTGTGGATCAGGACCCGACACCTGCATGCATTACACCACATTGCCGTGGGGCAGGGCGACCAATATGCCCCTGAGATGGGCACGACAGTCCCTGTCCCTGGCTGGAGTGGGGGGAGGGAACACTGAGGAAGGGGAACCCTGTAGTGCAGGAGCAGGGAGGAAGCAGTTCCTGGGTGCATTGAGAAGGGAGTATAAAAGGTGGGCACCATCTTAGTTCAGTGCAGAGAAGTCTGAGCAGAAGTGGCAGGGAGCAGGGGCTCTGCATGAGCTCTGCTCCGGAGGCGGGCCTAGTAACAGAGGCCCAGGCCTGGAAGAGGGAGAAGGAAGGAAGAGGAGCGGAGAAGGCTCCAGGAACGAGGAACGAAGGGATCCCAGGGGTGCGGACGGGCGAGTCGCCACCGCACGCCCGAATCCACCTGCGTGGAGGGGTCAGGCCAAAGCGGGAGACCGGTCCCCGAAACTAGTGGATGCAGGAAACGACCCTCAGCTATAAACAGGAGGCTGTGACATTTTATGTGGCGCAGCCCCTCGCTACACCCGCTAGGAAGGCACCACATAGGGTCAGGGAAACTGGCGCCAAGTTTACCAAGAGGAGGCCCGAGGCAGCCGGACAGAAGGGTTGGTAAGAAAGGCCAGACAAAGGACACACAAAGGGGGTCCTGTGAAGCGCTCCAAAGTTATCTGGGAGTTGTCTGAGCCCCTCACCTGGTGAGCACAGTACGACGTGGGCAGCCGTTACATGCAGACGTGGTCTGGATAATAAGAACTGTGAGTAAAGGCCCTATACTGCATCACTGACTCCGTGTCGTTACTGCTGCTGCCCTGCACCATCACCCCCATCCTCCGCCTACACTGCCCTGAGGCTATACTCCTCCCGTGGGGAGTTATGCTGCGCTCTGCTGCACCCACAACACCAGCCTCAGCGGTCTGCCCTGGAGCGGCGGTTCACTCTGACCGCAATCCACGGGTGGCGTAGTCGGACATTTAAACATCAAAACCACATAAATAGTTCCGCCACTGGTTTGACCGCCCTGAGCCACGGAACCGGGTCGCCGCCACGGAGACTACAACCACCAGCATCCACCAAAAAGGGTCCGGCTCCGGGTGTCCCAAGGCCCAGGGGGCGCGTCAGAACATTTTCATCACCTTTCACAATCACCAATGGGACAAGGCAGGGATGTTCTCTGTCCCCTCTCTTATACATCCTAGTGACGGAGCACCTGCTCTCATCAATTCGCCATAACCCCAATATTAGGTGGATTGAGGTGGGAGGCACCGAGTACAAGTGCTCTCTATTTGCTGATGATGTCCTAGTATATATCACTCAATCACATATATCCATCCATGCTGTTATGGCTGAAATAGATCACTTTGTTACATGGTCAAATTTTAAAATCAATGCAGCGAAGTCTGAGGCCCTCGATGTCTCCCTCCCCAAATCCATATAGGATTCCATCCAGTCCAACTTTCCCTTTGCCTGGCCCTCACAGGGTATCAAATACTTAGGAATTCCTATTCATAGAGACCTCTCCCATCTATGTTATCTTAATTTTGGGCCCTTTATTGAGCAACTCCATACAGACCACGGTTGGCAAGTTAGAACTGTAAGATTCACTACGTGAACCACTGGTGTTTTGTGGAAAAGCACATGTACACTGTGTTCCAAATTATTATGCAAAAAGTGTTTAGGAGTGATAAGGGAAGAATTTGTTTGTTTGTCAGTTAAACTCATTGATGGTGATGTGTGTCAGGGCTCTTTATATCACTGTAAGCAATTGCAGACACCTGTGCTAATTAGTTTGGCAGGTGTGTCCAATGAAAGGCAAGACTACTTAAGAAGGCTGTCTCACATTATTAAGCAGCCTACATTTTCTGCCAAAATGGGAAAGAAAAAGGATGTGTCGGCTGCTGAGAAGCAACAAATTGTGGAGTGTTTAGGTCAAGGCATGACTACAATCAACATTGTGCGATGATCAGGATGAAGTGTCTTGGCAATCAAGAAGTATGTAGCTGATTCACAGTACACACGTGTGCGTGCTGATAAGGGCAAATTGAGGACTCTTTCCTACAGGCAATTACGTCAGGTTGAAAGAGCAGCGGCAAAAAAGCCTTGTCATAGCAGCAGACAAGTTTTTGAAGCTGCTGGTGCCTCCAACGTCCCCCGAAAAACAAGATGCAGGGTCCTTCAGAGGTTTGCAGCTGTGCATACGCCATCCTGTCGACCTCCTCTATCCACTTCACACAAGCAGAAACGGCTCCAGTGGGCCAAACATTACATGAAGACTGATTTCAAAACTGTTTTGTTCACGGATGAGTGCCGTGCAGCGCTCGATGGTCCAGATGGATGGAGTGGAGGATGGCTGGTTGATGGACACCCCACGCAAACACGGCTACAGCGCCAACAAGGAGGAGGTGGAGTAATGTTTTGGGCTGGAATCATGGGGAGAGAGATTGTCGGCCCCTTTAGGATCCCTGAAGGCGCTAAAGATGAACTCCATAATGTATGTGGATTTTCTCAAACAGCACTTCCTGCCATGGTTCAAGAAGAAGAACCGTGTATTTCACAGCAAGATCATTTTTTTGCATGATAATGCACCATCTCATGCTGCACTTAAAACATCTGCATCTCTGGCTGATATGGGCATAAAAGGGGACAAACTTATGGTGTGACCCCCATGCTCCCCTGACCTCTACCCCATTCAGAACCTTTGGAGCATCATTAAAAGGAGTGTCTATGATGGCGGGAGGCAGTTCACATCTAAGCAACAGCTCTGGGAGGGTATTCTGTCCTCATGCAAAACAATTGAAGCAGAAACCATCCAAAACCTGACAAATTCAATGGACGAGAGAGTTCAGAAGCTCCTTTCGAACAAGGGGTCCTATGTGAAAATGTAACATCACCTAGAATAAAGTTTTGAGTTGAAAACTGTTTGATTTCAGTTTCTAACAACCTGCTAATGCTTATAATTTCAAAAATGACCATTTTTTTGGTCTTTATTAAAATGAAAAGGTTGATCGAAAAGTTTGGGGGATCTAAGAGTGTGGCAACCCAGTAGTCATGATTACTTCGAATTCTGACAATATGAGGGTCATGCTGCAGGTAGTGCAGCAAGAAGGCACTTATGTGTCTTGCGCATCTCGGAGCCCCAAAATTATTTTCCGGGCTAGATGCAGCTAAAAATTATTATTAATTTTAAATCTGGTGAAGCTTTAGTATAGATGGCCTAATAGGATCAGTGCTGCACACTGCTACAAAGCCCAAATTATTTTCCAGTCAAGATACAGATAAACATGATTAGTAATTTTAAATCTGGTGGAGCTTATTATAGATGGCCTAATAGAATCAGTGCTGCACACTGCTACAAAGCCCAAATTATTTTCCAGCCAAGATACAGATAAACATGATTAGTAATTTGAAAGCTTAAAACGGTTGGTAGGGTGATTTTAACCAATCATCAAGCTTTTACTCTCCCCAGGATGACACAGGGGTAGAAAAGTCGTTTCGGATCCATGATTTGTTCATCTTTATGAACGTGAGTCTGTCTACATTATCAGTGGAGAGCCGCGTGCGCTTATCTGTCAGCACACCACCAGCAGCGCTGAACACACGTTCAGACAGAACGCTGGCTGCGGGGCATGACAAGATCTCCAAGGCGTAAGTGGCTAGCTCCGGCCATTTATCCAGATTGGAAGCCCAAAAAGAGCAAGGGTCCAGTGACACAGTCATGGCTTCAATGTTTACTTGGAGATACTCCTGTACCATCGTCTCTAGGCGTTGACTATGTGTCAGACTTCTTGTCTCCTGTGGCCTTGCAAAGGATGGGCTAAAAAAGTGGTGAAATGATTCCGCAAAATTGATGTTACCAGCAGATACTGTGGTTCTGTTACGGTTTGAGTGCTGAACACTTGACGGTCCCACGGTTGGCAAGTTGGAACTGTGAGATTCACTACGTGCACCACTGGTATTTTGTGGAAAAGCACATGTAAGATTCTGCAACAGTCTCTGCTGATACTCCTGCATGCGTGCATCCCTTTCAATGGCAGGAATAATTTCTGCAAATTTACTTTTGTACCGGGGATCTAACAGTGTGGCAACCCAGTAGTCAGGATTATTTCTAATTCTCACAATTCGAGGGTCATGTTGCAGGTAGTGCAGCAAGAAGGCACTCATGTGTGTTGCGCATCCAGGAGCACCAAGTCCCTGTTGTGTTGGTGGCGAGGTAACAATCATGCTTCCTTCCTCTGTCCTCTCCCCCCAACCTCGCACAACAGAAATGTGATCAAGGTCTCCCTCATCTGATGAGTCTTCCATCAGTTCGTCCTCCACTTCTTCCTGGGCTCCTGCACCTTCCTCACTAGTTTGGCTGCTACCATGCGCCCTGGTAAAACCATCTCCCCCACCCTCACATGCCTGCCGCCTTGGTGCTGCCGACCGTCTGGACCTTGCAGATGTTAGCCCTTCCGCATACAACTCCTCCTCCTCTACTTCCTCCACCTCCTCTTGTGCCACCACCTGACTCCGAATTCTGTTTAACATGTGCTCCAGCATGTAAATCACCGGAATAGTCATGCTGATAATGGCATCGTCAGCACTAAACATCTTCGTCGCCATTTCAAAACTGTGCAGAAGGGTGCATAGGTCCCTGATCTGAGACCACTCCTCCAGCGTGATTTGCCCCACCTCTGGATCTCGTTGGCCCAGGCTATACGTCAGAACGTATTGCACCAGGGCTTGTCGGTGCTGCCACAGTCGCTGCAACATGTGCAGAGTTGAATTCCACCGGGTAGGCACATCGCATTGTAGCCGGTGAAGTGGCAGGCCCAACGACTTCTGTAGAGATGTAAGTCGCTGAGCTGCGGGATGCGAACGGCGAAAGTGAGCACACAGCGACCATGCCCTCTGCAGAAGGCCATCTAGTCTGGGATAGTGGGCTAAAAATTGCTGGACAACCAGGTTCAACACGTGAGCCATACAAGGCACGTGTGTGACATTGCCCCGGCGAAGGGCCGCACCCAGGTTTGCAGCATTGTCGCACACGGCCTTCCCTGGTTTCAGGTCCAGTGGAGACAACCATTCATGAAATTGGTTCTCCAGAGCTGACCACAACTCCTCAGCTGTGTGACTCACATTTCCCAGACATTTCAATGTAAAAACCGCCTGATGACGTTGAGCCCTACTGCCAGCATAGTAAGGAGGTGTGCAGGATCCCTTCTGCGCAGTTAGAAAGCTTCTGGCATGACCAGACAGGCTTTGGGTGCAGGTGAAAGACCGAGAGGAGGTTGAGGAGGCAGAAGCAGTGGAGGAACTTTGACATAAAGAGGATTGACGCACAACTCGTGGGGACGGCAAGACTTGGACAGCAGCCCCTTGTCCTGCTGTCACCATAGTTACCCAGTGCCCAGTCAGCGACATGTAACGCCCCTGTCCATGCCTACTCGTCCAAGTGTCTGTGGTGAAATGCACCCTGTCACACACAGAGTTTCTCAAAGAAGCGGTGATGTTGTGTGCGACATGCTGGTGGAGCGCAGGCACATCTTTCTTTGAGAAGTAGTGCCGACTGGGCATCTGGTACTGGGGCACTGCGACGGACATAAGGTCTCGAAAATCCTCTGTGTCCACCAGGCGGAAAGGCAGCATTTCTGTAGCCAAGAGCTTGCAGATGGTGAAATTCAACCTCTTAGCTTTCTCATGGCTAGGAGGAAATGGTCTTTTACTTGTCCACATCTGAGGGACCGAGGGCTGGCTATTGTGCTTAGACGGGGTTGATAAGGGTGTCCCCGGCAAACTGCCGGTCTGTGAGGAAGATGCAGGCGGACATGTTAGGTTGCCTTGATCCAAAGGTGGTGCTATCGATGTCGGACAGCGCTCAACACCAGCTGGTGTTACCACCTCCAAAGAAAATGATGACCTGCCAATCACGCTGGCTGTTGCGGGTAAAGAGGTGGCAGGTCTGCGCCCCAAAACAGGTGTGACTGCTGTCCCCCCAGTCACAGAGGATGAAGAGGCCGCGGATGCACAAGATATGGCAGACGGTGGTTGGCCCGGCCGGCTAGGCCGCATTGTAGCACACTGAGCTTCCCACTGCAACTTATGCTTCATGTCCATGTGCCGGTTCATGCATGAAGTACTCAAACTATGTATTTTTTGGCCTCTACTTAGCTTTTGCTGACAAATGTTACAGATAACACGAGTTGGGTCATCTTTATCGATCTGAAAAAATGCCCAGGCTATGCAAGGCTTAGCACCCATGCGACCTGAAGAGCCACCACGACTTGTGGTGAGAGGCAGAGTTGTGTTTGAGGATGCAGTTGTTGACGTGCTTCCAGTACTACGTCTCTGTCCAGGAAGGCGCAACCTGACCTCGTCGTCACTAGCATCTTCCTCCACCTCCTCTGCTGACCTCATCTCTTGCCTGACTGTGGGTTGACAGTAAGTGGGATCTCCAACCTCATCATCATCACCCTGTGCGTTATCACACCCGTCGTCCTCAGAGCCAACCTGTTCCTGCCCTGACAAAAAACTAAAGTTGTCGCTCCAATCAGGTATTTGAGTCTTATCATCGTCTTCCTCATTGTCTCCACCAACAGGAGTTACAGTTTGGGAATGAGGGTCTACATTATGGTCCGAACCTTCTGCGTCTGGTCCTGGATCCGACTCATAAAGATTCTGGGCATCAGTGCAGATCATTTCCTCGTCTGGATTCACAGAAGCGCTGGAGTCGACCTCTGATTCCCAGGCTATAGTATGAGTAAACAGCTCTGCAGACTCAACCATCTGTTCTACCTCATACTCAGACGGGCAGCTGGAGATTTGGGAGCTGTGAGGAAGCAAGTGCGATTGGGGTGACACCTTTGAGGACTGGAGTATTTGTGATGTTGAAGTTGATGTGGAGGAGAGCCCACTTAAAGGAGCACTTGATATCCGTTGAAGCACCTGCTGTTTTTGTGCCTCATCTGGAATTTGTAGCGATTGGCGTGGCCGTAAGAAAGGGATCTTATCACATTGTCCGCTAAAAGAAGTAGACATTTTAGTTTGACTGGAAGATGGTCTTTCTTCTGCAGATGTTACTGTTGCTTTAACACCTACCCCACGGACACAACCTTTTTTCCCCTTCCCAACACGCCTATTCCCCTTTCCACCAGCAGCAGGCCTTTTTCCACTCATTTTGGTGGTTAACTAATTCACAACTCTGGAGTTGTTTGCACAAAAAAACAATGGATGGGAACCGAGCAGAGCTGAGTGGCCAAACTGTGGTATTAGGCCAATACTATTGGCTGGGTTAGATGCAGAAAAAAATTATATTCAATTTGCAACCTGATGGAGGTCAGTATAGATGGACTAATAGAACAAGTCCCACACACAGCTAGAAGCCCAAATATTTTTTCAGAGGTACTGTAGATGCAGATAAAAATTATTTTTAATTTGCAACCTGATGGAGGTCAGTATAGATGGACTAATAGAGAAAGTCCCACACACTGCTAGAAGGCCAAATATTTTTTCAGAGCTAGATGCAGAAAAAAATTATATTCAGTTTGCAACCTGATGGAGGTCAGTATAGATGGACTAATAGAGAAAGTCCCACACACTGCTAGAAGGCCACATATTTTTTCAGAGGTAGATGCAGAAAAAAATATATTCAGTTTGCAACCCGATGGAGGTCTGTATAGATGGATTAATAGAACAAGTCCCACACACAGCTAGAAGCCCAATATTTTTTCAGAGGTAGATGCAGAAAAAATTATATTCAGTTTGCAACCTGATGGAGGTCAGTATAGATGGACTAATAGAGAAAGTCCCACACACTGCTAGAAGGCCACATATTTTTTCAGAGGTAGATGCAGAAAAAAATTATATTCAATTTGCAACCTGATGGAGGTCAGTATAGATGGACTAATAGAATGATGCTATGCCCAAAAGATTTTACTTCACTAGGTGCAGTAAAAAAATTGGTATTCTATACACAGGTGGTATATCTTGCAACACAGATAGGCTACTCCACTGACTAACACACTCTGCAATAGGCCAAAAAGGATTAGCTTTGCTAGATTCAGCCAAATGCTGTGAAAAAAACTTGCACAGCACTGGCACAGACCTGCCTGGCAAAAACTGATAGGAACTGATGTAACCTAGTCCTGAAAAGGACTGCAATTACAATTAGTCTTTACTCCCACAACCTATCTATTTAAGAGCACAGACCTGCCTGATAAAAGTCGTAGGAAATGCTGTAACCTAGTCCTTAAAAGGACTGCAATCACAGCTATTCCCTACTCCCAAGCTATCTGTAGATTTGTGCGAAAATTGGCTTGAAATTAACAAGGTATAGCGCACACAGCAACAGCGGTGCCGTCTAACACGCAGCTGCAGCAGTGAGAAAATGGTGGCGACGGGGAAAATGGCTTGGTCTTATAGGGCAAGGACATGTGACATACACTGCCAATGACACATGCCCTTGCTTGTGTGAAAAAAAGCACTTCGCTCCGTGTGTGCGCTGCTGATAGGCTGACAGATTGCACCTCCCCACTGCAAATGCGGGAAAGAGAAAAAAAAATGGAGATCTTCATTGTTCCTGCAGAGATCCATCCCCTGCCCCTCCCCCCGCCCCGCTGTACACTCAAACTGCGTATTAACATTAATTTTCATCATTACTGAGAAAAAATCCAGTTATGATTTTGGTGCACGAACAGTTATCGAACATAACCTCGAACAGCCAAATTTTTCTCAAATTGTTCGTGTTCGCCGAACGGCTCGAACACCGCCCAAAACAGCTTGAATTTGAGATTGGCGAACAGTTCGAGTAGAACAACGCTCATCTCTAATGAACAGTCTATAATTTTAAGGGTGGGTTAATTTTAACATTGAGAGATAGAATATCCAAAAAAAAATCAAGAAAATCACATTGTATAAATTACACTGCTCAAAATAATAAAGGGAACACTCAAATAACACATCCTAGATCTGAATGAATGAAATATTCTCATTGAATACTTTGTTCTGTACAAAGTTGAATGTGCTGACAACAAAATCACACAAAAATCATCAATGGAAATCAAATTTATTAACCAACGGAGGCCTGGATTTGGAGTCACCCCCAAAATTAAAGTGGAAAAACACACTACAGGGTGATCCAACTTTGATGTAATGTCCTTAAAAAAAGTCAAAATGAGGCTCAGTATTGTGTGTGGCCTCCACGTGCCTGTATGACCTCCCTACAACGCCTGGGCATGCTCCTGATGAGGTTGTGGATGGTCTCCTGTGGGATTTCCTCCCAGACCTGGACTAAAGCATCCGCCAACTCCTGGACAGTCTGTGGTGCAACGTGACGTTGGTGGATGGAGCGAGACATGATGTCCCAGATGTGCTCAATTGGATTCAGGTCTGGGGAACGGGTGGGCCAGTCCATAGCTTCAATGCCTTCATCTTGCAGGAACTGCTGACACACTCCAGCCACATGAGGTCTGGCATTGTCCTGCATTAGAAGGAACCCAGGGCCAATCGCACCAGCATATGGTCTCACAAGGGGTCTGAGGATCTCACCTCGATACCTAATGGCAGTCAGGCTACCTCTGGCGATCACATGGAGGGCTGTGCGGCCCTCCAAAGAAATGGCACCCCACACCATTACTGACCCACTGCCAAACCGGTGATGCTGAAGGATGTTGCAGGCAGCAGATCGCTCTCCACGGCGTCTCCAGACTCTGTCACGTCTGTCACATGTGCTCAGTGTGACCCTGCTTTCATCTGTGAAGAGCACAGGGCGCCAGTGGCGACTTTGCCAATCCTGGTGTTCTGTGGCAAATGCCAAGCGTCCTGCACGATGTTGGGCTGTGAGCACAACCCCCATCTGTGGACGTCGGGCCTTCATACCACCCTCATGGAATCTGTTTCTAACAGTTTTTGCAGACACATGCACATTTGTGGCCTGCTGGAGATCATTTTGCAGGGCTCTGGCAGTGCTTCTCCTGTTCCTCCTTGCACAAAGGCGGAGGTAGCGGTCCTGCTGCTGGGTTGTTGCCCTCCTACGGCCCCCTCCACGTCTCCTGGTGTACTGGCCTGTCTCCTGGTAGCGCCTCCAGCCTCTGGACACTACGCTGACAGACACAGCAAACCTTCTTGCCATAGCTCGCATTGAGGTGCCATCCTGAATGAGCTGTACTACCTGAGCAACTTCTATGGGTTGTAGAGTCTGTCTCATGCTACCACAAGTGTGAAAGCACAAGCAACATTCAAAAGTGACCAAAACATCAGCCAGAAAGCATTGGTACTGAGAAGTGGTCTGCAGAACCACTCCTTTATTGAGGGTGTCTTGATAATTGCCAATAATTTCCATCTATTGTCTATTCCATTTGCACAATAGCATGTTAAATTGATTGTCAATCAGTGTTGCTTCCTAAGTGGACAGTTTGATTTACTTGGAGTTATATTCTGTTGTTTAAGTGTTCCCTTTATTTTTTTGAGCAGTTGTGTGTGTGTGTGTGTGTGTGTGTGTGTGTGTGTGTGTGTGTGTGTGTGTGTGTATATATATATATATATATATATCAGTCACAGACAGTGTGTCGGAGGGGAGATATGTGTCACTGAGACGGTTTGCCTCAGTGATGTGAAACATGGAAGTTTCTCCTGCACTTTAGGTGCAGAGAGGGTTAACGGCCTAGGTTTACAAGGGCATGTTTTTAGTGGATGGCGAAGTGCGGGGTGGGATGCCATCCACCATATCTCCAATCCAGGGAGTGGTCTGGGCTTTAAATAGCCAGCCTTTACACTCAGGTGTGGTCAGTATCTGGAAAGGCTTGCTCCAGAGAGAAGCTTGCACGTATTGTGTTGGACCATGTTCTTAACTGGGAGTGGCCAGACCTCGACCGATATACGGACTGTGCTGCAACTTTGTATTTTGTTTTGCCTTTATGCCGAATGGGCTGTGTTATTTTCTTTATGGACTCCAGGTTAGTTTATGACGCTTAATCAACTACCCCGAAATTTAAAAAGACAGTGTTCCTTGTCTACCTCTGCATCCAGCCAAGCTTGTCGCTTGACCACTAATAAATATATGTAATAGAGAGATAGATAGAGATATATATATATGTGTGTGTGTGTGTGTGTGTGTGTGTGTGTGTGTATAATATACCTGTGCATTATGTATTTCTGACTTTAACTACAACACCACAAACTACAAACCAAATAGAGCAGCACATGTACAGTCATGGCCGAAAGTGTTGGCACCCTAGAAATTGTTCCAGAAAATGAAGTATTTCTCCCAGAAAATTATTACAATAACCCATGTTTATTTCCTTTGTGTGTATTGTAACACAATTAAACAGCAAAAAAGACAAATTGGACATACCGTAATTTTACGCAAAACCCCAAAAATGGGCCAGACAACATTGTTGGCGGCCTCAACTTAATATTTGAATAAATAACTAACTAATCAATCACTTCCTATAACCATCAACAAGCTTCTTACACCTCTCATCTGGAATTTTGGACCACTCTTCTTTTGTAAACTGCTCCAGGTCTCTCATATTTGAGGGGTGCCTTCTCCCAACAACAATTTTGAGATCTATCCACAGCTGTTCAATGGGATTCAATAATACTGGGAGAAATACTTAATTTTCTGGAACAATTTCAAGTGTGTGAACACATTTAGCCATGACTTTATATGTACTAAGATGTATGCATTGAATATGAGAATTGTAAACTGCATCACAGCTATATAGACACTAACCGGTTTTGTCAGACATGTTTTCCATGGCCAAAAGTCTAGAAATGTAGTTTGCAATTCACAAATTAAATCTTTGGATTCATCTTGGTGCATGTAGAGTGCTGCTGCACGGTTTGGTTTGCCTATTATGCAGTCATAGCAGCTTGCACCTGTTCACACTTTGTTCTGTTAGGAGGTGTTTTTTGTTTCTTTGTACTATATATTTGGAAGTGATGACCTCATCCATATTTGTCTGCGCATTCCTCCAGTCAGCATAAGGCTTTATTCACATATCAGTATTTTTGATCAGTATTTCATCAGTATTTTGTATGCCAAAACCACGAGTGTCTCCAAAACACAGAACAGGTGTCAATCTTTCAATTATAGTTTTTCTCTGTGAGTTCCACTCCTGGTCTTGGCATATAGACACTGATGAAAAATACTGACGTGTGAGCAAACCCTAAGGGCTTGTGCACACGACTGTAAAAATCATACAAGTGTTATCCGTCATTTTGATAGATAGCACTTGTCTCCATGTTATTCTCTAGGGTTGTGCACATGTCTGACTCTGAGGAAAAAATCGCAGCATGCACGAGTTGCATCCGATTATCGGATTCCATTCATGTCTACGGGTAGAAAAATCAGAGCAAATCAGATGACATCAGAGTTCAGTCTGATTTTCACGGACAGACTGAATGGAGAAGTTGGAGAATACTTTTTTTTTTCCCCTCCTCATCCAAGAAAATCAGATCAAATTCGGGGTGTCATTAGCATAATCGGACTTATTTTCTCAGATGAGAGAAAAATGGTTGTGTGACCCTGCCTAAGGCGGTTTTTAATTAGCAATGGATCCTACTTGCCCTTTAAATTAGTAGATTTTCGGCCAGGGAGATGTATGCTTGATAGAAATGGTTAGGGTCTATATAGCAGTAATGTAGTTTAATTTCACATATTCAGTGTTCGCATACATCACGGTAATGTTGGTTTGTAGATAGATTCATGTGAAAATACATTAGATAGATATATATCTATGTAATAGGTAGACATGAGAGATATGTATTAGATAGATATTAGATACCGTAGATGGTTAAATAGATAAATATGTGATAGATAGATATGTTGTAGATAGATAAGTGATAGATATGTAATAGATAGATAAATAGATATGTAGCAGATGGATAAATAGGTAGATAGATGATTGACAGATATGTAATAGATGGATATGTAATAGATGATAGATTGATAGATATGTAATAGATTGATGACAGATGGATATGTAATAGATGATAGATTGATAGATAGATATGTAATAGATTGATGACAGATGGATATGTAATAGATAGATATTAGATGGTTAAATAGATAGATATGTGATAGATGGATGATAGATAATAGATATGTAATAGATGATAGATAGGAGATATGTAATAGATAGATGGATATGTAATAGATTGATGATTGATAGATATGTAATAGATATGTAATAGATTGATGACAGATGGATCTGTAATAGATAGATGATAGATAATAGATAGATATGTAATAGATTGATGACAGATGGATCTGTAATAGATAGATCTAGATATGTAATAGATAGATGGATGCACCATGCAGCAGTTGTTTCCGCTGAGCAGATTTCCTCTTCTAGCGGCTTGTTTATTTGCTGCAGTCGTTCTCCGGATTGCTTTGGAGCATGTGTGACAATTATGTTTGTATCCTGCAGCGTCTGGAGCCGTCTGTGAGGAAAGTGTATGTGAGTAAATAGAACACGAGGGGGGCAGCTTTTAGTGGGTTTCTCACGCCGTGGGGGCATTTACTTGTATATAGACAGGCACAAAGGTGCAGAAGAGATAGGGGAAGCATTCTGCTGGATAATTCTGGTTTCTCTCTGTATCGGCTTATGACTAGCTGTATTTACATACGGTAGAGGTTCTTTATTGTTTTAATTAAGTTTGTGCTTCTTGACCTTGTATACTGTTTTTCTTATACCATTGCTCTTTTTCTGTTAAATTAGTTTTCCTGTTCTGGCAGCTTAATTACAATACATTTGGTATTAACGTTGCCCTATAATCACAACTGCATGTAATTTTTTAGTTCTGGTGCCTTACGTATTTCTTGGTAGCGCTGTGCAGTTTTCTTTAGCTTTATTATTCTTAGAATCTTATACTTTGATTTTTTTTTTTCTTACAGACAAGATGTTAATACAGTAACCAC
Organism: Phyllobates terribilis; assembly: GCF_046119375.1. Taxonomy (NCBI): domain Eukaryota; kingdom Metazoa; phylum Chordata; class Amphibia; order Anura; family Dendrobatidae; genus Phyllobates; species Phyllobates terribilis. The sequence goes on along the minus strand of NW_027362761.1, from coordinate 174,911,787 downwards.
CTGAAAATCTGCCATGAACCATTTAGACGGAGCACAAGAGGTGGAGGGAAGTGATGAGCCTGCAAATGCAGACGTCAACGAATCTGTGGAAGCTGACCTTGAACTTCCAGAAGTTGAAGAAGAACAAGATCCGTACGCGTCTCCTAACTCACGGCGTGCAGCCGCAGAGCAGGATAGACAGTCTGGACAAGATGAAGAAGGAACGCTTGCAAGATCTGCGAGTACGGAGAGTGGGTTTCACAATCACACAGATACTGCGGAGGGGGATGTCATTGCCGGTCAAGTAGATGGATATGACCTTGACAGAGCTCAAGAAAATGAGGATGAGAATGCTTATGCTATTCAGTACAGGCCCGAGTCTGAGGAATACACCGAGAACGCTGAAGCGGAGCACGATGAGGTGCTACATAACAGAACTCTCCCCAATCATTTACACTTTCATGGTATGGACCAAGAGGAGGCCATTAGCGCAGCCTACTCTGGCTATGTCTACACACACAGATTATTTCACAGGGGTGAGGATGAGCAATATGCAGAACCTTATGCAGATTATGGACTGCAGGAACACGTGTATGAAGAAATAGGAGACACTCCAGATTTGGACATCAGGGAGGATCTTCGCCTTTATGAACAAGAGAGAGAAGAAGCTGACAATTATCGGAAGGAAGCCCTAGGTGCTCGTCTCCACCATTATGATGAAAGATCTGATGGAGAGTCAGATAGTCCTGAAAAGGAAGCTGAGTTTGCACCTTACCCAAGAATGGACAGCTATGAGCAAGAAGAAGATATTGACCAAATTGTGGCGGAGGTGAAACAAAGTATGAGCTCCCAAAGCCTAGACAAGGCAGCCGAGGATATGCCAGAAGCTGAGCAAAGTATAGACCATCCTGATCATTCCAAGGGCGGCGTAACTAATGGAAACCTTTCTTCTGCCTCCAAAACTGCTGCTAATGCCGTAGAGATGGTGCAAAGGTACAGTAAGGAAAAGCGTGATGCCATTTCATTGGCTATAAAGGACATAAAGGAGGCGATAGAGGAAGTAAAGACTAGGACAATACGCTCCCCTTACACTCCTGATGAGCCAAAAGAGCCTATTTGGGTAATGAGGCAGGATATCAGTCCAACAAAGGACTGTGATGACCAAACGCCACTAGGTGGAGATGTAAGTATGTCTAGTGCCTACAGAACATCATTCTCATCGGAAACTGCTTGTGACTTTAGAGCTTGATGTGGAGGTCATATAAAGCAATGTTCCCATTGTCAGATGCACATTATAAATGTTACATACTTAATTAAATGGAACCTGTCAGGTGATACATGCTGTTTTCAGAGAAAACATACATGACTGTGATGGTACGGATTGGACATCAATTATCGCCTGTCAGGTTCCCTAGACGAGTAATATGTAGCTTACCAATGCATTTAGATGTTTGGATCTATTATAACATGGCTCTGTTTTTTTATATATAAAAAATAGAGCCATGTTATTACATATATTTATATATTTAACATTTATATACATAACGGCAGATCTGCATAATTTAAAATGTACAAATTGTAAATTTCTTCTAGTGGTTGTATAGTACAAGTGCACAATATTATGCAAATTATTTGTAACCTTCAACAACAAAAAAAGAAAATAATTATGCCGACTGTGTACCAATATTTAATTCATTATAGATTATAGTATAACTGTAGTCCTGTAATCCAGAAGAGCATCCATTAATATGAACTGAAAACGTGGTATAGCATTGTTCAGGTATTTCTGTAAATCCATATTTTCAACAGGTATAAACAACTGGGACATCCCTTTTTAAGGATAAGTCAAATCTGAATGGCTGCTGTGCAATAAAACATTTGCCCAGTTACAGCAGCTTTCTTTGGAGATTATAGCATAGATGATCCCTTTAATAATAGCATGTGCTAAAGAGAGAGGTGACCTTTGTTAAAGAGAACCTGTCATCACGATTTAACCTGTTAAAGTAAAGGTCTGGCCATAATGGCCCTGATGTACTGATTTAATGAATACCTGTAGTGAAAAATCCGTAGCCTGTTTCTTGTTTAATTCATCTTAGAAGTTTTGGTGCAAATCACTCTTCATGCATCGGGGCGAGACTTTAGGTAGGGTCTTCGGCTGTCCTCCAGCCCCCCCTTTTTTAAATTTCGTGCTATTGCAGCCAGCGCACATTCATGTTCCGGTGCTCTTCAGCAAAATGGTGCAGGAGGCGGCGTATGCGCAGATTGACCTCCGGCAGTCTCCAGCAAAAATGTTGCAGGTGGCTGTGCATGTGCAGATTGGGATCTTAGCTCAATGACTAGCTGAGATCTCGATCTGCGCATTCACCGCCATTTTACTGGAGACAGTAAGGTTAATGTGAGCATGTGCCGTCTCTGGCGCCACTTTGCTGGAGACTGTCAGAGGTTAATGTGGATATGCGCCATCTTTAGATGGTCATCCATTTCCACATTACACTGTGTTCCAAATTATTATGCAAATAATATTTTCTCAGATTTTCCCAAATTACCTATATGAATTGCAGTCATTGTAATTTTCCAGTCAAATAACTATTAGAGTACAATTGAAAGGTTTTTGTACAAACTGCCTATGATAACAGTATATTTTTAAAAAAAATAAAAAACTCAAACTGCACTCAAAATGCATGTTCCAAATTATTATGCACAGCAGAGTTTTCAACCTTTTCATGCATGATAATGCCCCGTCTCATGCTGCACATAACACATCTGCATCTCTGGCTGCTATGGGCATAAAAGGGGACAAATTTATGGTGTGGCCCCCATGCTCCCCTGACCTCAACCCCATTGAGAACCTCTGGAGCATCATCAAAAGGAGTGTCTATGATGGCGGGAGGCAGTTCACATCTAAGCAACAGCTCTGGGAGGGTATTCTGTCCTCATGCAAAACAATTGAAGCAGAAACCATCCAAAACCTGACAAATTCAATGGACGATAGAGTTCAGAAGCTCCTTTCGAACAAGCGGTCCTATGTGCAAATGTAACATCACCTAGAATAAAGTTTTGAGTTGAAAACTGTTTGATTTCAGTTTGTAATAACCTGCTAATGCTTATAATTTCAAAAATGACCATTTTTTTGTTCTTTATTAAAATGAAAAGATTGAAAACTCTGCTGTGCATAATAATTTGGAACACAGTGTAGTCAAAGGGTTTGTCTGACAGTAATTTAATGTATATTGTAGAAAAATATTCGCTTCCAGAGGGATGACAGGTGGTACTCTGCACTGTGGGGTCAGTCGTTTCATGCTCTCCATTGAGCACTATTTTATTATGCTTCTAATGAAGGGGAGATAATTGGAGAAGCTGATGTTTCTTTAGTAGCATATTTTTTGCATTATAAAGCACAAACCACATTTAAACGATCCCATTTTGTGTCAGTAGGTTCCTATTAGAATGGGGCTGTATCTTCTGTCCATTCCATTGTTCCCCTGATCAATAATTAATGTGGCAGATAAGAAGCCGGCCTTGCATTATTGAACAGGTTTCAGGTGCACAATGAACGTTACATAAATGAGTAAGGAAAGAGGGCAGAAAATGGACCTCCGCTGAGCCCTGTGGAAAAAGCCTGGTCCTGTGCCTCGCCACGTCATAAAAAGCAGTGCCCCGGAGTGGGCAGATATAAACGCAGCAATAAAATTGTCCAGTTAACATTGCGTATTTAATTGCATTAAGCAGATGGCTGTGCGTGGAATCATCAGCAATCTTGTGCTGAAATGTCTTTTTATTGCCTAATCTCTTGGAATCTAAAAACCATGACATCAGCGATGCTACCTGCCCAAATTGAGTGTGCGTCTCCCTGGCATATAACTCTAATGGAATTAATTCTAATTTATTGTGCCAGTGCCAGAGCATGCCTAGTGCGAAAGCAGGATGAATCATGGCAATTAAAAGTGTGAACCTGTCAATCGCTTTTAATAGAATAGCTGTGGTTTTCTTATTAATAAACCAAAGTAACATAAAAGTGTGATGAAATTAAGTTTTATCACAAATCAAATGATTTTTTTATACTGATAGGTTAGTTAAACTTAAGCCAATTACACATTAAGCTATGTGTATGGCAAAGACGTGATTTTTTCCTACCCCATAAATGTTGATTTTCTAAGTAAGAAAAAGTAGATGTCACAGCTGACCTGCTCCCCCCTCCCTCACAATCACCTTTGCACACGCTCTTTAGATGGTTCAATACAAAAGATAGGGTCAGAGTCTGTTCATTGTGGCTAATGTACATGTGTATATCCAGGAAGAGGAAGAGTCTAAAAAAGCCTCAGTGGCCGGTGTATCAATTTCAAGATATTTATTTTTAATACAGATGTTATATGGGAAAAAATAATTGCCAGAAATGTTTAAAAATTACATTTAATGCCCAAAAAAATTATTTTCATTTTTTTTTGCCTATTCTGAGAGTTAATATTTATAGGATATGTGTTTATGTATACAATGACCATCTTAAATGAATCCACAGCTTCTTTACAGCATCAGATTGTATGTGCAAGAATTCTAGATGTCATCCATGGAGGCAACCTACACCTCACCTGGTTGTTCCAGAACCCTTTAACCCCTTAGTGACCACTAGACTTTTTCTCCTGTAACTGTCACCTGTACACTATAGCGGACAACTTGCTGCATCAGCCAAGATCAGTGTTGGCACCGACCATGGACGTTTAACCCCTTAGTTTCTGCTGTCAATAGTGACTACAGAATCAAAATAGTGCGGGGGCTTCCTCTTTAGACCCATCGGCACCCTGAGATCTTGATTGTGTGGTCCTGATGTTTGCCTTGGAGTCTTCCGTTTATAGCGACCTGTTCAGAAGTCATCAAAATTTAGGTGGTCAAAATAAACTTTTTCATTCTTTCCATGCCACTTTCCATTACTTCCTGAAAAGAACCAGAAGGGTTATTGAACTACCTGAAAGCAGTTTTAAATACGTTGAAGGGTGCAGTTTTTAACCCCTTCGCAACCCTGGGATTTTCCGTTTTTGCATTTTCGTTTTTTGCTCCCCTTGTTCCCAGAGCCATAGCGTTTTTATTTTTTGGTCAATATGGCCGTGTGAGGGCTTATTTTTTGCGGGACGAGTTGTACTTTTCAACGCCATTACTAGTTTTACCATATCGTGTACAGGAAAACGGGGAAAAAATTCCAAGTGCGGTGAAATTGCAAAAAAAGTGCAATACCACAGATGTTTTTCTTTTTTACCACGTTCACTGAATGCTAAAACTGACCTGCCATTATTATTCTGCAGGTCATTACGAGTTCGTAGACACCAAACATGTATATATTTTTTTTTTTAGTTAAGTGGTAAAAAAAAAATTCCAAAATTTGGTAAAAAAAAAAATAAAAAATATAGCGCCATTTTCAAAGACCCGTAGCGTCTCCATTTTTCGGAATCTGGGGCCGGGTGAGGGCTTATTTTTTGCGCACCGAGCTGAAGTTTTTACTTGTACCATTTTGGGGTAGATCCGATGTTTTGATCGCCCGTTATTGCATTTTATTGCAATGTTGCTGCAACCAAAAAACTTAATTCTGGCATTTAGAATTTTTTTCTCGTTACGCCGTTTACCGATCGGATTAATTCTTTTTTATATTGATAGATCGGGCGATTCTGAACGCGGCGATACCAAATATGTGTATGTAGGTTTTTTTATTATTATTTTATTTTGAATGGGGCGAAAGGGGGGTGATTTAAACATTTATAATTTTTTTACATTTTTTTAAAAACATTTTTTTTTCACTTTTTGCTTGCTTCTATAGTCTCTATAGGAGACTAGAAGCAGCACTTGTCTGATCTCCTCTGCTACATACAGATGATCAGCAGATCACCTGTATGTAGCAGAAATGGTCCTGTGCTATGAGTGCCGACCACTAGGTGGCGCTCATAGCGACCAGCTCATGACAACCACTGGAGTCTGCTGCAGACCCAGGGTTGTCATGAACAATCATCGGTGACCCGCGATCACGTGACGGGGTCACCGATGGGCAGGGTAAGTGACGCGCTTCCGGCGCGGCACTGTTAAATGCCACTGTCAGAGATTGACAGCGGCATTTAACATGTTAACAGCCGCGGGTGGATCGCGATTCCACCTGCGGCTGTTGCGGGCACATGTCAGCTGCAATAATCAGCTGACATGTGCCCGATTCAGTGCGGGCTCAGCGCCGGAGCCCTCACTTAAACGGGGGATTACAGCCTGTGCGTACTAATACATCACAGGCTGTAAAGGGGTTAAAATGATATCACTTTTGGGTGGTTTCCAACATATACGACCCCCAAAGTCACTTGAAAGCTGAACAGGTCCTTATAAAAATAAGTTTTGTAAATTTCCATGAAAAATGACAACTACATTTTTAAACCTTCTAAAATGCTAACAAAATAAAACAACACTTTACAAATGGTGCTGATGTAAAGCAGACATGAAGGGAAGGAAATGTTATTTATTAATGTTTTGTGTGGTAGAACTATTGGGATTAAAGGGATTGTCATTCAAAGTTTGAAAATTGCAATTTTTAAAACCTTTTTGTACAATTTCTAATATTTTTAAAAATTAACGCAAAATATATCAACCTAAATTTACCATTAATATAAAGTATCATGTCGCAAAAAAAACAGTCTCAAAATCAAAGGGACATGTTGAAGCGTTCCAGAGTTATTACTACATAAAGTGACACTGCTCAGGGTTCAAAAAATTGGTCCGGTCACTACCACACCCTGGTGTAATTTTTCAGTATCTGGATGCATACTGGTGCATATAGTGACACAGCATTAGCTATATGGTCTGTGACCGCTTAAAAAAAATTCTTTATAAGAATTCGCAAGTGAGACAAAATCAGTATTTCTAATGCACAAGAAACCATTTACATACACTACTCAAAAAATAAAGGTAACACTTAAACAACAGAATTTAACTCCAAGTGAATCAAACTTCTGTGAAATCAAACTGCCCACGTAGGAAGCAACACTGATTGACAATCAATTTCACATGCTGGTGTGCAAATGGAATAGACAATAGATGGAAATTATTGGCAATTATCAAGACACACTCAATAAAGGAGTGGTTCTGCAGGTGGGGACCACAGACCACATCTCAGTACCAATGCTTTCTGGCTGATGTTTTGGTCACTTTTGAATGTTGGTTGTGCTTTCATACTCGTGGTAGCATGAGATGGACTCTACAACCCACAGAAGTTGCTCAGGTAGTGCAGCTCATCCAGGATGGCACATCAATATGAGCTGTGGCAAGAAGGTTTGCTGTGTTTGTCAGCGTAGTGTCCAGAGGCTGGAGGCGCTACCAGGAGACAGGCCAGTACACCAGGGGACGTGGAGGGGGCCGTAGGAGTGCAACAACCCAGCAGCAGGACCGCTACCTCCACCTTTGTGCAAGGAGGAACAGGAGAAGCACTGCCAGAGCCCTGCAAAATCACCTCCAGCAGGCCACAAATGTGCATGTGTCTGCACAAACAGTTAGAAACCGACTCCATGAGGGTGATATGAAGGCCCGACGTCCACAGATGGGGGTTGTGCTCACAGCCCAACATCGTGCAGGATGCTTGGCATTTGCCACAGAACACCAGGATTGGCAAAGTCGCCACTGGCGCCCTGTGCTCTTCACAGATGAAAGCAGGTTCACACTGAGCACATGTGACAGACGCCGTGGAGAGCGATCTGCTGGCTGCAACATCCTTCAGCATGACCTGTTTGGCAGTTGGTTAGCAATGGTGTGGGGTGGCATTTCTTTGGAGGGCCGCACAGCCCTCCATGTGCTCGCCAGAGGTAGCCTGACTGCCATTAGGTACCGAGATGAGATCCTCAGACCCCTTGTGAGACGATATGCTGGTGCGGTTGGCCCTGGGTTCCTCCTAATGCAGGACAATGCCAGACCTCATGTGGCTGGAGTGTGTCAGCAGTTCCTGCAAGATGAAGGCCTTGAAGCTATGGACTGGCCCGCCCGTTCCCCAGACCTGAATCCGATTGAGCACATCTGGGACATCATGTCTCGCTCCATCCACCAACGTTGCACCACAGACTGTCCAGGAGTTGGCAGATCCTTTAGTCCAGGTCTGGGAGGAGATCCCACAGGAGACCATCCGTAACCTCATCAGGAGCATGCCCAGGTGTTGTAGGGAGGTCATACAGGCACGTGGAGGCCACACACAATACTGAGCCTTATTTTGACTTGTTTTAAGGACATTACATCAAAGTTGGATCAGCCTGTAGTGTGTTTTTCCACTTTAATTTTGGCGGTGACTCCAAATCCAGGCCTCTATTGGTTAATAAATTTGATTTCCATTGATGATTTTTGTGTGATTTTGTTGTCAACACATTCAACTTTGTACAGAACAAAGTATTCAATGAGAATATTTCATTCATTCAGATCTAGGATGTGTTATTTCAGTGTTCCCTTTATTTTTTTGAGCAGTGTACTATAACATTGTTAAAAGGGTTTAAGCTGTAGCAAATATTGGGGGATAAAACTTAACACTTAATATCAATTATATTAAGATCGTACAAACACAATACAACATTTATTAGACACAAACTATAAAAATGACTAGACAAATCGGGATGTCTAGAATCTCCAGATTGCTAGTGACAAGGTCACAGAAGCTGCATATATATATATATATATATATATATAATATGCTTTATCTAATGTAGGCTCATAATCTGTCAGCCAAACATGCCCAAAACCATTCATGTGATAATCAGATGCGGACATACACCTTGTGTATAAAGTGTCATAAACGAAAGGTCTCACCCAGTTCCTCAAATAATTCACATGTATCTGAAATGGGTCTTCATGGGAGAGAGGGCGTACTACTAGTGCCCGATCATCATCATTTTTTGCAGATGAGCGACCAAGGACTACTTCCCAGGGAACCCTTGCCATGTGTACGCATTTTACTGTGCACATGTTTTAGGCAGGTGAGGAAAATTGCTGCTAAAGTGAACGCTTCTATTTTTTAAAGCATTCTCATAGTCTTTTTAATCCGCTAACAAAAATCCCCTAAAACCAATTTTTATTATCAAATGCTTAAAATTCCAAACATGCAGATCAAATCACAAATATACAATAATAGTGAAAAAATTGCTCAATAAACAAGATAAATCTTATATAAATATTTACATAGACAGTAGGGATACAGGACAAACTACTCTCCCTAGTATTCCCTGAAGACATGGTACTACCTAGCCGCGGACATTGGCTCCCTAAATGAACGCAATGGCGCCCCTGCTCCTCGTAGACTGACCCTATGATGCCCTAGATTTCCCTATCCACAATGTCACTTGAGTCATAGGAGTCCCAATAAATATAGCTGCCATGGATAAATAACAGTCAGATAATAAAAGCATAAGCTAGTATTGCTCAGCTAGTCACCACTACCCATTAAAGGGGTATTCCCATCTCCAAGATCCTATCCCAATATGTAGTAGGTGTAATAATAATAATATTACCAAATACTACCAATTAGAAATGTAGTACAGATTTTCTGATTCGCTATGTCTCTTTCCTCACTTGCAGGCATTGCAGGACCTTAGGTATCCATGGTTACGACCACTAGCAGCTAGCTAACTAACTGTCACTATATCAATGGTCGTAACCATGGTTACGTAAGGTCCTGCACTTGAGGAAAGAGACATAATTTTTCAGATTCACTATGCTACATTTCTAATTGAAGCTATTTTCTAATATTTATTATTATTATTACACCTACTACATATTGGGATAGGATCTTGGAGATGGGAATACCCCTTTAAAGATACATAAAATACATCCAGCATGTTCCCATCATAATCATCTGATCACACACTGCACGCTAATGTGTTTCCCCTCTGTGTTTTGGTTCATCAGGAGGCCCTTGGATTAATGGATATCTGTCCAAATATCAGATGCCAATAGCTATCCTGCAATACCATAGTAGTTATCTGACTGTTGTTTATCCATGGCAGCTATATTCATTGGCACTCGTATGACCAGTGATATTGTGAAAAGGGAAATCAAGGCATCATACGGTCAGTCTACGAGGAGTGGGGGCGCCATTGCATTCATTTTAGGGTGCCGGCCTCCGCGGCAAGGTAGTGCCACGTCTTCAGGGAATATTAGGGAGAATATCATAGGTTGTCCTGTATCCCTACTGTCCATGACTATATTAATATAGGATTTATTTTGCTAATTGAGCAAATTTTTCACTTTCACTGTATAATTATTACCGTAATTAATTTGTATGTTTGGAATTTTAAGCATATATTGATAAAAATTGGTTTCAGGGTATACTTGTTAGCTGATTATTTTTGTCCTATGGTAGTGTTGCATTTATATGAGCCTTTTTCATAGTCTTTTTCTCAATTAGCAAAATGCAAAGTGAACGAACAAAAGAGAAATCTAAATCAAATTAGTGTGACCACCCTTTGCCTTCAAAACAGCTTCAATTCTTCTACATACACTTATCCTTTGAAGGAACCTAGCAGAAAGGTTGTTCCAAATGTCTTTGAGAGCTAACCACAGATCCTCTGTGGATGTAGACTTGTGCAAATCCTTCTGTCTCTTTATGTAATCCCACATAGACATGATATTGATATCAGGGCACTGTGGAGGCCTTATAATCACTTCCGGGATCTACTACACCCATCTACTGTTAGGAGAAATTTGGACAGAAGTGGCCTTTATGGAGGAATTGTGGTAAATAATCTATACCTTTTTAACATGGAAACAAGGCCAAGCGACTCAAATATACACCAAAACATACAGTAGGAACTGGGTGCAAAAAAATGTCAGCTGGTGTTGTGGACTGATGAGTCAAAATGTGAAATATTTGTCTGTAACAGAAGGCAGATTGTTTGCTGATGACTGGAGAGCGATACAATAATGGAGTTGCATTTCAGAAAATGGAGTTGGGGATTTGGTCAGGATTAATAGTGTCCTCAACAATGAGAAATACAGGTAGATAGCTATCCAGTGTGCATTACCATCACACAGTCAACTGATTGGCTCTGATTTTATTCTGCAGTAGGACAACGACCCCAAACATAAAGCCAATATCATTAACAACTATACTCCACATAAAGTAAAATAAAGAGTCCAGAAAGTGACGATGTCAGAGACTTAATCTCAACAGTTTTGAGGCTGTGTGGGATTATATGAAGATGCAGATGGATTTTCTAAAACCTATATGCACACAAGATCTGTGGTTCGTTCTCCAAGATGTTTGGAACAATCTCCCTTCCGAGTTCTTTCAAAGACTGTGTACAAGTGTACTTAGAAGAATTGCTGCTGTTTTGAATGCAAAGGCTGTTTACAACAGATATTAATTTGATTTAGATTTCTCTTTTGTTCATTCACTTTGCATTTTGTTAATTGATAAAATTAAACTATTAACACTTCTATTTTTCAAAGCGTTCTTACTTTGCAGCATTTTCCCACACCTGCCTAAAACTGTTGCACAGTTCTGTGTATTTTGCAGAAGGATTTTCGAATCATTATCCTCTAAATGCCTTGGTGACCGAGTGAGCGTGGATTCAGTCATGCCTACATAATAAGATTGATTTTTTTTTTTTAATAAGGAGTTAATTATTACCTCCACATTTGAAGGCTCTTTTCAGAATATATTAGAAAATTGGTTAAATAAGTTTCCTGATATAGTGATGAGTTTAAGGTTCTAATTGAACATATTAAAGTGCTAAACGATACCCTGTCATCTATCTACCAACTTTACTTACCATATTTTACATTTTCCAGTTTGATTGTTTTTATTTTTCCATGTCTTATTTATCCCTTGCCACCCCAGTACTAGCTCTTCGCTGCTTCCTCCATTCTTTGTCTATATGACTGCAGCTGTGATGGCGAGTTGACGACATGTTACCTTTGCCGCCAGTCACTGGGCTTAAAGGGGATGTTGATGTAGGCTTCCAACTTCTGTTATTCGTTATTTACAATATATAATATAAAGTACAACAAATTTTTATACTCTGTTTACACCTGTGTCACTTAAAGGGGTTGTCCACTACTTGGACAACCCCTCCTCAATTCTCCCGTGTAGAATAAAAACAGCCTATGCTGCCCTCCGGTACCAGTGCCATTCCAGCAACTCGACACCTGGTCTCCCAGGGCTTACATGTCGTTGATATGCCACGTGAGCCCTGCAGTCAATCAGCGGTTTCTTCACGATCACTTCCTTCAGACATAACTGACATGCAGAGAAGGTCAGAAAAGCAGCAGAAGCTCTCTCTTCATCCAGGTGTCAGTTTGGTCCTAAAGGAAGTGAGAGTGCAGCAGCCACTGATTGGCTGCAGGGCTCACGTGGCAGAACCATGTCAGACAAGACCTGGTAGATCAGGCGCTGACGTCTTTGGAATGGCATAGGCTATTATTATTTTGCATGGCCAGAATATCGCAATGGAGAGGGGGTGATCAAAGTAGTGAACAATCTCTATAATTTCCTTTTTTCTGTTCCGTTTTAGGTATGGAGAAATGGAATTCATGCAGATTACAGATCAGTTACATGATGGCACCTGAAGAACCCCATTGACTATTATGGCATCCGTCTGGTTTCCGTTCCACTATAATGTACAAGAAAACAAATAGTATAGCATGATGGACGGACACAATAACGGAAACAAGACGTAGCTCATTATAGTCAATGTATCATCTGTACACTGCATAAATTCAGTTTTTCCTTTCCAAACATGGAACAAAGAAGCAGAATTGCAAAATGCAGATGTGAACAGAGCCTTTCCTGAACACTTGTTACATTTTCCTCTATTCGATGTGTATTGTAGCTAGATGGGAAGGAACACGTTTGTCTACTGGTTGAAAGGAATCTGGGTAGGTCATGTAAAATTTACAGGAAAGTAATTGATCAGGTCTGAAATAAGTGTGGTGTAACCGCTCTCCGATTACCTTGTCCTGCATACTTGGGTTGTTGTTTTAGTACCTCCATAGAAATACACATTGTATCCTGCATGCTCCTGGGAACACCTGCTTCTTTATTACTCCTAGTCTACCCCACAATTGCCCAATGGAGAATTTTTGGACCTATCAAGCTGAATATCGTGATGAAGATGTAAGTGCTCAGTGTGAACCATTATATCACCCTAACTGCTTCATCTCTAGCATTGCCTGTATATCTTTTCATGGTAATGAACAAATTGAATTTTGGGATTTAGGATATCGGAAATGCATCTAGATTGAAAAGAAATCTAGAGAATTAGAAACTTTGATACTTTTACTATATCTCACTAGCTGTGACTTCTTCTGAATGTTGTAGGGGTAACATAACTCTTATTACTACATCTCTCAGTAACCCTATTATGCCCCATGTTTGAAAGCAACTTGAGAACACAGATTTTTATGAAATACGTTTTGGCAGTTTCATAATAATAAAAGAAAATCTGTGCTTAATGTTCAATGTCTAAGATTTGTCGAATCTTAAAGATATGAGATGTTGTTTTGGATTTTCTCTATTAATTTCAAATTTCTAGTTTTTGTTACGCAAACCTGATATTGTTCATATTTTGGTCATTAGACATCCTTCATGCCAAGTAGAAGCCACTGTAGGTAGCACTGGCAAGGCTTAGCTTCTGATAGATGCTCAGTGACCATAGATCATACCGAAAAAGAACGAAAAATCCACTAGCATCCCTTTCTACTTTTTAACACCAATACTTAAACTAGTGTTAATAAAAAAAAAAAAGCCACATGGCTGTTAGTGGACTTTTTATTTCTCTGAATCTTTCAAGCCAGGGTCACAAATTTCAAGTGCAATGAGTCGGATCTTCAGCTTTTGCCATTTCTCATCCATTACTGTGTAGGACCTGCTACATGGCTACATTTTCTTTGAATAGGGAATTGTTATTTTGTACATTGTCCCAGGTGACATCAAAGAACCTCAGCCGATTTATTCTAGGCAGCAGGGGTTCCAAGGCTTGGATCCCTATCAGTCTGAAATTGATGACATATTTGTCTATGTGCAATGAATATTGGCCATATTGAGCGAATTGGGTCCCATAACCCCTGTTTACTTCTCCAAAAGGGATTAGATAATGTGGACATTAGAGAGAGCCACATGCATGATTACCTCCTCTTTGGAGTGCTTAGTAGAGGAGAAGGGGCACGCATTATTTTAATAGTTTGGATTCAGTGGAATGTGCACCTATTAGACATTTATGGTATGTACTTCCATATGTCACACATGTCCGAGATGGTAGGACATTGTGGCCCCTGGAAATTGTTTGACTTTGTGTTCTTCATAACAAAAAACGTTGTGCAGTCCCAACCTATAGAGTGTCTCAGATTATTGGCTAACATAGAACCCAGGAGCTGTTTATGGCAACCGGTATATGCTGTAGACGGGCTGTTGTAATCTGATAATTATAATACTCCATCATTTGTGTTGTTATCCAGCTTCCTTTTTTTTTAGACAAAAACATTGTGGAGGCCACATTTGCTAAGTGATTTATTGTTGTGACAACGTGGCATTGTAAGAAGTGGTTGGGGGCAATACTCTGTACCTGTAACCACCACTGGTTGACATCACACCTACAACAACCTATAACAGCACTGCCAATAGGGAAGTAGACAAACTCACTCTAGGATAAATATCCATGTTTTTGGGTGTGTGTTTTTCATATATTAATCTATTTAGTGGACTCTTCTGGTTTCTATTCACCTTTTTAAACACCATTTACCTCTGCTAAAAGGGAATATTTCACTAGGTTTTTGCCACCTAATCTACGAGCAGCATAATGTAAGAAGAAATCCGAATTCCAGCCATGTATCACTTGCTGGGCTGCTTGCTGCAACTTTTATAATTTCCTGCTAAAACTGATGGAGACCTGAGTAGTCTACTGATAAAATCAGACATGCTTTCTGAAGAGTCACACATTCATATACAACAAGTCATAGAATAGTGCAGTAAATAAGAGAAGTGATGTGAAGCCGAACTATCAATGTGGAAAGGGGAAAGTTGTGGCAGTAAATATATGGGTGTAGATCATAGATAAGGAGTATGAAACTTTTATTGTCCACTGATTGACGTCTGGTCTATAGTTGTGATGCCCTCATTAGGTTTAAGGGGCACATTCCTAAAAGGCGATCTCCAGTTTCAGAAAACCCCATTTCCTAGGCTGCAAAAATGTATTCCTTCCGGCAGCCTCGGGCTTTCAGTCACAGAGGCGAGGCTTCAGTCAGCGCTCAGTACACAGTGAGCAGCGGCTGTAACCATGTTGCGGCACTGACTGATAGTCAGCTCTGCAGTGCAGAGTTGGCTGTCAGTCAACGCCGGGGATGTGGTTACAGCCGCCGCTCACTATGTACTGAGCTGCATAGGCCGCGCCTCTGTGACTGAAAGCCTGAGGCTGCTGGAAGGAATAGATTTCTTCTATTCCCAGAAGGCTTTCAATGCGGTAGCTGCACAGCTTTAGAATGCTATTAACCTGCAGGTATGGGGTTAATCAGATTTTTGACATGACAGGCCTTTAACACTATGTGTTTATAATGTAATAACAATTGCATCTCACTCTTAGTACTCTCCCAACCTGTTCGGAGTTGGGACACTGCCTCTGCCACAGCCCAGAAATGCAAATAGAAATGGCATGGTTGTGCAGCTGGTCAAAACTGTGAGCTTTTCCATGCTGCAAGCAAAGACCGCTTTGCCTCCTCAGCATGGGAGACGTTCCGGTGGGACTGAAGTTGGCCGTATCCAGCCATTTGGCCAAATTCAGAGCAGCGCTTGCAAGCTCTAAAGTCTTGGGAGATGAAAATGCACACCGGATCAGTCTGTTGTGCTGAAACCAGCGAATTGGACTAACTTTTCCCAAATGCCCATGGGCGTGTTTAGGTGTCATAATCAGCCAAATTTTTCAAATCTGATGTGTTTCACTTTATGTGGCAATAACTCTGGAATGTTTTAACATATCCTGGAGATTTTAAGATTGTATTTTTTCATGACACATAATACTTTGTTAATGCTAAATTTATGTTTTGCGTTAATTTATTAAAAAAACGTCCGAAATTTGACACATTTTAAAAAAAATTGAAATTTTCAAACTTTGAATCCCTTTGTGCCAGCGATTGTCATACGACACAAAATAATTAATAAATAATATTTATCTCATGTTTGCTTTACATCAGCACAATTTGTAAGATGTTTTTATTTTTTAAGGAGATTAGAAGGTTTAAAAATCTAGCAGTCATTTTTTTTTCAAGGAAATTTATAAAACGGATTTTTTTTTAGGGACTTGTTCAGTTTTGAAGTGACTTTGGAGGACTTAGTCATGTCCGAAAGTGTTAGCACCCTTGCAATTGTTCTAGAAAATGTAGCATTTCTCCCAGAAAATTATTGAAATTATGCATGTTTTGTTATACACATGTTTATTTCCTTTGTGTATGTACAAAACAAAAAATAAGAAAAAAGGCAAATTGGAAATAATTTCACACAAAACCCCAAAAATGGGCCGGAGAAAATTTGTTGGCACCATCAACTTAATTGGTTGCGCACCCTTTAGAATAAATAACTGCAATCAATCTCTTCCTATAACCACCAACAAGCTTCTTACACCTCTCAACTGGAATTTTGGACCACTCTTCTTTTGCAAACTGCTCCAGGTCTCTCATATTCCATTGTTGCCTTCTCCAAACAACAATTTTAAGATCTCTCCAAATGTGTTCAATGGGATTTCAATCCAGATTCATTGCTGGCCACTTCTGAACTCTCCAGCGCTGTAATGCACACGCCCGGGCTGAGCGGCGTGTGCGTGTGATTCCACTGGACCGTGCCGGAGAGTGAATGCCTGGAGGGGCGTAACTAGGTATTCACCCGATCCGACCAGGGTCGCACGACGGCATACGACGCCAGTGCACCAAGGAGGAACCGAGCAGAGGGACCAGTTGCTACTCCAGGACAGACCCCGGACACGGCTGTTGACCCACACAGGGGAATACAGGAAAAGACAGGTTAGGCTGGCACACAGACTGGTGGGTATAGGCAGGCACGACTGGTATGCAGGCAGGCGGGTATGCTGGCAGGGGGATACAGGCAAGCACGGCTAGAGTGCAGACAGGGAGGCACTAGCAGGTTGGAACACAGGCGGGATAGGACCCAGTACACACTGGGACTCAGGAACAGAACCACAGATGTGGCGGACGAACACAGCAGAGTGAGGCCGCCCAGAGAGGTGAGCGAGAGCAGGGCAAGACGAGGCCGCCTAGAGCGGTGAGCGAGAGTAGAGCAGGACGAGGCCGCCTGGAGCGGTGAGCAAGAGAAGAGCAGGACGAGGCCGCCTGGAGCGGTGAGCGAGAGAAGAGCAGGACGAGGCCGCCTGGAGCGGTGAGCGAGAGAAGAGCAGGACGAGGCCTCCTGGAGCGGTGAGCAAAGGGTCAGAGCGGAGCGAGACTGCCGGAGCAGTGAGAAAAGGGTCAGAGCGGAGCGAGACTGCCGGAGCAGTGAGCAAAGGGTCAGAGCGGAGCAAGACTGCCGGAGCAGTGAGCAAAGGGTCAGAGCGGAGCAAGACTGCCGGAGCAGTGAGCAAAGGGTCAGAGCGGAGCAAGACTGCCGGAGCAGTGAGCAAAGGGTCAGAGCAGGCCAGAACCGCCGGAGCGGTGAGCAAAGGCAGTGCAGGCTAGAACCGCCGGAGCGGTGAGCAAGGCAGTGCAGGCTAGAACCGCCGGAGCGGTGAGCAAGGCAGAGCAGGCTAGAACCGCCGGAGCGGTGAGCAAGGCAGGGCAGGCTAGAACCGCCGGAGCGGTGAGCAAGGCAGGGCAGGAGGGACAGGGCTCTGTTCACACGGAACAGACAGAAAGGGAAAGGCAGAACCTGATACCCACAGGGTACTTGCAGTGAAGTAGCGAGTGGACCACAAACTCACAAACGGAAGTACAGAGACAACGAGCAGGAGTTAGGTACGAGTACAGACTCTGATGAAAAAGGAAAGGTACAGACACAGGAAACGGGCTAGAAGAGTATACACACAAGAACAGACACAGAAGCAAGATACAGGAGCGGGTCTAGGTATGCAACCCCTAGAAGGCGGGAGGAACAGGCTAGGAGCGTGTTCAGACAGAACAGACAAGATACGGGAGCGGGTCTAGGTATGCGGCCCCTAGGAGGCGGAACGAACAGGCAAGGAGCGTGTTCAGACAGGATTGGAAATACAGCCTACAAGAAAGGCAAGCAAGCAAACACAGAAAGGGACCTGGCACATTCAGAGTGAAAGAGCACACTGAATGAAACACAATGCTCAGGCAGGGATTCATTGGAGCAGCTGGGTTAAATACCAGGTGACAGACAGGAATAGGGTGAGGACGCACAAGGGGTGTGTCTGCAGCAGGTACAAGAAACAGGAAGTGATCGGGCGCCGCCCTTAAGCAGCAGACACAGAGGCAAGCAGACAGCATGGAGAGAAGCCAGGCTAGCAGACTGGACTGGAGATCAAGTGCGCGCTCTTGCACAGTGGGAGATGGACCACTATGCAAGGACGCCGCCAGGTATGTTACAAGCGCTTTGTTTTCATCCATTTTTGTCTGCTTCATGAAATGTTTGGGTTCATTTTCCTGCTGGAAGACCTAGGACACAAACCAGCTTTCTGACACAGGGCACTACATTGTGATGCATAATCCTTTGGAAATCTTCAGATTTCATGATGCCTTCAGAGGCAGCAAAACAATCCAAAAACATCTTTGAATCTCCACCATATTTGACTGTAGGCACTTTGTTCTTTTCTTTGTAGGCCTCATCCCGTTTTCAGTAAACAGTAGAATGATGTGATCTGTCCACAAGACACTTTCCCAGAAGGATTTTGCCGTAGTGTTTCATTTCATTCAAATGTTGATGGATAATTTGCTCTGACACTGGTGCACTCTGAGCCTGTAGGACAGCTTGAATTTCTTTAGAACTTGATTGGTGCAGCTTATCCCCCATCCGGACTATCCTTCGTTGCAACCTTTCATCAATTTTTCTCTGCTGTCCATGTCCAGGGAGATTAGCTTCAGTGCCATGGGTTGTAAACTTCTTGATTATGTTGCGCTCCATGGACAGAGGAACATCAAGATCTCTGGAGGTGGACTTGTGAGCTTGAGATTTTCGATATTTTTCAACAATTTTGTTTTTCCAGTCCCCAGACAGTTTTCTTCTCCTCTTTCTGTTCTCCATGCCTTGTGTGGCACACACAGACACACAATGCAAAAATTGCGTCAACTTCTCCCCTTTTTATCTGGTTTCAGGTGTGATTTTCATATTGCCCACACCTGTTACTTGCCACAGGTGAATGTGAACGAACATCACATGCTTGAAACAAAGTTGTTTACCCTCCATTTTGGAAAGGTGGCAACAATTTTGTCCTTCCCATTTTGCGGGTTTTCTGTGAGATTATATCCAATTTGCCTTCTTTTCTCTGTTTTTTTGTGTTGTTCCAATACACACAAAGGAAATTAACATGTATAACTAAACAAGTGTAATTGCAATAATTTTCTGGGAGAATTTTAAGGGTGCCAACACTTTCGGCCATGACTGTATATATTATTTGGAAAAAACTATGTTCTTCAAATGTATAAAAACTCACTGAGCTAAAGGAATCTGTCGTAATCTATAAATTGCTGTAGGTAGAACATGTCAGGTCTACTGCACCCACTTGACAATTCAGCAAACTCTCTTTTGGCATTCCTAAACACGTATGTACTCTTACCATACAGTGTGAATCCACAACACCTCTACCTCTTAGTATCCCCATAAGTCACGTAAGCCTCAGCTCTGCTTCATCTGCAAATATCTCATGAGCAGGTTGTCGACAGGTTTTTCGTGGTCAGTACCTGCTGACTTAACGATTTATGATTGTAAAATAAAAATGGCTGCTGGGACTTGTAATGCAAAACAGATGAAACATACAAAGTTAGATTCCAAGCAAAATATTTTATTTCTGCTGTAAAAAGAAAATGAGAAACCTAGATTAACCCCTTAATGACCGGAGCACTTTCCAATTTATTTATTTTTTTTACCACGTTCACTGAATGCTAAAACTGACCTGCCATTATTATTCTCCAGCTCATTAAGAGTTCATAGACACCAAACATGTATAGCTTCTTTTTTATTTACCGGTAAGTGGTGAAAAAAAAAATCCAAAGTTTGCTTAAAAAAAAAAAAAAAAAGCCATATTCCGAGACCTGTAGCCTCTCCATTTTTCGTGATCTGGGGCTGGGTGGGGGCTTATTTTTTGTGCGTCGAGCTGACATTATTGATACCCTTTTGGGGTAGATTAAATCTTTTGATCACCCGTTATTGCATTTTATTTCAATGTTCCGGCAACCAAAAAAAATGTAATTCTGATGTTTTAGAATTTTTTTTCTCGTTACCCCATTTACCGATCGGATTAATTCTTTTTTTATATTGCTAGATCGGGGCATTCTGAATACAGCGATACCAAATATGTGTATGTGGGTTTTTTTTTTTTTATTATTTTATTTTTGAATGGAGCTAAAGGAGGGTGATTTAAACTTTATGGGGGTTTTTTATTTATTTTTTTAATATTTTTCAAAACCTTTTTTTTTTTTACACTTTTTGCTTGCTTCAGTAGTCTCCATGGGAGACTAGAAGCAGCAATTAACTGATCCCCTCTGCTACCTACAGGCCATGAGCAGATCACCTGTATGTAGCAGAAATGCTCACTTGCTATGAGCGCTGACCACTGAGCAGCGCTCATAGCAATCTAGACATGACAACCACAGGGGTCTGCTGCAGACCCCGGGTTGTCATGCCAACCCATCGGTGACCCGCGATCATGTGACTGGGTCACCGATGGGCGGATTCAGTGATGTACTTCCCGGAAGCGCAAGTTAAATGCCGCCGTCTGAGATTGACGGTGCCATTTAACTGGTTAACAGCCACGGGTGGATTGCAATTCCACCCGCGGCTGTTGCGGGCACGTGTCAGCTGTATAGATCAGCTGACATGTGCCCGGTTCAATGCAGGCTCAGCGCTGGAGCCTGCGCTGAACTTGGGGGTTCCGACGTGGTGCGTACTAATACACACCACGTCAGAAAGGGGTTAAGAAACCAGCAGTATTACTATTTTCTTTCTGTAAATAGTGACTGCAGCCAGCCTTAGAAAATCTGACCCATTTATTTGACTCCATGTTTTATATAGAGAATGCCAAGAGTGTGCAAAGCAGTCATCAAAGCAAAAGGTGGCTACTTTGAAGAACCTAGAATATAAGACATATTTTCAGTTGTTTCACACTTTTTTGTTAAGTATATAATTCCACATGTGTTAATTCATAGTTTTGATGCCTTCAGTGTGACTGTACAATTTTCATAGTCATGAAAATACAGAAAAATCTTTAAATGAGAAGGTGTGTCCAAACTTTTGGTCTGTAGTGTGTGTGTGTGTGTGTGTGTGTGTGTGTGTGTGTGTGTGTGTGTATATATATTGTAATGCACACGCCCGGGCTGAGCGGCGTGTGCGTGTGATTCCACTGGACCGTGCCGGAGAGTGAATGCCTGGAGGGGCGTAACTAGGTATTCACCCGATCCAACCAGGGTCGCACGACAGCATACGACGCCAGTGCACCAAGGAGGAACCGAGCAGAGGGACCAGGTGCTACTCCAGGACAGACCCCGGACACGGCTGTTGACCCACACAGGGGAATACAGGAACAGACTGGTTAGGCTGGCACACAGACTGGTGGGAATAGGCAGGCACGACTGGTATGCAGGCAGGCGGGTATACAGGCAGGGGGGTATGCAGGCAGGGGGGTACAGGCAAGCACGGCTAGAGTGCAGACAGGAAGGCACTAGCAGGTAGGAACACAGGCGGGATAGGACCCAGTACACACTGGGACTCTGGAACAGAACCACAGATGTGGCGGACAAACACAGCAGAGTGAGGCCGCCCAGAGAGGTGAGCGAGAGCAGGGCAGGACGAGACCGCCCGGAGCGGTGAGCAAGAGCAGGGCAGGACGAGACCGCCCGGAGCGGTGAGCAAGAGCAGGGCAGGACGAGACCGCCCGGAGCGGTGAGCAAGAGCAGAGCAGGACGAGACCGCCTGGAGCGGTGAGCAAGAGCAGAGCAGGACGAGACCGCCTGGAGCGGTGAGCAAGAGCAGAGCAGGACGAGACCGCCTGGAGCGGTGAGCAAGAGCAGAGCAGGACGAGACCGCCTGGAGCGGTGAGCAAGAGCAGAGCAGGACGAGACCGCCTGGAGCGGTGAGCAAGGGCAGAGCAGGACGAGACCGCCTGGAGCGGTGAGCAAGGGCAGAGCAGGACGAGACCGCCTGGAGCGGTGAGCAAGGGCAGAGCAGGACGAGACCGCCTGGAGCGGTGAGCAAGGGCAGAGCAGGACGAGACCGCCTGGAGCGGTGAGCAAGGGCAGAGCAGGACGAGACCGCCTGGAGCGGTGAGCAAGGGCAGAGCAGGACGAGACCTCCTGGAGCGGTGAGCAAGGGCAGAGCAGGACGAGACCGCCTGGAGCGGTGAGCAAGGGCAGAGCAGGACGAGGCCGCCTGGAGCGGTGAGCAAGGGCAGAGCAGGACGAGGCCGCCTGGAGCGGTGAGCAAGAGTAGAGCAAGACTGCCGGAGCAGCGAGCAAAAGGATAAGAGCGGAGCGAGACTGCCGGAGCAGCGAGCAAAAGGATAAGAGCGGAGCAAGGCTGCCGGAGCAGCGAGCAAAAGGGTCAGAGCGGAGCAAGGCTGCCGGAGCAGTGAGCAAGGCAGAGCAGGCTAGAACCGCCGGAGCGGTGAGCAAGGCAGAGCAGGGGGCACAGGGCTCTGTTCACACGGAACAGACAGGAAGGGAAAGGCAGAGCCAGATACCCACAGGGTACTTGCAGTGAAGTAGCGAGTGGACCACAAACGGGAGTACAGAGACAACAAGCAGGAGTTAGGTGCGAGTTCAGACTCTGCAGAAAAAGGAAAGGAACGGACATAGAGAAAAAACAGGTAAAAGATAGGAGAGAGTTCAGACTGGAACTGAGTGTACGGAGGAGACCGACACTGCAGCGGAGCGGGTCTGGGAATACGGCCCCCAGAGAGGCGGGACGAACAGGCAAGGAGCGTGTTCAGACAAGATACAGTAGCGGGTCTGGGAATACGGCCCCCAGAGAGGCGGGACGAACAGGCAAGGAGCGTGTTCAGACAGGACAGACAAGATACAGGAGCGGGTCTAGGTAATCGGCCCCTAGAAGGCGGGAGGAACAGGCTAGGAGCGTGTTAAGACAGGCCTGGAAATACAGCCTCCAGGATAGGCAGACAAGAGAACACAGAACGGGACCTGGCACCTTCAGAGTGAAAGCACACACAATGCTCAGGCATGGGTTAATTGGAGCTGCTGGTTTAAATACCAGGTGACAGACAGCAATAGGCTGAGGACGCACAAGGGGTGTGCCCACAGCAGGTACAAGAAGCAGGAAGTGATCGGGCGCCACCCTTAAGCAGCAGCACACAGAAGCAAACAGACCGCATGGAGGGAAGCCAGAGAGACATTCTGGATTGGAGATCAAGTGCGCGCTCTTGCACAGTGGGAGATGGACCACTATGCAAGGACGTCGCCAGGTATGTTACATATATATATAAATAAACCCCCAGTGCCTGGTTTTCTCCACACATGCCGCTTAGAATGATCACCAAAAAGTTCTATCTTCGTCTCATCAGACCAGAGAATCTTATTTCTCATAGTCTGGGAGTCATTCATGTGTTTTTGAGCAAACTCTATGCGGGCTTTCATATGTCTTGCACTGAGGAGGGGCTTCCTTCAGGCCACTCTGCCATAAAGGCCCGACTGGTGGAGGGGTGCAGTGATAGTTGACTTTGTGGAACTTTCTCCCATCTCCCTACTGCATCTCTGGAGCTCAGCCACAGTGATCTTGGGGTTCTTCTCTCACCAAGGCTCTCCTCCCACGATTGCTCAGCTTGGCTGGACGACCCGGTCTAGTAATACTTCTGGTGGTCCCAAAGTTCTTCCATTTAAGGATTATGGAGACCACTGTGCTCTTAGGAACCTTGAGTACTGCAGAAATTCTTTTGAAACCTTGGCCAGATCTGTGCCTTGCCACAATTCTGTCCCTGAGCTCCATGGACAATTCATTTTGAGCTCATGATTCTCATTTGGTCTGACATGCACTGTGAGCTGTGAGGTCTTATATAGACAGGTGTGTTCCTTTCCAAATCAAGTCCTATCACTTTAATTAAACACAGCTGGACTCCAATGAAGGAGTAGAACCATCTCAAGGAGGATCCCAAGGAAATGGACAGCATGTGACTTAAATATGAGTGTCTAAGCAAAGGGTCTGTATACTTATGACCATGTGATATTTCAGTTTTTCTTTTTTAATACCAAATGGCTGTAATGAAAGAGTGAAAAATTTAAAGGGGTCTGAATACTTTCCGTACCCACTGTACATCTGAAGAAAGTGAGAGAGGAGCACGTGACATCCTTCAAATGTATATGCTTTGTCTGAAGGCAAGGAGAATGAAGCTACCGCTGATTTGCCACAGGTATCTTGTGACATAACAATGCGATCCCCGGGAGTCAGTGCTGACACCGCTGGAACAATAAGGGCACCGGAGGTGAATATAAGTGTTATTATTTTACAAGGGGGAAACATGAGTTTTGAGAAGGGGTTTTCCAAATAATGGACAACCCATTTAACACAAGACCTTTAGAAACATATGATCTTGCTGATCTCATCCCCCTCAAGTTAAAACTTTTGGCGCACATCAGTCTTAAAAGTCCAGGAAGTTTCCCAATTCTCATGCTCTTTAACCTGCCATCCAATTCAAATTACCTAAAAATACAGTGAGCAATCTCTATAGAACAATACTTCCTAAATTAACTTAACTTACAGGCCATCCAGACCTGAGAATAATAGAATATTATTTCTTGTATTACTCTCACTTTATTAACCCCTTACCGCAATATGTCATACGGTTACGTACAAATTACGGCTCCCTGACTTTGATGCGGGCTCACAAGCAGAGCTTGCAATTTTCTTGGGAGATGATAGCTGTGATATATAGCCATCGTCTGCCTCTAACAGCCACACATGGAGTGAATCTCCACCCGCTGCTGTTAACCTGTGGCAACAGCATTTACAGCTCGCTGGCAGGGGCACATGATCTTCTAACAGCCCATCGGCGGCCCTGTGACGCGGTTTTGCAGCACTGACTGTGTGCCACGATAGCCAGGGGTCTGCTGAAGATCTCTGTGCCTGTTGTGATGGTTCTCCTATGAATGCCAGCTTCTGCCTGGCATTCATTGGAGACCGTGATTTGTGTTATACACGGCAGTATTGCTGTATATAGCACAAGTGATCAGATGATCACAGGTTCCTAAGGGGACCAACCAATACAGTGAAAGGTGAAACAAAATGTTTTTAAAAATATGAAAAAAATAAAGAAATCACTCAATTTTCCCCTTTAAAAATAAAGAAATTGAAAAAAATACACGTGGTATCATTACATCCGTAAAAGTCTGATTTTATCAAAATATGAAAATAATTAACCCAACAGGTAAATTCTGTAATGACAAAAATATCAAAACAAATTTTTTCGGTCGCTGCAAAACGCCTAAAAAAATGCAGTAAAAGGTGATCAAAACATTATATCTACTCCAAAATGGTATAAAGAGAAACATCAGCTCAGAAAAAAGAGAAACATTCTCAGCCTCGTTGACCCAAAATTGAAAATGTTATGGGTCTCAGAATATTGTGACATAAACTATTTTTTTTTTCCTTTTTTTTTTCTTTACAAATCCCCTAAAATTTTTTCACCACCAAAACAAAACTATGCATGTTTGGTATTGCCATGATTGTACTGATTTGTAGAATCATATTGTCTGATAATTTTAAAAAGGAAAAACACTGCTGAATTGTGGGGGGGAGTGGGGGTTGCAA
Organism: Phyllobates terribilis; assembly: GCF_046119375.1. Taxonomy (NCBI): domain Eukaryota; kingdom Metazoa; phylum Chordata; class Amphibia; order Anura; family Dendrobatidae; genus Phyllobates; species Phyllobates terribilis. The sequence continues at coordinate 174,885,893 of NW_027362761.1, read as the reverse complement.
TTTTGCCGCACTAGGAAATTTTTCCCCACTTTCCGGTACATCAGATGACAGAATGAATGGTGTCATTTTAAAGTAGAACTTGTCCCAAAGAAACAAGTCTTCATATACCTTTGATGAAAGAAAAATAAAAAAAGTTATGGCTCTTGGAATAAGGAGAGGAAACAAACGAAAACGCAAAAAAAAAAAATAGCCATGACGCAAAGGGGTTAAATAGACGGATATTCTGTCATCAAACAGATGTGAAAGTGGCAAAGTAAGAAAACTGATAAAATACTGGAAATAGCTGAGGCTAGGGTCGCAGGTACATGATGTTAATGTATAAAGACACAGAAATGAGCGTCTAAAAACTGTGACATGAAAATGCGGTTGACTGGCCCTCTCAATGATATTGGGGGGAACAAACTAGCACATTTTATGGAACAGTATGTTCCATTCACTAACACTGATGGATTGATTTAATCAATCAATAATTATCTTTGTTTGTTTGTTTTTTTGTTTCTTTTCAGTCTCCATCTCCCGATTCTTCCACGCAGGGAGCAGAATCCACCAACCGACAACATCGTCAGAATGCCTGCGAGTCAGCAGAATCCTCTTCTAATAAAGAGGTAGGTTTACTGCTCTCTGACAGCGGTATTTAACATGCGCCGGCAGGGGGGCGTATCATTCCTAGCCCAAGATGCTGTGTACTTGGTTGTCCTCATGCCAAGCCGAACAAAGCGTCCCAAAGTCTCCAACAACAGATCTAGTGTACCACTTTACTTATTGTTCCGCACATCCACCTCCCTCCGGTCCCTTCTTTGCCTCTCTCCAACTGCTCACAAACTGCCAAAACCCCCGTGCTCTAACTCAAGCCTCGCGCTACTGCCCTCTACTGTCCAGATCATATATTATATGACCAATCTCCAACAATACAGTAAACTGCAATTAACCCTTACAAGTTGATGAACATTAGTTTCCCCAGACTAGTCAGCCCTTATTCCATGTTATCAGTCCCCTGGGGGCATGATAATATAATTTGCACACGTGGTGTCATGGCCGCCCTTGCAAATCTTGGGCATGTGCGCTGCTCATTCCGGCAGCGCTCTGCACATGACCGAAAGTTATGTTCTAAACTTCCGGACATGCGCAGTGAGAGTCTCTGCAGCCAGGAAGCGTACACCTGGCTTCAGAGACGCAGGGACGCTGCCATAATGAGCGGCACGTGTGCGTGAGATTTGCATGAGCGGTGATGACACCCCTCGTGTAAATTATGTTATCACACCCATGTGGGTGTGATAACATGCAAAGAGGGATGACTAGTCTGGGGCAACGAACGCCCCATCAACTAGTCAAAGCTCTCATTAGCATAGCAAACGGCAACATTATAAAGGCTTCTTTTATACCTTGTTTTCACTCAATAACGTTATACAGGGCTGGTTAGGCAGGGAATTTACTCATACATAGGTGAATGCTGCTGGGCTGGAGGGCACGGGGGACCTTAATCTGGATAGAAGTAAATGTTGATTAAAAAGTCCCATATGTACGTGTCCGTAACGACATGTACTATAACGCTATGTTATTATTTAGCCCACACGATGAACGCCACAAAAAAACAATTAACCCCTTTCCGACCAGGTCAGTAATAGTACGCACCTGGTCGGAAAGGCCGGTTCAGCGGGGGCTCCGGCGCTGAGCCTGCACTGAACCGGGCACATGTCAGCTGATTCTTACAGCTGACATGTGCCCGCAACAGCCGCGGGTGGAATCGCGATCCACCCGTGGCTGTTAACATGTTAAATGCCGCTGTCAATCTCTGACAGCGGCATTTAACTCGCGCTTCCGTCACGTGATCGCGGGTCATCGATGGGTGGGCATGACAACCCAGGGTCTGCAGCAGACGCCTGTGGTTGTCATGTCTCAATTGCTATGAGCGCCACCTAGTGGTTGGCGCTCATAGCAAGTGAGCATTTCTGCTGCATACAAGCGATCTGCTCATCGCCTGTATGCAGTAGAAGCAATAAGACAACTGCTGCTTTTAGTCTCCTATGGAGACTATTGAAGAATGCAGAAAGGTGTAAAAAAAATGTTTTAAAAATATAAAAAAATAAAAAATATATAAAAGTTTAAATCACCCCCCTTTCGCCCCATTCAAAATAAAATAATTAAAAAAAAAAAACACATACACATATTTGGTATCGCCGCATTCAGAATCGCCAGATCTATCAATATAAAAAAAGAATGAATCTGATCGGTGAACGGTGTAACGAGAAAAAAATTCTAAACGCCAGATTTACGTTTTTTTGGTCGCTGCAACATTGCAATAAAATGCAATAACGGGCGATCAAAACATCGGATCTACTCCAAAATGGTATCAATAAAAATGTCAGCCCGGCGCGCAACAAATAAGCCCTCACCCGGCCCAAGATCCAGAAAAATGGAGATGCTACGGGTCTTGGAAAATGGCGTCATATTTTTATTTATTTTTTAGCAAACTTTGGATTTTTTTTTCACCACTTAAATAAAAAAGAACCTATACATGTTTGGTGCCTACGAACTCGTAATGACCTGGAGAATAATGATGGCAGGTCAGTTTTAGCAATCAGTGAACGTGGTAAAAAAAAAGACCCAAAAAACAACTGTGGAATTGCATTTTTTTTGCAATTTCACCGCACTTGGTATTTTTTTCCCGTTTTCCAGCACATGATATGGTAAAACCAGTGATGGCGTTTAAAAGTACAACTCGTCCCGCAAAAAATAAGCTCTCAAACGGCCATATTGAACGAAAATTAAAAAAGTTCTGGCTCTGGGAAGAAGGGGAGCAAAAAATGAAAACACAAAAACAGAAAGACCCATGGTCGTTAAGAGGTTAAAAATGCCGTCCTAGTCCTCAGAAGAAACTAAATAAAAAAGTGATCAATAAGTGATTGTCTTGTTGAACAATAGTTAAATGTAAAAAAATTCTATAAATTGGATATCCGTGTAATCATACTGATGCATACTATAAAACTGTGTAATTATTTATTTATTATGGTACCAGTGAAAAATGCAGATTGTCCTACAAAAAAATAAGCCCTCACACAACTTTGTCTATAGAAAAATAAAAAAAAATTATGGATCTCGGAATATGGCAAACCTCCCAAAAAAATGTTAAAAAATTATTTTTTTTGTGTGAGAGTAGTAAAACAAAAAGACTTTATAAATATTGGTTTGTCATTATTGCATAAATAAAGTTAATATGTCAATTGAACTAATTAGTGAACAGTGTTTAAAAATAAATAAATAAATTCAGAATTGTTTTTTATTTTTATACATGCCAGCTCCAAAAAAGTGCAGTTTAAAGTATTCAAAAAGTAGTATGTTCCAGAAATCGGGACCTCTGAAAACTACATGTTATCATGTGAAAAATAAGCCCTCGTACATCGCCATTGACAAATTGTAAAATGTATGAAAATATATGCGTTTGATATCGCCATAATTATGCTGACCCACAGAATAAAATTAACACCTTATTCATGCAGCATGTGAATAGCGGAAAATGTAACATATCAAAAAACACCATTTTTCTATTTCTCCCTATAAAAATGAATACAAGAATGGTAATAAATAATATGTACCCTAAAATGGTGCCTCTAACAAACACAACTAATCCTCAAAAAACAAACCCTCATTTATCTATGTCAACAAAAAATGTATAATACTCCTGGAATGTGACAATGAAAAAAATGAAAAATCAAAAGAAAAATTGCTTTATGACAAGGCCTCAAAATGGGTAAGTCCTTAAAGAGGACCTGTCATCAGATCAAAATAGTTATTGTTTTTTTATTTTATCCCCGCTGCTCCCCTGAGTATATGTGTACAAAGAGAGGGATTAATACAGAACCCCTTTTAGTGTGGCTGATGTCTGTGTATAGTATGTAGTAGTACACAATGTAATATTTTATGATCATTTGTATTTAGATATTAACTGACATACTTACTTTTTGGTATATTTGTGTCTTTTTAATTCAATCAAATGTATTCCTCCTGGCTTCACTGGCACAAGAATAAAGTTACAAATGACATAAATGTTTTACGGTACTTTCGGTTTCAGCCCCTGGAAATCCTGCGACCTCCTGACAGCCTCCTAGGCAGGGCCTTCACGAGGTAGCATGCAGTGTTTGCAAGCTTTACCCAAGTGTCCAAGCAGGAGCCTGCAGATACAGCCCTGAACTCCCTGTCTACTGAACCATTCTAATAAATCCCCTTAATAACTGCTAATGGTCTGAGAACAACCTAATTTTCCTTAACAAGCCACAGTCGGACTGCATTTGCTGTCTTTTGTGTGACACATGCATGTTTTACCTTGCTACATGTCTTACTTGTGTTTGAAACAAACGTTGTTTGTCTTAATTGCAGTCCAGAAAGAGCCTGGCTTCATTCCCGACCTACGTAGAAGGTAAGAATGAGAATAGATTGCCATTGATAATGAGATGTGCCAGCTTTGCACATTGCCTTCATTGCCACCACACATCTAAACTTTGTATCCTATTGCATCAAATGAGATTTATGTATAAAACTGTGACCAAGTCTGGTTTATTTTGTGTTTGCATTTTATATGTTATAGATATACATGAGCTTTCTGTCTGAAAATTTAGGAAATGATCATACTTTATTTTAGGCACTGATTTCATAAAATTTAATTGACATGGCAGCAATTTCGCAACCGTCCACACTCCACAGGGAAGTCTGCAGATCTGCACAAAAAAGCGTGGACCCTCTGGCAGATTCTCCTGCGGACTGGGTGCGTTTTTTCCTTAAAAAAAAGATACTTACCCCAGCTGGTGATTCCTCCAGTCCTGGCACATGCCGGCCTCCTGTGGTGACGTCGTATCCCAAGTCACAACTAGGACCTCTGTCTTTGATCCAGCTGATTGTAGATATCCCATGGGACAGAAGGTCACCTTTGGAGGATGGAATGTGACATGACCCGCATGGAAACCCTGCTAGGACCATCAGTGGAGGTAAGCATCTTCTTTTTTTTTTCTTTTTGTTTTGTTCATTCTTAATTTACGGATTTTGCTACGTGGCCACAGTGGACCGATGAACAATTCCACAGAGTTGTGTTCTGACTGTGGATTCAAGCCATCCTATTTATGCCTATGGGGAAAATCCACAAAATTGACATTATGATTGAAAAAACAGCAAAACATGTACATTTTCAGCCTGAAAAATAAAAAACAGTGTGCGGATGACATTAAAAAAAATCTCATCAACTTTGCTGTCCAAAAATCCGGATGGAAAATTGCAGAATATCTAAAAATACCCTTCTATCCTTTTATTGCAGGCTTTAGCGTATATCACTGTACTCTTTGTACTGGCCCAGTCTCCTTATGGAGCGTCCTCCTTATGACAGATTAATCATACAAAAGCAATCTTCATCCGGACAGGTTAGCTAGAAAGGAATTTATCGCTGACTGCTAATCAATGTATGTATCTATCACTAAATGGCAGAATCTTCTCATTAGGGTGATCGGGAAGTATGAGCTCTGTTTTCCCCTGAAGCATGTCCTATAATTACCGTGCCTTCCAGAGCAAGCTATTACTTCTAGATGCGGTGTATTCATCACCACAGGTTGCCATCCCTTCGTGCTGGAAGAATACAGTTTTGCAGCAGGGTTCTTGCTTTAATAGCAGGAGCCGAGAACGCTAACCCCTGGTCCACTTGAGTGATGGTTGCTGCAGAATTGTTTCCTCTCTGTTTTTTACCAGCGTGGTAAAATGTATTAAGGTGTGTTGTCTTGAGAATATACCTGTGCTTAGATTGTTTGTAAAGAATTTGATGAGTTATTTGTTGTGTGTTCCTTTTACCTCCTTCTAGTCATGGAGGCATAATATCTGATTAATTGAACCAATCCAAAGTCATTATATAGAACTTGTAAATCTAGTGTTGTTAGAGCATTGGTCAACTTAGACATTTACCGTATGGCATAGCCACAAGAAATGCTATAGATGTGTAATAGATACTCGTCTCAACTCCTGCACCTCTCCAGAAAAGGGGTCCACCAAGCCCCATCCGGCCGGTAAGGCAACCACAGATAAAGGATAGAAAGCTAGCTGCCTGGGTCCTGTAGACCTGCAATAATTGTTTAAGCTTACACATCCCCTGCCCTCTGTAATAAATTAAAATTTACAATGTCACCTTAAAGGGGCTGTCCACTACTTTTAAACACCTTATCAATGGACTCCTAGAAGTGCAAAAGGAAAAAAGACCTAGCAGATTGGTGCTACTCATCTTTTCTGCTGCCATCACTCACCGTCACCACTTCTGACCTCCTCTTCAAGTGGGTTACATGCACTACCCTGGACCATAATAAAGGGTTTAAAGCAGTGGACAACCTCTTTTAAGTTACAATATTAATGTGCCTGAGACGTCTTTTAGATTTTCTGTCCCTTGTGAGGTTCACAAATCCTTTATCCTTATTTCAAGTACATCCATTCATAGACCATTTCTAATGTAGCCAATAAATGTTGCGAAGAACCAGAAATACAAATAACAAAAACCAGCAAAGAACAAGTTTGTTACTATATCAAGTGCAATCATCATGTTGGACACTATTTATCACCTAGTATGAATGCATCCTATCAATGGATTGTCTGTTATAGTACCATGTTGATATGAATGGTATATTAATCTTGGTGGATATTGAAATAAGCAAAATTGATCTGGGTCATTAATTAAAAAGATTTCACAAGTAACTATTTTTTTTATTTTAAATGATTGATCATACAAAGTTATAAATCTTTGCAATATATTCCAGTACCTTCTTTTGCTTCTTTCTCTCCCTGTTTAAGCATAGGGAGGGAAGCACAGATGCTCACAGGGGGAGAGTGTAAATAGTATTCTTGTTAATGCAGTAGATCACTGCAACTTGGAAAAGAGCACTGTACTGTCAGTACTGTTTTAACTGCCTAGTTCTTGGTCTTTTAGAATTTACTTTGAACTGCTGCTGTAGAAAGAATCAAAGAATACTTGCAAACACTATCCCTATATGAGCTTATCTGCTCTACTCGCCATAATCAGACAGGGAGACTGTTTGTAAATAATGTTTGAATAGGGATGATTGCTAGAGCAGCAGTTCAAAGCAGCTTGTAAGAGAGCATTAACTAGGCAGGTAAAAAAGCACTTTGAGCATAATATTTGAGAGCGAAGTAAGCAAATAAGATAATGGAGTGTATTACAAAGATTAATAACTTTGTAAAAAGTGTTCAATGAAATACAAAAAGTTTAGTTTCTCTTCTAGCAACCCTTTGTATCTTATTTTAGTAACGCAACAAAAAACAAGTACAGTTTTGGGCACATGCAAGTTATTATACCAGTGTAACTTAATTTTGGTTAAATTAATATTTTCCTTGCTCATGTGAATTTGCTGAGAATTTCTTAATATGTTCAATGCTAGAACTTAAATATACATATTTTCTCCCAGTCCCTGGACCCTGCGATCCAGAAGATTTAATTGATGGCATAATATTTGCTGCCAATTACCTTGGTTCCACTCAGCTACTGTCTGATAAAACCCCTTCTAAGAATGTGCGGATGATGCAAGCACAAGAAGCAGTTAGTCGGATTAAGGTAAGAGGTTAAACTTTCTGTCACCTATTGTGTTTAGAGATTATTCTGTTATATGTACTCAAATTCTATCATTTGTTTTACCACAGTCGGACAAAAAAATAATCTGAATCAATCAAGAACTTTTTAAAGGAACACTGAATGTAGAATATACACTACAAAAAAAATCACCAATTCCTTATTGTCCTCCTGTCGATTGATCAGATGTTATCTGATATTACAATACAAAAATTGAGAAATATGCACAGAATTTTTCTATATGTCTCCCAGGAGATCCACAATTTTACCTTCTTTCTGTTCACACAATAAGCTAAAAACCTTGCTTTTTCTGTAAGGCAACTGTCTGCAGTAGGAGCGCTTCGCTGTCTCTTTGTCTGACTTATGAGAGTAAAGATCCTAGATTAAAGCTCTTACTATGCAGCTTCATGAACAAAATAAATAATTTATCTGGTTGCTTTTAGACATGGCTCAAAAAGTGAGCTTGAACCAAGCAGATGGGTATGAACTAGTTACGGTATATGATTTCGGAAAGATTTAAATTAAATGTATTAACATTGTACTTAAAGGGGTTCTCCGTGAATAGAGCAGAATTATAAATGTCATTATAAATAAATTCTGAAATATTTTTAATTAGCAAATCGCAATCTAGAACAGTAATCACTATAGAATTATAATGAATGCCTCCTTGTTACACTAACAGAAACTTGTCCTAGAATGGTAATAGGACAGGTGCCTATAAGCATGTGTAGTAGGAAGCTCCATTGCTTTGACCTGGAGATACCTATCGCATGAATTGTCATTCAGAAAGACAGGGTGGATAGCAATGTGAGCAGTCTCTTCTTACCACAACACACCTAGTATCTCCAGTAATAGGCCAAAAAGACAGGGTGGGTAAAGCGTGAACAGCCTCTTCTTACCTCAGCACCCCTGGTATGTTCAGTAATGTATTAGGAAAATATGATGGACAGCAGTGTGAGCAGTCTCTTCTCACCACAACACACATAGTATCTGCAGTAATAGGCTCGAACGACAGGGTGGGTAAAGTGTGAGCATTCTCTTCTCACTTCAGCACCCCTGGTATGTCCAATATTGCATTAGGAAACATGATGGACTGCAGTGTGAGCAGTCTCTTCTTACCTCAGCACTCCTGGTATCTCCAGTGGTACATCAAAATATACACTGGCAGCACATCTTCCTACACATGGGGACAGAAATTTCTACTGCATATGCTCACTAGAACCTGTCCTAACATTGTAGAACAGGTTTCTGTCAGAGTAACAAGGTGGAGGCCATTTTAATGCTACAGTGATTGGCAACCAAGGTAAAATATTGTGATTTCCTAATTAAATGTATTTTCTATTTAGGAATTTATTACAGTTACATTTCCTTTACTTGTTTTTTTTTTATATTCCTGGAGAAACCCTTGAAAGAGGTTTTCTAGTTTGGAATAAAAATACAAAGGCTTGCTGCACGAGGCATGTAAAAATAGCAAACTCATCTATACTTACTGCATCTGAATTTCCAAGGTCACCCACACTCTTTGTTAATAAAGTTTTAATGGTGACATCAGGAGCACAGCATGTAACCGCTGCAACCAATCAGCAGTGATACCAAGATAGACGGCACAATATTGCTTTGTTCTTGCCCAGTGATTGGCTGCATCAGTCACATGATGTAGCCATAACATCACTGTTGAAGCAATATCAACAATGATGGGGGGCAGCAATGGATGCTGGAGTGACAGGGTAAAGTATGGCTGACTTTTTTTTTTACATACAACAAGTCTTTGGCTTGAAAAAAATATAAAACTGGAAAACCCTTTTAATTCTTTTGGTTATTCTAATTCCCAACACATAGTTAAACTAGTTTCCTATTACAAATGATAGTGGTATATTGCCAGGATATGACACCGATGTCTGATCAGTGCAGGGCTGATATCTATAAAACCTGACAATCAGAGTGAAGTGCTGCTTCACATGACAGGAGACAAAGTGGCATGGTGTTTTCCTTGTGGCACTTTGTCTGTCATATTGGACACACCGTCACTACTCAGGTAATCAATATGCCACCAATGTCTGTGGTGAGACAACCCTATATAGACAACTGCATTGCTGCTAATTTGTCACTCTCTGATACAATGATAGTTTAGGGGTAAATGGTTACATTCCCTACATTTTCATCATTTTTACAATGCTACATCCATATTTTAATATGAGTTATCTCCATTACCGTTAAGTTCATGTTTTTATTTTTTTTCTGTGGATTCTGATAAATTTAAAGTGTAAGTAAACCTTTGATACCATGTCTATATATGTGTGCAAGTAGAACAGTGGTTTTGGGTCTTGAGATCTCCACCGATCTCTCACAAAACCCTCTGATATTTGCACATCTCAGGAGGCAGGAGAGCGCAGTTCTTACCTCAGACACAAAGGAGTATGGAAGAAGGTAAAAACCTGTGATTTCTATTGTATCATTACCCTGTTCGGTGTGTGTGCTTGGGCAGGAGCACACCGCTCCTATCTCCTTGAGGTGGTCACATTTTTTTTTGAGAGATCGATGGGGGCCTTAAGACTTGTATCCACCTATTTGTTTGCAATTAGAAGGGCACAGGTATATATAAAAATGGTATCAAAGGTTTACTTACTCTTGAAAGCATTTATTAAAGAGGTTCTCCACAATTTGAAAATTTAAATTGCTTATGGAAATGTCATTCTAAATAAATTGCTAAATGCTTTTAATTGGCAAGTCACAATCGATTTGTCTTGTGAAGTAATCACTATAGAATTAAAATGACTGCTCTCCTGTAATGCTGACAGAAACCTGTCTAAGGCTGCTTTCACACATTGCGTATTTCCCTGCGTTTTTTTACGCGCGTATTTTCCTGCTTTTTTTACCTGTGTTTTTTTACGGAGGTGCAGGAGAAATGAAGTGTGAGGAGCATGGACACCTGTCTGTAATGTAATGTATGTGTCTGTATGTATGTAATGTAATGTAATGTATGTGTCTGTGTGTCGTGTGTGTACTGTCTGTGTCTGTGTGTACTGTCTGTGTCGTGTGTGTGTGTGAGTGTCCCCCTAGCAGTGTATGTACAGACAGCTTCTGGCTGCAGAACATACACTGCTTTAAAAGAAATAAACTATGGATACTCACCTATCCGATGGATGGGAGAGGCGTCCGGTCCCGCGGTTTCCAGCATCTGCCGTGAAGCGATCAGCTGACTGTCGGCTGACCGGCTTGTAAATCAGCTGACCGGCTGGTTACAAGCCGGTTAGCTAGCAGCTGATCGCTTCACCGGCAGATGCTGGAAGCGCGGGACCGGACGCCTCTCCCATCCATCGGATAGGTGAGTATCCAAAGTTTGTCCCGTGCCTCCGTAAAAAAGCGCTGGAATTACGCAGTGTGTGAACAGCGCTGCGTAATTCCATCGCTTATAATGGGCACAATATGGGAGAAAGTGCAGGACGCAGCTGCGTAAAGAATTGACATGTCAATTCTTTACGCAGCTGCGCTTTCGCGCTGCGTAAAATCACACAGTGTCTGAACGGCAAAGTGAATTTCCTATTCACTTTGCTGGCAGACACAAGGCACATTGCGTATTTTGAAAAAGCGCGCGCAAAAAAGCGCGTGAAAATACGCAGTGTGTGAACGCAGCCTTAGAATGTTAGGCTAGGTGCCTGTGAGCATGTGTGGTAGAAGCTTCCTCTTCCCTACGCTTCATGTGTAGGAAGATATGCTCCCAGTGGCTAATGAATGTGATACTGGAGATACCAGGAGTGTTGAGGTAATAAGAGTCTGATCACACTCTGGTCCACCCTGTCTTGCTGATCTAATACTGGGGATATCAAGGATGCTGAGGTAAGGAGAGGCTGCTCACACTGCTGTCCACCCTGTCTTGCTGATCTAATACTGGAGATATCATGGGGGTGCTGAGGTAAGTAGAGGCTGCTCACTCTGCTCCATCCTGTCTATTTCATATAATACTGGAGATATCAGGCATGCTGAGGTAAGAAGAGGCTGTTCACCCTGCTGTCCACCCTGTCTTTCTTAATATCACAGCAGAGTACACATTCTCATAAGCACCGGTCCTAAGATTCTAGGACAAGTTTCCATCAGTGTAATAAGACTGCGGCCATTATTATTCTTTCGTGTTTACTTCCCTAGACAAAACAGTTGTGATTTGCTAATTTAAAGTATTTAAAAATTGATTAATAATTAAATTTCCTTTAGTTATTTTTCTATTCCTGGAGAACCCACTTAATATATGCCAAATAACTAAAAACGCAAAGGCACAACTGTAAAGTAAGTTAAAAGACAGAGCTAACCCATATTTCTCATTCCACTAAATGCACCATAGCTGATAATGGTAGCTTCTTGAATTCTGTCTTACATTGTCAGTAGCTGCCCAATATATTCCCCTGATTAGAATTAGTATCTGTAACCTATCCTCTAACCATATTCCTGTCTCTGTTTATTTCATGCTAAGCAGATGGCCCAGAAATTAGCCAAAAGCAGGAAGAAGGTGCAGTACAATCTCATCAATTTGTTGTTATGCTTGCTATTTTATTATTATTATTATTATTATTATTTTTTTAGTTTGCATTTTCTTATCTTACTATGTCATCTTTTCTGTGAAAGCTACCCTCTCATAGAAATTTTCATTCTTTATACTATAACCATTAACCACTGGTCATGAAGTCATTCATATCTAATATGGTCATGCATACAATAGCTAAATATTTGCTAAATTTAGGTTTACTGTATGCTAAAATGTTGTCTACTGTCCTTCAAATGTGACATCGCTTAGCATAAAGAATTCTGTATATTCTATATAGAATAAACGTCCAATTTATAATTTGATAAATTAAGTATTTCGTAAAGCATTTTTTATTTTTGTCATTGAGGCATATATCAACGCTGAGAAGTATTGCTTTACTTATTTAGTACTGGTCTAAAAAAATGACGTTTCAGTACATCTCTTAATGGATTACTTTTATATTCTGTCATCTATTTTTGCTGTGTCAGAAAACTAGTAAAATTCTATAGATTGATCTGGTAGAGATTGGACTAGAAACCAGATAAAACGTTTATTTCAGTAGCACGTACAATATTTGAACCCCCTTACTTTTATTAAACAAAAAATAATAAATAGAAACAAAAATTCCATTTAAAATTGAAAACTCTTCAGTAAATATAAGCACTTTACTATTCCTTTCCACCATGAAAAAGGGTATTGTTTTACCTATTTTTGAATGGTGGTGTGGTCAGAAATGCAGGCTTACATCCAATTCAATCTCAATAAGACTGAGATAGTTCTATTCCGAAGGGGGACACGGGACCCTTTTCTGGTAAAAGCGCTCATACACATTGTCACAAACAGAACTCCACTGCCACCAATCGTCAGGACAATCCCGCATTTCACTGGCTATTCAAGGACAAGGCGACGGCTGCTTTCACTACTAGGCAGGTTTTTGGGCGCTGTCCAGTGAACATTTAGCATATACAAATCCAATTCCAACACACGGGTATATATAATATTATCAATAATAATTATTAAATATTATATAATTATTTTACCGTAGTGTAGGGACTCACAAGACAGTGAGGACCCTTGATGTGGGTTGCGAGTGTGCGTATTTTGTCTAAAATATGGACCAATACCTCATATTCTTATTATATTTTTCTATACATTTTATATTTTTTACCGGGTGCAGCCAAACAGACCCATCAATGGTGACCTTGTATACTAGGGGCCTGTACCTCTGTTGTGCACTGAGAGAGTGCCAGGCAGCCCGTCTAATCGAATAGTAGGGGCGTGTAATAGGCTGTGGCTAGGGATTGTTTTGTTTTTTTATATTCTTAACTAAAATGTTAAAATAACATATCAATTAATGTTAAGAAGAAGTCGTTTGCACAGTGGCAAGAGTCACCATTGTACGAGAGGATCTGGGTGGTAGGTCTGATGTACTTGGTATGTTCAACCACCAGCCCTCAACATATTATGGGTGTCCTAAAAGTAACTAAAAAAAAAAAAACAGCAAGGAGCATCATAACAAGTAACACTATCCAGTCGCAGGAACATTATTTGTAAATGATGTTATTCAAAAATGCTTTCATTTTGCGTGATCTGCTGCAGTAAATTAATATTTATATGGGGAAAGTTGCCTCTTCTTAATTGAAAAGCACGAGCTGTATGCATAATTTTACCTTGTCATGTGGATTTTCTACTGAATGGTAACAGGCTTTATAAAAATTGTTACATTGTGATTTGTGACATTGTGTTTATGTCTAAAATGTAATACAAATACATATACATAATAGCTTGCTTACGTAAGCCACACATTTGGGTTATTTAGGCTTCTTTTTGTGAGTCTGCTGTTCTGATAGCACGCTTTGTCTTCACTTTTGTCTGCTCTTTATTTTATCTCGGAATTTGTGAGGGATTCAGCTTCCTTTTTGATTTGCTGTTTTGGTAGGCTACCGAAGGAGAAGCACAGCCCATGACAGAAGTGGACTTGTTCATTTCTACTCAAAGAATAAAAGTATTGAATGCAGATACACAGGTAAACAGGTTATAATAAGTGGAAATAATGGTTTATATGTAATGTTGTGTGTTAATGAAAGAGCTTTACGGAGAATGTACTTATGTGTAACTGTTCTTCACGGACATGCTGTGAGGTGGGGATGTCGGGGAGTCCAAGGTCAAAAGCCAGCAAGGAATGTCCTAAACAGAGGGGAGAGGCAAAGGCATAGTCAGGTCACAGTCCGGGGTCTGAATTCCAAGAAGGTAGACAAAGGGGCTAGGCAAATGGATGGTCAAAGGCAAATCCAAGGTTGGTCAACAAAGATCAAAATACTAGAACTCAAAGCGCAGCGCAAACACACACACACCAAAAGTGAGCTGAGCTACAACTGGCAGAGATGAGTGGCAGACAACCAGCTAAATAGCCTGGGAATCATTGCAAACAGAAGACATCTGTAGGAAACCAAGCACACCCCGGCCCTGATTGGGCAACCTTGGCTATCAATCACCACACTGACAGTTCAGCATGCCCAAGGCTGAGATTGGACGGCTGAAATGTCTATCATGATACTGCTACTCGCCACACTGAGAGGAGGAATCGTGACATAGAGATTGCTCTCTAATTTTATGGCCACCCTAGCACAAGTACAATCTGTCAGCAGGTTTTTGCAATGTAATCTGAGGACAGCATGATGTAGGGGTTAAAACACTGAATTCAGCTATGTGACTCTCATATAGGGTCGAAGTTGGAAACCTGAAAGATCTACCTTAAATAAATAAACTATATGCAGCACCGTGACATTACATGACAATTGTATAATCAGCTATTCCTAATGCACTGGCATCTGTCTGTCTTGGAATCATTCTTTTGAATATGATCAAGGATTTAGAAATATACCAGGAATTCATATTCCTTTCAATACAACCTACAGCGGAAGGAAATGGCCCAGAATAAATTGCAACCATAAAGCATATGCAATCTAGCACAAATAATATGAATGTAGGAACCTGAGCCAGATCAATACTTCTCAACCTGTATTCATTCATTAACACCAGTGGTAAAATTAAAAAATGATTCTTTATTGATACATGAATGGTTACACAGACATTTAAAGACAAATCAATACAGAAAAAAAACACGTTAAAAATATATTTAAATAATCCTGGAGGCGGAAATATGACAAATTATAAAGCACATAAGAAGTTATATCAGCAATAAATGATGAGTCAATGTAAGAATACGCATGTAACCAGATGTAAGAAAATGGATGGAACACTGAAATGTATAACAATGTATAACAATTATATTACAGGTGGTGTGTACTGAGCCAAACCCCTATAAGAAGGGATTCAAAATATCACTAAAGTATAACTGATAATAATGACTGTTTTATCCAAGAAAAGTTGCTTAAATAACACAGCACAAATGTTATGCTGCATTTTTGCAGCATTTTTGCACTTTCTCGCACTTTCTCATTGCTTTTTATGGGTGAAAAAAGCGCTGCAAAAACCCTGAAATAATTGACATGCTGCAGATTTTCACAGACGCAGCAGTGCTTAAATTCAGCCAGGAAAAAAAAAAAAAAGACAAGGGTGTGCATGAGAGTTCTTAAATCGAATAGCTTTTGCTGGTACTGTAAAACAAAGCTTCTTTTCTGTAGAAAAAGCACAACACTGCAAAAACGTCACGTGTGAACATAGCCTTATTAAGAGGGTTTGGTTTTGTATTTTATTCATATAACTAATACCTTATTAGAAGGGTTCAGTTCTATTAAAATTATTGGTTATACTTTAGTGATATTTCTAATCATTTATTGGAAGAGTTTGGTTCAGTGCACACCACCTGTAATACAATTTTATTATACAGCCTGCTGCCGAGTAGTCCTCCATATTCATGAGCTCTGTCTAACTCTACAGATGGGCAACTTTCTGCCTATGCAGAGTGTACACAGAAAACTCATCTTTATACAGAGCTCAGCATTCAGAGAACTGGTAGATCTGCAACAGATGAAACCGTGATTTTATGAAAACTGCATCAAGCAGCCTAGTAAGGGATACATTATTGGAATCAGGGTCTCTGCCAGTACATAATGCTTCTCTTAGATGGCGAAGCTAAAACCTGGTGACAAATGTCCTTTAATTGTCCTTTAATTAACTTCAGCCCACACATACAATGACATTGTGTTTAATTAAAATGTTGCTCTCTATAATTAGATAATTTAGCATCCTAAATGCCAAAATGTGGTCACAAAGGTGTTTTCATACGCTTGCAATGATTTTTCAAAAGGGAATTTTTTTTTATAGTAATAAATATCTCTTTGCATTGCCAAAAGCTATTTCCTGCAAGTGCAGATGTTTATTTCAATAGGGAGAGGGAATTGGCTGATGCCATAGCTGTCTTAATTCACGCTATGTTCCCATCTGTGTTTCAGTCACAGATTTGCTCATGGTTAATTGTATTTGACTGTCTAAATCATGAAACTCGCGGGACTACATTATAAGTCAGTGGGGTCCGTCGGGCTCTTTTTAATGTTCATTCTATGATGTATCCAGTATGATGCCGATATAAACAGATCCTCCTTTGAACCAAAAGGATTGGGCATGTTGAAATTCAACATGCTAATCCTTCTATTTGTGTTTCACTAATTCCCTACCCATTTGATGCATTGATTATTTAATTCTTGGTGTGTGAATCTGTTTGGGCCATTTATGAAGAAAATAGTTTTTTCCATTCTATGTTATGGACCGTTTTCCCTACAAAATGGTAAAACAGGCGAATTGATCAACTCCCTCTAAATCCTTAAATCCTGCCAATCGTAGCGCAGGGCTCCATTCAACAATATCAATGTGAACTTCGTGTACACACTGATATTGTTGAATGGAGGTCCTAATTCCTAAACATGAATATAGAAATGTCAATGGCTGTGTGTGTATATGTATGTATGTATGTGTCTGTGTGTGTGTGTGTGTGTGTGTATATATATATATATATATATATATATATATATATATATATATATATATATATATATACATATACAGTACAGACCAAAAGTTTGGACACACCTTCTCATTTAAAGTTTTTTCTGTATTTTCATGACTATGAAAATTGTACATTCACACTGAAGGCATCAAAACTATGAATTAACACATGTGGAATTATATACTTAACAAAAAACTGTGAAACAACTGAAAATATGTCTTATATTCTAGGTTCTTCAAAGTAGCCACCTTTTGCTTTGATGACTGCTTTGCACACTCTTGGCATTCTCTTGATGAGCTTCAAGAAGTAGTCACCGGAAATGGTTTTCACTTCACAGGTGTGCCCTGTCAGATTTAATAAGTGGGATTTCTTGCCTTATAAATGGGGTGGTGACCATCAGTTGTGTTGTGCAGAAGTCAGGTGGATACACAGCAGATAGTCCTACTAAATAGACTGTGAGAATTTGTATTATGGCAAGGAAAAAGCAGCTAAGTAAAGAAAAACGAGTGGCCATCATTACTTTAAGAAATGAAGGTCAGTCAGTCCGAAAAATTGGGAAAACTTTGAAAATGTCCCCAAGTGCAGTTGCAAAAACCATCAAGCACTACAAAGAAACTGGATCACATGAGGACCACCCCAGGAAAGGAAGACGAAGAGTCACCTCTGCTTCTGAGGATAAGTTTATCCGAGTCACCAGCCTCAGAAATCGCAGGTTAACAGAAGCTCAGATTAGAGACCAGGTCAATGCCACACAGAGTTCTAGCAGCAGACACATCTCTTCAGCAACTGTTAAGAGGAGACTTTGTGCAGCAGGCCTTCATGGTAAAATAGCTGCTAGGAAACCACTGCTAAGGACAGGCAACAAGCAGAAGAGACTTGTTTGGGCTAAAAAACACAAGGAATGGACATTAGAACAGTGGAAATCTGTGCTTTGGTCTGATGAGTCCAAATTTGAGATCTTTGGTTCCAACCACCGTGTCTTTGTGCGACACAGAAAAGGTGAACGGATGGACTCTACATGCCTGGTTTCCACCGTGAAGCATGGAGGAGCAGGTGTGATGGTGTGGGGGTGCTTTGCTGGTGACACTGTTGGGGATTTATTCAAAATTAAAGGCATACTGAACCAGCAAGGCTACCACAGCATCTTGCAGCGGCATGCTATTCCATCCGGTTTGCGTTTAGTTGGACCATCATTTATTTTTCAACAGGACAATGACCCCAAACACACCTCCAGGCTGTGTAAGGGCTATTTGACCAAAAAGGAAATTGATGGGGTGCTACGCCAGATGACCTGGCCTCCACAGTCACCAGACCTGAACCCAATCGAGATGGTTTGGGGTGAGCTGGACCGCAGAGTGAAGGCAAAAGGGCCAGCAAGTGCTAAGCATCTCTGGGAACTCCTTCAAGATTGTTGGAAGACCATTTCAGGTGACTATCTCTTGAAGCTGATCAAGAGAATGCCAAGAGTGTGCAAAGCAATCATCAAAGCTAAAGGTGGCTACTTTGAAGAACCTAGAATATAAGACATACTTTCAGTTGTTTCACACTTTTTTGTTAAGTATATAATTCCACATTTGTTAATTCATAGTTTTGATGCCTTCAGTGTGAATGTACTATTTTCATAGTCATGAAAATACAGAAAAATCTTTAAATGAGAAGGTGTGTCCAAACTTTTGGTCTGTACTGTATGTATATATATATATGTATGTATATATATATATATATATATATATATATATATATATATATATATATATATATATATATATTATTTATTTAGCAAAGGACACATGTGCACAGTATTATGTATTTCTTTCTTTGTTTTCTTCAGCTATTTGACCTGTCTTTGTATGTAGTGATTATTGAGCAGAGGCTTGGTGTTCTGGTCTATATACTGTTCAGAGAAGTATACATGATGTTCTTGCTGCTGAAAACTGGATCATCGCATGCCTTGTAGCAGGCTATAAGTGATTGTCATCTTTGACATTGAGACCAAAAATGTAAACTAGTCTAGTCTGTGTGTAACTCGGCCCTAGCTCTCACTGTGCATCAGTAGTCTCAGGAGATAGAGGACTCATCTTGCATCCTCCTGTTCACACCCTGCAGGAGACAATGATGGATCACCCTTTGAGGACTATTTCATACATTGCTGATATTGGGAATATTGTAGTCCTGATGGCACGCAGACGAATGCCACGCAGCAATTCTCAGGATAATGTGGAGGCCTCTCATCCCTCCCAAGATGGAAAGAGACAGTACAAGATGATCTGTCACGTCTTTGAGTCCGAGGACGTAAGTACCATGTGACCTGTAGCTATAACAACTTATGCATGCTTCCAACAGCTTATTTTATCATTCTTCATTATTTTTTCAGATGTCAGGAAGAAATAGAGCACAAGAAGTAAATTAATTTTAAATTAAATTCATTAGTTGTTTAATCCAGCACTGCTGCTCCCATGGTCAGCGCCAGTCTACTGCCATGGCTTCACGTCCATTGACCTATGCCACCAATCACTGACCTCAGTGGTCACATGTTGTACATGCCAATATGCCAATTACTGGCTGCAGCAATGAATGATGAACTAGACATCATTGCTCCAAGAATGCTGGAGAGTGGGAGCTCTGCGGTCGCAGGGGGTTAAAATGATTAATGCTTCATTTTTTAGCATATTTGCACCTCACAGGCAGAAACAGCACCAGGAGGTAATTAGAAAGAAGCTTCTATTTATCATTAAAACACATTGGCAAATTTTTAAAAGTACTGGACAACCCTTTTAAGTCTTTACAAAAATAATCTAAGCAGTCTGCACACACTGACATTTATCTGTACATTTTTTTTTAATCCATCATCTTTCACAAAAAAGCAATCTTAGAAAAACATATCTGTTAATGTCTTGGTTCATTTCAATGAGCTTTTTGGTTAATTTCAGTGTCCTATTTGGTTTCCGTTACTTTTGATGGGCAGTATAATGCGGAACCTTACCATACCCTACCAAGTGAAAAAAGCAAAGAAAATGGATGCCTGACAAATGCGCTTTGAATGAGAATTCTGTGGGTGTTCAATACACTTTAGTGACTATTCTTCAACTTCACATAGTGCATATTAATGCTCTTAGATAAAGTACAAATTTAGTTTTCCAAGTGCTGAACTGATCTTCTGCTTACGTTTTAGGAATCCACTAAAGTGATTGGGGTTTGCTAGTCTTAAAAATAGTTTTTATATTTTGCGCCAATGTGAAAAAACTTTAGAGTGGTATCTCAGCCAATAGCATGTATCTCCTATTGGCTGCTGGCTGTTTCCGAGTAGAGAGGGAGGGCACATGCTTGGCAGCCGATCAATTCAAACTCTTGCAATCTGCATCTGTGACGCTGGGAATAGACGGAGGACTAAGGTCCTCCTTCCTAGTGATTGTTGGTAGTGATAGCAGTCCAACTCCCACCAATGTAACATTATCTCCTATCTGGTGGTTAGATGATACATCTTTTGGCTATAAGTCCTGAATTTGGGTACTAATTGCTGAGGTGCAACTGTTTATTTATTGACGTACTGCGTGTAAGACACACAATCATAGAGAAGGCTCTTAGATGTTGTGCCCCTTTAGTAAATTGGTTGTATTTGTTTAGTTTGTCATGATCATATCCAATTCTTGACACTATACAGTGGTGTGAAAAAGGGTTTGCCCCCTTCCTGATTTCTTATTCTTTTGCAGGTTTCTCACACTTAAATGTTTCAGATCACAAAACATATTTAAATATTAGACAAAGATAACACAAGTAAACACAAAATGCAGTTTTTAAATGAAGGTCTTTATTATTAAGGGAAAAAGAAATCCAAACCTTTTATTTCTGGGCCCTGTGTGAAAAAGTGACTGCCCCCTAAACCTAATAACTGGTTGTGCCACCCTTAGCAGCAACAACTGCAATCAAGCGTTTGCGATAACTGGCAATGAGTCTTTTACAACACTCTGGAGGAATTTTGGCCCACTCATCTTTGCAGAATTGTTGTAATTCAGACACATTGGAGGGTTTCCGGGCATGAACTCCCTTTTTAAGGTCATGGCACAGCATCTCAATTGGATTAAGGCCAGGACTTTGATTAGCCACTGCAAAGTCGTAATTTTGATTTTCTTAAGCCATTCAGGTGGACTTGCTGGTGTGTTTTGGATGATTGTCCTGCTGCATAACCCAAGTGTGCTTCAGCTTCAGGTCACGAACAGATGGCCGGACATTCTCCTTCAGGATTTTTTGGTAGACAGCAGAATTCATGGTTCCATTTACCACAGCAAGTCTTCCACGTCCTGAAGCCATACAGTATAACAGCCCCAGACCATCACACTACCACCACCATATTTTACTGTTGGTATGATGATCCTTTTCTGAAATGTTGTGTTACTTCTACGCCAGATGTAATGGGACATACTCCTTCCAAAAAGTTCAACTTGTCTCGTCAGTCCACAGAGTATTCTCCCAAATGTCCTGGCGATCATCAAGATGTTTTCTGGCAAAACTAAGATGAGCCTTAATGTTCTTTTTGCTCAACAGTGGTTTTCGTCTTGGAACTCTGCCATTTTCGCCTGGTCTTTTTCTTATGGTGGAGTCATGAACACTGACCTTAACTGAGGCAAGTAAGGTCTGCAGTTCTTTGGATGTTGTTGCGGGGTCTTTTGAGACCTCTTGGATGAGTCGTCACTGCGCTCTTGGGGTAATTTTGGTCTCCTGGGAAGTTTCACCACAGTTCCATGTTTTCACCATTTGTGGATAATGGGTTTCACTGTGGTTCGCTGAAGTCCCAAAGCTTTAGAAATGGCTTTAGAACCTTCTCCAGACTGATAGATCTCAATTACTTTGTTTCTCATTTGTTCCTGAATTTCTTTGGATGGCAGCTTGATATCTAGCTTTTGAAAATCTTTTGATCTACTTCACTTTGTCAGGCATGTCCTGTTTAAGTGATTTCTTGATTGAAAACAGGTGTGGCGGTAATCAGGCCTGTGTATGGCTATGTAAATTGAACTTTGCATCCCAAAGATGTGATAAACCACAGAAAATGTATGTTTTAAGGAGGGGGGATCACTTTTTCACACCGGGCCCTGTAGGTTTGGATTTCTTTTTCCCATAATAATAAAGAACTTAATTTAAAAACTGCATTTTGTGTTTACTTGTGTTATCTTTGTCTAATATTTAAATTTGTTTTGTGACCTGAAATATTTAAGTGTGACAAACATGCAAAAGAATAAGAAATCAAGAAGGGGGAAAACACTTTTTCACACCACTGTATATATGGCTACTTTCTGATGGTTCCTATTTTAGCTGCTACAACACTAACTCAAGATGTTAATCATGTCTGTAGAGACATAGGTATGTCGCTGACATGTACTCCCAGACGCAGTAATAGCTTTCAAGATGAGCATTATAAAAGAAAAGTAGAGCAACCAATGTGTTCAGTTATTTGATCTTTGAAGATAAATCCTTTTAAGCAGAGAAGTATGCTCCACAATGAGTAACATGTGCCACTACAGGGGACACAATAATTATAGACCATAGTTAAAACAAACCTAATTAAAGTAACATGATAAGCATTGAGAGGTAGGTAACAGTACAGCAAACTATGTGCATGTAATATGACTACTGGAATATCTAAAAGGTGTATGTCTATAAATATTCCATATTTTCATTCATTGCTAGGCTGGGTATAATTAGCAGTCATCCTTCACACTCTTCTGGGTTTAATTTTGTCCTTCCTCACTGCAGAATATCAGGTCATGAACATTTCCATTCATGTGTCTCATCTATTTTCCTTGGGAGAGCTGTGGAAATGAATGACATGAATGTCAGTTTCTATTAGCTCGGTTATTTTAAAGATTGTGTTTCTGCGTAAATCCAGTATAATTTTATTATCTTTCCCCTCTCGCCACTTGGTAATGTCCGTAACACTATTTACTTTGCTGGATGCTGTAATTTTCTGTGCTGATGCTTTTTTTGCCTGTGTTCAGTCAACGTGACACCCCAGCACGAGCACAGAGCAGCGACACAGCTGTAATTGGAACGGGGTATGATTTGCCCAAATAGATAGTTGTTGGCTGACCTTGCCAGCAGGTCATACTTGGTGGACGACTATGTCCTTGCCTGCAGTCTGTTTTCAGGCAGTTTGTGAAGATGCTAATTAGGTGCAGAGAACAGGGGAATGATGCCCAGCCTATACACGTACTGGAAGCTGTTAATGGCATTTCCTCTCTCATTTCATGCTCCATGTTTTCCACACACTCATCTTCATGTGTGTGCTATTAGTTTAGACTGATTCCAAACAGCTGTCCTTAGCTGGGAACAGTTTTGTTCAATACTCCTCTTTTACCGCCCCTTTAAAACATATTAATGAATGTCATAGTATGTACTCCAGGTAGTGAGAGTTTCTGTGACAGAACACAGAAGTTATAAATAATCAGCTGGAAAACTTTACCACTAGTTTTTCTTCACCTGGGAGAACAAGATGTCTATACTCACCCCCTCCATGAATTGGTAGGTTGTGAGTGGTTGTCTCATCAGTATTTTGCACCTATGTAGCCGCCATCTTTATATGGGTTTGCCGCACCCTGGTAGTGCATTTTGGTCTGAAGATCTGAGCAGGTAAATACTGCTGATTATTTTGCTGTGTTTTTTTTCTTGAATTTTGGGGGAATTTTAATTCTTATTATTGTGGCTATACTCATATTGGTCAACTCAAGACCTATTAAAAATAGTGCACATGTAACCTTAAAGGGAACCTGTCACCAGAAAAAAACACTTAACCTGCAGATATGGAGTTAATCTGCAGTTTAAAACCATTACTAACCTGCCTGACGCCTGCACTTAGCCAAACACTGCAGGGAGAAAATGAACTTTATTCCCCCCCGGCAGTGTTCGGATTTCAGTCATGCCCCCGGCCCTGACTGTCACTGCATTGAGGCCGGCTGTCATTCAGTGCCAGGGGCCCGGTTACAGCGGCCACTCTGTATTCTCAGAGCGATGAATTCTGAACCTGTGCCAGCGCCGCCCCTGTCACTGAAACCTGAACGCTGCCAGGGGGAATAAAGTTAATTTTCTCACCACAGCATTCGGTTAATTGCGTGCATCGGCCCCGTTAATAACGCTATTAACCTGCATATTAGCCCCATATCTGCAGGTTAATAGCGTTTTTCTGGTGACAGGTTCCCTTTAAGTCTTGGCACTGCAGCTCAGTTTAGTAAAGTAAATGGGGCTAAGCAGAGTTGCGTTGCAGAACCAGGCACAGCCACACTTGTATGGATGTATCTGTCAGATACTGCACTGGAGGACTGCGACACTACCCTGTGTTCTGCTAAAAAATGCATACATTTAAGGGGTTTTCCCACCAACAAAGTACATTTTAATCAATAGATCTCGGAATAATAATAAGTTCCACAATTGGATGTGTTAAATAAAATGTTCCTGTGCTGAGATCTTATAAATGTGCCCCTGCTGTGTACTGTGTAATGGCTGTGTCTGACCGTGCAGGAACATGGTCTGATCATACCACATCTCCTGGGCAGGGAAGAAGGCAAAGAGTATCCAGACAGGACAGCATGGGATGACAGCTGATTCTTTCTGTGAGGTAAAACATGTTTTTAAACAGGCATGGAAATGTTTTACCTCACAGAAAGCAGCATCTGTGATCTCACTCTGTAATACCTGTATGGTCATTTGCTCCCTTCCTTGGCCAGAAGTGCAGACCATGTTTCTGCATGGTAAAACACAGTCAGTCAGTATGCTGCACACTCCCTTTATCATGATTGAGAGTGCTCACTTGCCCAAAGCAAGCGCTACCTGAATTGAATCACTGACCCTTCACATCTGCACTGACAGGACCCAATTCACACACAGTGTCTGTATCAAATGTGGGCGCACACTCATTCCTGTCTGCTCGCTGTACACAGGATCATACAGTAGTGAGAGGCCGCTGCTGATAAGAAGAGGATGAGAGAGCACCCACAATGATACTGTGCAGGCACTCAGCTCATTCAGTTTCACTGCGGACGTGCAGAGCATGGGATTCCATTCTGGCAGTGCTCGCTCGGTCAGTCAAGCGAAGGGGTGGTACGCGGCATGTTGATTATGGGGGGGAAGAACAGTGCACTGAGCCCTTTGCCATGCCAAGGGTGCACCAAGGAGCTCAATTTAACATATGAAATAAAGCCGCCTTCTTGTCCAACTAAAGAAGTAAAATCTATACTGCAGGTATGAGTCTTGTAGCTCCTAAGTCCTCTCTAGGACTGTAAAAGTAGTTTAAATTGCGGGTGACAGACTCCCTTTTAGTGACTTTGGAATAAGGTGTATGTCAGGAAATATCATTATTTTTACTTGAAGACCTCTGAAACTGAATACATTTTAAAAGTACAGAAAGCATGTTCTTTGACTTTTCACTATGCATCGAACAACAATAGCTCTCTAGTACATCAGAACAATATAATGATCTTATTGCCGCTTAGAAATTTTCAGAACCTTGATAATATTCTGTTTTATTTCCTGTCTGTTCTGTGTTCAGGCCCAGCTTATCGCGCAGTCTATAGGTCAGGCATTCAGTGTCGCTTACCAGGAATTCCTGAGAGCTAATGGCATTAACCCAGAAGATCTGAGCCAGAAGGAATACAGTGACTTACTCAACACCCAGGACATGTATAATGATGACCTCATCCACTTCTCCAAGTCCGAGAACTGCAAAGATGTAGGTATTCTGATCTAATGTGTGCTCGGCTTACCCCTTGTAAATCTGGAAACAACATGTATAACTGAGTAGTATTAGGTGAGACTTAGTTAAAAATTATATTATACGTTTTGGTGAGTAAAAATAAATTAAATAAAGTACAAATTTTTATATATAGTTGCAATTTATATCTCTGTAGTGCTAGGAAATTGTCTCTCTCCACTACCATCTGAGCGGAACAAACACTGTTCTTCCACTCAGATGGAATTACAGCCGATTAGCGGGCCCCTGATGGACTGCAGTGGTCACATGAGATTGTTCAGCTCAGGAAACCTGTGGGGGACACGGGGCTGAAAGTCAAGGACTGGTGTTGGGAGATAGTGTGTAGTTTTTTTTTTACATTTCATACAGCAGCTTGAGGCCATTAGCAAGAGTTTGTTCACTTTAATGGTATTTCTCAATTGATACTACATACTTCATATACTCCATTAACCCCTTAACGATATGACGTAATTATACATCATAGGCTGCCACCCCTCTTTGGTGCGGGCTCTGGCGCTAAGCCCGCACTTTTTCCAGCACATGACAGCTGATCTGCCCCTAACAGCCTTGGGTGGAATCGTGATCCACCTGCGGCTGTTAACTTGTTAAATGCTGCTGTCAATCTCTGAGAGCGCCATTTAACTCGCGCAAACCAGATGCGTGTCATTAGCTCCGCCCACCGGCGCCCCTGTCACATGATCGCGGGGCGCCGATGGGTTGGCCTGACAACCTGGGGGCTGCCGGAGACCACTATGGTTGTCATTGCTGAACTGCTATGAGCGCCGTAGCAGATGAGCATTTTTCTTAAGTGTATCACGAGCGATCAGATGATCGCAGCTTCAAGTCTCCTTAGAGAACTATTGAAGCATGTGAAAAGTAAAAAA
Source organism: Phyllobates terribilis (assembly GCF_046119375.1). Lineage (NCBI taxonomy): Eukaryota > Metazoa > Chordata > Amphibia > Anura > Dendrobatidae > Phyllobates > Phyllobates terribilis. Next base: position 174,859,187 of record NW_027362761.1, on the reverse strand, counting down.
AAAAAATTTTTTTTTAAAAATATAAAAGTTCAAGTCACCCTCCTTTTGCCCCATTAAAAATAAAGCAAAAAAAATACACATATTTGGTATCTCCGCGTTCATAATCACCCGATCTATCAATATATAAAGGGAATTAATCTGATGGGTAAATGGCGTAACGAGACAAAAAATCAAAATACAAGAATTATGGTTTTTTGGTCGCCGCAACATTGCAATAAACGGGCGATCAAAACATTGTATCTACCCCAAAATGGTATCAATAAAAAACGTCCTCATCCCGCCCCAGATCCGCAAAAAAATGGAGATGCTACAGATCTCAAAAAATGGCGCCATTTTTTTTTTCATTTACAAACTTTGAATTTTTTTTTCCACTGCTTAAATAAAAAAGAACCTATACATGTTTTGGTATCTGTGAAATCGTAATTACCTGGAGAATCATATTGCCAGGTCAGTTTTAGCATTTAGTGAACATGGTAAGAAAAAAAAAAAACTATTGTGGAATTGCACTTTTTTTGTAATTTCACTGAATTTAAAATTTTTCTTCCCTTTTTCCAGTACACAATGTGGTAAAGTCAATGGTGTCGTTCAATAGTACAACTCGTCCCACAAAAAAACAAGCCCTCACATGGCCATATTGGCAGAAAAATAAAAAAGTTATGGCTCTGGGAAGAAGGGGAGCAAAAAACGAAAATGGAAAAACCCATGGTCCTTAAGGGGTTAAAGCAAACAACCAAATAAATATTGATTAGATAATGTCTGCAGACCATTGTAATTAACAGATTATCAAATAATGCTGACCTATCATAGATTTTATTTTGAAAGAAACTGCTGTTTTATTGATGCAAAATATTAGGAATACATAGGTGATATTCTTAATAATATAGTTAAAAGGGTATTCCCATCTCCAAGATCCTATCCCAATATGTAGTAGGTGTAGTAATAATAATATTAGCAAATAGCTCCAATTAGAAATGTAGTATAGTATTTTTGATTCACCATGTCAGTTACCTCACGTACAGGCATCGCAGGACCTTAGGTATCCATGGTTACGACCACTAGCAACTAGCTAACTAACTGTCACTATATCAGTGGACGTAACCATGGATACCTAAGGTCCTGCGATGCCTGTACATGAGGAAAGAGACATAGTACATATTGGGATAGGATCTTGCAGAAGGAGATATCCCTTTAACTTAGTTTCACCTTTTATCTTTCAGGTTTTTATTGAAAAACAGAAGGGTGAAATCCTTGGTGTCGTGATTGTAGAATCTGGTTGGGGCTCCATTCTGCCAACAGTTATTATTGCTAATATGATGCACGGAGGACCTGCCGAGAAATCAGGGAAATTGAATATCGGGGATCAGATCATGTCCATCAATGGCACGAGTTTAGTTGGTTTACCACTCTCTACTTGTCAGAGCATAATAAAGGTAACAAATAGTACAAATAATGAAACGTTTGTAAACCTTCCTGTGTCACAACCAGTACAGTGTATTTTTATTAATATTATTAAGAAGGGAGCTAATTAGTGTTCAAGCATATAAATGAAATCAATCCAATCAACAAGGTCTAAGATTCAGAGCCCTCTATGCAAGAAAGTAACTTGACCCATCCATCAGGGGATATCCTTAACCTCTGCATTTCTGGGATATCCACAGGGTATACCATAAATAAGTATGGGTCTCAATGGTGAGATTTTTCCTTTAAAAGTTTAAAGGGTTTGTCCTCATTATATTTTAACAGATGTTTGCAGGCATGGTTTTGTGACACTAGTATATAAGTATCACAGGTCCTCCTTCTTTCTCACAGACTGAACAGTTCTCTTTTCCAAATCAATGGCAGCTGTAATGTAATGTGACCCGACCATTAGTCTCCTCCAGTTGAAAAACACTTAATAAGGAAAAGCTGCTTTTCTATTGGAGGCCGCTGATGACCGGTCTGGTCACATGCTCCTCCATTAGCAGCCATTTTGAGAACGGGAGGGCTGTTCAGACTGTGAGAAAGGTTGTACTAAGTCGTGTGGTAGAAGAAACTGTGATACGTATACATTACTATGTGACATAAATAAAGTCTCCAAACACATCTGCTACAATAAAGATAATGTGTCCATCCCCTTTAATTTGCACAAAGTTGGTGTTTATTTGGCTGTGTATGTACATGCCTATAAGAGTTAAATTTACATATTGGATTTTTTAGGGCTTAAAGAACCAGTCCAGAGTGAAGCTGAACATTGTGAGATGTCCTCCAGTTACCACTGTCTTAATTCGAAGACCTGACCTTAGATACCAGCTTGGCTTCAGTGTACAGAATGGAATTGTGAGTTGCCGCACTCTTTAAGAATGTACTCATGTTTAGTTCATACTGTCTTTACTCATTAAAGAGTTTGTACTGAGTATGGCTCAGGGATAACGCCCTGATTGCTCGAGGTCCAAGTGATGGCACCCAGCACCGATCCCATGAATAAGGCTGTCAAGTGCCACGTCTGAATGACATAGAAAGTCGAGCAAGCACCCCTCCGCTCCACTCAGACAGGATTCTTTTGAGTCCCTTTCACTGGATCGCTTGCGGACTCCATCAGTCAGACCTCCAGCGATAAAGAAATTATCCCATATCCTATACAGAGCTTCCATACTTGTACAGACCCTTGGAAATACTTAATAGTTCTAGAGCCAAACACTAGGCTTTAACATGGATACGCATTTCACAGATATGCATTACTGGACCTATAAAATATTATAGGACCATAATGCACCACCGTGTACCTCTTATTGTATACACAGGAATACTAGAGTAATTTCTTACAAATTCATATGAGAATTATAATTGTGGCTTGCTTCCCCGAATGTTTCATTATGGAGATATTCTGCATTGAGAGCTTTTTGGGGAGAAAACCAGTGCCTCACAGACTAATATCAACTTGTGAGGTCTGTAGGTAAAACATAAATTGGACTACAACCTTAATTTTCTTGAAGCGTACCCTTTACCTGTGTATCCCGCTATTATAACCATGCATGGTTGGCTTATTCATAACCTGCAAGTTGTGGCTTGAAATGAGCATTGAGCTCTCTTAAGGATTCAAAGCACCGCTGTTTTCCCTTGAGAGTATTTTTAACTAAGACGCTCTTGGAGATATGAATAATTTGCTGGGTTTATTATTAGCTTTTGTTCACAAGCCTCCAGCGCTGTCTGTTATGCTGCAGCATTGGTGAGAAATAGCTTTAGCTTAAAGAGAAGTATAGACATGTTGGATATGCAAGCAGGACAGACAATAGTCTAATTTTACCACTTGGCTTGTTACTTTGACTGATGTTCTCCTGAAACACAGTGATGAATTAAAAAGACTTGAAGAATTAATCTAAAAACTAGAAACTGGGAAACTCAAGAAAAATGGCTCTAGCAGTCATTCCACACTTTAAGGGGTGCTATAGTGTAGTGTGGCTAGTACTAGACAAATGGATCAATATTATAGTGTAAGAATGATTCTTGCAAGGTGCCTAAATATAATTTACTGCTTAAGTATTTCCAGACCACCCATACACTTTATACGTGCGGGTGGTCCACACTTGCATCAATGCAGAGTAACCAGGGAGAGAGCAGTAACTGCTGGGTCCTTGGAGAACCAGTGAGCTCGGTTATGTAGGCTTAAGGCTAAATTTCCCATGTAACAAGGGCTAATATAATAGACCCAGTTACAGGAGAAGTCATCAATAAACAGAATGTATTAATATTCTAAAGTGACACCCAAAGATATTTTAAGAAGATCTCATGGGGGCACAGTGAAATAAATGAAAAAAAAAAAGCAAGAAAAAAATAAATAAAATGGAACTAAAAAAAAAAGACACCACCAAATTTGTTTCTAGCCCCTTCCACATTAAAAAAAATATCAATATATAAAAATAATTCCTATGGTAAAGGAAACACAATACATTTGAGTTTATTGATTGCATCATAAAAAGGGATCCATCATAAAAAGGGATCTAGTTTTTATCCAGCACAAAGTAATGTTGGATCTCTGGTAGGCCTCACCAGTCAAACCCTCATGGATGACTTGTATATGTCCTGTGCCCCCGGGTTCCTCTTCACCAACATAACCATGGTGGATAAAAGTAGTGTGGATCCGTGGTCAGGAATTTATGCTGATTCTTCATGTAGCTTCATGGATTCCATCAGAGAAATACAAGGGAACATTTCCCAGTGTTTTTCCTTGTATAGGTTGATTGGATCCTTTTTATTCTGCTTTTGTTACAAAGTATCTGACACTGCAATATGGTTTTGTGATTAAAGCCTACCAGAGTAATGACTATACAGGATTGATGAGCTGGAGATTGATTTTTTTGATCCTTGAGAGCAAGATTGTTAACAAGAAAAATACATTTTCTTGTGTCTTTTCAATGTGAAGACCCTTAATGCATCAGCCCACATTTGTGGAACCCCATTGATGTTTTAAGGAATGGACACTTTTGTTGCAGAAACTTTTTGAATGTGACTATATTCTTAGAATCCTATTCATAATGCAGTTCTCTAATATAAGTTATGATATAAACCAGAGCTAGGTTATATGTCCTTATTTATCAGTATTAATGGACCATCTGCATTGTGCCTAGAAAGGCTAAAAAAAAATAGAGGCATTGGTAAAAACATTGGTAAAACATTGGTAAAAACATGTCAGATGTTTTAAATACATTGTAAACCTCTATACAGCATATTTTGGGTGCAGGACAATGAAGCGGATTCTGCAGTTAATGTACAATGGGAGTCAGCTGTGTTCTACAGCTGGCATCTGCTTTTAATGCTAGGACAGATTGTGGGTGTTTTACTGTTTACATGCCATGGTGAGTAGCAACCACAGCATCCAAGTCACAACGATCAATAATCCAGGAGAAGAAAAGGAAAAAGCGCTGCACTCACCATCCCATAAAATCCATCCTTTATTTTATTCATGTACAAGACTGGTAAAACTGGTAGCAAGGGAATGCGGGTAGTGTGAGGACTACGGCTGTTACCCGCATTCCCCTGCTACCAGTTTTTATGTCTTCTACAAGAAGAAAATAAAGGATGGGGTTTATGGGATGGTCAGTGCCGCTTTTTTCGTTTCTTCTGCTGGATCATAGACTTTTGTATGGAGCTGATCACCACCCCTTGACCTCCACAATGTGCTTTTGATGATTTTGCAAAAGAGATCTCTGAGTGGATAGTGCTGCACTGCTCTGCTCTTTTTTTTGATCAGTCGGCACGGTCACTCTGCGATGTGATTGCCGATGAGTTGTCATAGCAGTCCAGTGCCCACTGAAGGTCCACTTGCCTGCAATCATTGTACTCCAGGAAGTGCTCAATAGTTGGCTGTTAAAATGACAATACAATTCTATGCAAAAGTATAGCAATGTCTTGTACTTGAGATGAAGTGATTGCAGATTGTTGTTCCCAAGAAGTATGTAAAAATAGCTTAAAGGGAATCTGTCAGCAGGATTTCACCTCCCTCCAAACTTTATTTGTGCATGTAGCCCTTTCAAAGACAAGTTCAGCAACACCTTTACATGGCCAGTCCATTCCTCCTCTACGGAACAATCAGTGTTGAATTGATATGCAAATTGTTATGATAAAACTGAAGCCTCTGTCACTCCAGCTCTGTTCCCTACCCAGCACTGCCTCCTCCTGCTTGATAGACGGCCTCTGTTCTGTGTGACTTCAGGCAAAAAAGTCATCAGTCCAGCAGGAGGAGGCAGCGCAGGAACGGAGCAGGAATGTCAGAGGCTTCAGATCTATTATACCTCTCAAAAAATAAAGGGAACACTTAAACAACAGAATATAACTCCCAAGTAAATCAAACTTCTGTGAAATCAAACTGTCCACTTAGGAAGCAACACTGATTGACAATCAATTTCACATCCTGTTGTGCAAATGGAATAGACAATAGATGGAAATTATTGGCAATTATCAAGACACCCTCAATAAAGGAGTGGTTCTGCAGGTGGGGACCACAGACCACATCTCAGTACCAATGCTTTCTGGCTGATGTTTTGGTCACTTTTGAATGTTGGTTGTGCTTTCACACTCGTGGTAGCCTGAGAAGGACTCTACAACCCACAGAAGTTGCTCAGGTAGTGCAGCTCATCCAGGATGGCACATCAATGCGAGCTGTGGCAAGAAGGTTTGCTGTGTCTGTCAGCGTAGTGGCCAGAGGCTGGAGGCGCTACCAGGAGACAGGCCAGTACACCAGGAGATGTGAAGGGGGCCGTAGGAGGGAAACAACCCAGCAGCAGGACCGCTACCTCTGCCTTTGTGCAAGGAGGAACAGGAGGAGCACTGCCAGAGCCCTTCAAAATGACCTCCTGCAGGCCACAAATGTGCATGTGTCTGCAGAAACTATTTAGAAACCGACTCCATGAGGGTGGTATGAGGGCCCGACGTCCACAGATGGGGGTTGTGCTCACAGCCCAACACCGTACAGGACGCTTTGCATATTTGCCACAGAACACCAGGGTTGGCAAAGTCGCTCCTGGCGCCCTGTGCTCTTCACAGATGAAAGCAGGTTCACACTGAGCACATGTGACAGACGTGACAGAGTCTGGAGACGCCGTGGAGAGCGATCTGCTGGCTGCAACATCCTTCAGCATGACCGGTTTGGCAGTGGGTCAGTGATGGTGTGGGGTGGCTTTTCTTTGGAGGGCCGCACAGCCCTCCATGAGCTCGCCAGAGGTAGCCTGACTGCCGTTAGGTACCGAGATGAGATCCTCAGACCCCTTGTGAGACCATATGCTGGTGCGGTTGGCCCTGGGTTCCTCCTAATGCAGGACAATGCCAGACCTCATGTGGCTGGAGTGTGTCAGCATTTCCTGCAAGATGAAGGCATTGAAGCTATGGACTGGCCCGCCCGTTCCCCAGACCTGAATCCGATTGAGCACATCTGGGACATCATGTCTCGCTCCATCCACCAACGTCACGTTGCACCACAGACTGTCCAGGAGTTGGCGGATGCTTTAGTCCAGGTCTGGGAGGAGATCCCGCAGGAGACCATCCGCAACCTCATCAGGAGCATGCCCAGGCGTTGTAGGGAGGTCATACAGGCATGTGGAGGCCACACACAATACTGAGCCTCATTTTGACTTTTTTTAAGGACATTACATCACAGTTGGATCAGTCTGTAATGTGTTTTTCCACTTTAATTTTGGGGGTGGCTCCAAATCCAGGCCTCCATTGGTTAATAAATTTGATTTCCATTGATGATTTTTGTGTGATTTTGTTGTCAGCACATTCAACTTTGTACAGAACAAAGTATTCAATGAGAATATTTCATTCATTCAGATCTAGGATGTGTTATTTGAGTGTTCCCTTTATTGTTTTGAGCAGTGTAGTTCTTCAGCCTCATTTACATATCAATTCAATGGAACTGACAGTCTAGGTAAAGGTATTGCTAGACTTGTCTTTGGAAAAGCTACATGTTCATATAAATACAGGTGCATCTCACTAAATTAGAATATCATCAAAAAGTTAATTTATTTCAGTTCTTCAATACAAAACGTGAAACTCATATATTATATAGAGTCATTATAAATAGAGTGATCTATTTCAAGTGTTTATTTCTGTTAATGTTGATGATTATGGCTTACAGCCAATGAAAACACAAAAGTCATTATCTCAGTAAATTAGAATACTTTATAACAACAGCTTGAAAAATTATTTTAAAATCCGAAATGTTGGCCTACTGAAATGTATGTTCAGTAAATGCACTCAATACTTGGTCGGGGCTCCTTTTGCATCAATTACTGCATCAATGCGGCGTGGCATGGAGGCGATCAGCCTGTGGCACTTCTGAGGTGTTATGGAAGCCCAGGTTGCTTTGATAGCAGCCTTCAGCTCGTCTGCATTGTTGGGTATGGTGTCTCATCTTCCTCTTGACAATACCCCATAGATTCTCTATGGGGTTAAGGTCAGGTGAGTTTGCTCGCCAATCAAGCACAGTGATACTGCTGTTGTTAAACAAGGAGTTGGTACTTTTGGCAGTGTGGACAGGTGTCAAGTCCTGCTGGAGAATGAAATTTCCATCTCCAAAAAGCTTGTCGGCAGAGGGAAGCATGAAGTGCTCTAAAATTTCCTGGTAGACGGCTGCGCTGACTTTGGTCCAGATCAAGCACAGTGGACCTACAGCAGCAGATGACATGGCTCCCCAAACCACTTTTTGTATTGAAGAACTGAAATAAATTAACTTTTTGATGATATCCTAACTTAGTGAGAAGCACTTGTAGTTTTGAGGATGAAATCCTCTAGACAGATTCCTTTTTGACATGTTTAAAAAATCTTAAAAAAAAAACCAACTCTTAAAAAAATTAATGATAACAAAAATTTACCATATTTATTATCCCTGTGTCTGTAAATGCCCAAACTTTTCAAATATCACACATTTTATGTTGCTGGTTTAATACAAATTAAGAAAATGCCAGAATTGCTGTTTTACAATCACTTTGCATGTCCCCAAAAACTAAATGAGAAAAAAAAAATGTATGTAATTCCAGTGGTACAATATACACACTGTTCCATCGATGGAATAACAGTTGTGACTGTCCGTATCTGGAGACTCAACTGATCCTTCAGAGCAACATTGTTAGCCAGGAATATAATTTTATTTAGGTTTTATGTTTTTGCAGAATACACCTAACATGCTATTAATACCACAAAGAGAACAATTTAAAAAGTAATCCCGAGTGAAAATGGCAGAATTGATTTTTTTTTTGCTGTTTTTTAGTTATAGTTCTTAAAAAAAAAAAAAAAAAAAAAATTAAACTTTTCCCAGAACTTTTAGTCTTCATACAACTATATCGTTGAAAGACTAAAAAAACAGTTATGGGTCTTGGAAGACCGAGACGGAAAAACAGAAAATATTTTATTGAATTCTAAAGCTGATTTAGTTGTAAATTAACTGAACTTACATTCCAAGACTCTTGGGCACCATTCATAAATTACAGATTTGGCCAGAATTTTCCATAAATATTTGAAAGCCGAAACCAGGACAGTATCCTGAACACAGGAAAAATGTAATGCAAGGATATACACTGCTCAAAAAAATAAAGGGAACACTCAAATAACACATCCTAGATCTGAATGAATGAAATATTCTCATTGAATACTTTGTTCTGTACAAAGTTGAATGTGCTGACAACAAAATCACACAAAAATCATCAATGGAAATCAAATTTATTAACCAATGGAGGCCTGGATTTGGAGTCACCCCCAAAATTAAAGTGGAAAAACACACTACAGGCTGATCCAACTTTGATGTAATGTCATTAAAACAAGTCAAAATGAGGCTCAGTATTGTGTGTGGCCTCCACGTGCCTGTATGACCTCCCTAGAAAGCCTGGGCATGCTCCTGATGAGGTTGCGGATGGTCTCCTGTGGGATCTCCTCCCAGACCTGGACTAAAGCATCCGTCAACTCCTGGACAGTCTGTGGTGCAACGTGACATTGGTGGATGTAGTGAGACATGATGTCCCAGATGTGCTCAATTGGATTCAGGTCTGGGGAACGAGCGGGCCAGTCCTTAGCTTCAATGTGTTCATCTTGCAGGAACTGATGACACACTCCAGCCACAGGAGGTCTGGCATTTTCCTGCATTAGGAGGAACCCAGGGCCAACCGCACCAGCATATGGTCTCACAAGGGGTCTGAGTATCTCACCCTGGTACCGAATGACAGTCAGGCTACCTCTCTCGAGCACATGGTGGGCTGTGCGGCCCTCCAAAGACATGCCACCCCACACCATTACTGACCCACTGCCAAACCGGTCATGCTGAAGGATGTTGCAGCCAGCAGATCGCTCTCCACTGCGTCTCCAGACTCTGTCACGTCTGTCACATGTGCTCAGTGTTAACCTGCTTTAATCTGTGAAGTGCACAGGGCGCCAGTGGCGACTTTGCCAATCCTGGTGTTCTGTGGCAAATGCCAAGCGTCCTGCACGGTGTTGGGCTGTGAGCACAACCCCCATCTGTGTACGTGGGGCCCTCATACCACCCTCATGGAGTCGATTTCTAACCGTTTGTGCAGACACATGCACATTTGTGGCCTGCTGGAGGTCATTTTGCAGGGCTCTGGCAGTGCTTCTCCAGTTCCTCCTTGCACAAAGGCGGAGGCAGCGGTCCTGCTGCTGGGTTGTTTCCCTCCTACGGCCCCCTCCACATCTCCTGGTGTACTGGCCTGTCTCCTGGTAGAGCCTCCAGCCTCTGGACACTACGCTGACAGACACAGCAAACCTTCTTGCCACAGCTCACATTGATGTGCCATACTGGATGAGCTGCTCTACCTGAGCAACTTCTGTGGGTTGTAGAGTCCGTCTCATGCTACCATGAGTGTGAAAGCACAGCCAACATTCAAAAGTGACCAAAACATCAGCCAGAAAGCATTGGTACTGAGATGTGGTCTGTGGTCCCCACCTGCAGAACCAATCCTTTACTGAGGTTGTCTTGATAATTGCCAATAATTTCCATCTATTGTCTATTCCATTTGCACAACAGCATGTGAAATTGATTGTCAGTCAGTGTTGCTTCCTAAGTGGACAGTTTGATTTCACAGAAGTTTGATTTACTTGGAGTTATATTCTGTTGTTTAAGTGTTCCCTTTATTTTTTTGAGCAGTGTATATGTATTTTTTTCTTCTTTGTATCTGATTTTGTCTTGAAAATACTGATCCATAACATGGCCCAAGGGGCTTTCTTACATTCCACGTTGCTGATGTCTGATTTTCTTATGTTCAGATTTGCAGCCTAATGCGAGGAGGTATTGCAGAGCGAGGTGGTGTACGAGTGGGTCATCGCATTATTGAAATTAATGGACAAAGTGTTGTAGCAACTCCTCATGAAAAGATAGTTCATATTCTCTCCAATGCAGTTGGCGAGGTAAGGAATGAACGGTTCTCATTGCCGTCTTGTCTTTTTTGGCTGCATTATCTCATGGTTAGAAGAAGTTGCACATTAGGTGTTGTTTTGTTAATGAGATCTACTGGGAAATATAATTGTGTCATTATTATATCTAGTTATCTCAGGATTAAAAGAATGTGGACATTAATTACAAGATCAGACATTTGACCCCCCATTATTACAGACTATTTTTTTCTGATGTTTGTTAAAGCACTCAGTGACTTTTACCCTGGGGATACATGGCGACTTTGGCCGCGACACAAGTAGATTTTAGTCAAAAATTGTTGTGTTAATGGTGCATCACATCTCCATACACAGGTATGGGGTCACATTGTGTTTCGGGGGGGGGGGGGGTAGTGCATTTGTGATAAGCAAGTCGCAATAAATTGTACCTGTTGGATCTTTCGCCACTTGCTTGTCACGGTGCTGACTGGGTTACCATTAACTTCTATTGGCTGCGAGTAGGATTACTGATACACTTGACCGGGGTGTGTTATACTGTTTTCTTAAGTCCCATTCACTTATATGGGATTTATCTAAACAGTAATACACAGCAAGCTACGCTGTTTGTCACTCAGGAGTGCCTCGGCATACTGTGCCATTCAAGGGTATTTTATGCTTCCAATTGGGCAGCAACAGCTTGGGCATGACTCTTTCTGTTTTAACTTAAGTTCAAGTGTACCAGTATTGAAAAAACTACTTAAAGGGAAACTATCATCAGAAAATAACCTATTGTTCAAATTAGATTTCGTGTTTAATGGATTTTTTTTTTTTTTTAAATTGGCAATTTTTTTTCTCACAATATATGTTAAAAGTAAAAAAAAATATAGGAATTTTGAAATGTTCACACTGGCCACTAAGGCTTTTTTACACTACGTCCCTGCTGTTTCAGGAAATAACACATGTACATTAGCCACAATAAACAGACTCTGACCCAATCTTTTGTATTAACGTGTCTAATGAGCGTGTGCAAAGGTCATTGTGAAGGGATGAGGAGCAGGGTCAGGTATAACATATACTGTTGTGTTGTGCTGTGTTATCAGCCATATATAGAGATGTTACCTGTCATTGTAATGCTGAAGGAGCTTTGCAGAAAACTCTTCTTGAAAGGACATAAGGTATGAGTCTACAAAAATCCAATGGCCAGCGTGAACCTTGCAAGATTACTAAGTTTGTTTTTTATAGTAAATATCTTGAATTAAAAAAAACAGCCATATTAGGGGAAAAAACAACATGTAACACAAAAAAATGATTTAAACAAAAGGTGATTTTCTAATGATCGATTCCCTAAAAGAAGCACATAGGAGTTTGGTATTTGGCCTACCAAGATCCATGACCTAATCTAAATCCTTATTGTCTGATAATTCATTTGGGCTTTGGTTAACAACAGTTCTTGTAGTAGGTCCTACAGTCTAATAGTTACCCTTTCCATAATGGTATGTGCACACAACATCTTTTTAAGATGGATTCTGCCAGAAAAAGTACCCCATAAAATGGACATAAGTGTACAGAAATATCAAAACAACATTGCTGTGCACATGTACAATCTTATGTCACTTCTTTTAATCGCTTCAGGGTTCTGAAACCCTAAAGTGGTTGAAACCAGTGACATGCTTATTCTTTTGGCGTTTTCAGCTGGGAAGCCGTCTGCTCTCCATACTGAGAGTATAGAGCGAGAGCTGGCGACAGAGCTACCGCAAGAACGCTGGCAAAGCTCGCCTTCCAAGCCGCTCGAGGAAAATGATTGTCAGCATTTTCCTGAAGCAGCTTGACCTGGGAAAACTCGGCAGGTCTAATAGACGCCATGTGCACATAGCCTAAGAATGGCAAAAAAGGGGATTCAATCAGTATAATCTTTCATTATTAGAGATGGCTATTCAGTATCGTTTTTTATCTCCACAGATACACATGAAGACAATGCCAGCCGCTATGTACCGACTGCTGACCGCACAGGAGCAACCAGTTTACATCTGATGGCCTCTCTGCTGCTTCACAACATGCATGGAGGACAGTTCGCCTCACTTGTGGTTGTTTTCCTAGTGCTGCCTTTGTGTCTGCAGAAACATCTCCAGGAACATTACACTGTTTTCATTTACATTTTTGGTTAATTTCTCGATGCCCATGAAATGAGTATTTTACAAAATGTCATGACTTCAAAGGCAACGTTTTCCAATGATGACTAAGCTAACACACGTTTTCCCAGTCAAGAAGACACCTTGCAGCTTTTGTACGGGGTGTCTTTGAGCCTCACAAGATCCCATGCCTAAAGCTGGCTCTTAAGTTGTCCGTTCCAAAAGGCTATCCAGCAACTGTTGATTGGGCTCACTTGATAGACATTATACCCTTGTTTCATGCATTTATAGCTCTAACACTTAAAAATGGCCAGTTCTTAATATCATATGTTACAAAAAATCCTAATGCATGTGTCACGGTAATAAAGTAGCAGGACTGAATCTTAGTTACAACTCGGCTGTGCATGAAGCTCTGGGACACCTTGAATTTACCAGTTATACTTTGTGTGCTTCTGTGACGTGTTCACTGTATCAAAGCACTGTTGAAACTCAATGAGAACTTTCAATATGATTAAGTAAGAGATGGCTTTCTACAAGTAACTTGATGTGGATATTAAATAATGCTTCGATGAATCGACCACAATCTACTGTTCTTCAATATATAATTCTACCTTAAATTATTTCATACAAGGTGTAAAAATGTTGCAACCTGGCTCCGCTAGCTCTCACTGTATTTTGCTCAGAAGATATATTCCAAATATCAGACGTGGCTTATTTGCACAATTAAGTGTATCCATGTAGTGGATAGTTGCAGCTAAAAAGACCATAGTTGGGAGAGGTGACCTCCACAAACTTGGTTGTACAGTATATATAGAGATCATTTCATTTTGATAAAGGCTTACTCATTCTTGTGTTGCAAATGTTAACTCCCCCGTGCACAAAAAGATCACTTGGCCATGTGTGGTTTTCTTTCTTTCCTCTGTTTTTCAACAATGTTACATCCTAATTTTGGTGAGATGATACTGCCCATTTTTGAACATCTTTGTTCACCAATGCAAACTTGGGCAATCTTACTTTATTTCCCATCAAGCAGTGACCTCCGTAAGAAATACTCAGATGTACAGTATGTCTACACTGAACAACATCATATCCATAAATATTGTAATGTCGTGCACCGGGACATCAACTCAGCATTTTATGTGCAGTTAAGCCCTACAATTGCTGCTGATTAAATATCCATTGAAGTGTGAAATGCTCTTTTTCAGACAAGATGCCATTTGTAACAAATCAGATCTGGATGGTTGTTGCAATGTTTAGAATTTGTTTACTTTTTACAATCACTTAGGAGAAGGACTAGTAGGCAGACTAGTGACATGACATGCTGGCCTCATATGCAGACCCCTTTTCGGAATGGGCTGATCTATTGACCAAGCCTGATGGCTGAGACTACAGATGACTGTTAGATTTGAGCCTGTGTGTCCTTTACATATATATATCCCAAAATTATTCTTAACCAGAACTAGGCTGTTTGTTTAGATATAGCAAGGGATCATTAATAGCAACTTGATGTTTTCTAGGTGTCGTGACCAACATCTGGTGTTTCCAAACCATGCAACCATTTTTGGAACCATGGTGGTGGGCAGTGTAATGCGAAGATTAATTTTACCTGTTACTAGCGATGGAAAGCTACTTCGCAAACATAAATACCAGCAGGGCTCAACGTAAACCTTATTTATACCAGCTGGATTATTAATGTTGACCATGGGGGTCATTCTGAGACAACATATTGACAGATGCCTGTATTGGTATTGCAGATGCGTGGCCAGCACATGGTATTGTAGGCTCCGTACCGTTAAAGACTAGAGCGATGACCGCTTCCAGCTAAGTGTTTACACAATTTGATTTACAATGTCTATACTTTACTGACTTCTGCTACTATGTGTCCAAATAACACTTCTAGGTGGAGTTACTGGACCTTTCTTCTTAAGTTCTCCCAAGTTTGATAGGACATGTTTACATATACATGATGGAGATTTTTTTTGTCCCACTTAAGTAACTGTAGTTGGTCGCTTTCAGACGAGAAATCTATCGCTAAATAGTCCTAATGTTATGGAAGAATAAAAAGAGCAAATTTAATATTTAAAACAAAAGCAGATAGTTGGTTCAACCTGAAGAGAACCAAGCTGATATCATGCAATTAATATTTATATTGTGATGTAGATACTTGTGTTCAGCTGTATAACAAGGTTTATTAATAAAGTGTGAAGATGATTTATTAGTTTCATAGAGTTGGCACTTCTGTGAGAGCTTTGATATGAAGAAAATTGGGAATGTATTTATTTATTTATTTGTTAGGGTTTTTGGTGTGTTCTGAAATGATAACTTTTTCTGTTCATCTAGGGCTAGGTTTACATAGTGTTCTCTCCTCGTTCAATGGCTCTGTCAAGGCTTACGCCCGAATTCCCTCCAAATAGGATTCGGAAGTATGCGCCAAGGGGACCATTGGCTATAATGATGCAGATGGAGTCACTGTGGGCTCTGTCATGCATCATAGTCGGCCGCTTACGCCTATTGGAAGCAGGCACCTAAACGTAGTCGTTTTGCGAAGATGTTCAGACGCAAGTCCTGACGGGGCCACTGAACGTAGGGAAAAATGCTATGTGAACCCAGCCTAAGAGACCTGGCGCTATCTAGTAATGACCCGGATAAAGATGTGCAATAACATTATAAGATTATGAATAGTAGGTTGGACAAACTTCATTTTTAAGGCTAAGGCCAACTATACATATTAGATGACAGTTGGCCAAACGATGGTCCAGCCGATTGTTCAGCTGGCACCCATTTCAGCCGAATCTCCCATACTCGGGAGCGAAGCGCTCATCGGCTAAGTGCTCTGGTGTTCTGTATGAGAGAGCCATTGCCAGACATGTCTGGCAGTGGCTTATCTCCAGGAGATAATACGATTGGCAGTCTGAAATCAGACATGCCAGAACTATATTTTCCATGACAATAAAATGTCTGGGGCTCCCATACTCATAACACTGTCGTTCGAATCCGGCAATATCGGCAGGTACGACTGACATTAGTCTAGTGTGTATAGGGGGCTTAAGTTCCCATGATGAGTATTTGGTGAATTTTTTCCACTGCATATTTTCATGTGCAAAAAAAACAGTGTATTACAGTTCGAGCAAAATGGATGAGATTTATGTAACTCTCATGCGCACGGTGCTGTGTTTTAACACAACGTAAATTAACCTATGGTCCACTTCTTTAAATCCGCAACTTGTCAATTTCTTTTGGGGGTAAATATGTGATTTATTCGCAGGTTTTCCCCATATACTTGAATCTGCAGATAAAAACACAGTTTTTTTTTTTTTAGTAAGTTCCTGCAGAAAAAATGTAAAACCACATTTAATCCACACATGACTTTATCAATTCCGTTTTATGAAGCCAAGTAACTCCTCAAATAGGAAGTAATTTGCTTAAAACATGGCATACCAAAAAGAGGCAAAACGGCAACTGAAAAAACGTGATAAAGCAAATGTATGGGAAAATTAAAAAAAAATGCAATTAAGAAACACAAGGTGTCTAAATTGGCTAATTCTTGCCACATCAAAAATGCCCCAAATGCTCATCTTGGGAACTTGGCCTAAGAAACATCTGCAGCCTCGTTGTGGTTGGCTATTGCACACCAGCAAGTTCCTTTTAAGACTAGATAAGAAAGCTGTAATTGTGTATGACTTAATAAAGAAACATTCAAGAAATAACAAATATTTTGACTGAGGAGGATAAATTAGAGAAAAAGACATCATACTGATAGGTTTTATTATTTCCAGCTTATGGTGCTAGTATTCTCTACAAAATAAATCTGATTGTTTGTTTTTTTTTTTAATAACAAAGAGCAAAACTTTGTCACAAAAAATCCAGTTAATTCTGAATCTAGATTCAGGGGATGTCCTCAACAAAATGATTCTAAAATATTTAGTGCCCATGATATTGAAAAAAAAAATCACAAATAATTTAGCTATTGCTTCTCATATTGGGCTGTATTATGGACAGAGAAACAATGGCTGCGTGGGACAAGATAGGCAGGGTGCTATGTCAAGTGTCCAGCATGGCTCTCAAGGGTAGGCTACAATTATTACATTCTATATTCTGGTTTTCCAGCCTGCCTTGATTGTAAGAAGCTATAATTGTAGTATTTATTGTATACATTGTTCATTCTCATGTCATAAATTTGTCTGGAACTTTGTGCAATATCTGATTTCTATCACCATGTTATCTACACATAGCGAGTAGGAATGTATTTAGTATTTATAACTAAAGCAGAAATACATTGGTTTTAGTCTAATTTCTGGCATATAAAATCAAGGGATAAGGTGGTGTAGATGAAAAACTCACGTGACTTAATCTCTTACCCTTCAGCATCAAATATGTATTCATATTATGAGGATTTGCGGCTAGTGTGACAGCGAATACCACATGCTCATGATAAAATCTATTCCACTACGAACATGCCGGCCATTTTTTGCTTTGTAATAGTCCAATAGAAGAGCACAAGTGTCCGTGTCTTAAGATCCTCACAGAGAAGCACAGTGCTGCACACCTCACAACCCATCTGAATAAAGTTGCAATAGTTCATTTCCACTTTTTCTTTCTTTTGGACCATTTCTCCGTGAGCCTCTTTTTACAACACGCACTGCTGTCTTACTCCTATTTTTTAAGAAATTTAAAACCTTAAATGTTCTCCTAGGAAAATTAACTTTACTTGGGTAACACATCTTAGATATCCTGGTAATTCCTTTTTTTTAGGTATTATTTGAGTTGTTTGGTTACTTTTACAAATCACAGCTGCGTCGACAGACGTTTTGTACATACCTAGCAGAGTACTTAGAATATGCAGTTATACTATTGTTCTGTAAAGAGGGTGGAATAGAAATTATTGTAAATCGCTGAGAAAGTATAGTAATGTATTTGTAACTATTGTTCTTTGTAAACAGCAAACCCAAAAGGAATCAATGTGAGCCTGAAATGTTGATACTGCACATCTACTGAATGTAATTCCTCTGACGGCTTTGTCACAGATCCCTGACCCCTTTTTATCTGTGATGCAGCTGCAACAGTTCCATTGATTCTCAAGCTACTTTGTTGTGGTGTTTCTACTCTATGTATCTTTTATTTAACTGAGCGCTTGCTGATGTCTGTAACATTTGCAACAACAACTATAGTAATAATAATAATAATAATAATAATAATAAAACAGATGAGTACAAGTAACCCTGGTCAGAATCACTGGTATTCTTGTGTGTTGTGCCTTCTTTTATTGTATGAATGGGCCGGGGTGTTGTGCTATATATTCTTTTAACATGAGATTCTTTCCAGCTTCTAAAAACCTATTTAGGTGAAACGCCGGTACGACTGGTGTGGTCCGATCTGGGCTGCTGCTGTAGCGTGAGCTAAGACTTTGGAGACTTGGGTTATTCTTTCTGCTTAACTGTCTAGCATTTGCCAGCCCACTGGAGCATTAGTAAATTGCAGCACATCATTAAAATCGTGGTATGCTTACTGCAAAGCCTTGATTACAATTACCGCAGTATATTTGTGGTCAGTCATTTATTTTCCAGAATGTAAGACACTATACGTGTGTGTGTATATAAATATATGTATGGAGTGTAGAGTGTATATGCTGCTAGGAGTCCAGGCCACCTGTAGGAGAAAAGGACAGTGTCTTCATCATTATCTGTCACGTCTCTGGAGACAACAGATGAGATGCACAGGTTTATATCACCCAAGGAGAAGGAGGATTAAGCCAAGCTGAAATGCATCAACAGATAAGCCGTAATGGACATTTAATGGATTGACAGTTCTCTAGTCATATCTAGACTGCAGATCAGTTCTTTTACAGCGGCTGTAAACCAAATGTGAAGCCTAAACAAATAAAAGGTCTGCTATTGCTAATATGTGTGTCAGCCATGATTTTTTTCCTTCTATACATCAGCTACATGAACAGCTTTTGGACTGATGGTGAAGTAGTGCTGTGTGCTCCTTTTTAAAGGCATAGAAAACCTGCAGCTCAAGAATATCCCTGGTTCCCGGCTGCCCAGACCTGGCCTCTTCTGCTAAAATGAAAGGGAATATGTCAGCAGGATCATACACCGACCCCTAAACCACATGCATGGACATGTAGGTCTCTGAATTGTAAATCCATGGACACCTTTATATCTTCTATCTGTTGCTGCATTCCTGAGTAATTGGCATTTTATTCACATGTAAATGAGGAATTGAGTGCTGTGGGCGAGACTGAGCACTTAAAGGGATATTCCTATCTCCAATATCCTATCCCAATATGTAGTAGGTGTAATAATAATAGCAAATACCTCCAATTAGAAATGTAGTATAGTTTTTCTGATTTCGCTATGTCTCCTTCTGCATGTGCAGGGCATTGCAGGACCTTTAGGAATCCATGGTTACGACCACTTATATAGTGACAGCTAGTTGCTAGTGGTCATAACCATGGGTACCTAAGGTCCTGCAATTCCTTGCACATGCGGAAGGAGACATAGTGAATCAGAAAAACTATACTACATTTCTAATTAGAGGTATTTGCTAATATTATTATTATTACACCTACTACATACTGAGATAAGATATTGGAGATGGGAATACCCATTTAAGGAGCCAATGCCTCCCGGGGTTGTTTCCGCAGCCTCTTTAGCTTGATTGATAGCTCACTTTCGGATTTCCTTGTCTGGCACCGGACGCCACACATAGAGATGGGCAGATCAATTTGCAGGGACTCTAGTCAATCGACTAGGTGAGTGCTCTATGTGGCCACTGGACGGAGGCTCGCAAATCTCTCTTACTTTACAGGGTATTGATTAGCCAGGCTGGTGCAATGGTCATCATTGTGGTATGTTGCACAGATGGCGTAGTTCCAGCCCAGCTAATCAAAACGCGTGCAGGGAATCCCTGAATGTAAGAGATTCAGAAGCCTCCCAGCGGCCACAGAGCACTGACCTGGCTGATGGATCCAGAGTCCCATGAATCGACCTGCCCATCTCTAGTCACACAGACAAGTGAGCTATCAATCAAACTAAAGATGCTTGTTCTGGGGGGAGGCAGAAACCACTTAAGTGCTCTATCACACTCTGAGCACTTAGCTCCTCAGGTGCATAGGAATAAAAATGCTAATTACTTAGGAATGTAGCAACAGACAGCAGATATAAAGTTGTCAATGGATTTAGATTTCAAAGACCTGAATGCCTAAATAGCTGTTTTGTGAGGGTTGATCTTGATGATAGATTCTAATTCTAGTGTGTTTGACCTAATAAATGTCACACACTGTTCAAGACAGATATCACTACTGCAGGCAGCTCTCAAGAGCTTTTCCCAAATGCCCTTTGTTTTTTTGTAGGTGGGTGGCTTGGGTCCTGAGTCTGCAGCAATGTTTTAAGATGACACTTTTTTAAAAGCTCCTGCTACAGCAAGCAAGAACAGGTAAGTGCCAACAGGGGTCTCTAAAGAGAAGACCCTGGTGGATTATAACTGCCTCTATATTCTCTTTTGACATCTATGTAGTACTTAAAGGGGTTGTCCACTACTATTGAAAATAGACTATCACAAGTACAAATGCTACTCTTGAAAACCACGGATAGCTCTCATATGCGAAAATCGGACATCTGGATGAGGCCATACTCCCTAAAGTGCCAGAGTTACTGGTAAAACACTTTCAGGCCACGCAGTATTTTACATCAGTATTTATAAGCCAAAACCAGGAGTGGAACAATCAGAGGAAAAGTATAATAGAAACACGTCACCACTTCTGTATTTATCACCCACTCCTGGTTTTACAGATACTGATGTAAAATACTGACCAAATACTGAACGTGTGAACGTGGCCTCACGCTGAGGAACAGTGGAGGCAGGAGACCACAGAAGATTTTAAAGAGATATATCAATTACATATTTGCTGCTCTCCCAGCACTTCCGAGCCTTCCAACCTGTACATTGTCCGTGTGACCTAGAAAGCGCACCTCACCTGATGGCTCTCTACTGCGTACCTGATGGACAGTTGTCCTCACCACTCTCCCCGTACACAGCTCACTCAGATTGGAGTTCAGCAGCTCCGCTCTTCTTCATACAGTGCTGTCTCTACCAATGATTAGAAACAGAGCTCCTGGGAGCAGCGATAAAATAAAATGATGGATTTTAGCAAAAATCACAATTAAGCCAACCTTAAGTGACAAATTAATGAAATTAGCCCTCACCCCAGAGTTTGTTTATGACATTTCAATTTTTTTTTCTGGGGGGTGGACAGACTAGGACCATAATATAAACATGCTAAAAAAAATCTAAGAATAGAATCCTTAAAAGTCTTCCCCAAAATATGAAAAATCTAATCATTTAGTAAAAAAAAAAATTTTTTTGTTGTAAATGTAGTGCATAAAAACAAAAAAAATCTGCACTTAGCTAACTACATGACTATAATAACCTGAATAATTAATTTTACAGATTAGTATGAACTATAATCAGTATTACAAAATAAAAGTTAACCGTGTAAGAAAACACTTTTTTTTTCTATTCTCGAAATGAAATCATATAAATTACACAGTAATTTATATGAACATTCAAACAGCACCCCATGAAAATTTCACTTCCATACAGCAAGACCTCATACAGCTTCGATGGTGATAAAATAGGAGTTAGGGTTGCTAAAATGCAGAGACATAAAAACACAAAAGTAGTTGGGGAATAAGGGGCTAAATTGTCTGTTTTGTATCCCTGATTACAACATTGTTTCAAACTCTTGATAGGGCAGGTTCACACAAGCGTATGCAAAAATCGGTCAGTTTCATCCAGAAAAGTGGGACGATTTTTCTCTCACTTGTCATCAGTATGAGCAATCATTTATAGGATCATTTACAGTTTCCTATGTTACAGAATTGCAATGTATTTGTAAAAATTGGATGCTAGACTGTGGCTCCGTACTGCATCAGATTTTTTGATTACACACCTATGGATTTAAATGGGTGAGTCTCATCCAATTTACGGAAGAAACTGGTGCATGTTGCCATCTTTTTGACATGCAGATTCTGCCAGTGAAAAAAAATCGGTCACTGCCCCATTGAATAACATTGGTCCGAGTGCTGTCCGCTTTTTCATGGACAGCACTCGGACCAAAAATACAGTCATGTGAATGAGCCCTTACTATGAATACATCACCTGTGTCCATCTTTTTCCCCCACTTTAAACCAAGCTTGGGAATAACATCAAGCTTGCTGTAGTTTTGATTGCATTTTTTAGGAGGGTTCTAGTTAATGAAAATAATGCATAAAGCGATTTCATTGTAATGCAGTGTTAATTCACTGTGTTTTTTTTTTTATTAACTCTTTTATATGTGCTAATTGCTAGCAAATGTCTGCAAAATAAAAAGCTATTGTGCCGATCCTAACCCTAACCTGTGAATTGTTAGTACTCCCGGAGTCTCTTCCACCAGTCCAGTGTTGAACCCTTTATCCCCCAAGTATTGTATTTGAAGAAAATACTGATGTAATTACAGCTTGCCCTTTGACCTGTTATTTTTTCATTTTTTTTCATGAAATACAGCTAATTTAGATTTATTTTTTTATGTTTTACTACAATTGTTATGTAACTATTTTATTACACTAGCTCTATCGTTTAACCCTAAACGAAGTCTTACTATAATTAGAGCTTAAATTCAAAAGCAGCTTTTAGAAATGAATGAAGACAGTATCTAATACTGGTAATCATAGTCGCGGCCTATGCAATGAGCAGCTGTCGAGATGAATTTGTCATTGGCTACTGCACTCTGCATAGGCAATGACTGAGATTACAAAGCTTACTGCATTTTCCTGAAAATGTCATCTTGGTCACTGCCTATGCAGAGTACCACAGCTAAAACAAACTCATCTCAACTGCTGTGCTCTACATAGGCAGCGCTGGGGCGGCACTCACTTTGCCTCTCTAGGAAGGATTAATGCTTGCTGGGACTATTTGACAATGGAGTTGTTGGTGCAAAATGTTGCACCTTCTTCGTTTTTGGTCTCTGAGGCCTACCCACGCAATACCACCAGCTAAATTACAAAAGAAAAAAATAGCGGCACATCCCTAAGTCCACGGTGCAGTGCCTCCAAGAGAAGTTTCAAATATTTCATCAAGATAAATAATACAGCAAAAATAGAGGCAGCATTTGCTCTTTTTATTGGAAATATTACAGTACTGTGCAAAAGTTTTAAGCAGGTCTGGAAAAAAATATTGCAAATTAAGAATGCTTTCAAAAATAGAGATATTAATAGTTTGCTTTACCAATGAACAAAATACAAAAACAATGAACAAAAGAGAAATCTAAATCAAATCAACATTTGGTATGACCATCCTTGGACTTCAAAACAGCATCAATGCTTCTTGCTAGAGTTGCACGCAGTTTTTAAAAGAAGTTGTTTAAAACATCTTGGAGAACTAACCACAGACCTTCTGTGGATGTAGGTCTGTACAAATCCTTCTGTCTCTTCATATAATCCCAAACAAAATCGATGATGTCGAGATCAGGGCTATGTGAGGGCCATATCATCACATCAGGACTTCCTGTTCTTCTTTATATTGAAAATAGTTCTTAATGATATGCCAGTATATTTCTGGTTGTTATCCTGCTGCAGAATAAATTTAAAGCCAATCAGTCGACTATGTGATAGCATTACATGATGGATAAGTATCTCCCTGTATTTTTCAGGATTGAGGATACCATTAATCATGACTCCCAACTCTATGTCCAAGTACTTTTTCTAAAATGCAGCCCCAAGCTTGCAAGGGACCTCCACCATGCTTCACTGTTGCCTGCAGACACTCATAATTTTATTGCTCTCCAGCTCATCTGTGAGACTCATCAGTACAGAGAATAAAGCTGCCCATTTTCTGCACACCATTTCCTATGTTTCTGTGCATACAGTGGGGGAAATAAGTATTTGATCCCTTGCTGTTTTTGTAAGTTTGCCCACTGACAAAAACATGAACAGTCTATAATTTTAAGGGTAAGTTAATTTCCCCCCAAAAAATCAAGAAAATCACATTGTATAAATTAGATACATTTTTTTGCATTTTGCAGTGAGAAATAAGTATTTGATCCCTCTGGCAAACAACACTTAATACTTGGTGGCAAAACCCTTGTTGGCAACCACAGCAGTCAGATGATTTTTTAGTTTATGATGAGGTTTGCGCACATGTCGGGAAGAATTTTGGTCCACTCTTTTTTGCATATCATCTCTAAATCATTAAGATATTGAGGCTGTCGCTTGGCAACTTGGAGTTTCAACTCCCTCCATAAGTTTTCTATGGGATTAAGGTCTGGAGATTGGCTAGGCCACTCCATGACCTTACTGTGCTTCTTTTTGAGCCACTCCTTTTTTGCCTTGGCTGTATGTTTTGGGTTATTGTCTTGCTGGAAGACCCAGCCACGACCCATCTTCAATGCTCTTACTGAGGGATGGAGGTTGTTGGCCAAAATCTCGTCATACATGACCCCATCCATCTTCCCTTCAGTACGGTGCAGTCGTCATGTCCCCTTTGCAGAAAAGCACCCCCAAAGTATAATGTTTCTCCCACCATGCTTCGCGGTTGGGACGATGTTCTTAGGGTTGTACTCCTCCTTCTTCTTTCTCCAAAAACGGCGATTTAAGTTAATGCCAAAGAGCTCAATTTTTGTCTCATCTGACCACAGCACCTTCTCCCAATAACTTACAGAATCATCCAGGTGTTCATTGACAAACTTCAGACGGGCCTGCACATGTGCCTTCTTGAGCAGGGGGACCTTGCGGGCACTGTAGGATTTTAAACCTTTAAGGTGTAATGTGTTACCAATGGTTTTCTTGGTGACTGTAGTCCCAGCTGCCTGGAGATCATTAACAAGTTCCCCCCATGTAGTTTTAGGCTGATCTCTCACCTTCCTCATGATCAAGGATACCCCACAAGGTGAGATTTTGCATGGTGCCCCAGATCGATGTCGATTCACAGTCATTTTGTGTTTCTTCCATTTTCTTACTATTTCACCAACAGTTGTCTCCTTCTCATCCAGCGTCTTACTTATGGTTTTGTAGCCCATTCCAGCTCTTTGGTCTTGCCCATGTTGTAGAGGTTAGAATCTGACTGATGAATTGAGTTTGTTGACAGGAGTCTTTTATACAGGTGACTATGTAAGATAGGTGTCTTTAATGCAGGTAACGAGTTGATTAGGAGCATCTAACTGACCTGTAGGAGCCAGAACTCATAATGGTTTGTAGGGGATCAAATACTTATTTCTCACTGCAAAATGCAAAAAAAATATCTAATTTATACAATGTGATTTTCTTGATTTTTTGGGGGGATATTCTATCTCTCAATGTTAAAATTAACCTACCCTTAAAATTATAGACTGTTCATGTCTTTGTCAGTGGGCAAACTTACAAAAACAGCAAGGGATCAAATAATTATTTCCCCCACTGTATTTGAGTCACTTGGCCTTGTTTCCATGTTGACAGTATGGATTTTTTTGGTCACAATTCTTCTGTGAACAGACTTCTCCGAACAGTTGGTGGGTGTAGCTGGGTCCATCTGGTTGTTGCTGTCAGTTCTGAGTTGATGGCACTGCTGGACATCTTCTGATTTCGAACTCAAATGTAGGCAAAACCGTACAGATGAACAGATATTAATATTTTACTGAAAAACAATAGATATCTCTTTATGACTACCTGATCAAAATGTTCTTTCTCACTGACTACTTGTAGGCGTGTAGCTCTAGAAGGTGCAAACGGTGCAGAGATAGAAAGACTTTTAGAGGAAAGTATAATGCATTTTTCTTTTCTGTTTTTATTTTAGTGGGCAAAGGTTGTACTTTCTGCAATCTATTCTGCTAACATGTTGTGAATATAATCTACACTAATGAAATTGTTCCTTTCATTGTAGTACTGCTCCCTATTCCTTTCATCATTAGATAATGAAGCACTATGCTAATTTTTTGCATTAAACCTCAAATGGGAAAAAATGTTAAAGCGTTTTTTTTTTTTATCTTCTGTCTTCAAGATGCACTCTTGTTTTATGTCAAAATAAAGAAAGATACATGCACCAAACAGCTAATTATATACTGAGCCTTATATAGCTGTGACATTAAAACTGTTCTTTCATTATTATGTGAAAATCATACTGCCGATGCTAAAGAACTGGGCGATTCAGACTCTGGAATATGAATGTTACACGCGCAGCAGGACAAGTCCCACAGGTAACAATGCAGGAAACTAAAATAGTTACAACCGCTGCTTCTAGTACAGTTTGTACTCGGCTCAATTGTCACCTTGTGTCCTTTACATGGAAGGGGCCAGGAACAGGCACTACCAACTCGGGCGAAATGGAACTTTTAAATGAGTGCAAAACATTTGATTGCCATGGTTTGTGACAATAGTTTGTGAAAATGGACTATAAGGGGTTTGCAAGTGAAGATAAGTAATCTTATGGATAAGTGATATCTTATATATTGACGGGGTCTGACCTCTGAGACCTGCACCAATCGGCTATAGGAAATGAATGGTGGGATGTCGGACATGTGCACTGCTGCTCCATTCTAATGGGGATAAAAGTGTCCCATCACAAATAAAAGTGTGGCTAAGTGCTAGATTACTGGAGAAAACATTTAAGTGAATTGTACAGGTATAAATACTTTATCAATGAAAAATCTTAGGACGGTTGTAATGCAGTGAGTCACAGGAAGCAGAGCAGCATATCTGCACCTGCAAAAGGAGTGTGGGGTGGTACATTTTAAAAATTAATGATTCACAGTTTCACTGTACCGTCAATGTTTGCTTACACGCACAAGGATTAAAGAAGTTGTCCAGCCTTAGGTTACAAGATTGTCTTTGTGATTGCAGACTTGTGAATCCTCACAACGCGCGTACTGCATGCTGTGAGGATTCCCCGATACCTGCGCCAGGAGCGTCACTCAAGTATTTGTTATGCACACATGCAGTCATGTGCCGACTAGATGGACTCGGCCTCTTTGAAAGCAAGTGTATTGAGCGAGGCCGGATACAGTCTAGTTAGAATGTGGCCGTAAGTGTGCAAATTGCTTACTTACGATCACATGACCACCCACTCCCGGCGCCTGCACCGAAGAATTCTCATCACACGCAGTGCTCGCGTTGTGAGGATTCACAAGTCAGCAATCACTTAGTGACTACAGACTTGTAATCTAAGGGCGGAAAGCCCTTTAAATCTTTGAGACAACCATATGGTACTGGTAGAAGCAACCAGGTAGCCCCCTGGAATATGGAGAACTGTCTTTACGGATCTGCGTAGGACTGTTTTGTGATGTCAGGTTTGGCAGCACTAAGATAAGAACCTAATAAATAGAAATGGGAGTGTTGAACAAATAGCACTTAACAGATGACCCATTAGAATATCCTCAAAAATTTTATTTATTTCAGTTCTCCAATACAAAAACTGAAACGCATATATTATACAGCGTCATTACAGACAGCAAATTAGAATAATTAACAAAAAACACCTGCAAAG
The DNA here is from genome assembly GCF_046119375.1 of Phyllobates terribilis. Lineage (NCBI taxonomy): Eukaryota > Metazoa > Chordata > Amphibia > Anura > Dendrobatidae > Phyllobates > Phyllobates terribilis. The sequence continues at coordinate 174,831,717 of NW_027362761.1, read as the reverse complement.
GCTTCCTAAGCGTTTAGAAAGGTCCCTTAGTCTGTTTCAGTAGGCTCCACAATCATGGGGAAGACTGCTAACTTGACAGATGTTCAGAAGGCAGTCATTGACACACTCCACAAGGAGGGTAAGCCACAAAAGGTCATTGCTAAAGAAGCTGGCTGTTCACGGAGTGCTGTATCCAAGCATATTAATGGAAAGTTGAGTGGAAGGAAAATGTGTGGCAGGAAAAGGTGCACAAGCAACCAGGGATAACCGCAGCCTTGAAAGGATTGTTAAGAAAAGGCCATTCAAAAATTTGGGGTAGATTCACAAGGAGTGGACTGCTTCTGGAGTCATTGCTTCAAGAGCCACCACACACAGACGTATCCAAGACATGAGCTACAAGTGTCGCATTTCTTGTGTCAAGCTACTCATGACCAATACACAATGCTATAAGCATCTTACCTGGGCCAAGGAGAAAAAGACCTGGACTGCTGCTCAGTGGTTCAAGGTGTTGTTTTCAGATGAAAGCAAATTTTGCATTTCATTTGGAAATCAAGGTCCCAGAGTCTGGAGGAAGAGTGGAGAGGCACACAATCCAAGCTGCTTGAGGTCTAGTGTGAAATTTCCACAATCAGTGATGGTTTGGGGAGCCATGTCATCTGCTGGTGTAGGTCCACTGTGTTTTATCAAGACCAAAGTCAGCGCAGCCATCTACCAGGAAATTTTAGAGCACTTCATGCTTCCCTCTGCCGACCAGCTTTTTGGAGATGGAAATTTCACCAATACCAGGTTTAAAAACAACTGTATCACTGTGCTTGATTGGCCAGCAAACTCACCTGACCTTAACCCCATAGAGAATCTATGGGGTATTGTCAAGAGGAAGATGAGAGACCCCAAACCCAACAATGCAGACGAGCTGAAGGCTGCTATCAAAGCAACCTGGGCTTCCATAACACCTCAGCAGTGCCACAGGCTGATCGCCTCCATGCCACGCCGCATTGATGCAGAAGGATCCGTGACCAAGTATTGAGTGCATTTACTGAACATACATTTCAGTAGGCTAACATTTTGGATTTTAAAATCATTTTTTAAGCTGGTGTTATAGAGTATTCTAATTTACTGAGATAATGACTTTTGTGTTTTCATTGGCTGTAAGCCATAATCATCAACATTAACATAAACACTTGAAACAGATCACTCTGTTTGTAATGACTCTATATAATATATGAGTTTCACTTTTTGTATTGAAGAACTGAAATAAATTAAATTTTTGAGGATATTCCAATTTTGTGAGAAGCACATGTACCTGGAAACTATAAATGTGATAAAGTTTGACTGACAATTTATTATGATGATTCCACTGCACTGATTATTCCAGGCCATATATCTGTATAACCTTTTACAACTTACCACATAGTAAATTGATCTGTGTTGAAAACTAATGTGCTGAAATATTGTGCTAGACTTGCAAAGTGAAACGAGGAAAGGTGCCTCTATGCCATCTAGTGTTGAAGTGAATACTATCAGTAAGCATGCTATTAAAAGCAATAAATAGTGTATATGTTTTCTTTGTTATCTGTTTCTATGATAGGAACGCTAAACTCCCCTGGAAATAAAGATTACATATATCGGTTTATCAATTTTAAAGTCACGTTAAAGCTTAAATTACTACTTTACGTAAATACTTATAAATATCCCAGCTATAAACATCAATTCCTTTTAAGGTTAAAAATCTTGCTTTATAATATATTTTTAAAGGGGTCAGATTTTTACATACATTATATAAAAAGACACATCTGCATGTTTTTTTCAATATCTGACATGAAATCAGAATAAACCTTTCCCGTTTTAGGTCAATTAGGATTACCATAATTTTTAATATTTGCCAAATGCCAGAATAATGAAAGAGAGAATGTTTTAAGGCATTTTTATTACTTACTGCAAAGTCAAAAGTTTACATACATTTCATTAGTATTTGGTACCATTGCCCTTAAACTGAATGACTTGTGTGAAACGTTTGGGATAGCCTTCCACAAGCTTCTCACAATAGTTGGTTGGAATTTGGTTTGTAGGTGGCCTTTTTATTTAGTGTATGTAAACTTCTGGTTTCAACTATATATTTATGTATATACTGCCATACATATATATATATATATATATATATATATATATATATATATATATATATATATATATATATATACAGTCATATGAAAAAGTTTGGGCACCCCTATTAATCTTAAGCTTAATGTTTTATAAAAATTGGTGTTTTTGCAACAGCTATTTCAGTTTGATATATGTAATAACTGTTGGACACAGTAATGTTTCTGCCTTGAAATGAGGTTTATTGTACTAAAAGAAAATGTGCAATCTGCATTCAAACAAAATTTGACAGGTGCATAAGTATGGGCACCTCACCAGAAAAGTGACATTAATATTTAGTAGATCCTCCTTTTGCAAAAATAACAGCCTCTAGTCGCTTCCTGTAGCTTTTAATGAGTTCCTGGATCCTGGATGAAGGTATTTTTGACCAATCCTCTTTACAAAACAATTCCAGTTCAGTTAAGTTTGATGGTCGCCGAGCATGGAAAGCCTTCTTCAAATGATCCCACAGATGTTCAATGATATTCAGGTCTGGGGACTGGGATGGCCATTCCAGAACATTGTAATTGTTCCTCTGCATGAATGCCTGAGTAGATTTGGAGCGGTGTTTTGGATCATTGTCTTGCTGAAAGATCCATCCCCTGCGTAACGTTGACATTATTGTCAAGAATCTGCTGATACTGAGTGGAATCCATGCGTCCCTCAACTTTAGCAAGATTCCCGGTGCCGGCATTGGCCACACAGCCCCAAAGCATGATGGAACCTCCACCAAATTTTACTGTGGGTAGCAAGTGTTTTTCTTGGAATGCTGTGTTTTTTTGCCGCCATACATAACACCTTTTTGTATGACCAAACAACTCAATCTTGGTTTCATTAGTCCACAGGACCTTCTTCCAAAAAGAAATTGGCTTCCCCAAATGTGATTTTGCATACCTCAGCCGACTCTGTTTGTGGCGTGCTTGCAGAAGCGGCTTCTTTCGCATCACTCTCCCATACAGCTTCTCCTTGTGCAAAGTGCGTTGTATAGTTGACCGATGCACAGTGACACCATCTGCAGCAAGTTGATGCTGCAGCTCTCTGGAGGTGGTCTGAGGATTGTCCTTGACTGATTTCACCATTCTTCTTCTCTGCCTTTCTGATGTTTTTCTTGGCCTGCCACTTCTGGCCTTAACAAGAACTGTCCCTGTGTTCTTCCATTTCCTTACTATGTTCCTCTCAGTGGAAACTGACAGGTTAAATCTCTGAGACAGCTTTTTGTATCCTTCCCCTGAACAACTATGTTGAATAATCTTTGTTTTCAGATCATTTGACAGTTGTTTTGAGGAGCCCATGATGCCACTCTTCAGAGGAGATTCAAACAGGAGAACAACTTGCAAGTGGCCACTTTAAGTAGCTTTTCTCATGATTGCATACACCTGGCTATGAAGTTCAAAGCTCAATGAGGTTACAAACCCCAAAGAAGTGCTTTAGTAAGTCAGTAAAAAGTAGGTAGGAGTATTTAAAACAAGAAAATGATAAGGGTGCCCATACTTATGCACCTGTCAAATTTTGTTTGAATGCAGATTGCACATTTTCTGTTAGTACAATAAATCTCATTTCAAGGCAGAAACATTACTGTGTCCAACAGTTATTACATATATCAAACTGAAATAGCTGTTGCAAAAACATCAATTTTTATAAAACATTAAGCTTAAGATTAATAGGGGTGCCCAAACTTTTTCATATAACTGTATATATATATATATATATTGGGTTGGATGCAATCAGTCAGTCAGTTAGAACTCAAGATTGTATCATTTAATTCTTTAATTCTATGGCTCTGTATATATTATATATGTATATATACAGTATATATAGATAATATACACTGCTCAAAAAAATAAAGGGAACACTCAAATAACACATCCTAGATCTGAATGAATGGAATATTCTCATTGAATACTTTGTTCTGTACAAAGTTGAATGTGCTGACAACAAAATCACACAAAAATCATCAATGGAAATCAAATTTATTAACCAATGGAGGCCTGGATTTGGAGTCACCCCCAAAATTAAAGTGGAAAAACACAATTCAGGGTGATCCAACTTTGATGTAATGTCCTTAAAACAAGTCAAAATGAGGCTCAGTATTGTGTGTGGCCGCTACGTGCCTGTATGACCTCCCTACAACGCCTGGGCATGCTCCTGATGAGGTTGCGGATGGTCTCCTGTGGGATCTCCTCCCAGACCTGGACTAAAGCATCCGCTGTGTGGCCCTCCAAAGAAATGCCACCCCACACCATTACTGACCCACTGCCAAACCGGTCATGCTGAAGGATGTTGCATTCAGCAGATCGCTCTCCACGGCGTCTCCAGACTCTGTCACATCTGTCACATGCGCTCAGTGTGAACCTGCTTTCATCTGTGAAGAGCCTGTCTCCTGGTAGCGCCTCCAGCCTCTGGACACTACGCTGACAGACACAGCAAACCTTCTTGCCACAGCTCGCATTGATGTGCCATCCTGATGAGCTGCACTACCTGAGCAACTTCTGTGGGTTGTAGAGTTCGTCTCATGCTACCACGAGTGTGAAAGCACAATCAACATTCAAAAGTGACTAAAACATCAGCCAGAAAGCATTGGTACTGAGATGTGGTCTGTGGTCCCCACCTGCAGAACCACTCCTTTATTGAGGGTGTCTTGATAATTGCCAATAATTTCCATCTATTGTCTATTCCATTTGCACAACAGCATGTGAAATTGATTGTCAATCAGTGTTGCTTCCTAAGTGGACAGTTTGATTTCACAGAAGTTTGATTTACTTGGAGTTATATTCTTTTGCTTCAGTGTTCCCTTTATTTTTTTGAACAGTGTATGTTATATCTATCGATCGATAGATAGATATAGATACATAGCCATAGAATTAAATAAATTATTCAATCCTGAGTCCTGACTGATTGCATCCTGACTGATTGCATCCAACACAAGGGGGAGCTGATGAGCCTACCACACACAAGAATTAGCTCAATGGAGCTATATAGATTAGTACGCTGTAACCTACCTCTCTTTTTATATGTAACCAGCAGTTCTGTCTGAAACGTGGAAGATATTGGATTTTGTGACAAGATTATCCAACTTCTTCTAAGTGGCGAATTTTGTACACTTTGTCAACAAATAAATGCAAAGGGTCACCCATGTCCTGCTGATCTAGGTTCACCTCCATGCCTGTTGCATTTTTGTTTCTTATGCTATAAGTTCCACACTCTGGGAATTCCCTATGAACTCCGTAAGAAAATATCCAAATCTGCTCCCAGAGTTATTGAATGCTAACAAACTGTGTATATGAAGTAGGGAGATTATCCATCACTTTTCTGTAATGGATATTTATAATTTACATTTTATTTAATTTCCTTCAAATATGAACAATGAAGTGGGTCAGAATACAATGGGTTAAAATAGCAGTGCCTTGTGTGTTGCTTTATATACACTGCTTTATATTGCTACCAGCACTATTGGCGCTGTATTTATAGTATTATCCAGAAGCAGAAGTCTCGCACAGCTGCTCTCTGTTGCCTTTTGACATCACAGGACAGCCTATTATAAATCTATTACATGCTCCAATAATGTCCTCCCAACATGCCTCACTGTTATTCAGTGTCCTCAGGGAAATTGGACATAATGTGGGTGGCATTAAAATGGCAGGCACGCCTCCTATTTAAAGATTTCCTCTGCATCATCATGCAGAGACAGGCGCTTAGTTATGACTCACCATGGGAGCCAATATATCTCTATTCTCCTCTGTGTCTGGGTATCCTCTCATGTGATCAGGATTCTGCTAGAAAAGCTAGAGGTTGCATTTTTCTTTTTACATAATCCAGCAAACCCAAGATAGCTAATAATAGTGTCTCTTGTCTCTTAAGACAATGCACAATTATGTAATGAAGTTATCTATTTTGGCTAAAGTGATGATCTGTTACGCACATGCCCCGGTTCGTTTGATTTTCTGGTGCCTCAAGTCAGGCTTTGCAAGTAGTCCGGAGTGATCTTTGTGTTGTACTTCCAAGGCATGTATGAAGGCTCCCTAGAGATACACCGCTGTCTTGGTATTGCTCTAAGACTTGTAGTAACTCTCTTACTTTGCTGTGCACAGTTCCAGTCCACATTCATCAGGACATCTCCTGACTATCTGTGGTTCCCTGTCCATGAGTTACTTGTCTGCAGTTTCCAGTAACCTTGCTTCCTATCAGTGGAGGACCACTTCTACATGCCCGCCTGCGGTTTTCAGGACGTCTTCCTTGCTGTGTGCGGGTTTCATGGTATTAAACTTTCTTGTCACTCCGTAGTTTTGTCTGCTACCTGTCTTCATCTCCATGACACCTCCTATCTGCCCGAGGTCTTCAGAAACTCTGCTATCTACCCAAGGTGTTCAGTAACTCTGCTATCCGTCCAAGGTGTTCAGTAACTCTGCTATCTGCCCAAGGTGTTCAGTAACTCTGTCTGTGATTTCCAAGACTATATTAAATTTCTAGTTTGCATTCTATGTGCCCATGTTCTGCATGCTCCATCTGGCTGCTGCACCGACGCCCATGTGCCCACCCGGACCTTGGGCTTAAGGGATCCACCCCACCGTGTGAGCCCACTGTACGTAACATGATCTTAACAGGCAAAAAATAAACAGCTTGGCACTACTGTTGTCATGTCCAACGGACTTGGGAATCATACAATATTGTATTGTATTGTTGTTGTTGCATTGCTATGCAATACGGTTTGCCTATTAGAAGTTTGTCCTCCCTCTCTCCCTGTCGGCCTCGCTAGTTTTGATGTCAGTAACCCGTCCCTTCTTCTTCCTCATCATGCGTATGTCAGCCATGTTAAGAAACTCATATCTTGCATCTCTGTCCTTTTTGACTACTATAATTGTGCATAACTACAAGAATTCAGCTTGAAAATAAACCTTCTTCTGGAAATCTTCATATGTGCCTCCTGCAGTCGAGTCAAGCTATCTGATGAAATCTTGTCGTGTGATTATTGGTAACATAGTGTGACAGAGTCACTGGTATGATTTATGAGGGGAGGTATGTGTCACACAGGTTGCTAGCCTGTGTGAACTGAAACCAATAAACGTTCTGCCAGCATGTTATATACTGGGGGTTAACTCACTTAAAGGGCGTGGTTTTAGGTGAATGACCTAGAGATGGGAGGGACGTAATTCCCAATATCTCCACCTCAGGGTGTGGCTGAGCAATGTTTAAATATTTAGTCCTGTTTTTTTTTTCTCTGGGTTGTGTTTGGAGAGGCACAGTCTCCAGACTGGGCAGCCATAGCTCAGGAGAGAGCTGAAGGTTGATCATAACCTGTGTGGGTAAACCGCACACACATATATGAACTCTGCTTCAGTTTATCTTTTGTTTTGTGGTTTAGCCAAGTAAGGCTGTATTTATTTTGCTGGAGTGCAGAGCTTTATGCTATTAATAAAGCCTGCAAAGAAAACCCGGATTCCTGAGTCTACTTCCGGAAGTGGCCGAGCGAGACGTCCTGCCACAATAGTAACATAGTAACGTAGGTTGAATAAAAACCTAGGTCCATCAAGTTGAACCTTTCTCCCCCAATTGTACTCCCTACACTAACACTACACTAACTTACTAACTTACTGCGACTAGGCCTCACAAATGTATTATTATTACCATTTTTATTATTACTGCACTATTACAATACAAATGAACTCGTTTATAATTTTTTAATTAGTTTTATTTTTGTATTACTCTTATGATTCTAATACTGATATTAGTAAAATCCCTATACCTAAATCTGTTGATCCAGAAGAAGGCAAAAACCCCAGGACACAGTCAGCGAATTTGCATCACGGGAAAAAATTCCTTCTTGACCCCGAGAAAAGGCGATCAGTCCAAGAACCCTGGATCAAGTGTACTACTGTAGGTGTAACATTTTGCGTAATTTAACTGTAACCCACAATGTTATGTGTATTGAGAAAATCATCCAGCCCTTTTTTGAAAGCTGTTATAGTGTCTGCCATCACTACCTCTTGTGGTAGGGCATTCCACAGTCCGACTGCTCTGACTGTAAAGAACCCTTTCCTGTTTAGGTGCTGGAATCACCTTTCTTCCACCTGTAATGAGTGCCCCTTAGTCCTTAGTATGGTCTTTGGAAGGAATAAGTCATGTGCTAGTCCTTTGTACTGACCACACATATATTTATACATGTAAATGAGACCCCCTCTAAGGCGTTGTTTTTCTAAGCTAAACAAGCTCAACTTTTTCAACCTCTCATCATATGACAGGCCTTCCATCCCTTGTAATAATCTAGTTGAACTGACTCTAACTTCTGAATATTCTTTTTAAAATGTGGAGCCCAAAACTGGATCCCATATTCCAGATGTGGTCTCACAAGTGATTTATAAAGGGGTAACAATATGTTGGAATCGCGGGATTTTTTTATACATCCTATACATCCTTGTTTGCCTTTGTGGCTGCTGCTTGACATTGAGTACTGCTGCTCAGCTTACTTGTAACCAGAATACCCAAGTCCTTCTCCTGTTCTGTAGTCCTGAGTATACTCCCATTTAATGTGTATGTAGTAATAGGATTACTCCGTCCTAGCTGCATTACTCTACATTTATCTACATTAAGCCTCATCTGCGAAGTGTTTGCCCATTCAGTCATCTCATCCAGATCGTTCTGCAATATTGTAATGTCCAGATCAGATTTTAATATCCTACATAGAGACAGCCATAGAAACTGTGTCTCAAGAGCCCCTCACTTGCAGCCTAGTTATGGAATCAGAATAACCATTCTCCCATAAATGCACACTGATATACACAGGTATAGTCCATGCTACATAGCTAGCTGCCATAATCATCAGTGGCGCTCTGTCATTGTACAAAAAGTCACTGAAATTCTCAAGCAGTAGAAGTGAAGGTGATGGCACCCACCACATCATGAAAAAATCATCTATATTATTTCATAGCAAGCAATAAAAATCAGATGGGGGCGTACAGGCAAATGACAGCAGGCTATGGCTGTTTCGTGTCTACTGAGGCGCGTAGAAGTGTCAGTAGACACAAAACGGTCGTAGGCTGCTGTAGCCGCTCCAGCACACCTCTATGACTCAAAGCCGGCAGCTCCCGTGAAGAGTAAAAGTTCATTTTCTCCCGAGCTTTCAGTATGGTGGATGGAGAGGATTGTAACACTATTAACTTGCAGATTAACCATATATCTGCAGGTTAATAGCATTTGTGGACATGAGAGGTTCCCTTTAAAGTAATTAAAGCCCCCATTAAACTTTTATTGCTAAGATATCATTATTATTAATTTAAAATCTTTTACTAGTATACGTTTCCTTAGTTTCTTACCAACGCATAAGCAAATAGTTTATAAAGTGATAAGATTTAAATGAATGTTTGGGGTTCACTGTCAATTTACAAGTGAAAATAGAGTGAAGAATAAAAAAAAATGTATTAAAAATGCAAAAATATAAAAACTTCCACATGTTAATATGTAAAAGATGTATATTAGTTTTTTCACATCAGAAATAAATATATCAATAAAGGGGTTTATTCACATTCAGGAAGGTGGATCACAATGCTCAGTTCCATTATAAAATGTCAAGTGGAACAGATTCTTCACCCTCTATTCATAACGCATAACCGGTCTTATGTATAATGTAAAATGTGAAATGCTCTCTTCACAGGGAACATTAAAATTTAAACATCTGGTACATGGGATTCAATATAAAGACCTGCTGCTCATCTTATGCTGCTGTAGATGTGAGAAGAATGACCTTTATGTGTGTCTCAATATGAAAGATTTAAATGCTCTGACTTGGCTTTTAGCAGGAAAGATCAATACGTACTGTAGCTCACAATAACTATGGACACAGATGAACGAGCCGCAGTCAGATACTATTACTGAGTGGAGCTGCTGAAATGTTTCTCAGTATCCAAGTGATCCTAGAGAACACACTCTCCTTAGGTTTCTTGTTTCTTAATTCAAATGTCTTAGGGCTTGGAGTTTGATTATATTTCTATACTTACATCTATAAATAATAGACATAGTCAGTTGCGTAACTTGAAGTTTGTGGGCCCCAGATGCAAAAGCTCCAATGGGGCCCACAACTATGGCAAGTCTTTAACAGCAATAGTCATTTCATATGGGCCAAAGGGACCTTTTGGATCCCTAGACTCAAGGGCCCGGGGACGATTGCAACCCCTGCACTTATTATAGCTACTTCCCTGGACATAGTGAAACATATCTGCCTCCTTCCTATTCTTCTTCTATTGTAGCAATTGTGTCAAACCTGAATTGAAGGTTCAACTTTACACTCAAATAATATGTTTTTGGATAGTTTATTGACTACCTGGGACTTAAAACAAATGCAATATTTTTTTCTCAACTTTAATTTTCTAATGTTGCTTTGACTTTTATATGTATTTTAATTTTTTGGGGTGCTGCTTTTTTCCTATCCTCCTTTCACTGATATGTGGTCCAAACATTCTCCTTCCCCCGCTGTGCGCTCAGTTTCTTAAAAGGACTGCAATGTGGCACAGTTCAAAATAATAATTTGCGTGCACTCTGTCAGAAGTGGAGGTGCTGATGTAATGGGCAGCGAGTGCCCCTTAACTGTAGAAAATTCAATTCATCGCACACTCAAATGTTGTGAATGCAAAAACATTTATTAATACACCGACAATTTGTTCAAACCCAGGTGCAAGGCGACAGCGGTAAGATGTATCGGCCTCAAATTGAGGCCTTAATCATTTAGTCGCTTACTAAAAAGGAAAACATACAGGTGTCAGTACCAGATTTGTAATATCATAATCAAAATCAAAATTCCAATCATATAGTCGAGAAGTATGACAAAGAGATATGGGTGGAGGGGAAGGCAGGGTGGGGAGGAAGGCGGGAGGGGTGAGGGAGGTGGAGGTAAGGAGAGACGAGGGTGAAAGTGTTGGGGTTACATATAGTATATACAGTATAAATACGCAGAACAGGGTATAAAAACCATAAGAGTAAAAGGTAGATAAAAGCCAAATTTGTTCTTACTTGTATGGGTGGTTTGAAATTGTTTAGAGTCTGAGAATAGGGCTAAAGTCCAGGAAAGAGGATAGCTGCAATATCAAGATGTTACAGTTGAAATATATTACCCATGATTTTGCCAGTAAGATGATTGTATAGTCTGGGGTGGTTACCTCAACCAGGTCCAATAGTGGTGTGGGGCCACGAGGATCTAAAGGATAGTATGGAGAGTTAAAGATAGTTGTATAATGGCATGTGTAACCCATCATATGTTGGCTGGTCTGTAGCTTACCATGCGGTCATATGGAGTCCATGCATAGTCAGGGTGTATGTCCCAGAAGGGGTTGTGTCATTCATTGGTGGTATAGAGGGGTATAGCGGCGCTCCTGCGCCTTGCTGTGGCTCTGGTAAATGTCATACTGAGGAGACTGTGCTTTATACACCGGCGGCGAACGCCGGACCGGAAGTGCGTCATTGGTGGGGGCGTGTCACCGGAAGTGAGGTTCCGCCGGCCCCGCACTGCGTGATTGGATGGCCGGACATTGCCTGTGTTTACAGGCATGGTACCACCTCTCATGTTGTGTATGGCGATAGTCAAGGAAACTGAGCTGTGGCGCATGTGCAGGGGACAGGCTATGTATTATGGCGCTGTGCAGACGCAAATAAATTTGCTTGTAAATATTAGATGTATTGTATGGAGGTAAGTTATATATTTGTCTCTAGGGCACAGTATGTTGTACATGTCATTATAGTCCTAGTGCATGACATATAATGGATAGGTTTAATAAGTCAGTGTTAGATGGTAGTGAGTGGTAATCGTGCAGTTGGGGCATAATTATGGAGTATAGTAGGTGTTGAGTTGTAACATGGGTGATTCATGGAGCACCTTGAAATATTATAAACATTATAAACACATTATTATATACATACGAATAGAAGTTCATAGAGCAGCTTGTAACATTATAAACAAATAATTATATACATAGGTCTAGAAGGTATGGATTAGGTGTATTGTATAGAGGTATGGTATACAATTATCTCTAGGGTACGGTATATAGCACATGTCATTATGATCCTAGTGCATGACATATAATGGATGGATTTATTGGGTCGGTGTTGATAGTGTAACTGGGGCACAATTATGAAGTATAGAAGTTATTGGATTGTCACATGGAGCATTATAAACACAATAGTAAGGATAGAGACACTCACCCAAAGGGCAGGATGGATTCAGTGTGTCTGTGGAGGGAACAGACCAGTGAGTCAATAAATCCAATCGATTTCTCTATTCAAAACATTAGGCGCAAGGGTTTGCAGGGTGTAGATCCAATATGCTTCCCGTTGTTTTAATAATTTCACATGGTGACCACCCCTCCTAGGTCTTGGGACATGTTCGATGACTTGAAAGCGGAGTTGTGCTACAGCGTGTTTCGCTTTCGAAAAGTGGTCTGGTAGTGGTAACCAGGTTTTACCGCATCTAATGGTTGATTTGTGACTTGCTATGCGATCCTTAACATGTTGTGTTGTTTCACCCACATAGAGAAGGCCACAAGGGCACTTGAATACGTAGATGACAAAATTGGAATCACAAGTATGAAATCCCTTTATGGGGTAACTTTTGCCGGTCCTGGGGTGCGTGATGTTGTCTGATTTGATTACATTAGAGCAGGCGGCGCAGCTCAGACAAGGAAAGGTCCCGCACTTGCGGGTACTCAGTAGTCGTTGTGAAGGTGTGGTACATGAGCTACCTATGTTAGCCCTAACGATCTTGCATGGTAAGCTACAGACCAGCCAACATATGATGGGTTACACATGCCATTATTCAACTATCTTTAACTCTCCATACTATCCTTTAGATCCTCGTGGCCCCACACCACTATTGGACCTGGTTGAGGTAACCACACCAGACTATACAATCATCTTACTGGCAAAATCATGGGTAATATATTTCAACTGTAACATCTTGATATTGCAGCTATCCTCTTTCCTGGACTTTAGCCCTATTCTCAGATTCTAAACAATTTCAAACCACCCATACAAGTAAGAACAAATTTGGCTTTTATCTACCTTTTACTCTTATGGTTTTTATACCCTGTTCTGCGTATTTATACTGTATATACTATATGTAACCCCAACACTTTCACCCTTGTCTCTCCTTACCTCCACCTCTCTCCCCCCTCCCCCCTTCCTCCCCACCCCGCCTTCCCCTCCACCCCTACCTCTTCGTCATACTTCTCGACAATATGATTGGAATTTTGATTTTGATTATGATATTACAAATCTGGTACTGACACCTGTATGTTTTCCTTTTTAGTAAGCGACTAAATGATTAAGGCCTCAATTGAGGCCGAAACATCTTACCGCTGTCGCCTTGCACCTGGGTTTGAACAAATTGTCTGTGTATTAATAAATGTTTTTGCATTCACAACATTTGAGTGTGCGATGAATTGAATTTTCTGCAATGTGGCACATACAGATACAGCACACCCCCCACTCTACTACCACTGTAATACACTGCACAGTGGCGACCAAAAGTTTTGCATTTTTTTTAAAAGTGTGATTACTTCTGTCTGGTTGTTGTAATGCCATTTTCCTGGTGATTTTGGTAAACCAGAAGCAAATGGTTGTCAGTTATTAGGACAAAAATTGTGCTTGACATTGTTTTATCCCTATATGTGTTAGTTTTCAACATTTGCTGGGAAAAATGTTTTGCATATTTTGTCATGAGTAGTAGAGTAGTAGAATTTTGCCTAATTTTTTTTATGTGTGTGCTTTTAGGTTAAAACATTGCAAAGACAAAGCCAAATTTATCAGCCGATGTCAGGAAGCTTATTATTTTGAGAGTGAAGTCAGGCAAAATCCAAAAAGAGGTAGCTATGGAATTCCACTGTTCTCAGAGTCAAGTGTCACATATATTAAAGAAAGAAAAAGAAGGTTATGGAACAGCTGACAAACCTAGAAGTGGACGACCTCAGAAAACTTCCTCCAGAGTTGATCACATTATTAAGAAAAAGTCAGTATCTGATGTCCATAAAAGTGAAGTACAGATTTCACACGAAATGAATGAAAAATATGGGGTCAAAATGAGTGACCAAACTCTGGTGCGATGGCTAAGAGCAGTAGGGCTGAATGCACAAGTGCCAGTCAAGAAGCCTTTCTTCTCAGCAAAGAACGGGAAGGTCCGACTTGAGTTTGCCAAAGAACACAGCCAATGGAAATAGACAGATTGGTCTAAGGTGTTGTGGTCGGATGAATCCACGTTCAAACGGTTTTGGTAGTGATGGAAAGCACTATATATACCACTCAATTTCAAAACATAATGACGTAAGGTACCAAACACCTACAGTGAAACATGGTGGTGGCAATGTCATGGTTTGGGGCTGCTTTTCTACATCTGCCATTGGCCCTCTGCATAGAATTGATGGAAATATGAATGCTACCATGTAGAAGGATATACTGGAGAATGTAATGCTGCCACATGGGAAAAACAAAGTAGGCAGGGGATGAAATATCCAGCAAGACAATGATCCTAAGTACACATCCAATTTAGTCAAAAATTGGTTAGCAAAGAAAAATGTTCACCTGTTGCAATGGCCAAGCCAATCACCTGATTTAAACCCTATAGAGCACCTTTGGGAAGAGTTAGGGCGATAAGTTGGGGCCCGTACCCATAGCAATAAAGATGAATTGTTTGCAGATTTGCAAATGGAATGGAGCAAGATCCCTCAAGATGTCTTGAATCCCCTAGTGGCTTCAATGCCCCGTCAGTGCAGTGCACTAATTAAAGCAAGAAGCTATGCTACAAAATACTAAGTTATGGCAATGTAAACAATGAATTACTCTCTATGTTATGATCAATAAATAGTGTATGCAAAACTTTTGGCAATCAGTTTTCTTTAATTAAATGACCATACCTATATTCAAAAGCATTTTGGTTAAAATTAACATCTTGTATGATGACAACTTCATGCACTTTCAGTTCATCACCAGGGAAATGGCATCACAACAACCAGACAGAAGTAATCACACTTTAAAAAAAAAAAGCAAAACTTTTGGTCGCCACTGTAGATCAAAATATCTTATAGGCTCTAATTAGAGATGAGTAAATAGATTTGATGTCAAATCTCTACACCCGGTGAATTCAAACTATTTCTGATTCACTTCAAGTGAATCACTAAAAACTGCCCACCGTCCTTTTTGAAAATGATTGCATGAGCCAGAGACGACTCACAAGACCCCTGGAGCACACGGGTGGATTTCCCCATAATGCCTTGCAGTTACTAATTGATCAGACAGTAATCTTGTGTAGCTGGCAGATGCTGTGTTTCAATTACACATTCGATTCATTCTAAATGAAATAAGCATCTAGCCAACAATATTTCTTTAAGAAAAATCTAAATTTACTGTCTGCCAGATAAAGTGTGTGTGTTACAAGCTAGTGTTCTCAATTTACACATTTATTTGTTCATTCATTTTTGAGAAGCAAGAATAATTGTGTTAAAGAAAAACAAAATCATTAAAAAAAAATCCATTAAACTGGGACTGTCTACCTCTGAAAGTGTTCGTGTCACAGACTAATTTTTTTTGCACACCCGCTTTGATATCTGTACATGCTACACTAATTTTGCGGTCTTTTGAAACTATCGGATTTTTGGACATATCCCTAGCATTTCTTGCTTAGTCCTTTTTAGGAAAGGAGGAAATGTGGTTATAAGTTCTGGAAAAAGTTAAACAAATTATTGATACAAATGTATGGTAATATAAAAGATAACCCTCCCACACATATAATGGCAATTAGCAATGAAAATGTGGGAGCCACTAACAGCAGCACCACATCACCATAAACGTTCTGGGCAGTAGTAATACATTACATTATGGAATACATGGAACATCACTCATCTCAGTCACAGCAGAATATTACCTCTGACAGTGACACTGTCAGTATAAGTCAGTGTTCTGCAAAGTCTGCTTCCTCAGTCAATATTTTACATTGCAGACTTTCAATTCCATCAATGATACCTGTATCTTTTTTGCCCCATAGTCCCCGAAGCCACAGCACTACAGGCGTTAAATTTCCATTTACACTAGATGATTTTGCGGTCTTAAAAGACCATTTAATAGCTTAACACCACACTTTAGATGCTCACTAAACAATCTGTATATCTGTATGCTATTTGACAACAACTTTTTACAGTTAAATTATTGAATAAGATGAACAGTCAACTTTTGCCCTAGGATCTGATGGGGGTGGAGTCGATAAAGGACATGATTCAAATATCTAGCTGTGTTGGTGGCTCTGTCAGATGTGGTGGTAGGGGCACTGGCAGTGGCAGCCAAATTGTTTGTGGCACTCTGAGTCAGGGAAAATCTAGAGGAGAGTATCCGGAGGGGGCACAAAGAGCTCAAGACATTTCCCCTACTGAGACAACATTCAGCTGAGTCAGGGATGATGATGATGATGGTGTGGTGAACAGGACCTGGGAACCAGATTGAGAGCATGAGGAGGTAATGTCATCAAAGGAGGGTGATGGCATGTGCGATAAAAAGCAGAGCCAACATCAAAAGATATTTCTGGGCAGATCGGTTTCTTCTTTGTAACTGCATAATATTATGATTCCATTATCATGATGGTTGTGTAGTGTTTGTTGTCCTTTGCTGACATCTACTGGCCATTGTTATTATATTTAACTCCCATCATGCCTCTCTCTGTAACTCCTCCTATCTTCTTTCCTCACAGCCTTTCTTTCAGGTCCCTGCCATCTGGGCAGAAGTGTGCATCAGAGCTGAGAGAGGATTCTCCTGTTACCTCTAATCTCCAATCTCCATCTTCTATCTCGTCCTCATCCCTTCATCTTCCCTAGACATCGCAACATCATCATTTGTCATTTGTCGCTATGGGGCCTGCCGAATATCTATGAGGTGCTGTTTAGATTTGGTCGCATTGTACAATCCCCACCACCCTTTACCCCTCACCTCTTTTTTCCCATTGTTTACTTCCATGTGCTTATTGTACTTCAATAATAAGTTAGGATCCATTTACAATTATAATAAGTTAGGGTCCATCGGCGACAATAAATGATCACCGAGTCTATAGGCAGAAAACAAACGCCAAAATATATGGCTTAACCAAACAAAAACAGCAGCTCAAAAAGGTCATTATTAAAAATGATTCATCAAATAGGATCAATAAACATTCCAGGAGCACAAGGCTTAGTGCCACTAGAACGCAGCATTAGCAGAGAAAAGAAAAAACATCAGTTTTTTTCCGTATGAGCGCTATCCGTGTTTTTCACTCATAGTACTTGTATCTATAACAGTAAATGAGGCCATTCACACGTTTGTGATCACAGCGAAATCGAGACAAGTCCTTTATTGATTTGAGTGTCAGATCAAATCAACAATACAAGTTTATGGGACCATGAAAAAATCGGACAGCACTCAGATACCATCCGAGTGCTGTCCATTTTCACAGACTGATCGGTAGGAAAAGATAAAGAAACATTTTTTTTGGTTCTCATCTGAGAAAAACCGATGAAACTCGAACCAAACTGATAGTAAAAACACACTGACCAAACTCTGATAAAACTCTGATAAAAAAAAACACTGATGAAACTTGGACTGATTTTCTCGTACAAAAAAATCCCTGATATTTGAATGAAATCTGAGATTGTGAGGCAACATGCAACCTGGTGACATACCAAATCAACATTACTGAAGAGCAATGTCAAAGATACATTGATAAATATAAGATGCCTATGAATCTGTAAAGTGGCCAAGAGCGGTAGTCATGACCAAGCTGTTGTCCGGTTACACTTTGGCACTTTAAAGGAAAACAGTGTCCCAATCCGAGTGTGCCGTCAGGTGTGGGGTGCATCAAACTCACTTGTAGGCCACAGGCCTCCGCTGTCTCCAAGCCTCTATCTTCAGGACCACACAGGGTTGCACACAACTCAGGGGACGCAAAGTTCATTGTCACAAGCAAACATTTACTGGTCAGTTCAAGTTCATCAAGTTGTAATATGTGGGATAGAGGACAACACTTCATATTCCTGACTTCCTTTGCACAACACCTTTTCAGTCCTACCACTTGTTCCTCCTGGACTTTGTCAGTCCCAGGAATTTCCTGTCCAGTTCAGCAGTGCACCTGGGACCAGCCACCTGCCCTTCACACGGTTCCGTGTCCATCTTCTCCATCTTTATGCCGGAGGACACGGAGCACCCATTAGCCCAACTGAGCTTTGGGCTCCCAACGTTGACGGAATATCCGCAAGGGATATCAGTATGGCCTCCCACTGCCTTGAACGATTGATACATGTTGGCCTTAGCAGCCAACTGTACGTGAACGTGACCTTGCTAGTGTACTTCCCTATCAGAGTCACTACCAGGAAGTGTCTGCTTTTCACTTGCAACTACACCTCCCACTGTGGGCTCGTCCCAAACATTAACTGCATCTTATACCTGTAACTTGAGCTGACTACAGTTACTATCCTATAACAATATGTACTATTCTTATCATATGTCCTAGTCTATCTTAATCGATACAGTCCTATGCTTACCCTATGCACATTCTGCATTATACACTACTCACATTGTATGTTAACTCTTCGCATTACTTAAACACTGCACATTACCATAACATGATACATGACAATTCACATGACACAATACATTTATGAAAACACATGACGCTATACACATTACGCAATTGTTGTCTTCAGGGACAGGAACAGGGCAAGACAGTCCACACCCTTACAAATCAAAGTAATTTAAGACACAAGCCACTTTTCTCAGCAGACACATGCAACAAAATGGGGGACCGCTTACACTGAATGTGGGGCATTGTTACGGGTGGTGGAACCTCTGTGCTGCGGTGCAAGGAGGGACCTAGAGGGGCGTAACTAAGTATCTACCCGAACCGACCCTGATTTGACGGCGGCTAACGACTCTGTGACCAGGGATGATCCGAGCAGAGGGACCAGGTGCTACTCTGGGGATGACCTTGTAAGAGAGCAGATGGCTCCCACGGGTCAGATGGCTGGGAATGACCGGTATGACTGATGGACACAGCAAGCAGGCAGAAGTCTCTGGATTAGCTGACGGGTGGTCACGGTACGTGACATTAGAGCAGGTAGGAGTGTCTAGGTTACCAGGCAGGAGGTCACAGCAAGTGACAGCAGGAGCCTCCAGGTAGGCTATCAGGTGGTCACGGCAAGTGACGGCCAAGCAGGCTGAAGTCTCTAGGCTAGCAGGTGGGTGGTCACGGCAAGTGACGGCCAAGCAGGCTGAAGTCTCTAGGCTAGCAGGTGGGTGGTCACGGCAAGTGACGGCAGAGCCTCCAGGTAGGCTCGCAGGTAACAGGCCGGTAACAGGCAAGCGCTCCCAGGTGAGCGGGTTAGCAGGCACGGCAGGTAGCAGGCAGGTAACAGGCGAGTGCTCCCAGGTGAGCGGGCTAACAGGCATGGCAGGTAGCAGGCAGGTAACAGGCGAGTGCAACCAGGTGAGCGGGCTAGCAGGCACGGCAGGTAGCAGGCAGGTAACTGGCAGGTGCTTCCTGGTAAGCAGGTGGACTTGCCCATAGACAGACTGGCTGATGACTGGAGACAGACTGTCGGGCTGGAGAGTAGACAAGCTGGCAGACAGGACTGGTAGTCAGGCTGGCAACGGGACCTGAGGGCTGAAGCAGAGGTAAGGATACTGTGCAACAACTTTTGCTCTGGCACCTCCATTTTGGAGGAGGTGCCTTATATATGGGAGGTCCTCCGGCAATTGGCCGGGGACTCCTTAGGACGGCGCGCGCGGCCTCTTTAAGAGAGAGGGAGCGCGCGCGCCCTAAGCACAGGGCCCGGGAAGGAGCGCACGCCGGCCGTCGCAGGAAGAGGAGCGCTGGAGGACGCCGCGCGGGGAGCGGGGAGGTGAGAGGGACGGCGTCTCTGCCTGGCAGGAGGCAGAGACGCCGATGCTACAGTACCCCCCCCCTTTACGCCCCCTCTTCTTTAGGCTAGCAAGAAATTTTTCAAGGAGAAGCGGGGTGTGGATGTTCTCCCTGGGTTCCCAAGTTCTCTCCTCTGGACCAAACCCCTTCCAATCCACCAGAAAAAAGGTTTTCCCTCTTACCCTCTTGGTGGCCAGAATATTCTCTACCGCAAAAACGTCCTCAGCAGAAACCGGAGCAGGAGGAGTACCTGAATTATTGGAGAAAGAGTTAAAGACAGCAGGTTTGAGGAGAGATACGTGGAAGGAGTTGGGAATGCGTAAGGTGGGTGGAAGCTTCAACTTGTAGGCCACTGGATTGATCTGTTTAAGGACCTCAAATGGACCGATGAACCGAGGACCCAGCTTGTAGGAGGGTATTTTGAGCCGCACATGTTTGGAGGAGAGCCAAACCTTGTCTCCCGGACGGAATTGAGGCGGATCCAGACGTCTCTTGTCAGCATGTCTCTTCATCCGCTTGGAGGACCGAAGAAGTGCGGACCTAGCACTCTCCCAAATGGTGGAAAACTCGCTGACCAGAGACTGCGCGGCAGGGTTGTCCACGGAAGCGGAGACGGGAAACGGAATCCGCGGATGTTGACCATAGACTATAAAGAACGGGGACTTGGAAGTGGATTCGCTCTCATGATTGTTATAAGAGAATTCGGCCCATGGTAGGAGGTCCACCCAATCAGTATGGTGGGCATTGACAAAGTGCCGGAGGTAACTGGTAAGGATCTGGTTGATCCTCTCCACTTGACCATTGGACTGTGGATGGTAAGCGGAGGAGAAATCCAGGGTGACATCCAACAGTTTACAGGTAGATCTCCAGAAGCGTGAGGTGAACTGAACCCCTCGATCTGACATGATGTGGAGGGGTAGGCCATAGAGACGAAAGATATGGTGAAAGAAGTCATTAGCTAGCTCTGATGCAGACGGGAGACCAGGCAGAGGAATGAAGTGGGCCATTTTAGAAAAGTGGTCCACGACCACCCAAATGACTGTACAACCGGCAGAAACAGGGAGATCGGTTATAAAGTCCATAGCAATGTGTTGCCACGGGGCCGCAGGTACGGGAAGAGGCAGGAGATGACCGGCTGGTAAATGTATGGCAACTTTGTTGCGGGCACAAGATGAACAGGCTGAGACGAAGTCTGCCACATCCTTACGCAGGGTAGGCCACCAGTAATGCCGGGTAATGAGCAGGAAGGTCTTCTTTTGGCCAGCATGGCCAGCTAGTTTAGAAGAATGACCCCAGCGAAGAACCTTCTCACGGTCTGGAACCGCTACAAACGTCTTACCGGGTGGAAGACGAGTCACATCCAAGGGGGCCACATTCATCACCTTGGAGGGGTCGATGATGTGCATAGGCTCCTCCTCTTGATCGGAGGACAGGAAGGATCGGGACAAGGCATCGGCTTTGACATTCTTGTCCGCCGGCCGGAAATGTAGGATGAAGTCGAAGCGGGCAAAGAACAAAGACCACAGGGCCTGACGCGGATTGAGTCTCTGGGCGTTCTGGAGATATGCCAGATTTTTGTGATCTGTATAGATGATCACCGGGTATAGAGCCCCTTCAAGCAGGTAGCGCCACTCCTCCAGCGCCAATTTGAAGGCTAGCAATTTTCGGTCTCCTATGGAGTAGTTGCGCTCAGATGAGGAGAAGATTTTGGAGAAGAAGCCGCAGGTTACCATTCTCCCGGAAGAAGATATTTGGGTGAGCACCGCTCCGGCTCCGGAGGAGGAAGCATCAACCTCCAGGTAGAATTGTTTATTGCAGTCCGGACGGTGCAGCAACGGGGAAGAGGAGAAGGCTTGCTTTAAGGAAAGGAAGGCCTCCTCGGCTTCGGGCGACCATATCTTGGGATTTGCCCCCTTACGGGTGAGCGCAGATATGGGAGCAGTCCAGGACGAGAAGTGTGGAATGAAGAGACGATAGTAATTGGCGAAGCCCAGGAATCGCTGTATCGCCTTCAACCCCTCCGGACGGGGCCACTTTAGGACAGCAGAGAGTTTCTCGGGATCCATCCGCAAGCCTGTCTGAGAGATAACATAGACAAAGGAGCTTAATGGATAGAGGCAAAATAGTTATAGTGGTCCTAGTACGCACAATGTGTTCCATATCTATAGTAGATTGCCCACCTACGGACTAATATAATAAAGGATCATCGTGTAGCACTACACAAAGAGGGGGGAGGGGGCCAAAGCCCAAAAAAAGGATGATCCATAATGGTAAAAAGGTATAAATTTATTAGCAATAGGGGTACGATAACACACATAAGATGCAAAGTATAAAAATGGCGCACACATAAGATGGAAAAACTCAGGATCAGGTGAGATATACATATGGTAACCAATAACCAGAAGACTAGAACTGGCTAAAACATATAGCATTTATAATGTCCAACATAGTACATAGAGACCTTGAATTATACATAAACTTTACTATATAGCATAACAGTAAGTCTCCAAAGAATAATCTACCTGTACCTGGTATGTGTGCGCAAACCCCGACGCGCGTTTCGGCGGGCAGCCTTTGTCAAGGGGTATGTACAAAGTGATCACAGTGCAGTATAAAAAGGTACGACTAGCCAATAGAAAAGGTCCAATCTGCCGCGCCCCCCCGCCAATTAATTATGCAACAGCAAAGTATTTGTCGAGTGTCTCGCACGTGACGCGCTAATAGGAAGTAATATACCGCTGTCATGGAGACTAACATGTAGCTTGAAGGAGACGCCCACACATATTACCCAGGAATGCAAAGCGCAAACCGGAAATGACGCGCCCGTTCCCGGGGTAACCAGGACGTTTGCTCAAAAACCTGTGCAAAACACAGAAATAATTAGACAATCTATCCATTAAGCTCCTTTGTCTAATTATTTCTGTGTTTTGCACAGGTTTTGCTGTGGATACAATGGACTATAGAGCCAAAGAAAAAGCTTGGCTCACACAAATTGAGCAAACGTTTGGGGGTGATCATGTGGATGTTTCTTTGCATGGCAATCACAGTTGGGATGAACAGTTCTCTGATATTCAATATATGATGATCAAAAGAACCAAATTGTGGTGGAACCGGGTGTTCCTTGAAAGATACATTAACCGTAAAATAATTCCGAGAGGCCTAAGAGTAAGGGTGGTCCCCACTTTCCCCATAGATGATGAGAATTTTATTTCAAAATGGGAAGAAGCATGTAATGTCTGCTCCAATAATTTTATGACACTACTGATTGAGTCTAATACCAATACTATTACGCATCTAGACAAATTGATTGATGTAGCACAAACTAACTTGAAGTCTAATTGTCCAACTGATAAACTGACGCAATTTGAATTACAAATGGACACTACTATTGACAGTATGGTCAAAAAGATCCATGACTCGCAAAGCAATAAGCTTAACCGCGATATGCGCGATTACCAAATGAAAACGGTTTACCGTTGGCGTCAGCCTAGAAACCACTTTTCCCATTCGTCGCGGACTCCATCCGTTACTTCGGTGACGTCTTGCAGTGAGGCTTCGGACACCTCATCATCATCTATGATGACTAGATCAAGCACCGCTAAACAACATGGTTATAATTTTCATCCATATAGAAGACATGAATCCAGTTCAGCAGCCAAAAGGAGAAAAGATAATAAGGTAATCAACCTTAGTAATCATGTCCTCTCTGTGGATGATCTATCTTTACTATCTAAGGGTCTCACCTTCTCCCCTTCCTCTGGGTTTGATCAATTCACTGCCATTAAAGATTTACATATTTTTGCTAGGTCGTTGATGTTCAAACGTTATTTCCATGACACTAATCTTGACAAATTGTTCCCAACAGAAGAGGAACAACTGGCCTTAAGAACCCTTGAAGAGCTTGCCACTGAACATGCCACTTCCGAGCATGGTAAGATTCCTCCATCTATTGCACCTCACTCCAAGAAGTTTCCTCCCCTTTCGAGTTGCACCAATGTGGATTTGTTTGTACAAATTGTAACGAATGAGTTCCGTAATATACCCAGTCAAATCTATAGGGATAACCTTACTAGGGTTGAACGGACTAGACTACAATATTTGAGTAACCTGTCCGATGTCGTGCTGAAACCTGCGGACAAGGGTGGTAACATTGTAATCTGGCCTAAGAATATGTACGAGCGTGAGGCATTTCGCCAGTTAAATAATAATACATGCTATAAAAAACTGACCTATAACCCCTTGTCCGCTTTCAGCCGACAACTACAGGCTATTCTCAACAAAGCATTGGATAATAAAGTGATTACTCGTGACCTCTTTTTGGCATTAACTATTAGTGAACCTACAATACCTACTCTTTACCTCTTACTTAAATTGCATAAAAATGCATCTAATCCCCCCGGTCGACCTATAATATCTGGGGGAGGAAACTACTTGGAGTCGGTCAATAGATGGATTGACTCTAAACTCCAACCCCTTGTCGAGACCTTACCTTCCTTTATAAAGGATACCATGGACCTACTACGTAGGATGGATGGATTATATCTAGATACAGATACTATTTTTGTAACAGCTGATATAGAGTCGTTATATACGAACATTAAACACAAGGATGGCTTAATGGCAACCAAATATTTCTTAGATGGGTCTGACATCCCAAAGTCTATTAAAAAATTGGTACTCGAATTATTAGAATTTACCCTCACTCATAATTTTTTTACTTTTAAGGGGTCCTTTTTTCTGCAGCTCCAGGGGACAGCGATGGGAGCGGCCTTTGCGCCCTCCTACGCCAACCTGTTCCTGGGGCTGTGGGAAAGGGACCTCTTCCTGTCAGATCGACTGCCGTCAATGTGCCACGTCCTGTCTTGGACGCGGTACATCGATGACATTTTGATTATCTGGCAGGCTACAGATTCTGATCTGGTACCATTTATGGAAATGTTGAACATCAATGACCTTAATATTCATATTACATATCAATTTAGTGCAGTGAAGGCTGAATTTTTGGATATTTCCCTGAGGAAGGATGGAGAAGGTCGAGTACAGACCAATATTTATAGGAAGTCTACTTCAACTAACATGCTTCTACATGCTTCATCATCTCACCCTCACCATGTAATACAGTCGGTACCAATCGGACAGTTCCTGCGCTTGCGCAGGATCTGTTCGACGGATTTAGACTTCGAAAATCAAGCTAAAGATTTGATATCGAGATTCCGTGAACGAGGCTATAGTGGGAGATCCCTTAAAAAAGCTTATCATAGAGCGAAATTTTCATCACGCCACGATCTATTATATAAGACGCAAGACAAGCCACGGAAGGAGGTAGTTAGATTCATTACTAAATTTCACACACAGGTCCCTGCTATGAAAAATGCATTAACTAAAGCATGGCCAGTGTTAAAATGTGATCCCATATTATCCAAATTTGTTTCTTCTACACCATCTATTACATTTCGCAGATCTAAGAACCTTCGGGATCATCTCACTAGAAGCCACTATGTGGGTGAATCCAATCCTTCTTTTCTTGATATTTTATCAAAAAGAAATGGTTGTTTACCATGTGGCCAATGTAGAGCGTGCAGTAATGTCGATAGAGCTTTTGATTTTTGTGACTCCAGTGGTGAGAAAGTTTATAAAATCAAACAACGCATTAATTGCCTTACTAAGAACGTAATATATTATGCCACATGTCCGTGTGGCCTTATCTATATTGGGTTAACCACACGACAACTCAAGATAAGGATTAGGGAACACGTTCTGGGTATTTTTGCGGCATTGGAGCAGACTGACATGTCTAGTCTTAAAACTATCCCACGCCATTTTAAACAGCATCACCAATGTAATGGCAACTTGCTGAGAGTTAAAGGAATTGATTGCTTAGATATGGGGATTCGTGGGGGGCCCATTTCCAAACGTCTGGCCCAACTTGAGGCCAGGTGGATTTGGACACTTAATACCACCAATCCACATGGCCTCAATGAGAATTTAAGTTTCGTTCCCTTCTTGTGACTGCCATTCCCCCCCCTCCCCCCTTCCCCCCCCTTCCCCCCTTTCCCTCCCCCTTACACCCCCCCCTCCCTCTTCCCCCCCCCCCGTCCTTTCCTCCCTTTCTCTCCCCCGCCCCCCCCCCCCTTCCTCCTTTCATCCACGTGTACACCATGGATTCATTGTATTTGTGTTTTTTTGCATCTGCTTTGATTTTAATTTATACCTTTTATCTTAGGTACTTCCTCCAATGTCCTACTCTGCGTTTTCATGATGCTTATGATCATTCAAGATCTGAATTATGTGTCATGATGTATACAAAAAGCCTCCCCGCACAACCACAATCGGCTCTATATTATTATGTTGTATGAGATCTTGGTTCTTACATTTATAATGATTGTATTGCTGCTAATATATTATACTGCATTTCCTGTATTCATATATCCTCTTTTTTCTCGGTGTATTGATTATTATCATATACATTATCACTGCTTTGTCTATGTATGTTGTAATTATTTCTGTATATGTATTCCATTGCAATTTTATTTTCTTACATATTGGTCATTAGACAAGAGGTATTCTAATTTGCATATACTCGGATACATTGCTGATATATTACTACATACATATGATACTTTGTCTTAATTGTCCATAAATCTTACATATATTTGGCTGTATATATTCATGATTAATGCATCTACTAATCTTTTAAACCCACTCCTTGGGTATTTAGATTCACATTTTTTTGTGGCTGTAACCCCTCCCCGCCTCTTTAACCCGTTTGGGTGCTTTGCTTACCTGTACGCGCGCGTCCCGTGGTCCCTGCACTCCCTCCAGCTGGCGACGTCCTAGTGACGTCGCTGCTGGAGCGCGTCCTGGTTACCCCGGGAACGGGCGCGTCATTTCCGGTTTGCGCTTTGCATTCCTGGGTAATATGTGTGGGCGTCTCCTTCAAGCTACATGTTAGTCTCCATGACAGCGGTTTATTACTTCCTATTAGCGCGTCACGTGCGAGACACTCGACAAATACTTTGCTGTTGCATAATTAATTGGCGGGGGGGCGCGGCAGATTGGACCTTTTCTATTGGCTAGTCGTACCTTTTTATACTGCACTGTGATCACTTTGTACATACCCCTTGACAAAGGCTGCCCGCCGAAACGCGCGTCGGGGTTTGCGCACACATACCAGGTACAGGTAGATTATTCTTTGGAGACTTACTGTTATGCTATATAGTAAAGTTTATGTATAATTCAAGGTCTCTATGTACTATGTTGGACATTATAAATGCTATATGTTTTAGCCAGTTCTAGTCTTCTGGTTATTGGTTACCATATGTATATCTCACCTGATCCTGAGTTTTTCCATCTTATGTGTGCGCCATTTTTATACTTTGCATCTTATGTGTGTTATCGTACCCCTATTGCTAATAAATTTATACCTTTTTACCATTATGGATCATCCTTTTTTTGGGCTTTGGCCCCCTCCCCCCTCTTTGAGAGATAACATAGCCCAGAAATGGAAGAGAGGTCTGTTCGAAGAGGCACTTCTCATATTTAGCGTAGAGGTGGTTCTGCCTGAGCCTAAGCTGGACCTGACGAACATCCCTCCGGTATGTGGGAAGATCTGGAGAGAAGACCAAGATATCGTCCAGGTATACCACCACGCAGGAGTAAAGAAGATCACGGAAGATGTCGTTGACCAGTTCTTGGAAGACGGTGGGAGCATTGCAGAGACCGAAGGGCATCACACGGTACTCATAGTGACCGTCCCGGGTATTGAATGCCGTCTTCCACTCGTCTCCTTGACGGATACGGACCAGGTTATATGCTCCACGTAGATCCAGCTTGGAGAAGATCCTGGCGCCTTTAAGGCGGTCAAACAACTCGGAGATGAGTGGCCGGGGGTATTTATTTTTTACCGTGATCTGATTGAGTCCTCTATAGTCAATACAGGGGCGTAGCGAGCCGTCCTTTTTTTTGACAAAGAAGAATCCGGCTCCAGCCGGGAAGGTAGACTTCCGGATGAATCCCCTAGCCAGATTCTCTTCAATGTACTCAGACGTGGCCCGGGTTTCGGCCGCAGACAACGGGTAAATACGCCCACGGGGTGGAGTGGCGCCAGGTAAAAGGTCGATCAGGCAATCATATGGCCTATGAGGTGGCAATGTCTCTGCTTCCTTTTTACCGAAGACGTCTGCATAGGGCCAGTAAGGAGCCGGAAGACCAGGTAAATTAGCTGGGATAGGTGGTGGACGAACTGGGCGAACCGGAACCAAGCAGG
Organism: Phyllobates terribilis; assembly: GCF_046119375.1. NCBI lineage: Eukaryota > Metazoa > Chordata > Amphibia > Anura > Dendrobatidae > Phyllobates > Phyllobates terribilis. Next base: position 174,803,431 of record NW_027362761.1, on the reverse strand, counting down.
TCTTATGGCAGTCCGGCCCCCACCGGAGTACTTCACCGGATTGCCAGTTCAACATGGGTTCATGTGTCTGGAGCCAAGGTAGGCCTAGCAATAGGGAGTGAGAGAGTCCGGGTAGGACATGGAAGGAGATTTTCTCAGAGTGCAGCATTCCCACCTGCAGGGTTATGGGTTCCGTGATGAGCAGGATGGTCACTGGAAGGAGTCTTCCATCCACGGAGGCGACTGACAATGGTTCAGCCAGAGATTTGGTGGGAATACGGTATTTCTCAATCAGGGAATGGGAGATGAGGTTTCCAGCAGCTCCAGAATCCAGGTGGGCGAGTTCAAAGTGACTGTTCTCTCCCCAGGAGATAGAGACAGACAAAGTCAGGGTTGGAGAGGGCTTACTTTTGTCTAGGGCGACCTCTCCGAGCGGACCTAGGCACTGGAGTTTCCCGACCTCTCTGGGCAGGAACGGATCAAGTGCTCCTTATGCCACAATAGAAACAGCTCCCCTCGGCTCGGCGTGACTCTTGGCGAGATTTGACCATCTTGGTCTGGTCGATCTGCATGGGCTCGGGTGAGTGCGCCCGGGGAGTGACAGATGAGGAGACAGGTCTCTGGAAAGTAGGAGCAAGGCGGGGAAACCTTCTCTCATGGGTGGTCTCTTTGGTGCGTTCTTGGAACCGGATGTCAATCCGGGTAGCTAGTGACACCAGGTCATCCAGGGTGGTAGGAATGTCCCGACCGGCAAGCTCGTCTTTAATCCGACCGGAAAGACCCTCCCAGGAGACGGACACCAGGGCCTCGTTATCCCAGGCAAGCTCAGAAGCGAGGGTGCGGAACCGTATGGCATATTGGCCCACGGTGAGACTTCCCTGGCGGAGACGCAGCAGAGAGGAGGCTGATGATGTCTTTCGTCCTGGTTCATCGAAGACTTTCCGCAAAGCAGAGAGTAAAGACGACAGGTCGGACACCAGGGGATCCTCTCTCTCCCACAGGGGATTTAGCCAAGCCAGTGCCTCCCCAGTGAGATGGGACATGATGAATGCCACTTTGGCCCGGTCGGAGATAAACTGATGTGCCAAGAGTTCAAAGTGCAGGGTGCACTGGTTTATGAAACCTCAAGCCAAGGCGAGGTCTCCACCAAAACGAGGCGGTGCAGAGGACCGGGGCTGGATGCCATGGTATGGGTGGACAGCAGTGCTGCCGGAGCGGGAGTCGTACGGCTCGCAGCAGACAAAAGGTGGAACATTCAGTGTGTCCAGGTGGGAGTTGACACTCTGCAGGTAGTTTAGGATGGTCTCCTGTTGGGATCTCTGACGGGACACCTCTTGGAATAGGTCAGAGAGCGAGGGGGCTTGGGTGCCACCGGGTTCCATGGCCCGAGCAAACTGTTACGGGTCCGGGTGGTGGAACCTCTGTGCTGCAGTGCAAGGAGGGACCCAGAGGGGCGTAACTAAGTATCTACCCGAACCGACCCTGGTTGGACGGCGGCTAACGACTCCGTGACCAGGGAGGATCCGAGCAGAGGGACCAGGTGCTATTCTGGGGACGAACTTGTAAGAGAGCAGATGGCTCCCACGGGTCAGATGGCTGGAACTGACCGGTATGACGGATGGACACAGCAAGCAGGCAGAAATCTCTGGATTAGCTGACGGGTGGTCACGGTACGTGACATTAGAGCAGGTAGGAGTGTCTAGGTTACCAGGCAGGAGGTCACAGCAAGTGACAGCAGGAGCCTCCAGGTAGGCTATCAGGTGGTCACGGCAAGTGACGGCCAAGCAGGCTGAAGTCTCTAGGCTAGCAGGCGGGTGGTCACGGCAAGTGACGGCCAAGCAGGCTGAAGTCTCTAGGCTAGCAGGTGGGTGGTCACGGCAAGTGACGGCAGAGCCTCCAGGTAGGCTCGCACGTAAAAGGCGGGTAACAGGCAAGCGCTCCCAAGTGAGCGGGTTAGCAGGCACGGCAGGTAGCAGGCAGGTAACAGGCGAGTGCTCTCAGGTGAGCGGGCTAACAGGCACGGCAGGTAGCAGGCAGGTAACAGGCGAGTGCACCCAGGTGAGCAGGCTAGCAGGCACGGCAGGTAGCAGGCAGGTGCTTCCTGGTAAGCAGGTGGACTTGCCCATAGACTGGAGAGTAGACAAGCTGGCAGACAGGACTGGTAGTCAAGCTGGCAATGGGACCTGAGGGCTGAAGCAGAGGTAAGGATACTGTGCAACAACTTTTGCTCGGGCACCTCCATTTTGGAGGAGGTGCCTTATATATGGGAGGTCCATCGGCAATTGCCCGGGGACTCCTTAGGACGCTGCGCGCGGCCCCTTTCAGAGAGAAGGAGTGCGCGCGCGCCCTAAGCACAGGGCCCGGGAAGGAGCGCGCGCCGGCCGTCGCAGGAAGAGGAGCGCTGGAGGACGCCGCGCGGGGAGGTGAGAGGGACGGCGTCTCTGCCTGGCAGGAGGCAGAGACGCCGATGCTACAGGCATAATGTTAATATATAAGATAACATCTGTGTGACAGCATGGCAAATCAGGGATGTTCATGGGCGGAGCCGATTTTTTTGCGTGAACAAGCCGGTACCCCGAACCCGAATTTGAAATGCCCAACAAATTCGCTCAACACTACTCAAAACTACATTCAATAAGTTTACTAACCCTTCAGATGCTTCACATGTTGCTTTAGTCCCAAATTTTTCATTTTCACAAAGGTAACACGAGAAAATGGACCATACAATTAGATGTACAATTTCACCTGAGTATGCCTATACCCCATATGTGGTGGAAAACTACTGTTTGGGCTCACAACATGGCTCAGAAGGGAAGGAGAGCCATTTGACTTTTGGAATATAATATTGGCTAGAATAGATTCCATGTTTAATTTGCAGAGCCCCTGATATGCCTAAACAATGAAAACCCCCAACAAGTAGCCCATTTTGGAAACTACACCCCTCAAGGAACTTATCAAGAGGTGTAGTGAGCCCCTTGAACCCACAGGTGCTTCACAGAATTTTATAAGGTTGAGCTGTGAAAATGAAAAAATAAATTTTTCCTGCAAAAAATGTTACTTCAACCCCAAATTTTTCCTTTTTACAAGGGTAACAGAAGAAAATGGACCATAAAATTTGGTGTGCAATTACTCTTGAGTACACAGATACTCCATATGTGGTGGAAAGCTACTGTTTGGGCACACGGCAGGGCTCGATAGGAAAAGAGAGACAATTAAATTCTGGAGTGCAATTCTGGCTGGAATAGATTGCGGATGCCATGTCACATGTGAAGAGCCCCTGACATGCCAAAACAGCAGAAACCCCCACAATTGACTCCATTTTGGAAACTACACCTCTTCAGGAATTCATATAGGGGTGCAGTAAGCATTTTTAACCCTCAGGCAATTCGCAGAATTGTGGTCGAAAACTACTTTTGAGGCACAGTGCAAAGCTCAGAAGGGAAGAAGCGCCATATTGGAGTTCAGATTTTGCTGGAATGGTTTGAGGGTGCCATGTCACATTGGCAGAGACCCTGAGGTGCCAAAACAGTGGAACCCTCCATAAGTGACCCCATTTTACAAACTGCACTCCCGATAAATGCATCTAGGGGTGCAGTGAGCTTGTTGACTCCACATTTGCCTCACAGAATTTTATGCAATTCAGCGGTGAAGAAAGAATAATTACATTTTTACCACTAAAATGTTGTTTTAGCCTCAAATTCTTAATTTTTATAATGGCTAATAGTAAAAAATGGACTGCACAGTTTGTTGTCCAATTTCTCCTGAGTGCACCAATACCCTAAATGTAATTGGGAAATACTTTTCAGGCACAGGGGAAAGCTCAGAAGGGATATTTGACTCTTGGAGAACAAATTATCGTAGAATAGTTTGTGGACTCGATATACAGAGCCAAAAGAGCAGAATCACCCCTCAAGTGACCCCATATTGGAAATTACACCCCTCTGAGAATTTATCTACGTGTAGTGATGATTTTGACTCCATGGGTGTTTTCTAGAAATGAGCAGCAATGGATGTTGCTAAGTGAAAATTGCAAATCTGCCATTGTAGTGCCCGTACATTAGGCCCAGCTAATGCTTCTGGAGACATGCACCCCTAAATTAAGGGGGTTCTTATCGATACAGAAATGCCAAAAATGTGGACACTTTATGTGGTTTAGGCACACTGTGGGGCTCAGGAGAGGGGCAATTGGACTTGGCTAAATTCACTGGATTTCTTTTGGGGGCGAGGAGCCATTCCGCTTTTCCAGAGCATTTGTGCTGTCAGTAACATGGAAGCTCCCTATATTTCCATTGACAGTTGACAGACCTGAGTGGGGACGGTGCGATTACAGCGATACCAGATGTGTATCTTTTTTATGTTTGGCTACTATCACACACTAAAAGATGCTTTATTGAAAAAACGAGTTTTTCCATCGCCATATTTTGAGAGCTATATTTTTCTATATACAGTTGTGCTCAAAAGTTTACATACCCCGGCAGAATTTTTCCATTCTTGGCATTGTTTCAGAGAATATGAATGATCACAAAAAAACTTTTTCTCCACTCATGGTTATTGGTTGGGTGAAGCCATTTATTGTCAAACTATTGTGTTTTCTCTTTTTAAATCTTAATGACAACCAAAAACATCCAAATGACCCTGATCAAAAGTTCACATACCCTGGTGATTTTGGCCTGATAACATGCACAGAATTTGACACAAATGGGTTTGAATGGCTACTAAAGGTAACATCCTCACCTGTGACCTCTTTGCTTGTAATCAGTGTGTGTGCATAAAAGCTGAGTGAGTTTCTGGGATCCAGACAGACTCTTGCATCTTTCATCCACCACTGACGTTTCTACCGACTGAGTCATGTGAGGGCTTGTTTTTTGCAGGACAGGTTGACATTTTTATTGGTACTATTTTCGGGCACATAACATTTTTTAATAATTTTCTATTCCGATTTTTAGGAGGTAGAATGAACAAAAACCAGCAATTCAGGAATTGTTTATGCAGTTAACTGTATGGTAAAAGTGATAAGGCAGTTTTATTCTTTGGGTCAGTACAATTACAGCAATACCACATTTATGTAATTTTTTATGCTTTGGTGCTTTTACACAATAAAAACTATTTTATAGGAAAATAATTGTGTTTGCATCGCTTTATTCTGAGAACTATAACATTTTTATTTCTTCGCTGACAGAGCTGTATAGTGGCTTGTTTTTTGCAGAACAAGATAACCTTTTCAGCTATACTATTTTTATTTATATTCGACTTTTCATCGCATTTCATTCCACTTTTTTGCCAGTATGATGAAAAAGCAGTTATCTTTTTTACAATTTTTTTATTACATTTTTTTACGATGTTCACTAAAGGGGTTAGATAGTGTGATGCAGCGATACCAAATGTGTACTTTTTTTAATTTGATAATTAAAAAATACACGTATTTATTGGTATAATTTTTTTCCATTTTATTTTCATTTATTTTGTAATATATATTTTATATATTTTAACATTTTTTTTACCTTTTTTTTTTACTTTTTTACTTAGCCCCTCTACATGACTTTAACCCCTTCACCCCTTGGCGATTTTCCATTTTTCTTTTTTTCTTCCCCTTCTTCCAAGAGCCATAACTTTTTTATTTTTTCAGCCATATAGCCGTATGACGGCTTCTTTTTGTGGGACGACTTGTACTTTTGAATTACAACATTCATTCGCTCACATAGTGTACTAGAAGACGGGGAAAAAATTCCAAGTGCGGTGAAATTTTAAAAAAGTGCAATTCCACAATGTTTTTTTGTTTTTTTTATTTACGATGTTCAATATATGGTAAAACTGACCTACCATTATGATTCCCCAGTTCAGTACTAGTATGCAGTTAACAATCATGTATAGTTTTTTTTTATTTAACCACTTCCCGACCGCCCACTGTATATAAACGTCGGCGCTGCCTGGGCTCTGTGCAGCACCGACGTTTATAAACGGTCAGTGGTCCCTCAGCGCTCAGGACCCCCAGGGTCCTGCAAGCGCTGCGAGTGCGGTGCAGAGCGATAGCTCTGACAGGGGACATCATCGGGACCTGATTGGATCAGGTCCCAATGATGTTAACCCTTTGCTATCTTCTAGATGCCGCGATCTATAGCGATCGCGGCATTTAGAAGATAGTGGGAGGAGAGGAGGTCGTCCACTTACCTCTCCGACAGCCCCCCTGATGTCTGAGAGGACCTGGCATTGTCATGGCAGCTGGAGGTCACATGACCGCCTCTGGGTCTGCCATGTACGGTGTCCTGCTAGGCTCAGCCTGCAGCTGAGTCTAGAGGGAAATAATGACAGTTTTACACTGTCAGCAGAGCTCTCATGCAATGCAATACATGTCTATTGCATTGCATGAGAACAGTGATTAGAAAAATAAAAATTAATGTCCCATACAGGGACTAAGTAAAAATGTTAAAAAAAAGTCTAAAAAAGGTTTTCAAACTGTTAAAAACAAAACACAAAATAAATAAAAATAAATAAATAAAATATTAAACCAATAAATCAGTATATTTATGCAAAAACAAAAAAAGTACACATATTTGGTATCGCCGCGTCCGAAACAACCCGATCTATAAAACTGTCACACTAATTAACTCCTTCTGTGCACACCATAAAATTTTTTTTAAAAAAAACGGAACAAAAAACTATGCTTTTTTATCATATTGCCAAACAAAAAGTGGAATAAAATGCGATCAAAAAGCCAAATGGAAATAAAAATGGTACCGCTGAAAACGTCAATCTTGTTCTGCAAAAAAAAAGCCGCCATACAGCTCCACCAGCCGATAAAAAAGTTATAGCTCTCAGAATAAAGTGATGCAAAAAAATTATTTTTCCTATAAAATAGTATAGTATCACTGTAACCGTACTGACCCGAAGAATAACGCTGCCTTATCACTTTTACGACACACAGAATGGCATAAAAAAAACCTCTAAAAAACAATTCCTGAATTGTTGGTTTTTGTTCATTTTACTTCTCAAAAAACGGAATAGAAAGCGATCAAAAATTGTCACGTACCCAAAAATGGTACCAATAAAAATGTCAACTCGTCCCGCAAAAAACAAGCCCTGACATGACTCTGTCGGCCGAAATATGGAAAAATTATAGCTCTCAAAATATGGCGATGCAAAAACTAGATTTTGCAAAAAAAAGCGTTTTTTAGTGTGTGACAGCTGTCAGTCATAAAAACTCGATATGAATCTGGTATAGCTGTAATCACACCGACCCAAAGAATAAAGTAATCTCATCACTTATACCACACGAGGAACGACGTAAAAAATAAATAAAACCAATTCTTCACCTGCTGCTGATTTGTTTATGTCTCCCAAAGATCGCAGTAAGGCTCTGCTCACATTTATCCTGTGCTCTGTGCTGAGCACTTACATCGGGGTTTCCATGTAAATCTCTGAAATACGTGATTCAGATGGAACCCATGACGGAAGATTCCCTGTAATGAGGCAGATATAGGCACTGTGGATGCCGTCTGGCCTGTGATCCCACGGTGTCAGCTTTTTTAGGCGTGCATAAAAGTGCGGTTCGCCACAATTTTGTGCACTTCTGAAAAAAAGGACACCGCTAAACAGAGGCCAGACGGAGTTCAGAGTAACTCTGCTGCCTCATTATAGTGAATGGATCCCACAGGGGCTGGTTTCATCTGAATTACATCACTTGGAAATTTAGATGGAAACCTTGATGTAAGTGCTCAGCCTAGAGCGCTGGATAATGTTATGTAAAATGTTCCCAATAAAAGCTTCAACTCAGTCCTCAAAAAAAGCTAGTCCCCACTCAGGTCCGTTATCTGTTAAAAATATAAGGTACTTCCAAGTTACTGGTAGCAGAAAGGCTCTGGAAAAGCGAAATGGCCCTTGCCCCCCAAAAAAGAAATTCAGAAAATTTTGTGCTCCCAAATCCAAATGCCTCCCTCCCTTCTGAGCCCCACAATGTGCCTAAACTATATTTAGAGTCCACATGTTTGGCATTCCTGTAGCGATGAGAGCTTGCCCAATTTACAGGTGCATGTCTCCAGAAGCACGATCTGGGCACAATGTACTGGTTACTACAGCGTACTGGTCACTTCAACAGCAGTTTGAAATTTTCACTCAGCAACATCCACTGCTGCTTGTTTCTGGAAAAGACCCAAGGAGTCAAAATCGTCACTACACCTGTAGGTAAATTCCCAAAGGGCTATAATTTCCAAAATGGGGTCACTTGAGGGGGGATTCTGCTCTTCTAGCACTTAGGGGCTGTGTATATGGAGTCCGCAAACTATTCTACAATAATTTGTTCTCCAAGAGTCAAATAGCGCTCTGTCCCTCCCAGATCTCGCTGTATAGCTAAGCGGTACAGTACAGCCACATATGGGGTATTGCCACGTTTAGAAGAAATTGTGTGACACATTTCGGCACCATTTTTAGCCATTGCCCTGTGTGAAAATGTAAAATCTAAGGGTAAAACATCTTTTTGTGGTAAAAATATAATTATGTTTTCTTCACAGCCCAATGGTATAAATTTAAAAATTAAAAAATACTCACTACTTCCCTAGATGAATTCCTTGAGAGGTGTAGTTTACACTTGTGGGGGTTTCTGCTGTTTTGGCATGTCACCGACTCTTCAAATGTGACATGGTATCTGCAACCTATCCCAGCCAACATAGCGCTCCTTTCTCTTCCGAACCCTGCCGTACACCAAAGCAGTGGTTTTCCCCCACATATGGGGTATCGGCGTACTCAGGAGAAATTGCACAACAAATTTCATGGTGCAATTTCTCCTGTTATCCTTATGATAATGCAAAATTAGGGGATTAAAAACATTTTTGTGGGAAAAATGTGAACATTTTATTTTTACGGCTCAATATTATAAACTTCTGTGAAGCACCTGTGGGTGCAAGGTGCTCATCACACATCTAGATAAGTTCCCTAAGGGGTCTAGTTTCCAAAATAGTGTCACTTGTGGGGGGTTTCCACTGTTTAGGCACATCAGGGGCTCCCCAAATGCGACATGGCGTCCGGTAATTATTCAAACAAATTTTACATTCAAAAAGTCAAATGGCACTCCTTCCCTTCCGAACCCTGCAGTACGCCCAAACAGTGGTTTTCCCCCACATATGAGGTATCAGCATACTCAGGAGAAATTGCACAAATTTCATGGTGCAATTTCTCCTGTTACCCTTATGATAATGCAAAATTAAGGGATGAAAAACGTTTTTGTGGGAAAAATGTGAAAATTTTATTTTTGCGGCTCAATATTATAAACTTCTGTGAAGCACCTGGGGGTTCAAGGTGCTCACCACACATCTAGATAAATTCCCTAAGGGGTCTAGTTTCCAAAATGGTGTCACTTGTGGGGGGTTTCCACTGTTTAGGCATATCAGGAGCTCCCCAAATGCGACATGACGTCCGCTAATTATTCAAACAAATTTTACATTCAAAAAGTCTAATGGTGCTCCTTCCCTTCCAAACCCTGCAGTACGCCCAAACAGTGGTTTTCCCTCATATATGGGGTATCAGCGTGCTCAGGAGAAATTGCACTACAAATTGTGTAGTCCATTTTTTCCTGTTACCCTTGTGAAAATAAAAAAATTGGGTCTAAAGTAACATTTTTGTGAAAAAAAGTTAAATGTTCATTGTTTTCTTCCACATTCCAAAAATTCCCGTGAAGCACCTGAAGGGTTAATAAACTTCTTGAATGTGGTTTTGAGCACCTTGAGGGGTGCAGTTTTTAGAATGGTGTCACTTTTGGGTATTTTCTGTCATAAAGGCCCCTCAAAGTCACTTCAAATAAGATGTGGTACCTAAAAAAATGTTTTTGTAAATTTTGTTGGAAAAATGAGAAATCGCTGGTCAACTTTTAACCCTTATAGCTTCCTAACAAAAAAAAATATTGGTTCCAAAATTGTGATGATGTAAAGTAGACATGTGGGAAATGTTATTTATTAACTATTTTGTGTGACATATCTCTCTGATTTAAGGGCATGAAAATTCAAAGTTTGAAAATTGCTAAATTTTCAAAATTTTCGCCAAATTTCCGATTTTTTCACAAATAAACGCAAGTGATATCGAAGAAATTTTACCACTATCATGAAGTACAAGATGTCACAGAAAACAATCTCAGAATCAGGGGGATTCGTTGAAGCGTTCCAGAGCTATTACCACATAAAGTGACAGTGGTCAGAATTGAAAAAATTGGCCTGGTCACGAAGGTGAAAACAGGCTCTGGCGCGAAGTGGTGAAAAAAATTTCAGAAATTTGTCCAAAATTTTTTTTGCTTTTGTCGCCATTTTCCAAGACACGTAATGTTCTCATTTTATTGGGATCTGGGGTTGTGTGAGAGATTAATTTTTGTGTCCTGATGATTTTACTGATACCATTTTTGAGTAGATGCGATGTTATGCTTCTTATTGCATTTTATTGGCCCAAAACTTAATTCTCATGTTTTGATTGTTTTTCTCGTTACACCATTTACCGATTGGATTACAGTATTTTTTGGACTATAATTTTGAGGTGGAAAATAGGAAAAAAATATTTTTAAAATGATGGGGGTCCGTCTTATAGTTCGAATAGTGGAGCGGGGGTCACAGGAGGCAGGGTCTCTCAGGAAACCGGCAGAAATGGAGGAATGCTGCGGACCCTAGGTGGGAGAAGGGCGTGCTCCAGCAGCGGGGGGTTGCGGTGGTGGTCGAGTGGGATTGCAGGAAGCATGGTCCCTCCGTTCCCTCCCTTAGGATCCCGGCGGCGGCAGCAGTAGAGGTGAGATGCTGCAGGGCTGGTGTCTGGCTGTCGGCGGTCAGGCAGAGCGGTGTGCGCTGCTTTTCCGGCGCCCGCGGACATCTTCCTGAAGCCTTGATCTACAGTAAAATGGGCCATGGGCCTCAGGGAAATTTCTCTGCAGATCAAGGCTTCGGGAAGATGGCTGTGGCCACCGGAAAAGCAGCGCATGCCGCTCTGCCTCACCGCCAACACCGGTTCTGCTGCCATTGCTGAGTTCCTTTCCTAAGGGAGGGAACAGAGGGACCCTGCTTTCTGCGATCCCTCTCTGCCACCACTGCAACCCCCCGGTAACTCACCTTCGGACCATAAGACGCACCACCCATTTTCCTCCCAAATTTTTTTGGGAAAAAGTGCGTCTTATGGTCCGAAAAAATCCAGTAATTTATTTTATATTTTGATAGATTAGATATTTCTGATTGCGTCAATACCAAATATGTGCTTCTTATTTTGTTAATTGTTTTATTTTTAATTGGGCAAAAAAATATAAAAAATTTTTTTTAAACTTTTTACTGTATTTAATAATCCCTTTAGGAGACTTGTAGCTGCAATCGTCCGATCCCCTGTGCTATACGTATGTATAGCAAAAATCACAATCTCTTATGAACGCTGGCCACGGGCCAGCGTTCACAGGAGGATCGTGATGATAGGCACTGGGGTCTTCAGTAGTGTTGAGCCACCCCCGTAGTGTTCGAGTTCGGTTCGGTTCGTCGAACACCCGTGTGTTCGCCGAACAGTTCGTCGAACTGTTCGTCGAACACCTTCGAACACCGTTAAAACCAATGGCAGGCAAACAAAAACACATAGAAACACATAGAAAACACCTTCAAAGGTGTCCAAAAGCTGACAAACTGCTCAGAAGACACAACTAACACATGGAAAAGTGACAAGTACATATAGTCATGCGAAAAGAAAAGAGGTGGAGGAGTAAAAGGAGGGGGAGACACAGATATAGGCATGTCATGCCCTTCTAAAATCCAAAAAGTGAGAAGCCGAGACGGCCAGTCCGCTCCTGCCCGTGCCACCTCCGTGTCGCCGGGTTTGTGCCAGAGCCGCGGTGAACCCTGACGGCCAGCCCCCCTCTCCCAATACTGGTGCCTGTCCGCTGGTGGGTCGAGAGAGCCCCCCTGTGGTGGAGGCAGCTCTAAGCTTTTTAATTTAAATTGTCCCTCTAATTTGAATGAATACACTTTAAATCCATTTACAAGGATCTATTGGAGGGCAAGTCTCATGCCAGCAGCCGCGTAATTCCAGCTCCAGTAGCGTCCACTAAAGCTGCTGCAGTTAAAAAGCTTTTATAAGGATCGAGCTCGGCTGTCCACCGCAAGGCATCCTAGTGCCAGTCCCAGCCCCTATGCCTTGGGGTGCCTCCTGATGCTCTTCACTAAGTATCCCGTGGTCCCGAAGCATTTCCTTTGAAAAAATTAAGTGTCCAAACTACAGGTGGTGTAGCTTGCTTAACAGCCGGGATAATCCGCTGAATAGCAGACACTGCTACTAGGCACAAAGTATTTCCTGGGCTCGATGCAGTTAAAAATTTGTAAGTAGATACTCTCGTTGGATGCTGAGAAAGCATTCCATAGAGTCTCCTGGCACGCCATATATGATTCTCTTAAAAAGCTTGGGGTAGGGGTCTAGGGGACCCTTTTATAGCCAAAATCACGGCCCTGTATCACAATACGTCACCTAGGCTGAAGATAAATGGAACTGTAGCACCGAGGGCTCGGTTGCTACAGACGTATTGCACCTCACCCAGAGGTGTGATATCTCACTCTCAGATAAGGATGGAGTGTGGATCAGGACCCGACACCTGCATGCATTACACCACATTGCCGTGGGGCAGGGCGACCAATATGCCCCTGAGATGGGCACGACAGTCCCTGTCCCTGGCTGGAGTGGGGGGAGGGAACACTGAGGAAGGGGAACCCTGCAGTGCAGGAGCAGGGAGGAAGCAGTTCCTGGGTGCATTGAGAAGGGAGTATAAAAGGTGGGCACCATCTTAGTTCAGTGCAGAGAAGTCTGAGCAGAAGTGGCAGGGAGCAGGGGCTCTGCATGAGCTCTGCTCCGGAGGCGGGCCTAGTAACAGAGGTCCAGGCCTGCAAGAGGGAGAAGGAAGGAAGAGGAGCGGAGAAGGCTCCAGGAACGAGGAATGAAGGGATCCCAGGGGTGCGGACGGGCGAGTCGCCACCGCACGCCCGAATCCACCTGCGTGGAGGGGTCAGGCCAAAGGGGGAGACCAGTCCCCGAACTAGTGGAGGCAGGAAACGACCCTCAGCTAGAAACCGGAGGCTCTGACATTTTATGTGGCGCAGCCCCTTGCTCCACCCGCTAGGAAGGCACCACATAGGGTCAGGGAAACTGGCGCCAAGTTTACCAAGAGGAGGCCCGAGGCAGCCGGACAGAAGTGTTGGTAAGAAAGGCCAGACAAAGGACACACAAAGGGGGTCCTGTGAAGCGCTCCAAAGTTATCTGGGAGTTGTCTGAGCCCCTCACCTGGTGAGCACAGTACGACGTGGGCAGCCGTTACCTGCTGACGTGGTCTGGATAATAAGAACTGTGAGTAAAGGCCCTGAACTGCATCACTGACTCCGTGTCGTTACTGCTGCTGCCCTGCACCATCACCCCCATCCTCCGCATACACTGCCCTGAGGCTATACTCCCCCCGTGGGGAGTTATGCTACGCTCTGCTGCACCCACAACACCAGCCTTAGCTGTCTGCCCTGTAGCGGCGGTTCACTCTGACCGCAATCCACGGGTGGCGTAGTCGGACATTTAAACATCAAAACCACATAAATAGTTCCGCCACTGGTTTGACCGCCCTGAGCCACGGAACCGGATCGCCGCCACGAAGACTACAACCACCAGCATCCACCAAAAAGGGTCCGGCTCCGGGTGTCCCAAGGCCCAGGGGGTGCGTCAGAACATTTTCATCACCTTTCACAATCACCAATGGGACAAGGCAGGGATGTCCTCTGTCCCCTCTCTTATACATCCTAGTGACGGAGCACCTGCTCTCATCAATTCGCCATAACCCCAATATTAGGTGGATTGAGGTGGGAGGCACCGAGTACAAGTGCTCTCTATTTGCTGATGATGTCCTAGTATATATCACTCAATCACATATATCCATCCCTGCTGTTATGGCTGAAATAGATCACTTTGTTACATGGTAAAATTTTAAAATCAATGCAGCGAAGTCTGAGGCCCTCGATGTCTCCCTCCCTAAATCCATATAGGATTCCATCCAGTCCAACTTTCCCTTTGCCTGGCCCTCACAGGGTATCAAATACTTAGGAATTCCTATTCATAGAGACCTCTCCCATCTATGTTATCTTAATTTTGGGCCCTTTATTGAACAATTCCATACAGACCACGGTTGGCAAGTTAGAACTGTAAGATTCACTACGTGAACCACTGGTGTTTTGTGGAAAAGCACATGTACACCGCGTTCCAAATTATTATGCAAAAAGTGTTTAGGAGTGATAAGGGAAGAATTTGTTTGTTTGTCAGTTAAACTCATTGATGGTGATGTGTGTCAGGGCTCTTTATATCACTGTAAGCAATTGCAGACACCTGTGCTAATTAGTTTGGCAGGTGTGTCCAATAAAGGCAAGACTACTTAAGAAGGCTCTCTCACATTATTAAGCAGCCTACATTTTCTGCCAAAATGGGAAAGAAAAAGGATGTGTCGGCTGCTGAGAAGCAACAAATTGTGGAGTGTTTAGGTCAAGGCATGACTACAATCAACATTGTGCGATGATCAGGATGAAGTGTCTTGGCAATCAAGAAGTATGTAGCTGATTCACAGTACACACGTGTGCGTGCTGATAAGGGCAAATTGAGGACTCTTTCCTACAGGCAATTACGTCAGGTTGAAAGAGCAGCGGCAAAAAAGCCTTGTCATAGCAGCAGACAAGTTTTTGAAGCTGCTTGTGCCTCCAACGTCCCCCGAACAACAAGATGCAGGGTCCTTCAGAGGTTTGCAGCTGTGCATACGCCATCCTGTCGACCTCCTCTATCCACTTCACACAAGCAGAAATGGCTCCAGTGGGCCAAACATTACATGAAGACTGATTTCAAAACTGTTTTGTTCACGGATGAGTGCCGTGCAGCGCTCGATGGTCCAGATGAATGGAGTGGAGGATGGCTGGTTGATGGACACCCCACGCAAACACGGCTACAGCGCCAACAAGAAGGAGGTGGAGTAATGTTTTGGGCTGGAATCATGGGGAGAGAGATTGTCGGCCCCTTTAGGATCCCTGAAGGCGCTAAAGATGAACTCCATAATGTATGTGGATTTTCTCAAACAGCACTTCCTGCCATGGTTCAAGAAGAAGAACCGTGTATTTCACAGCAAGATCATTTTTCTGCATGATAATGCACCATCTCATGCTGCACATAAAACATCTGCATCTCTGGCTGATATGGGCATAAAAGGGGACAAACTTATGGTGTGACCCCCATGCTCCCCTGACCTCTACCCCATTCAGAACCTTTGGAGCATCATTAAAAGGAGTGTCTATGATGGCGGGAGGCAGTTCACATCTAAGCAACAGCTCTGGGAGGGTATTCTGTCCTCATGCAAAACAATTGAAGCAGAAACCATCCAAAACCTGACAAATTCAATGGACGAGAGAGTTCAGAAGCTCCTTTCGAACAATGGGTCCTATGTGAAAATGTAACATCACCTAGAATAAAGTTTCGAGTTGAAAACTGTTTGATTTCAGTTTCTAACAACCTGCTAATGCTTATAATTTCAAAAATGACCATTTTTTTGGTCTTTATTAAAATGAAAAGGTTGATCGAAAAGTTTGGGGGATCTAAGAGTGTGGCAACCCAGTAGTCATGATTACTTCGAATTCTGACAATATGAGGGTCATGCTGCAGGTAGTGCAGCAAGAAGGCACTTATGTGTCTTGCGCATCTCGGAGCCCCAAAATTATTTTCCGGGCTAGATGCAGCTAAAAATTATTTTTAATTTTAAATCTGGTGAAGCTTATTATAGATGGCCTAATAGGATCAGTGCTGCACACTGCTACAAAGCCCAAATTATTTTCCAGTCAAGATACAGATAAACATGATTAGTAATTTGAAAGCTTAAAACGGTTGGTAGGGTGATTTTAACCAATCATCAAGCTTTTACTCTCCCCAGGATGACACAGGGGTAGAAAAGTCGTTTCGGATCCATGATTTGTTCATCTTTATGAACGTGAGTCTGTCTACATTATCAGTGGAGAGCCGCGTGCGCTTATCTGTCAGCACACCACCAGCAGCGCTGAACACACGTTCAGACAGAACGCTGGCTGCGGGGCATGACAAGATCTCCAAGGCGTAAGTGGCTAGCTCCGGCCATTTATCCAGATTGGAAGCCCAAAAAGAGCAAGGGTCCAGTGACACAGTCGTGGCTTCAATGTTTACTTGGAGATACTCCTGTACCATCGTCTCTAGGCGTTGACTATGTGTCAGACTTCTTGTCTCCTGTGGCCTTGCAAAGGATGGGCTAAAAAAGTGGTGAAATGATTCCGCAAAATTGATGTTACCAGCAGATACTGTGGTTCTGTTACGGTTTGAGTGCTGAACACTTGACGGTCCCACGGTTGGCAAGTTGGAACTGTGAGATTCACTACGTGCACCACTGGTATTTTGTGGAAAAGCACATGTAAGATTCTGCAACAGTCTCTGCTGATACTCCTGCATGCGTGCATCCCTTTCTATGGCAGGAATAATTTCTGCAAATTTACTTTTGTACCGGGGATCTAACAGTGTGGCAACCCAGTAGTCAGGATTATTTCTAATTCTCACAATTCGAGGGTCATGTTGCAGGTAGTGCAGCAAGAAGGCACTCATGTGTGTTGCGCATCCAGGAGCACCAAGTCCCTGTTGTGTTGGTGGCGAGGTAACAATCATGCTTCCTTCCTCTGTCCTCTCCCCCCAACCTCGCACAACAGAAATGTGATCAAGGTCTCCCTCATCTGATGAGTCTTCCATCAGTTCGTCCTCCACTTCTTCCTGGGCTCCTGCACCTTCCTCACTAGTTTGGCTGCTACCATGCGCCCTGGTTAAACCATCTCCCCCACCCTCACATGCCTGCCGCCTTGGTGCTGCCGACCGTCTGGACCTTGCAGATGTTAGCCCTTCCGCATACAACTCCTCCTCCTCTACTTCCTCCACCTCCTCTTGTGCCACCACCTGACTCCGAATTCTGTTTAACATGTGCTCCAGCATGTAAATCACCGGAATAGTCATGCTGATAATGGCATCGTCAGCACTAAACATCTTCGTCGCCATTGCAAAACTGTGCAGAAGGGTGCATAGGTCCCTGATCTGAGACCACTCCTCCAGCGTGATTTGCCCCACCTCTGAATCTCGTTGGCCCAGGCTATACGTCAGAACGTATTGCACCAGGGCTTGTCGGTGCTGCCACAGTCGCTGCAACATGTGCAGAGTTGAATTCCACCGGGTAGGCACATCGCATTTTAGCCGGTGAAGTGGCAGGCCCAACGACTTCTGTAGAGATGTAAGTCGCTGAGCTGCGGGATGCGAACGGCGGAAGTGAGCACACAGCGACCGTGCCCTCTGCAGAAGGCCATCTAGTCTGGGATAGTGGGCTAAAAATTGCTGGACAACCAGGTTCAACACGTGAGCCATACAAGGCACGTGTGTGACATTGCCCCGGCGAAGGGCCGCACCCAGGTTTGCAGCATTGTCGCACACGGCCTTCCCTGGTTTCAGGTCCAGTGGAGACAACCATTCATGAAATTGGTTCTCCAGAGCTGACCACAACTCCTCAGCTGTGTGACTCACATTTCCCAGACATTTCAATGTAAAAACCGCCTGATGACGTTGAGCCCTACTGCCAGCATAGTAAGGAGGTGTGCAGGATCCCTTCTGCGCAGTTAGAAAGCTTGTGGCATGACCAGACAGGCTTTGGGTGCAGGTGGAAGACTGAGAGGAGGTTGAGGAGGCAGAAGCAGTGGAGGAAAAATGACATAAAGAGGATTGACGCACAACTCGTGGGGACGGCAAGACTTGGACAGCAGCCCCTTGTCCTGCTGTCACCATAGTTACCCAGTGCCCAGTCAGCGACATGTAACGCCCCTGTCCATGCCTACTCGTCCAAGTGTCTGTGGTGAAATGCACCCTGTCACACACAGAGTTTCTCAAAGAAGCGGTGATGTTGTGTGCGACATGCTGGTGGAGCGCAGGCACACCTTTCTTTGAGAAGTAGTGCCGACTGGGCATCTGGTACTGGGGCACTGCGACGGACATAAGGTCTCGAAAATCCTCTGTGTCCACCAGGCGGAAAGGCAGCATTTCTGTAGCCAAGAGCTTGCAGATGGTGAAATTCAACCTCTTAGCTTTCTCATGGCTAGGAGGAAATGGTCTTTTACTTGTCCACATCTGAGGGACCGAGGGCTGGCTATTGTGCTTAGACGGGGTTGATAAGGGTGTCCCCGGCAAGCTGCCGGTCTGTGAGGAAGATGCAGGCGGACATGTTAGGTTGCCTTGATCCAAAGGTGGTGCTATCGATGTCGGACAGCGCTCAAGACCAGCTGGTGTTACCACCTCCAAAGAAAATGATGACCTGCCAATCACGCTGGCTGTTGCGGGTAAAGAGGTGGCAGGTCTGCGCCCCAAAACAGGTGTGACTGCTGTCCCCCCAGTCACAGAGGATGAAGAGGCCGCGGATGCACAAGATATGGCAGACGGTGGTTGGCCCGGCCGGCTAGACCGCATTGTAGCACACTGAGCTTCCCACTGCAACTTATGCTTCATGTCCATGTGCCGGTTCATGCATGAAGTACTCAAACTATGTATTTTTTGGCCTCTACTTAGCTTTTGCTGACAAATGTTACAGATAACACGAGTTGGGTCATCTTTATCGATCTGAAAAAATGCCCAGGCTATGCAAGGCTTAGCACCCATGCGACCTGAAGAGCCACCACGACTTGTGGTGAGAGGCAGAGTTGTGTTTGAGGATGCAGTTGTTGACGTGCTTCCAGTACTACGTCTCTGTCCAGGAAGGCGCAACCTGACCTCGTCGTCACTAGCATCTTCCTCCACCTCCTCTGCTGACCTCATCTCTTGGCTGACTGTGGGTTGACAGTAAGTGGGATCTCCGACCTCATCATCATCACCCTGTGCGTTATCACACCCGTCGTCCTCAGAGCCAACCTGTTCCTGCCCTGACAAAAAACTAAAGTTGTCGCTCCAATCAGGTATTTGAGTCTTATCATCGTCTTCCTCATTGTCTCCACCAACAGGAGTTACAGTTTGGGAATGAGGGTCTACATTATGGTCAGAACCTTCTGCGTCTGGTCCTGGATCCGACTCATAAAGATTCTGGGCATCAGTGCAGATCATTTCCTCGTCTGGATTCACAGAAGCGCTGGAGTTGACCTCTGATTCCCAGGCTATAGTATGAGTAAACAGCTCTGCAGACTCAACCATCTGTTCTACCTCATACTCAGACGGGCAGCTGGAGATTTGGGAGCTGTGAGGAAGCAAGTGCGATTTGGGTGACACCTTTGAGGACTGGAGTATTTGTGATGTTGAAGTTGATGTGGAGGAGAGCCCACTTAAAGGAGCACTTGATATCCGTTGAAGCACCTGCTGTTTTTGTGCCTCATCTGGAATTTGTAGCGATTGGCGTGGCCGTAAGAAAGGGATCTTATCACATTGTCCGCTAAAAGAAGTAGACATTTTAGTTTGGCTGGAAGATGGTCTTTCTTCTGCACCTACCCCACGGACACAACCTTTTTTCCCCTTCCCAACACGCCTATTCCCCTTTCCACCAGCAGCAGGCCTTTTTCCACTCATTTTGGTGGTTAACTAATTCACAACTCTGGAGTTGTTTGCACAAAAAAACAATGGATGGTAACCGAGCAGAGCTGAGTGGCCAAACTGTGGTATTAGGCCAAAACTATTGGCTGGGTTAGATGCAGAAAAAAATTATTTTTAATTTGCAACCTGATGGAGGTCAGTATAGATGGACTAATAGACCAAGTCCCACACACCGCTAGAAGCCCAAATATTTTTTCAGAGCTAGATGCAGAAAATTTTTTTATTCAATTTGCAACCTGATGGAGGTCAGTATAGATGGACTAATAGACCAAGTCCCACACACCGCTAGAAGCCCAAATATTTTTTCAGAGCTAGATGCAGAAAATTTTTTTATTCAATTTGCAACCTGATGGAGGTCAGTATAGATGGACTAATAGACCAAGTCCCACACACTGCTAGAAGCCCAAATATTTTTTCAGAGCTAGATGCAGAAAAAAATTATTTTTAATTTGCAACCTGATGGAGGTCAGTATAGATGGACTAATAGACCAAGTCCCACACACCGCTAGAAGCCCAAATATTTTTTCAGAGCTAGATGCAGAAAATTTTTTTATTCAATTTGCAACCTGATGGAGGTCAGTATAGATGGACTAATAGACCAAGTCCCACACACTGCTAGAAGCCCAAATATTTTTTCAGAGCTAGATGCAGAAAAAAATTATTTTTAATTTGCAACCTGATGGAGGTCAGTATAGATGGACTAATAGACCAAGTCCCACACACTGCTAGAAGCCCAAATATTTTTTCAGAGCTAGATGCAGAAAAAAATTATTTTTAATTTGCAACCTGATGGAGGTCAGTATAGATGGACTAATAGACCAAGTCCCACACAGTGCTAGAAGCCCAAATATTTTTTCAGAGCTAGATGCAGAAAAAAATTATTTTTAATTTGCAACCTGATGGAGGTCAGTATAGATGGACTAATAGACCAAGTCCCACACACCGCTAGAAGCCCAAATATTTTTTCAGAGCTAGATGCAGAAATTTTTTTTATTCAATTTGCAACCTGATGGAGGTCAGTATAGATGGACTAATAGACCAAGTCCCACACACTGCTAGAAGCCCAAATATTTTTTCAGAGCTAGATGCAGAAAAAAATTATTTTTAATTTGCAACCTGATGGAGGTCAGTATAGATGGACTAATAGACCAAGTCCCACACACCGCTAGAAGCCCAAATATTTTTTCAGAGCTAGATGCAGAAAAAAATTATATTCAATTTGCAACCTGCTGGACGTCAGTATAGAAGGACTAATAGAACAAGTCCCACACACTGCTAGAAGCCCAAATATTTTTTCAGAGCTAAATGAAGAAAAAAATTATTTTTAATTTGCAACCTGATGGAGGTCAGTATAGATGGACTAATAGACCAAGTCCCACACACTGCTAGAAGCCCAAATATTTTTTCAGAGCTAGATGCAGAAAAAAATTATTTTTAATTTGCAACCTGATGGAGGTCAGTATAGATGGACTAATAGACCAAGTCCCACACATCGCTAGAAGCCCAAATATTTTTTCAGAGCTAGATGCAGAAAATTTTTTTATTCAATTTGCAACCTGATGGAGGTCAGTATAGATGGACTAATAGACCAAGTCCCACACACTGCTAGAAGCCCAAATATTTTTTCAGAGCTAGATGCAGAAAAAAAATATTTTTAATTTGCAACCTGATGGAGGTCAGTATAGATGGACTAATAGACCAAGTCCCACACACCGCTAGAAGCCCAAATATTTTTTCAGAGCTAGATGCAGAAAAAAATTATATTCAATTTGCAACCTGCTGGACGTCAGTATAGAAGGACTAATAGAACAAGTCCCACACACTGCTAGAAGCCCAAATATTTTTTCAGAGCTAAATGAAGAAAAAAATTATTTTTAATTTGCAACCTGATGGAGGTCAGTATAGATGGACTAATAGACCAAGTCCCACACACTGCTAGAAGCCCAAATATTTTTTCAGAGCTAGATGCAGAAAAAAATTATTTTTAATTTGCAACCTGATGGAGGTCAGTATAGATGGACTAATAGAACAAGTCCCACACGCTGCTAGAAGCCCAAATATTTTTTCAGAGCTAAATGAAGAAAAAAATTATTTTTAATTTGCAACCTGATGGAGGTCAGTATAGATGGACTAATAGACCAAGTCCCACACACTGCTAGAAGCCCAAATATTTTTTCAGAGCTAGATGCAGAAAAAAATTATTTTTAATTTGCAACCTGATGGAGGTCAGTATAGATGGACTAATAGACCAAGTCCCACACACTGCTAGAAGCCCAAATATTTTTTCAGAGCTAGATGCAGAAAAAAATTATTTTTAATTTGCAACCTGATGGAGGTCAGTATAGATGGACTAATAGACCAAGTCCCACACACTGCTAGAAGCCCAAATATTTTTTCAGAGCTAGATGCAGAAAAAAATTATTTTTAATTTGCAACCTGATGGAGGTCAGTATAGATGGACTAATAGACCAAGTCCCACACACCGCTAGAAGCCCAAATATTTTTTCAGAGCTAGATGCAGAAAATTTTTTTATTCAATTTGCAACCTGATGGAGGTCAGTATAGATGGACTAATAGACCAAGTCCCACACACTGCTAGAAGCCCAAATATTTTTTCAGAGCTAGATGCAGAAAAAAATTATTTTTAATTTGCAACCTGATGGAGGTCAGTATAGATGGACTAATAGACCAAGTCCCACACACCGCTAGAAGCCCAAATATTTTTTCAGAGCTAGATGCAGAAAAAAATTATATTCAATTTGCAACCTGCTGGACGTCAGTATAGAAGGACTAATAGAACAAGTCCCACACACTGCTAGAAGCCCAAATATTTTTTCAGAGCTAAATGAAGAAAAAAATTATTTTTAATTTGCAACCTGATGGAGGTCAGTATAGATGGACTAATAGACCAAGTCCCACACACTGCTAGAAGCCCAAATATTTTTTCAGAGCTAGATGCAGAAAAAAATTATTTTTAATTTGCAACCTGATGGAGGTCAGTATAGATGGACTAATAGACCAAGTCCCACACACCGCTAGAAGCCCAAATATTTTTTCAGAGCTAGATGCAGAAATTTTTTTTATTCAATTTGCAACCTGATGGAGGTCAGTATAGATGGACTAATAGACCAAGTCCCACACACTGCTAGAAGCCCAAATATTTTTTCAGAGCTAGATGCAGAAAAAAATTATTTTTAATTTGCAACCTGATGGAGGTCAGTATAGATGGACTAATAGACCAAGTCCCACACACCGCTAGAAGCCCAAATATTTTTTCAGAGCTAGATGCAGAAAAAAATTATATTCAATTTGCAACCTGCTGGACGTCAGTATAGAAGGACTAATAGAACAAGTCCCACACACTGCTAGAAGCCCAAATATTTTTTCAGAGCTAAATGAAGAAAAAAATTATTTTTAATTTGCAACCTGATGGAGGTCAGTATAGATGGACTAATAGACCAAGTCCCACACACTGCTAGAAGCCCAAATATTTTTTCAGAGCTAGATGCAGAAAAAAATTATTTTTAATTTGCAACCTGATGGAGGTCAGTATAGATGGACTAATAGAACAAGTCCCACACGCTGCTAGAAGCCCAAATATTTTTTCAGAGCTAAATGAAGAAAAAAATTATTTTTAATTTGCAACCTGATGGAGGTCAGTATAGATGGACTAATAGACCAAGTCCCACACACTGCTAGAAGCCCAAATATTTTTTCAGAGCTAGATGCAGAAAAAAATTATTTTTAATTTGCAACCTGATGGAGGTCAGTATAGATGGACTAATAGAACAAGTCCCACACGCTGCTAGAAGCCCAAATATTTTTTCAGAGATAAATGAAGAAAAAAATTATTTTTAATTTGCAACCTGATGGAGGTCAGTATAGATGGACTAATAGACCAAGTCCCACACACTGCTAGAAGCCCAAATATTTTTTCAGAGCTAGATGCAGAAAAAAATTATTTTTAATTTGCAACCTGATGGAGGTCAGTATAGATGGACTAATAGACCAAGTCCCACACACCGCTAGAAGCCCAAATATTTTTTCAGAGCTAGATGCAGAAAAAAATTATATTCAGTTTGCAACCTGATGGAGGTCAGTATAGATGGACTAATAGAATGATGCTATGCCCAAAAGATTTTACTTCACTAGGTGCAGTAAAAAAATTGGTATTCTATACACAGGTGGTATATCTTGCAACACAGATAGGCTACTCCACTGACTAACACACTCTGCAATAGGCCAAAAAGGATTAGCTTTGCTAGATTCAGCCAAATGCTGTGAAAAAAACTTGCATAGCACTGGCACAGACCTGCCTGGCAAAAACTGATAGGAACTGATGTAACCTAGTCCTGAAAAGGACTCCAATTACAATTAGTCTTTACTCCCACAACCTATCTATTTAAGAGCACAGACCTCCCTGATAAAAGTCGTAGGAAATGCTGTAACCTAGTCCTTAAAAGGACTGCAATCACAACTATTCCCTACTCCCAAGCTATCTGTATATTTGTGCGAAAATTGGCTTGAAATTAACAAGGTATAGCGCACACAGCAACAGCGGTGCCGTCTAACACGCAGCTGCAGCAGTGAGAAAATGGTGGCGACGGGGAAAATGGCTTGGTCTTATAGGGCAAGGACATGTGACATACACTGCCAATCACACATGCCCTTGCTTGTGTGAAAAAAAGCACTTCGCTCCGTGTGTGCGCTGCTGATAGGCTGACAGATTGCACCTCCCCACTGCAAATGCGGGAAAGAGAAAAAAAAATGGAGATCTTCATTGTTCCTGCAGAGATCCATCCCCTGCCCCTTCCCCCGCCCCGCTGTACACTCAAACTGCGTATTAACATTAATTTTCATCATTACTGAGAAAAAATCCAGTTATGATTTTGGTGCACGAACAGTTATCGAACATAACCTCGAACAGCCGAATTTTTCTCAAATTGTTCGTGTTCGCCGACCGGCTCGAACACCGCCCAAAACAGCTCGAATTTGAGATTGGCGAACAGTTCGAGTAGAACAACGCTCATCTCTAGTCTTCAGCACCCCCGGCTGTCATGACAACTTATTGGTGCCCCGCGATCAAGTGACGGACACGCCGATGGGCGGGATCAATGATGCGCTTCCTGTATGCGTGTGTTAAATGCCACGGTCAGTGATTGACAATGTTCGGGCCCTTGCGATGACTTTGTGGAGGTGCTGATCTGAAGGGAGAGAGAGCCCCTTCCCTCTCACAGCCTTCTAAATGCTGCGATCGCTATTGATCGCAGAATTTAGGGAGTTAAATAGCCTGGGGCGGTGCGGGCACTGCTCCTGGCTGGGACAGACGGAGCTCAGCTTTCACTTAAGCCAAGCTGCTGGTGGTGATCGTGCGCGCACTGCTCCTGTGCCCGCATGATCACCATAATGTAAATTTGCAGAGCGTCATTTTTCAGGAACCTCTTCCCGACCATGACATAAGTTTACATCAAATGTCGCAAAGGGGTTAAGGAGCTAGGTAGGCTGCAACTATGTGAAGATCCCAAAGATTTTAATAAAGCAGAAATACCACCAAACTTAACAAAGCAAAAATGTCCTCTTCCTCTGTCATGGATGCCAAAATGTCTTCCTAACAAGTAAAATTGCCTGTTTAAAAGTAGTTATTTCACTACATTCTAAACTCCTTTTGGGTGTTATCGATGGCTATGCATGCCACACAGACACAAAGATGTATAAGGCCTGTCTATATTGGCAGTCATTGCAGATTGATATTCTAGTAGAAGGGTGGGCAATTAATTTTCCCGAGTGGCCACATGAAATACCATGACTGTTGTGGAGGGCCAAACCAATAGGCTGAAATTAATTCTGCACAATATAAATATTAGCATATTAATTACAAGTATAATTATTATTTTATGTTAATATTATCACTTAATTTTGAGCAGAATTAAGTATGCTGACATCCCCCTATATACCGTATGAGCCCACACACTGCCCCTACATACAGTATGAGCCTCCACATAGCCAACATATACAGTATTAGCCCCCACTTAGCCTCCTATATAGAGTATGAGTCCCACTTAGCCTCTTATATAAAGTATGAGCTCCCACACAGCCCCCTATATACAGTATGAGCCCCCATATAGCCTCCTAAATACAGTGAGTCCCCGCTTAGCCCCTATATACAGTGTGAGTCCCCACATAGACTATATACAATATGAGCCCTCACATAGCCCGCTATATATAGTATAAGCCCCCACATAGCCTCCTATATACAGTATGAGACCCCATATAGACCCCATACACAGTATGAGCCCCCACACAGCCTGATAAATAGTGTGAACCCCCATGTAGCCCATATATACAGAGTGAGCCCCACATAGCCTTTCTATATACAATATGAGCCCTCACATAGCCTTTCTATAAACAGTATGAGCCCCCACATTGTCTCCTACAGTAGTGTTCAAAATAATAGCAGTCCAATATGACTAACCAGATTAATCACTGTTTTTGGTATAAATTATATTACCATGTCAAACAATTTACCAGTTGGTGCAGTAGATTCTAAGAAAACCAACAGACTCAGCATTCATAATCTGCATGTTTTTGAGTCTGTGTATTTGAATAATTATTTGAAAGGGGGTGTGTTCAAAATAATAGCAGTGTGGAGTTCAATTAGTGAGGTCAATCAATCTGTGAAGAAACAGGTGTGAATCTGGTGGCCCTTATTTAAGGGTGAAGCCAGCACATGTTGTACATGCATTTCTCCTTGAAAGCCTGAAAAATATGGGTCGTTCGAGACATTGATCAGAAAAACAGCGTACTTTCATTAAAAAATTGATTGGAGAGGGTAAAAAAGAAGTGCAGACAATTATAGGCTGTTCAGCTAAAATGATCTCCAATGCTTTAAAATGGAAAGCAAAACCAGAGAGACGTGGAAGAAAACGGAAGACAACCATTCGAATGGATCGAAGAATAGCCAAAATGGCAAAGGCTCAGCCAATAATCAGCTCTAGGATGATCAAAGACAGTCTCAAGTTACCTGTGAGTACTGTGACAGTTAGAAGATGTCTGAGTGAAGCTAATCTCAAGAAGTCCCCGCAAAGCCCCACTGTTAAAAAAAGACATGTACTGAAGCGAATACAATTTGCCAAAGAACACATCAACTGGCCTAAAGAGAAATGGAGAAACATTTTGTGGACTGATGAAAGTAAAATTGTTCTTTTTGGGTCCAAGGGCCGCAGACAGTTCGTCAGACGACCCCCAAACTCTGCATTCAAGCCACAGTACACTCTGAAGACAGTGAAGCATGGTGGTGCAAGCATCCTGATATGGCCATGTTTCTCTTACTATGTTGCTGGACCTATTTACCGCATACCAAGGATCATGGACCAGTTTGCATATATTAAAATACTTGAAGAGGTCATGTTGCCTTACGCTGAAGAGGATATGCCCTTGAAATCGGTGTTTCAACAAGATAGCGACCCTAAACACACCAGTAAATGAGCAAAATCTTGTTTTCAGTCCAACAAAATTGAGGCAATGGAGTGGCCAGTCCAATCCCCGGACCTTAATCCTATAGAACACTTGTGGGGTGACATAAAAAATGCAGTTTCTGAGGCAAAGCCAACAAATGCCAAAAAATTGTGGGATGTAGTCAAAGCATCCTGGGCTGGAATAACAGTTGACAGGTGCCAGAAGTTGGTTGACTCTATGCAACATAGATGAGAAGCAGTTCTAAAAAACTGTGGGTATACAACTAAATATTAGGCTAGTGATTCACAGGAATGCTAAATCCTCAAAAAAAAAGAGTACATATTGTGAGTTTGCACAGACAAATGCAGACACTGCTATTTTTTATAACAGCCCAATGTTCATTTTTTGTTATTTTCTGTGAAGTAGTTAAAATTATATACATTTCTCTTCATGTTTTGAATTAGAAAACAGTGTGCAGTGTTCCCAATGCATGGAAATAAAAACTAGTATAAAGATTTTGTGCTTAACCCCTTAACGACCGCCGTAACGCATTTTTACGGCGGTCATTAAGGGTACTTATGCCTCAGCACCATGAAAATGCGTCGCTGAGGCACAAGTGAATAGCACCGCCCGGCGGCGGCAATTCCTACGGGTGTCAGCTGTATATGACAGCTGACACCCTGCATTATTGGCCCTGGCCAGTTTCGATGCCAATCGGGGCCGATTAACCACTTAAATACCACTGTCAATCAGTCTTGCGACCCCCTTAGTAACCATCGGACCCCCACAATGAGAATCGCGGGTCCTGATGGTTACCATGGTACCCTGAGATCATGTGATGATCCCAGGGTACGGTGGCCTGTGAGATCTAGCAATAAGCTGGATCTCACAGGCAGAGTCAGTGAGTTCACTGACTCACTGACAGGTCTCATACACTGCAGTACTCCAGTACTGCAGTGTATGAGACAAGAGATCAAAGTGAAAATTACACATGTACCACACATGTGCACAAAGACGTGCACACAAATCACTAAAATCAGTTTCGCCACTCAAAACGCAGCGTTTGTGATAAAACAAAAATAAACGAAAAAACGTACACATAATTGGTATCGCCGCATCCAGAACGACCCGCTCTATAAAACTGTCATGTTAGTCCATTTGGCGGACGCCGTAAAAAAAGTAAATAAAAAACACTTTTTCATCATATTGACTCACAAAAAAGTGAATAAAAAGTGATCAAAAAGTCGTATGTAAAAAAAAAAGTAGAAACGCCAAACCGTCCCGCAAAAAACAAGACATATTATGGCTCATTCGGCAAAAAAATAAAAAAGTTACAGCTCTCAGAATGTGACGATGCAAAATCAAATTCTTTTTTGTAAAATATTGTTTTTTGTGTGTAAAAATAGCAAAGCATAAAAAAAATGTAAAAATCTGCTATCGCTGTAGTCATACCCGACGAACAAATCGATCTTATCACTTTTACTGCACGGTGAATGGCGTAAAAAAAAATAAAATAAAAGCAGTAACTAAATTGCTGGTTTTTGTTCATTATGTGTCTGAAAAATCTGAATAAAAAGCAAAAATGGTACCAAGAAAATCTGCAACTCGTCCCGCAAAAAATAAGCCATCATATAGCTCTGTTCACCAAAAAATAAATAGCTCTCAGAATATAGCAACAAAAATTACTTTTTATAAAAAAAGCATTTTTACTGTGTGATAGCAGCAAAACCCCAAAAAACCCATATAAATCTGGTATTGCTGTAATCACACCGACCCAAAGAATATATCCGCCTTAACACTTATACCGCACGGTGAACAGCGCAAAAATAAAAATAAGGACTATTCTTATACTGCTGTCTATTTCTTCATTCTGCCTCCAAAAAAATCGGAATAAGACTCGGCTCAAGTTTATCCTGCTCTCTCCGTTGAGCGCTAACGTTGAGGTTTCCGTGTAAATTCATCAAAACCGCAATTCAGACAAAAAAAAAAAACAGATGGAGCCACTTGCTTATGAGGCCGATGGAGTCCCTTTGGACTGGTCTCCTTTCCGGCGGCGTACCATCATTTTAGGCCTTTTTTTAGCGCACAAGTGTGGACGACCACAGATCTGTGTGCGCCTAAAAAAATTGTGTCTGAAGTAGACATTTTGTGAAAACAAGTTAAATGTTCATTTTTTCCTTCCATGTTGTTTCAGTTCCTGAAAAGCACGTGAAGGGTAAATAAACTTCTAGAATGTGGTTTTGAGCACATTGAGGGGTGCAGTTTTTAGAATGGTGTCACTTTTGGGTATTTTCTGTCATATAGACCTCTCAAAGTCACTTCAAATGTTATGTGGTCCCTAAAAAAATGGTTATGTAAATTTTGTTGGAAAATGAGAAATTGTTGGTCAGCTTTTAACCCTTATAACTTCCTAACAAAAAAAAAATTTTGTCTCCAAAATTGTGCTGATGTAAAGTAGACATGTGGGACATGTTATTTATTAACTATTTTGTGTGACATAACTATCTGATTTAAGGGAATGAAAATTCAAAGTTTGAAAATTGCAAAACTTTCACCAAATTTCTGTTTTTTTTCACAAGTAAACTCAAGTCATACCGAAGAAATGTTACCACAATCATGAAGTACAATATGTCACGAAAAAACAATCTGAGAATCAGTGGGATTCGTTGAAGCGTTCCAGAGTAATTACCTCATAAAGTGACAGTGGTCAGAATTGTAAAAATTGACCTGGTCATTAAGGACATAATTTGCTCCGTCCTTAAGGGCGGAGCAAATTATTTTTGAACACACAGCTATTATTTTGAACACTACTGTATATACAGTATAAGCCCTCACATAGCCTCCTAAATACAGTATGAGTCCCCACAGTATCCTAAATACAATATGAGCCACCACACAGCCCCTATATACAGTGTGAGCCCCTACATACTCCCCTATATACATGCAAACATCCCATACACATATGGAAAAAAACAAGAAACAACTCATACCTTGCTTTCATTCCCCTGGCGCTTTGCTCCGATGTACTGATTCTCTGTACAGCAGAAGCGATGTAATGATGTAATCGTGTCTGATGTCTTCCGCGCTGATTGGTGGAAGGAGTCAGTGGCTCCACCCTCCACCAATGTATTCATAGCTGTCTGAATCCTGAGGATTCGGATAGTGGTGACATCAAGAAATGAGCGGCAGCAGCCTGTGGGCCAATGTTTTCAGCCCTTCAGATTTCTTGACCATACCCGGTCCTCTGGCTGTTCCAGTCTGGCCCACGGGCCGCACTTTGCCCAGCTCTTTTCTAGTATATAGCTGTAGAGACACTATCAAAAAGCCACAAAGTATAACAACAAACATCAGATTAGACTCTTAGAGAAAGCACAAAAACTGAACCCAAAATTGAATAGGAAGAAGTAGAGACCGAGGTTATCTTCTGCTGTCAATAAATGCCCCATTTATGGCACAGAACACCTATATCTTGATCCACGCAAAGTCATAGCAATTTTAAATGTGAGAAAGCCTAGCAATGTACATGCCATTCAGAGGCTGCTAAGGTTTGTGAACTACCTTTCAAAATTATTTCCAAACCTTTCAAATGAACTGTATGCGAACCACTACGCATACTGACAGATAAAGATAAGACGGGTGTTTGGGCCTGGTAATCAAGCCATAAAGCCTCCAAGCAAAAATAAAATCTTGTTACTTGTTACTAAACATCCAGTTTTTAAATATTAACCATTCAAAGTAATGCCAGTGAAAAATGACTTACTCTTTTATAAGAACAGACAGTAACAGATACTGTACATCAAGTAAACTGTCTTTAACGGAGAAAGGTATGCCTGGACTGAGAAAGAATGTCTAACCATCGTATATGCAGGTCAGCAGCTGCATCAATATTTACACGGAAAAAAATTACATTTAGACTGATCATAAACTCAGGAATATATTTGTAAAAAAATCTCTCATAAGAGCACCAAAACATTTACAGTACATGATGCTACAGCTCCACAATCTATATGTGGTCTGCAAAAAAAATCTAAAGCATATATATTGTAGACTTCACATCTAAGGCTACGTTCCCACGATGAGCTTTGGTGAATTTTTGATGTTGCAGATTTTCCGCACCATTTCGGCACCTATTAAATAAAATAGATTACTTGCGCTTTTTCTAAAATACGAAGCGTAAAAAAACTCACCAAAAACTCATCGTGGGAACATAGCCTTAAGCAGTATTACCTTGCAAA
Organism: Phyllobates terribilis; assembly: GCF_046119375.1. Classification (NCBI taxonomy): domain Eukaryota; kingdom Metazoa; phylum Chordata; class Amphibia; order Anura; family Dendrobatidae; genus Phyllobates; species Phyllobates terribilis. Next base: position 174,772,145 of record NW_027362761.1, on the reverse strand, counting down.
TGACTGAATAACAATACTCCTGATGAGATTTTGTTGATTCAAGTAGAAGATGAACTAAGGCAGATAAACTTTGCAGAATATTTGAGTGTGATTTATGCCTACAGTAAATCCAAGAGAGAACTGAACAAGATGAAGCCTTGAATGCATAAAAAAGCAAAAAATTAATATACAGCACAGACTAAAACTTTGGACACACCTTCTCATTTAAAGATTTTTCTGTATTTTCATGACTATGAAAATTGTACATTCACACTGAAGGCATCAAAACTATGAATTAACACATGTGGAATTATATACTTAACAAAAAAGTGTGAAGCAACTGAAAATATGTCTTATATTCTAGGTTCTTCAAAGTAGCCACCTTTTGCTTTGATGACTGCTTTGCACACTCTTGGCATTCTCTTGATGAGCTTCAAGAGGTAGTCACCGGAAATGGTCTTCCAACAATCTTGAAGGAGTTTCCAGAGATGCTTAGCACTTGTTGGCCCTTTTGCCTTCACGCTGCGGTCCAGCTCACCCCAAACCATCTCGATTGGGTTCAGGTCTGGTGACTGTGGAGGCCAGGTCATCTAGCGTAGCACCCCATCACTCTCCTTCTTAGTCAAGGTGTGTTTGGGGTCATTGTCCTGTTGAAAAATAAATGATGGTCCAACTAAACGCAAACCAGATGGAATAGCATGCCGATGCAAGATGCTGTGGTAGCCATGCTGGTTCAGTATGCCTTCAATTTTGAATAAATCCCCAACAGTGTCACCAGCAAAGCACCCCCACACCATTACACCTCCTCCTCCATGCTTCACGGTGGGAACCAGGCATGTAGAGTCCATCCGTTTGCCTTTTCTGCGTCGCACAAAGACAAGGTGGTTGGAACCAAAGATCTCAAATTTGGACTCATCAGACCAAAGCACAGATTTCCACTGGTCTAATGTCCATTCCTTGTGTTCTTTAGCCCAAACAAGTCTCTTCTGCTTCTTGCCTGTCCTTAGCAGTGGTTTCCTAGCAGCTATTTTGCCATGAATGCCTGCTGCACAAAGTCTCCTCTTAGCAGTTGTTGTAGAGATGTGTCTGCTGCTAGAACTCTGTGTGGCATTGACCTGGTCTCTAATCTGATGCTGCTGTTAACCTGCGATTTCTAAGGCTGGTGACTCGGACAAACTTATCCTCAGAAGCAGAGGTGACTCTTGGTCTTCCTTTCCTGGGGCGGTCCTCATGTGAGCCAGTTCCTTTGTAGCGCTTAATGGTTTTTGCAACTGCACTTGGGGACACTTTCAATGTTTGTCCAATTTTTCGGACTGACTGACCTTCATTTCTTAAAGTGATGATGGCCACTCATTTTTCTTTACTTAGCTACTTTTTCATTGCCATAATACAAATTCTAATAGTCTATTCAGTAGGACTATCAGCTGTGTATCCACCTGACTTCTGCACAACACAACTGATGGTCCCAACCCCATTTATAAGGCAAGAAATCCCACTTATTAAACCTGACAGGGCACACCTGTGAAGTGAAAACCATTTCTGGTGACTACCTCTTGAAGCTCATCAAGAGAATGCTAAGAGTGTGCAAAGCAGTCATCAAAGCAAAAGGTGGCTACTTTGAAGAACCTAGAATATAAGACATATTTTCAGTTGTTTCACAGTTTTTTGTTAAGTATATAATTCCACATGTGTTAATTCATAGTTTTGATGCCTTCAGTGTGAATGTACAATTTTCATAGTCATGAAAATACAGAAAAATCTTTAAATGAGAAGGTGTGTCCAAACTTTTGGTCTGTACTGTATATACAGTGTGCATCTCACTAAATTAGAATATCATCAAAAAGTTAAATTATTTCAGTTCTTCAATAGATAAAGTGAAACTCATATATTATATAGAGTCATTACAAACAGAGTGATCTATTTCAAATGTTTATTTCTGTTAATGTTGATGATTATGGCTTACAGCCGATGAAAACACAAAAGTCATTAACTCAGTAAATTAGAATAATTAACAAAAAACACCTGCAAAGGCTTCCCAAGCGTCCCTTAGTCTGTTTCAGTAGGCTCCAAAATCATGGGGAAGACTGCTGACTTGACAGATGCCCAGAAGGCAATCATTGACACACTCCACAAGATCCCAGAGTTCCAATTTTCATTTGGAAATCAAGGTCCCAGAGTCTGGAGGAAGAGTGGAGAGGCACACAATCCAAGCTGCTTGAGGTCTAGTGTGAAGTTTCCACAATCAGTGATGGTTTGGAGAGCCATGTCATCTGCTGGTGTAGGTCCACTGTGTTTTATGAAGACGAAAGTCAGCGCAGCCGTCTAACAGGAAATTTTAGAGCACTTCATGCTTCCCTCTGCTGACAATCTTTTTGGAGATGGAAATTTCATTCTCCAGCAGGACTTGGTACCTGTCCACACTGCCAAAAGTACCAATACCTGGTTTAAAAACAACAGAATCACTGTGCTTCATTGGCCAGAAAACTCACCTGACCTTAACCCCATAGAGAATCTATGAGGCATTGTCAAGAGGAAGATGAGAGACACCTGACCCAACAATGCAGACGAGCTGAAGGCTGCTATCAAAGCAACCTGGGCTTCCATAACACCTCAGCAGCAACACAGGATGATCGCCTCCATGCCACGCCGCATTGATGCAGTAATTGATGCAAAAGGAGCCCCGACCAAGTATTGAGTGCATTTACTGAACATACATTTCTTAGGCCAACATTTCTGATTTTAAAAACATTTTTCAAGCTGTTGTTATAAAGTATTCTAATTTACTGAGATGACTTTTGTGTTTTCATTGGCTGTAAGCCGTAATCATCAACATTAACAGAAATAAACACTTGAAATAGATCACTCTGTTTGTAATGACTTTATATAATATATGAGTTTCACTTTTTGCATTGAAGAACTGAAATAAATTAACTTTTTGATGATATTCTAATTTAGTGAGATACACATATATATATGTATATATGTGTGTGTGTGTATATATATATATATATGTATATATATATATTTATATATATATATATATATATATATATATATATACACTGTGTGCAGAATTATTAGGCAAGTTGTATTTTAGAGGATTATTTTTATTATTGATTAACAACTATGTTCTCAATCAACCGAAAAGACTCATAAATATCCAAGCTTAATATTTTTGGATGTTGGAGTTGTTTTTTTTAGATTTGGCTATCTTAGGAGGATATCTGTTTGTGCAGGCAACTATTACTGTGCAGAATTATTAGGCAACTTAATAAAAACCAAATATAATCCCATCTTACTTGTTTATTTT